>NC_073699.1:90530174-91780174 GCF_023634085.1 Falco cherrug | reverse complement strand
CGCAAAGGGAACTGGCACCTGACCCACACGCCGTTCCTTGAGGTGCTCCTTATAATGGGGACATCACCTTCTCATCACTACCAGCTCCACCTCAGTGGTAGTGACTGACTGTTAATTTTGGCCGCAGCTCAGGAAGGCGCCCATGGTCAGGACCAAGCTTGCTGTTATTGCACAGAAACCACACTGGCTGCCCTCGTGTGCTTGCCTCTGCACAGTGACCGGGCTGGAGGAGAGCGATTAGTGAGCACTGGGCACGACCAAGTGCTGCTGAAGTGCATGCACAATGGCAATGCAACAATAATAATAAAAAAAACATTGGGACAAGTTATAACAGTATAAAATTCTACCATGAATTGGTGTAAAATACACTACTGAAAATTTTTTTGGGCATTGGCCAAACAACAGATGACACCTTTCTGTGACATTCCACATTTTTAATTTGCTGCTGAACTTTGCTTTTTTCCTCTGCCTGCTAATGTCTGTGGGACTAAGTCTAACATTCCAGGCCCTCTGAATAGCTCTTAGACAGCACTTTCACTGGGTGGGGGAAAAAAAAAAAAAAAAAAAAAAAAAGACCTCCTGCAATTAGAAAGCTTCTTTCAGTCCCTGAAACGTGGACATCTGCAGAGATTAGGAACAGAAGAGATGAAAGCTCCTCGCAATGGCTATCTCTTAAGTCTGCACAAGTGAACCATAACAAAAAATCAAGTTACAAGCAAAATGAAGAAACCGAGCAAATGTCGGTGCCAGGTAAAAACCTTTCAGCAGTCTGGTGTTTTGACTTACTCAAGTGCTGACCATCAAGTGAGCTGTGTGGGTGAGGGATCAGAACCCACCATGAGCCACCTGACAAAGCAGAGGGGTCCCAAGTGGCAGGTGACACAGCGCTGCAGCGGGAATGCTCAGGTGCCACATCGAGGCCATCGCATTTTAACAAGGGCAACACCCCACCCACCGCCTGTCTCTAAACCATCTCCAACCCCTGAGACCACACGGTCTGAAATGGGCTTGATACATTCGAGGTCCAGAGCGAGGGTCTTGGTACTCTCTCTGTGAAAGTGCTCATGTTTCTGGAGGACCGAGGTCACCTCCAAGGTCACTTGCCATGTCCTGTTTCCAGGCGTCAGATGTCACACCTACCTATGTTATGGAGACAGCCAAAGGTAGGAGTTTATGAAACAGTGACCAGACACCCAAAGCAAAGAGGGAATGTGCATTTAAATCAGCTGCTGAGGAGCGGATGGCTCTGGAAAAGGACAGCTTTCACCTTCCTCTTCCTCATCTCTGCCACGGTCACAGCCCTGTGTCCCCAACAGACAACAGTGTGGCGTGCCCTGATTGTTGGTGGCAGTGAAAGTGTTCGCTGTGCACCCGTTGGTGACGGGTGCAAACTGGGAGCCTGAGGTCAAACATGGCCAGCTCAGCACCGGAGCGGGGCTGCTGGGGCTCGCAGCCCTCGATGCTGAACCCAGAAAAGCCCCAAAACTGCGACTCATGGAGCAAACCCTCCAGCACTGCCTCCCGCTGCAGTCACCTGCGGCGGGGGCAGACCCCCATGCACCGCAGTCCCTGCCAAGGCTTTCATTGATTCAGGAACTGGTCCAAAGGGGGTAGAAGGTGCTCTGCGCTCTCTGCAAGCTTTACAGCAGGCCCTCAGATGGCGCAGCCTGGAGCTCCGAGAGCTGGGTCCTTCTCCCTGCAGTCACCCAGAGCCGAGGGGCGTCTGGCCCCTCACCCCCACACACATCGCCAGCCCGCAGGACGGCTTAGCTCCCAGATGAATACCTGCTGTATGCAAGAGATGTGAGTCACCCTTGATGAAGTGATTATTTTTTTTTTTTTTTACCCCCCCTTTTTTCAGATGAGGAGGCTTCAAGAGAGGAATTTGGAAATCTCCAGTCCCTTTCCAAAAGCTTTCATTAAAACAGCCCATAAAAGCGGTCTCTGGAAACTTTAGGAGGCCTTTAAGAAAAAAAATTAAAATTAAAATTCAGTTTTATTGAACGAATGGGCAGCACTGAAAATATTCAGAAAATTAAAATTAATTTGAAAATAATTAAAAATAAAAGAAGCTTAGTATATGTTTCCAAGTTCTGGGTAATATTAAAGTAGCATTAAAAAATTGCAAAGGAAATTTACTGTGAGCAGGTGTTTGAAATAATTGGGGGAGAAAAAGGGTTGACTATTAATTAATGAAGAATTATGAATGTCCCTTGTTGGATTTTTTTCCTGTAGTCAACATATTTTTAACCACATGAACTTAGCAAACACATTTTAAAAGTGTGGAGTTGCTTTACAGACACATACAGGGAGTTGAGTGTTATTTTATCCTTTATTTTATTTTCACCAGTGGCATGCATTTAGCAGGAGCTGTTGAGGGGACCAAGGAACTATGACAAAGTCTTCCTCATCAGCTCTAAAGCACAGGCACAAGGATTGTCAAGACAAAAACTGCTTTGCCAGGGTCAAAGGCACTGAAAACTACAACACGACTGGCTTCAAGAAAGGCAAATGAAGAGCAAACGTATGAGGCTTGGTCACACACAGGAACTCGCTCTGGGGTTTCATCCTACGAGATTTTTGGACACCTACTGAAGTCACCAGTGTCCTGTGCGGGCATATGCTGGAGCCTGAGCACGGGGTGAAGATGTGTCTGGCACCACGACGTTCCCAGCAGCGCAGCGTCACTGCCAGCGCTGGTCGCCTTCCGGACCCTGCTAGAAGGCATTTTTAGGAGAAAGGGGAAACAAAGCCTTTGTGTGAAGGCTATACAGCCTACTAGTTTGGAAGGGAAGCCTCTTGCCTGCTTGCATAGGAAGACCAAGAAAGAGGCTTTGCCTGGGCTAAGCAGCACAGTGCTGTTGGAACGATTGATGGTCTTGGGCTGCCCTGAGCTGGTGTGAAGGGGCAGCAGCTGGACATCCCGTGCTCAGCTGTTATAAAATTGTTCTCTAGTCCCTTCACTGCCACCAGCCCCCAAGCTCTGCCAGCCGGACTCCGATAGCTTTGTTCCATGTAGGCCAGAGGCACTGAACTCCCAGCGGGATGAGTGCAACCCTTTGGTTGATTTAATTCACAGCTTAATCATGAGGGTGTCTTGTACGCTTAGGTCTTGATGCCTGCACAGCTCAGGCTCAGCAAATACAGGCTGATGTTAAATGTGAGCCTTCCAGTCTAAGAAGCCAAAGCTGCTCCTCAAGCATGGGGAGTATCTCAAGTGCTGCAACCACAGCTGTGGATAAACAACACAGAAAAAGTGCTACTTACTGAATATAGACCAGTGCCAGTCAGAGGTTTACTCCTGCTTTCTCACCCTGTAACTTTTTTCTCAATTTTTGCTCTTGCTCTTCATTTTTTCATTAGCCAGCCCAATTTAAGGTTGATTTAACTCTGCATGAAACATTCCTCCTGATTTCAGGCTGTTTTATTAGTCAGTGACTCCTAGATGGGGTAAGGTTAAAGTGTGTTCTTCAGATAGCAATACTGAGTAACAAGTTAACGGTCCGAGCATGACAATTTAGGGAGAAAAGAGTGACTCCGGGTCCCTTGAGGGACCAAGCACCAGAAATGTCAGTAATCTCCTCTCTCCTCCCTAGTGACCTGGTCTAAGGACTTGCAGCAAGACTGCAGCTGAGAGCACCTCAAGTCCTAGCTATTCGCAGAAACACAAGGCTTTTTACAAAGGGTGAGAACAAACTGTGAGCCTGAGCGAACCTTTGATTTAGGTATATTTGTTTCAATGGAAATTACTCTTCTTTTACCTTCATGTATCTAAAGACAGTCGTTGGGAAAAAGACCATGTTTCTTTCTCTTACTTACTAGTATAAACGACAGGCACATTAAATACAGCAAACAAAAACCCTGGAGTAAACAAAATCAGCATTTATTCCTCAGTCATCTTTTTACAAGATTGCTTCATGTTTTTCACAGAAGAACACATATCAGAGATACATGAGTTAATCTACAAAGCCAGATGTGCAAGCCAAAGTGATAAGGTACCTGAAAATCCACGTGCTTCATAATTTAGTTCTCACATGCCTGTCATCTAAATTTAAGAGAAGTCGCTATGGGTTACATTAAAATTATTCTGCCACACCAAAATGTGATAACTCTATGAAAACAGCTAACCGACATATTTACAAAGTGTTATCTCTACCAGTCTTCATCTAAGATTTGAAACAGGTAGGTATTTGTTCAGCTACCAAGCCTTCATGGAAGGTGAAACAGCCTAATGTCCCTAAGTGGATTCATGCAGTGTTTAATTTTATTCACACAAGACACAAGGACAAGTATTTATCGGTGAAGATCAAAGTAGTCTGTGAAGATGTGGCATCCTCCTGGACGGAGTTTAGAGCATCAGTGCTCATTCACTCATCACTGCTGTGGGTTTGACTCTAAGCAAAACTTCAGTCATTACCACATACTAAAAATCCACATGCTAACTGCCCTGCTCACTGGTGGGGCCAGGGGAAGGGGGTGAGATGTTTTCAGGTCCCCATTAGCAGAGAAGAGCTGACGAACACCTGCTTTTCTCACAGTTCTTGCTGGTGGGGGCCACTTTGCCTAAAGAGGCTGTCAGTGATTTGTAACGTCAGCATTAAACTGAAGATGCTGAAATACCCTGATTCTTACTGCAGCAGTTTAACCACCGCAGAAAAACTGCATCTTGACTGAGAGTCCTTAACTGTTAAAATATAAAGTTATTTTTATTTTTACTGATCTTAATTGGTGCAATGTAGATTTTTTTGGCAGGGAGGATGGGATTAAACAGGGCTCTTGTGCTACTCACATCACAAAAGGTGGACCAAGCACTTCCCTTTTTTAATTCTGTGGAGCTCACTGTTATTCCTGTTGGAATCAAGTTATAGCAGAATTTATCTTAGGCTTTAACTTTATTCAGCTTCTGACATTGGAAGGAATATGAAAAAGAAATTAAGAAGTAGTTTCTGTTGTAATCTCCAGAGTGGATATCACAGAGTGGATTATCACAGATTGCCAGCTGCTTATGCTGTGCGGGTACTCAGGGGAGCGACTGGCTGCAGGTGCTTACAAACACAGACACAACAGTATGGACACTTTCCTGTGGCAAAGGCTTTCATAGCCTCAAGGATACTCAACATGTAAAAAGAGTTGGAAAGCCACTACTGTGCCACCTTGAGTCAAAAAAATTTGCTTCTAATCCTGATGCTAATGTTACACTACTCTAGTACATCTTGGGCAAAACTCTCTGAGATTTTCTCTAGCCGAATCTCTCTGCTGCAGCTATAGAAATGGGAATAACAGCATCCTAATTCTTACAAGCTCCAGGTGATAGATCTCTTTCAGTGCCTGACAAGTCAAGTCGTGCTTTTCTGAGTACAGTTACATCTGAGACCCTGGGAAAATCCGTCAGTTAGAGTGCCTTCAACTTCCAGTGACTTCCCACAGGTCACTCCTGCAGAACAGCCCCTATGTAACATTGCTGCTGAAGCTGCCTTTCCAGACAGAAAGCCCACTGCCCTTTTGCAGTCCAGCAGGGAGTCTGTATGCAAACCTGGGGGTCAAATCATCACCTAGTATAAAACACTACGTTCCCATGATATGGCCTTTAATTTGGACATGTCAGGAAGAATACAATGGTGTACACAGACCAAATACTGCATCTTGATACCTTATCCCTGCCACCATCACTGATGTTTCTATATCGCTCTTGTAGTACCTGCAGCCATCTCTGGTTGTTTGTGGGTATGCAGGTAAGTGGAGTAACAACAGCTAGTACAGTGTCTTTCACACCCAAACCTGTTCTCAAGCACAGCAATCCAGTTTCCAAATGCAATCAGTTAAACCAATACACAACAAAAAAGATAAGCAAACTCACACAGATGTAGTTGACTTATTATTATTACCTAGTAGAAAATAAATAATGATGTGTCAAAACAATAATTTAGTATAACAGCTTCTAGCTATTAGTCATTACAGAACATATTTAAATCATAGAATCATAGAATCATAGAATAGTTTGGGTCGGAAGGGACCTTTAAAGGTCATCTAGTCTGCCCCCCCTGCAATGAGCGGGGACACCTTCCACTAGATCACGTTGCTCAGAGCCCTGTCCAACCTGGCCTTGAACGTTTCCAGGGATGGGGCAAAAGAAAACAGAACCAAACCCAAACTTGTATGCACACACGCACACAGAAAACAGCATACTGCTCAAAGTGCAATGAGTCAGAATTAGAAACCCACTAAAAAGAAGCTGTGTCAAGTTATTATTTAACTACAATTATAACAGCCAGAAAAGATACAGACGGACACCTCTGGAGACCTTTTTCTCAGGCCCGTCACTACTCACATCAGTCATAATTACATAGCAGTATACTTTTTTTACCCTTAATAATGATAATGATCTTTGTAACATGCCTCCCTTTTGACTCGGTGCTGCAGTTCTAGTCTATGGGGCAGTAACATGAAGTATGTTTGGGATTTTTTCCTTCTCCACTGGACACCTGCAGGCCCACACTTACACTTAACCCTGGGCACCAAATGGCACCTTCAGTCACTGTAGAGACTCGTTCAGTCCAGCCTCCCCCAACTGTCTCCACCTCAACCTCACCCCTCACTACAGGAGCTGTTCTAAGGATGAAAGAGTGGGGCAGTTAAGACTCAAGAGTGTGATCGTCACTATTTACGTTAGTAAGAATGAAAGTTAAATCCCTTGAGTATATTAGCATACTGCCCTGTTTAGCTGGTGAGGTGCCCCCTCTTCAACTCATGCCTTGTAAAAGGGCCTAACTTCACACGGTGGGTGAGATACATCAAGCTCTTCTACCCGCCCTAGTAATTCATGTGTGTGTATTTCTGACGGAGTGCTGTATGGATGAACTATGTGGATAACAGACCACGTTCTCTTGGGGCTGCTGGAGGATTTGTGGCTGACAGTGCAACACACTCTAAGACAGGGCTGATCTTTATGGCACTAAGCTCTTAATTACTACTCAGATGTATATATCCACAAATGACAAATCCTCTTACTTCAACTGAGCAACAAAGCAGGTAAGACCATAGTCACAACTTTTATTTTAGTATAGTTAGTAAGATTCAAAATGACATGCTATTTATTCATACCCATGTAAAATCTACCACAGGAAAAGCAAAACTCCCAACCCAAACCTACAACACTGGCACTAAGTACATAATGAGAGATCTTGTCATTCCAAAGTGGTTTGCTGCATTATAGTCTGATCATTGAGTTGTTTACTATACAAAAAGCTACAATATCTTGAAGGCAGTTAGAACAGGAGTAGGAACGCCAGCTCTAACAGAACAGTAGATTTTCTATTTGTTTTGCACAAGCAAATATAAATGGTGACTAAAAGTAGGCAGCCTGATTTCTGTTTAAGAGTCATACGCTCATCTTCTTGCTTTGAGACTGCTTAATCTTTCCCCAAAGAAACTTCCATTTCTGCTAGTCAAAGTTTGCTTTAATTAAGACTACAGATAAGGATTTGAAGGTGGCAGTGCTCTACATGGTACCATAGTTGCGTGGTGAGTCACTGTGTGATAGTAGTGGGTCTCATATATTTGCAACCACTAGTACAACACATCGGTATTTCTTAGATTTCACCATAGAAAGCCCTAATCATGTACAGGAGCAGTCATAAGACATCTACTACAACAGCTTTAAAACACTGGATCAAACTGGATGTAGAGAATGTCATGGCTGTGATACCCCATTAATGGGCCCCTTTCATTTCAATATGAATGCTATCCAGAATGGACAAAGGTATGAAAAACAATTCATTGGGTGGTGATGAATAATACTGTTTTGTCTTTATGTTGATCCCCTTTAAAAAAAGACATAATTTAAATATAAATACATATGAAATGTATAGATAAATATATAGAGATAGCTACATTAATATTTGATCAGAACCAGTAATTTGATCAGAACCAGATTAATCAAAGACAATCTAAAGGCACCACAATGAGTCAGCATCACTGAATAAAATATTCACTAGCTTTTGCATTTATGTAGTTCTGAAACCAAGCAGTCAGAAAGCCATATACAGCAGGGAATAAATCTCATTATTTTAACTTCGCAGCCTAGGCAACTAAGACTCAGATTCACTTAACGATGAGTCATACTCAAACAATCTCAGGTAAAGCATTCAGCTGTTCTGACTCCCAGTTTTTTATCTAGTTAAGAATCAGAAAGGCTTGGCAGCAAGATTAGAAAAGAAAACTTTAGAAAAACAGAGGATTTTCATCTGGGCCTGTACCCAGAGGTTATAATGAGCAGAGGACTGACTCTCCTTTTTGCCAATGGTCTTAATCAGTCCTATTAGCATTAAACAAATTAGCTAGTATAAAATCACCCTCTGTTAAAATAACTCTGAATTATACTTGCATATTGGAGAACAGAGCCTGCATGGGTACAAGTGAATAGTGCCTTGTTCTCTTCCTTGTTTAATTAATCCAAGTGTATTTAAAGTGAACAGTAATTTACCAGGCTAAAGAATCCTAAAATGTATCATATCATGGTTGCATCGAGTTTACCTATGTGCAAGGAAAGCCTCATTTCTCACTTCCCCTGGTGTTACATTAACATGGCTTTGCCTTTGGTTGAGCTAATCCTTAGCTCATTTTAGTGCGACAGGAAAAACAAACCTCAAATCTTCTATATCAGGCAGCTTTAAATTGGCTGCCTTTTTTTTTTTTTTTTATAATTATTTGACTTCAGTGTCAAATCAGCCTTGGCTGCAGACATAACACAGTGACAGACTGCCTTCTGGGATGAGATGTGGAACAGCCAATTTAACCTGATAATTTGAACCTTAAGGAGCCTTTGATAAGTAAATGAGGATGTAAGACAAGATAGAGAGAAGTTCGTTATGAGTCCAAGCTAACGTAGCACTCCCAGATATGGAGAACATGGTGCTCCAGAAGAAACACCTTTCTGCAACCTGGAGAAATACTTTCCTTCTTTCAACAGCTGAATAGAGAAGCAGCAGCTCAGCAATGCTGGGACTTGTCCTGCAGCTAAAGTGCTGTTGGTCCATTTAGTAGGAGTCTCGGTCACGGCAGGAGGGTAAAGCACCAAGACTGCTGATATTTTCAACTCTCTTAGCAGCAGTAACCACACAGCAGCTTTTCTGCAAAATAAACAAAACAAGAATCCAGTTAATTCAGCAGTATACTTTTTTATTCGGTTAAGCGTTCTAGGACAACCACACGGTGGTTTCTTTGTGCATAAAGAAAAGAAAGCAGCACTGAAGCGTCCTGCTTACAAAGGGGTTTTGCGGCCACCTTATTTGTGAGATGTTTTATACAATACTAAAAAGAAAAAGCCCCTTTGTTAAGTGGAGAAATGGTCCTGGAGGTCTCTCTTGAAATGCAGCTATTCTGCTTTTTTGCTTCCCTTGTCCTACAGATCATAGCATGAAAAGGCATGCTGCAAACCTCTCCATTTATTTGTGTTACCACTGCAAGCATTTATAATGCCAGTTCTAAATCAACTGGCACTTCAGTGTATTATTTTGGGTTAAATGTGGTAACCATACTACTTGCCTGATAAAAATAGCTAAAGGGATTCTTTAAAAACAAAGCACTGCTATGACTTTAGATCCACTCATTAAGTAAACTCAAATAAACTCCAAAAAGAAAACACACGCAGAGGAAATAACACTGCAAAAGCCAAAACCAGGTTTTCCTGCAAGTTAGATCATGGGTAGGTTACTATGTTACAAAGCTATAAAAAGTTTATTTAAAAATAATTCTGACTGCTGTTGGACAGTCTATTTATCTCAAAGTTGATTTTGGTTGTAATAGAAAATCGTGTAATACAGTGCTTCCTGCATTAGAGAGGGAGAATTTTCACCATTTGGTTGCTGTGCAGCTAGTGGCTTGAAATGAGAAACCCAGATAAAAACACTAGTACTGTAACTAGGTAGGTCAGGAAAACCTGTTCAGAAAGATGCTGTGCATACAGGCGAGTGGACCAAAGCTCCGTGTAACCTGTCCCAGCATCAGTGAAGTGGGGATGAATGCTGAGGATCACAAAGATGTATTAATTCCCACTGGATCCCCACTACAGAAGTTGATGTTCAGACATTACTGTATCAGGAAATTATGTGGCTTCAAGAGCAAGTAGGATATAATAATGGTACCTTAGTCCTCACTGACCCCCAGTGTACCACGGAAAGGCAGCTTCAAGTCCCCAAGACGGCTCATTTAAAGATCGTTAACTTCTGAGTTACTACACTACACTATATAATACCTGTTCTAATCTTAGTCAAAACAGAACAAAAATTTCAACCTCTTACAATACTCTCTGTTTTACGAGTTTATGGACAAAACCTGTTGCAAACAAAACCCAGTACATCACTTGTCCTACCAAACAGATGATGGATGATGGCAGCACTAAAAACTTGCTTGTGATGAAAAGTGGACTGCTTTTATTTTGGCATCCTGGTTATTACTCATGACGCACAACTAAAAGGAAGTGGTTTTACAGTGTGTGTGTTCTCAGCCTCATTCACATCTTGACCCTCCACTGAGTTTTGCCCAGAGATGCCCCAAGAGCCTTTGAGTTGTTCCCATGGTCCTTCAACAGAGGCACCAACTCCTGTGGTAGTTGGTAAAAGTGGCTGTGGGAATTGGTGTGTTGGTTTATGGGGATACTGTACCGCCTGAGGTAGCCTGATCTCAAAGTGGCTGAGTGAGTACACTTGGGTCAAAGACCAGAGACAGAACATGAGAGCAGACTTGAGTCTCCCTCATCCCCAAGGGAGGCAACCAAACCAGCTGAGAACCACTAATGAAGTGGTTTTTAATGAAAGGGCAAAGACAGGGAGCCAGAAAAAAGGACAGAGAGAGATGGTCTGTCAAAATTGTTTGGGTTGCTACAGGCTCAAAGGGCACAGAAGTCCCCTGTCAGAATAGGGTCCTCAAAAGTGGGGAGCAGCTTCTTTCAGGGGACACCTTGCTTTCATTTCGCTATAGTTAGTGGAGCTGCCCTGAGGGTCTGGCCCGTGCCTCTGCTAAAAAGTAATTACTTTTCATATTTCTACCCTTTTTAAACCATACTCCTAACCACAGCATGAAAACCTGAAAGCTTTCAACACTGAAAAATTATTGGGTGAAATCCTGCCCCATGAGAGCCAGTGGGAGCATAACCATTCCCTCTAAAACGGCCAGGGTTTGCAGCACATATGGCTTCCTAGATATGAATTTTTTTGCACATTGCTGTGACTTGGTATAAGTGATAGAGCCAATTTACATTTTGAAGGCTTTCCAGACAACAGCAGGGATGGTGAATACAGTTTGGACCACGCGCTTTGCACTATGCAAGGTTTTCGGCTGCCCACTGATCCCTTCTGCAGGGGATACAGTATTTATGTCTAAAGAAACACTTGGGACCTGAAACAAACCTTCTGTTTGGCAGCTCTTTCAGAAAGGTTATTGAGCCGGGGGTGCCTGGGACACACAGTCATCTTTAGCCTTCTTCTAGGGGAAAATAAAAACAAACAAAAAAAAAGAAAAACGCCATTATTGGAGCATTAATTGAAGATCAATCAGATCTTACTTCTAGTTAAGATAATGGCAGAACACTGCAACATCAGCATGTTTAGTGAGGCTATTTTGCAAAGCACAAGTATGAACAAAAAATACCAGGGGAGGAGCTACGAAGGACAACATGACTTGTAAAGTTTCTATTAGGGTAGGGTTTCCCGAGAAGAAAATTGGTGATAGGAAGCAGCACAGCAGGTAAGCAGCCTGTGTTCTTGCAGCATTTGAAAAGACAGCCTCTTCCCCAGGTTGCAGGAATCGGAGCTTCACTGGAGCCCAAATAAGGAGTCAAAGTGTATCCTACGAAACCCTCTGAGGAGGTACTTAACAGTGACAAACTCTCTTGTTTTTACCGTGTACTGACACTTGTAAATCTTCTAATAATAAATTCTTCTAAAGATAAAATCTTACAGGCATTGCTGTTCTGGGAGATTATAATGAAAACTGAATTTCAATGCAAATGACAATAATTTATTTGATTGATACTATTTCTCATTTTGTCCTACTTCTTTTTATCCTCACTCTGTATAACAGGAACATCTTGCAAGATGGAGTTGTCAGGACACTGCTTGGTCCATCCTGCCCAGAACCCACACCATCTCATCAGCAAAGCTACTGCTCTTTATTATCATCACAATCTTTGCTCTTATTTTAACAAGATTATTTTGATAATGAATAATACGGTCTCTTAATTCTTAATGATGGTTCTAGTTCAAGAGGCACCTTGACACGTACATCCTAGGCAATACAGTTGTCATTTTATTTAACATAGATGTGCTTTGCTTGCAAAGGGGGAAGTGAATATTGAGCCTCAAATGCTGTAAAAATCCTGAAACCATAAAATTATCCCCTCCCAAACCACTGAACCACAGAATGGACTTAGAATCAGCCAGCAGCAAGCTCATCAACAGTGTGAATCTCCCCAACTCACTGACTACTTAACAGAGGAATAATCAAAATGCTTTAAAATCTTGCTGATTCTCCAACTCAGCCCAGCTGAATTGTTTGTGTGAATAAAAAACTGCTTCTTTTGTGTTGCCCACTAAACTGGCTCCCTTGAAAGGCAGGAATGTGCTTAAGTACGAAGATATGTACTGGGTGAGGTTCCAAGCTCTTTTGGGAAAGGTATCCCTTGGGAAGAGGTAGGATGAAATCTAGCAGCACTCATAGGGAACTTCAAGAGAGCCTGAAAGGGTTTTCAAAGCAAGAACCAGAATCATTCTCAGCTGAAAAAGTCTTTTCATATGGTAATTCAGTGCTCATTTTGCAAATAGTCTCATTTTGCTAAGAAAATGGATTCACTCAGCAACACACAGCAATTGCATGATGTTACATTTCTTCCCAGACGTGCAAGAACTGATTAGCAAGTATGAGCATGCAAATTACAACAGCTAAAAAAAAGCAGTAAGACACATGTGGCTCACAGTGGCAAGAGATGCAGCAGCAAGGAAGACTCAAAAACAGTTAAGAAAAAGGTCAAAGCAAATAGTGATGTGGCAACAGAAGAAGACAACAGCAGATCTACAATGCACAAGAATATTTAAATTTAGGGACCTGGAGTCTGCAGTGGAGCTTGTGGTCTGATAACCATGGGTGTTTTAAGGCAGCAGTTGCACTTATTCTCCAGCTAAAGGAAAACCAGAATGCTATTAAGTGTTTTTCCCAGAATCTTACAATTCAAGAATTATCTCCTACAGGTCATGTGTTCTGCCATCATGCAATGCTGTCATTTCAGGACACTGCGCCAGATGGCAGCTAATCCATGAAGTAAGTTTTGCTTCACAGCAAAAATGTATTCAGATAACTCCAGAGCATTTTATGGACACAATGAACAGCATCTATGAAGTGGCATTATAATATTCTACGTGGACATAAAAAACTTAGATAATTCATGATAGTTCTGCAATGGAGCAGCACAAGTGACACAACTATGACATGATAGCATGGAACACACGTTTCAAAGATACAGGGATTATATACCATTTTTCCTTGATGAGAAGCTTTGAGATGAAATCTTTGGCCTGGTCAGAAACACCTCGAAATTCCTCATCTTCAAAATCCCAGCTACAGGACAGGATATTGTTGAGAGTCTCATTGTCATCATCACCCAAAAAAGGAGACAATCCACTGAGGCTAAAATAAAAAGAAGTATGTTCAATCGTCCTGTCTTTTCCCTTTCCTGTACATGATCTCCAATGTGCCACCTATGATCATTTAGTCACTCTTGGCTTATCTTGCAATATGTTACTGTCTAGGAAAGTCTCCAGACCATTCCCATTCTCTCTTCTACTTGCAGGTTTAAATAATCACCCTTCTTCCCTAACAGACCAAGCATTACTGTCTTTCATGGTAGGTTATATTTTCTAGACCTCTGACAACTCTTGCACATACCAACTGGGAACTTACCAAGCAGTCTATATTCCTCTGGAAGTGTGATGCTCACTCATGAGAGGTGTGCAATGAAACAAGGAAGAAAAAAATCATGGTGATTGGAAAAGAGGAGAGATTACTGAATGTGGAATTTGGAAAGAACCCTACATTTCATATTTTGGGTACAGATTTTGTCAATCTTCCACTATAACAACAAATCTGGATGACTGACAGAGTTCAACCTAGAAACAGCTTACAAAGCAGATACTGAAATTACTTACAGCATATAAGCGATGACTCCTACGCTCCACATGTCTGTAGGAAAGGAGACAAACTCATAATTCACAACTTCAGGAGCAAGAAATTCTGGAGTCCCAAAGTTAACTCGAAGTTTTTCCCTGGGTTTATATCTAGGAAATAAAAACATTAACAGAGGACATCAATTACAACCCTAATTAAAGTTGCATGATAAGTTGTCTAGCACTTAGAGGGATTTTAGAAGCATACAGGGAATTCAGTAGGAAAACAAGGACAGACAGAGGTACAAAGTAAAAATAAATATACCCATATATCGAATGAAAAATGTTTGCAAGCTTTATGTCATAGCTAAGGGCAAAACCCAACTGCTATACAAAGGAAGAAATTCAGATTTCAAGGGCTTCTCAGAGCAGCTGTTATTATCCTTTTGGGATTTCTCCATATCATAGGCATGGGATTTTTAACCAGTAAATCCTTCACTGAAGTTATGGTACCTAATTAAACTAGGAGGTGATAGAGCATGGGATATATGGTAACAGCCCTTGATGGTCTCTTACACTCTCTTTTGAAGATTCTTGTAATGTTGGAGCCAAGACCAGACAAGAAGTACCACCCATTTTGTCCATTTTATCTGTTGCAAGATACTTATGTGCATGCTTAGTTAGAATCAGCCCTCTCTAAACCTTCTACCTGAAAAAACGTTTCAGAACAAATCTTTTTTACTCAGCTCCCAACATTCCTTATAAAAAGAGAACCCTGGTTAAAAGAGTCACATTAAATCTGTCCTAAGAACAGTAGGAGACCATTAGGTATCAAATAGGACACTGAAGAGACATAATACTCTTTTTTTCACTGTTTCCCCATTCATTTACTATTAGCAAGAACACATGCATGTACCTTCTCGCCAATCCAAAATCAATAATTTTTATTTGATTTGCTGCTCGGTTCACACACAGGATATTCTCAGGCTGCCAAGAGAAATAAAAAAAACACTTCAGTGAGAAACAAGTATGAAAACTGGGCTTTTACCAAACTGTAGGGAGAAAAACGCTAAAAACACAGCAAACATCTCATAAGCACCTTTTGCTTTACTCCTTGTTCAGATTTCTCTGCACGGGTACACCCCCTGCTATCGCACAGCAGCTGGGGTCATGTGTTTTGTGCCTTGCAACTGCTTTTTCTTCTCCTTGACTTTTCAATTTGACGTAAGGCAGCAGTTTAGATAAAGAACTCATTAAGGAGAGGGGGACAGAGAATGCAGGCTTCTAAAATGGGGTTTCAGGATGCTGGCACTGTGATTTTACAGACCTTAATAAGCTGACCCAGATTTTTTTATTAAAAGAAAAACAAAACAACAACAACAAAAAAAAAAACCAAAACAAAAAAACCAAACCTACTTTGTTGGGCTTTGAAGTTTATCCTACAGCTTTAAGTTTCTGAGTTCATTAATGTTCTGGCAGTAACTGATTGAACAGTGATATATTAAGCTAATCACATCAACTTCATGCTTTTCTCAGATATTTTAGCAAAAGGTAGGATTCACAGGTTAAATCCTTCTGGATTTTCATAGGGCCAAATGCTGTTCTTCACTTCCCTGGCAGGAATCCATTAACCTCCTAGAATTACTCATATTCATACAGAAGGGACTGAGAACAGAATTTGGCCAATTGTCTTTGAAATGTAAATACCTAAAATACAGTCTCATATTCACTGCCAGCAGTTTTATAGCTACTCCGTCTTGTTGCTCATTGAGTCCTCTTTGAAACAAAACAGCCCTCAACACTTAAAACATTAGCTAACCTTTGTCACCATTACTAATTCATTTTACATGTAGGACTTTAAACACCATATGTCCATAGTTTCTGAGGTCCTGGATTATTATGGTCAACATGATTTTCTTTCAGTTTCAAGCTTTCTTCCTGAAACTCATTTGTTACTGACAGCAATCTATGAACAAGCAAAACAGGAGGGAGAAGGCATAGCTGGCAAGCACATGAAAAGAGCTATTTGGGAAGAATTTCTTGGATTGTATATGTATCTTTTTGTCAGCAGTTTGACTTATTAAAACTGTGCCATCTCCAAGAACATAATTAATGTGTTCCAAAGAACCGTGTGAACTTCTGCTTGACAGGTTTCTAGGTAACTGGATGTTTTATAAAGAGAAAAGTGAGTCTGGTCATTGATTAGTGACTGAAGCAGGTCCTAACAAGCATCTGCTCATTTGCTTAACCACTGCAATAACGTATACGCTAACAACATTAAAGATGTATTATATTAACTCAGTTATTACAAGCCAAAAAAAGCAGCCATAATAAAAATCTCACCAAAGAGAAAACCATCTTGCGTACTTTTTGTTTCTTTTTGCCTTGTTGCAAAGCTCAGGGATCACTAGGAAGCTTTATAGCCAGTCATAAATCTAAAGACATCATCCTATTTTATTTGGGCACTAAACAGTGGTAAGAAATAAGTCTCTTATTTGATAAAATTTGGGTTAAGAGAGAAAGAGCCAACTCACATGTACAGTCTAATAAAAATACCTTTACAACAAATGTTTTCTAAGGGGTGACAGTTAACCATTAGCAGTCAGCCAGAGTAGGTATGTGAAATTGGTGGATTTGTTTTTAAAAAGAAGTGAAGGGATTGTGTATATAGTTGAACAGTTCAGATAACTAACAAGCACATGGTACAAAATCTGCTACCCTTCTCTGAGCTTTCAGTCACACTAATTGCCTAACCTGACACAGACATATTGTATCTGTTACATTAGCCACTGATCATTTTTATTCCTTTCATTTTAGAAAGTACATTTTAATGTATTTTCCCTTAAGCTGGCTATCTATTGAAGCCTTGTCACGACTACGACAGTGTAGCATATGCCTCAAAAAGATGTGCAGGGTTTCCACTGATACTGAATGACCCTTGAATTTAGTTCTACTCACTCATGCCTTGGTTTCTGCATGGTAAAAAATGGGGATAATTGCTACTCCACGGCTGATGTGTAAAATGGAGATCTTGTGCCATTGAGTTAAATAATATTTACACAGTATCTTGAGATCCAAATATCAAAATTGAAAATAGGAAGGTACTTGTAGCCAGCTGCTGGCTTTCTGTAAAATCAGTCTGTGGAAAATTCAAGTGCTGTGGGGCTTGATGACATATGCCCACAATTCTCATCTAATTTACTTACTCCTGTAGTAATTTAACTGATCTCATTGTGGTTAAATTAAATACACATTGATCTGAGGAAAGCAGAATAATGCCCTTTGTTGTTTCTGACATGGGAATCTCTTAAACTGTATGGCCTACCATTAAGAATAAGAATTTCCACAGCTGTCATTGCACAAAACATACATCTCAGTTCTCTACCTTGAGATCCAAATGAAGAATGTACATTTGGTGCATGTACTGAATTCCCTCGCAGATCTGTTTTATGAACAAGATAGTATCCATCTCTGTCAAATTGCAGTTTTCATCAATAATTCGGTCAAATAACTCTCCTCCTTCCACACTGATGAAAGAAAGACAATAAAGTGGTGACTAAGTCCAAATCCAATCCCATGCAGTTAGAGTAATACAGAATTTATGCTATTGACTATTTTAATCATTCACAGTCAAGTTCAGTAAGGTGGGTCTACAGTATGAGCTTGTAGTCTGATCCGAACTTCCCAAGAACTGGGTTCTGATGCATACTGGCCTGAATTTCTACCAGGTCTGACAGTCCAGTCTCTCATCCACTGATAAATATGAAAGTCTTGAAATTTGAACCTTATGCTGTCTTAAGTCATCATTTTGTACCAATGAAATTAATGAATTCACATGGAAAACCAAGACAACATGATGGAGAATCTGTATTTAAATCTGCAGTCTACTCCCTCAGAGTTTAAGAGGGACAGGACCCAAAATTTCAATTTGAAACTATCTAAAGTCAACAAAAATGACTGAACTTCTCACATTTCAGAATGCCTCCAGCTCACCCATTCATAGCTACACAGACATTTCCCTTTTGTGATATGCTAATCACGTAGACCAAATTTAGAGGAGTATCTGAGAATGTCCAAAATAGCCAGACTCATGTAACTTTGAACCTTCTGCCATGCCTCTCAATGTTCAAGTTATACCCTTTTTGGTTTCCTTAAGACAACATCTGCTTAACTTGACTTTAAGGCAGCTATTTTGTGCCTAATTAACCTGATAACACAGCATAAAAAACAGGTTTATACATTCAGGCACCCAGTATAATGATTAGGCACAACACCTATAGCTAGCTCCTCTTCAGTGTAAGATGTCTTCTCATTTGCCTCACAGAACAGAGGATATTCTGAGAGGTCTGTTTCTTAGCTGATACAAATCAGAATTTGAAATTAGAGAGCTGATATATAATACAGCTCTAGCCTCAAATGAAGCTGTGGCTTTACAGCACCAGGAAAGTGGTACATCACTGGAAAAAATGCATAAATGGCTGGATGGGAAAACTTTTCCCTTAAATTCCATTTCTTTTGTTGTTCCTGAGAACATCTTTACATGTTCTTTCCACCGGTAAAGAAGCTCTATTTATAATTTCAGGGGAAAGTAAGAAGGAAATGGACAATTCTAGCAAAAGTGGTAAAGACAGAAAGGGAAAGAAAAAAAACCACTCACTATTCCATGACTAGTACAATGTCATTTTTAGATTCAAAGGCATCATATAGCTGGATGAGATTGACGTGATTCAGCTGGTTCATGACATTGATTTCATTCTTTACTTCATCCTGTAAAAAGTCATGAGTATTGTTTCAGAAGATTTTTCTCTAAGAAAGCTACATGAAACAGGACATAGTTTGAACCAGACATCTACATTATCTTCATGTTTTCACTTGTGTCAACCAAACACAGGGTTTTCCTTTGCTGCTGCAGTGGTGGATTTCAAGGCTATAGGAGCTACTAGACTGAACTCGGAGCTCGGGTGGGGGACAGCTTCAGTAATAAGCTATCTGGGGCAAAAAGGAAGGCGAGAGCTCACAAGGACAAGTGGTGGGTTCACAGGGATGTAAAGAAAAGAGTGAAGCAGAACAGGACTTGGTTCGACCAGCTGTAGTTGTACCAAATTAAACTGTGTAAGAAAAGTCCAGGACAGTCCTCAAAACCTCCCTTTGCAGCCAGGGGAGAGAGACTGCTACTTCCATTCAGCCCAGCTATTTCAGATGCGCAGTTTAGGATGGGCTGAATCATTCTCTGGTGATGCCAGTCTTTCTCCATTGAATACAAGGGGATTCTTGGTGATCAGCCTGGCTGCAGCTGTATTTTAGTAACCCCAGTTAGCTGAGACAAATTCCACCCTTGAATGCCATTAATGACACCGCTGTCACACAAAGGGTGCTATGCATGTCTTTCCTGTGGAAGCAAGTCCCAGATGGCCATGAGATTTGCAAAACAGGCCAGACTAATTCCTCTCATCTGTATTTGTGTTAATGTCAGAAGCCCAGATCATGCCTGTTATCAGAATGTGACATCAAGTCATTTCAACAAAGGCTACAGTGTGCTTGGGAATATGCTGTGTCACAGACCTGACAAAAGCTTTTACCACTAAAGCAAACACCAACAGAATTAACAGCAGAAAGCAAAAAAGGAAAGCCAAATAAACATGAAGAGCAGAAAAGAAAATTGGAAAAATTAAGATTTAAAAAAACTAACAGAGGAAACCCCAAAAGAGGACCTTGATGAGTTACTAGAAGTTCTAGAGGAGAAGGGAAATAGAACTAGAGCCAATGGTAATCCAGCAAGTCCTATGAGCATGGTGGCTTGTGAGCCACTTGGCCAAGGTCTGTTGTGTAGCTGAAGAACACGGTGGAATCCACTGGGGAACAAAAGACTAATATCATGCTCTACCAACCTTCTGTTTAGGACCTTTTGCTTTTATAATTTTGGCTGCTAGTTTGAGACCTGTTGCCTTCTCTTCACATTTGTGCACTTGACCAAATCGCCCTCTAGGAGAAAAAAGGAGAAAAAATGTTATCAACTAATGGTACTAGTGTAAGCCCTGAATTATAAACAACAGACATTATCTTCTCCCTGCTGGGTTCCATTTCAGTTGCTCTATTGCTGCCGTTTTGTTGTGTAGAATAGACTTGCTGCTCCTCATTTAGGTACACCAAAATCACACGCTGCTCTACTTGATATTATCCCACTTGAATGATTCACTACACTCACCTCGCAACATGCAATGACTAATCCCAGGGAAGTCGACAAACCGTAAGGATAACAACTCACTCACATGCACAATCTTCCCCTCTCCATCTCATCATTCTTCTCCAAGAGAGGGTTGTGTTTTCATGATGAAACAAACCCATACCCAAGACCATGCTGCCATCAAAAATGACAATATCACTCTCTCCTAAACAGTGTCAGCATGAGAGATCAAGTAACCTCATGATCTATCTAAACACATGCATGTGTTTTCAGAGGTCGGACTCACTGAGAGAAAGAAGGCTACAACATGTTGCTACATCTGCTGGCTGCGATGTGAGGTAAAGTATTACAGCATCCTAGGAGCCACGTCATAAAACCTGAGGGCAGCTGGCTGACCTAGAACAATACCAACTACAAGCCAAGTCTGCTGGTGCCAAAGCTTAAGTCAAAGTTCACTCACACAGTAAAATCAGCCTCCTGTTTTCAGCCCTCTCTAAAGCACTGTTAGAGCTTAAGACTTTCATGACTTCAGCTCTAGTGAGGTACGTTGCTTCCATTCACCTCCCAGGGTGCTTGGCTGTAAATTTGTGCCTTGCTTTCCATGTTGACTGGTTTCACCTGACTTACCCTCCCAGGATTTCATTCTCGCTGACATTATAATAACTGCTGATCCCCACCCTTTTGGCTGAGACAATCCGGTGATCAAACGGTGCTGGTGGAGTAGGACTACCATCTATAAAAGACAAAACAGACAGATAGCATATGAGTGGTCACATGCAGCGCTTGTCTATCTTATATTTTAGTCCCTCTTTTCCCCAGATAAGCTCATTTAAGAACTGAATACACCTACTGTTAAGTTCTATAGACAGGTCTTTCTCTGTTATTTAAGAAGAGTTTTATTCCAGGAGCTCTGGCTCAGAAAACAGGGTGTTGTTGGGGAGCTCCACTACTAAGACAAGGGTTTCTTTATTAAGTTAGCATTTCCACCCAACAGTAGCAAGAGGCAAAGTGAATACCACTAGACTAAACCAATATAACTTCATGCCCACAAAGGGCCTCAGCAATTTGTTTCAAAGGAATTCAGCTTTTTCTCCACCTCCCACCCCACCCCACCCCTGGACTATTAATAGATGAGTATGTACTGTAACTCTCCTGTGGGGTAGGAAGAGAGGCTGAGCTTTCCTCTAGGCCCAGCTAAAAGAGGTTATTTCCCACCTTTTGCAGTTCGTAGTGAAGAATCCCCTTCTCTACCGATTGACACAATGTGTCATTCCCTACAGTGTGGCCATCGCTTTTAAAGATCACATTTAGAGCTTGTGCACATGAGGGAGTTCCACCCTGGCCAGTAGCACCTGTGACTTCCAGTACGGCTTAGGACCTAGTGTGGTAGGATATATGGTAACTGTCATGTGCTGCTCTAGAAAATTTCCGTCCTTAAAAAAGGGATAGCAGATAAAAGGTAAAGAGGGGCACAGAGAAGAGATGGGTTTCCAGCATCCCACTGCAGCGGCTATGGAGCTTCAGCACAAATGCAGGTCTCTGGTATTACAGTCTGGACCTCCACATGCTGGACCATTCTGCCATCATGATGTCAAAATCCCTGCTGGAGACCAGCCCTGCGTGCCTAATTTCTCTTTGGATTTTTCTGCAGGGTGTTGAGACTTCAATTTCATACCCACATTGTTTTTCATTTGATTGATATTCCTGAGAGTGACCTTTGGCTGACCAAGGTGAGAAATACTTCTTCAACTGGTTAGGAGGGCTAGAGCCCCAGCATTTCAACATGAGCTCTCTGGTTTGGAATGCCGGCTCCCTTTCGTGTGATGCTTGTTGAACAATTTTAAAACCATTCATTACTCAAGTGAAAATGATTAAAAACATAAACAACAAAAAAAAAACAACATGACAGCATGTAGCTGGCAGCAATACTTTGGTCATTAATGTAGCAGTAGATTGTCCTTATTCACAGTGAATGTCCATTTTTCCAGGACACCAGCTGTGCACCTAGATATTTTTTTTGACAGTGTTAATAACTTACATGGTCAGGAAGTTAGTTCATGGTCAAGGAATTGTGAAAAGCTGGGGCTTCTGGAAGTTTGCCACCTACTTGGGATTCTGCAGTGTCTGAATTGCACGCCCTTAAGTATGGGCCTTTGCTTGTTACCAAGACCCACAAAATGCCAAGAAAACCTCTATCCTAAAGGCAGAATTTGACTCTTAACAACTTAAAGTCCAAGGCTCCCCAGCATGTAAGTGACAGAAGAAAATGTCATTCTGAAAGCTCAGCTCCCAAATGCTACCAAACTTTGGCCAAGGAAGAGTTCTTTTGAAGAGACCAGAGTGCCACTTTAAAACTATGCCCAAGGTTTAGCCTTCAAGATTTTCCCAGTGACAGACCCTCTTTTTTCTTTTCATGCACACCAGAGGGGATTTCTCCCTATTCTAGAACAACATCCCATAACAGATCAAAGAAGCTCCAAGAAAGACAGTCTATCCTTAATGTCATCCCCAACAATCTGCCAGAGCTCAGGGCAGGTTACAGAGTTTAACGTTTTGGTAGGCTATCTCCTGTTTCCTGCTACAAAAGACTAGCACAAACATTTAATAACTGTTTCACTTTCTCACTCCTCCCCCATCCCCAAAGCAAATAAATTTATTCTGAATCCTATGCATGCACATGCACACACATACATCTTGAAATCCTTCAGGCCATCCTCTCCATGTGGCATCACTTCATATACAGGGATAGGCACTGAAATTCTCAAGCTGGAGCTCTAATATTAGAAATGAGCACTCACGAACACTGCTCCAGAGTTCAGTGCATGAGTACCATTTATCAGGCTGCTCAACATCATCAGTCAGGCTTCCACACAAAAACGGGCATTTATTTTATAGGCTGCAGTCGTTCTCAATTCACATCACAATGGTGTGAATATGAGCAAGCTGGTTTTGCAGGCTACATCCAAAGCACTGCAAATTCTGTGTTAACACGTGTTCTCAGCACTTCCATAGATCAACCAATTTTGCCACACATGGTATAATTTCTCCCACTACTCTGTACTTGGGAGTTTTAGCTCTGTTGTTAAAAGAAGAGGGAAAGGGGACAGTATTAGCGGAGTAGCTGTGGCAGAAGCAAATTAGTTGTGTCTAATTTCTGCCAGGGCAGAAGCCTCTAAGATGGAAGCAAACAGAACCGTGTTGTTTCCCAGCAGCTTAGGATGTGGCCCATGAACAACTGCTTCCCGTCAGAGCTACCATGCACACCTTTTTCCCCTACTAATTACAATCATGAAATTATTTTCTTCTACAGATGTCTCTGATTGTCACTGTAATACCAGTGGAATCGAATGCTTTGCCTTTAGGAATACTTCCTGTAGGAGCTTTTTTTAGTTTTACGTATGTCATCAACACTTTCTGCATCTACCCTTTCTTTTTGTTGTCATCTTTCATTAGGCCTTCATCATTCACTCGAGGCTTACTGCTACCACTATGCTCAAATTGGCAGGTCTGCTCAGTAATTGAGCTATAATGTCCTGTACCTTTTTCGCAGCCTTTACACCTGCAAGGACAAAATATGGCATTAGAGCAGGGTACACTTAAAGCAGAGCAAATTTAGAAACATAGGTGAAAAATGCCTACACAATTATTGCATTCAAATAGCATTAGGTTATTTTGCTTCATGGTGTAAAATAAACTGTTCTAACATTCATCTTGAGAAATAAAAATGACCTCTGAGTTAATCATGACAGCAAAATGTTTCTCCGTTACTGAAATCCTCACCTGAGTTCTTCTGATTTAACATTTGACCATCAATCTCACCTTTAAAGCACAGGGAAAGCAGTGGGATTTCAGTCTGTTCATATAGGTTCCTGAGAGCTTAGACTGGTTTATCCCTGAAGGGCCATATATCAGTGCAGCAAAGAAAGAATTACAGTAAAAAAAAAATATCTGTTTAATTGCCTCAGCAAAGTTTCACAGTTATATATTATCACTTACGTTACTACATTTTGCAGTAACTTAATTCCCAGTTGGTATATGGCCTAATCCAACCTTACTTTGCTCATAGGTTATGTGAAGCTGCAGTATATAAGCATAACAATGCAAGAATTCTCCTCAAAGATGAATAGCCTAATATAATTCCCATGTTCCTAAGCTATTTCCAAGCAAATAACCTACACTGCTAGGACCATATCTGGTAGATTGTCTGCCTGTCTTTTTTAAGGGTATAATTTCAGCTTAGAGCTCAGATGAGAGAGACAAACTCATTTTACACTTTTGTATTGGGCTGAATTTTCACCAGTATTTATATTAACCAGCCACTTTGACTTGGAACTTGAACTACACATGTGTCTTAAGAATGTGCAGCCTGAGCTTCCGACCTTACCTTCCGTCTGGTGCCTCTTGATCATGGCTTTGTCCTGCCTCATCTTCATTTTGGGAAGGAGCTGGTGGTTCCTCAACTTTTTCACTCCTACCAGCATTTCCTTCCCTTTCATTCTCCTGCTCCTCTTGTCTTTCATTTCCAGACACCCAATGTTCCTCCTTCCTCTCCCCGTCTGTTAGGGACTCACTCTCTATCTCCTGCCCAGTTACCCTCTGACAAGCGTTATCACCAGCATCATCTTGCTGCTTTACTGTAGTGAAGGATTTCTGAACAGAGCTTCTCCTGTACTTGTAACAGCTTTTGAAAGCCAAACTTTCTTCTTTCTCCACTGGCCCTTCAGTATGAAATTTGGGTAGATCCATTTCAAGCAGAACAGAACTTTCATTCTTGGCATTTTCCTTGTTCAGCTTATCAACTTCTTCCTGAGAGCAGGACTGGCTCTTCTGGATGGCTCCCTCTGTAAGCGGACAAATTACCAATGCATCTGTCAGTAATTCTCTGATAGTCAGTAACAATATTAAAGTAGGGTTGTGCACTTAGCATAACTTCTGTTATACTTTGAACTAAGCATTTGCTTTCCTCTCCTACTTTCAAGGTCGGTGTAGATGTCTCCTAAGCAAGAGCAGACTACTCCTTTAAAACAGGGATGCCATGGGGCAGAAACTCTTCCCTTCGTACAGAGCACTGGAAAACATTTTTCTCACTCAAATGTATTGTCAGCCAAGTCAGGGTTAATAATCTCCTCATGCAAGGCACTTTTTTGAGCAGTTTGCCACCACCTGCACAGGCGCATGAAAAGTAGGTTGATGTTGCTTGAAGAATTCTCACTCCTGCTGATGAGCATACATGTAACCCAAGCAACTTCACTGGAGCTGCTCAAGAGAGTGATGGCTATTTTTGTACGGTTGTAGGCTTAGAAGCTAGAAACTGATTAGAAAAAAAAATATTCTAACCTGTTGAATCTGGTGGCTTCTTCTCTTTTGTTCCCGTCTCATTCAAATGTGACTTTTCTTTGATGGCCTGTGGAGAGGGCAATTGATGTATTAGTCAGTGTATACAGTGTTCATGTTGTATTGTTCCTCATGAAATTGCAGATCGACTTTTTTGGTCACATCCAAGTACTCTGTGTTCTAATTCATGCTTTTCCTATAAATTATGGCCCTTATTTTAATCTCTACTAAGATGATCAGATTGGTACCAGTGTAAAGCAGGAGAAACTATCTCAGCTGTATTAACATCAGTGTTGGCATAAACACAGCCCAGAAAAGATCAGGACTGAGCCTCAGGGACTAAAAGAAAAAAAACATCCAGAAATGAGCTGCTGCCCTGCACACTAGCTTTTGCTGTTAAAAACTAGGTTAGTTAAACCAAAGCTAGGAATATTTAATATTCTAGTAAAATGTTCAGTAACAGTCTTACTGATAGATTTCAAAAAGTTTTTTGCTGTTAATCAACATCTGGTAACGGCATCTTTAATGATCCAGTAATTTATTACAGGCTGACCAAAACAGTTACCAGGAATCAGAGTATAAAACCCATAATGTCAGCTTTGTAGCGCTCTCTTACATACATTTTACAATATTACAGTGACATCTAGAGGCACTTCATACCAAGCCAGCTCCTCATAAACACTCTGCTATTACTTTTATAGCTATTTACTTATATTCCTATGCAGTTTGCTCAGTGTGTTTTTTCATTGGCTGCTCCTAGACTTGCAGTAGGATGGTGACCACAGTAAACCACGGTATCTCCTGTTGCTTGGTGCTCCTTTTCCACCTGCCTTCTTCCTCTCACAGTGCTATGAAACTGGTGCTATTATTATTAGTAACAGGTCCACAGGGTGTGAAAAAATGCATATACCTCCAACCGTTTTCCAGAGGGACTACTTTCGGTCTTTGAGCTACCAGCTGAAGCAGTGTAATACATATACAGGGCCAGGCACTTAATTTCAGTGTCTTAATCATGCAAGCAGTCCCATGGCTTATTCATATTGTACTCAGGGCATAAATCAGTCCTATTACTAAACATTTGTTCTGGTATACCCTCCACATCTTTTATAATTTTTTGTTTGTTTTAATTTCATCAGGCTATATAGAAAATAGGCATGAAATTAAAGCAATATGTATCTGTTATAAACATAGAGTTCAAGGGAAAGGAAACTCCATGAGAAGCAAGAGGAGTTGAAAAAAAGTTGATGAAACTGCATGAAAGGATTTCAGCAGGACTTGTTCAGAAAATCATGATCTGCAAGGGACAAAGAAACAGTAATATGAGCATAAGAACTGAGACTGACAACTATTTTGGATGCAGTTGGTCCCAGGAAGTTGCAAGCTGCAAAATGAAAAAGGCCTAAATACAACTAGGTAAGTACCCTTGAAATATAAATTGGACCCTTGTTCACACAGAACTGAAATACAAATGTAACGATTCCAGATGGATCACAGGGAACCAATCAATTCTGCTTTTTTTAATGGTGAAAAGCACTATAAGAAGCAGGGAAAAGTCTCAGACTTATTCCTTCTGCAATGCGACCGCAATTAGTAATGCACTCTGATTCCTGTATCCCAACCTCACCGTACCACTGAGGACATCAGCTCTGATCAAATACAGTCAGCTGAGCAAATAACCAGAGAAATGGCCTCCAAGCTCTTTGATGCATGGGCCAGATTTCACTTCTGCATTCAGAATTAATTGCAGGCACACAGCACTTCCTATTAAACATTGCTGTAGTTTGCAGGTGTGAAATACAGAAGCCAGCTTTTGAAAATTCATCTGCTGGAAGGAACAGCAGACGATGTCAAACATCTGAAACTGCCAGGGTGTTACATAAATTACTACAGTGTTTACTCAAGCATCATTTCTGATCTTTTACATTTTAACAGCAGATGAGAGATCATACTAATTTAAATGAGAAAAAAAAATACAAGTGAAACATTTACTGGTACCCTTTAGAATCAATAAATGTATCTATTTGC
This sequence comes from Falco cherrug, assembly GCF_023634085.1. NCBI lineage: Eukaryota > Metazoa > Chordata > Aves > Falconiformes > Falconidae > Falco > Falco cherrug. The sequence goes on along the minus strand of NC_073699.1, from coordinate 91,752,478 downwards.
AAAAAATATAGAGTCAATAGTGCACTAGAATAAGAAATATAAATATAAGGACTAGATATTGGACTATCTGTAGACACGACATATGAGTAGTCTACACATGAGCATTCCACTCTTCTCCATTTTTTACTATTTGTAGAACATGTGACATTATCTTGTCAAATCCTGACCCGGCAATAAAACCATGAAATTCTGTTCATTATTGCTTCCCCGTAAAGGGTGTGGTTGCACCAGGTTCTCTGGAGCTGACAGAAGTCAGCATGTCCCTCCCAGCCCAGACACGGGAAATACAAAGCCCCCATTTGTAGTCTGTCAGGGGCATGTGCCCCCGTGACGTCTGACCCCAGGCAGCTGGGCCAGCCACCCCGAGAGCCCAGGTCTGAGCACCCAGGGCCATCACGATCTTCTGAAAATCTCATTTGAAAAGTGTGGTGGTTTGTTAATGACATCCATCCCACCCAACTTCTCTTCACAACACTCCTTTCACTCTGTTAGCAATGCGTTCTTAAGCATCTTTTTAACTTAATCCCTAATGGGATCTTATTTATTTGTGTATTATTCTTCCTGAACCTCGGTGACGTGACTTTTTCCAGTCTGTAATTTCTAAAATTGTAGGAATCAATATTCCTTAGTGGAAATTACATGTCCACCTTATTTTTTCCCCTTTCTTTAATGACTTGAATATGCATAGTGAGGTTAATGGCACTACAGTAATTTTCCCTATTCATGCAAGCCAAAAGCTTTCAATGAAAGTTTTCATTTTAATTCCACAAAAGCTTAAACATGAAATGTTGCATTGTGACCCTGTGAAATATACCAAAGCAAAAAAGGTGTCTGTCCCTACACAAGTTGGGATTGTGTCTTCAAATATACATTTTCCAGACTTAAAACATATTCTTTCATACGAAGTATTGCTAGACCCTAAGTGATAGAGACAGAATAAAAGCCCACGTGATGATAACAGAATAATGTGAGATACTCCAGAGGCTGAAACTTCAGTATAGACCAATGGAAAAAAAACCACTTTCAGAAATTATTTAAATTGATATTAGGAACCAGCAGAAATTAAGCAATAAGCAATTATATATATAAATATAATATATTTTAACAGAAATTTTAAATGCAGCATGAAATTAATGTTTTTTATAGACATCTGACTCCTTTTTAATGAGCTGTACTTAGTTAAATTCCTTCTTTATACTGTAGCAGTCCTACCCTTGGAATGTTTTCCTAGCTAACTTTCAAATTTTTTTATTCACCTAATAAAACTCTTTTTTTTTTTTTTTCCGACTGCAAAGTTTTTGTAATGAATGGCCTCACCAAGCAGCCCCAACCATTCAGAGGTCCTTTATCATCCCATCACATTTTATCTGATGTCAAGACATTATTCTCCAATCAGCCGATACTGAGACACAAAACTTTGCATATGCCTAAACCACATTTCTTACTCAGTGTCTCTTTCTCATGTTCTTAAGATACTTTGCAGAGCTTTATTATGGCAAGTTATTCTGGTTGCGTGCAGGACCTGATCACCATCCATTTATCATCATGATTAAGTTGCTTGTTCTTTGCAATCAATTCATATCACTAACAGCCAGAAATGAGCCACCTGAGCATGGTACTGTGGATGCTCACATTATCTCCGCATTGGTACAAAGGAGAATGCATCGCATATGACAGAGGTATTAGGGCAACTGCATGTGTGGTGATGCCCCCCAAAGCTGGAATCTGCTATCCCCCAAAGCTGGAACCCTTCCCTTTTGTGTTCCTCTTCAATACACACCCCTCCCCGCACTCCCCAACCCCTGCTAATGTCAAATATTCAGCAAATATATTTTTGATATAAACTTACTAATTACAAATGTACAAATGATACAAAACGTACACATGGGAATTCTCCTTTTACTGGCAGGCAGTAGATCTGCTTCCATGCCATTATTTTTTGCTATACTACACAATTTTCTGGCACCTTCAGGCAAAGTTTTTGACTATTCCGTGATCTTTGCAGAGCTTCTTGAACTAGATAAATCATTATCTAGATTTATTATATAAATATCTAGATATATTATATAATATATCTAGATATATTATTATCTAGATTATTATATAAACCAAACTCAAGTGACAAGCACCTTTTAATTACACACAAAAATAACCTCTGAGCCATAAGAATGGTGATTCCCCCAAGAGGAAATATAAGAGAATTTCTATGTGACCTGCTGCCTTGAAAATACACTGGTAACGAGCTAGCAACCTCTGCATGAAGACACATGCTAAATACTGAAAAATCCCTTGGAATAACACCATCCTAGGTGAGAAGCTGAAGATCAGTGAAGCCAAAGCCTTGTCCATTCCCCACTTCAGTCTGACTTCCCACCTGCTGCACTGGAGAAGCAGTGGCTGTCCTGTTTTAAATGGATGCTTCCTCCTGCCAAGCTGTTCTTCTCAAAACAGGGAACCTTACACTGACGAGTAGAAAAAGCTTTAATGCAACCAGGCTCCTGACAGAGCCCATGGTCTCAAGTGTGTCACTGGCTACAGTGCAGACACTGTGTACTGCACTGAGTAACTGATTGCTTTTAAACATCTTTACACTTTCCTTAAGTTCTAGTCACTGTTGTTTCACTGAGTCAGCATCGGGCATAAGAAAGTGCTTTGGAGGCAGATTTTTTAACTCCAATTGATTGGTATAATTTTAATGTCTCTGGACTACATGGAGGCCTGTAATAATGACCAACAAGTCTGAGGCTACCAACCCATCTCCTAAGACCACAGCATTCAGCATTATCTGGCTTTGACACACGACCTTTCACTGCATCTGGGAAATCAAATCAACCTGTCGCTATCACTTTTGGGTTTCTCACCTGTATAAGTTGTGGGCAACATAAGGCAAGCACAACCACTGGAGACTCTGGCTGCTTGTCCTACCAACATACTGGACAGCCTCACACCTACCCCTTCTCTGTAACGCTCAGTGCCCTCCCATGTGTGATGACTGACGGTCCCATACGCTTCACAGGTGCACATGTGCTCATATGCATCTGTGCCATAATCCCAAAATTTTCTAGGTGTTATTCTCCACATTTTCCTCATTACCATTAAAAGGCTCAGCCTCAAAAGTGGGCTACACCATTGTCCCAGTGTGAGAAAGGAGGAAAAAAATCCAGCTTGAAAGCCGAATCAATGGCAGATGGAGGAAAAAAATCCAGCTTGAAAGCCGAATCAATGGCAGATCTTTATAACTGTGGGCATAAACCACCCAACTGTCAAACTCCTCAGGCTATTTTTTGCTACAATACCAGTTAAGTAGCCTCATTGTGAAGAGAGTATTTCTCACTTTCCTGACTCTGAGCTAAGCATGCAATGATATGAATGTCAAACACCTTCAGACTTCTTGAACCGCCCTTCCTAAGCTGCTTTCAGGAAATCACACTGTTGGGAGATTTCCAAAGGGTTACGAGCTTCAGAAATCACATCCTACAGTTTTGATGACTCATTTTGAAATGGCATTCAGAAACACGGGTTTCCTAATAACGCACTTAATTTAACAACAAAGGGGGGGTGGGGGGGGGGAGGGGTGGAGGGGAAAAACCTGAGATCTCTTTATTTCCCCTTCATAGAGACCTTCTCCTGTAGCACCTCACCACGCAAGCAGCATCCAGCGAATGGCATGTGGTGGGGCTGCTGCCCAGCCACCCATCACCGCTCCTCCTCAATGGTGCACACGTGTACAGAACCCAGGGTGCTGCCAGGATGGCACCAAATTAATTGCATTCCAGAGTGGCTACCCTTGTCATCAGAAGTCAGTGTGGTGGAGACCCGGCATTTAGTTGCAATTGGCACTCTGCCACCAGAGGAGGCATTCAAGCATGGTACCCTTACTACTGACAGATGTATCTGACTTCTGTTGGGGTTGAGAGGACTCCTCACCTGAAAATGGACTAAATGGCTAGGATATCTGATAACAAAAGGTGGATTTTAGATGACTGCAGTGGGTGAAGACCTCTTGCCTGAGCAAATCTCTCCTACCACTGTCTCACCTCTTTGATGAACTTTCTGCTTTTACAGGACTGCTCTCTGATGACCTGCCTTGTCTTGCTCTCCTGCACTTACCAGTTATCTCTTCATTTTCATCAGGAGGTCTCCCTAATTTGCAAAGGAGTTATAATGGATACCTAAAATGGTCACTGTAACACATAGGTGTTAATGTCATGCCCATAAGCCATCCGAGCTGGTGTACTGGTATTTAGAAATCAGCTGTGCCTGCTTTGATTCCACACATTCCTCAGAGTTCTAGAGAGAGCAAAGCCACAACAACAGTGCCCGGCGCAGGATCCTACCCAGTGAACACTGTAGAGCAGACAGCAAATTCTGAGGCTAAATGAAAGCAAAATTAAACAGCATTCTGAATTGACAGGGCATGAAAAACCTCCTATGGCTCTCAGTAAGGGAGAGAACAGGGCAAAACAAGATGAAAATGTCATTTGGACAAAACATACCAATTTTATAGACAGAGAATTATAACTCTAATATATTACAGCTCACTCAAAAACTGGAATACTTCTACCCAGAACATATTTAGGTAAAGGCATCAGTTCTGAGAGGAAGAGGAGCATTGCAGAGCATAACGGCAGCTGAAGGCGCTGACTGGCTGCATTACTCAAGTAGTGGACAACATATCTGCTGAGATTCCGCAGAAAGCCTCTACCCTCAAACCCACCAAGGACAGCAGAAACTCTTGCAAACAGATGAAAAAAGAAAATGAAACAATTCCCGCCTACTTGGCTGGAATATCAAAAATACACAGAACACAGCCAATCTGGAGAGAATTTAAATAATGCATAAGGGACCCATTAGCATTTGTAGTCAAAATGAAGGAATCAGAATGGTTATAGACTGAGGCTGAATAGACATTAAAACACACGTGGTAAACAGCCGTTTCATAGCAGGCTCCTACTAAAGCAGCGAGTGAGTTACAAGTGCAGTGTGATACCTGCACAGGAAGGACAGAGGGTTCAAACAGAAAACACAGCTCCCCACTCCTGGGATGGTTTTAATGTAGGAAACAGCCTCAAACTGCTAATAGTCATTTAGTCCTATGGCAAAGCCTGTAGAAATGGTAGGAGACTGAAGCTACAGCAACCTGCAGAGAACTGCAGAAAGCTCAACACTGCTTTATGATGGCAACAAAAGAGACTTTCTGACTCTCCAGGTGAGTATTCGCAGGTTAATAGTATAGAATCGCTAAACTGTTTAATTTGGAGGAAATAAGTGAATTATTATTTTACCTCCTTTCTTCATAAGTGGAAGAAATAGGACTGAAAATGGAGTTACAGAATCATTTCACAACAGGATTATCACAGACTACTTAAAAAGGTGAACTTGAGGAAAACCTCAAGACTTTTAAAAACCCTTACTGGAGAACTTATGATTTCCCTGGGTGGTAGTAGTGAGAAAATAACTTAGAACGACAAGTAATACATGCTACTCGTCTCAGCCATGTGGTGATAGGGTCACGCTGCACTCGGTGGAAAACTGCTAGGAGACATTTGGCAGCACCAACAAAGCACGAAGTGTCTGCAGGCTACACAATATTATAACTCCAACCCAAAACAGAAATAAACTAACTCCTGTACAAGGCAGTGGAGGTATTTCAGGATGGCAGTAAAAGGCAGGAAAGCAGAAAATTTGCTTCAGAGGAGAGCGATCTCTATATTTTGCAAGAGCAGAGAAAGTCCCTGTGGAGCCTGTGATCTGGAAAGTGTTCCAGCTGCTGCTGAAGCCAGAAGAGAGATTACACACCCCAGCTCCTTATCACCCCCCTTCTTTACCTCTCTCCCATTCCCCTCTACTCCCTCCCCGTTGTTCTGCCACTGCTTTCTGCTTAATCTCATCCTGTAAAATAAGCCCGTTAAGAAAAATTAAAAAACAATCCCACAATTAATAAAGCAAACAGCAGCACCTCTCTAGAGAGGGAAGGATGTGAAGGTAGGTGATTCAGCAGTATGTAAACACAACCCATTGCCTTATCTAGATATATCCATGGCCACCTATTGCACCACCTACTCATAATTAAGAATTATTGGATTGTTTTGCAGAACCAGACTGGGGACAGACAAGTATTTGTCAGACAGCTCAGCTGTTAGAACTAACAGGTGGCATTTGCTCGTAGCTGAGTAGGGTGGATGAAAAATAGGCACATCATCCAAAACATCTGACCATCTCCAGCAATGCACAGAAGTGGGTACTGTCCTTCCAAACTAACTGTAGTGAATGGATCACCTTATTCACAGCTGTAAGGAAACAGGCTAAGACTGTGTATGTCTAAAGTGATTGAAGGGTTGCTCAGTGTTGCCATATGGAGTCCACCTAGGATAAAAGAGATGTTGGTCTTACTGCCTGGTGGCCTGCACTTCTGCAGGGTCAGCATTGTTCAAAATTGTCGTCAGGTGGGGACTAGAGAAAGTGATAATGATTGCATTTATGCAGAAATCAACCCTTGCATCTGTTAACGCAATCCTTATCACTTTCTCTAGTCCCCACCTGATGATTAAAATCAGGTAGGTTTGTTCATTGCTACACCACCAGCTATCAGGGGGACATTTCAGTTGTAAAACTCTGCAGGGGTGAGATCCCCTGTTTCTCTATTCCTTTGCTTTTCTTTTTGCTTTTATAACAACAATTTAAAACCTCATTTGTAGATCCAGTTTGAATACATGACAGGCAGAGGCACAATCAACCAACTTCACAGTGTCTCATGGACCAGTCTTTTCCCTAACTTGCACAGAGATGCTGTTCCTACCCCCTCACAGAGGAGAGTCTGTTTGCCTGGAACACTGGTAAATACTGGCTCCTACTAAGCTGACAGCCAAGCTCAGCAGTCTCTGCTGAAGGATATCATACCATGTAACATTATTCTTAATGCAGGGCTGAATTCAAGTCTGCTTTTACTTAAACCCAAGATGACCAAGTGTTCACTAAAGCCAGCTGTTGTTCACAGGATAGCTCGATAATTTTATGATGGTCCTTTACTAATAAATCAAACGCACAGAGAGGAAGGTAGTGACAAGCTAACATATGTATGCTATCTCATAAAACAAACAAAATATTAACAATGTAATAGTATCACCAGCATGATTCCAGACATGCTCGTGCTGCCTTTCCTAAGCTCTTATGCTAAACAAGCTCCTACCAAGTGTATTCAACATCACTGAGAATCTGCCTAAACAAAAATGAATCAGTGAGGGGATTACAAATGGAGCTGCTGTTGAAGAAAAACCCAGAGATTCTGCTCGCCCCTCTCCTCTCTGGGTCCTTGTCAGTAGCCAGCCTCTGCTTCCATCATGATCAAGCATCCTACCTCCACTTCCAGGCCCTTCGTAGCTCTGAACTTTCCACTGGGCACCTGCATCTGCCATCCTGGCTCCCCTCTGGCCTGCCAGGAGCACAACCTCCTCCTCTGTCCTCCCTCTTCCACTACACCCACCAGCTCCCACAAACTCATCAGGCAAAGTCTGCATGGTCCCCTCCTTTCTCTTACCCTGCATGTCTAGCACAGAGAGCCTTGCACCTATTCGGGCCTCCAGGAGCTGCCACTTCATTAACATCCCAGGCCTGATTCAGCTTATATTTATAAATAGTTTAGATGAATACATAACTTCACGGAGAGAGGTGGAGCACTACCATGCATTGCAGTGACCGCAGCATTACACAGATGATCTGTGGGTCTCATTACGACAGAGCTTTTACAACAAATGTTTTCATTTCAAAGAAAAAGAAGCACTAAACTCAGATGCTACAAATAAGTAATCTTTTCTCATCAAAGTAGTGGTACAAAACAAGAAAACTTCTTTGTTGAAACTCTTTTACCGAAACTAGTCCAGTGTTCAAGAAGAACCTGCAAAAATCACTTTTGTTGTCGGTCTTTGGCACAACAGAAACTTTTCCCTTCAGTTAATGATGCTCTGGAAACAAGGCTGCACGTTTTATATCGTTACATAGTGGCAGATCAGCCAGTTCAGCTGGCAGAGCTTTACTGATGCTGCTCTGCTGCTACTCAGCACTGACTGCTATTTTTATAGCTTCCTATGATGGGTCAAGAGCCTCTTGTCTACCTGAGAAGTGAGGCTGCCTGAGAGCAACCAAGCTGAAAAGCAATCTGGTTTGCTGACCAGACCAGTGTGAGTAATATTGGGTGCTTCTTTTTTAAAGGAATGCCATTTCCAGCAATACCTTCACATGATGTTTTTCCAGCTCAAAAACTTCAGAAAAACAAACTCAAGAATTATTCATTAAATGAATCAAAGAGTAAAGCCTGTATGTGACTTTTTTTTTTTTTTTTGGGGGGGGGGCAGGGGGAAGTAAAGCAAAGCAGAAAAAAATCTGAAAGACAACCTCTTTGTTTCACTGTTGGTTAATTAAATACCAACATACTTTGTCAGAAGAAATTCCTTAATTTTCTAATACTACTTGGCTTCTTTACCAAACAAAGAATAGTCAAACTGCCTCACAAAAGCCTGTTATAGTCAATGGAGCCTTTCAAGAGATCTTTGTGGTCTTTTAATCTGACCCGTAAAGAACACTACGGAACTCCATTACGGTGACACAGGCATTTCCCCCCCACCCCAAGGAAGTTTACACAAGCCACAGCTCCAGTTACAGTAACTCTATCTCAGATCCCAGTTTAGAAGTCCCCCCCTCCCCACCAATGTCAGCAGAAATACCAGATTGGAACAGCACACTTAAGATGTTCTTTGAAATAAAGGACATACACATACACATGCCCTGACCCAAGAAGGATTTTTACCGGTTTCACTAAGCTCTAGACCCACGGCATATAACATGACTGCTGCAACTTGAGTCTCCCAGATAATTACAAACCCAGAGAAGATCATAGTAAAATATATGGCCAGGACCCAAGCCTCCCGAAGTCTGTGTCAATCTTTGTCACCCATGTCAGTCACCCCTACTTACATTTTACAACTGTAAAAAAAAATTAGAAAAAAATGAAAGTATTTATCACTCAGTAGATTTTCTATATCCTTTCTGCTGAAATTTGCTCAGCTTGTTCTAATACTTTTCATTTTTAGAGCATATTGGTTGTTCTTTCTTAAATGTTAATGAAACAAAAAAACTAAGCATTTATCAGAACATATCCGTAGCTTGCAATGATTCCTGAAAAGAGGAAACACAAACCTGGGCTCACCTTTTCACTCTTCTTCTTGAGCAGGGCATCAGCTGTTCTCTCCGAGAAAATTTGCATCCTAAAAACATGTCCAGCTCCTTTAGTATAGCCACCTGCCTTGCAGAGTTTATGTTTTTGAACATGGTGTTTTACACTTAAATTATGAATTACTAATGTTTTAACCTTCTCAACCAGAGGCCCTACAAGCTTCTGTAGTCCAGAAACACTTTGTTCCAGTCCATCTAGTCTTCTAACCTGCTGCTCTGCATTTCTGTTTATATCAGAAAGAGATTTTTCCATTTTAAGGCAAAGTGTCTTCATTTCATCACTTCCCAGATTTTTGTTTCTTTCCATCCTTGATCCAGGTTCCGTTGTTTCTGCCTTTACAATCTCAGTGTCTTTTTCAATGCAACAGATTTCTTGGGAAACGCTGTTAAGCTTCTTAAGGACATTGTCTTGCAGAGTCAACAGCTTATCTATTTTCTGTTCAAGGGAGGCAAACTTCATGTCCATGATGTTAAAACTTTCAGATGTGCTGACATCACTGCTTGCAACATGAAGAATTTGGGGGGGCTCCATTCCATTATCAGGCCCTTGGTTTTGCAAAGCATTTGGATCAAATATTTTGGCCAAGTTGTTGACCATAGACGTAGAAGAGCTCTGCCTGCTGGATGTGGTCATTTTGCTGGTTTGGGTAGGGGAAGGAAATGCTCTGATGATCAGCTGCTTGAGGACAATATCAGTTGCAAAGGCTTCCCATCCAGACTGCTCAGGTATACAGCCAAGTTTGGCAACTCCAGCTCAACTAATTTATAAACTACTCTCACATATTTGACTAAAACAGAGAAAAGAGACACCCAGATTATTTAGGAAGGAAAACGTCTTTGATCCATTCTTTTTTTACATATATATGTATCTATCTGTTTCCAAGTTAAGTGAATATAGAGATGCACATCCTAAATGCACTCGGTTTAGTGACATCAGCCCTAGCAAGGACTGAACTATTTGCACTCCAATGGAATTTGACAGCAAAAAGGCTACGCGATATGTGAGATGTCTCTAAGGGTAGAGACACTTTGGCAGTGGTGTTGTTGCTTTTCAAAAGCCCAGTATGTAATGTGATCCCTGCTCTGAAGAGAATAAGGGTCCTTACAGGGACCTTAAATGTGGCTGCTTGAAATTACTGTGTTTTAAGGTGAGCTTTTCAGATGAAAACCTCTACTGCTTGAAAAGCCTGTTATGTCAGGCAGGAAGTCAACAGAGTTGTTAAAAAACAAATACATTAAAGAAAGTAAAAGAAGAAAGAGACACTGGAATGCAGATATTTGAAAAAATCAGAGCCCCTTTCTCTACCCTATATTTCAGCTACCACATAGCTAGCTCTTTATAGACAAACAATTCTCTTCATAGCCAATATCTTAATTTAGTTCTGTATTTACAGACTGTACTAATTTGCCACAAATTAAGAGGCTCTTGCATTTTACCATGATCCGCTCATACAAATTCCAAAATACAAATATTGATAGACTCAGTTCTTTGCTTTTTTGCCTGCCAGTAAATGCCTCAAAACCAGTGATTAGTATTCGTAACTCAAACACTTTGTTTAAATTTTGCTTTTGCAAAAGGCCTTAATTTCTTTCAGAAAGACAACACTGGGCAAAGAAGAAATGTCATGACAGGGAACAGGATTCCCCCAGACATAGGTCTATATTGATGAACATTTTTCATGCTGGTTAGAAAAATAAGAACAGAAATAAAAAGAAGGAATAAAACCAGAACTTCTCATTTCAAGTCAGCTATATTCCACGTAAGCAAGAAGCAAATCAGTATGGATCACCTTGATGGAGATGGTTGCCTCTGAAATACCAAGAAAAGGCTACCTTGGACAAATGACTGTCACAGATTGACCACACCTAAGTCAGTCTGCACTTGTGCCATACCTCTTATAGAAATCAACAAGTAAAGTCAGACAGCTGGCTGAAAACAGGCAGACTGCTGCTCTACTCAAAGGACCAAGAGTTTTTGTGATCTGGGTGAATCATTTGTTTTGCCAACCTCAGTTTCTCCATCCTTTAAATGGGGACCATAAGAGATAATTAGGTGAAGCTCATAGCCAGTTCTGAATATCTAACACACTGAACAGCCTTTCAAAATTGTATCTGTTCACTACATGAAGAATAAGAAAGGTCTGCTCTTTAATTTTAGGTGCCAAAGATGTCTTTCAGAGTAAATCACAGCTGAAGTTTTCAAAAGTTTCCAAAGGCATTCTTCCACAGTCATTTATGACTGAACATGTAGTCAGTGTTGATAAGCTAATTCAGGAGCTTGTTCTCTTGTTACCACAGGTTAATACAGGAAAAAAGTTCCTAGGTACATTTGTCACCTTCTGAGAGCAGCATGTTACCATGAGTGAAAGGTGAACTGTGTCCATGCATGACCCTAAAACACAGATTGAAATCTCTTCTTTACATAACAAGACACTACCAAGAAGTGACCACCATGTGTTACTGTGCATAGCATATTCACTGAGCGGACCGGGAAGGTTAAATGATTTTAAAATAGGAAACAGGATAGTGGATGGGGCGGGGCAGAAAGGGAAGACGGGGAGTTTAGGGATCCCTGTTTCATGGAAAGAATAACATACAGGACAGCAGTTATAAAAAGAAAAGAATACTGAAGGAAAGAACATCACGTTGGCTCCAGCAGAGAGCAGTTATGTTTGAACCCCTTTGCCTTCTTCTGTTCATCTCTGTTAGAAACATATACTGAACCCTCCTGACAGTTTCACATCTGCAAAAGCCCCTGTTAGATGCAAACTTCCAGGAGAGGTGTTCGCATGTCTGTAAAATGGTCAGGTTTGAAGAGCCATTTATCTTGGATGAAACATCCCTGCAGGATTTCACAGTGAGCTTCCCCCCTGTCCCCCCCACAACCCCTGCACAAGACAAAGGTTAAAGGTTTATTTGACCTTGCCACCCTTCCAGCCAGGACTCCTGCTCTGCGGGATTTGATAGGTAAAGCCTGTCAGCCACAAGGATCCCTTCCAAAAGGAACATTATTTTGCAAAAGTAAGGAAATTATTTAAAAAAAAAAAAAAAGACACACAGATAGGAATGGTAAAATCATGTGTTATATTAGTGCACACAGCCACATATGTTAAACATTTAAATCTCTCCTAACAGTTGCCCAGGGAAATGTTATGTGAAATACCTCAAACCAATACTATAAACACTAATAAAAATTTTAAGCTTTGTGAGGTAAGATCATATTATCAAGTATCATCTGTAAAGTCCTATTGATTTAAGACTATGCTATAGCATACAAAAATGCCAGACACTTAAAATGTGAACAGCAAACTATAAAAATGCTTCATTAAAAACTCATCAGTATGTATTGGTAGCTCCGTCTGAAGCTGAAGTGAACTGGAAGACAGAACTGCTGTGTAGTGGCTAGAAATGAGGAATAAATGAAAGAAAGCTAACAGCAGCTTGCTTTCTGGGCTCAGAAAGCTCTTGCCAGTAGCTTCTTCACAGATGGGAATCTGTGGTCCCTGCCTCTTGCTCTGAAAACAAGAAATAATCTCACATATCCAGACACCTTTCAAGAGTTCAGTGAGAATGAGTTACTTAAGGGATAGTCTTCTATAAAAAATAGTATTATTTAAAGTATCTGAACATTTCTTTCTTTGTGCAGTGGATTATTACTGCAGCAACTTTATGAATAAGTCCAGTAATATTATATGCAAATAAGCAGAGGTATTTTTAATAACCAAATACCTGAATGAACTTTTCCTAGTCACTGAAAGAATCTCTTAGCAACTGTACCTATCATTAACACACAAAATAAGTGCAAATAACAGCTTTCTTATTTTCACCTCACAGATTTTAGCGATGACTGGACACTGGATTTTCCCAGTACCAAAACTGCTAAAAAGGCTGTTGGAAATTAAGGGTACAAGCTGCATCAATGTTTACTCTTCATTAAATGAAGAAACAACTGATCAAAATAGTGTAGAAAGAAAACAATTCCCCTAGTTTTGAAGATGACACAATTCCCCATATGCCTAACACTGCCTAATATTGCTTTTCAGAATATTAACACTTGGCCAATGCACCATGGCAGTGACAATATCAGCCCAAAGCCTGACACTGAACCCTGAGAATTTTTGCACACAGGTGCAACACCTGCACTATATAATACAGTGCTAATCAACTGTGAAAATTAATGGTATTTCATAATCTGCCAAAAGAGTTTTATTCCTTCCACACAATTGTTGCTCCATTGATATTGAATTCTTTTAAGTGGCTTTTAAATAAAAAATTAACCCATATTTTTTTCTTATTTCAAGTTCAGTTGAAAAAAGCCTTAAAGCAGCATGTGGAATTTTCGAGGTATAGAAGTATCTACAATTTGGAAGAAGTAGCAATGGACAAGTTGCTGCTACTGTGACTTTCACATTTTCAACATGTCTGCAGACATTAAACAAGGAGTCTGTAAGAGATGTGATAAAACTCCATACTTTGTATAGACATAGATGAAGGGGCTAAAGGTGAAGACTGGACAGGCTAGAGAAGTAAAGTCTTCCTTTTGCTTTCTCTCTCGAACTCAGACACCAGTCAGCGTTATTTCCTCGGCACACACAAATAGGGAAAGCTGGCTAGCATTAGGAAGTTATCGAAGTGCTACCCCAGCTCTGTTAGTTGTCTTCTTCTGAAGAGTGAGCCTCTGGTTCAGAGATTCCCAGACCGAGGTTTTAGCATGTTCTGACCCAAAGCCTGTGAAGGACTGAAGGACCTCACGTTCCACAGCATTTGCATGTCAGTCTCATAGGTGCTAGAGAAAAGCATCTCAAAAAAAAAGTTATCATAGCCCAAACCACCCAAACAGCCTTTAATCAGTAAAAAGAGATAATACTTGCTTTTTCTAATTTCAGTGACAACTTACTAGTGCAAAGAAAGCCTGCCTTCTGTTTAACAAAGTTGTTCGCTCAGTTTTCACCAACTCTTGATCCTCTGTTTGTACTACTGAGTTGTTAACTGCCCTGCCTTACCTTATCTTCTTGTACTGGACCCACGTTAAAAGGAGTTTTCCTCCTGCTCCCCACTTTTTTAGCCTGACTCTTTTCAATTTACTGTTGTGGAGGCTTGGGGTGGTTTCCCCCCAGAAATAACATGGGGCCACCTGCCATGCATGAGTTTGCAGCACGTGTATGATGCACGCTCCACATTCCAGCCATTGCTCACTCATATGTGCAAACAGCATATGTTCTCCTGACATTTCTGTACCTAGATCGTGGCAAGGATCAGGTTTGCATAGGGTATATATTAAAGGGTGGGGTGGGGAGGAAGTGTGAACAATTAGCTCTGACTTACAAGTAGGATTTATATCAGGCCACTGTCACCTCCACCTTTGGAAGAAAAGACATTATAAAAAACCCTCCCTTGATCACTCAGGAAGGCATTATATGAAATTTTATGCAATTAGAGTGTATAGGGCATGATATATTTCAAGTTATATCTATACTGAATCTTCCTGCACATTTATAACTAAAATAGTAGGAAATTCAGCAGTCTTTATGCAGCTAAAAGACAATGTGGAGCAAATCTAGTACTTGAACTTGTATAAAAGTTTATCTCATACATTAAGCATGTTCTTAAAACCTTCCAGTGCTGGAGCTTCTATAACTTCTCTAAGCATGCTGGCGCAGTGCTGACAACTTTCTCTGTTAGAGGGTTTTCCTAAAGCATTATCTAAGTTTCCCTCAGTGCAACTGAAATTGTTTTATTTTTTCTTTTCCATGGAGAGCAAGAAAAGTTCTTCTCTTCTCTTTTGAACATACCTTTTACATATTCAAAGTTTATTATTGTATCTCCCTCTCAGTATTCCCTCAAGTATATAGTTATATTGCACACAAAAATGTATTACATTTTTCTAGAAGTGATCAGTACTGAGAAAAAAGGGGAATTTTTTTCTTGAATATTTTTCTGAAGAAGTTGCCTTCCTATATGAAAAGAAACTGAAAATACTCTATGCGTGTCTGTGGACATAAAATAAATTCCTTTGTGTAAATGGTACAAGTCAACATGTTACGCTGTCTCTCCTAGAAAACAATGCAAGATTTGGCTTTCATTTGGACATATTCATAGAATCATACAATCGCAGAACAGTTTGGATTGGAGGGGACCTTAAAGATCATCCAGTTCCAACTCACCTGCCATGGGCAGGGACACCTTCCACTAGACCAGGTTGCCCAAAGCCCCATCCAGCCTGGCCTTGAGCATTTCCAGGGATGGGGCAGCCGCAGCTTCTCTGGGCAACCTGCTCCAGTGGCTCACTACCCTCATAGTAAAGAATGTCTTCCTAATATCTAATCTAAATCTACCCACTTTCATTTCAAAGCCACTCCCCCTTGTCCAACCACTGCATGCCCTTGTAAGAAGTCCCTCTCTGACTTTCTTGCTGGGCCCCTTTAAGTATGGGAAGCCTGCTATAAGGTCTCCCCAGAGCCTTCTCCAGGCTCAGCAACCCCAACTCTCTCAGCCTGTTTTCATAGGAGAGGTGCTCCAGCCCTCTGACCACCTTTGTGACCCTCCTCTAGACTTGTTCCAACAGGTCCATGTCCTTCTTATGTTGGGGATCCAGAGCTGAATGCATATTGGTATCCTCTTTGTCTAAAAAATTTGCTCAAATCCCTCAAATAAAATCTCTCATAAACATAAAGGAGTCAAATTTTCAGAAGCTCACATAATAACATTATCTAGGTTTATATTTTAATGACTTTATTTAAGACCTTTGTAAGATTATTCTTACCTACCACTCTCTCACTTCTACGCTTAATTTTCATTTACTTTTACTCCTTTCAGTGTCTATTTCATGCCCTATATATCTGGAACTTCCATGTTCCTCTTCCTTCCTTAAAAAGTAATTCACTCTAGCAATCTTGGCCACCTTCTCTCTTCAGCATTTATCCTACGAGGAAAGTGTATTCATCCACTTAATGAAAACTCAGCCATAAACTAAGAAAGGGTAGGGAACAAATTAGCCTACTTTTATGATGTTCTAGTTCAAATTCATCATTCTAATGCTGTATATTACACAAATAAGTTGTTCTGAAACTATGATTAAGAGAGATACAGATTTTATTCTTAGATTGGCCATAGAGATGCACATTTTGTGGTTGGACTGGCCATAGGACCTAGCAACGAAGTTCTAGTAGTATCTTTTATATCTAAATCATCAGTTGTGTCTTACAGATAAATCATATCTTTGTATTTTTTCCCCATTGTGATGGTGGCCGAAAAATGCAGACATCCCTAGCAGAGAAGGCTGCCTTCTTTAATCATTTGCAAACAAGGTGCTTTGAAGAAGACCTTTGTATCCTTTACAGAGTATTTCTGTAGAAATCTCAGTAATATTCAAATCTCAATAAGCTTCAAAGGAGGAATAACTTTAGACTTCGGGGAACAGGAAAGTCACTATCTGAAATATTCAAGGGTTGCTACATACTAGTCATGAAGGAAAGTACTGTACACAGTAGTGCCCAAGCAAGAGCTAAAGGATGCCTGCTCTTTCTCTAGTACACAACAGCTCCCCGAGAAACATTATAAGCTTACAGCTGCTCAGCTCTGAAACAGATTAGAAAGCAAGCATGAAAGCTATACACCAGATCCAGAAAGTCATGCCATTTCCAGAAAGTTCACATATGTCCGTGATGGTAGAACAGAAAAACCATTCTCTTCCTCCTCCCCTCCTCCCTCCCACCCTTCCCAACCAAAAAAAGATACATCTGCATGGATCAGGGAATTTACCCAAAACGATACATTTCTACAATCAGCAGTCATGTTGGACTCTTTCACTGTGGGGGCTGAAATAACTGTATGCCTAAGATTAAGTGACATACTGTGTCATAAGTGATATACCTTTATGGCTCCCCTGGGGTCTGCCCAAAACACTAGTCTGGAACTCTGCTTAAGGTCAGAAAAGGAAATAGCTTTATAAAGGGCAGGAGCATGCAGCAAGAAATGTCTGGCACTGAACTTCATGAGGTAGGACTAGGGAATTTACTGCTCCACAGGGCTCTCTGCATACAACTACTCTACGACCTGTTAATTAATTATGAATTCTGACTTCCTTTACTATAGTGACCCTGGTAACTAAGTATCCTGGAGATACCCTAGTGCTAAATAATGAAAACAAGTCGCTGAAACAAACTACAGAGAGATCCCAGTCACAGTTCAGTGATCAATCTGCAGATGCCAGTACTGGCCTTTTAGATATACTACCACTTTCAAACTTCGAGCACCTTTGTAAGAGTTCACGTGATCACTTTTTGGGTTAAAAAAAAAAAAAAAAGTTACTTGAACTGTATATATCTCTGTAGAAAAATCTAGATCTTTGAAGATGAAAATCATAATGGAAGATACCATCCATGTTCTGGGGCTGGTACTCCTCATACTCTGAAGCTCTGCAGATGTCTTTTATGTGGAAAAGCATTTGCACATGAGAGGTAATCCACTGCAAGTTGCATAGTGCAGCATTTAGTCAGGTCAAGAACAACCCACTCACACATGGTGTCCCACTGTTAATGGGTTGCTTTGGGTGAATAAGAACTGCACAGCACATAAAAAAGCCACCATAATCAGCATCTGTCTGCTTAACAGCTGAAGCTGGAGTTCAAAGCACTTCACCATCAAAGTCCATGATGTTCTTTCACTGAGGGTTGGCCTCCACTATCATCATCTCCTGCTGTCAAGATAGCACACCAAGAGTCTCACCTCTGCTTAGCTGTCCCTAATTTACTATACTAAAAACAAAACAAACCTCAAAACCCAGAGTTTCTTCAGGCTGAAAAATACTGTGTAATAAATTACCCATTAATAGCCTAAAACTCTATTTCCAGGAAGCCTGTTTAAAGGAAAATTCCTGACTTTCTGAGGCTAAAGCAGAGGTGTCATAACTCTGAAACAGAGCAATGAAAGAAGTACTGTCTCCAGGTGCAGCAGGAGCTGTACCTCATTTCATCTGCTGGGTAGACTGGTTAAAATCTTTGGTTGCAATCCAAAACTTTCTGGCAGCTAGCATCCTGTATTAAAATTTATAAACCACGAAAGGCCTTTTCTTACAAAAAAGTTAATTCAGGATGGATAGGCTGAAAAGACTTGAAAGGTACAGTCATCAGAAGTGGTTATATGGAAAATTGGATGTAAGTAACACCTTTTGCTCCATCAGAACATACTAAAAATACAGTAAATGTAATTTCAGTGAAAAAGGGAAACTGTATTGATTAAAAGATCTTTAGAAGACCTGTGGAGAAGAGCCCCGAAGCTGCCTGGCCTATTGGGAGGTAGAAGTTTTACAAAGGATCTATGATCTTCTCCAGAAGAAATATACTGATAACTAAGCTTCCTTCAATCTGCAAAATTTACCTGCTGTCCAGCCCAAAATATCAGAGTCCTGGTCAGAAATAGTGGACAACTGCTGTGGTGGCTGCCCACTCAACAGGCAGTATCAAAAGAGCAGTCGAGATCCATGCGTGTCTTGGGCTGTCACTCTGCAATCAGCTAGCTTTATGGAACTAACCTTTAAAAAGCATTCATTATGAGTTAACCTATTTTCTCTGCTGTAAGAACACTGCAAAGATAACAACACCCAGGCTAGTGAAGGTCCTAGCATGGCAAAGAGGGGAATGTAGTGCTCTTCTGCTGAATTACTACTGATTCATTTCCACTTGTGGTGTTTTTTTCCCTGCTGCCTTCGACTGTGAGACCAACAGACTGACTACGGGAGCGCAGAAGTGGGAAGGAAGGTTTGGGGATTTTTGCTTGTTTGTTTTTTTCAAATACTAGTAAACACTCTCCGCAACTACTATTAGCCTATTTCTGCATCATATAGTCACTAAGATATTATTTTATCCTGTCCACTGCTAAGGCACTGCACCAAAACCAGGAATCCACACATTCCTTAGGTGAGCGAGGGCACTGGTTATTTATCCAGGCAGGCTCTGCTGAAGCAAACATTTTTTTACCAGCATGCAACCAGAGCTGGAATTAAACAGACTTTAACTAGGTAAATCAGCACAAAAAGCTGCGTGCAGAAAATACCTTGATCCATCCCTTCTTCTTCTTGAAAGTCTAGTGTAAAAAAAAATGAAATAAATGGCACATTCATATTCAGCATGAATGTCAGAATCTAGGACTGTGTAGAAGAAAGGAAAGCACCATAAGGTGCATATACTGGAGACCAGTGCTTTTAGGGAAGGGGTAATTCGAACTGATGTTATTTGCAGGACTGGCTAATTCTGGTGAATATTTGTTGATATTTTAATAGATTGTAACTTGCACCTGGCAAATTTGCATAGCCTACCTTTATGCTTCAGGGATGAAGAATTCAAAGGAAGGGTGTTACATAAAATTTAACTTCTTAGCTATATTAAAAAGCCCTAAAATCCTGGGAATATTACAGGTTTTCTCCCCTTTTATCTGTTTGTTTCATACTAATACAAACAGCTCATTCTGCTCAATTTCATATGACAGAATGAATGGACACAAGGTCAATAAAGGTCACAGAAATCTTCCCCCTGTCTTTCTATCCTGCCCAGAGTGCACGTGCTAATACCATTTTGTGCTGGTTGATATTCTCAGCAACAGAAATGCCTTTTAGCTATATGGTTTTTGTAGCTCTTTTCTTCCCCTAGAGTGTTCATTCCAAAATTAAACATGGCAAGTTCTCAGCCTTATAGCTGAACTTTGAAAGCTATCACAATCCCCCCCCTATTTTTGTCTCCTTTAGCCCCTACATATTTCAACTAAATGCTCATTCCAGGTGCCTGGCCACATGGCTGTAAAGATTAGCCACATTCAGTGCCCAACTAAAGACATTCTGGAAATGAACAGTATCAACAGCCATTATGAAGATCCTGCATGGCACTTCTTCAATCTTCAACTACCTGATGAGATCTAAACGGTGCTATGGTAGCTGACAGGACACTAATATATAAAACAAGCTGAGATTCAGCAAATACCTTCTATAATAAAGCCTTTTTGTTTAAATTTGTCAAGCTTTAATGGTTCAAATTGAAACTTCCAAAAAATGAACATCAGTCCTGGCCTTAATGTTGTGAGAAATTTCAAATTAAATTACTTCCAAGAAAAACAAAAGAAACTTAGAAAGACGTTTAGTGTGTGCTAAATGTATTATCACCACTTACACAAAAGCTGGGGAGAATACTCTTGCTGACAGTTACCTGCCTTTGCTAACTGAATAAAAAAAGTCAGACTTTACCAGCTTCTAAGGCTCTTACGCCAGAGATTTCATAGAGTCTTTTCATAGCTACATGGAAGCTGCATGGAACTAGCTTTCCTGGAGGCCATGGAGTCAAGGGAGGACTTTCCTTGCAGATACAGGGAGTCTGCGCAGGATTTACTTTGCAGATACTTCTCTTGTCTTCCAGAGGCTGCAGTGGCACTGGCAGATCCACACCTGCACACTGACACCTTTCCTCCAATGCTTTCACTTGTCTCTATCACACCCTTCAGGCAGCCTAGAACAGGTAAAGAACCTGTTTAAATGGAGCAGAGTGAGTAACACAAGGAAGTACGCACTGAATAGGAAGAAACAAAAGTCCTGAGAATTGAGTTGTTGTGAACAGGCTCCCATCTACTTTCCAGGAAAGTCCCCCCCAAAGTAGTATGCAACCAGAGGTTAGAACAGTCCACGAGAACTGGGGATGCAACTCTGAGGCTGCACATTTTCCATTTTTTAACTTCTCAGGGCTTTTCTGGGGAAGCAGTGTCCTTTAAGGCAGGGCAGAAGTAAAATAACAGCTGCATCATTCAGTAAAGAAGATGAGAAAAGTTTGTATTTCATAGAAATGCTGCAGGAAAACTGCTTTCAGAGGTCAGTTTGGGCATCTGGGGAGCACAATGACCCAAAAGACACACAGCTGGATTACAGCACCTATAACTGAAATACTATTTCCCTACCTTAAAGTGAAGGCTAAGTAAAATCTTGTAAGATTTAAAGTGCTTGGCCTTTGGGCCAATTGGCTAAGCAAAAAGAGAGCTTCCTTTGGCCAGCTATAGCTTCTCACAGACAGAAGTTTCTTTTCACAGAAATTTTATCAACACATAAGGCTGGGTAAGTCTCCAGTTTGAATAAACAATAAAGTACACCAGTGTTACAGAAGTTGGCTAAATAAAACAGTCTGGCATTACTGATTCATTAAGTATTCCACTGCTGAAACAGTGTGTTTCAGGCTGTAAATGCTGAGGATTTTATTTATTTATTTATTTATTTTTAGAAAGAAAAAAAAAAATGCCTGCCTGCTGGGAAGCCTCACCTCCCTACCACATTGTATCACTTAAACAATTGCAGTCCTACCTCTTAAGCCCCTGATTTTATGCAACTACCAGAGTTTTTTTTTTTTTTTTTTTTTTAGCTTCCAGAAAGTGTGAGGCTGTCTTTCATTAGGCTTGGAAGAACTCTAGTATTCAGCATTATTAAACCAGAGTCCAGAATGAGCCTTCTGTTAACACAATGGCTTAAGAATAGCTTAAACTAGCTCACAAGTATCTAAAGCCAGATTATTTTTTCCCAGCAAGTACAGAAGAACCAAAGCAATGGACTCGATCTTTTTACTCGAGCTCAGCAGTTGTACCATTTTTTTGACAACATGCACACATTGAGCCTTCCTGTTGTCACCTGCCCCAGATTAAAATTCGGTTACAGTGCATATCTGCAGGCTACTGAAGAGCAGGCTTTAAGCCTTTGCTAAGTCCATTTTGCAGGATTCAGTGTTAGTTTTATGAGCATGATTTTAAGCGAAAGACACCAGAACTGAAGTATGATCCATTTAGGGAGAAACTTTCACACAGGTGGCCAGAACAGGTGCAAGGCAATCTTTGATGCGAGTAGTCATGTTTCACTGTGCTTCACCATCTGATATCATTATGTGCATCCAGAAATGTTTCTGACCACTCCTTGAAAAGTCTTTGAGGAAAAGTCTTGCCTGCTGTTTGTACTTACTTGTGACTTTCTGAAATGCCTGCTTGAGTATTCAGGCAAAACCAACTGTGCTGCTGTGTTATAGAAGTGGGAACCCTGAACAACTCATGCAGGATGCCAACTATATGCACTCGTAGACAGGCCTAGTTTCTTGGTGAATCAAGTGGTCTGAGCAAGCACTGTTGTGGGGAAAGCCTCAGTGCTCTCCTAGAAACTCGTCCAAAAACGAAGACAGGTGAAGAGTTTGTACCCTTACCTTTCTCACTTCTCCCATTTGCTAACTGGATTTCTTATCCTACTGGAGAATGGAAAAGGGGATGACAATGTTTAGCCACCATTGTCTGCTTTCACCTGTAACTTCCCTGTGCTTCTGCATAAGAGGGACTATAGACCACCTATAACTTTACGTTGTTAAAATGCAAAGAAACAGGGAACAGAAATGTTAAGACTTGCTGCATTGCAAAGCTGATCACAGTGAACATCCTGTGTTATGCAGTAGTATAGCATTTAATAAAACCTCATAGATAGGAAAGTGACTTGAAAAAACAGCAGGATTAAGAAACATTATAGCTATGCAATGTAAGAAAACTAACATTGCCTATGAGCCAGATCTTTTCCATTTTTTGATGTTACCTATTTTTTGTATTTTAAAAAAGTAAACATAGTATTGCTTAGAATAAGTTTGTTGTGTTTATGTTAATGAAAGATCAGATCTGAATTCCTGAGTGTCTAGTGACTCTGTTTCTGGGACAGGGAAACACGAGAAGAGCAGCCTTGTTATGAAACAAACTCTCCTCTTACCTCAAAAGCCCTTTCCCCTCTTCCCCTGACCTATCCTCATCTGCTCACTTCTTCTATTTACAGAAGTCCATTAACGTTACTTACTCTAATTTGATCACAAGTTTTTGGGCTCCATACAGAAACCACCTGGCCAATTTCCAAGGTCTCTGTCCTGTGGAAGGGCAGAACAGAAGATCAAAATGGTCCCTTCTCACTTCACACAGCTGGTGGAAGCTTATGTCATAAGCCTTTTTTTCTTTTAAACTCTGTAATATCTTTGGGATCACAGATACAAGTCACACCCTTTTCCTCGTTCCCATATCAAGGGAAAGCATAGGCAGACAAAGCCCTACTGATACTCCTGTCTTTCCTCCCCTCCTCAGTAGGATAGCCAGTGATTAGTACTGTTACGCTGGTTAAAGCTGGACAGAGATGCAAGGAAAATGAAGTTACAGAACCTCTAAAACTCATATATCTAACTCCAGTCATCTAAAAGATGTTTAGCCTAAGGTAAACATCTCTCTCAAGGGAGAGAAAAAGTGAGTGATGTCTACAAGACAGTTCAACACCACGTTACAACGGAGAACAAATGGGCAGAAGTGTCCCAGTGGAACTGCTCTCTCTCCTGACCAAAGGGGGAGATCAGGTTTGATTAGACACCTAAATTTTCAAGAGCTATAGGCAGAGAAGACTAATCTTACCTTTTGCTCCCACTTTGGAAATGGTTACAACTATTCTTAGAAAACAGTCTGTCATCATCACAGAAACTTGAAATACGGCTTTCAGCATTGTTTAAAGTATGTCTCCCCTTGGCCTGGGCAAGAGCCAGTCCTGTCCCTGCTCTTTCTGCACTGTCAGAGTAGGCTCTAATGAGAGAGAATAATAAAACAGCCTATTCTCATCTCAAAACATTAAGTAGTGGGTCTGAGATTGTGAGAAGACTTGGCAGATAGTATTTTTGTCATGACTCCTATCAACGTCTCTCTCATGAATGTTGCTTGGAGAAACGGCATCAGCAGGAATCATGGATTAGACCTTGTCCTAAGGGTATGAAATATATAAGGACTGATCAGAAATCACAAATTACTTTCTCACTCTGCCCACACAACACAGATGACCATTGCAAACAGGATTATTCCTCTCAAAATATCTGACTTCCATTCTTTACAAAGTCAATTTGAACCAGCTGGAAAAAAATCCACACTCTTTGGAAAAGTAGGGCAATTTCACACAGCAGTCTCACTTTGTGATTAAGCCATGCTGTTCGATTTCTTGTTGGTCTGCTCAGCTGGTTTTATGGTCTCAAAATAGTTCATTTCTCTCTCTCTCTCACTTGCTCTCTCCTTTCTTTTTTGTATTTTTAAAAAGAAATATGCTGTTTCTAACTTATGCTTTTGCCTTAATCTCAGTACTCACTGAAAAGTCACACATATGCCTGTAAACAGTATCATGGCTCTAGAAAACCACGAATGCTGTGACAAGATGAATGGGGAATGACTGACTGCCATTTCTCCCAGTGCAAGAGGATGCAGACAACACAAGTATTGCACAGAGGTTTCAAATGAGAAACCACAGATTCTAACACTGATTACTTGTTGTGGAGCTTACTGCCACAGGATATTGTAGGGGTGATGGGGTAAATGGAAAATAAAAAGGCATTGGACAAAATTACAAAGGATAGCTTCATTAGTGGCAATAGTGAAGATGTAACTTCTGGCCATGGGCTGCTGTCTGACTGTCTGAAGCTAAGAGGGTCTCAGCGGGAAAGAATCTCACTTCATGTTCCTTGATTTTAGATACTGCTACTAGCCACCTGCAGCTGGGATGCTGGACGACCTCTAAATCCAGAATATTCATATGAAATCCCCTCTTTAATTGCTTGTAATCCTTTCTTTCCACCACTAGAACATAGTGAAGATACTCACTACTTCTAGGTCACTCCTACCTAACAGCATGGAAGATTTCAGGCTCTTTGACTTCTCTCCCATCCTGCTTGCACCTAGAAACATTTGGAAGCCTTGCCATAACCTCACTCACTTTTCTGCCTGTGAAATTCAATTTTGTGACCACTGCATTTTTATTTTTACCTAAATTTTTCACCTGACGCAATGGAAAATGAATTGTGATTACCAGGAACACAAGTCTATTCCCTGACCAATTCATATGATCCAGCATGAGAATTAAAAATAGTTGTCACTGGAGCTAACCAAAGAGTCTTGAAACAAAACACTGGAATGTGTTGGAAAACAATGGCTCATGAAAACAGAAGACTCAGATGGACACATGAGGACGTGCTACCTCCAAATAAAATTAACTGGGGAAGAAGGCAAAGCAATTCTTGCATGTCTGTTTTTCATTTCAGTGCAGTTTTGATTATTGCAGGGGCACAAAATGATTACAATAAAACTGAAAGCCTTATGAAATAAGCCAGACCATAAATTTCTTTGCAAACTAATTTTAATCAGCTTGCTTGGTCAAAGGCTTTGTTAGCTTCCGGAAACCTACTGACCAAACTTACTGTGAAACAGAATCAACTAAATTTGACATAAAAAGATTATTTTATGTGAAGCTGGAGGTAGCTATTTTTGGTTTTGTTTTAAATGCTAGTATGTGCTGAACACATCATACAGAGCGCTAAGGCAGACCATGAAGCTCTGACAACAGATGTAACTGTTGCGATCTGCATAGATTTTTTTTAATATTTCTTCTTTCTCTTCTCCTTTTACCCCTACACTACTACTTCTTGCTATTTTCCTTAAAAGATATGGTTTCCTAACATCATCTTTCAGCCACAGTACCTGCAGAGTACAGCCAAATCCTTCTATCCTTCATTTTTGCTGTACTAGCTGTTTCAAATTTACTTTCATTGGTAAACATGCCACAATGGGGAACATCACCACATATCAAGTAGCTGTGATCAGGCAGATCAGGTACCAGTAATTTTCCTAATGGAGATCCAGTGTCAGAGATCAAGCACAAAAGATCAGATGTCTGCATTGCCACCTTCCAGAATTAAGTGTCATGGATCAGGGCTGTAACTGCGAGGAATGAAGCCTCACATGTGGCAGAGCAGGGAGCAGATATTGCCCTGGACCTCAGTGAGGGGACTGTGTCTCTGTAGCTTCACCGGTGGGTATCAAGTATTAACACAGCAAAGGCAAAGGTGGTTAAATGATTGTTCCCTTTGCCAAACATTGATTTGGTCCTATAGGCATGTCTCTGGGCAAGCAGTACCTGTGATATCGTGTGTGCAGTTAAGTTCTCTTGACATTGCTAGTCATGCATTTGACTTCCTGCTCAACATAAATACTTATATGTTTTTTAAGGAATACACCCTGAATGCATGTAGTGACAAGGGAACATCTCAAACTTGCCCAGCCGTGCTCCTGAAGGGAGCTGAAGAGGCATGATTTCTTGAAACGGTCCAATCTGAATCTCAAGAACCTGTCAGTGCACACTGCTCCTCTTGAACACATTATCAACATGCCCAGTGCTTTCAGACTTAGCTGAAACAGAGAACAGTAGCAGAACATGAAGAAAAAGAATTGGAAGAAAAAAATCTAGGTTTTGCTTTCAATAGTAAAAAAAAAAAAAATATTCTCATTTGGCTCATATTTCAAGGTTCTGAGATCAAGGGAAAATATCAGGGAATGAAGGTAAAGTCTCTGCTCAGTACCCATTTGCTGTGCATCCCCTTAAGCAAGTTGTGTTCTCTGACTCAGTTTCTCCATTTTTCAAACAGGAATAATAATACAGCAGTATATCATTCAGAGGAGTCATCAGATGTTGAGACCTTTGAGATTGAAAGGAGTCATCAGGCCATGGAAATGAAAAGAACTGTTATGTTGAAAGCAATTGATAGAAGCATCTGTAACTGTCATGGACATAACCAGAGCTGGAGTGGCTATGCATCACAACAAAAGAACAATCATGCCTCTTTTGAGTGATGACAGTTAAAGTAAGCAATCTATTTTAACCCTTACACTTTCTGAAGGAGTGCTCAGGATTGCTTACTGCTATAGGAAAAATAATCTATAG
Organism: Falco cherrug; assembly: GCF_023634085.1. Lineage (NCBI taxonomy): Eukaryota > Metazoa > Chordata > Aves > Falconiformes > Falconidae > Falco > Falco cherrug. The sequence goes on along the minus strand of NC_073699.1, from coordinate 91,725,477 downwards.
GCACAAAGTCATGAGTAAGCTGAAGGGACATGATTTTTTTTAAAAATAGTCCAACTTGAATATCAAGGACCTGTCAGCCATTTGCTTCCCTTGAACACATTATTGCTGTGCTCAGTTCACTGTTCAGAAGCATTTTGTGCAAAGCTATTTCATTCTTGTAACCTGGGCGTTTAGACGTGACAGAACACCCACTGGCAGCATCCTCCCTCCCTCACGGTAACTCCACACACAGCATCTCCTAGGCCCTTAAATTATGAAGAAACTTTCAAAGAAGAATCGTTGACTTAATCCATGTGCTCATATTGTACATGTGAAGATTAAGTAGGGAGCTGCTGGTAGGCTCTAAATTCATGTCATTTCAGTGCACTAATATGCATGCACGTGCTTGAACAGACTAATCCCAATCAAGGAAAATTTTCACTGGACAAGGGACAGTGACAAGCATTACACACAACCAATTTACATGAACCTTGCATACCTTATTCCATTGTGGGGTACAGTAACTTACATGTCCCAAAAAGAGACTTAGAGGTGTGTTTTAATATGAATAAACAATGCAATTTGCTTTTTTGAGGTTTCTCAGGCTTTCAGGGCTCATTAGAAATTGCAGAGACAGAGTTAAACCTGATTGCAAAGTAAAAGTTTTCAGTCTGCTTCATTAGTGGTGCAGTCCACAGCACTGCAAGTTAGTCTGCTCAAGCTCAGGACAGACTGTTTGAGTACAATTTTTTTAAAACAGTTTGTTTTTAAAATACTCAACAGAAGAATCTGAGCCAAATACAAATCTGAACAAAATACAAAGGAGAAAAAAGCAGTTAGATTGAAAGAAAAATTAAAAAAAATAATAATTCAGTTCTTCCACCCTCCCCTTTCTTCCCACCTTACCTACCTCCACAGTCTATAGGCAGATGTAATTATCATTTGAAACATGAAACCCTGCAAATGTCTTTAAACTGGAAAGTGTTTCTGTAGCTTGCATCCTGGCTTTCCTTCATCCAAGGCAGGATAAAGTCTCTAAGGAAGGCATCAGAAGTGCCTTATACAGTGATATCGTTCACTCCTTATCTAGACAATGGTCATCTGGATGCACAAATCCTGTTTCTGCCCTGCTTCATCTATCTTAAGCTGGGAAATAAGGTTGGTAGATTCAAGCAGCTTTATTTTTTTTTTTATGTTAGTACACAGAGTCACAGATCTGTAGATTTTAGGATGGAATGAGCACTTTACAATCATATATTCTAATTAGCTTGCATTAGTTCCTAAAGACTATCTTGTGATTCTCAAAAATTCCTCAGATGCCTACCACTGCTGAACCAAAAAAGGAAACACCACTGTCCTGAGGAAGCACTCCTGGAAAGTACTGAGAACATCCAAAACTATGGTTTGAAGCTACGACACATTTTGATAGTGCTTGGTATTAAGTACTTGGTATATGAGCCATCTGTAAATTCCATCTATTATTAGGAGGGATAAAGGAACATGCCTGGAGCCATTTAAGGAGCAGAAACAATTGGAGAGAGGTGGACTTGTTATAGTTATCATTCATATCACTGAACACCATGTTCAGAAAGTCTCCTAAGCCCACAAGACTCATCACCATCTGCAGGTACTTCAGTTTCCAGCTAGCTTTGATATAAATGGGTTTATCAGCCAGAACAGAGGAGCCAGCTACAGCTGTTGCACCATTACATTTCGCGTCACAGGTCTGAACCTTTGTCACTCCAACACCTGCTGTGTTGCTGACAACCACAGTCTTCTAACTTTTCAAGCTGCTCTGACATCATCAGCATCTCTTCAGAGGTCCACAGCCTCTCAAAGAGGCATGAAACTTGATATCTGTGTTCCACTGCCCAGAGATTACTAGTAAAACCTTACAGGGTGAGCAGCGCGTACCTGTGACTGCAGCACCAGCCGTGACTACGTATATCACCAATTCTTCACCTCAGCTCCAACATGAGCCCTGTTTTTTTGTTGGCCTGGGAAGTCAAACGAATGGACTATTCTTATACGTGTTTATTCCACAGCTATTAGAAATCAGCACTCAATTTCCAGGCGTTTGCAGGGTTCACAAGGAGCAGGCTATTGAGAGACTCCAAGGAAGTTAACTGGCTCCTTGCCAGCATGGCATCCAAGCTCCCTATTTTCTCACAACTTGAATATTCCCATTTACAAGCACAGATGCCCCCAGCAAGGAAAGCAGAAACGTGGTCAAGAAGGGCAACACCCCCTTTTCTTTCATAAAGGCAACAGGATCTTTCACTCCCTGGCACTGTAGTTGTGGCAGAGGTACAGAAAGCCTCTCTAAAGGAAAGGCAACAGCACCCAACTGATCTCTTTGGGAAGGATTTATGACAGTCAGTCCAAGCACAGTCTGAAGAACAATGTTTCACGCCTTATCTTTCAGTGGGCTGCTCTGCTGTATTGATTAATTGCTTAGTTTGTTTTTCAAATTTTAGCCTGTCTCAAACAAGATGAACTACTCCATTTTGGCAGTCTCTCAAATACCATCCCAAAGAAAGTCCATGAGAATTAAGGACCCATTATAATTAGCAAAACCTGGTTCAGAAAGTCAGCAAAGATGACTTCTTTTTCAAATTCTGAAACCTGATCTTCATACCTGATTTTTCTGTTTCTCTATCTAGATATTTCCAGGAAAAGACAACTCCCATTACAAGCTTGTTGGCAACTCAGAATATGCCCACTCAAGTCTCGCACATGTGAATTTACATTCAGAGCAGCTGGCTTAAGTCTGATGATTTCTGATCCCTGGCATGTGTACCACAGAGCACATTTACTTAGTATACAAAAAGAATGTAAAAAAAATGTAAAAGAATGAAAATCATCTGGGAAAGGCAAGTGATTCCTGTATCATATTAAACCCCCAAAATTTCCTCCCCTCCCCTACAAAACCACGAACAACCTGACATCTCAACTGTTCTTTGTAGAATTCAGCTCCATTTTCATTCCTGAAGATAGCTCTCTATTTTCTGCAGGGAAAGGTCAGTAATTCTAAGAAATGAAATAAAGAACTGACAGCAATCAGGCTAATCTTTGCTGCCCACAGTACAGAAGTCAGCATAGGCAAAGACAAGTATTCTACTATTAAAATTGCTATGAAGAACTCAAAAACATAAAGGCATATTCTGCCTTGTAGAATATGGGAACATCTTCCCTCCACCCCCAGTGGCATATTCCAGCATCACCAATTCCAAAAATTTATCCTTTCATACTATTTGTGGGGTCTGGGCTAGCCAGATGGCTAAACCATTGCAGAATCAACCCTTAACACAGAACACTGGAGAAGCCAGCTTAAGTGAAATGGAAGGAGTCCTCAATGAACAACATATGAGAGACTTTGTAAATATATGGGAAAGCCAGAAAAGCAGATGTGGAAAGAGCTGAAAGAAATTGTGAGCATTGAGGAGACCACAGAATATAAGATTTCTGAGGGAAGGAAGACCAGAACTGATCTCATGCTATTATACCAGGAAACATATAATTAGCAAAGCCTCATACAGCACATATAAAATATGACTCCAGTATGGCTACTGTCAAGTATTGTCAATTTAAAAAGCAAGAAGATCCTGAAAGGAGAAAGTGCAGAAAGGAGAAAAACCCAAGATTTTTTTAAAAAACAACAGAAACAAGATACAAAACATGATAAATAAATCTGAATGTAATATGTTTTATAGGACTAAAATCTGCATCACTTAAACCCTCTGAGGAATGACTTTCAGATAAAATTGGGATATTAGCCATGCCATTCTTCCAAAAGGGTTTTTCACCACTGGAGGTCACTGTAAACTGTAGCTGCTCTTTATCAGCCCCTCAAAAGAAAAAAATACACTGTAGGCAAGTTATCTAGGATGTGCTTTTTGAGGTGAGACAGAACTGAAATATCATTTGCAGCGTATTTGAAAAACACACGTAGCTAATCAGTGAGGACTCCTTATTGCTGGAAACAGACTTATTCTTGTTCCAACTTATTCCAAGCAGAGCAATTGGCAGACTGCTGAGAATTCAGACATTATACACAGGGTCCAGTTTTGCATGTCAGCCTGCCCATTTTACCTGTCTACTCTTCCTGAACACCAGTGAGCTAACAACAGGTAAGGTGATGGGGACACAATGGGAGACCTACTATTGCAGCTCATAAAAATCAGGGTTTGCTTTTTTTCGTTTTGGTTTTGGTTTTTTTTCTTTTTAAGAAAATGAATATAGGATTATCTACATTAGGATCTCTAAAAAAAGACAAATGTTTGGCAACAGCTCCTAACAAAAACATAAGTCTGCTAGGTTTGAAGGTTTATATCCTACATAATCCATGGATCACAGTTCATCTGAACGCAATTTTCTTCTCTTTTCATTGCACCCAGATGACTTACTGGGAACAATCTTTCAAACAACACCTAGCCCGCCCATTCAATCAGATAGCAGTGCGTATATACTACATACATTACAGATTTTAAACTGATGCTTAGACGTTAAAGGGATGTTAGTCCAAGGTCCTGTCTCCTATATTATAGAGCCCTACTGATAGGAGTATCAGATGGAACAGCTGATCTTCACAAAACAGAGATGCTGGGTCACTTTCAGGGAAAATAAGTATGAAAGCATTAGAAAAGAATAAAGAGAAATGAGTCCAGCTAGTTCCCAATAGGCTAAAAAAATAATTTTAAAAATCCAGCTTCATAAACCAAAGAATTTACATTTCAGGAATAAAACTGGAACTCCCATTTGACTGCAGTTCTGACAATGAATCAGTGGCAGCTGGGCAAGTTTTCTCTGAAATGCACATTTTATGTACTGAAATTCCACTTTCTGGCAGGAGAGGGAATCATCCTAATGCAGGTTTCTTTATTTTCTGCTCTAGTGAAACACAGTAGACTGATTCTTGGCCTGTGTAAACCAGAATAACTCCAAAGGAGTTTGGCCTGGTTTGATCTAAATGGAGAACTTCTGTAAAAGAGAAACAATCTGGGTCTCTGACAATTTAAAAGAAATTAAAAAGGGGCCAGCTTTTCTTTGCTCCTCAGATTTATCTTTTACCTTTCCCTTTATTCTTTTGCCTATTTCAAGGAATCAACAACAGAAGGCTTATCACACAATCCATGGTACAGCAAAATCCTAACAAAAACCAAACCCTGGACAATGAAGCCTGAAAAAATCCTCTGATGTAATTAAAGCATTATACTGGTTATGCAAAGGCAAGCACCAAGGACAAGTTCACTGAACAATAACTTCATTTCTTTGTTGTGTTATTCTCCTTTTGTTTTTATTTACACATAGAATATGAGCTCATTGAAAGAGTAATGATCTTTTTACTGGATGTATGCTCAGACAACCTCAATGTCAATAAATACCTAACACCTAACAAACCTGATTTAACAAAGCATTTCAGCACATGCGTAACTTCAAGCATTTGAACACAGTCACTGTAAATAACGTGTAATCCAAGACCACCCACGTGGTGAAGCATCTCCAGCCATATCCTTTAGCATGTCATTTTAGCTCACTGGAAGGTAGAAAATCTCAGTTTTCCACTGGAACAAACAGTACTTGCTTTTTTGCAGTTATAATTAACCAACAGATAACAATACCTTAAATGTCTAACATAGTTCTGAAAGCTACACTTTAGTGTCATCTAGTTCTAACACTGAATGACACTTTTGCACTACAGTGGAGTACCACAAAGACAAAAGGAAGCATGCCTTTACAAGCTGAGAAGAAAAAAAAAAAAACAGGACAGATATTGAACAACAGATAAACAGATGTTCCAAAGCAATGTTTCAGGTTGGGGCATTTTTTCTATAAAATGTTTATTTGGCATAAACTTCAGTGTTTCATTTTACACACAAATAAGTTCTCATCCCAAATTCATGCTGATGAAACTTGCATATAACACTAGAGATATGCACTTCTCTTCTTGACCTTCCTTGCATTGCTGGGTCCCTATAAATTATGATGATTTCCATGGTAAAACACAAAACACAGTTTCTAAAGTCAAATGTAAGCGAAAGATAATGTGTGTGTGTGGGGGGGGGGGGGGGTATGTACTTGTAAGAGCCTGATTTTTAATTTGGTGTGTGCTGAAGATTTTGGAAAACCATTCATAGTTCCAGACACTGCATACATTAAGGGTATGATTCCAGATGCATGAGATCCTGAAACTATAGGAGACTTGGCAGATCTGGAAAAGGAGGTTAAATCATTATTGTCAACCCATATTCTTTCAGTTAAGCATTCCACTGATTTTGGAACCCAGAGGTAGCTAAGAAGCCAATTTTCTCTACCACAGTCACATGATGCTGAAATGGAGAATCTGTGGGGGGAAAAAAAAGAGAACTCCCACATACTGGTCAAATGCTAGCAATAACATGAGGGCTTTCATACAACGTGTGTCAGAGAATGCAATTCCAGATATAAGAGACAGGTGTGATAATGAAAACATTTCTTTCATTGCAAGGGGGTCACGCTGCAGTAGCAGCATGACTCAGGCCCCAGTCTGGAAGTCAGAAAGTCTGGCTTATAGCCCTGCTTCTGTCACAGATCTGCTGGGTGACCTTGCATGCTTCTTTCTATCCCTCTGAGCCCCTGCTTCTCCATACAGTTCTGTAACAGCCTGCCTACTTAGGCTGTCAGGTCTCTGATGTGACAAATGTCACTCATAGTGTCCATAAATAATCTCTAATGCAGGGAAATTTTGTATTGCCTGAGGACATAAGAAGCAAATGCTCATCCTGAGCTGGCCTCCTGAAATATCTAACCATAGATGAAATTACTGCTAATGAAGCAGGAGGACCATGTATAGCACAGGCGTGAGCCAGGAATAGCGCAAACAGGCATCATACAAGCGTTCTTTACAAGTCCCATGCCAGTCCTCACATACATTTTGAATCAATCTGTTGGCAATCGATAGCAGACAGAAAATATTTCATAGAGAATTAGGAATTCCAACCATGAATTCCTAGCTAAAGATTTTCATGCTTGTTCTTCAGAGTAGCTGCCTGATACACATAAGTAATTTTTTAGTGAGTGACTTACAGTTGAATTGAAATCTCGTATTTGTTGTACAACCTTACTATAAATATTTGTAATACAGATTTTATTGTGCAGCATATGTGTACAAGGCGTTCTCCTTACAGCAAGGAAAGTGCTGTAAATATTGCATTCAATGAACCTGGCAACTAACATAACAGAAGACACAGTAGTTGTACGTGGAATCAGGACAACGAAGGGAAAATGCCTTCAAAGTCCTGGGCAATTTCAGTATTTGGATAAATCCACATCTTTGCATATTTTAACAGATGATGAGTTATTCTACACCTAAAAATGAAGCACGCATGCAACAGAGTTTAAAGATACAGCTCTTGGATGTAGCGCTGGAAAGCTGCAATGGGGAGAGAGAACCTCATTTTATCAGCTAGAATACTGTCTTGAAAGAAGGACAGCTTAGAGGATTAGAAGTGACAAAAACACCTCTTTATAGAATAGTTAATAGTTTTAGTCAATTTTCCCGATTCATTTGTCCTAATCATCTGAATTTTTTCATTCTTCCTTTTTAGTGTTGCTATATGGACTTATATTTAGACCCTCCAACCCTTTAGATGCCCTCACCAGCAAGCTACATTTCCATGCCATACATTTCTATTCTTACAGAACAGAGTGTCTTATGAAACCATAATAAAGCCCTGTTAACATATGAGTTTGTCGAAATACATAGAGTAAGTATAAACAGGAGACCTAGGATGCCTCTGGGATGATCTAAAACATGCAGGACCAAGAGGCTTTAGGTAATTTCTCCAGATCTAGAACTACAAAACATAGGTCTACTACAAATTTCAGAAAACCAGCAGAAAGTGTTTGGTTTGACAAAAGCAACAATTCTCTTGGTGAACATGTCCTTTAAAATGTAATGAAGATATTAAGGGCTGTGGCATCGTCAAAGGTCAACAGAAAATCATCCTACACCTTGTTGTCTCACTGCCAGTAGTTAAGATAAAAGGCTGTAATTTTCTCCTATCATCTTCAACTACAGTCACTATTTAAGAAATGAGGTCAACTAGACAGGCTTAGAACTAGATAGGTTTAATTTCAGCTATGACCCTATCTGCCCATGCATCTTCTCCATCACTATTTAGTCCAGGCATGGAGTTACGGAGATCCTGTGTACTAGTATGTCAGCTTAGTTAGCCTTGAAGACAGGGAACTATAGAAAAATATCCTCTCTTCTCTTTTTAGTATGAATAACAAATTCCTTTACATGTATTATAACAACATCCTGTGAGTGCTTTCTTTAGCATAAGGTCGTATTATAGAGCCTCATTTTCATTTCCTTCAGGAATTTAATTTGTAAATGTCAATCAAGCACTTAAAAGTACTTGATTGTACTTTTTAAGTACATAGTACTTAAAAAAAATCCTCTCTTATATACTATACAATGCATGCCTAACAGTTACATTTTCAACATAACAATTAGGGGATTTCACTCAGGAGTGAAAAAATGAACCATTTTCAGCAAACACTGAAGGACCAAACACCACGAATTATGATTGTCCATATAAGGGGAAAAATTAAGATACTCAGCTCCTCAAAATGCTCATTACATGTGAGGTTTCCATTCAAGGTGATAGAAATGCAACCCCTACTATGCAAGGGTCCTTGTTTGGAATCCTCACACTGCACTCAGCACTGGAAAGTCACTTTTACTGCACCGTGACTTCTGCTAAACGTGTCCACTAGACATTGCACAAGAGTGCCAGAAGAGAAAGGTCACAGGGACAGCCTGGATGTATCTCCCTGCACCTTGGTGTACATTACAAATTGGCTGGGTAGGTAACCTGTAACAAGACACCTTTGGATGATCATGGCCAAAAGAATTCTTTGCTAAGCCATGCATCTAAGGTCAAAGAGGAGTTTTTAAGGGAAAACAGACAAGATTCAACATTTTTTACACTGAAATAACAACCATGTTTTTACTGTATCAAAACTGATCTAATTTTCCTATGTTTTCACAGTCACATATTCCAAAGTCTATCATAAACCTCTCACCACAGTATTCATACAATCTAAATAAAACCCAAGAAGAATGAACTGGGGGAGGAAGGAGCGAATTGGATGTAAATGAACACCAGAAAAATAAAGAAAACATCTAGAAGCTGCTACAGATTTTTGACATTTTAGATCCTGGACCAAATGGTGTGCAGGACCTTTGCAGAGTAATCAGCATTCATGAAATGGCTGGGATCCAGTAGGCTGAGGGTTTGGAGGCATGCCTCCCCTCAGATCTCAGCATATAGCTATCTAAAGAGGATACTAGACAGGGTCAGCAATTTAATTTCCATATTACAGATGTCTCTGTATGAATGTCACTGACTGAGAGCATGACCTGAGGAGACTCTTCATCCATCTCTGTACCTGCTTCTCACTTTACTTCTCCCTTATCCAGCTGTTCAGATAATGAATGCTGTGGAGTGGATCCAACCTGTACTGTGCCTCACACAATCTCAGCAGGGGTCTATCCTTTCTTGTAACAACACATATGATTATTACCAAAGGCCGTTTACAGATACAGGCTTACCAAAAGTACAGTTGCCTGCCACGGGCAGTAGTATTCTGCTGTAGTATCACATAGAGAAAGAAAATGGATTTATTTAAATTACTTGTTATACCTCTAAATTTCCTATCTCGATCAACATTCCTCTGAGGAAGGAGCATCATGACCAAAGGACAGCACTGCTCCCTCACGCTCCCTTAGGAAGCCAAACTCACATTTTCTCCAGAACCACAGAAAAGTGAGCAAGACCCATAGAGCTCTTTAGATCCCATCCCCTTTCTTTCCTCACTTCAGGAGTTCAAGGAACTACTATTCTCAAATATGAACACTGGTAGACTTCACCAGCCTTTCTCATCAAACCAGCCATGTATCCAAACCTTCAGAGGTCTGAGAGCCACAGGACACAGATCAGCATGCAGAGGAACAAAGAAGCTCTAGGAACAGTTCACTTGCAGTTGACAACAATACTACTCTAGAAAGAGAGGAGGAAGGATAAATCTGGAATGGACATGCCATGGGGTCCTGAGATGACAGAGCAATCTTGGTCTCAGGCTACTGTTGGCTCATTTCCTCCCAAAGCTAAGGATTCAGATTATCCTGGAGTTCCTGCACAAGCACAGTCCTAGTGCCATTCCCTGGCAAGAACACTTGCTCTGCTCTTGAAATACTTCTGAGTCCATGCCACCTTTCTGTGTATGAGGACTTACAAGATAGCCTGAGAAACCTGCACTTCAGGAGATGCCTTTTAACTTAAAGAACAAACGTAACTTACATGCAGAGCAATCAAAAAACAAATGTCTGACAGACGTTACCACTCTGAATTTCAAAAGCGAGTTCATGACATGTGCAGCAAAACTGGCAAAGAGCTCTGACAGTCACTGACTTCTACAAAATTCAGGAAAAAAATACTTCAGTGCAGACAAGTACGAGAAAGCAATCTTTGGTAGTCTTAACAGAGGGTATTTTAAAATCTGTTTTCTTCACAATGCAATGGATACAGTTTTCTTGCTAATAAATACTATTTAATACACTGGCTTTAGGTCTTTAAAGCTTGAAAAATAAATTGACAGTAGCAAAACAGTATAAGTGCAATAAAAATAGGACAGTGGAAAGAAGTGAACTTATTTTTCTTTAAAATCTACAATTCACCCAATAAAAAATGCAAAATCTTAGTGAGCTAAACATAAACAAAAAAGATCTTTTTTCAAGCTCATCTCTGAGTGCAGTAACAGCTTCAGACTGCATGAGAGATAAAATGCAAACCACCAACTGCAGACCTGATGTTTTTTATTTGCCCATGAATCTGCAGAAAACACTTTCTATAAAGAAAGGTGTCAGTGTGTTTTTTAGATATCTACTAAATTATCTTCTCTTTACAACTCCTGTTTGACTGTCTTGCATGAAACACAATTCTACAGTATTAGCAGTTTCAGTAGTTGAATGTGACTGAACTTTAGATCCAACAGAGCTGCATATTAGGGACAACATTCTTGACAGAATGGTACTGAACAGCTAGCCTTCATCTACTATCAAGCTGGCCCAAGAACGGACTTAAAGATCATTATTTAAAGGGAATGTTTCACAAAAATAATCTTTCAGTAATTGATACTACCAAATTAATTAACAACATGGATAAAGACATTTCTAATGTATTTTTACTTCCTGAGTACCCCCTTAGTTTTTCCTTTCTTTCTATTTATCTATGCATATTTCCTGTTAAGAATTCTTCTAAAAGCTTTTTAGTTAAAACATGATGGGTCATCACTGCACTGTATTACTTTCTGGGAAATCACTGCAAACATATATATTATCTTTGACTGCAACATCTAGTTGATATAATTAGTGATACTACTTTTTGGGGGAAATAACGCTACACTCACTTGACAACAACAGGAAAATAACAAGCATGGATCGAGTCCCACAACGAGAAGGGCTGGCAATCCTGCTCTCACGGTGGCCAAAGAGGGTGGGTAACCTTGAGGCAGTCCCTTGTCCTGCACCCAGCAGAGGTCACTAGAGGATGCATCACGTTTTAATAGCGAGCCAAAGCACTCTGACAGCAACGGGAGAGATGCACCTTCCTGAAAAGCACATCAACCGTCTAGGATTTACTGCCGGATAGACTTTCAAGAGAGAGGAACACGTGCCGCTGCACGAAAGAACACACAGGTTTACCTGGCTACATTCAGAAACAAGCAACATTCATCCAGTTAAACGATACCAATACTGATCAGTAAAATACATCTAACTTATTAGAAGTGTATCTACTACCTGTGCATTCCCAGATGCAGGGATCCCTTTCTTTCTTCCACAGTTTAAGACAGTCCACAAGGTGTGCCAGAGATAGGAAGCCAAAAGGTAGAAACTACCTGCAATCCAGGCAGCATTTCTTTGCAGGGGTAGATCCATCTCTTTATTTTTAACCAACTGATTAATTTAGTTCTCCTGCTCAAGCAGATGCAGTTGGCAGGCACCCTCAAAACCCTCCCCAGCTCTGTAAGTTACCAAGGCTCAGACACACAGCAGGATCCCATCTCACACTTCAACACATTCCCTGAACCTATAAGGAAGTGATGGTCCACTGACAAGTGTGAAACAGGTGCAGGGATCTACACATGACGTGTATTGCATGGACTTGAAAGGCAATTACTCTGACATCCCAGAACTTCTCAAATGAAAGCAAACTGTTAATGCAATCCCTTTGCAGTTAGCAGTTCATGCCACTGGTCACCTTTGTTCCCTTTTAATAGGCGAGAAATGGAGAAAAAAAAAATACCCAAAGAGCAAAATTCAAGAGAATGACTTAAAATGTGTCATGGTGCACACACACCAGAAGGTCAGTTCGAAATGCCATGGCTTTTCACTGTCTGCAGTCCTTTCTGTTCCTGTGCTTGCCAGTTTATCTGCATTGCTTCCGTATCCAAACCACCACCATGCAGAAAGTGGGTCCTAGGTGTCTCCCCATCTCATACCCAGCATCTGCTCACCTGCCAACTACCAAGTCCTTGATCCGAAGGACGGAGGTGCCCGATCATTTCAACCACATGGATGTGAGACTTTCAATATTATTAAGGTATCTTCTTTCCCCTAAAATTTCCAGAAGGAGACAAGACTGCTTCTGCTAAATTTTCCCAAACAATTCAATGTGATTCAAGTTATGCATGGAAAGTTTTGGCTGGAGCAGCCAAAAAAACCTGGGAAATTTTTGAACACTGAAAACAGGATCTTAAAGTTGGAAATGGTAAATGACTTCAATAAAAAAAATCCTGCTACCAGCTCCATTTTAAGCCTAGGGGAGCTGTTTCACTTCCAGAGATAGAAAGCTGAAAATCTGAGGCACAAAGCATGTCATGGTTTATTATCTTATCTATAAGGATATAGGGACTTGAAGAACCATTACATAAGGTCTTAGGTCTATTCATAAGGAAGGAATCCTTATATATAAGGATTATAGATAGTCATTGTAGAAGATGAAGTGGTAAGAAGAAACAGTACCATTTCTTCTCTGCTTGTGTATTTATCTGATCAGAGACGAATAAGCAAAGAAGTTAAAACGCTCCCTCTCTCTGTGGAGAAATATGAGCACCAGAAATCTCAAATACTAAAAATTCACGAATCAAACTACAAAAATCATTTGAAAAATGTCAAGACATTAAAAAAATACGACTGTTGTCCTTTCCTTAGTCAACTTCTGGGTTCTGAGACTTCAGAGCATGCTCAACTAACATTTTGAGTTATTATGTAGTTGTTAAGTTGGGGAGGGTAGGCTCAGTTGTGGGTTTTTTTCTGTCAGGAAACCTTAATACTCCTCTCTTCATTTCTGAGACAGACAGACAGACATATATTCTCAAAAGCATGGGAACTGAGAGCATTAAATAAAACAAAGCTGCCTGAAATCACAGAATCACACATATTGCCACATGGCAACACAGTGCCATGAATTTGGGACCTGAAGAGTGCACCATAGAAAGGATATTCTGTAAAGCTGTGCCAGGATGAGGTTGGCAACATGATGCCTGATGACAACATTTCAAGCAAGCTGAAAAGGAGGCTGGTAAAGAGAACTGGGCCCAAACTTGGCTGAAGTCCACTTACACTTTCTGACCATAATGAGCTTTAGAAAACTTTAGACATAGTTCTTTGATTTCAAGGCTGAAGAAAACTTTAAGAGTTTTGATCTCTTCTTCATTAGTTAAGAAGTCTCACTGCAAATGTGAGGATCCCTTGCAGGATTTTGTTAAAGAGTTGTTCTTGATTAAAACTGTAACACAAGAAATAGGTTTCTGTCAACATATTAAGATCAGTATCTTGAACAGTGTTTGGAGGCAGAGGAAAGTTATTTTGGGTTAATCATGCAACAGTGATAATCTTTTACCTTGTTCAAAATGCCACCACGACTCTGGCTTACCCTGGAAAAAGGAACTTGCAAAGGTATTATTACCACCACAGTTGACTCCAACACAGAGGCTGCATACAAAGTAACTGCTAGAGAAATGGTGGTGAAGGGGAAGAAAGAAGGCTCAAAGGAGATAAGGCTGATCACGTTCTGACTGGAGACAAGGAATAATAGGTTAATTAGCCATCCCCAGGCCTAGCTTAACTGACCAACAAATATTGAGTATATCCAATATTCCAGTTGGGCTAAATATTTAAAAGTTAGTGCTTAAACTGTTTTCAGAATATCATTAAAGGGATACTTTTGCATGGAAAATTGTCTTTCCAACTCAAGAAACAAAATATCAATGAGAACTATTTTTTCCACCTTTGCATTAGGTAATTTAAAAAGTCAAGGAAACTAACACACTGTCCTGAACTGAAAGCACACCAAAGATCTCCAGAACTTAAAAATTAACTGGCATAGTTGCTATGCAACTATCTATTCAAATGAACCTAGCTAGTGGGAGGTATAATCCTTATTAAATTATTGTTTCCTTAAAAGAGCAGGACTAAGAAGCCCTGAAATAGGGCAGTAAGGAACGAGCAGCTCTGTTTCTTGCCACTTTTGTTCCTTCAAGGATGACAGCAAGGGCAGTAATGCTACCAATAGTTACTGCTTATAAACAGTAAGTTGCAAATGACAGTGTCACATTTTCTTATCAAATGTTAGGATTCACATTTATTGGGAGAAATTCTATTCTTGTACATAAGACTGTGGTTTAACTAAATCAATACAACTTATGAACTGAACTGCAGTAAATGACTAGAGTACAACTCTGCAAATGTAAGGTAAAATCACAGAGAGGCATTTACATCAATGTGTTTTACCAATGTCTTTTGTTTCCATTCTGCAGTAGACTGTAAGTGTGTCAACAACCAGTCAACACGGCTCAGTGGACAGCAAGTAATGCATTACTCACAACAGTTCAGCTGTATCTGAGCTCTAGGTAAAGGTCCTTCACAATGCTTACACTTCCAAGGGAAAGCTTGCTCGTGTACACACCCAGGGAGCATCTTTACTGTTACAGCATATTGCCCAAATGAATGTACTGGCCCCACAGCCCAAATAAGTAAACCAGATGGATGGTGAGCCAAGGTAAATGCCAAACCTTATAGATGCAAAATTATAAAAACCAGAAACCTTACAGCTACACTATCGGAAAAGTAGTAGCTTCAACCACAGGAACTGCAATTGTAGCTGTAGCTCTCAAGGTTGCAAGAACTTTAAGTGCAGCGGTATTGCACTTGCAGAGAGACCCTGAATTTCAAATCTCTCTCCCTGCGTGGTCTGCCAGATTTCAGAAAGCTTTGAAGCTTGCTTAGGACTAGATTTAGCTTTTGTTGAATATTTAATAATGCTCTCCTGAAAAAGTAGTCATGTAATTATTACCCAACGTGGGTGGGTTACTTTTGTTATTAACTTGGTAAATAGGATCCTAGGAACTTCCATAGCTCTCAACGTTACTAACAGAAAGAATCAAGCTGCACATCTGAATCTTCAGTGACCCTGAAGAAGATAATTTTACAGCATTTAAAACTGAACACTCATTAGGGAGAGGGAGTTTCTGTCCTAATTTCAGATAGCAATTCAAAATTGAAAACTTTAAATAGCATTCTCACATTGATCATTAACCAGATAACAGCCAGAAGGAGGAGACTGCAGGGCTGTTGACCAACAGTGTGCAGTTTCAGCTGGGCCATCAGAAGCAGTCCAGGCAGGGAACGTGTAGCTCACCGGGAGCTAATGCAGCCGGATAAATTGTGTGGTAGTTTCACAATCAATCTGCCTTTGCATAAGCTGGCGCTGTTGTCAAAAGAGGTGGTTTCACCTTCTCACACTTGCTTGCTCCTGCCATGTGCCACCCCCTCTCTTGGACCAGCACAACCCCTCGGTGTGGCTGTTCAGTGCAATGGGTTAAGGACAGATCTGGATTTTTATTCTTTTTTACTCTGGTTCTCACATACGAAAACCATTCCTATAAAACAAAACTGTCTTTCACTCATTATGTATAACTTGAAGCAAAACTTCATATTCATTCCTGAAGGCAGAATTTAGTTAAGACACAAAGGCATGTGCTGCCGACGGTACAAATGGGGGGCAAGAGGACATTCTGAACAAAACAGATGCGAAACAAGTGAAGAGCAGCTTTGTCGTGACTTGAGTCATCCTCTCCAAGAGCAGAACGGTGGCGGCGGCGAGCTGCTATGGCAAAGGGCGCCATCTAGGGGACAGCAACACCACAGCGCCTCGGCGGCACCACGGCCTAGGCTGCACTGGGAGGTCATTGTTCATAACGGATGGTCACAATTGCTGCGTTTGCTTTCCGCAGCTGTATTTTAACGGCTCTGAAAGTAATTTTTTTTAGGTTAGGTTTTTGTTTTTACAATAATATACTGTACTAACAGATGAAAATTGTGTTTTATAACAATTTTACTTTATAAAAAATGTTATCTAGAAAAATAGTTGTTTTGAGGAAGATGATCATTTTCTTCTTTAATTATAATCAGTTTCAGACCGCATTATTTCTTCCAGCAACTACACACTTTGACCACTCTCTTCTAGATGGTCTCTCGAGTTGTAATCCACTTCCATTGGAGTGAATAGAACTGAAGTCAATAAAAGTGAGGACTTCATCCACAGAAATTACATACATATGCCCACAAGCATACACATGTAAATACATACACCTGAGCAAAGTTTACTGTATTTCCTGCACACAATCTTCTTTGCTTCCTTTCCTGATCAGTACAGTAAAAATGCTCATCAGGCAAGCAGACCAAGCTAAGACCTTTCAAACGATGATCTTGGTTTTCCTTTCATCAACAGCACAGCTAGGGCCCATTTCTATATCTTATTGAGAAATTCCTAAGAAAAAAATCAGTAAAAATTAAGTTTTAAAAGCTTAGGAGAAATATAACTAATGTTAATGTATCTGGAAACCTCACTACAGTGAGGTATATTACCAGAGTTCAATTGGACTGCCTTTCACCTTTGAAGTCTTGTTCCCAGGAGACTGATGAGCTAAAACGGGAATACAGAACTATCTCTCCAGCTTGCAACTAGCCACCAGCTGTTCATCTTCCAAATGTATTTCTTTCTCCCCTACTGCACCTCTAAACTCTCCCTGCCTTTCCTTACTGCATTCTTAACAAAGAGACAGTTCCAACCATTAGACTGGAGAAGCAAGCATCAAGGCAACGGGTTTGAGACTTTGCAGCAAAAAACGGGGGGAAATCCCACCACCTCAGCTACAATCTGCAATTCATCATCAAATTCAGATGCATTAACCCAGGCAAAGCAGCTCTCAGCCTTTTTCCTAATCCTAAAGAGACAAAACTCAGAGGAAGAGCTACATGGCATTGCAGCCATTTTTACTTTCTCACTTGTGGAAGTTGTGATTTTCACATTAGAATAGACCTATCCTAAAAGAGCAAATAACATCCTCCAAACTCAGACCACCTCATTTTATTTTAACTCTCATTTTCACTGTAACACTAAATGAAACTCTCAAAAATAAACACATTCTACCTACATGAGACGTGCTTTGTTTTAATATACAGATCATTTTCCTTCTCTACAAAATAAAAAAATACAGTCACTTACTGAAGGCTGGAATAATTTCATACAAGACTGACCCAGCAGATTAAGAAATATAAAAAATTCAGGTTCTTGAGTTGTGAATACAAATGAAAACATCATGAAATTTACTTTACACCAATTCTCCAGGGTATCATCACAAAAATATTCAGAATAGTTGAAAAACTGCTCTACCATATCAGCACAGTCAACACACAGCCACAGCACAGACTTTTCATGTCTTTTCACAAAGTGGTGTCTAAAATTAATTTCTCCTTGCCCTATTGCAAGCAGATTTCCTCAGTTCTTGTGGAAATTATGTGTCAATGAAAAAAAAAAATGGTTCCTCTAGGCTTTCCCACAGAAAAAGCACGTACACATTTTGGCTGATCACAGAGTCATTTTCCTGCCAGAGACCCCGCACTAGGATGCCCAACAGCATTCTTGCTGGAACAGGTGCAGCCCAGAGCTACACTGGGCTACATTGATCCCTGCAAGCATGGCACACAGCGTGTAACCGTGCCCTGCTCCCCAGTTAATGGGGAGCAAAGGACAAAGCTACCTTAGCTCCTCTGGGAAATCTGCTCTTTGCATATGATTTATTCAGCCCCCACTAACTCCAGAGATGTTAGATAGAACAAATGCTTTTGAAACATGAATCTAACAAAAATGCATGTTTATCTTCTGACTTTGAAAAGCTGCAAACCCACACAACTTCTTTACAACTTCTGAATGTAAGTCCAGCTGTAAATAAACCCCAGAATAAAAACATACGTGCTTGCTTCTATGAATCCAAAAGATTGAAAGATGCTGACCAGTCTCTCACAGCTGCAATACATTTTCACAGATGATAATGAAAAATTCAACTCTACTGGGAAACACACATAGTAAACTCTTCAAGTAGCTGAAAGAAGAAAGGGACAGTGCTTTGGGAAGACAAAATTAATTACACAGTTAGTTACCTTTTCAACTTCTGTTCCAGGATCTGTTTCACTGAATTTTTCTTCCTGAAAACTTCTAGTTGTCTCCCTTTTTTCCATGCTCTGAAAAAAGGCTGTTTTTTCCAGTCTGCTGT
Source organism: Falco cherrug (assembly GCF_023634085.1). Lineage (NCBI taxonomy): Eukaryota > Metazoa > Chordata > Aves > Falconiformes > Falconidae > Falco > Falco cherrug. The sequence goes on along the minus strand of NC_073699.1, from coordinate 91,706,832 downwards.
GGTTGTATCGCGTATTGATCTCTTCCAGCCTGTTAATCTTGAGTAGCTTCATACTATGCCCAGTTAATATACTGTCCGTTTTCCTCTCCAGCTTAGATTCATAAACCAGTGAACACTTGTAATTTGTGATTTCTCCTCCTTCTTGGCTGTACAACAGAGAGACAGATAAAAAGCATCAGTGTTATTTATGCATTTTGGCTTAGAAAACTGCTGTTGCTGCAATATTTCGAGCCTCTCTTCTTACACTTTCTGAACCAATACACAAAACACAGAGTTAATAGAACTAGCTGTTCACAGAAGCCATTCTACCTACTCACCGACATTCAACACCAGATAATTCAAGCAGGCTACAAGACCAATGCAATTTCATTTGTTTATAGAAATTACTTCACTCTATCAATTCAAGACATACTGCTGTTGCTTGCAGACCTTGCTTATAGATCACTCCCCACTTTTTTAACTACTTCAGTGGCTCCCTGTTGTTCAATGCAGTCTCCCTCTCTCTGTGCTGCAGTTCCAGCAAGGTGACACACAAAGACCCTGTTATCATAGAATCATGGAATGGTTTGGGTTGGGAGGGACCCTGAAAGGTCATCTAGTCCAACTCCCCTGTAATGAGTAGGTACATCTTCAACTAGACCATGTTGCTCAGAGATCTGCTCTGTTTATTCAGACTAATTTAAATTTCCCAGACTGTTAAGTCTATTAAGATTTTTGATATTAAACAACGTTGTTTAGGCCTGAACACAGTCCTTCCCTCTCTTACCATTATCCTATAAGCACGGAAATAAGTAATTGCCAAAATGGTGGTGATTTCAGGCCCGCTGCTGAAGGTTGCAGAAAAGCATAGTCCTCAGCTGGGTTCCTTCCCACTGTAGACCGCCACTACGTGCCTAATACTTATATGTTATAAAATCATTGAAGCTTGTCTAATAGTAATACTGGCTGGAAAGTTACTGCAACTCAAGCTGTTAGTTTTGAGTAATTCTCTGTAGAAGGACTTTTATTCCACAGCAAGGTGGTGGGTTCCCTCTACCAAGTAATCACTTGGTTACACTTGGAAAATAGGTCCTTTTCCACAACTAATTCTAAAACAGTAAGAGAAACTACGCTAAAATTTCACTTAGCAACCCTGTGCAGAACCAGGAAATGGAGGACAGAAACATTTTAATTGTTATTACTGCAGCCCTTCCTTCGCTGTACTGGAAACCCAGCTACAAAAGCACAGCACTAATGCTTTCGCTCTAGAAAGCTGAATCTGGTCAACCTCATTACACAGCTCATAGTGTTCATTTTAACTTGCATAAATACCATAAACTATATGGCATAATTAAGAATGTATATAGAACCTTACAGTCATTAGCAGCACCGAGAAACAGCTTTCAGTGTACAACCAGAGACCCAATTAAATCCGTTAATTTTATCCTAACACCTTCTAACAGAAAATGTTCTGCACTGTGTTTTGACGCCACATCTGTGCACATGCAACAGATTAGATGTATACCTACATCAGCTAACTGCACTGCCCAGAGTTAGCCCTCCAAACTCTTCTCAGGTGCAAAAGATGCCATGTGACACAGGAGGCTTGCTAGCTGTGACAGTTATAGAAGATGGACAGCAAAGGACCATGCAAGCTTGCAAATGAGCCTTCCAGAGAGATTCCTGCTACCATGTTATTACAGGCTAGACACACTGATAATATGTGAGATGCAGGGACACCATGGGACAGAAGAAGTTGTGCACCCGGTATGTAAAAATGCCAGGTCTGCTGCTTCAAGCCTTCACCAGCAGCTTTTAAGGCTCTGACATCCCTTTCCATTCCCTTCAGGTAAGAGGAGACTTTTCTCCCCCCATTTCTCAAGAGCAGGTTCTCAGGTTTTCCTAAATGCACTGACAATTGCAGGTGACATATCTCAAGGGCTCAGCCACTCAACCTAAACTTCAAGCCATTATTCTGCAGACCCTTTGATCTACTCCTCACCAAGGGGTGATGTAACGTACTCCAGAGCTGTCAGAAAAAAATGGTGATGTTTCCAGATGCCCTCCCGCTGTCTTCATGCCTCCAGCTACTCAAATTCCACAGTGTTCTAGAAAGACCTGGCTGTGAAAACTACTTTGGGCCTGAGGTGACTGCAACCAAGGAAAGCTGATTCAGGCTCTCCATAGCTCTTCCAAGAGCACATCATCCTCTAAGTTATGGTTACCAGATGTGGCCATCCATCTAAGGAGAATGACATGTCCTACTGAAAGGACATGTTGTTCCTTCAAGCTGACCAATGGGTCAGCTATCTGGGAAAATATTAATTGGATGGCAAGCCCAAAGTTATTACCAGGTTCTGTTACCAAGCAGAGACTGGGACTGAGTCCAAACATGATTGCCCTCTCTGCCATTATTACCTTAATATATCCCTGAAACAATAAGCTAAACAACATAAAGTTTCTGAGGTGCGCACAGAGAAGTTTGTTTGCAAGTACCTCCTCCATTGTCCCAGGGAAGCAATCCCACCCTGGTAATGTGCCACTAAGCAATGGGAGGTTATGGCCTCCTACCCTATTAAAAGGAAAATGAAAAAAACCCAATATTCGAATGAGTGTTGAGTTTTGTTTCCCTCAAAGAAGAATGAAAACCTTTCCCCCATCACTCTCATTCCCCAACTTTGGCCTGAGAGATGCTTTCTTCTGGGTCATCTTCAGCAAGCCAATCTCTCACTTGAAGCAAAATAGCTTGACTCATGAACACACCTTCGCTTACACACTCTGAAACCACATACACATCATAAAAATACAGAAAGTTGCCTAGTTGTATGCAAAGGGGGTATACACATACAGTCCTACTGCTTTTTCTGCCCAATAGCAGAAAATAAATATATTTGCGCAATAAAAACGCAAACAATACAGTAAATGTTTCTAAAACTGGTCATAAATAGAAATGGGCAGGCAAATAGCTACCAGCCAGAACGAACCCACAACCAACCCCTTTTTCTTTCACCACCTGGTTTTAGATCGTAGCCCCTTCAGCTAGGACTAGGTTTACATGACATGCTGTAAAGCACTTTGCTCAAAATCCAGTCCTTTGGCCTCCATCTTCAGTTCAAATAAAACTATTACTGACCTGCTGGCCGCTTGCAAACCCTCTACTTTCAAAATTTAAGCCTGGGAACAGGCACCGTTAGCTGGTAGCCAGACTTGTTTACCTCCTAATACATCTTGACATTAGACTGACCTGAATTTTACAAGCTGGGAATGATTACATAACAGTATATAATTAAACCTAAATATATAATTTAAGAAAGAAAACAAGATGTAATGTGGAAAGAATTACCAGTGGGTCAAGTTCAGGTGGTAAATTAGGATGCGACTGGTACAGCTTACTATACTTTTCTTTCAAGTACAACCTGCCCTGCATTCTGTGTAACATGAGAGATGTATTTTCTTTATTAAAAAAAAAATAATAAATCATTGGTAGCTCTTCAACTGACAGTTTTCACATATTTCAGCGAATGACCAGGCAGACCCCAAAGTACACATACCTTGACAATATTGATCAGCGTGACCCCACGGTAGCTCCACAGCACTTTGGGATGTTTGAACAGGGCTAGTGTGGCCTTCCCTATCTCCCACCATTTCCCCCAGCTTGTCATCCCACCCCGCATGCTGGTGGGACCTGTGCCCCGCCAAGCCAACAGCAACAGCCCTGTACTGCCCTGGAATCACAGCGTGAGACACCACAGAGACACGGCATATCCCAAATAGACTTCTCAATATCTTATGTCAAGGTAGAACAGCAGCACGGGTTACAGACACATAGAAGGGTGGGCCAGCTCCTGCCTCTGGGGGATCTGCCCCACAGCGCGCTGGGAGCCAGGGGCAGAAGGTGGGCTCCCTCGGGACGCCATGTTGCGGCCTCCCTGCTCCCGCCGGCAGCCTCCGCAGCGCGGGGAGCGCTGAGGGCTCGCTGGGGACGTGGTCCCGCACCTCCCCTCGAAGCCAGCGGGGCGGGAAAACGGCGCCCGCTTCGCCCCGCTGCTCGGGGCGGGGAGCAGGGCCGGGCGGACTACAGCTCCCGACGGGCTGCGGGCGCCGAGGGCCGGCGGCCCCGCTTCCTGCCTCGGCCTCGCGTCGCCTCACGGGCCGCCCGTGGCGGGAGCCGATGGCGGGCACCGAGGAGCCGCCGGTGCAGTGCCCCGTGTGCCAGCGGGAGCTGCCGGGCGCGCACATCAACGCGCACCTGGACCTGTGCCTGCAGGCCGGGGAGGGCGAGGCGCAGCTGGGCTCGTCGCCCCCCTGCAAACGGCCGCGCCTGGCCGCCGCCGCGCCGGGGAGCCAGGCGGAGGGGGAGCTGAAGGAGGCCCACCTGGCCGCCGCGCCCCCCGTCTCGTCCTTCTTCTACAAGGGCCTCGGCGGCGGGCAGAGCCCGGGAGCCCCCGGCAGGAGGAGCGGGACGGGGCGGGAGGAGGCCGCCGTGAGGCCGGCGGACGGAGGCTCGGTGGCGGGCAGCGGGGCGGCGCTGCGAGGGACGAGCCTGGGGCAGAAGCTGGAGGGGAAGCCCCTGGCCGAGCGGCTACGGCCGGACACGCTGGGGGAGTACGTGGGGCAGGAGCGGGTGCTGGGAGCGCAGACCCTGCTGCGGTCCCTGCTGGAGTCCCACGAAATCCCCTCGCTCATCCTGTGGGGGCCGCCGGGCTGCGGCAAGGTGAGTGCGCCGCCGGGCCCCGCCAGCGCGGCCTGCGGGCGGCTGTGCCACCGCTCCGCTCCCCCGGCCCGGCGCCCGGCCCTTCTCGCTTCGCGTGGCTTGCGAGCCTGGCGACCTGTTTTATTTTCCATCTTGCTCTTTTCTCCCTGTCTTCTCGGTTTCTTCTCTAATGTCGTTATGTTGGCCGATATGGATTACAAAATCACAACCTGCTTCCTGGATAAAAGTGGTTCACCCCCACCAAAAGTAGGTTCACCTACCTACCCCTTCCCTGCAGCTTGCAGTTCGGTTACACAAGGCCCTGCTGATTTTGGGGTAATTCAGATTTTGTAAACTCCAAAGCCATTACCTAAAACACCAGCTAGGTTTTAGGTAATGGCTGAGAAGTTTAAGAACAGCAGCAAAATAGAATCCGCAAAAATGTTTAGGAAATGGGGTGAGGTACCAGCAGATTACTACAGCAGGTTTTGCTTTAGCCTGCCGATACCTGGCCCCTGACAGAAGGGAGCTGGTGTTGCGACCAGGCGCTTGTCCAGACTTGCCCACCTTCAAACAGATGCTCTGAAACTGATGGGGCTTTACAGGATCTGACTACTGCACGTTCTTCTGCCTCTTCTAAGATACCAGAAGCAGATTGTGGTGAAAAGGCACAGTAACCACAGCACAGCAGTGAAAGAATCCACAGCTGTAGCGAGGGAAGGACCAAATGGTTGCCTCACGTGCAGTTAGGAGGGAATACTCGAAGTTCTCACTTTCATCTTGTCCTTTTCCTCAGTATTGGGAGGGGGGTGGGCGGGGGAAAACTAAGCAAGCAAAATACACAATTATCTCTGTCAGTCTAATGTGTGCGCAGTGCTAAGTTTTGTGTATTACATACATAGATAGATGGCTGCGTGCAAGAGCACATTGGGAAATCGGATAGGGAAAATAATGGCCAGTGAATTAATAGTAGCAGAGAAGTTAAGGACAGAACAGCACCTTGCTGTTCTTAGCAAGTCTCCTTTTACTTTCAAGTATGCCATGTGTTGTATTTGGATAATAATGCCAGTTAATCACAGGTAGTAAGGGGCAAGTATGAAAACAATTGATAGATGAATACTGTTAGCAATGATGCAACAAGCTGTTTAGATTAGATAACATGCACCGAAAAGGAAGCAGCTGGTGAATTTAATTGCCACTTCCTTTAAAATAACAAGGTAATATCAGAAAGATCAGAGGAGATGAAGTGAAGAAGGGCTATTTGTAACAACTTGTTAAAGGGGAGGTGGATTGATTGAAGCAAGATGGCTGGAGAGAGGAGTAGAGTTGAATTCTTTAATTAATGAATGAGTTACACATTCAGGGGCCAGGTTTTATATTTATTCATGCACTTCTGCCTTTGGTTTCTTGTTGCCTGTGTCAACAGTGTGTGCTTGCTCTTTCTTGAAGCCTTTTTTCCTTAGAAAAATACACTGTTATAAATACAGTGGTAACAAAGCAAAGGCTGCATACAGTCTCTGAAAATTAGAACTGAATGGGGAGGCCTTTGGGTTGTGATCTGATGAGCCCACCTTTTTCTGGCTGTGGAAATGTTTTTCCTCGAGCTTGTGACAACTTATGCTTGTGTATTAGGTCATCTTTATGAACGTTCTGTGGTACTAAGACTGTCATGGAATAACAGGTGATCTTTTTTTATGCCTGTAATAATGCAGCCTTCACTCTTTTCATGACTCATCTTTCTCACCCACATGCCTTATGTGGAGTTGCATTTAGTAAGCTTGCTTCTCACAGTTTGAATTATGCTGCTAATCAGTCATGTGACTTGCATCAAGACTGCCTTTTGCCCCATCAAGGAATGGTTCCACAATTTATCTGTTTACGCTTTCTTTCTCCAAGTACTTCAGCTGTTGGGTACCTCCTCTACTTTCTAGGTTGCTCCTTCTAAGGAAATGGTTTTGAGGCTACATGCTTTGAGCTAGCTCTTGATGGACCATCCATTACTGGCTAAACCAGAAATTCCTACTGCAAAAAGTTGAACTTTTCCCTTCACCTATGCTTGTCAGTATTTGTAGGGTGGTACTGGCGTGTAGTTTCATCTCTGGCTGTCTTCCCCATAAATCATATTGTCTTGTGTCGGATAAATCTCAGGTAAATGGCTGAAAGTTCTATCCTTTACTTGGATGTTTTTTACTAAATTCCTGTCCTTACAGATTTAACATGCAAGGCAAAATAGTCTCCCTAAAGATGGAAAAAGAAGTCTGTGGTTGCCTGCCTGCCTCATTCACTTACTGTTTGGGTGGTACGAATATAACATGACTAGGAAAACATTTTATGAGGAAGTAACCTGAAACAGGTCGAGGACAAAGGGATGAAAAGGAAGCCTATTTTGCTTTTTATGTCAAGAATCACATAACTTAGTGCTTGAAACTTGAAAGATCTTGTGGAGGAGAAATAAGTATTCTCTCTGCCTCGGAACGTGGTTGAACTGATAGTCAAAACCTACTGTTAAGTATAGTCTTTTTCAGTGGGAAAAGTACTAAGAAATAATTGCATGTTAAATAGCTTCAAATGTAACAAGCCCACATGCTAAGCTCTTCCCATCAAAGAAAATAGCCTTACATTAGAGGGTAGGTGCTAAAATAGGAGTGCTATGTAGATTCCTTAAACCTCTTCACGCCTCTGCTACCCATGGAATTTGGTTATTGCAACCCATCTATGCCTTTTTCCATTTCCAAATGCCACACTAACCAATGCTTCATTTGAAAAGGGTAGAGCAGGACTAAGTAAAAAAAATAAGATAAAAATAAATGTTGATTTTTTTTTTAACTGAAAATGCATGATGTCTTTTACAGTAGCAAAGAGTGAAATTCCAGAGCAACTCAGAAAAGTGGGTTTGTCTCTGCGTTGCAAAGTAAAAAAAAAAAATAAAATAACTGTAGATGGAATTAAACCTTGGGTCCAAATTTCAAATTAATTTATGTATTATTTATCGGTTTGGACCTTTATGAGAAGTAGTCATTCAACAGACTTTTTCTAAGCAAGAAGAGAATAACATTGTCTATTAAATAAACTGTTATAAATGCAGTATTTTGCGGTCAAGAGTACTTTTGGAGAACTTTTATCATGAAAGTAATAAAGCTAGGTACCTGAGTAAAAATACATGTTCTGCCCAAGTTGATTTCAGCCTCAGTTGCGCTTTAATATTGAAGGAAGCATAATCAAACTTGAAAAGTCAATATCAGGGTACTTCAGTTGTGAGTTTGTTTTCTTTTGAGTTTCCTTCTGTATTGAGTCTTCTTATTTTAAGGCAGTGTGAGCGTTGTGCTTTTGTCATCCTAACTTCTTAGGAAGCCAAGGTACTCTAGGTAAGGCTTTGACTTGGGTATTTTTCACTTTTGTCACTGTTGAGTATTGAACACAAGAGCATAGTTTATGTTTTTAAGGAGCTGACCAGACAACAGGCCAGAAGAAGAAACTCTGCCTCAAAGAGATGTCATGTTATTAACTTAGGAGCAGTTAGCATAGTCGTACTGACTATGCAAATTTTTAAAAGCCTGTATGAATCCGAGTGTAATCCGAGTAAACCATACTGTGATTTCTGACACCTTAATGCAGGGATTTAGATTGTTGCTTGTCTGCCATGGGGCACCAATTTTAGTAAAGAGTTAGTGGGGACACACAGCGTAACTTGAGCACTGAATAATTTTGCTGCCACAGATATGATTTAAGCCTTATAAACCTGAACATTCTGTATTTAAATACGGTAAACATTCCCTCTTACGTTTGCTGTTTAACAAGAAAAACTGTAGGCAGCAAGTGCCTGCAACCAGCTCCCTAGAAAAGATAAGACAACATTCATGTGTGATTTTTCTTGGGGTCCATATCTGCAATCTAATAATAAGGTAGAATGTCCCATGTTGATATGAGTGCAAAACATTACAAGCCACAGTTAGTGGTTTTTGAAGTTTCTGTCAAATCTCTACTGAGTTTGTATTGTGTTTCTGGGACTCTCATGTATTTATTTTCTTTGCTTTTATTCAAGACTTTGCTGTAAGACACATTGAAACAGCAAGTCCAACTTCCGTATTTTGCTCCCCACATATTTATTGTCCTTTCCCTCCAGCATTTTCTGTTTTGCTAATTCAAGTGATTACCTAAATGGCTACTTGATTACTTAAGTGTATTTCATCTTCTCTTATTCATACTGCTTGGGGCCTGATTTGAACTGTTTTAAGTAATGAGTTCTTCTGATTGATTAGCATGATGTTTTTAACTGAAAATGCATGATGTCTTTTACAGTAGCATAGAGTGAAAGTCCAGAGCAACTCTGAAAAGTGGGTTTGTCTCTGCAGTTGCCTGTGAGAAGTCTTCAAATACATTGTGCTTGATTTTGCTTATGCCAGTCTAAATCAGGAAAAACTTAGGGTAGCTCTCTAGGAAGAGAAAACTGGAAGAGAAAATACAATTGTATTTGTAAAGCAGTTGGAAAATTAGGAGACAATTCTGGATGCAGCAAATGGAGGCACAGCACCATTTCAGTAAACATTAGGCAATGACCTTGCATCTGTTTATGCTTGGTCCGACTTGGATTCTGGAAGTGCTGTAAACCACATGCTGTGACTGTTGTGCAGTGACACCTTACTCCTGCAGCAGTCCCACAGTGGGCTATTTGGGGTGTGAGGAACCAAACAAGATGGGTAAGAATAGCATCTGCCCTTATATAAATGCCAACTGCTGCCACTTTTGATTGTGTTTATCTCTATAGACAGTGTCCCTAGGCCATGTTCATCTGCTTTCCTGCCAGTTTCCTTTAGACACAGCCGGTTCATCTGCTGTGATGCAGTGTGGTAGCTTGGGGTCAGCGCAGCGGTGTTGGGTAGGACCCCCCAGCTTTTAAGCTGTATCCCAGGGAATTGCTCCCCTGGCTGGCATGCAAGGATGCTGGCACTGTTGGTGTCTCAGTCAAGGCAGTGAAACAGAGTGTGGCCTTTCCTGACTGGTTGTCAACCACATTATGGCTCTGCTGCCCTCAAAGAGAGGGTCGAGGGTGAGGAGATGCCTTTGATGGCAACACCATGTAAGCAAAAATATGGAAATCCTGGGCAGAATAAAGGAAGAAGCAAAAATCCAGGGAAGGTCATGGTCAGAGGAGAGCAGAAAAAAGCAGGATGCCAGTTCAGAGCTGTCATAATGTAGTTTAGACCCTGCAGGCCTATAGGTGTAGCTAGCCTTGTTGGGCTTGCGTTTTGCACTAGGCTGTCAGCCTTTTGTCATTCCTACCGCAAACATAATTCACACTGTGGTTTGCTCTGGCACAAACCAGCAAGGTCACTTGGTGGGGAAGCCAAGATGCCAACTAGATTATCCCTGCTCAGGAATAATCCATGCTGTGTTGCAGTCTATACGCTAGTGCAGATCTCTGCCAGATCTGCTTTGGTCACTTAAAGCATGGCCTAGCAGACCATACAACCTTCCAGACTTCTTGGGAGAAGCATTTATGTTGGAACAGCCCATCCAGGTGCAAGGAGAGTTCTTGCAGTGTGTTCCCATAAAGTGTGATATGCGCGTCTGCTCCTTATGAAAAAACTGTGAGGCTGGAACAGCACAACTGTGGGCTGTTCTTGCACACCTTGCAGGAGCTCTCTGACATGACACCTGAACACAGTATAGATGCAACCTGAGAGACTGTGTCAGTGACTGACACCTACAATGGCTGTTTTGATAAATGTATGCAATTTAAGAATGAATAAGGAAGGTCTCCATGATCATGTAGTCATAGGCAGATCCCTAAACAAGGTCTGCCTGGTCTTCCATATGAGGTAAGAATGACCTTAGGTTTCACAGTCAACATCTTGACTGAAGCTGTCTTGACTATGATGTGACCATATACATTATTCTCTTCCAGATTTTTTCAGTTGCACTTTCTGGAGAGTGCTAGGCAGTATCACTGTATATTCTTGGAAGGGGCTTTGGTGAGCTAATGCAGTGGGCATTTTTTAATGGCCTGGTATAAAGGTGCAAAAATTAAAAGACCAGCTTACTTCTAAGCGGGTAATGTTACTCATTGAACATCAGCATCAATAGGACAGGTTTAATTTGTACTTGCTTTTTACAGTTTTCTTCCAGCTGTGGGTATGAGGTTGCTTTGACTAGTGGTGGTGCAGAGAACAGGGAAATAGGTTACACTCAGAGGGAGTTGTGCAGTCAAGGAGACCTGTGGATATACAGAATATTCTTGTCTCCTATTATGAACATCCAACTAACCAAACCAGCAAATCTGATTGACATATCTGCTGTGGCAGTGAGAGATGTGTGGAGCCAGGCAGACTTTGAGGGTTACTTTTTATTTCGTCTGTAACATCTAGCCTGGAACAACTGGTAGCATAGTTGCTGGGAGTGGGGTGGTTTGGTTATTTTTTTGTTTGGTTGGTGGATTTTCTTAAGTTTTGGATGGTTGCAGCCTTTGGGAAAGTGTATCGTTACTTGGGCTGATGTGAAGAAGTTTGCAGGATGTGGAGGAGAGTTTCGGGAGTGATGTGTTCTGTGTGTAATGGATCAAGAAATAAGTGACCACAAGCTTAAGTTGGAAGTGTTATTCATTGGTGAGTAATGGTTCATGAGTTTCTTGGTGGAAATGTTTCTGTGTTCAGAATAGCTCTTTATGATGGCACTTCTTTAGCTTGTCTAAACAGGTAGTCAGTAAAATCTTCCAATTCTCAGCATAAAACTTGGGACAATAGGTATGAGTTTGGACAGTTCGGTGTGATAATGCAAGAGAACTGAGAATGGTTTCTGGAAGGAGCAAGGATATTACACTGAGCTTTGTAAGGTGTAATTTTTAGTGAAGTTAGCAAAAGGTTAGTTTGCAGGATCACTTCTCATTTATATAAATACCGCTTAATTTATGGAAAACAATACTTATGTTCCTTCCCATAAGGAGAAATCATGATCTAAAGAAGCAACACCTGTATAATAAAAGGAGCAGAATATCAACTTGTTTAGATTTCCTCTTGCTGCTCGTAATACTGCTTCTGATATGGATGTATTCATATGTATTAAATTGCAACATCAGTGTTACTATTTTAAAAGACTTTTTTCCTAGTGTGACAATGAAATTACTTCAAAATTTATTTCAGATGATGAAGGGTATTCAGAGTGTTTGATCTGGAATAAGGCAGAAGAAGATTTGTAATTTTCTTCATATCACTCAGATACAGTGCCCTTGAATTTAGTGAGAGAAACTAGAGGCATGGCATACTAGTTGCAGTTTGTCTGTGCTAGTGCCTTCATACTTAGGCTACCCTGCTTAACTTAAGTCTCCACTGGGTTATATGTTTCCTAGCTTGTAACCTGATAGTAAGAAAGTAACTCTAGCATATTACTGACTTTTGCTTGAGATGGTAGGAGAAAAAGCAGCATTAAAAAATAGAGCTTATAGGAAATAATAGGCTTTCAGAGGAGTCGGGGAAGTTTGACCTGTATGTGATGGGCAGTTTGACTTGCTAAATGATTGATTGTGCAGAACAGAAGGAAGAGGCCATGAACCTGCCTGTCCATGTCGAGCGCTGCTTTTGAAAGGCAGTGTACGTTATTCTTATTACAACCTTTGTTGACCCAGAAGTTGGCAGAGCAGGAGATGTATGTGCTGACTGAGACTGTGCAGCAGTTTTCAAGTAGATTCTTGGTCTAATACTAACTTTCAAACAAATCTCTTTGTGATTTTTTTTTTTTTCCCCCCATAAATTAGGAGTGGAAATGTGGAGTCCTGTGCATGTGTTTAAAAAAAAATTCCTTGTTGCTTTTTTTTAAACAACAAAACTAACTGTGACCTGGTGAATGAGGACCAGGATGCAGTATGAGCTACCGGTTCAAGTGGAGCTACAAGAAAAACAGCCACTTGATTCCATCTCCCCTCACCCCACCCCTTTTGAGAGAAGGAAGAGGTACATTTTTCCTTTTTCATCCTCAGATTTGATGTATTGGGGGTTTCCATGCTTTCAGTATTTTTTTTTAAGGCATGGGTACATTCTGAATTCAGGCCCTTTTGTAAGGAAACACCAACTTTGGTTTTATTTTGTTAGCTTAGTTTTGACAATAGTTTTGTTTATTGTTTTCCTGGATCTTCCTAGTTTCTGTAGGGTTTACTGCAAGCACTTTTCAATGTGTCTTTCCAGTCTTGTCTTCTGCAGCAATACAAGGAGGGAGGGGGCTGGTGCTTTGAGCTCCAGTGGGTGAGAGAGGATCTGACAGGGGATGCAAGTCTTGTATCAGGACATGAAATGACACCTCTTCTGAAGACAATCAGGAAGCCCTTACTAAAACTGAAGCAAGGGTAAATACTGATACATCCTCCCCTTTCCCATCTTGGGCTGGTTGCCATTTCAGGGACAAGTAGATCTGTTAAAGAGACAGAGCAGTGCTGCAACACCACTGGCAGCCATGTGGCAGGTGGTTGCTTCTGCAGCCTCCCTGCAAGAGGATCAGGTTGGCAGTGCATGCTGCTTTAACCTCAGTACTTGGAAGTATCTTCTGAAGTAGTTTTGTCAGCACCTGTCCCACTCCTCATCTGCTGAGGCTCTCCTGTCTTCAGTCTCCTTGGGCTCCTTCTCTAATAGAAAAGTGACCTGATGGGAAAGTCACCTGATTTTCTCTAGCAATACTTTCAAACAGAGATACACTTGCTTATACTAAGGGTTGCGAAGGAAAGTGTTCAGGTATAGTAAATCTGCCTGGGGGCTAGTACCGTAGGTTGCTTCTGTCCTTTGGTAGGCTCAGTGAAATTCTCTATAAATAAATTTGATTTGAATGAGTTGTCTATTAAGGAAAGTAAACCAACATGGCTGCTTACAAAAACCAGCTCCCTAAACCTGAACAGTTTGTTCAGTCAGCTGTCTTTTACTTCACTGGCCCAGCATTTGATTACTGTTGACTATTTAAGGTTAGAGAGTTACATTTTCTTAAGTACACATGTTAATCTTCAGTACTAACATTGTCCTGCTTTTGTAGAGGATGGATTAATTTCATTTTTATGTGTGTTGGAAATAGAAGAGGCTTTAATTAACAACACTGTAGCTTTTTATTTCTTAAATGTGGTTGCACTGTAAACTCTTCTGCAGGTGTCTTGCGGTAGTCCAGCTCTTTATCCATTAACATGCTCTACAAAATAACTGCACAGCAAATTGCAGTCAGGCAGTCTTCTGTGACAGAAATGTATTTAGCGAGGAGTTCTTCAGCGGTAAAGGAGACAGCTGTCATTGCTGGCCTTTTCAGTATTGAGACTGAGTAGGTCTGGTAGGTAAAAGTGCAGGCATTAGAAATGCAGCAGTGGAATTGACAGCTACCTCTAGCAGGAAGTTTTGAAGTCTTCGATGCGCTAGAATAGCATGAACTGAAATACTTCATAAACTGTCAACACTGTCCCTATGTCCAGAAGATATAAAGTTTTTTTGTGCGCATTTCCTTCAAAGGAGTATTGTTTGTGTCCAAAACAATTTTTACAAAGCTTTCCTCTATTGCTGTTTCAGACTACACTGGCACACATCATAGCCAACAGCAGCAAAAAGAATGGTACGAGGTTTGTGACGCTGTCAGCCACAAGTGCCAAGACAAACGATGTTCGAGATGTCATCAGCCAAGCCCAGAATGAAAAAAGACTCTTCAAGAGAAAAACCATCCTCTTTATTGATGAGATCCATCGTTTCAATAAGTCTCAGCAGGTATTGTACTACACTGCTTTTTGAAAAAAGCCGTTGTCAGCACTTCTGTAAAACTTCCCATTTTGCCTTAAGATGGTAACTTTGGCTTTTTTGATTTTAATGTTTTTAGTAGATGAATATGAGAGAAACATAAAAACTAAATTCTGTAACTCACTTGCGACCAGTGTTTAATTATTATGATTTAAAGATTTAAATAAAAGGCTGAGCTATACTAGTAGTTGACTTATGTGCTTGTATGACATTTTTCTGAAATACTATTTCTGCAAAGTCATGTTAGTAATGTTTGCTGCACAAATCTTCATTTCAGCCTCTACCCTGGAAGCAGCATTCTGCATTACCTTTAAAAAGGTCTGGAATGTGAGTGTGCCTAGGGGGTGTATGTGTTCTAATGTTGTGCCCTGTTCTCTTCGAGAAAAGAGAAAAATAAAGCATGGCATGGTACTTTGGGATAACACATTGCTACAGCCATCACTGGGCATTTTTTTTTCTTTTTCCTTTCCTAGCTATAGGTTTTTTCTTTAGTCATACCATGGAAAGCTTGAATTCTGTACTACAAGTTACAGTTTTTATATTGAACCATACTGCAATCTTCCTATAGATTTTTGAGCAATCCTATATAATTACGTAGGGAATTGTGGCCCTAAAGGTTGATTCAAAGGGTATTTAGAAGTAGCCTCATTATTTTATATATTTGATTAGGCAATTTTGTGATATTTTATGTTTGCCAAGCAATAAACCAAAGTCACATAAATAAACTAAAAATTTGCATTTTTTGACAGTTAATTTTCAGCTGCTAGGATCATTCTCAGTGCAAGCGTGAGTTATTAAAGTGAACAGCCCATAACGTGCTGTGCGTATGAGATTAAATCATTTAGATAGCTGAGCAGATGAGCTGCCTTGTCAGTGAGGTTATTTGTCATATCAACAGGGAACCCAAACACTCACAAGATGCGTAAAATGTAGCCTACTCACATGGGATGTTTCAGGTTGTCATTGATAGAGATCAGCTTTTTCTGCTTCCCTCCCATCCTCAGGACACTTTCCTTCCTCACGTCGAGTGTGGGACAGTGACCCTGATAGGAGCGACCACAGAAAATCCTTCCTTCCAAGTCAATGCTGCTCTTCTGAGCCGATGCCGGGTGATTGTCCTGGAGAAGCTCTCGGTTGAAGCAATGGAGGCGATTCTGATGCGGGCCGTCAGGTCCTTAGGGGTCCAGGTTTTGGTCCAGGGCGACCAGCACAGCAGCTCTGCAACTGGCAGCAGCAGTGAGAGCTCAGAGTGAGTACTTTATGGGCTGCAGGGTGTTAACGCACACGGCCTGAGGAATTGACTGCTTGCCAGGGAGAGAATGAAGCAGTTGGGGGGTGGGAAGAGAAACCCTAGCCACTTCTGATAGTAAAGAAAAGAAGTGGCAGCATATGGCAGGGGCGGGGGTGTGTGTGTGTGTGTGTGTGTGACAGGAGAGAGAGAATTCAAAGCACTGGCTGTCTCCATCCAAAACATAATCTCACCGTCTGGATTAGGAGAGAGTTTTATACTTGGATCTGTAGCTCCTGACTCACCCTCCCAGGATATTTAAATCTGTTCTTCTGCTGAGGATTTGCTATGGAAGCCCGAAACTGGTCTTTGTCATGTCCTAATGTGTGTTACTTCTTGCTGTTGGTTGTGAAAGCATCATGTTACTATTAAGTGGTGGATGAGACATCCCCTCTTAAATTAATTAGGAAATGCCCAACAAAAGTTTGTTGTTTTCTGAGATTTTTTTTTTTTTAATAAGATCAAGGAGGGTACTTCTATCTCTTGGTCACAGGATAACTGCTGTGGTATGTTTTATGGTATGCTGTCGGGCGAGGGGGCTGTTGCTGTGAGGTGTTAATAGATTGTTTTAAGAGAGACTTTGTTTTTCTTTGTTTCTTGTTGTCCAAGCCAGATAGTCATGTTAAACATTTCAGAGAATTTTGCAAAGACAAGGTCCAGATTTGTCTCTAAGGGATGTTATATGCCTTCTGAAATGGCTAGCAAATAAGAATAATGCTTGGTACTGTGCTGCTTTCATGCAAGTTACTACAATTTCTTTGCGTTGATGCTTGTCTCTACTTCTGCTAATTGACCGTGTATTGATGTGGTAATTGGGCAGGCACTCCATATGAAATAAATAAGAGGGAATCCACTTCGTCCTTTAGTTTTATCACAGAATGCAAGCAGTACAAATTGCTAACCTGAATGCTGAGGTCAGGGCAGAGAAGGGAAGCTATTCCCTTCTTGTTTTTAGGGTACCCTGGCTCATGGTTTTCTGATCTGTAGCTTTTACATATTGTAGTAATGTGAATTTTAGAAGAGAGGGTAGTACTGCGTGTCAGCCTTAATGTAATGGCACAGCTGTGGTTGTGGCTACACCCTGACTAGGGTACGGAGACTTTCCTTGCTGTATGAGATTAAAGTACATGGCATAGTTTCAGCTGCAGTTGTTTGGGTTTGGGTTTCGCCAGACTCTCTGTATCTATAACCTTCCGTTAGCTATGGATGATTTAAACAGCACAGTGTGGTGCTTCATCAAACTGAAAGAAGTCTGGCAGGCAGAGTGTTAGACAAGCAGTTTCAGAAATCTATCCGTGGAGAGAGAGGGCCCCGCTCCAACAGCTAACGTGAGAGCCAGGCATTCAAAAATAAAAACAGGGTTCAGAATTTAAGAGCGTTTGTTGCAGTTGTGTGCTAAGTCTTTCTTCCCTTTCCTGCTGCTGTCTGGTTCTGGTCTGTGGTTGATACGTAGTGTTGTGGATGAGTTTGTTTTTCTATAAGCCATCCTGTCCTTACTGCAATTCTGGTTTTGGTCTCCTTGTTAATTCCTTCCTTCTTGCTCCACTGTCCATACCATTTCTGCTCCTTCATTTCCTCTCCTTCTGCTGCTCTGCAGGAGCACAGCTGTGTCTCACCTTTTACCTGTTCACCTCCCTGTCTTTTTGAAACAGGGCTGTCATCAGATGCAGACAGGTAACAGTGTTCATGCTGTCCTGAGGAATAAGTGAAAGCCAACAACTATGATTACGTTTGTTGTTCACTGTACTTACCTTTGTTCCAGAGTTGGAAAAGGAGCTGTAAGGCAACATGTCCTCAAATGTGTGGCATTCCCACTTTGAAAATGCTGCAGAGATCTAGCCAGAAGGCACAAGAGATGAATTTTGGATTTCGTTTCCCATGTGAGTCTCCCTTCCCAAACCACAGAAGTGTAGTATGAAGTCCTGCACGTACTGCGTGGCATCAGTTTATCAGATGGTCTTGGTATCAGATCACTTGACTGACGCAGATGAGATTTTGAAGAAAAGGATGATTCTTTGTGTTCTTTCCTATCACCTTGAGGAATAAGGTGAGGGTTAATCTTCCTTAGTCGCTACAGGCATCCTCTGTGCTCAACGAGAATGCAGCCATCACTTCTGCATCCCACACATGGGCAGCAGTTATCATAAGGAAAGTGTGCTCTACCCTAGTCTGTTTCCTTAAATTTTCTTGGTGTTTTTTTCTTATCTTGCTTCTAGTGTTGCGGCAGTTTTCTGATGAGTTTAGGTCACCTGGCTTCTCCACCCCACTGTAACCTTTTCTTACTGTAAAGCTAAAACAGAAGTAGCAGGAGATGTTACCTACTTTGGTATCTTTTTCTTTGTTATGTCATCACACTCATAAAACTTCTTTGGCAGTTTTAATATTACTGATTTCCTTTAGGATAAGATCTACTTTGTTTTAGATTTTCATCAGCTTTACTGCCATCAAATTGTGCCTCTTAAAGCCTGCACTAAATTAAGCTGGAAGATGGGGGAATATGAAAGAAAGAAAGATAGTCATGAAAAAGAAAAGCAAGGAGTCGTCAATGTTAAAGATGCTTTATTTTGCTGAAACTTTGCATGGGCTTTCTGAAGTTTACCCTGTCTCAGTAATAACTACAAACTGTTGCAGGTGTACACTGATAGACTAGACTTGTACTGTGTCAATGATGGAGCAAATCAAATTCGTCTTTTCGTGGCTTTTTATTTTTGTCATTCAAGTGCTGCCTTCAGAGTGTTATCTAATCGAAATCAGATGGTAAACTGGATGGTGGATTAATGTATTTGAAGTTAGGTAGCACAGAAGGCGCACAGCTGAGGGAAATGAAAGGATCCACAGTTTCCTGTTGGCAAGCCTGGACATCATGCGGTTCAGCTTGTTAGTGGCTGTATTACAAGTACTGACAGGTTTTGAATTCACTGGTTTGTAAATCACAATGTTGAAGACTGGCTTCCTTTGGGTCTTCAGTGTTCAAGACCTTTTTGAAAACTATTCCCTTTTTAGAACACCCATCCAATTTCCTTGCAGGAAATAGAGTTGCTGAGATGAGAGGCAACATTCAAAGACAATGCTGTAAGGCAGTGAGCAGTGGATATCATACTGCAGTATTTCAGATGAAGAACTGTATTTGCCTGTAAAAGTGTTTCAGTCTGTCAAGGAGGAAATGTAGTGAGAATAATTGCACTGAGAAAGTAAGAAGTTACTGACTTATGTGTGAAGGAAGCAATGGGTACTTTATCTCATGTTCTGCTCAATTATTTTTAAATCTTTCGTCACACAGGTTCTCCTTGCTTGAACTTCCTGATGTTTACTTCTGATATTGCTTACACCCTTGTGTTATTGGATCAAATGCCACAGTGTTGTACAGGTTTTATGGGTAGTTCATCACATGTTTCATGTTGGTTCTTGGCACAAACTGTCTTGACGGTATGGAGATAAGGAGGAATTGGAAGAAGGATTTATTGTCCTGTAGCGGTAGTTTTCCATTCCTTTAGCTAATATATCACCGTCAGCTCAGTGAGTGATGGATCCTGGGGTGTCCCTTTTGGCTTGTTTATGTTTTTGTCTCCAAGTATCATGGGTTACAAGGTACCAACATTGAACATTGGCACTGAGTGGGTGTTTGATGTTAATTTTGGAGGGTAAAAAAAAATGAGATTGCCTATCTGCAAGAGGATCAAGAGCTTGGGAAGAGGTCAGAAAGCATGGAAGTTATTCTGCCTTGCAGTTCTAGGGTGTGCAGAAGTCAAGTAAAGTGGAAAGATGTAGGGTACTTGAACTTCTGAAGACAGGATGGGCTTAAAATTGTAAAATACAGCAAATGTCTTTTGGAAGCCAAGATATTAAAATAATTGTCATTCTCATTTTGAAATCAGGCTCCTGCCTAGTAAAATTTAAAATCTTAAATACCATTTTTTTAAATTATTTATTCCTCAGAAAAAATAACTGAGTTCAATCAGTCTGAGTATAAAATATTATTTTGAAATACTGAGTGTTAATAGAGCTGAGATTATGGAACAGGGAAGCACTATATTATTTCCAGTCAGTGATTCTCATCAGTACACTATGCAAACAGCTTGATGTGGAAATTTTCTCCATTTATTCTTGTTCTTTATTATGTCCTGTATGCTGTGCTATTGTTGTAGACATGGACTGGATCAGTCTAATACATAATACATTATTTGGAGCAGAATTTCCATTACCAGTATGTTGTAACTTGGATTTCACCATGGAAGTGGACAAGACCTTTGCCTGTAACCAGATTTTCCATAGTTCCTTGTGCATATTTGTTTCAATTCCTGTAATACTAATTGTTTGTATTGAGTCAACAGGGCACTTAAAAGACCTGTAGTGAAACTGAAGAAACAGGAATACAACTCGGCATTCTTGCCCAGCTTCTAATTAGCAAATAAATGGCAAAAGTGCTCTGAGGTCTCAACTTCGTTTGGGACAGACTGTTCTTGGCTTCTTGCAAGTGTAGTACCTGCCTTTTAGTGCTCTCAGCACTTCCCCTCCACTTGCCATCACTGAGTGGAGTTGTAAGTATTGGTGTGAGGAGGCCTCAAGTGCATGGCGTTCTCTGCAAACAGCAGGCAAAGAGCTTAGTCCACGCAGGTAAAACCTTCTCTTAAGTCTGTCCTGCTGGTGTATCCAAAGTGTTTGCTCAGTGTGCAGCATATTTGGTTTTGTTGCATGTTGATGGAGGTATTAGCAGCAGGATGTCTGTGTGTAGTGCCTGGTGGATTTTTAAAAATAGCTCTTGCTTTCTTTGCTGGCTTCTTTCATTGAATATAGAAGAATCTGGTGCCCATCTGTAGTGCTGAGAGGGGAACATTGCTCCCTGATTTTCAAGGGATTTGATGCATGAAGTACTTGACTGAATAAGTCCCTGTGCTGTTACATTCTTCTGCTTCCCTGTTCAGACACAAATATAGTGTTTGAAACACCTTGGAGAAAGTGCAGTTACTTTGGTGTGCCACTGTGTGTGCCTGTTAATTTTTTTTTTTTTTTCTAGCTTGATCAAATACATGAGAAATAAGGAGATAAAAATATGACAAGATGTGTATGTGTATATAGATAGATCTCTTTTGCCCACAGGATGTGATTCCAGCTGCCTGCTCTCTGCAGCATGGATTATGGCCCTAGAGGACATCTGTCAGCCTTCGCTTGCAGTGGTGTGGCTTAAGATTGCAGCACTTCAAGCTTTTCCCTCTGATGTGTGGGCCTGAGAGGGCTGTTGAAGTTTTTCCAGCACCTACTGTCTTTTTTTGTGTGACAAGTGCAAAGTGGGTTTGCGAGGAGGAGGAGGAGGCGAGTAGTGAAGATCAGTGGATACATGTGTCTGGGAACCCTGGCATTGTCTTTTTGTACACCACTGGTAATAACAGTAATAAATCTTTCTGGCGAATGAAGTGCAGGGCTGTTGTGAATCTTTAATTATTTGGCACACAGGAGCTTCATAAGAAATTGCCTCTCATGCCAGTCATTTGGACAGCTTCCTACCTTTGCAATTGTCTTTCCACCAAGGAATTTGAAGTGCTAGCTGTGAAATGCTGATGGAGTAAAACCTTGTAAAGTTCAACTCGCTGTGCCAGAATTGTGCTCTGGAAAAAACCCTGACTGTATTTTCCCTTGAACTTAATGAGAGGAGGAAAAATTAAGGGGGTTAAATAGATGAGGGCACCTGCCCTACCTTTTTCATGTGCAATTGTATGTAACATGCATTGGGGCAGGAGGAAGATTGGTCGGATCCCACAGTGTTCTCCCAGGCTCTGCAATGCTTAATCATGACAAAATGAGTTAAGAACAGAACTTAAACTCAGCTGTCTCTCAACAGTGTTTGTAAAGAAATGGCATCTCTGGCACAATATGCAAGGAGAGGATAGCGATGGGGGCTAGCAGTTTATGATTATTCTGTTGCAGATTCCTGGTGTACATAGAGGAGAAAGCTCTAAATACCCTAGCCTACCTTTGTGATGGTGATGCAAGAACTGGACTGAATGGACTCCAGTTAGCAGTACAGGCCAGATTAGCAGCGGGGAAGACCACTCCTTTGAATATTACCAAAGGTGGTTCTGCAGATGGCATTCTGATAACAGAAGAGCATGTAAAGGAAGGGCTACAGCGATCTCACATCCTGTATGACCGAGCAGGTAAGTACCTGATACAGTTCCTGAAATACAACGTTCTCAAGAGCTGCCAGCCTCTGTAATTGCTGTTTCTGCTCCCCATTTCATACCAGCTGCTCTGGTGAAACAGTACTGAAATTTGGCCTAAAAATTACTTTTCCTTTACAGTGTAGCAGGCTCCCCAGAAATCCCTTCTAGAAAGGGTGTCCTCTTGCCACTTAGGAAGTGTAGGTTAGCTGAAAGGACATATTTGCTGCCCTGCGAATAGTTGCATGGTGAAATTTTTTGTTCTTTAAGGCTATTAGAATATAGTCTTCAAAGAGGGTTGCCATGTAGAGAGGGAGAAGTAATTTGATGAGGAGGTAGGTTCTGGAAGGGTTGGAAGTCTTCCATTGCACTTTACTCCTTTGAAAGTCTTGGAAGTGCTCACATTCACAACACGTTATGTGAAAACCTAAGCGGTTTGCTTTATTTTTAGAGTTGCTTTTTAAGGTAATGAATTTTGTAGCTTGCTTAGGTCAGGTCACATAAATCTAATTGCATTTAAGGCTTCCTAATGTGATAACTGCACAAATTTGTGATTTGGCAATGTTGGGCATCACAGTAGTTGGCCACTATACCATTGTATGTGAGAGGGTTAAAAATCAGAGAGTGAATGTTACAGGTTAGGTGAATCCCCTTGAATGCATTGTGCTAGTTCTTCAGCAATACTTGAATCACCAGGTAGTATAGTATCAAATGTTTATGCCAAGCAGTATTGGGAGAACTGATTTATTTTTTTGTTTGTTTTGCCACTCTGTCTGATATGCTCAATTAACTGTCACTACTCTAAATGCATGATGAGAGATTTCTCTTGGTTGTTTGTAATGTATGTGCCTGCTTGTAGCCTTCTTACTACAAAGAGGAAATAACGATTTATTGTCAGGAAAAAGTCACCTGGGCAGATACTGATATGATGGCAGCTGAGAAGTTGAGGGTAGGCAGTGGGAGGGAAAAGAAGAAAGTCATGATAAGGAGGAAGCGGAAAATCTGACAGGTTTGCTGTGTGCCATGTATGTCCGTTGTGTGTTTGCTGTCGCCTTGTGGCCACTGTCACACGGAACTCTTGGCTGCATTCATTGCTCCCTGCCCTCCTATGCCTGTTTGCTCTGTTAGAGATGGCACGGAGTGCCTCTTCATGAGGCTTGCATCAAGTCTAGGTAGCATGTGTCAGCCCATTTCTCCATGACAGAAATCCTTCAAGCTCTGTGTAGGGTTGTTGTACTTTTTTTTTCTTTTTTTTTTTTTTTTTTTGTCAGAGATCTTCAGAGAGGGATGAGAGCAGTGAAAATTCTGGGATTTTTGACTGTATGAATGCCAAAGAGCCTGCCACAGATAGTGTCACAGTAGCAGATTGCCTGAGTGCATGCCTTTACAAAATCTCTGTCTTCTGTGGAGTAATCTGTGTCTCAGCTGACAACTTTTTTCCATAGTAGAGATAACTGTTTGTCCTTTTATGTACAGAGGGCTTCTGGATAGAGGCTACTAAAGCTATTTTTCTAGCATGTTTTAGCTAATACTTTTTGAATCACATTTGTGGTGGTAGAATCTACGATCCTCTAATATGAAGTGCTTCATTCAGCCTTATAAAGTGGAGCGACATGATGCTTTCTCATCATGACAGCAGCAGCATACATTTGAGTGTAGTGTGTTCCTGTAGAAAGCACCAGATAATCGATTAATGCTCAGTGAGAGTTATGTAATTATGGAATTTTGATTTTACATAATTATTTATTTTTGGTCACCTTCCACAAAATTTGCCAAATATGTGTGGTGGGGTGTTCTTTTATGTACTTTCACCAAGTAGTCTAGGAAGGAAATTATTCATAGCCTAGTCATTAGGCTATTGTTCTGATCTGTGTGCAGACATATAAAGACAAGATCCTCGTGCAGATAATTATACATTTTAGCTTTTTTTTTCCTATACATTTTAGGATTTTCTATGCTTTTTAGGAATTTTAGGAATTCTATGCATTTTTTCAGTCCTTTATTGATGAGCAGTTGATGTTTACCTTTGGCTAAGACAGAAAATAATGTGAGATGAGGACTGTGAT
The DNA here is from genome assembly GCF_023634085.1 of Falco cherrug. Taxonomy (NCBI): domain Eukaryota; kingdom Metazoa; phylum Chordata; class Aves; order Falconiformes; family Falconidae; genus Falco; species Falco cherrug. The sequence continues at coordinate 91,682,905 of NC_073699.1, read as the reverse complement.
TTTACTTTTGCCCACTACCTTATAAAGAGGTGTTTAAGAAGTCCAGATATTTATTATGGTCCATGAATGAGGCCTTTTCCCTGTCTTCTACCAATAAGACTTTAAATATTTTAATCAGATTAGCTGGAAAATATTTCATGAGCACATAAAGCAATTTAGGGACATAAATCAACAAGATTTATATATCTGTAAACACCAGACACTAGCATACCCTGTCCTCCACAAAGCCTGTTGTATAGTGTCTTGTTTCACTTCAGAAAGGTGTTTGCCTTTGTGGGAACTGCATAAAGCAAAAATATTTTGATTCCAAAAGCTCTTTAGAGTTTTGACTTCAAGAGGCATTCGGGATGCAGAACAGCCGTCATAGATAAGCTGGCATGTGTCTGTCTCTCATCTGAATTGAGGAGGGCAAGATCTGTATGTTGGCTAACCAGCCTGAGAGAGCAAATAAAGGTCTGGAAAAAATTCTGTCCAGTTTTTTTAAACTGCTTCTGGTATCTCATATAGCATTTATATAAACTGTATTTTTTAGAAAGAAAAATAAAACCTCTTTGTCCAATGCATGTAGCAGTATTTTGCCTTTAATTGAAACTGCATTTTAAAGTACAACTGCACCGTTTTTCTGAAGTCCAAATCTGGTGTGTAAATATTGTTCTTATGTTAATGACTTGGTCACCAGAATTAACTTTATAAGGAAGGAGATAAAGGGATAAAGCTGTCCCCTTTCCCAGCCTTCGTTCTTTGAAGTCCCCTGCAGGTATATATCTCTAGTCCCAACCTATCCGCTGGATTCCTTCTGCCTCTCCAGCTGGTATCCCCAAGTATGACACTTCACATTAGCCCAAACTGTATAAAAACACTCCAGCAAAAAAATCTGGGCGAGTGCAACTTCTGAGATATTTAAAGGCCATCTTCCTTACTTTTAAGAGACCAAGAGACGCCTCTTGCAAGAGGACAACGCGAGTTCAGCTGCTTGGGTTTATTGCTACTGACTCAAATGTTGTGACGGAGCATAGACATGCTGTTTGTGTTGGCACGCACGATGACTGCATACCGCAGGGCTCTTTGTGTGGAGTCCTAGCAAAAATAGCTGTCTGCTGGCCTGCATATGCCAGCAGTGCATGTTGAATTCCCCACAGATCTGCCCTGTGGCGTGAACAGCGGCGCAGGAAGAGGAACCCATTTTCTGACCTGGGAGGTGTAGGTCTTACTGGCTATGAAAGGAGCAATTGCAGCCATATGGGGGCTTTCATTTTCAAACTCATGCGTGCAGCATTTTATTTTGTAGGGCCTACAAGCAGTTCTGATATGGCCCTCGGGCTGTAAATCCTTTCAGCCATAGGAAGAAGAGAAATACTAACAGATGGCTGTGCATGCAGCCAGTTGCCTTTATAATACACACCTAGCTGTGAGCCAAGGAATGCCAGGCACTTTAAAAAATAAAAAAGGCAGATTGTGTGGAAAGCTTCACAACAATATTACAGCACCGTCGGTTTTTAACATTAAAAAAAATCCTTTTAATTCATTCATTCTTCCCTCTCCTTATTTAGCAGTCTGGCATTTCAGGTTTTGTTGGTGGGTTTTTTTTTTGTTTCAGCTGCTTACAGTTTTCAGACCCTTCCAGTAGTGCAAGTGTCCACAACTGAATGCAACATTTCTTTGGGGTTTGCTGGGGGTTTGTTCTGTGGTCCTGTTTCCTCCAGATTGTGTAATGTGCCATCATTGAATATCCACAGCAGTGTTTCCTTTTCCCCCTATATAATACAGCAAACTCATGTTTGATTTACTGCATGCTTTATCTTCAAGCTACAGTTGATGTGAAATGTCTTTTTCTAAAATAGCACTAGTGTATAGTAGTGGATTTCTCGAATTCTTTTGTTTTCTTAGAGCTGTGGGCATGTCCAAAAGCAACTGTCAGTGGTTTGTACATGCTCAGACTTTACTCTTTGTCAGTTAGGAGATATTTATATAGAGTCTTCTTCCTAACTGCTTAAAATATCTGTAATATTTCTCTTTTGAAGGAAAGGTCATTAGAGTACCAAAACCACATTGTTTACCTTGCAGTCTTTAAAATACCACCCTCCTTTTTATCTGCAGTTGTTCTGTTATGCTTATGTAGTTAGTGGAATGATCCATGTGGCAAAGCGTGAAGGTGTTGAACAGATTAATGAATGCCCTAATCATCTATACATAAAAAGAGCTTGAAAAAGCAGGTTATGTTTACTGGCTGTGATCTAGTAAAATATATTGTGTTCCTTTAAATGCATTTTACTTAATTTCCTCCTAAGAGCTTTGTGTACCACTTCTCCCCCATTCTAAATAGGAGAAGAACATTACAATTGCATCTCTGCCCTGCATAAGTCTATGAGAGGCTCAGATGAAAACGCTTCCCTTTACTGGCTTGCTCGAATGCTTGAAGGTGGTGAGGATCCGCTCTATGTGGCGAGAAGGCTGGTGAGGTTTGCCAGTGAAGATATAGGTCAGTATTTGCAGTATTTCATGTTGGAATACGAAGTTGAATGAAGATCTGCCAGCCTTCTGGTTTCCAGAAATTGGCACTTGAGGAAAAAAAAAACAACCAAAGCTGCTATATGCAAAATAGGTACAAAATACTGAAATGCTCCACATCCAGCAAAAGCTTCGTGTATGCATACAGAGACCTACCTACATGTGGTGTCATTGTGATGATGATTATCTGTTGCAGGAGAAACAAGTATTTTTGAGGTCAGGTTTTGGCAGTGTGTTAATATAGGATTCTTTTAAACTCTGGTGATTGTAGGTCACCAGTAAGCTTGTGTCACAGAGAATGTGTATTTCAGGGATGTCTGGTTTTTTAATGACTCGGGAACATGAATGTCTACCCTGACTTGCAAACCTCAGATTTGATGGCTGGCTCCCTAGTTGTAAGGCATCTTGATTGACTTACCCTAAGTAACAGATGCAACAACATTTTTAGCACATATGTGATGGGTGAAGAGTTATGAGATCTGGGGAAGCTACGCCTGTATAGCGATATCACCCCATTTCCTTCTTAATTCCAAAAAGTGAGTGAATCATACATGGGCAGCTGCTGCTCAGGCTGCCACCGTGTGTGGCAATAGATTCAGTCTGTAAATCATACCCATGACTTAGACCTTTCATTTGTGGGGGGAAGGAAAAGAAAGGCAGTGGATGGAGGGAGTATATCTTACGTTCTGCAAAGTATTGTACCAGAAGTTCCAACGTCTGAGAAAGCAACTTTGAAATGTGCATGGATAACCTTCCATCTTACGGGGGGCAGGGTGGCGAAGCAGGGAGAAAACAAAAAACCAACCAGTAACTACAGTAAACTGACTTTGACTTTAACCTGCTTTTATCTGATCCCTTTTTGTAGGGCTGGCAGATCCTCTGGCGTTAACACAAGCAGTTGCTGCTTATCAAGGCTGTCACTTCATTGGAATGCCAGAATGTGAGGTAAAGGCTTCATTAATTCACTGATTTGAAAGTACTACAAACTGTAAAACCTGTCTGGAATTATGAAGAGAAACAGAGATTGCAAGGACAGGGCAAATGTAGTTACGTGTTCATTCAGCACTCCCCTTCTTTGACAAGTAAGAGAACATCATAGCTCTTAAAATAGATGTAGTTTGAAATAAAATTCACTGCATATTTATTGTTAAAATGTGGTATGTGAACTAACGCCATTTTTCTCTGTCCATTGTTTTCTCTCTGTTGTAAATAAAAGAATATATTCTGATCTTCTAAGGTAGCTATTCTTTTCTAGTGGAAATCATGAAGGTCTTGGTGTTGTTAAGTGATAATGTTCATACTATAGTAGCAGGCAGAGATCAGTTTGGAGACATAATCCCCGTCACGCTACACAAACAATCTGAATAACAGAACTTTCCCCAAAGAGCTTAAAAGAAGTCATTTAACATTTTTCCTTTTCTTGTTTCCAGGTGATTCTAGCACAGTGTGTAGTATACTTTGCCAGAGCACCAAAGTCTATAGAGGTATATAGGGCTTATAGCAATGTCAAAGAATGTCTGAGAATGCACACAGGACCTCTGCCACCTGTTCCGCTGCACCTGAGAAATGCTCCCACAAGGCTCATGAAGAACTTGGGCTATGGTAAAGGCTATAAATATAACCCCATGTACAAGGAACCTGTAGAGCAGGACTATCTACCAGAAGAGCTGAAAGGAACAGACTTCTTCAAGGAACAAAAAACCTAACCAGCCTTGCTGGCAACAGGTTTTGATTTTATGAATCAAAGCATTTCTGCTGGGATAGAAATTCCCCTTACAGTTTCAGCCGTCTGTTACTATGGTTGAAAGTATTAAGCCACTGAGCCTTTCAGGTAGTTTCTTACCCTTCTGGTTATGCTGCTGTTATTCTGAAGGTGTTGTGTAAAGAATTGCTGTTAGGCAATATAGAAATGCAAAAATAAGCTTTATCAATATAGTGCTGTCACCCCCTGGTTCAAATGAAATGGAGAAAAAATGAGAGACTTGTATTTCTTTTGCTGTGAGACAAGGAATATTACTGTGCTGCTGTTTAAGATCAGTATCTAATTCAGATTTTGGGAATGTTTATTTTCCAGAAAAATAGTAAATTGTATCTCCTCTGCTTAAAATACTGTAACAAACTGTTAGTGTAATTTTTGCTCTTACCATGTTCCGGGGAAGAATTTTGTACAACAACATTTATTAAACCAATAAAGGTGTTAAAAATAGTGTCTGTGCATTTGTTTAGATATTTTTAGATCAGCATTGTGGTTTTGAAAGTTTGAGGTTTCTTTATCATCCCTACTTTCCAGAGCAAGTTTAAAGCATTTTGGAAGTAGAATAGTCATGAAAATAGCTGAATTATGTTAGTTTCTGAAGTTGTATCATGTAAAATTTTTATTGTGTGATGGCATTTTGGAATTACTTTTGGAAAGGAGATTCCTGCTAGTGAAACACGTTTGTGTGTCTCCAGTTGTGCATCGGGAATTCCATTAGCTTTGAGTTGGAAAGCCGAGAGACAAATCGACAGTGCTGTTGTAACAGTTTGGCTTCCCCTTCCTGCTGAAAACATAACCGCATCCAAGATTGCTGTTGACTGAACATTCCAGTAAGCGGAGGGTATGGCCATGGCAGTGCCCCTGATGTTGACAACATTCCTTCACTTAAGCGCTGATTATTTTTCTTCTCCTCAATCCTTCTTAAGTATGCAGTGGTCCAGTGTGCTGAAAAGCCGGCAACTGCTAAAAGCGTGTGTGACTGTGCTAACTAGCAGTTGGGTAGCAGGAGAGGACCGTGTTTGGATAGGATTACAGCAGGTAATTAGCAAAGAAGATTTTCATTACTGAAGTGCTGAGCAGCCACTGGGGCAACTGTCCACACTTGTTAAAGTGCTGTGGAGTAAACTGGCCACCAGTGAGGAGGCTGTGTCTTGGCTGAAAATTACCAGCCGCACAGTAGCGCAGTGCTATTATGGCTGGATTTGCTTGGTAACTACTCAAGATTTGCTTGCTGCATGCCCTGTATGCCTTTGTCACTGGGTCTGTACTGGTTACCTGCTGGACTTCAAGGATTTTGGTCCTGATCCTGCTTAGTTTATGAAATGTCATGAGATCAAAACTTAAAACGCTTTATGTATAGTTTTTGATCTGCTGCTGCTGTTCAACTAAGCATGCCAGGTCTCTGCTAAAAGGAGGAGGATGGCTCTGCTGACTTCCCTGAGCGGTATCAGAACGTTACCAACTCTCCTCCATAAGGACTATTATGTACCACAGATTTTTTATTATTTTTTTTTAATGCTATTGAATCATCTGGGGTTTTTTTTCTGATGTGTTACCTTGCTGAACAATGAATGGTGCTACATTTCACATTTACAGTATCACATTTCAACGCTTTTTAAAAACTTCTATTCAGCTACCGCATTCAGCTTGTAAATAAATGCTTCATTCTTTGGCGAAGGAAGGTCTGTGTTGCGCTGGAGCCGTGTTGAGCTCCTTGCGCCTGTCAAGCTGTACCTGTGACACAGGGCAGCCACGGGCTGTTGGCTGCCTGGTGTACACAAATTGCAGGTGGGTATTTCCCGACAGCAGAGGTACTTGGTGCTGTGCGGAGCTTAGGTCAGAGGGGTTGCCACAACTGCGCATCTGGAGTTCATTCAAAGCTGCTTTTGCAGATCAGGAGGTCTGTGGTCTGAGGATGCAGTTCCAAGTCAGGAAGCCAACTTTTAACTTTCCTGTGGCAGGAAATTCGGCTGACTACTCTTAGGTTTCAGGATTGCTGGAACTTGGCCTTGATCAATATACAACCTGCAAACATTTCATTACTGTCTTCCCTTGACCGAAGGGTGTTTGTATTGGAGATTAATTTTGTATTGAGGCTTCTAGCTTGGTACTCTTCATATGAAGTTCTTCTGCATGACAAAAACATGGGATTTAAGCCAAGGGTCATGGTATAACTGAAATATTTCCGAAATTAAACCAATGGCATGAGTGTTACTTCTGGAGAAACGGTTTGAGTCAGATTCCTTAAATGTTTCTATGTGTTCTCCTTCCACAAAAAAGTACCCCTGTTCTTCACAGGAGAGCGCTTTAGCAGGGTAGGAGCTACTTCTCCTGATGCTTTAGCAGGGTAGGAGTTTGTGTCTGCCTTTCCAAGATACATAGAAAGATGGGAACAGGGGTGAAACCATGGGATTATATTAATCCAAAATACTCATGGCAAAATTACGGCCAATGTTCACTTTAATTCTTAAGACAGAGAGTTGATGTAACTATTTCTTTAAATGGCCCGTGATTTGCAAGCCTGGACCCCAGCTTGATAAACAAATCCATTCAATGGATTGGTAAACTTAAATAGGTTTTTCTGTCTTACAGGTGTACGAGGTTGGTGTGCTTCCCTTCGATACAACTGGCAGTTACAAGTGTTGGACTAATGCAGTCTGAGGTATTTTTCTATTCTTGTTTTCTTCTATTAGCAAGAAGAATGGGATAACCTCACCAGATTTTCTTAACTTTGCTAGTACCTACTAATGCTCAAATCTAATTCAACATAAAATTTTACCCAAGGGAAACCCCAGACCGCAGTTTCTTGCCTGGGGTTGACAGAAATCTGTACTCAAAAGCCTTATCTTTCTATTTACAGTGCTTCAACTTAAGGCTTGATCAGACTTCCCTTGTTAAAACAAATTGTGTACAACAAACAGATGTTACAGCGATAGTTGCACAGAATTTTTGCAGAATGCTAATCATGCATTTTGTCCCACATACCTCTCTGACACTCCCTGTTCTGAGCAGCTTGGTGTATTTGAGGTGCACCTGGTGAAAGTCCTCTGTGGTGGTCTGCACTCAGCAAAGACTTGGTGGAGTTCAGCAGGTAAGAGTCTCTATCAGCCAAAAAAAGTCTGTGGCAATAGAGGCTACAGCCAGTCCAGCTGTGCAGAGATCATTATTTTCTCTGCAGTGTCTCTGAGTTGCTTGCAGGCCACTGCAAAATTGCTAAGAGAAACAATCTCTTCTGTTCTTAGTGCTCCTGTGATGGTCCTGCCACTGTCCTGTAAGGAAAGCTTATGGCTGAAATGAGGAAAGACAACATAAGCTGCTGCATGGAGGGAATCGAAGTGAGGTCCTAAGAAAGCCTGCAAGTAAGGCAAAGTAATTTAAAAGTAATTATTGACTGCAGCTGTTTTTCCCCTTAAATGTGACAGAAAAGTTTCTGCATCAATAGAAACAAGAGCTGGAGGTGACAGGAAACTGCAACAACACCGTGTAGTTTGTGCCCCAAATACCTTGGGCTTCCAGTGGAAGGTGGTGTAGGTGTGATACGCATTCTCTGTAATTGACACAAATTGTCATTCAAGCAAATAGATTTTCCTGCCCTTGTCTGAATAAACTGTGGGTTCTCCCTTCATAAATACTTGGTCTGTGCTCCTTTTTCCCACCCTCAGCCTCTAAGCACTTGTGTGTTATCCGTACAGTGCTATACTGCAAGTTTTCTCCGACTTGGCAGCCCTCCTTCTGTTGTTTGGAAGAAGGCGAAGACCCACAGCCCTATGCAGAGCCTGGGTCTTTTCCTCATCTACTGACTAACACCTCCATCTACTGTGTGTGACATGACACATAAATCTTACAACGTGCTGTGATGTTAAGGGAAAAGGATATGGGATCCATTCACGCTCCCCTACTGATGAGGAGGATACGCCTGTTCATGGACCAAATTGCGATTTCTCTAAAAACTGCGGGGAAAAAATGTTTAGGTCACCTATATTATGAAGGTAATAAATGAAGTATTCTGTACTAATAGATAAGGTATGACTTAAATGGATATGTGGGGATGGAGATGTCGGCATTGTCTTTCCTGTAATTTTACAGATGAGTTATGGAACAATAGAAGCTGCAGAATTAAGTACCAACAAAGGATCGTTCCTTATTCCTCATATTACAGAGAAAATACCGTAACTGTAAACCGTAAACTGTTAAGTCGCTCAGCTGTCTAGCAGGGTCATTGTATTTTGTCTGGTAAAAAGCAACTGAGATTTCTGGCTGAAAACAGAATAAGACTAATTTTTGTTTTAAATTAATAATTACAGTGTCTGTCCCATAATAAGACTTTTGAATAAAGCAGATGAGGATCTTCAGGGCAGTACTAGAATGATAAAATACGTAACACCAAAAATTGTGCTTGAAGGGAAAGAATTTTTCACTTTGTAAAACTTTTCCACAACCTTTCATGATCCAGTGCAATAGCCAGAAGATGATTACTCTTGGAGCTCTGAGATTAAATGCAAAGTGACTGACCAGGGTCATACATGTGTAGTAATGCAAGAAGTAAGGCTTTCCGTATCTGTGAGGGCTTAGATACTACCATTTGCACTCTGTGGCATGCATATGAGAAGTCATTGCCTAAAACAGAGGATATATTGGTTAGTTATAACCCACTAGTTGGCTATAATTGTTTTTTCTAACTCAAGATTTAGTTACTAACACTAAAGACAGTAACAAAAAAACATGGGTTTATTTTGCTTTGCTGGGCTAGTATTGGGAGGACATAAAGTGTTGCTATTTGGGTCAGATATTAGAGGACATTCCTGGTACATGCTTATCGAGTGTGCAAGAAAGGGGATTTAGTGACGAAGAATACCAGCAAAGTGTGAAGACGGGTTTAGTATTACTAGCGAGACATTTCAGATTCTTATTCTTAGTGATGTTAGCTTTTATATATTGCACGAAATTGAAACTACTAGGGTAATTCAGCTGTAGAATATGTCACAACTATTCTTTTCTGGGGTTGGACACGCATTGCTAAAGGTTTTGGTCAACAGCTGCCCTGTCTTGTCTAAACAGTGGGTTATAAAACTGGCAGTAGGCTTGGTATCCCTCCATGGCATCTACTGCAACCCAGAAGCTGATAATACTGATAGTTTTTGGAAGCTTTGAGCAAAGTGTCTTTCTAAATATAAGTGAGTCTTTTGACAAGCTTCATTTATGTAAATTTGCATGGGGTTTTTTAATCCCAGATTCACTGGTTTTTGTTGTTTGGTTGGAACTTTCTTGTTCCTTGAATTAATGCAGTAGTCTAATTAGATTAGTATTTTTACCCTGCTAGTCCTCTGAAAGGCATATGGAGAAATAAGGCAAGATGTGATCATGATAGGGTCACTCTGAAGTTAATGGACTTTGATTCTGTATGAGTGCAGGTTAGGGAAAGTTTTTGTAACCTGTAGATTTGAGCCAGGGATCTTGTCTGGTGCTCACTTGGGAACTTTTGAGTGCTGGGAAGAAACATGTGGGTTGAGGTGAAAGTAGGGGTAGAGGACTCCTGGTTGTACAAATATAGCTGAATCTACACAGAGGAATAATGGCGTGAGGAGGTCCCTCTGAAACACTGGTTCAGAATAATCCAAGCAGCCAAGACTGCTGTGATCAGCACCAGCCACGAGGCTGAAATCACAGAAATGGGACGGGAGCTTTGAGACCAGCCCCCACAAAGCAGCTCTTTCAGGAGCAGAACAGCGGTGGTAAGTCTTCTCTCCCTGGTCCCCATACCTACCACTGAGACGACACCAGCTGAGCAGGTGTAGCATGGAGTGAGACAGAGTCCTGGGTTTCCCGGAAGAGGGGAGGGAGGTTTGATTAAGTTGTTCTTGGGTTGGTCACAATTGCTGTTTCCATGTATATGGTGTTTCCCGTGGTTCTTTGTACTGTTTCCCATTTCTCCCTACCAAAAGGAAACAGAAAGACACAAGTAGAACCTGCTGACCTTACTGTGGAGACTTCATTAATAATTTTCCAGTGGCAAAAATGGTCTGGCTAAGAACCTAGGTCAGTTTTATTCATCATACAGATGAACTCCCCAGGGGGGGCTGGTCTCTCCCATCAGCAGAAGACTGTGCAGGATGGCTGGTGCTCTGCAGGTTTTCTCTCATAAAGGGATTTCAGTGCGTGCCCTGGGGTGGTTAACACACAGGACACGTGAGCCTGCAAGTGTCTTAGGCCAGGGGATATTGCTAAGTTAAGCCAATAACTAATATTTTTGCCTGTGATTGAGCTTGCTGCGTATCCTGGGTAGGGTGCCTTGTACTCCTCTCCTTCCCCTGCTCCTCCTTTCCCTTGGAAACTAGCAGTTGTCTCCTCCCATGTCCCAGGTTCAGAGCAGCCTTACTCCCGGTCTCTCCCGGTGCTGGAGTAAATCAGAGCAGCGTGCGCTCGCCTTCAGAGGGCAGCACAGCCTGGCAAAACGTCCAGAGGCGCCTTTCCGTTCCTCAGCCCCAGCTGGGTTTTTCGCAGTCCTGCATGAAAAAAAATTGTGCCCCTCAGGACAGCTCCAGCAGACGGTGCAGTCTCGCGGGCTACTAAAATGTTGGCAACACACAGGTTGAAGTTTCAAAGCCATCGTGCCTCATGGTCTCTTTCCAAGCAAAGTGTTAACGTACCTTTTCCCTTCCTCCCGGTGGCAGTTGCAAGGTGCTACGCTGGAAACAAGGCTGCTGCTCCCTGCTCTCTCCCTCCCGCTGATTGATGTGCATCTCTTTTATATCCCCTTTAAAGAGGGTCGGTCATCTCCGCTACTCCGTGCCCAATTAAAAAGTGCACCGTGCCAGACGCGCTCAGACATGGACGCTTCACCCCGCACCATTTGCTGTCCCTCTGAAACAGCCCCAAGGCAAAAAGGGCAGTTTCCTCTCAGGATGATGTGTAAAGTCCCCCATAGGGTTGGCAATGCTGCTTTCAACAAGCAGAAACCAATCTCCTGGTGAAATTGCTTCAGAAGCACAAGATGAGCTAATGAAATTTAAAAATAGTGAAGTAATGTTTCTTTGTTTTCTGGCCCTGAGTCCCCGGGGCTTACATTTTCATGCTCACTTAAGGGCAAGAATGGTCTCTTCTTAAGAACCACATGTTGATACAGTGGTGTATTTATCTTCAGAGTTTAGAGCTTTTAAGGAAATACCAAATATTGCAGTGGCACCAAAAAATGAGGGATGAGATTTGGATCCTGTCAGGTGGCAGTTGCTTCCACTGTAAAGACCACCATGAAAATCCACCATGCCACGATCTCTTTTTCTTTTATTTAAGTTGTTCCACTCAGAAGTAATGCAGGCCATGAGAAAGGCCATGACATAGCCCATGATGGTGAATTCAATACACGAGAAACATCTTGAACTGTTACCAGTTGTTTCTCCCAATGGGAGCATACCAATGTCATAGATACGGATAGCAGGACCAGAAACATCAGTTAAGTAATGCCCCCAATGAATTCCATTGCAGTTTTTAAAAAGTTATCTAATGAATACTGTTTCCATTATTTAGCTAGTTTGACTCTCGGAGATAAAACAACTGGACGATATAGCTGGTAAGGAGTTGTCCAGGCTTTTATACTAAATATTTATATGAAATCATGAGTTCTATTTTAAATTTCTCGTGCTGTTTTCCATGCACAGAGTTTAAATCCTCAGTTAACCTCTGGGCTGCATTTTCTTCCCTTTTCTGTGAGTGCTTTCTCTCATGTCAGGAGAAGTTCTTGGCCAAAATGACTGTCATTTTCCATGATACGACTTAAAAATAAAAGTGATTATACAAGCTCGTTGTTTGAAGTTCTATTTGACCTGAAGATACAGCATTCTCTGGCTGACGTGATGAATTAGTCTGAAGTGCCAGCAGCCGCTGCGCATGTTCAGCGTGCTTCCAGGCAGGCTACGCTTTCCAGGATTTTGGCTGTGGGTTTTGTCTTCTATTGTTATTAAGTAGTCGACGATTGCATAGGCCCCTTAACAAATACGGATAAGAATATGTATTTAGATGGTACCATAAGATGACATGACAGAGCTAGACAGGTTTGTTACAGTCAAAAAAAAAAAAAAAAGAAAAAAAACCCCAACCCCCCCAAAAAAACCAAAAACCCCAAAACAACCAAAACCCCAAACATCCAAAAGCCAGTTTCTTATTTTGATTGCACCTTTTTATCTCAGCAGGTTCAAGTGAATTGCACTGGTATTATACCTGTCTGACACCATATATAAAAAATCAAGACAAATATCTGTCTCTAAGACATCTGAGGACTTGATCAGGTTTATGTACTTTACCAGGATTTTGGTCGTATATAAATAACTGAAAGCATTTAACAGTTAAAAGTATTACTAAACATGCTCTTGAGTTAACTCATTTGTGTGAATTTATCTCTAGGATAAGGTGACTTAAAACCCAGAGATAACTGTCCTCCTTATCCACACGATTATACATATTTTCTAGGAAGAGCAACTTACACAGTATGAATCAGACAAAAAGCAGCCAAATGGTGGTGGTGGTTGGTGGTTTTTTCTTTTTAAATTACTGAAATCAGAGGGCTATCATAAAAAGTCTGTGTAAGCAGCAGTACAAAGTCTGGCTTACTCATCACATCACAGTAAATATTGCTCTGAGTTTTGGATCGTTATAAAGTTTGGTCTGCTTAGGAGAGGCCAAAGTGGAGCATGAACTCCACCTGCTGTAATCTCTCTTCCACTGGAAGAAACACAGGTGTTGTGTTCGCAAACCCACAGCCTGTTGCAAATTGGTTTTGAACAGGGAAATTCATGCTGAAGTACTTACCAGTCTCCTCCTAGAAGATTTAACGGTAGTGAGCCTGACTTTATAATGTTGTGGTCTCTTGGGTTAATATAAACCAAACTTTTTTATATGGAAAGTATTTTTTTTTATATTGTGGGTGTGGAATTATGACTGCTACTTAGCTAAGACCAAGGTTAAGTGTCCTGATTTTCTATTGAGACTTCTGTTGTAACAGTCTCTCGTCTTGTATAGTATATCTTTAATTCATTAAAATCACATTTTCTCCCTTTTTCCACAGTTAAAGCATCTCATACTGAAAACTACCATGCTTTGAACTCAGTGAGACCTGTGTTCATGCAGTAGTTCTAAAAATAAAGCCCTTCACATAAGCTAGTCAAAGCACCGTTTCATTTTTTGAACTGTGAATACAGCTGGAATTTCAGTTTTCCCTGTTGGAGTCAGCCCTTGTCAATCACTTGTTCTGAGAGGGGCACAGGAAAAAGAGTATTAAGGAAAAACACTCACAACTGTCCAACTGTCTTACTGTGGGATATGAATTATGAGAGAGGAATATCTGCCAGTAGGCTTGCTGTTCATTTTTTTAAATGGTTGAATATGAAACTAACTTTATTGAGGTTCCTATTACTGAGATTTTATTTTGTGCCTCCTGTGTGTAGAAAGACAAATTTGTCTCAATATAATAGTTCAGTTAGTTAATGAACACTGAGACCAAAGTAATAAAGAAATACATGAGCCTCTTCATAAAGCTACACTGATTTGTTCTATTATGCAAGGTTTTATCTTTCTTCTGATCTCCTGGGAATTACAGCATCGTGTGTCTTGCATTTAAGCATATGAAGATAAGGATGTAATTACAATGGAGTTTTTGAGCTTTACTTGGTCAAAACCCCTCTGTGGCAGTGGAAGCTTTTGTTTGCTTAAAGGCTGAAGATGAAGGCCTAGAAACCCAGAACTGTTGCAACGTCAAACCACTACAAATTTTCTCATGGATTCTGTGCTAATGTTTTTCTCACTTATTTACAGAGCCTCGGGTTTTCAAAGCATTTAGCATAGAAGGGGTTACGTTCACATCTGCCCTCTGCAATACACACTCTCCTTAACAAATTTACCAGAGCCTTTGCAACTGAGGTGTTGCTAACACATGGAAGTATTTACTAATGTACAGACCAAGAACTTGTGTCATTTCATGTAAACTGTTACTCTCTCCCTCTGTTCCCTGTAGATGCCAGCAGCTGGGGCCATTACACCAGGGAAACTGATGGCTCACACAATCATCTCTTCTACCGAGTAATTTGTTTTTCAGTATTTTCACCTACTCCAAACAGGCCGAGGCCTTTATACAGCTGACCACATCTGGCGCACCAGTGGTTTTCTCTGCAGCTAGCCTTCAGGTAGACAGTTACTTTTATACTCAGAAGTTTCCATTTTGAACACAGTTTAAGAAATAAAGACTATTATTTGTTGTTTGAAGAAAGACAAAAAGCATATACAGCTTTTAATTCAACAAATTATTGTGGCCCACTTCAAACTAAGGTTGTACAGGTAAACATTACAGTACCCAAGACATACATGATACAAGCAAATAACCTCCAGAAATAAACACAGAACACTACCAGTATGTAATTACAGTGGCTCCCAGGCATATGGCTGTTGTATAGTTGTGTTACAGTTGTAAAACTCAATGGAAGTCAGCTCAATAAATGTCGAATCCTTGTAGATAAAGAGACGTATCAGACATTTACTGCAGATTATACACAGTCATCCTCTGCAAAGCTGTGTGGCCAGCATCTAGTGTTGTATTGAAAGCTCCTGAACATGCAGAAAGGCACCCATTAGCTTCTAGCACCCAAAACCTCTTAAGCCCCGACACATTTTCACGTTTTCAGTAACTAAAATGGCACCACACTATACATTTTAAAAATCTCTTTAAGCATGTCACCTGAAGTTGTTACTCATTTATCCTCCTCATTCAAAAGCTGTGTTGCAAGTTTTTTGGCTAATAACTGCAAGGGGTTAGTTTTGTTTAAATAGCTTAATCCTTTCTCTATTAATAGATGTCTCTAAACAAATGTTATCTGACCTTCTATTTCACGACAGAACTGGGTAAACTCAGCTGTTCAGGAACATGCCTTTTGGTGCCTGGGAGTATTTTGTTCAGGTATTTTTGAAAAGCAAGACTTCAGGGGAGGAATAGCTTTGCAAGAACATCCTAGTATACGTGCACAAGAAATGACTGGATTATTTTAAGTTACTGCAACATGGGGCTGTCAACACACAGAAACCCATGCAAGGATGCATGCAGGGTGGTCCTGTGCTTTGAAAGACAAAGATCCTTCCAAGAGTATTTCTAGTCAAATTTCAAAAGATTTCTTCTGCTGCAGCTAAGATTTTCCTAGTTATTAAAGATGGTGTCAATCTCAAGAAAGAAAAATAAAATACCCCTCACTTTCTCTGGGATTGTATTAACGGGAAAGGCAGAATTTCAGTCAAAGTTACTAGGAACAGGAGCATTAACTTTCTACATACAAACTTTCTACATCCAACCCATTCAGGAGCAAAGCTTTTATTAACTACAGAAGGAACTGGTCTGCAAATGCTAAGTTCTCTTTTATGGAGAAGTATATCTGCCAAAGAAAAGTATGCTTTGCGTTGGGTTGTGGCGAATAAAGAAAAGGAAAGGATGGTCAGCATTGAAATCTTCTTCCATCACCATGCAGAGCATAGCAATGCCAGCAGTAGCAGCTGCAGCTTCCGTGCCTTCCTCATTCACTTCTACAAAAGCCTTGTGGACAATTTTAGAGAGAAAGAGGTCACGTGCCCCTGACATTCCAGACAAGTTAGCCTTGCCACTGTCAAATACATCCAACAGGCCCATAGCAGCTAAATCTGATGTAAGGTCATAGCTTTCCTCTAGCTTAAACTTTGGCAAACGCACATGAACGTCAGTGGAATATAGATGCTCTGGACATGTCCATTCCTGGAGTTTCTCTAAGGTAAGCTGCTTTTCCAGCTAGAATTAAAAAGACAGAATTCATTACCTATCACCAGTGTAGAAATATTTCTACGTATATTTCCATTTATATATTTCTACAATATTTCAGTAACATTTACAAGGCTTTACAGAGCACTATGCAACTATATAAAAATGACTATACCCTTATCTTTGATGGCTCCATATAGATCAAACAAATGCTACTAAAATAAAGCAGAATCAGTGCAGTTTTTACTTTACAAAACAATGCAGACACTTGCTTCTTGCTGCAATGTACAGAAGGGAAAAACATGCACAGACTGCACCCAAAACCAGTCATTCTTACGGTTTAACCTAACTAAATGGAATTATATAATTAAAAAGAAGTAACAAAAATCATCATCAGAGAGCTCAGAGAAGCTGATGTTTTCCTGGTCATTTCATGGAAAACTATCTCACTACTTCAAGGCTAAGAAAATAAAGATTTTTAAAGGTAATGAAAGAAAAGCTCTGTCATGAAAAAAACAAGCAAGGCAAGTTAATTCTCATGGTCAACTTTGTTTTCACAGTCTGCCTCATGGTTCAGTTCAGCAAGCTGAAGGACACATGAACACAACTTACAAACCGTAACACAACTTCTCTTCCTGATGCAGCACCTGCGCATATACCTTATTGCAGTGCTAGTAGAGCACTGTCTAAAAATATGCTTGCAGATACTGGCTCTGAGAGCATGGGTTCATTAAAGCTTTAATTTGGAATGGCTGAACTTATCCATTAAATAACTGCATTAGCCTAGATGGGTCACCTTCTGCAGTCCAGTGGAGTCATCTTCAATGTCATCAGGTAACAGGATGATCATGCTAAGTTCTCTTCCATCATAAGGCAGCTCTAAAACACGGATCTTAACTTCAGGGATGTACCCAAAACAAAATTTATTTTTCTGATACATCATTTTCACTGTCTTTCTTTCATTCTGGATGGATAAAAGGTACCAAAGTAACAGTTAGGAAAATACTAATTTAAAGAACTGATAGAAAACAAGTTAAAAACTGCATTCCTGCAAAACCTCTTGCTCCATTATATCAGGTGATTATAAAACTGCCTTTGTCAGACTTCTGCCTGCCTGTTTAATAACAGTTTTTTCTGAAAGCATAATGAGTTTGTATCACATTTGGTTCTCCTTTGGCTTCTACAGCACAGTCCTTGCAGAAAGCAAAACAATTTCTTCAAGTTGCTGTTCCTTTCTATTGCTCTAGCCCCAGAAATTTCATCAAAAGTCAACAAATATCAACTCTGTTCAACATAAAGCAGGTGACTATATACAGTATCTTGTAAAGCTGTTAACACAGGCAGAACACAGAACAAGAAAATAGGGCTTAAGCAAAATGTGCTATAATTTTAGTACTGCTTACCTAGCATCACAAACAGGCACAGTTCATAGCAGCTGAAACTGTTAGATGACACGACTCTGCTAGGCACGGGCAGGGTCCTAATCTATAAGTGAGAATTGTCTCTGATACTACTCCAGTAAGTGAGACAACAAATAGCTTGCTGAAAACAGAAAAATACTAAAATCCATTTAAAACCCTCTTTCAGGTGAACTGAAAACATTCATTAAAGATGTTCTACTTGGTTTTTTTTCATTATTTTATGTGTAAGCAACGCTTCACTTTAGCACATTATTTAGTACATTATTTGACCTTTTTGTTAGATAAGTACTACCAAGGTGTATCTGTATTACCTTATTTAAGCGAAATGGCATGTCAGTGGTGTCAGCTTCTCTAAATTTCTCTGCCCAGCTTCCTTTGAAATAAATAGCATTCACCAGTATGAGCCTGGTCGTGTTATCAACTGAGCCTTCAGACAGCAGATTAGGGATTTTACCTGCAGAGGGGGCAGAAAAAAAAATGTCACAACACAATCTTGTAATAATTTGATGGCATATAAAACATACACGAAGAAACTCATGCCACAGAAATACTACAAATATAAAACTCCAGTCCATTCCTGCAATAAAGCATCTTTCAGTACCTGTTCTCTACTTCACCATACTTTTTAATAGTACACACTACTATAACTTTTGATATACAGTACTTTGATGAAAATGTAATATTTTTAGCTTAAATTATCATATGACTCATCATACAAAAACTAGAAAACACCCACATTTAGAATTACTGGATTTAGAAATGTGTATACAACATGGGCTGGGATGGTCTAAAACAAGTTCTTGAACTCATGAGTATAAATCTATGTTTAGGCATCTCTCCTGCACTCATGGGCCTGAACACAAAGAATGGAAAAGTCTCAGGACTTATGGAACTATTGAAATGTCTTGCTTAGGTATTTTCTGGTTCTGTCAACGTATCGAGTGAATATCCCAGGACAAAATTAAACAGTTCTAAAGGCGGCACAAAACAAAAACTATTCCTGCTCCCCAAGGATGAAACACTGCCAATTACTTTATTAACTAAAGTCATTTACCTTCAGTTTTCTCCTCTACCCACTTGTTAACTTCTTTCCTGGCTTCATCACAAGCATGAAGGAAGTCAACTGCAGCCAAATCAGCTCCATATAATTTCTGAGTATTAGTCAGGAAACTCTAGATTTTGAAATGATAAGAACAGCTTTCATTTCATGCAGATAAGAAAACATCTCTTTATGATGTAGATAAGGTGCACTTCAAACAGATTACCACTTGCTCTGAGGTGGGGCTCTAACAGTGCACTGCCTGGGGGGTTCTGAGGCTGGGTGGTTTTTTTCACCTCTCATAGTACATCTGCCACGTATACAATTGATGGGGTGCTTACTGCAGGTGTTGCAATATTTATCTGTCATTCTTCTGAAAGAGGCTCAAGGGCAGCTAGGATAAAACAAAACTCTCTGAAAAAGCTGAAGAGGGATAAAAATAGCAGTCTAGGTGCACACAAAGGTATAATTCACTGGTGAAGAGGCATGTTGTTTAGACATGTTGGGCATCCCCTCCCAAATAAATACAGTGTTTTCAAAAATATTTAAGTAATGTGGTACTAGACCAATGAAAATCCTAAAAAGCTGATTGCAACAGACACAGAGCTACTTGCATCTTAAAAAGCTGGTTGCAACAGAGTGGGATGTTACAATAGTTACTAAGAACCTAGACGAGTGATTTTTCTCTTGAGCCCAAGAGCAGCAGAACAGAACAAGGAATGAAAAGGGGTTGCTATGTAACACCCTTTAGGTGAGATGCACAGATGCCTACAGATACGGAATGCATATGCATGTCTGCAACACTTCTGTCAACTGCCCAGCAACATTTAGAAAGAGGCCTAGAAATATTTCTACTTCATAGTAACTCAAATAGCTACATTTTCCCACCAGGTTCCACCACACCATCATGATCTGCACCAACGTACCGGCAAGAAGCTGTAGGACTTCTCTCCAAAAAGCCGATTGGCAAGCCGTAAGAGATAGGGAGCATTGATCCTGTTTATATCCGTAGTCAGAGCGTGAAATCTCGAGTGAATATCTTCAACTTTGTCAAAATGAAGCGTCTGAAATAAAAGTGAACTAGCTGCTGCTAATGCTGTCTTAAAAGAACATACAGTATATCTATAGGGTGGGTCTGATCCAACAGGTAGGTAGGTTGAGGAGAGGAGGACAGGAGGAGGCTGGAAGCCACTTAGAGACTTCTGTAATACTCAAAGAATGAATGAATTTGTTTCTTGGTGCTACACTGCCTGTGTCAGTCATTTGTATTAAGCTCCTGGTTTATACGGAGTCACAGCTGAAGCTGCTGATCACAACCCCGAGTCCCATCTGTGTGACAGCTGCATGCCTCCCCTCTGTGGACTACCGGCTCCCAGGTGGGGACTGAAGAGAGACGATGCCATAGAGACACCTTTCTTGCTTCCCCTTTTGGCCCAAGGGAACCTGAGGTTTTGCTTTTCAGAACATACAATCAAAACTAGCACAGGTGAGGTCTTAAGAAAACTTAGAACAATTACTTTTTATGGTTTTATGAAAATATAACTGCTTATATATACAAAAAAACTGTATCATCTTAAAAAATCAAATGCATTACTGCTGTTTCTCTTTACCAGGGCCTCCTTTCCCAGAGGCAAGCCGGCTAGTCAAGGCTTACAGATACAACAGCAGAAGCTGCTTGACCTCACTGACAGGGAATGCTAGACCAAAGCAGGGATGTTCACACTCAAACTTAAACCACATATTTCTCGGCAGGGAAGACTGCTGTGGAACAGCCGCTGGATTCAAAGGAAAGCCCTCATTTTATCTCACTGGGATTTTGGACAGGCCTTGCTGCCCACATTTATACACATATAAAAATACACAGTGTTGTACATATGAATAGCTGAGATAACACATCACAGAGGCAACTGACAATAGGAATACGATCACAGAAACAAATTTCTATATGCTTGCAAATGGCTCTTGACAGCCACCAGTCAGTGCCTCCATAATTAGCTGTTTTCATAAGTAAACTATTGTGGTCCTGGAACATGCATTATTGAAGGTGACTGTGTCGAAACATGGTTTGGTTTTTTTACCCTCCCCCCAAGTTCCTTTTGCATGATTTCTGCTGTCAGTAAGTTTATCCTAGGCGGGGCTGTCAGTTTGATTGCATGGAATACATGTTCAAAGTCTGTCTGTGCAAGTAGTGAGAAAATAATTTTATTGTCTTACTGAGTAAGCACAGAACCACTCAACAATATAGAACAGTTCCTCGTAAGTCCAGAATACAAAGGTGAAATTATTCACAGGCAAATACATGATGGTGACTGCAATGACAAGTCTCACACGCCCTTTTGCGCTAGCAAGCATTAGCCTGAAAAAGGGGAAAAATAAGAGTGACCAAGTCCCTTCTGTGCAGGAGGCCTCAAAAGAAACTGGCACACTCCTACATACATAGTTTTTGCAATTTATAATGAGTTCTTTTAAAACTATCCTACCTGACCTATGGTAAGAACAAGCACGTGGGCTCAGCTCCTCAGAGATACCCGAGTGCCTGGCTGTTACTAAGATACTGATACTTAGGTAGCATTGCCAGGTATTATCATAGTTGTTACGCTTTAAATATAAAACTATTACCATTGTGTTTCTAACAAAATACACAGTATTATTAGCAATAAGGGTACCATTGGTGACCTTGTATTACAAAGCAATAGTTCTTTGTCAATATGTCTCATGAAAACTACTAAGGCCTTGCTGCTGGAAACACCAATCAATTTACATGGAGACTGATTAATCAATGTAATTAGTTTCCTACTTCAGGAATTAACAAGTGAAATTAAATGAGAAACAAGGGCCATAGCAAATACGGACAGAGGGCCCTGGAGCAGGGCAGGCAGGATGCAATGGGAGAAAAGAGCCTGAGGAAGACTCAGTGAGCATGACAGGAATCTTGTGCTGAGCACATAAAAATAATAAATACCCTCATTTCGTTTTCCCTCCTCTAAAACACATCAATTTTTAATGTAAATAAAATATAAAGCAAAAGAGAATTATTTTTTAATTATTTTTTTTTACTAACCTTCAGCACCTGGGCCTCTGTATTACCTTTGGCCCCTAGAAGGACCATGGCCAAAGCAGCAGAGACACTGACAGGAGAGAAGAAAATGTTTCCTGTTGGGTTGGTCTCATTAAACCTTCTGAGCAGATCAAGTGCGAATCTGCTGTTGGCATTACGCAGGTTCTCCATGGTCGTAGCTGAAAAATAAGAGACTCAGTAAGGACTCTGGGAAACACTCTTCAAAAATCTAACCTAACCTCGTGTGACTTACAGAGTAAACGTTGGATTGACATGGTTGCAGCTGGGTATAGAAACAAGTTTCATTGTCAATGCATCTTCCTTAAAAAACCCAAACCAGTCACATTGAAAAAGCGGGGGTTTTCCATGTAAATTGTATATCCCAACCTTCCCTTTCACACTAACTTTAAATACATTGTGTACAAAAAAAGCCTTCTAACTTGAAATTGGAAGTATGTGTGCTGGCAGGATTGCAAGTTACAGCCCCAGCATGCCTGAGAGCTCACCCACGCAGCCTTCCACCGCTCTTCTACCTGAACGCTGCACAGACGTTCACAGTAACCGCACAGGGAGATAAACACACCTTTCAGCACGCTGCCCGTCTTCCCAGCACAAACCACACCACAAAAAGGTGCCGATCTCGCCCAAAGCTCAGATGCACGCTTACCTTCAGCAGCGTAAAGCACCGCTACCTTCACCAGCCTGCGCTGTGGAGAACAAGTGAGCTACCTGCACACTGCATCCAGGTGCAAACACACCCGGTCCCAGCAGGGATGGGTGGCCCTAAATGCAGGCGCAGGGAGCCCGGGGTTTGTTAGCTGAAGGCGGTGTACCAGCTAGCGAAGGCAGAAACACAGCGCAGGACAAAGCTTCAGGGCTGACACTGCAGAGCCCGAGCGGTGATTCATTTGGGTGAGATGCTCCCCAGGAGGCCCTTGGAGCGGGGTGGAAGGTGCAAGGGCTGGGTCAGGTGCAGGCACCCACCCAAAGGCCAGCGGCCGTACCGCTTGGTGTTGCAAAACCTGCCTGCTCACCCAGCTCAGTCCTGCTTCCTTTTGCTCGCTTGCAGCAGGACTTTTGGATTTGGCAGCTCCTAGCTTGTTTCCTCAAGGAGTTTCAGATACAGGCACTCGTGCATCTGCCCTCAGCAACCAGGGCAGCAGCCCAGCAGTGGTGTTACAAACACTGCGCAGACACAAAACATGGAGGAGTTTACACCAGAGCTTGCGTGTTTCCAGCACGGCCCTTCTACAGGAATTGCAAGATAACACTATCTGCTTCCACCGCCAGACGGACAAACGCCCCGCATCCCTGCTGTGCGGTTTTACCGAGCTCTCCGCTAAACGAACAAACCAACCCAAACGAAAATACCCAAACCCAAACGACTACTTTTACTTTCATTACTTACACCGCCGCCCCGTGCCAGCGCGCCACCGAAACCGGCCGTCCCGCGGCCCCCGCCCACAGGCTGCCGGAGGAGCCCCCGCCGCCGCGCAGGGGGGCACGGGCAGGGGGGGCCGGAAACCTCCGCCCTTCGTCCCGCCGCCGCCGCCACCGCGCTGCCCATCCCCAGGGCAGCCCCCGCCGCTCGCCTTGCCTGCCGGGGCGGGGCCGGGGCGGGCTGGGGGCGGCCGGGCTTCCCGGGGGGGCAGCGGGGTCGGTGGGCAATTGAAACCCCAAACGCCACGGCGCCAGCGGTGCAGCTTTGGGGTTCCTTTGCCTGGTGGGACGAGTGCACCGGGGTAGCACATCTCTGCCTTCCCATCACGTGCTCCAGTCACCCTCCACTTCGAGGTCACAGTTGTCTTTACTTTTCTAAGGTAAAGCAAGTAACAGCGCGCAGGGCTCCCTTTGGCGTAACCCCCAGTTTTTTCTCCAGCAGCCCCAGGAACACACCTCACCCGCCCCAGCTTCGGGTGCCCAGCAGCAGGCCCGTACCCAGAGCGCACAACATGCACGCAGGTGACTACACTCCCCCCACCTTCAAATGATGCTTTTATGTTCCTCACCTGAGACAGCCGAGTTACACTGTTCACAAAATGAAGCACAGAGCAACCTAGCACCATTTAGATGATGGCCACCAAGCCCTGGTTGGGAGTAGAGCACAAAAAGAAGAGGCGGCGCTGCAGTCCTGCCCAGAAACAAACATGGGGCTCGGGACCCCCGTGCTGCAAAGGCTCTTTGCTGCAGACCCCAGCAAGGCCAACCCCAAAGCCCCTGGTGACCCAAGGGAGCACCTGAGGTTCGCAGTATTCAGAAAACACCACGTTTAACAATCAGTTCCCAAAAAGCTACATAGAAGCTGGTTATACTCTGTCAAGAAATAATTGTTTTCTTCATACTACAGATTTTTTAAAAAATGCGTAATGTATGGCTGTGGAAACAAAAGAGGCCTACAGCACTTAAGAGTTCTTTTATTATTTCAGGAAAAGAAACAGCAAAACAGATCACTCTATTAGGAAAGCTATTTCAGCTATGTCTTAGTTTAACTGTTCCATACCAAAAATGTTTAAGAAACTATGAATAGGAAAAATAACAATACAGAAAATTAAAGCTTTGCCATTTGAATACTGCATAGGCACCGTTAAGTTTTTTCATTACATTCTTCGTTAAATGACTAGAATGAGGTGATAGGTAATAAACCCAGGAGTCCTGTGGTGACAAAACAATGATCACCACCCCATGAACACTCTATAAGGACACCTGGTGTAAAGACATAATTTATTCCCATTCCTGCCTAAGGGCTTATTCAGTTATTATCCAAAAAACCACCTGTCTAGTCAGGGTGCTTAGCAACACTTGGAACAGGCTGCCAAAGACTCCTTTCATCTCTAGGGAATGTGTCAAGACATTACATGGAGGCATCTGGAGGACAAAAAAAAGGAAAAAAAAAAAAAAAAAAGGATGGTGGTGGGAGGAAAAAGGAGGAGGGGAGCTAAAGATGTGCTCCAGCCTCATCAGAAACAAAATTAACTTCCGTTCCTACAAGGTGTCACTGCCTGACAGCCACCAGAAGTGAAGGTGTAATGGGAAGTGCAAGGACAGATGAAGCATTCACTCAGCAAGTGGGAGGTTTCTGCTGTCAGCAAGAACTTAAAGACACCTCTGTGCTCAGGTGCACAGAGGCAGGAGTCGTTTTACATGGCAGTCGCTGTGTATGGCTAAAGTGGCTCTGTTACTCTAACCAAGCCTGAGATGAAGACCACAGAATTAGATTCAGACAGAGGTGAAAGAGACAATTAGTGCAAAAAGAGTAGCCCTGTTCTAAAGGAACAGAAAGTTACTGTGTAATGGTGGCTCTTCTACACAGACACCTCCTTTTTAGGGAGAGCAAAATCTACCGCAGAACAAAATGCTGGAAGTTTTGTTGTGCCGGATGAAGAAGAGGAACGGATGATCAGCAGTGAATTCTGGAACAATCATTGCACAGCGCAATGCTACCACTGCTGCTGTGGCAGCTGCCGCTTCAGTGCCTTCTTCATTGACTTCCACAAAGGCCTTGTGAACCACTTCAGAGAGCGCCAGCTCGTTTCCAGCTGAGATTCCCGAGAAGTCAGCCTTCCCCAAGTCAAATGCGTCAGGCATTCCCATGCTTCTCAGAAGGGGTTTCAGATCATAATCTTCTTCCAGTCTAAATCTGGGTAAAGACACCCTCACCTCCGTACAGTCCATCATTTCAGGATTGATCCAATCTATCAGCTTCTCATACGTAAGTTCTCTTTCCAGCTGAAGAAAACCCCAAAATTAATATAATTAAAATGAGAAGAGATTCAGTTTTACACAGCCAAAAGTCAAGATTACTGTGTTGACACAATGCATAACATGCGTATTTGTTCCAGGGTTTAGAGTGTCTCAAGCCAAAAGTGCAAGCTACACTTTCCACCAATCACTACAGCTCCAGCTGACATCAATCCTGTATGCCTTTTAGTAGATACAATAAGGATCAGGGTCCCTTCTGCATAGTTTACTTTGATAAAACATGTTACATTGGGCTTTTTCTTACATACGGGAAGCAAAGGCACAGCTGAACTGATGACAAGGTCCCAAAGAAACTGAACCCAGTTCTTCTGATTCTAAACCAAAAGATCCTCCTTCAGGTTGACCGGCTGATGAAAAAAGTGTGCTCACAATGCTCTCTGCAGTCAGTGTTAGAAAACCTTATTAATAAATTCCTTGTCCAGAGCATGAAACAGCCAAAACTTGCATATCTCCACCACAGAAGAAATCCTACACTTCCCCGTGAGCCTGTTTCCAGGCAGTGGGCCAGAGACAATCTGCCAACTGTTCAGAACAAATCTACAGGACAAGCTAGAGGACTTCCTAAGAGCTCCCCCAAATCCCCCTGACCTATACTATGCCTTCACCATAACCACAGCTAAACTCTGCTCCTGAGGAAGGTCAGGGCTTCTTCCAGAGCTTCTGGCTAAGGGAACGGCACACAGCTTGACCAGCAGTGATACAAGGCAGGCCAACCACTCTGGGGGCAGGGACATGTGGAACATTTCAGCTGGTGCTGAGCACCAATGATGTACAGCTTTGGAACTGAACTGCTAGTCTATGTGCAACATCAAACTTCCTTCCCTGGAAGGATACAGACTGTCTCTGCATTTAGCTCAACAACTTACGCTTTCCAAGCCAGTGGATTCATCCTGGATTGCATCAGGGAGCAGGATGATCATGCTGAGTTCATTACCAACATAAGGGAGCTCAAGGATTTTGGTCTGGAACTCCCCAATATAGGTCATATTAAAGCGATCCTTCTTGAACATCATCTGCACAGGTTTGGTCTCTTTCTAAAAATAAAGAGATGTCAACAGTTAGTACTGAGCTAGTATGCTGGTCTCAAAATAGGAAGCAGGCATCCAATTACTCAGGGCATTTTAGAATTTGACTCAAGAGAACTAAACACACCACAGTGTACAGCCCCACCACTGTCTTCTGTAAAGCGAGAGGTAAGGATCTGAGATTTGCTTTTTGATTACTGATGTGGAAGTGTCTGTGTGAGGTTTCCTTTCAGGCAAAGGGGAAAGACATATTTGCTCATTTAAGAACTACTGACAAGCACTAAACAGAGCTGGTAAGAAGCAGGGCCTGTGTTCCTCTCTTTAAATGAACACAAAGTAATTTCAATGTACTTATTTTCATTTTAGTCCATGCAGCTCCAAGTGCTGTAACAAAGAGGAATTAAAATATTTAAAAGTTACCCTAAAAACACTAAGAAAGTGAGAGTTTTAATTTTAAATTTAATTTTCAAATTATTTTGAATTCTTAAAAGTCACATGGATGGTGAAGAGGGGAAAGATTTTTCTTCCCAATTTCATTCTCTGCTATCTCCTTCCATTTTCACATGGAGCATCAGCTACTATTGTTTACATCATTATTTTCCTCCTTTTTAGTTAATTCTCCCTTAACTTCAGGAGATAACCACACAAGTAGGTTTTTGTCTTTAAAGCCCATTAAAACAATGCCCACAGAAAATACAGCAGAAATTAATTTGCAGCAGCAATGACACATAAAAAGGATGGATAAGCAAAGAAAAGTCCACACAGCATGTGTAAATCATCCAGTGAGTCATAAGAAGGGCAAGAGTCACAGAAATAATGTCACAGGATGCTGGAAATGCTCCTGGAATGTTAAAGCAATTCTTTGCTACTGAACAGACTGCAAAATAACTAGCTTAGAACTTCAGGTTACACCTGGGATTTCCAATTGCTCATTTGATCCCACTCACAGACTTCTGCAGCTCATCCGTGGCTAGTCATTAGTGGGATGAAAACACAAACTTAAGTAATTCAGTTTTACAAGGAGAGAGATTCGCAGTTGCTTGCCTATCTGAAAGTGAGTTCCTTGGGTAAGCCAAGAAGGCAGCATTCCCCAACCCTACAGACAACTTTCTCCAATATCTGGATCCCAAAGACTCTTAGATAAAAGAAAAAAAAAAAGAAAAAAAACCCAACCCACCCCCACCTCCAAACACTATATTTACAAAGAAAAAGGTAATCTCAGAGCTAGCCTGGGCCTTATTCCAGGAACATTAAGATTTAGGTCGTAAGCTCACCACAGCACAGCATCCAATACAGAAACATCGCTGAATTTGCCTCCCCAGGGGGAGGGAAAGGAAAGAGTCCTACGCAAATCTGTAAGCTTGGGCTTTCTGACATCACCACAGTAAACTGATACCAAACCTTCCCGGCGTGGTAGCACTACAAAATATTCTATCACACGTCAAAAGGCAGATTATTTGTCAGTACTACATGCTGTTGGTGTTGTATCTTAAAAGACGGGCCCCAGGTTTGCATTGGTCCAAGAAAAAGAAAATGGAATAGTCTATCTGGATACTCTGCTAGCTTTTTTCAGTGTTTCAACAGTGAGGGGGCAAGGTGTCAGGAACCAAGTCAGTCCAGTGATTTCTGAAGCGCTGTAGTAGGTAGTACAGGGTGAGCAGTAACATTCCCTATTTGAAAATGGTTACGAGCACTTTCAAGCATACTTGGGATATATTTCACCACTGTGGGACAGACAATTTGAAGTCAGGCATGAGGGCTTCAGTTTTGCATAATGTTTGTTCTAAGCAGGTGAGTTAAGGAAGTCATGTTACCAGTTCTTGTTAATGACATCTGGAAGCATACTCCGAGTTTGAGGTGATCCTGAGGGGCAGCCGTGGCCTGCTAGTAGCCAACTCTTCCTCAATAGCACTGATCTACTTCTAAAAGCGAGAAAGTATAGCATGGAGGTCTTCATAGGAGATTTTCCCCTCCTCCCCATTTATTCTGTATCAGTTTAATGGTAGAAATGCAGCCAAAAAAAAGCACATTGACTGAAGAAGACTGAAATTTAGAAGTTTCTGCAGATGTACAAGTGCTCCTTTTCTGCCTGCATTCTAAAGGAAAATTTCTTTTCTTATCCACACCAGTTTTATGCTGAAATAATCCAGTTCACCAACTTCTGTGAAATCGTTTATAACTCTCAAATAGCCTCACAGCTTCATGTGACTGTTCTCTTCTGTTCCATTTTAAATTCTGTAACTATGTAGAGGGTTTACCTCTCTCAAACAAAAGGACAGAATAAAACAAATATGTGTTATTCTGGTTTCTAGTAATTTGATGAAACTTAACAGTTTCTTTTAACAGGAACTAAACAGAGTGTTCATGTTAAAAGGGAGAGGGTATAAGGAATTTCATACAATCTACGCAAGGTAATCTGCTTGAGTGATTATTTTTTTATTCAGAGTTAAATGTATTAATTTCCAAGTACTTCAGAGTAACAGCGTATTGTCAACATTCTAGCACATCATACCTTGTTAATTTGAAACGGCACTTCTGCTGTTCTCTCTTTGCTGAACTGCTTTTCCCAGTTGCCTTTGAAATAGATGGCATTCACCAACACAAGTTTTGTCAGGGAACTGAGAATCCCCTTTGCCAACAGGTTCTGAATTTTACCTTTATGATAGATAGAAAAAAAACACCTCTATTTTTTAACAGTTTGACATGTGTCTACTTATTATCTAATATGGTATCTACTCTGTAATTAATATGCAATAGGTAAGAGAATTACGTACCAAACAGAGCAAGAGTTCAATGTTTGGGACTTTTGAATTGACAACGTTGTATCTTGAAATAGCTGTTTACCCAAGCCATGGCTGTCATTAAATACAACAGGGCATTTTGCAAAACACTCACCTTCAGTTCTTTCCTCTACCCAGCCATTTATTTGTTTTCTGGAATCTTCCCAAGCATGCATGAAGTCTGTTTGTTCTAGTCCAGCATTGTAGAATTTCTGACTCAGCTCTATAAACGACTAACACAGACATTCAGAACAGCTTTTCAGCAATATATTTTACTCTCATTTAGCCACAGATGATTCTTAAATACACTGAGAAAATCTGCCCGCTTTCCTCCTCCAGCTTCATATACAGCCATTAAAGTCTGACATGTTCCTTTAGGTTTTATACCACCTATTTGAACTAGGAATGGTTCACTGTATGTTATTAAGTCAAAGGGCTTCTTTACGATGCTACAAAGTTCTATGTGACTTAATTGAAAAAGGATGCAGCTAGTTTTGGGTTTGGGTTTTTTTTTGCTTCAGTGAGAGAACATGATTTTGTAAGCTTCTCTCGACATAAACTTCATTGTTAAACCTCTCAGACTAATAGAAAACTTTTAGTTCAGAATTTTTCTTAGGGAGGAAAACCCCCCAACTACTCTCTCATTTAATAGAGTTAGAACTTTATTATACAGATGCAAAGTTTTAGGAGTACAAGCCATGTAATTTTTTTATCTACTAGACAAATGAAACACTAGCATTCTTCATAAAAAGAACCACTGTAAATCACTCCCAGGGAAAAAAGAAAAATAGTCTTACATATTCTTGCTTCTAGCAAAGCATCTAAAGGAACATGTATAACACAATACCTATTACCCTTAGTTAGATATTCTGATAAGGAAAATCTTAAGTCATGTACTTCTCACAGCATGATCTCTGGATGACTTACGTAACAGAGAAAAACTACAAAATACTGCCTCTGCTGAAGAGCAATAACAATTCTTTGTTATCATATTTACATATAATCAAGAGGAAAAAAAAAGATACGTTAACCAGTTGTCCTGCAACCAAAAAATATGAATGCATCATGGAACGCTCAAAATTTACACTCCGTGGATTTTATAGTGCTTTGCACCAGCTGTGCATTCAGATCACAGGTTATCTAAAAGGAGCTTCTCCATCCAGTTCAGATACCAGGCTTTGATATAATCTATTACATTGGTAGGTCTCAGCCTAGAAAATCTGGAAAGTAAAACCCAAAGCTTGCCTGTTATCTCCAAAGTAAATAGGTAGGAAGTACCTTATACTAAAAACCACCACAAACTTAATGGTTACTTACTGAGAGAAACTCAAATGTCTTTTCTCCGTAAAGTCGGTTAGCCGTTCTCAGTATATATTTGGTGTCTGGATTGTTAATTTCAGAGAGAAGTGATTGATACTCATTATGAGCATCTTTGGCTTTGTTCAGAGAAAGCACCTGTAGAAAGACAAACATCCTCAGGGGAGTCCATGCCTTCTCTAAACACACATGCTTCAGCACAGCTGTGGGTTTTTAAATGACTCTTGGATTTAAAAACTGTGACTTGAAGCCAAAAGATTTTTCATCACACCTCCAATCTGGAGCTTATCATGCAAGTCACATATGATGCACCCAGCCAGATGATGTACAAATAATAAATTAGAGAGCAGAAGAGTCAGCACTATTTAGTTTCCTTCACAAGCACCAGAGGATCACAGAGTAGCAGAGGTTGGAAGGGACCTCTGGAGCTCATCTGACAAAGGCCCCCTGCTCAAGCAAAGCCAACTGCAGCTGGCAGCCCCGGATTATATCCAGATGGCTTTTGAGTATCTCCAAGTATGGCAATAATATAATACAATTTTGGAGAAACTTTTATAGATTTAAATGAAAACAAAATGTGTTTATATCCCTCTTCAACTCTGCCAGAGTCAAACAACATAACAAAACCGACTGATTATTAATTTAATACTGTCAATTGCGTATGTAAAAACTATGCCAAGCTGCATTTGCCACCTGATCAAGTTTTAAAAGCCAAGCTGCAGCTACTATTTTCACATACATACAGGGTGGATTTTTTAATATTTTTTTTTTTTTAAATGTGCATGGCTAGATTTTCTAAACATGTATAGTCTGATATTAAGCCCAGAGAAGACAGTAGAAGAAAATATTTTCTGTAGCTAGAGATTCATCAAACCTACAAAAAGAATCCCAGGTGCATCTTAATGAAGATCTTTCTGTCCCAAAAACCCTGAACCACAAAAAACCCTACAAAACGAAACCCAGGAACCTCTTCATACCAAAGGAAGCTCCCGTACACAAACAATAAAAATATACTGCTTACATATATACGAAAGGAAGATCTCTACTCTCTGAGACCACAATGACAATAATGGTTTAGCATAAGTGCAGGTCACAGACTATAATACAAATGTATTATTCATGTGGCCCTATCGAATTCAATACACTAAATTTGTTTAGACATACCTTTGCTACTTGAGCTTCAGTGTTACCTCTTGAACCCAGCAAAATCATAGACAAAGCAGAAGAAATACTAAAAGGAGAAAAGAACAGATTCTGCCCACTTCTGTTCTCAAACAGCTTTCTTAAGAGATCAAGTGCAAAAGTGGTATTTGCTGCACAGAGGCTATCCATGGTACAGAACCTGGGACATAAAACACAAAACAAGAATGACTCAAATTTATTTGAATACAAACTGGTAAGTAATTTCTGTCTTTTACATTTTCCAGTTTAAACTATGCAGCAAATGTCATAATTAGGTTGGAAAATTATCAACCCAATGAAAAACTGGTTTGGTGGAACAAGTACCTTAAACCCCATATTAAGCACTTAGGTTATTTTAGAAATGTATTGTTTGCTTTTGTATTTCAATCTTATATGTTAAAGAGACAGCAGCTCCCACTGGTGTCATTAAAACTTTCCATAAATAATACTACATCTTTTGAGACTATCAGATACAAGAGTACTTTTGGTTAGGACTTAATAAAACAAGTCTCTTTTGAGTTCACAAGGAAAATTATTTGCTGTTATAGGAAAACCAGAGCACGAAGTTAGGTATCAGAATGGCAGAATTACAAACCCTTACCTTCTTTCAGTCTATATATCTTCAGTATTACCTTCAGTTTACTTATGTGTGTGCACACTGTGTTTTAAACCTAACAGTCTGGCTGGCAGAAGTCAGAAGAATGACTCCACCTACAAGATTAAAAAAAAAGAAAAAAACCCCACACAACCCACCCACAAAACAGTTATTTGGTCAGCATGACAGATGACTAATTTCCTGCTGTAGTACAAAGCAAAAAAATCAAAGTCCATTTCAGTTCCATTTTATTGCCTGCAACACAGAAATAGAATAAAAAAAACTGCTTATAGATAACTTCATGGTACATGAACACTTCAACATGTGTAACGTAGAGTAACATACTCTACGTGCATCAGCTGTGTAGATAACTAACTGAGATTAAACCATGCATGTATAAAAGGAGCAATAAAGACTAGAATGCTAAGGTAATTACAGATAAGTATCACTGTCATAAGATATTAGCCAGCAGTAAAAGTTTCTGTGTTTTGTTCTTTCCTTAAGGTGGTGCCTAGTGTGAATATGTTGCTACAAAATACAAAACCAACCCCAAATTCATACTACTGATTCATTATCTTAAATAAGTGGAAAGGACAGGTTTCTGCATGCCTGATTTCCTACCTAAGGAAATTTCTTGCTAGTAGTTTTGCTATAAACAGTAGGAACTTCTCTGTTTCTCTTCTCCCATAACTGTGGAGGGACAGGGGGACACAAGGGACACATGGGTCAGGGATGGGGCGAAGCACAGGCTTAGATGGAAACAATCCTCCAACTCTGTCTGAAACAAGTACTTTACAGCACAAGTAGGAGGAATAGGAGGCACTTAGCATTTTCAGTTCATGTTGGTTACAGTGAAGACCAGAAATTTCCTATTGTCCTGACAGCTGCAGATTGGTAGCAATGAAGTTTTTTGACCTGGAAGTCAAAATACAGGGGAATAGCGACAGCAGCAAGCAGTTATTATCTAGAAAGGTTTTGAAGGGCTTCCACGACAGGCAAGAATTTACAAACAAAAGGACACAACTCACACTATTTGCCTACCTGAAAATCAGTGCATTTACCCAAACTGAAAGTTGTATTTCACCAGCTGGGACACAAGGCTAGGAATTGTATCTGTACAGTGATTTGTGCTTTCTCTGCAGCTCAGGAATACCAACGTAACTACCGATAACCTTCTCGTCTGAGCAGTTCTGGAGATGACACACAATGACCACACTTTAAGGAACAAAACCCGTATAATTCAGGCACGTATTTATCAGTCAATTGTAAGCTGTTTGCTGCAAAACCCTCAGCTAACCAAAGAGCTCACTGATAGCAACTCAGTCCTCGCTCTAGTCCCCCTGTGGGCTCTGAAGGTCTGTGGGAAGGCACCTGTGTGGAGGTTTCTGGATGCCCTGAGCCTGTGCATTCCTACCCCAATGAATTTGAAGCATATATTCTCAGCAGTAGACACTTACGCCTTAGGACAGTTTATGGACAGAAATGCTGTATCTAGATTAAGTAGCAGTTAAGACATCTCGCCCAGCTACCGGTTTTGCTATGGGTGAAGCCTGGCCAGAGCAGGGTGCAGCTCTCCTCCAGGCTGTGGCCCAGCTGGCACATCCCACCAAGACTAGGACATGGATTAGCTGCCGGTAGATGCAGATGCCTCGGGGGAGTCACAAGCCACCTGTTTCAAATACAGCCAGAGGGGGAACTCTGGGTGAGGAACATGAAGGTGGTGTCCACCTCCACAGAGGAAGCTGCGTCTGTGGCACAGGCGCCCGTTTCCCCATCCTCTGAACCAAAGCAAGCTCTGTGAGGGGAAAAGAGCTTCATTTAGCGTTTGGGGAGTTGCAAGTGAGGTTAAAACACCTGCAGGGTAACACCGCCGACCGCTCCAGGTGACGGCTCCTCAGGGGCAGGCGGGACAGGGGGTAACGCGACCCCTGCGCCTCAGCGGGGGCGGGGGGCAGCCCCCAACGTCTGGCGCCGTCCCAGCAAGCCCAGGACCCTCCTCCGCCCCCGCACCGGCCTTGGCACAGTAAAAGACGTTCAAACTCAACGTTCCCGCGGTGCAACTCGTACACATAAAAAGCGTTCCCTTACACACCGCTGCGACGCCAGCTGACGAATAGCAAAAACCACGTCACGGAAGGGGGGGGGGGGTGGTGGAATTAAAAAGCCATACAGCCTCTACTTTAAAAACACAGAAGTGCAAGGTTCCCAGAGAAAACGACACCTCCCAGACAACGGAGCCGCCGCACTCACCCTACGGGGCGCCGCGCTAGGCTCCTGCCGGGGCCCTTCGCTCTCCCCGGAAGCATTGCGGGGCTGCGGGAGGGCGGCAGCGGCCCCGCCCCAGCCTCGGCCCCGGCCCCGGGCGGCGGCGGCAGCCCTGCCCGCGGGGGAGCGCCGCGCCCCGCCCCGCAAAATGGCCGCCGCCCAGCGCAGCGGGCAGCCTTCGCGCTCTGCCCCGGCCCTTGGTGTTTCCGCACGCCTCGGCCCGCCGCAGCCGGTGGTTTCCCGCCTCTGCCTCCCTCTCGTGGCGGAGCTGGCAGAGAACACCCTCAGTCCAAGCGAGGTTGTTATTCATATTAATCGTTTTTGAAGCGGGGGTTATTTTGAACAAAGTGAGCTGTTGCTGTAGGCGGAAACCGTATGGACTTGGCCCTCCTCGCATAACTGAGGGTCTGAGTGAGGCAAATAGCCCTTACAGAGTAAGTGTTTTCTTTTTTTAAAAAAGGGAATCTGGAGTGGCATGTGAAGCTAATTTGAGGTTAACTGGAGATGAAGGGAGTTGGGATGTGGAAGCAAGGCAAGGGGATGGCACGGGCGGTGGGTGGTGTTACAGTTGAATTTGAAATAACTAGAGTCCGAAATAAATTGACTAAGTATTTATTAAGACAGGAAAGCAAAAACAGTGCGCTGGGCGGCTGGGGAGTCGCAGCTCCATCCAGGCTCGCAAATTCCAACAAGTAACACAGCCCTTTTATTCTCAACTTCAAGGCCGGTTTAAGCAAATGGTTATGCTCTCAGCCCTGTAGCAAGAAGCTGTATGTTACAAAACTAAACTTTTTACACTAAAGTCTAGACGAAGACAAAGGCTGTCATAGTAACATGAGATTATGGTTTAGCATTGGCCTTGAGAAGGTACATCTCCAACCTCATGGTTAACAGTTAACTCTTTTCTCGCCAGACAAAACGTTCTCAAATCTGTCGCAGCTAGATCATTCCTATTGTTAAAACCCCCTTTGAGCAGCAAATTACCCTTAGTTACTTATTACAGGTGTGGAGGGGCTGCCTCCAGCCGTAAGGCAAGGGCCTCCTCGGGGCTGCGGTTGGCGTTACGTGCTGAGGCCACATCTGGGTCAGGGGCTCTGGTCACGGAGGTGGGGGAGGGACTGTGTTAGCACGCATTTGTACACGCTGCCGTGGGGGGAAGGGGTAGAAATGCAGTAGGTAATAGCGGTTAGGACAGAGCTACCCTTGATGGCCATCATGGTCTGCATGACAACCAGGATTGCTCAGTGGATGCAAGGCACTGTGCACTCCCATGGCACGGCTGTGGTTGTCCCTTCAGGGTAGAAGGGAGGCAAGGAGGAGCTGTGCCTTGGGCTGTCAGGCGTGTGGTCTGATGGAGAAAGGGTTAAGGTCCTGCTCCCTGCGCCCCCCCCCCCAGCTGCAGTAGGAGTTTCCGGTTTTGGTGTCTGCCTCAGTGCTGGCAAGCGAGCATCTCCTATTCTGCAGGGCGAGGAGTTACACTGACTAGGGTGAGCAGAGTCTGCCAAAGAAGAGGATGGTTTGTGATTTGTTGTGTTTGATGAAGAAGAGAAAAGGGTGGTCAGCTTTAAAAGTCATTGTTGGTGCTTTTGATCTCAGCACCAGGGAACCTGTGGCAGCTGCTGCCTCAGTACCTTCTTCATTGACCTCCATAAAAGCTTTGTGAATAACTTTTGAGATGAAAAAATCCTTTTTAACTGACATCCCTGTGAAATCAGCCTGAACTGGGTCAAAAGCGTTTCGTACCCCCATGCTGCTCAAGGTGGATTTAAGGTCGTAATTCTCTTCTAGGTTCAACTTGGGCAGATAGAGATCCACTTCAGCTTTCATCATATTGGCTGATTTGGTCCATTCAGACAATTTCTCATAGGTCAGCTCTCTTTCCACCTGAAATGAGTTGAGGAAGAAAATGGTTAGAATGCAAAGGACAGAGACAAAAAATGTGTACGTACCAGTGTCTTAACACTCATCAAGAACATGTAAAACAAAGCCCAGCTACCAGCGATGGGTACAGCTGGAACATGTGCCATACTCATAGGGCATGATCCTGCAAAGTGCTGAGTGGGTTACACTCTTGTTTATTTTCTTAAGGGTGGTAAGGTATAGGCCTGAAGTAGTTCATCTTTTTTTTTTTTTTTTTTTTTTTTGTGGTATGAAGAATATTGCTTTTTTGCAATATGTGACTCATAATGATATTAATAGGCGTTCGCTATGTGTGTATATGGCTAACTTTTCTCTTAGTAGTGTTAAATAAGTGGAATGCATGAGAGCTCAGGTACAAATAAAAAGGTGTTTGCCCTGATCTGTTTCGAGTCAGAGACTGATACTGGCATGGTCATGTTGATACCTTCTGGGTCAGGGTAGTCAGCACTTAGTTTGAGAAACCACACCACA
Source organism: Falco cherrug (assembly GCF_023634085.1). Classification (NCBI taxonomy): domain Eukaryota; kingdom Metazoa; phylum Chordata; class Aves; order Falconiformes; family Falconidae; genus Falco; species Falco cherrug. The sequence continues at coordinate 91,646,048 of NC_073699.1, read as the reverse complement.
AAATATCAGGTGCAAATCCAGACTGCAAATGACAAAAATGAATGAACACAGTTCTCAGGAGAAGATAACTGTAAGGCACGGTGGTTCAGATTTGATCCTTGCTTTTTTTGTTGTTCTGTTCTGTCAATAGAAAGGACACAAAATAGGCTAAGACAGTTGTGTGGATGTAGTTTTTAGATGTATCCCTAAGTAAAATACTGTGTTTTCAATATTATGAGATGCCCTGAATCCTAAGCTGAGAAATCATGGTGTTACAGTTTATGAAACGAAGTATGCACACATCAGAACCTATGCTACCCTGATTTTGAAGCTTGTTCTTCCGCACTCTTTTAATCTGTTTCTGTTACTGTCTTATAGTGTATGTGATGCAACAGTAGGTCAGTTTTACCAGCTCCAGACCAGTAGTGTTATCATTGATGTCATCTGGTAGGAGAACAAACATGCTGAGTTCATTTTCCACATACGGCAACTCAATGATTTTGAATTTCATGGTGGTTTCACGGAGTATCAAAAATTTATCTCTCAGAAACATCATCTGTACTGGTTTAGTCCTGGTCTGTGAAAAAAATCAGACATAAAGTATAGTGTTACTTCATTCCTTAAAATGGTTGATAAAGTTTATTTGCTTCATTGAACTGAAAGCAAAAATTTGTAAACAAGTACAAGATTCTGCGGTATTTGGACACTGAGTACCCTTTCCTTTGGATAGTATCATATATACCTCCTTTTCAAAGTCACTGGGATCTTTAAAAAGAATAGATACATATGCTATCTACTTGCTAACTGAATCATATATATTTCTTATTTTAAATTAAAGGAGTTAGTTCTGATAAGTGAGTAACTACTGCGTTTCATGTTTTCTCCCAAAGGTTCAATTTTTGGAGTAAGGGCTTTGATGGGGGGAGGCAGGAAATGTTGACTTTCTTCCCCCATCAACTCTTTTGCCTGCTTTATCCTTCCGGGTAATACCGATTGTCTCACTCTTCCTCTGAACCATATTTTTTTCTGTGACCTTTGCTGGCTTGTCCTCTTCCCCAAACCATAGAGGACCAGACTACAAAATGGAATTGGATTACCCAATAGTCTTCTGAACTCCTGTGCTGTATTATGTCCCCAGAGCTTTTACTAATATATCCACTCTTTCCTTTACATTGTTATATTTGAGCGCAAAAATTTGATTGTGGGATTTGCTGTCAGGTATCCTATGAACTAAACCCTCTGTGTGCACCAATGTCTTGGATTTGCATGGCAAGCTTTTGGTAGCAGGGAGCTGTAGGGGTGAGTTCTTAGAGGAGACACCAGAAGCTGCCTCCATGTCAGGCAGAGCCAGTTCCAGCCATCTCTGGGACAGACTTGCTACTGGACAAACCTGAGATAATCAGTGATGTTGGTTGTGCCCCTGTGATAAAATATTTGAGAAAACATAAAAACGGCTGCGCAACAGCAGCTGGGAGAGAGGAGTCAGAAAATGTAAGAGAAATACCTCTGCAGACACCAAAGTCAGTGCAGAAGGCGGTGGAGGCAGTGCTCCAGGTGCCAAGGCAGAGATTCCCCTGCAGCCCATGGTGAAGACCATGGTGGTGCAGGTATCCACCCTGCAGCTCACAGAGGACCTTGTGCTGGAACAGGTGGATGTGCCCTGAAGGAAGCTGCAGCCCATGGATAGCCCATGCTGGAGCAGGCTCCTGGCAGAGCCTGTGATCCTGTGTGGAGGAGCACACTCAGAAGAAGGTTTTCTGGCAGGACCTGTGACCCCATGGGGACCCACACTGGAGCAGTCCGTTCCTGAAGGGCTACACCCCATGGAAAGGACACGTGCTGGAACAGTTCGTGAAGAACTGCTGCCCATGGGAAGGACCCATGTTGGATGGGAAGGACTGTATTCCATGGGTGGAACTCTGCACTTGAGCAGGGGAAAAGTGTGAGGAGGAAGGAGTGACAGAGACAACGTGTGATGAACTGACTGCAACCCCCATTCCCCATCCACCTGCACTGCTCTGGGGAACAGGTAGAAGAGTTGGGAGTGAAGCTGAACCTGGGAAGCAGGGAGGGGTGGGGGTAAGGTGTTTTATATTTGATGTTCTTTCTTATTAACTTACTCTGATTAGTTGGCAATAAGTTAAATTAATTTTCCTAAGTCTGTTTTGCCCATGACAGTAATTGGTAAATGATCTCCCTGTCCTTATCTTGACCCATGAGCTTTTCATCATATTTTTCCCCCTGTCCTGTTGAGGAGGGCAAGTGATAGAGCAGCTTGGTGTGCACCTGGCAGCCAGCCAGGGTCAACCCACCACAACCATGTAACCATGACGGATCCTAAACCCGCATGTTTAAGGCGTAGTAGGTTTCGGATACAGTCACATTGATGACACAATCGCTTCACATTGCCTGGCATACAAAAGGTGTTTGCACTTGTAATCTATGTCAAACAAGATACATGCTTCCACTGACAAATATTTTTGCTTGTCTTTGGCACAGCCCAAAAATACGCATGCAGTCAGCTACTGTGAGGCATCAGTGCGTGATCCTTTAAATACTCAATAATATGCCCTCGGTGCATACTGAATACGTCACCTTCACACACTCAGCAAAAATGACAAACCCCTATGAAAATTCCCTCTGAAGTTTCATGCAACACCCAGGGTGCATGAAGAAAGACCAGCTGGTTAAGTTTCCTTGGACTCACAGTATAGACTGTCTCAAAAGCAGAAAAGAGCTGCGGGTGTGTAAGCATTGCTCTCAAAAGCAATGCAGTCCTGTTTGAAAATTGGACCTTGGTGCTTATGGACATTTCCTCTTGTCCTTAAGCTACTCAACCACAGTGTTTTCAACTGGTTTGATACTGAAGAGCTATTAATTAAAAATCGTATTCTCATTAACATTTATAAATAAGATAATGCTGACTTGTTTTCACAGTTGCTGTTCTCACGGAGTTTATACGATGTGCCCAGCTATGAGAACTGTTTCCATGGCATATGAAATGCTGGTCAGCTGCTGTTGGGTAGCGGCTTTATTTTAGAGGTTTATGGGTTGCAGCTTTATTTAGAGGTGTTTTGCTCTTCAGTAACAGACATATTGACATAGGACAATAGACATATAGACAAGGAATTTACCTTGCTCAGTCTGAAGGGCATCTCAGAAGTATTTTTCTCCAGAAATTTCTTTTCCCAGTTTCCTCTGAAATAAATGGCATTTACTAAGACCAACACAGTGCGAGAGTTGAGAGATCCTGCAGGCAGCAGATCCTGTATTTTCCCTTCAAAATCAGACAAATAGGACTGTTACTCCAGCGTGACTGTGTAACTTGCCAATTTTAGTTGTGCCTTGTTTGTGCCTACCTGTCTAGCAAAAATGTTGGCTTTGGGGATGTTTTTTTACTGTACATTTTTCATGGTGTACATGTGGTAAAACTGGATTTTGAAGTACCTCTAAATCTTTTTTTAAAAATTTATTTATTGCAATTTCATTAGTAAATGGCATTGGAAAGTGGATAAAGTGGAATAGCTTGTATGTTCTGTGGAGCTGGTTGCAAACAGCTGAAGAATGCAGAAGTAAACCCCTCAGTAATCAGCGTGGAGCCACTCAGTATCTACCTGTGCCTCCCTTTGAACAGAAATGATTCAGAAGAGGCTATGGCATGAAGAATCCAGGGAAGGACCTCGTAAGGAGCATCAGCTGGGTTTGCAGAGAGGCATTCTTCAAGCTATTTAACTGCACTTTGCTCATCACCTCCCCTGAGTTTCCATCTTTCATAGAACCTTGGCTGCAAGAGCAATAAATATGGAAATACAAATGATTTGAGAGTGACACAAGAAAAAGGCCATCAGAGTAGTACTTACTCTCAGTTTCATTTTCAACCCACAGATTGATCTGTGCTCTGGCTTGTTCTGCAGCTGTCTTAAAGTTTACAGCTTGTGGCTTTGCATTGTAATAGCTTGTAATGAGCTGTAAGAATTTCTGAAAGATAAAATGGGAAAATGTACGCTTACTTCATTAAAATTGAGTTATAAAAATGTTACAAATAATCACTTCAACAGATTATACCATCTGCTAATACATAACTGAAGAAAATATAATTTGTTTTAAATGGGATAACCCTGAAAATAATGTCTGAGACATGCTATACTAATATTAAGTAAGGACTGATCAAACTTCAGCCTCAAGGAAGCTGATGCTTCAAATTTGTGTGTTTGAAATCCAAGGTGCAAATTTGTAATTTGAAATATCCATAAAACAATCTTCATAATTTTTAACAGTTTCTCAAAATGACATTTTTATATAATTTAAATACTTTTTTCCTGCTTTATGATGTAGAGTTCAGTACAAAAGGGAAGAACAGTCTCATATAAAGTTGAAACAAGGCTCTTTTGTTGCAGAGGTGAGAAACCTGACGAGAGTTTGTGAGGACAGTGGAGGATCAGGTATAAAGGGAATGTTCTGGTAGAATAAGGTAATGGCAGAAAAGCAAAATTAACATTTGCATTGCTGTTGCTGTGAAACAGTTCATGGAGATTCCCAGCAGGAAATTCTCTAGGTTCTCTGTAAAGCATATGTGCGTGACATTATGGAGAAGATGAACAACGAACATGCAGAACAAATTACTAATTACTCAGGAGACCAAACAAGCTCCAAGATCAAAGAACAGTAACATCATTTAGAATCACCTTCCAAGACACTGGAAAATGATTTATACAACGTCAGTTCTTGAAAAGATTTCCAAGATACAGGTAATTACAAACTCATGAGTCTGTACGGGGCAAATGAATAGATTAGGTGAAGTGGGCGTATGGATGAGCATGATGTATTGGAGGAGTGTCAACAGCATTTTGTAATGGGAAGTCTTGAATCACAAGTTTGTTGGAGTTTTTTGGAGGTGTCAGGAAGCATATGGCTAACAAGGCTGAGCCATTACAGTCTATTTGGATTACCAAAAAGCATTTCATAAGGCTTCCCACCAAAGGCTGAGCATCCATGGGACTACACAAATATGTCTGGTTTGTTTAAAACACTGGAAACCAAGAGTAGGAGGAAATAGTGTTCATGTTCATGGTGAAGGGTTATTACTACTAGAGTACCACAAGGGTATGTGCTGGGATCTGTGCTAAAGTATTTATTCTATAAAACCAAGATTTACATGTTTACATTAAAATATAAATATTAAAATATTTATACATGATCCAGTGAAGTGTAAGGTATAGAAAGTGCTTATTACTGTTTAGGAATGAGGTATTGAAGCTATAATGGACAGCTGCATGAAAAATTATCTGCCCAATAGCAGCCAAAAAGGTGAATACAAATTGAAGAGTTACAAAGAAAGGAGTAGGGAACAAAAGAGAAAGTATTAGAATGGCGCGGTATGAGCCATGGTGTGCCTGTGGTCTGAGTTCTCTATGCAGCTCTGGCCTCCCCAGTCTCAGAAATGCTGGAAGATGAAAGATACAGAGACAGGGGACAAGGATGATCAGAGATATGGAGAAGTGGCCTTTAGAGGAAAAACCAACCAATAACGATGCCAACAGGCAGCAGGCTCAAAAGGCACAGGCACTTCCTACAGTGTATAGTTCAGCTGTGGAACTCCTGGTGCTAAGGGCTGCAGTAGATTCAAAAGGCAAAGAATGTGAAAGAACAGCTCATCAAGGTCTATTAAGTACACACGCCCTCTGGTTCAGGAAGTCCCTGAGCTGCAGATCACTTGGTGACCACAGCAGATTCTGGAGAAGCACCACTACACAGCATGCCCTGTCCTCATGCACTTCCTAAACTGTTGCCCACTGTTGGAGACCAAGGGACTTCTTGCCTGTCCAAGGCTAGCTTCGTATGGCTGTCCTCATGTTCTGACTGAAAGCACAGTGCTATCATTTGGAATTTTTTTATCATCTCTATTGATAATCCCTCTTAATGTCAAAATATTCTCAAATACAGATGTTCAACTCACAGGCAGTAACGGGTAGGTCTTTTCCTCATACAGTCGGTTGGCACTCTTCAGCGTGTAGGTGTTTCTGGGCTTGTTGATGGCAGACAGGAGCCCTTTGAAGCCAGAGTGGATGTTTTCAGCTTGCTTACGCTCAGGATCCTTGGAAAGAAACACTAATTAGCATGGAATATTTTTTTTCTGGCTGAAGTCTTGTACCTGCTGTGGTTATTTAAAATGTCCAGGTTGTTTTAATTAACAAGGAGTTTCAGGGGATGGAGATCTTTTTTCAGTATGTTGCATATTTGCAGCACTATGTATAACCAGACAAATTGTTTTCTGTCTGTAGGGCAATGATCTGTTTCTGCAGTGCTGTGTAGGCCTTTGGGCATCAGCTGATAGTGCACCCAGGAAGTTGAATCTCCTCATTTCAGTCATGGTCAGGACTAATTTTCACTTTCACAAGCAGCTTTTGAGGAGTTGCTTTGTTCTGACAGACACTAATGTCAGGGCACGGACTTAGCAACTGTTCAAATTTTCTCTGTTTCACACGGATTTTGCTGTTGCTGTTTGGATTTTGGAGGGAGCGTGTCAGTGTTGATGGTTTTAGGGAGCATGAGCTTGCTTGCCAGTTGTTTCCAGCTGTTGCTTTGCTAACAGAGGAATAAGCTGCTACCTGTGAGCTGCTCCCCGCCATCCACCACCTCTGTGGTATATACTGGGCCTTGCATGTGAGACACTGAGAGTCTGTGCCACTGACTCATGATGACTTGTCATAAGGTTGGTCAGGTGGCATTCCTTGCTCTGGTCTTCCCACCTAGGAAAGAATTTGGTAGCCAGAGGACGCAGGATAGCAGAAGCTGCGTTTTGCAATGGGATGGGAACAGACTGAAGAGATAATAGAGGGAAATACCTGAAGGACCAGATTAGGCAGACTTTGCTACTACTCAGAAAGTCAGTGAGTTTCTAAAATGAGTGTGGATGTCATGATTCATCCCCCACCATCTAGGGAGAAGGGAGAGAATGATATAACCCCCTTCCCCTTTTTATTTCCAATTTGTCTAATCTAGTTTCTTTGAGCGTTCTTTTAGTTTCTGTGCTAAAGAAATGTGGTTTGTTTGAGTTTACAAGCGTTTTGGTGCTTAGGGAGTTCATTTGATGAAAAAGATCTGGGCAGTTCCTCTTGGTGGCAAGTCTCTGAAGAGCTGATGAACAAGGGTGAATCAGCATGTGCTAGCTTAAAGGGGAGTTTCATTTGCCTGATGTGTCCATGCATGAGAAAGGTGGAAGGGAGTTTATTAGGTAGCATTGGAGTCAGGTGTGCATGAAGTAGTTGTTTTTCACTAAAAAAAACCACCACCCCTGAAGCGATAGGATCATCCTAAGCATATTAGGACAATTGACTTGTTGATATTTCCACAGACCAGCTAAAACCAAGAAAGACAGTATTGGGGCCAATCAAAATGCTGTTTAGTGTCTCAGTTCCGCTTTTGAAGGCCTAAGTTCATGAGCTTTACAGTAACATTACCTGCTTTTTCACTTTTTCTCTTTCTGTGTATAGTTCTTACTGAAGTGAGAGAGTAGATAGAGCCTGAAGACAAGCAGATGTTAGACGGCTAAAGCAGTAGCTGTGTTGAACTATCCCATTCTCAGAGATTTTTTTTCTCTGAGCTTTTTGTTGTTATAAATACCATCTTTCTCTTCCTTGGTCTTCCCAGAGAAGGTCTTGCCTCAGATGAACCTTCTGCAGTCAGGTTAAAATGAAGAACCTGTGATGATGATAAATATTCGTAAAGGCAGCTTGGTTTTTGAAGATAAATGTGCCCAAGGGTTATGTGTGTTAGTCTTCTACAGTAATTCACCAGTCATGCCCAATGTTAGTCTATTAAAGTTATTGAGGACAAGTCCTTACTCTCGATTTAGTCTCTATAGCTGTATCATTACTATATAGATTTTAGTCACATTTACCGCTTAATAATAGATCAATAGTATGGCTCAAACAATTTATTTAGATAAATGGCCAGTTCATGCTTAGCTGCACAGATTTCATTTGCAGATCATGACCAAGCTTAACAAAGAGCATAGTGTACTTCAGGGTCTTACTACTGGGACACAAATGGTGTAAAACTGCATTTAATGTGTTTAAGTGTGTATTAGCTAAGAGTACAAAGATCAAAAATTTCTGAAAAAGTGGGCTTAAGTGAAATCATATTCAAGCACTGGTATGTCTCCATTATTTGTGGGGAGATTACCTTATTTATGGACCAACTGTGTCACAAGCAAAGATACTTGTACTGCTCCTGTGCAGCCAGAGGTGTTCACAAGACCTTCCTAACTTCAGGATGCAGGATGAGAAGGCAGATAACACTGTTTCCAGAACAGCTGGGGTCTAGAATCAGTGATGTTATCTCCAGCTTTCCTTTTTCTAGCATATCTTAGCTCCATATTAATTTTTTTAATTAGAGTTGTCTCTTCATTACTACTGGGGCACTAACTATATCAGGTGAGTTATTCTGTTCAAAGGGCAATTAAAATGGAAGGTAGAGTTCCAAGCAAGACCAGCAGTAGTCTCTGTCAGTAACTTCCCTGTGGCAGAGCACTTGCAATGATCTGGGAACTGTAAATGTAAGCTAGATGTAGGGAGTGCAGAACAGGGAGATCTTGGAAATAGAGTGGAAGAACAGTGACCTGCAGCACTGTTCTCCCATGTTGTTCCTTTCTGTTCCCTATAGGCAGAAGAATAATGTCAATTATGTGGGATCCACCTGTAAGGTGACATTCTGCTAACTTCAGAGCTTACCTCAGCCATCTGGGTTGCAGTGTCACCTTTTGCACCTAGGTAGACCATGGCGAGAGCAGTTGCAATACTCCAAGGAGAAAAGAAAATGTTTTGTCCTTTGGAAGTTTCATTTAGCTTTCTGTAAAGGTCCAAAGTGAAGCTGTTGGTTGACACTGAGAGAGATTCCATTGATACAGCCTGAGACAAATGAGTGTCAGAGAGACGTGATGACTACTTCTTCACTTCTAAAAAATAAAAAGCTACTAGTGGGAAATTGCCTGCACCCTCTCCAATACAGTATGAGGGTGTCCCTGTAATAGGTAAGATATTGCACAGAGACCAAGTACAGTCAGCTAATATGTCTCTTTTAAAGACCTGCATTATTTCTCCCTTCCATTACTTCTCAATGTCTTCAGTTTTGTTTTTTTTTATTCTTCATCAGATGAGCACAATTTTAGCTAGAAATGTTTTCAAAACCCAAACTTGTTTCAAAAATCATTTGCTTAAGTTTTATAGAATTATTCTTTGATTCTGAGGGAGTGAAACTGAATCATTGCTCACTGTGCTGCTTCAAGCTTTTTTCTATTACTTTAAACTTCCTGCATTGATATTTTCTGCTGAAAAAAGCACAGTGAATTCATGCAATTTACTATATGTATCCTGAATGCTACTAGAGATCTGTAGAGTTTTGTATGTTCTTGATGTAGATAAACCCACATTTGGAAGTTATAGCTGGATTTGTTAATTACTGTTTTTCAGGTAAACTCTTCTATCTTACATACAACCCCAAATAGTTCCCGTTTGAAACAACAAGAAATTTTCTCTGTTTTTCCAGTGGCTTATCAGAACCTGCAGATTTTCTGTCTTTGTTCTGCTTCTTTTTATAAGTATATTTTTTACAGGACAAACCCAAAGCAAACAAAAAAACCAACACCAGGACAAAACTGATTTTCCATATGTAGATCCAGAACAAACCTGTGCTTCTTATTAGCCTATTTTAGATCAATCTAATACTGTTGACAACTATTAGGATAAATTGAGAAATTTCCATTGTCTTCACCAGCATAAGGACTACTAAAATGTGCTAAAGTCAGTGTAAGATGGCATCAGGCGAAACGTTAAGCATTAGTACAGCAGCAACTGGATATTTAAATCTACCTTCACTGACATTTTACATGCTTAAATCAAAACCTACCGTCCTCAAAGCCAGCTGCCATGCAGTGTTAAAGATGCTAGGAATCTCTGGGATCCTCACGTTTTGATTTCAAAGCTTCTCAGGGCTCCACAACTGCTTTGAAGCATTCTCGGGAGTGCTTCAGAGGTGAATGCCCTGCAGCCTGGCTCATACCTAAGCATTTTTAGGACCTTCAAATCAGATAGGTCTTACTGTTGTGCCTGGAGATGCTGATACTCCCAGAGCATATCTAGGGAACAGAGCTGAGGTATGTATACATATTTGCCTGAAGAATTTCAAACTGACGTCTCCATCTCCTCCCATACTCCCATACTCCATACTCCCAAAGAGTACCTGAACTGAATCTGCATGGAGTAATCAAACTTTTCTCAGACTTGAAAGAACATGTGCGTTTCTGTGAGGTTCTCTGGTCTACTAGCCACTTCAGTAATCTGGGAAAGGAACAGTTTGGATGCCCAATCCAGTATTATTTGATATTAATAAAGTAAAGGCTTGAACCTGTACACGTAATGCTGAGCATCCAAAACACCATGCTACAGACTCATGCTCTCTTGTGTGTTCAATTCCAGGATCAGTAGGAGGCTGTTCTGCCCTGCAGCCTGTGTTCAGTCATCTAATCCTAAATTGACTGGTAGCCTGATTAAGGCTCTCTTCCTTAAGTAAGGAAAGTTTATGCCCTCCCAGGCTATGTTGTTTTTGCCCAACCTGGGCTTGTGTTCTGACCACTGCACCTTGGTGCAGGGCTTTCCTAAGGGCTACACTTTGTACTAAAAAATGAGCACTCCCTTCCCTGTGTGGCTTTTACACCACCATCATTTAACCATTCAGTTCCAAAGAATTTAACCTCAATTTTTAAGACTGCCGAAGTAAAGCTAGTTATTTTGATATGAATATTTACACTACCTGAAATCCCGAGGGAGAGAAGAATTAAGATCTGTCTTCATTCAGGTTGTGTGATGATCTGTGAGGCAATGAATACATTTGGAAATGTAGAAGTGTTTGCACCTCCCTCTTCTGTTCCACATCCTCTTCTTGTATTATTGTGCATGTTCCTTCATTTATTCCTACTTCTATCACCTGCTTTCAGTACATAGAGAGAGCGAGACTTCCTCAATTCAAGGCCACTGTTAGTGAGTATATGTTCTGAAATGTGAAGGCCAGTACGCCTTTCTCCCACAGGTACCCTCTACAACCTTGGGATTCATCCTCCAAAAATGTAGGAATTGCAGAAAATAATTCAACCACATTTTGTTGGCAAGGGACATGCTGAAATAATTTTACAGCTTGCTTTTCTTTTTACTCTATGAACTGGGGAAATGAATAGAAACTAATCTCAAAGATATGCCTAAAAGGCAATATTGAAATAGGCTGTTAGTCTCATTCATCCTGCGGTTAAATTTGAGAGGGGAAGGATTTCAAAACATGTTGCCCTCAGGTCACATAAAGCCCTTATTTTGTGATATTTTACATTTTTGCTCTTCTGTTTCAGAAAGCATATCACAAAAGAAGCTCAGTAGGTATTTACACAGTGACCTAAAATAAGTGAAGAAATAAGAGTGAACACAGGGCTCATTTGAACTGGTGGATTTTTTTTAAGGGACCGCTGCTCCTAGCAGAGGAGGTGAAGGCGCTTTAGATACCTACAGGCTGTACACTGTACCAAGCTTACTATTCCTCTGTGATGGGTTGAGGGAGTTTGGATCATCCACCAAAAGCTGAAAAACTCTTTGGAAGCTCTGCCTATAATGATTTCTTTTATTGAAACTGTTCTTTTGTATGGCAGTAGAGACCCAAAAGAACAGAATGTGTAGAATTGGATATCAGCACAGGTGTAATGCAAAAGAATTGTGTGTACACAAATGTTTTGCTTTTAACCAGTGTAATTAGCCATTCTGCTGTTATCTGTGTGATTAGATTAAGCTTCGTTGACAGATTTCCTTTGTGATCATTTTATGTCTTTCTGCTACATTTGTGGTTAGGAGTGGCCTCTGCCTATTAGACACACGCAGAATAAACCCAGTTACCTGCATGCAGTCAACTTATATGGAAAAAGCATCAGTATAAAGTGTACAAGTCCCTGTTTTGAACTAGAATTACATTTTTGTGCTTATATTCACTTTGAATCTGACTGGTACATATGCCATACAAGGTTTCAAGAGTGTTATATGTGCCTTTTTTCCCCACACATTTTGTTTTTAAGTGCATGCAGGTTTTTTTGCCTGGAATAGCCATCTTATTTTCTTGCTTCAGAAATGTATTAGACATTATCATGTTTAGTTATGTGCTTAAGAAATGTTTCTGCTATGCATCTGAAACTGCTGATGTCTATTTTTTAGCTAAATGAATAGGAGAAGAAAAAACCCAACAAACAACAGTTAGTGGTACTACAAGTTTCAAAGATTGGCCAAAAATACAGGAAAATTAAGAAAGGGTACCCAAACTGTGTAGACACTCTTTGTGGTATATTCTAGCTGCTGCAAGATCCTGTTTAGTAAGAGAGAGTGGAGTTTCAAACGGGAGCAAATTGCCAAAGAAGAGGTGCTCTTGGTTTTTCTGTGCCAGGTGGAAATAGTGAGAGGAAAGAGTGAACTGCTGCAACCGGAATGGTAGAAACAAGGTTTCACAGCATCACAGTGCCTGAGCTGTTGACCTCAAGTGGATTGACCTCTGACAAATGGCCATAAAAAGTCTTTTGCTAAAACCTGTCATTTTCCTCTGGCATATTGATGATGTCATTTCGGCTTTTTTTGAAGCCATCTTTCATCCCCATCTTGCTCAGCATGGATGTGAGGTGGTATCTTTCTGCCTGTTTGATTGTTGTACACCCATACCTGTTCTCTGTAAATGGTCCACTCGGAGTAAAAAGCAGCACAATTTAAAATCAGTGCTAGGCTAAGTCCAATTACAGATTTTTACTCTGTAGGAAATTCCGCTCAGCTATATCCCCCCAGAAAGAAAATGAGACCAAGTTCACATCTGTTGCAATAGAACTCTAAAGGAGTGGACTATAAATAACATTCAAAGAGAAATCTCCTTGTGCCTGTTACTGATGGCAAAATAAAACCTTTAAAAATTTGAATGTATTTGCATTTCAGTTGTAAAGCAGGGGGGTTTATGTGTCCTTGTCTTGAATACTAACACTACACCGTCACTATAAACTTTCTTGTTTCCTTATTGTGTGCTGTCTGCTGGTTCTGTTTGTCATGAAGTCAGTCTGCCACAGGGGTGCCAGGGATCATTTTATAAAGCTGAGATTTGCCCCGTATTTCATTGTAGGATAAACTCAAAACATGTTAATATACTGTGTTTTGACACGCATGGAATCACTAAGTGACAGGCAGTCCATGCTCACAACATGTTTGTATTGAGGCTTGTCTCAGCAGTTTCCCATAGATACTTCTTTCTTCAGTTTTCAAAGGCCTAGGACCTTTTAAAGAGGAATTCATGGACCTGGAGTTACAAATTTGGATGATACAGGACATACCCAGGACTTCTTGAAAGTATTATTTGGAAATGAAGTCATGTAGCACCTATTACTTGGCTACCTTAGAGTATTTTATAAAGATGATTAAATAGCATTTCCCCAGTATGGAAGAATAAAATGGAACTGTCTTTCAAAAGCATCAAGCTACCCTTTGTGGCAGACAGGAAAGAAAGGACAGTGCTTGGGAGAGCCCTTGCTGAAAGGAGCATTGGAACACCATGACCTGTTCATGGTGTAGGAGCTGCTCTGCCCCACATCTGTTTTCTCTTTCCTTTCCCTGTTCCAGCCTGTCACCTCCAGGAGCCCCCAAGCCTTTTGGAACAACAGCAAACATGGTTAGCACATTGCACTGGAAATTCAAATTCCCAGGACTGCCTCCCTTGCTATACCCAAGTGTGGCATCCCAGCCTAACGGGGATTAGGGACTTGTGAAGCCATGGAAACTAAAAGGCTTGCAACTCTTTAACTTTCAGTACCGGCAGATGCACCTTCTAGATCTCAAAGGGCGTTAACGAGTGCGAGGAGTGAAAGTAACTGCAGGAGACTGGGCCCACATCTGTTGACCTGATTTGTCACCTGGGTAGAGTTGCTGCTTGCTAGGGGCATGCGTTTGGGATGTTGTAGAGAGGCTACTGAGGCTCATCTGTCCCTTCCCCTGCTGCTCTTATATGTAGGCACCAATGATAGTGCCAGGGGTGACCTGGGAAGTACAAAGCATGATCATAGGGCTCTAAGGGGAGTGGTCAAGGGCATGGGGGCCCAGGTGATGATCTCCTCAAGCCTGCTGGTGAGGTGGATGGGCCTGAGGAGGACTGGACAGTTAGCAGTTCACTGCACTGCTGTTGCCAGCAGCAGGGATTCAGTTTCTGTGGCCATGGGACCTCTCTGCTGCTTGGAAGAGAAGGGATCCGCCTGACTGGACAGGGAAAAATATCTTTGTCAACAGGCTGGTCAACCTAGTAAGGAGAGCTTTAAACTAGAAATGGGAATCATTCCTCAACAAACAAGGAGGTTGTGAATGTGGTAGGCATGCCAAGGGCCTGGGGTGATGGAAACAGGAAGGACATAGCAATCAACAAAGCAGCTAAAATGGAATCATTTCAAGCATAGACACGTAAATAATGAAGTACCTGCAGAAAAGCCTTAAGGGAAAACCCCTTAAGCCTGTACAGGGGAATCACTTGGATGCCTCTCTGAAATGCTGCTACACTCATGCAGGCAGCACGGGCAGCAAAGAGGAGTAGGTAGAAGGTTTTATGTGGTTACAAGGCTATTACCTCATTGGGATCATGGAGATATGGTGGGATAGGTCACAGGAATTGAGTGCTGCAGTGGAGGGATACAGGTTTTTCAGGAAGGACAGGCTGGGAGGGCAAGGACAGGGAGTTGCCCTTTGCATGAGAGAGCAGCTGGAATGCACAGGGCTCTGCCTTGGCTCAGTTTGGGAGCTGGTCAAGAGCTTATGGGTCAAGATTAGGGGGCAGGCCAACACAGGTGCTGTTGCAGTGGGCATCTGCTGTAGACTTCCTGATAAGGCAGTAGATGAGACCTTCTTCAAACAACCGAAAGAAGCCTGGTCCTTATGGGGGACCACCCTGATATCTGCTGGAAGAACAGTATATTAGGCCTCAAGCAACCTAAGGAGTTTCTAGAGTGCATTCATGACTTCCTGGCACAAATAATTGAGAAACCAACAAGGAATGATGCTTTGCTGGACCTGATACTGAGAAATAAAGAAGAATGGGTCATGGATGTGAAAGCTGGAAGCAGCCTTAGCTGCAGTGACCATGCGATGATGGAGCTCAGGATCCTACGAGGAGGGAGCAGGGCAAAAAGCAGGACTACAGGCCTGGATTTCAGAAGATCTTCAGAGATCTGCTTGAAAGAATTCCATAGGATATATCCCTGGAGAGAAGAGAGTTCCAGGAGAGCTGGTTGATATTCAAGGATCACCTCTTCCAAGGTCAAGATGGTCCATTCTGTTGAGTAGGAAATCCAGCAAATGTGGCAGGAGGCCTGCATGAATGAGCAAGGAGCTCCTAACTGAACTCGGACATAAAAAGGAGATGTATAAGATGTGGAAGCAGGGGAGGTGACCCAGAAGGAGTATAGAGGTGCCATCTAATCTTGCAGAAATAGGATTAGGAAAGTCAAGGTCGACCTGGTATTGAACCTGGCAAAGGATATGAAGAGCAGAAGGAAAAGAGTCTACAAGTACAAGACAAAAAATCTAGGGAAATCACGGGCCCACTGTGAATAGTGCAGGGGAAACCCTGACACAGGACATGGATGGAAAAGGCCAAGGTACTTGAAGCCTTCTGTACATCAGTCTTCACTGGTAAGACTGCCCTGCAGAAATGCTTGACACTTGAGCAAAAAGTCTGGAAAGGTGAAGACTTACTCTTGGCAGAGGAAGACCAGGTTCAGGAGTGTTTAAACAAATAGAACATATACAAGTCCATGGGGCCTCATGACTTGTACACACAAGTGCTGAGGGAGGTGGCTGATATCATTGTGAGGCTTCTCTCAATTGTCTTTGAAAGGCCATAGTGACTGGAGAAATTTCCTGAAGACTGGAAGAGGGCAGATGTCACAACTGACTTCAAAAGATTCAGGGAACTACAGCCTGTCAGCCTCACTTCAGTCCCTGGGAAGGTGATGGAGAAATTCCTCATGGAAACCATTTCCAGACACATGAAGGACAAGAAGTTGATTGAGACTAGTCAGCATGGATTTATGAAGATGCTTAATCAACCTGACAGCCTTCTACAGGGAGTTAACTAGCTTCATGTATGAGGGCAGAACAGTGAATGGTTTACCTTAACTTTAGTACAGCTTTTGACACTGTCTCCCATAACATCCTCATGGACAAGCTGACAACATATGAGTTTGTGAATTGAGCCCATCCAGGCCCAGAGGTTTTTGATCAGTGGCACAAAGTCCAGTTGGAGTCAAGTCAGTAGTGGTGTACCCTGGGGGTCTGATACTGGGGCCAGTACTGTTTAACATCTTCATTAATGGCCAGGATGCTGGGACAGAGGGCACCCTCAGCACATTTACAGACAATAGAAAACTGGAAAGAGTGGCTGATACACCAGAGGGTTGTGCCATTCAGAAGGACCTGGACACAGTGGAAAATTGGGAGGAGAGGAATCTGTGAAGTTCAGTAAGGGGAAATGCAAAGTTCTGCCTCTGGGGAGGAATAGCCCTAGGCATCTGTACACATTGGGGACTGACTGCCTGGAAAGCAACTCTGCAGAGAAGGACCTTGGGGTCCTGGTGAACAACAAGCTGACCATGAGCCAGCAGTGCACCCTCACAGCAAAGGAGACCAACAGCATTGTGGGACTGCATGAGAGTGAGTGATGCCAGCAGATCGAGGGAGGTCCCTCTCTGCTTAGCCCTAATGAGACCATGGTGGGAATACTGTGTCCAGCTCTGGGCTTCTCAGTATAGGAAAGATACGGTTCTCTATATCTTCCCCCTGAACAGGGCCACAAAGATGATTAAAGGAGTGGAGCTTCTTTCATATGAGGAGAGGCTGAAAGAGCTGAGACTTACAGCCTTGAGAGAAGAAAACTCAGGGCATCTTACCTATGTTCATAAAGACCTTATGGGATGCAATGAAGAAGAAGGAACAAGACTCTCCTTGGTGCCCAGTGAGAGGAAAAGAGGAAATTCAATCTGAGCACAGGAAAAACCTGTTTTCCTGTGAGGAAGGGCAAACATTGGCATAGGTTGCCTGGGGAGGTTGTGTAGTCTCCATTGGTAGAAGCAGACACTCAAAATCCAACATGGTCCTGTGCCACCTGCACTAGATGACCTTGTTTGCATAGGGGGTTGGACTAGATGATCTCAAGGGGTCAATTCTAACCTGAGCAAGTCTGTTATTCTGTAAGATGTAGCCTGTGTTGAAAGCCAAATGCTGGTTACCATGAAAATAGTATGGGGAGACACAAATGAAGCCGCTTTCAGTGTTTTTGCAGCAGATGAGCTCTGAAGGGTGTTTTCCCCTGGATGGGTTCCTTTCCATGTCTTTCATCCTTTTCACCTGCACCCCAAGTACGTCTTATACTGGAAGGCGTGCTTGTTGACATCATCTCCCAAACAAAGATGAGACTGGGAGTAGCTTGGTACCAAAATCAGCCTGTTTGACCCTTTGCACCTCTTACCAGCTGGTGGACACCATGCTGTAGTTCCTCAGGGAGCCTCAGAGATACTGCTTTGCAGAGCCCTTCAGTGTGGTATGAGTAAGGAGATGCACAAAAATTAGCATGGGAAGACCTTTCATTTGGTTTCGCATGGAACTCTTCTCACCTCTTTGGGCAATTTTTGCTCTTACATGAAGTGACTGTTCAAACCGGGTATACACAATTAAGGAGTTCCCAGTTATTACTTACTGTTGGATAGACACAACAGAAAGACGGGATTAACATGCTACAAGGCTAAGAATTAACATGCTTACCACCCTGATGAGTGTTTGCTGGCCAGGTGTCACTCAAGTGGAGGAGGGCTGGTCTTTGTTGCCCTCTAGAAGAGGCTCAGCCTCCATATTGCTGTTTTTTGCTTCTAATTCTTCTTTTTTAAAAAAGAATAATTGAGTTTTTATACCTCCTCGTGCAAGTGTTTGTCCTCCTGAAGCCTTGCTGTGCTGATTGTTCCATCCTAACAACTTCTTTGTTTTTGCTTTTCTTATTTTGCACAGCCCTCTCTTGACTGCTTTTCCACACCGAAACAACAAACTCCTTAGTAAAGCTGAGTCGATAGCATAGAACTGGGCTGCACCAAGGGAGGTCCTGGATGACAGACAGCTGAACCCTGAGCTGAGGGTTACAGGCAAGGGAGGGCACTGATTTTAGAAGCAGCATTTTGTACAGTGAAGATGCAGGTATACTTTGCTGGGAGGGGATGTATTTCCAAATAGAATACCCTTTGTGGAGGGGGAGTGAGTTGCAATTACAGGTGGAATTTTGCTTAGAGTAAATTTTTTTACATTACCTCTCTCCTGCATTCAGATCTTGTTTTAGATAATATTCTCTGACGTGGTTAGAGCACCACAGTGGCTACAAAACTTTTATGCTATTCCTTATAGCCACAGGAAAGCACAACTGCTGCCCTCCCAAGCCAACAGAGGGAACTGGTGTTCTGGGCTAGAGGCTTTAGTCAGACTTTTAATTTCTAGTGTGTTGTGACAGGTATGTTTAGTAAATACCTAGGATAGCATGCTGAATAACAGTGCGTTTGGGGCTGTTTGAAGCCTAGTGGAACTAAGACACCAGTGCATTAAAGTGTCTCATCTTTGTCCATCAGGATGATGTGGTGATTGACTTGGAATGGCAAGAATGGAAACATACTGCAGCCATGTACCTTACCGGGTGCTCTAAGAGAACTGGGTAACTCAGTGTTTTGAATAATACAAACACAACTCCAAGTAAATTTATTGTATTAAATGCAGGTCATGGTAAAATTATGAAGTAAAACATCAATCAAAATCTCACTGGTGTTTCTGTCAATACCATGACTATACTCGCTGCGATGCACTCATTGGTCAATAATGCAGGTAGCAAGGAAGCTGGGCAGATGCTAGCTGTGAAACAGGTATAATTAGGCAAAATGAAAAAGAGGAAGCAGATCTGAATTCTGAAGGTCTTAGATTGCATATCAATAAGAGGCAGCAAGAAGGCATGTTACTTATAGTTTTCTAAGCATTTTTGCTGGTTGGACCTCTTAGCAACATTAAACTACAAAGTTTAGAAAAATTAGGAAAAAAAGCAAGGTGATTAGAAGTCACCAATTAAATGTTAAGGACTGGACCATTTTCCCTTGCTGCAAGCTGCAAGGACAGGAGAGAAGGAATGTAATGTGTCTATATACACATGGTGAGACAGGGGAAGGTAAGGGTCATTTTGAGATTATTCTGGGTTTGTATTAAATTCTGTTAATTTTCAACAGCCTTTAAATCTGAAATGAACATAAGGAAACTGCATTGCAATGCAAATGCAGGTTTCCCAGTGAGGAAAAGAGAGCTTACAGATTTCTGCAAGTTTGGGGTTTTTTTTCTTTCAGAGATTTTTTTTCATCTCTGGGAGATTCAAGACAATGAATGCATTTCACCTGAAGTCAGCATTTGGCATAGGGCTAGAGGATGGCCTGTGTGCAGACAGCTTTTATGGCTCCACCTTACTCTCCAACAACAAAGCCAGAAGAGCAGGTTTGATGCAAGGGAGCAAAATTCTGCACTCTGTTTTATGTGGAGGGCTGTCTCAGTAGGACAATGGAAAGGAGCAGCAGATGGGTGGTCTTTGAGGTACAGGGTGGCTTTTAGGTACTGCCTTACTTGAGGGGGCAAGAAAAAGGACATACACTTTTGGTATGTATGGCTACATGGCTTAAGGCTTAAGCTTTTAACACTGCAGTTCACATTTTTCCATTGAACAGTGAACCCTGCATGCTGTGTGGGAGCAAATAAAAACTCATTCTAGGGGAGAGCATTTTTCCATTGAACAGTGAACCCTGCATGCTGTGTGGGAGCAAATAAAAACTCATTCTAGGGGAGAGCAGAATCTGCCAAAAAAGAGGATGCTTTTGGATTTGTTGTGTCTGATGAAGAAAAGAAAAGGGTGGTCAGCTTTAAATTTCAGAGCATGGCTAACAGGTGAACTTGTTACACTTGTATTTACAGTAGCAGCAGCTGCCTCAGTGCCATTCTCATCAACTGCAACAAAAGACTTGTGAAGAACTCTGGAGATCTGCACATCGCCCTTCTTAGCCATTCCGCTGAAATCAGCATCGCTGCCAAAGGCACTGTGCATTCCCATGCTGTTCAGCTTATCAGTGAGGTCATATCTCTCCTCTATTGAGAACTTAGGTAGATGCAGATCCACAAGAGTTGAGGTCATCTTCTCGGAATCAATCCATTCAGACAGCTTCTCATACGTCAGTTCTCTTTCCAGCTATCATTTAAGAAAGAGAAGGAATTTTGTTTGCCATGAAAAAACAGTTAACAACCTATTAATTAATCAATTTTATGGCAGTGTAATGAATTAAACCATTTTTAAATGGCAAATTTAATATTAAGCTGAAAGCATGAACTATAAATTGGTTTTACTGATGACCAGAGGCAGAGTGTGCAACAAATACTTGAGACTTAATGCCACCAAGTTTTGAGCACCACCCCTGCCAAACTCATTGTAAAAGAAAGACAGGGCACTCAACAGCCCCCATTTTCTGAAGTAGTTCTTTCCTCTCTTTTAATTCAGTCTTGATGTGAAGGAAGTTGCTGGGAGATTGCTGGCTGTACAGCAGTTGGTTTAGCCCAGTTTCCTAGAAACAGATTTTAATATTGCAGGTATCTCCTTGGCAATTTTAAAACAAACTGCTTCCAGCAAAGCCTTACACTGCTGTCTGTGTCCTGGGCACTATGTCACCAGGGTTCAGCTCAGATCAAATGGAGGAGAGCAATGAATAGTATTCTTGACATGATAGATGCCAAGAATTTAACAATCTTGCAACCGTAGTAACTACAGCAATTATAGTAACTACTAAATTATTGCAGCAAATGTAGTCTCGTCAAAATCCTTGCTTTTCAGATAGCAAATGCATGTTGGGGCAAACAAAATGAGACTAAGATGGTGCATAAACTTCCAGGCCATGGAGAAGAGGTGTCTGTTTTCTCAGGAGGCTGTGACTACTTGTGCGGTACTGTCCCTCCTGAATGTCCAGTGAAGGGAGATTCTACCCTTACAAATCATGTAAGATTGGGTGTCAGTCTTGGCACTGTTGAAGAGCTAAGCATCGGATTATGCACAGTGTTGGCTGTCATCAGTTCTTACCAGACTAAGGGCACTCGGTGTGGAGGAACTTTCATGGGATTAGATAAGTATTAGAGGAAATGAATTCAGCTAGCGGAGGAGATCAAACAGCATGTCCTCAGAGGGGGAGATATGGTTGCCAGCCTGTCTGGGTTTGGGTTTTTTTTAACGACTGAATGGTTGTACGAAATGGATGTAGCATACTTTTTTACCTGTTCGAGACCTGTAGTGGTGTCTTTGATGTCATCAGGAAGGAGGATGAACATACTGAGTTCATGTTTCTCATATGGCAACTCGATCATTTTGGAATTCATTGTTTCCATGGTGAGAACTGGAAAGGTATGTCTCCTGTGCATCATCTTCACAGGCTTGGTCTTGTTCTGTAAAGTATTTATTTATAAGTAAGAAATCATTCCTTGGAAAGATGACAATGACTCAGTGCAGTGGAGGGAAACTTTTGTAAGCCGCTTTTACAACAGTGATTTGTCATTAATTTCCCCAAGTTTTTCTTGAGTGGACAATATTGCTTATCTTGGTGTTTGTCTCAGAGAATTTTGTTGGGGGCTGAACTGACCAATTTCTCTCTTCTCCCCAAAACATGCATAACAGCCCACAGAGGAGGAGGAAAAGAGTTAGAAACATCTGGAAGGATTAGAAGAATGGGGTAGGTATGGGATATGGGCTTACAACCCTACGGCAGAGAAACAGCTATGCTTTAAGAGGGTGAGTGTTGTGCAGTTTTTCTGCAGTCTCCTCTCTGGCAGTAAAAAGTGACTAGCTGATTGCCCTTTATGTCACAACCCCTAACAGAAGATAACACTAATGTCTGAGCAAAGGGGCTTATGATGATGGGAGTTTCTGGCAAGCAGTTGCCTTTGCAGAAGTATGCAACCTCTCTTTAACATTCAGGTAAGCAGCCGATGTCTACAAGCTAATCAGAAGGCAGAAGCTGCAGTTGGTGGAAATTGCACATCTTTCGATGTGAATTCATGCCTCTGGATACATGCCATTAACATTTTTTCTAGTCTCACCCAACTGCGCACCCATTCAGGGTACCCTGTTGCAGCTGTATCTGAGCGGGTACGTCTGTGCCTAGCTAGGCTACACACCACAGGTACCATACTCGCCCATGACATGGCATGTGGTTGCCGTCCATCAAGCCTGGACTCTCAAAGTCATGTTTTTATAATCTAGCCCTTTTAGCACTGTTTTACAAAATGATCTTAAGTGATTCTAGTGCTTTTGGAAACGGTAGCTGTTATCTGGATCTCTCTAACATTTACCTCAGCAGTATCTTAATGTTGTGGTGAGCTGAGCACTGCAACCAGCTTTTCACAGTCTAGTTACCACAGGGATACCTAAAAGACTTATGAAATCAAAAGATTGCAGCAGTAGGTGTTGTCATCAGGCTGTTTATGGTAAGAAGGATCGTGGAGGATCTTACCTTGCTCATTCGGAAGGGTTGCAGATCTGTAAATTCTTCCAGAAATTTCACTTTCCATTCTGCCTTGAAGTAAATGGCATTTACCAGGATCAGCTTGGTGTGCTTTGCCACATCTGGTGAATTCAGCAAATTCTTGATTTTGCCTTTTGAAATCAGAAGAGTCAGGTTTCATTCCAGTGCAGCACAGTGAGGGCATGTTTTAATTCCTTTTTCTCTTGGTTCAACTCCTTAGTAAAAAAGTCCATGCCTCAGTGCCATACTCCCTAAAATACTCCTGTGACATAAACCATTAGTTTGTTTACAGTTTCCAAAGCTGTTTTCTGCCTGGTTCTCCTGACTAGCTGACAGGGATCAACTCCTTCGCCAAAAAATGTCACAGCTTCGTGACAAGCAGCTAGAAGCAGAAAGCCATATACTGCCTCACCAGATGGTTATGCCAAGTAAAAGGCCAGCACCTCAGGGCAGCACAGGATGGTACAGCTAGGTAGTCATCCCCACCTGCCTTGGAGCACACTGGTAGGCAGAGGTGCTTCTTCCCTCTATATCCTCTGCCTGTGGTGCATGGGTGCAGCACCAGGGCAGCAGCTGTGCTTGAGGACCAGCTGACACAAAGCATGGCAGAGTTGATGGGAGCCTCCTCAGGGAGCTCGCAGAGGTCTGGATCTGGTCTTTGAAGCTGTTTAAGTGTGCTGTTCTTTCTCTGTCCTCCCCCTGCATCTCTGCTCACTGTCCACATTGGAAGACAGTACCTGGCTGCTGCAGTAGCACGTGGGGAAGCAAGGCCGCCTGCCCAAAGGCAATGGCAGGCTAACACAATAGGAGAGGAAAGATGCTGGGGTTGAGCTCAGCTTACCATCAGTTTGTTTTTCAACCCAAGCATTGATTTCCTTTCTGGATTGTTCTGGTGCTGTCTTAAAGTTGACCTTCTGTGGCTCTGCTTTGTAGTAGTTCTTACTGAGCTGTAGATATATCTGAAAAATAACCAAACCAAACAGAACCAAAAAAAAAAAAAAAAGTTCTATACTATACCAGATATTTCAGTCCCAAAGGGCAGTTCTTAACTCTTGGACTTCTTGATAGCTTCTTGGGCCTAGAAGAGGACTGCAGGATCTTGCTTGTTACTCTCTGTTGGACTGAGTTAACAGTTAAGAAATAACCAAAGGACAGAAAATTCCCCTCTTTGGTCCCCACTTTCATTTGGAGAAGTGGGGAAGGCTGTGCACATCCCATGGATGTGCCTATTTTAATGTCTCATTTCCCAGTTCCAATTATTAAGGTTCCAATGATAAAGCCGTATTGCACAAAAAGGAATCCCTACACTACAGTCAAAGGGCAATGCAACCTGAAATTGTGTGAGCAGACTGACTGGTATATTCCAGTTAAGTTTGTCACTGGAATCCAGGGCTCTTATTTGCAGTATCCAGAGTCAGATTCAAACCTGTTCTATTCATGGCAGGCAATTAAAGTGAGAAATTTTTTTTGCACATTTTCATACTCCTCTCTGAGATTTAACTTACGGGCAGTAATGAGAAGGTTTTCTCCACATAAATACGGTTAGCACTTCTCAGTGAGTAGGCGGTTCTGGGTTTGTTGATGGCAGTCAGGAGTTCTTTGAAGCCAGAATGGATAGCTTCAGCTTGCCTGTGCTCAGGATCCTTGGGAAGAGAAATCATACATTCAGCAATTGTATTTTTGCATGAAGTTTTCAAAGTCATGCTAAGTCATTTGTGTGGGAGAGGGATTTGGTTCCACTCTCTTACCACTCTCGTGCTTATATTTTTCCAAATTTACCATCACTGCAATTTGCAGGGATCTGTTTATGACTGGATTAACTGATTTGCCATATAGCAAACCTTCCAGAGTATCACAGTGACTTGTCCTTCCATGTTTCTCAGAGTCTGAGTGAGTGAAAGGAACTGAACTTGAACCTGTTGTGAAGTATGTTGGGGTTTGTACTTTAAAAAGGGGTGCAGACAGGAAATACTGGACCCCTAAAGCTGTATCTGGACATTTTGATTCTGGAGATTCTTTATCTTGGGATTTCAGTTCTAATAGATACCATTTTTCTTCTCTTTGGTCTCCCCCGAGAAGGTCTGGCCACAGAAGAAGAGCTTTCAGTGCCTGCTGCTTGAGTGAAATGAAGAGCCTGCAAGCAGAGTTTCCAAAGGTAAGAAATAGGCATGAAGGAACTGGTGTGACTTAAAGCCGAATGGGAATCCAACGGTTGTCTTGTTTTGATCCTTATGATAACTCACTGTGCTGTCTGCTGCTTAGATGACTAATCAAAGGGATGCTGAAGCTGTAGTATAGGTAAATCCCATAGAGAAACAATGAGGAGCACTGTCCCCCTCCCAGAGCGCTGATGCAGTGCTCCTGTCTGCATGCTGCAAGGCTGAACTCCCTTCCACCGTTGTTGCTGTCAGCAACAGCAACGTGTCTGTGCAAACCCGAGTGGTTCTCCCATAATAATGGTACAAAGTGTCTGCATGAGAGTGCGGTGACACAGAGAGTGCTGGCCAGTACTAAGCACCACAGCTCCCTCTGAGCCAGCAGTGTGCCCATGTGGCATTAGGAAGGGTTGGGTCAAGGGATGTGGAGATACCAAAGCCCATCCTGCTGGATTGTCAGGCAGCTGTTGAGGAAACCATAAATCTAGATAGAAAGATGCATGCTGGCCAGGGGAGAGAGGGAGGTTGCTGGGATCTGCAAGCCTCCTGCCAATTAGTTAGGAGCTACTGGCATCGGCTGTTTGCTTCTCAAAGGGAATATCCTATCTGTGACAGAATCATAGAATTACAGGATAAATTAGAAGGTGTAGAATAATTTAGAAGAAGTCAGGTTCAGAGAACCTCTGTGCCTAGTGTGTGATACCCACAGGGCACTTGCTCTTAAGGGAGATGTGGGGGATCTGCTATGAAATGAGTAAAATTTGCCATTCACGTTTCATTCTCTGGTCTGCCTTGGTTCCTTGTCATTGTGGTGGCAAGTTTTTCTATCTAATACTAAATTTTGCAGCCATTAGAGGAGCCAGGTATTGTATGGGGTGTATGCTTCACAGAGCAGCCTACCTCTGCCATCTCTGTTGCTGTATTCCCTTTTGCACCCAGGTACATCAGAGCTAGAGCAGATGATATGCTCCAAGGGGAAAAGAAAATGTTTTTGCCCTTGTTGGTCTCATCCAGCTTGTTAAAAATATCAACTGTAAACTTGCCAACTGATGTTGAGACCAGTTCCATGGCTACAACCTGGAAAGAGGCAAAAGGCAGAATTATATTATTTGAATGTTTAAAATTATGTACACAGTGTATATTAGTAAGAAATGTTACATGTTCAACTCAGTGCATTGGCACCCGATAAAACTAAGTTGTATGTTTTATCTTCCACACAGATACTATTTGCTACCCAGACAAAGTCTTCCTATAATTGTACATAAGTCTTCTTTTATACAGCTGTAGTTTTCTTTGTGTTTCTTTCTGCCTTTGGTTTTCAAAAATGTGCAGATTTGTAAGCTGCATATTTTTCTTCTTTTTTGTCTTTAACTAATGATTTATCAAAGTAATGTTCCCAGGGGAATTTAAATGCAGGTTTAGTACATAGGTTCACAACACTCCTGGGTTTCTCCTGGGTTTAAATGGTTTAAAATTTACTTAATTTTGGATCTGTATAGAATTGAGAGCTGATACTGAGAAGGAATTTAGGCATATTTCTTAGCTCATGTGCTTTTCCTGGGAAGCCACCTGTTCTGAGTAGTATCATGAATAACTATAAAATAATAAACCTATTATTTGCCTTTATGCTGATGGAGTTTTATTCATGATGTGTACCTCCCATCCCTTCTGTATGTTCCAGCAATTTTATTTTCCCCAGAAACTGGCAGATCCCTTGAGGTTATGAGTATCGCAGACTTTAAGATATCTGCCCAGTGGTACCTGCCTCATGTTGTTTTTCAGTTAAGAGACCAGAAATGTTGTTGATGTTATTGCTGTTATTGTTGTTGTTGTTATTAAAATTTATATTTACGGAATGGAAAAACAGCAACTGTGGAGCAATCTCTGAAGTCTACAGGTATTTGTCAAGTGTTCAGTTGCCAAACCCCTACAGTTCTTCTGGCAGTCAGCGTGCTGTCAGTACCAAATCTGTAACACAGAGTGATTTTCTTTCCTTGGGGAACACAAGCAAGAGAGCATCAGGATGGAAATTTCTCTGTTTTCCGCTAATGAATACTTGCCTGAGTCCCTGGCCTGATAACATGCAGTGCTGTGCCTTTGCAGAATGGAAATAGCCTTTGCTTCACCTGAAGTATAGGACTCTTTTATCAAACTGAAGATTTTAATTTATAAGCCTGTTACTGCCCTAAGAAAACTTTCCTTTTTGTGATCAGTTCTGCCCCAAATTAGCAGTTTTCTTTAGCCTCACAGATTTATTTTCTCTAAGGGTTGGCATCTAGAGAAACATGAGGCAAGAATAAGGCACTATAACACTGGTATATTACAATTTCCTATACAGTCATGCAAGCCACAGATAGCTGTTTTTAAAGCATCAGAGAAGTTACTTAAATTTGTTGAAGTATTTACCTTTAATCCTGTGGGAGAGAAGACTTCGGTCCTGTCCTCGGTCAGGTTCTGTGTTTGTGTGTTAAGCAATGAATACATTTAGAAATACAGTGCAGTAGCTTGCACCTCCCTTTCCTTTTCCCCTACACCCAGGTTGTTTCTGCCTACCCAAAGATCCTTTCTAACACATCCCCAAAAGGTCTTGTGTAATTTTGTCCTCTTTGTTGACCTTGTCACTTTTCAGTTTTAAACTTTTCAAAAGGACAATGGAATTAAAATCTCAGCTCTGCTGTTACACCACAATGTTCTACTGACAGGATAGCAGAACAATTCACCTATTCCAATGGTCTTCTGGTTTTGTGGAGACAACTGCTCTGTTGTTTAAAATAAATGACTAGTAAAAAGGTTACACAACTAGAATGCTTGGGTTTGGTTTCTGGATGTAAGCAGATATTGTAAGCCTGATTCTCCTCTCTGGCTTTGTACAGCTGTGACTCCTGAGTTTCAAATGGGGTACGTCAGCATAAAATGTCAAGTTTAGTGATTGAATTAGACACTGTGGGTCCAGCTTGAGACTGACGATCATTTGGAGCATAGGCAGAGGCAAAGCCATGAGGGACCTTTCAGGGTAAGGGGTGGACACCCCACTGGTTGTGTGGGTGAAGGAATCTCACTGCAGCCATGGCTGGGAACCATGTGAGAGAAACACTGCAAACACTGAGTGCGCAGTACTTGCATGTAGTGAAGGAGAACAAGGACTGAAACAACCCTGGGAGGACTTGAGCAAGGATGGAGTGAAAAAATACAACAAGGGCAAAAATGGCACAGTAGTTATCACTCTGCAGTCCCAGAAGAGAACAAGGCTGCTGTTGGGTGATGGAAGAAGGTGGTGGCAACAACTGTAAGACCCTGGGGAACAGGGGAAGGGGAATGGAGGAAAGGAAGGAAACTACTGTGTGCTAAGCATTTTGCTGCAAGCCTGATTACAGGAACAGAGTGGGTCAAGTTTTCTAAAAAGTGGTAGAAATCAATGTTGTGCAAGGCAATGAAGAAACGCCAGAAATCAAGTAAGTGTTGGTTTTAGTATGATGAGTAAGTCCTTAAGAAATCAGGAGAGCAGAAAGGTCAGCTGAATGGTTAGGTGGTGGGAAAACCCAAGCCAGGAGACTCCAAGTCCCAAAGAAGTATGCCAAGAGTGAGCAAACTAGCTCCCCTTGCTGATCAGGATGCAAGGATGCCAGGCAGGATGAGAAAGGGAGGTGGCAAGGCAGAATGGCTGTTAACAAGAGAGAGAAAATCACGTAGTTTAATTGAAAGGGACATCCAGGTTTCACCCTCCTGCTTGGAGCAGGGCCATCAGTAGATAAGGTCAGCCACAGCCCTTCCAAGGACGGAGATTCCCCAGCCTTTCTGGGCAACCTTCTCCAGTGCTGTGCTGCTCACCCTGGGAAAAGGTTGTTCCCTAATGTGCAACTCACCCTTCAAGTGTTGTGGCCATTGCCACTTGGTAATTACCTGGCACTGCCAAAGGGACATTAACTCTGTCATCTTTGCAGTCATGCTTAGAATAGTTGAAGGGGAGAGAAAAGGTGACTCACTTTTCCATTGACTTTAAAGCTCTGTGAGTGGGTTTGGGTGCATGCTGCCATGGTTTTGTTCCTGCTCAGCCCTCTAGGTGTGGCTTTCCTGTCTTTATTCCTGAGGCACATCAGGAAGTGCTTAAGAGATTTGGCCATGGGGACATGAAGCCCTTGCATTAGGTGAAGCAGAGGATGGCAGAATTGCACCTGAACACAGAGGGATCCTGTGTCATGTTTCCCAGCTGAGACAGACAGAAGGCAGTGCTGTTGATGTTGTATGGGGACAGAATAAAGAACTTGCTTCACAACACTTTCCTATGCTCCTTGTCATTTGGGAAGCAGAGCCAGAAGGGACTTTGGCATCAGCTGGCCTCATGGAAGAAAATGGACTCAGTGACAGTCAGCAGTCTCCTCTCTGTCAAAAAAAGGGAGGCCTGCCATCCCCAGAAGAGCTGCTTCTAGTAAGATGCTGTTGGTGTGTGCAAGTGTGGTAAGACATTAGTCCTTTGCTCTCTATTGTGAATTCAGAGAGTTAGGAGCATCCCCTGCAAACATGCATGACTGACTAGGACACTCTTAGGAGAAAGAGTTGTGACAGAAGTACATGTGTACTGGGAGATTTGTGTGTAACCTTTCAGAAAGCGCTTAGGGACTTAGTAGTACAGGCTTGATTCTCCAATTTGATCTTGCCTCAAGCCAGTGAAATAAGTGGCAAAGGAAAATGAGAGTAGAGCAGTGCAGTGCTGGGCTGGCAACAGTGCTGAGTGCATGGAAAGGTACAAACAAGAAGATTTCATGGCATATGTTTTCTCTTCCTCCAGTTCTATAGTGCTGTTGGATATTATCCAGTCGCTGTGGGACAGAGATTAGAATGTACACCTGTTATTCCCTTTGCATGCAAGAAAGAAGCACCAGTATCAGCAACAGAGAGGATTCTGCAGGTTTATTTCATTACCAGCTGTGCCAAGCTGCAAACCTGGTACAGAACTGACAAGAATGTGGATGAGGTAGCCCTCCTGGGATGACCAGCTTAGTGAGCTGAAACTGACGGAGATGCAGCAGCATTCTGCAGAAAGGAGTTTTTCCTGTTTTTTTCTTCTTACATACCAAAGCAAGTGCGTTGGGACTTACTGGTTTAGATCAACTTAGTCTGTTTTGCATTGTGGCAGTTCTGGTTCAGAAAGCACTGAAAAAATGCATCAATGTTGTTTTGTGTACAGTTTGGTGCTTATAGCATCATGCTACCACTTTCAGGTTCTTTGGTCAGGAAAATGAGCCAGAGGTGTGAATTCCGGGTTATTTTTAACATGTACTTTCTGAGAGATTTGAAAAAAGTGCAGGAAAATTAAGAAGTGCACAGACTGTTCAGATGCTCTTCATGGTATTTTGTTCATTATTGTTGTTGCAAGAGCCTGTTTAGTAATGGTCATGTTTCTAGGGGGAAGAGAACCTTCCCAAGAAGAGGATACTCTTGGTCTTGTTGTGCCTGATAAAGAAGAGGAAAGGATGATCTGCCACAAAAATAACAGCAGCACCAAGACTTCGTGATGCCAGTGCTGCTGAGCTGGCAGCTGCTGCCTCTGTGCCTTCTTCATTGACTTCCAGATAACACTTGTGAAAAGCTTGTGACAAAAACAAATCATTGTTCTCTGATATTCCTGTGAAATCAGCTTGACCTTCAGTGAAGGCATCTTGCATCCCCATCCTGCTCAAAGTAGATTTGAGGTCATATTTCTCTTCTAACGAGAACCTGGGTAGATAAACTTCCATTTTTATTTTCTCCATTAGTTCTGGGCTGGTCCATGCAGACAAGTTTTCAAAACTCAATTCTCTTTCTAGCTGCAGTTGGTAAAAGAAAATCAGAAAATTAGACTCTTTAAAAACCTGTGCCCTAAGAGCTTTTTCTTCTCTTTTCCTAAACGGGGAACATTTCAAGCTGTTGTAAGAGTACCTGAAAAACAGGAGTGTAAGACCAGTTTGGAGATCTTTTTGACTAAAGGAGTATGTTGCTCTAAGGTAGGTCAATGCAGTATTTGAACTGTTCTCAGTAACTTTCAGGAATATAGCAGGATTAAATAGTTGTAAAAGAAAAACATCCGTGTCAAGTAACAATAGTCTGGTTGATTTGCTGTTCACATTTCTGTCTTCCCTACATTTTAGAATTTAATGAAAAAAGCTTTTTGTCTACAGCACACCCACTAACACAATGGTGAGAATTTAGTGTTTATTATCAAAAGGCAAAATCAGTCTCTTTACAGAAGGTGGCAGTGTCCATATGTATTAGCTCTGGACATGCTGGAAAATAATGGAAGCTGCCCAATTTGTGGTGGTTATTTTTCATTTTTTGGAATGAAATCATATCTATCTGAATCAGTATGGACAGTGGATCTCAGCAGGGCTGGCTTTCCGGCCTCCTTTTTGTTCAGCTGGAAGAAGGCCAGTCTTGTGTGGTTTGGGTTACCTGCTTCCAGGACTGATCACTGGGAACCACAGAAGTGCCAGCTGCCAAGAATAAGAAATCTAGTCTGAGCTCCAAGAGGTTCAAGTTCACAGTGCTAGAACAAGTTTGGGATTTGCTTTTCCTTGAGCCTGATCAGTACCCTCCTTCCTAGAAGCATGACTGCAGCAAAGTCTTTTACCTCACACATGCATAAAATAAATAATTACACCCTTGGTTTTTTTCAGATTATTTATGTTCTCAGTTGCTTTACCTTTCGTAGACTGGTGATGTCGCTTGGTAGCAGGATAAACATGCTGAGGTCATTATTAACGTATGGAAGCTCAAGAACATCAGTCTGGACGGATTCTATGTAGGTCCAGTTAAATTTATCACTCAGGTACATCATGGGCACTGGTTTAGTCGTATGCTGCAACAAATCAAATTACATGTTTGCCATTTGTACTCTGACTGAACAGCAAAGGACTGAGGTAAAGTAGCACAGTGGAGGCTTATAGTATTTAGCCTACAAGCTGCCCAGCGTGTCTGAAACATCGTTATGGCTCCAAGTGGTAGGACACAGGGTCTGCAGAGGACCCCATATTTTCTGGAAAGGCACTTGGAGTCTAGGCAGGCTGTCTTAAGCTGTCTCAGAGGACACCCATCATAGGAAGCTGTATTCCGCTCTGATTTGTCACGCGGATAGAAATGAAAATGTAAAGAACTAACCCATACAGTTTTGTTCACTGCTTTGTTTTTTCCTGCCTTCGGAGAATGGAAGGTTGTTTCAGGTCAGCCTCTGACAATTTTACTTGCTAGTATGTGTGCGCTGAAGATGTGGTGAAGAAAATATACTGAATGCTTTACATGCAGTAACTTGAATGCTGCATGGATTTAAAGATCGACAGGAATTTCTCTCCCCTATCTTTTTCAGTAGGATACAGGGCAGGATATTCCCATACCGTGTTTATTCTGAAAGGCCTTTGCCTTGTTGCTTCAGCTTCAAACTTTGTTGCCCAGTTTCCTTTGAAGTACAGTGCATTTATCAGGACTAGCCGGGTGAGTGAATCTACGGATCCAGGAGGCAGTAGATTCTGAATTTTGCCTAGAGAAAACAGAAGGACATTTACACATTTATACAGTTTTACTGTTTTGATGTAAGTGTTGGCACAGTTTCTGAAGAGATAAGCCAGGGAAATTGTAAGTGCCAATATGGCATGTGCCTAGCTTGAGATTATTCACAAATAGGTGGTTACTGAAGTAATCTTGATTTGCAAAGAAGAGTAAGCCACATTCCTCCCACATTCTGATGGAAGACACTGATTTTAGTAAGAGCTAGGCAGTAGATGACTACTTTAGGAAAACTGATCTGATTTACCTTTCTGAGGTGAATTGTTTACCTGCCTTGGGCCCCTTGGGTACAGAGACTTTGTTCAGTGCTGAAATGCTTCTTTCTGAATTGGGAGAGGAGAGGCTGGAGCTTACCTTCAGTGTGGTGTTCAACCTTGGAATTGATCTCTCTCCTGATTTCATCTGCTGCTCCCACAAAGTCAACTGATTGTGGCTCTGAATTGTAATATCTCTTGGCTAACTGTAAGTATTCCTGCAGATGCAAAAGAGACACCTGTCTTATGTTACCTACCAATATGAATGCTAATAAATGACTACAGCCAAACAGAGGGAAGACACAGTAAAAATTACACAGACTACAAGCACAGCATTTTGTCAAAGGAACAAAGTATTTTTTAGTGGAAATACTCAATTTACATATTTGCACCTAACTACATCTGCAAATCACTCTGAAATTAGATGAACATCCCATAAAACTAAAATTTTAGTGCACAGCATCTCAGGAAAATTCTCATACAAAACATTTGTGTTAAGGATAACAGCAGGATTTGCAGATGTAATGAAAATATTTAGAAGTATATGGTTTATGGTATGTTGTCATAGATAGATCATAAAGGTTAAATGGCAAGGCATAATCTGAATAAATGGCCTACCTACCTTGTTGAAAGGCAATGATTTTTCTCCATATAACTGGTTGACACTTTTAAGCATGTAATTTTTAGTGGGTTGGTTGATTTCAAAGTTGAGTGCTTTAAAACCAGTATGGATATTATCCGATTTGCCCATTTCTGTCTTGGAGAAAAGGAAAACAAGATGTTATTAATCTGTTGTGTAAATTAGTTCAAAATTTCTAATTTTTTCCTTCGCACAGCTCCAAGTAAAGTGTTTCTATTCAGGTGATCTGTTACCTCTATTAGCACACAAGAGGTGTTCAAAACTGGGCAGTTATTAAAAGGAGCATTTGAAAGTATTAAAATTTGCAGATGTGATATAGACACTGCAAGTCTTTCAGAATGCAAGCATTAAGAGCCTGAAGTATGTAAAACACTTAAGGGTTTGTAAGTAGAGGTTGTGAAACTAAGTATGTCCAGAGAATGAGGGACAGACTGTAACTGCTAAACAATGCATGAAG
The DNA here is from genome assembly GCF_023634085.1 of Falco cherrug. Taxonomy (NCBI): domain Eukaryota; kingdom Metazoa; phylum Chordata; class Aves; order Falconiformes; family Falconidae; genus Falco; species Falco cherrug. The sequence goes on along the minus strand of NC_073699.1, from coordinate 91,612,372 downwards.
ATCTGGCTGCATGATTCCTTTCATTTATGGAAGTCGGCTCTGTTACATGGAAATTTTGCCCCTGCATTTCCTAATCTTGCTTTTAATGTTAATATTTTGTGATTTTTTTTAATGTTGCAGTAATTGCAGTACATTCTTTATATTGAAGTAGCAGGATTAAGTGAATGTGGGCTTAAACTCATCAATGACCTTGAGGAAATTAAGCTGTGAATTAGTAAACTAAAAATCTGGACCTGTGTTCTATTCATCTTGTCATTACGTCAGAATCAGAGGCCTGAACAGACACTTAAATTTCTGAACTATTAGAAAGATCCCTTTGTCCTATCCACAGCACTCTGTAATTCTTACAATTTGGACAAACATCACTCACGAAGAACAGTCCCTCTCCTGTTCATGGTGTGCAAATGGGTTGTTGACATAGCCCCTAAAATAAATCTTCCCACCATGGGAAGAGGGATTTGGCTATGGGGATGTAGATCCAAGTGCCCATTCATCAGAACTTGTGGCTACTGGGGCTTTGCGGGCAGATTGCAGTCCCACAAAAAATAAGGATGATGGGAAAGAGCAGGGAGGAATTGTCAACAGGGACAAACAGCCTTTACTGACTCAGAGGGATTACATTTGTTTTTCCATATTTTTCTATGTTAAATTACATATACTTTGGTATAAGACGCCTGCCAGTATGTCAAAGAAGTATCTTGGGAATATAATGATTTCCATTTCTCTAAGATTTTTTGCAAGCAACTGATCTACCTTAGGAAATTCCAACATGTCAATTTGCTTTGTTAACTACTCAACTGAAATGGAAACTGATTTCTGAAACATCAGACACGGGTAGCCTGTAAAAGTTAATGTTCTAGTTTTTGTTGTCTTGATGCTGCAATCAAATGTGCGGAAGGGCAGCTTTGTCCTTGCGATTAGCTCTCTGAGGTAGGAACTGTGCCTGTTCAAAGAACATGTTGATAAATAGCTAGCTACGGGTAATAATTTGACAAAGAAATCTCTCCTCAAACTAAAGGAAAAAGATCAAGACCTCTATTGACAGAGAATGGTAACTTTAAATTTTACAGATTTGAGGTTAGCTTTTGTAATTCTGCCTAAAAAGGGGAAGCATGTAGTAAGTATTGCATTAGGTGAAGGTATCACAGGATGCGGTACCAATTCATTGTGGACACTGCATCTGAGGAAGGCAACCATAAGCAAATGCAAATGTGGAAGGAAGATACAAGCAAGAGAAGATGTGACCATGCCCATAGCTTGATCACTAGACTTGGTGAAATACCTTCTGGAAACAAGCAGATCGATTTGATAGATGCTCTTCCGCTCTATAATAGACTTGCATTTTTATGGTTGTGGTGACATTTCTGGCTCCTTCAACTTTGTTAAAGTGAAGTACCTATAGTGGAAAAAGCAATAATAAACGCGGCGATAGATTAGTGATGTCATGAGACTGGTGATGAAGAAAGTCAAACTCAGACTTTATTCTTGTGCCCAGTCCTGACTGAGTAATGTAGTCTTTGGTTAGGTCTTGAGGCCCATGTGTACAAATTGGCTTGTGCATGCCAAGCTGAGGGCTGCAGAGCAAAACTCTCATGTACCTACCCTTTCTAGAGGAATCTGCCTGCTTCGAGTTATGCCCTGAGCTGGCCAGTTAATACCTGGGAAGAGCCAATTATCTCCAGATGGAGACTCCCAAAGTCTAAATGAAGCGCTGCCTTGTGTCAGAAAGCATGAAAATGATGCAAGCCGTTTCGTGCCTTAGATCCCTTGCTCTGGGCATGTGCACCTTACCTGGGCTACCAAGGGTGTGTCCAGCCTTGGAATGTTTTTCAGAAGAGCTATGCCTTTTTGTTTCTTTGTTTTCCTGTCTTTCTAGCAGAAGATCATTCCTTTCTTTCTTACCCTACTAGCCCTCTTCTGTCCTGTCAATCAAGAGTTAAATCACTGCCTTAGCAGGTGGGACAACTGCCTTAGCAGGCGAACACTGACAAAGTTCACCTCCTGCAACAGGAGCTGGGTAACCGTGCACTGGGCTGTGCTCACTGCCACCTGCTGAAGCTGGGAACTTTGCACAAATACAACTTAGGGATTTCAGTAAGTGATTTTCCCTGTAAAATACATACCCCAAAGAAATGTTTGTAATCTCACCGTGTTTCTTCTCCGATATTCTTAATGTGGATTTATGTTTAGCAAAGTGCAAAACTTACAGTAATTATAGGGGAGAGTCATTTTTTGGGGGGGGGCATTTCCAAAGAGACGAGACATAAGATGGAAACTGTGGCAGAGCAGAAGGAGAATCCAGGTCTCCCACTCCCTGCTGAGTGCTCAGGTTATGGAGCTTTGGGATAAAGATCGCTTATTTCTTCTGGTGAGGTTTAAAAGGAGACAGTGCCACCAGTGCCACTTTTCTCATTTGCTGGGGGCCTGTTTCCAGAGGCTAGAGTAAACTATTTCCTTGGCCTGCACAAGCAGAGGACCAGTCAGTTCATTGCAGTGCACGTCAGGAGAAACGGGAGCTAGCATATGTGTATAGAGTTTTGATGAGTAATTTTTCTGCTTACGGCTTTCCTCTGTTCCATCACAGTAAATTTCTTGCATAAAGGGTGTTATTCCAAAAGATCAACCCTTTCAGACAGTACCTTTTGAAGCCTAGACTCACCTTTGCCATCTGATCTGCAGTGTCACCTTTGGCTCCCAAATAAACAGTAGCCAGGGCAGATGAAATACTCAAAGGGGAGAACAAAATGTTCTTGTCGCCCACTTCTTGACACTCATGTTTGAAAAAGTCAAGAGCAAAGCTTGTGTTTGCTTTACTCAAAGCTTCCATTGTAACAAACCTGCACAGAAAGGGAGAAAAGATGCTATTAGTGAACCACTATAGTTCACATATATATAGCTATGTGTCTGCAAGTTTCTCTTCAGTTTTTGAACTTTCTTTTGTGATTTAAAAGCTTTCTAAAAGTATTTATCCATATGAAGAATGAGGAGGATTGACTATTATAAAGTCATATGAGGTTTAGCACGTCCCGTTTCACTGATGACACTAGCTATCATTTAAGTTAGAGGAAAAGCAGTCTCCAAGCTTGTTTTGTGTTTGTTCACCAGGACATACATTGCACTGTCCTTTACAGCATCTTGAAGTGACAGTTGTTAAAGTTACTTATCAGAAGTTACTTATCAGTGCCTGGGCTAGAGGATACTGAGAGACTGTCCCTTATAACAACTTTTATGCTTCAGTTTGTGCAAGCACCTTGTGATGCTCAATTCTGTAGTGAACAAATACTCTAGTAATAGTAACGGTCAAACTGTTCCTTTAGGACAGGACAAAATACTGCTTCCAATGCTTGGGCAAGCAGCACCCCAACTATTGCATGCTAAGCACCCTGAATTCCCTTTTGGACTTTCAAAAATGTCCTGAAACTGTCTTGCAGGGCTAGCCCAGATCCTATCTTCCCAGTTCTTCTGCAGGACGAGGTTTCCATATTCAGTAGACCACAAATGCTGCTATTTGTCATTTGCATTTTAGTTTTAGCTGAGAGCTCTAGGCAGGGCCTAGGAGCTAGTCTGGTTGGTATAGCATGGCCTTAGAATAAAGACAGTTTGTATCCTGCGTAGCTTGCAAACCAGAAGCTGACCTGATGTTCATAAGAACTGAAGAGCACAAGAACAAATTAGCTGACTTACGCAAACACAGTGGTTCTTACTCTGCTGATATATATGCTGGCCAGTGAACTCTAGAAATCAGAGCACTCTGTACAATAAATTACTCTTCCTGTACATTTTTAAGACTTCTACCTTCTAGACCATGGCCTGTGCAATCCTAGTAAATTACGTTCCCAAGCATTTGTTTCCAGTTCACATCCCTGCTTCCTTTTTCTCTATGCATTTGTCAACAAAGCAACATCATCCAAGAGTATATGAGATAAATAATCTCTAGAAATCATTACAGTACCTTGTTTTGTGCAGGGAAGAACACTGCTGCTCCGCGTGTCTCCAAGATTTCTGCAGTTCACATGAAAGGTAGGGTGAATTTATAGTGTGTCTGGCCAGTTCTGCAAAGGTTCTTATGACTCATGACTGTGCAATTTATTATGCCCTGAAGGCCACATCCCTGTGGAAGAACTGAATCATCTCAAAGTAGGATGTGAAGTGGAGAATGATACTATACAAAAACCTTACAAAACTGACTGCAGAAATATTTCTATAAATACTTTTCGTGGCAACAGGCTAGTAACAGCTTGAACCCACACTTTAAACAACCTTCCTTTTGTGGTTTGGAGGGTTTTAAAAAAAGCAGTTGCTGACCCACTTCTTTTATGATTTGTCTAATAGAAATTATTTCTGAGGAACAGACAGAGAAAAGACAGTGATTTCTGATGTGTGTTTTTCTATTGTCCATTTCCTACTGGAAAAATATTTGTTAGTCCTAGTGGGTTTCTGTTTTAAAAATTTAATTTTGTTAATCTTGGAGTATTCTAGGACTGTGCAACCAGGGAAATGTCACTGTGAGATAGTGAAGGCTGAGAAACAGGCACCAGACCCTTGCTCTTGTTATCAGTGGTGACGTCACTAGCACCTGTTATGGATCTTAGATTAGACTTCATTTTTCTGCTTCTGTTTCCTCACCCTAATCTGAAAGCTGCTTTTTGACCAGTGTAGCACTTCAGAGGGCTATTTTCCATTAAAGAAATTCATATTCTGTCAAATCCTTTTTTTCTTCTTGCCTTGGCTACTAAAATACCTCCTTCCCTGGTTTTTCTTGCAGTCATGCTGTCCCTTCTGTGTCCTCTTTATGACTGTCCACCCCCACTTTGACGTCCAACTGAAACACCCTGTGCCATCCTACCGTTGCCCTTTATTTCATTCTTCACCTCTCTGCGCTGTCAATAACACCACCTTGAAAACCTGGATAGAAGCTGTTGTGTCTCCAGGGCTGTCTCCTTGACCCCAGAGCAGGACTCACAAGGTCAACTGCCTTGCCAGAGTTTTCTTCTGACCTGCTGTACACGAGCCTACATTTAACATGTACTTACGCTGTACGTCAGTGGCTGTCACAAAGGATCCTGTGATGAAGAAAGACTCACGGGAGTACCTGCAAAATTTGGTATAGGGGATAGGAGGGCACAGCTGCCAAGGGTCGCTTGCCAGTGGTGAACCTTCTGCATCAAAATAACTTGGGAACCAAAAGCTTTGTTAAAGCCGCTTGCCTGTTTGTGAGGAACCACATGACTTTAATCAGATGTTTTCCTACCCCTTGGGTCTCTTGAAGTTGTAGCTACACAAAACCAGCATGTTTCAGTGTGAGTTGTAATTAGATGCATCTGTTACATTTTCCAAAGAGTGGCATAGCACAGGAGAGGTGTTCACTGCAGAGTTGATTGCTTCCATTGCTCCTGGGAAAGTTGTAATCTGTTTACATTGGCCCTAAGTGATTTCCAAAGCCTAAATGATTTGAGTAATCTTTGCAAATTTAGCCATGTTGTCAAGCAAGTCATAGATACACTGGATAGACTCCATCCGTTAGAGCAATTACTGTGGATTTTCTTGTTTTAAAGCAGGGGTGAATTTAATTTGCTGACTTGTAATATTGCTTGCTGCTTTACAAGGAGTGGCTGATGAGTTCTGTTTACACAGAAATGCTGGGTTAGACTGAATGAGAAGCTTGTGCCTTTGTGCAAGGTTTTAAAGCTACCTTTTTAAAACACCTCTTGAATGCCATGGCTGGTCATTAGTGGGAAAAAAAAAAAAAGAGCATACCAAGTAATTAAAATTATATTCATCTCAAAGGACAACATATGCTAAATCAACATGATGGATTGATAACTTTTTCCAATATCCTTTTAAATTAGCACCACCAGAGGACATGGCCCAATGGGTGGTGCTACTGCTGACTCAGTAGCGGTGGTACCCTCACTCCCACTCTATACTAAGTCAACACAGCAACACACTAGAAGACTTATATTTGAATTAATAGTGTCCTTCCTGTGGGAAGCAAACCTGTGGGCTCTTTCACTGTAGTCATTCATGTTTCCATTTAGTCAGGACAAATATTGGCAGGACATCAGTGCCCTGGCCAGATCTCAGCTATACAGATGCATTTTGTTTTCCTCCAGTTTCAGTGTAACTTAGCACAAGTCATTATGACTTTCCTACACAGTGTGCTGCTCTGTTCAGTAGCACCTGGGTTCAGGAGCAGGTGAAATGCTTGATGTCTGAATAGACCGTTATGAAGTGCTCTATAAAGGCTCTTGAGGGTCATGAGAGAAAGACTTTCTATCACAGAAAAACGGTAGCTTCTGCTTTCACACTGTATTTTAGATCACAACTTCCCATGGCTAGTTTTCATGGTCCTTGTATTTTTTATCATGTTTCATGTTATTTTAGTTATTAACACCATATAACTCTTGGAAAACTGATTTCATTCAAAACTAACATGTTGTATATTTCAGGTAGATCAAAAGAAAAAGTGCTGTTTGAAGGAAAACTGTTCTGTTTCCCTGACATCTTCAAATATTTTTTTACCGGTATAAGCACTGTTTATTTACTTGGGAGGGAAGAATTTCTAGTTCAGCCAGCAGAGCACTGTATTCAAGTTTTTGGCTCAGCCAGAGCAGGCCAATAGGTTTTAAACATGAAAGAATTTTAAATGGTCCCAAATCTTTAAAAGGACTTCAGGACTGTCCTGGTTTCAGCTGGGACAGAGTTCATTTTCTTCTTAGTAGCTGGTACAATGCTGTGTTTTAGATTTAATATGAGAAAAGAAGCATAGGTTTTGAAATCTGAGACTATTTTAATTCCTTTGGAGGTCTGATATAATTTTTAAAAAATCTCTGTGTGATTTAAAGTTAAAAACTGTAAGGAGGACACGGGCACAGAAACTTAGAAAATAGTAAGGGTGCTGAGTGACTAGATACATGAACTTTTCCATGTTAAGGAGGACTCTTTTCTGGGTGATGCCTCTGTCATAGTATAATTGAGAGCATGGCATGAGCGTTTCCTAACCCTGCCAACTAAAAAAAAAAAGAATTTATGTGCATCACCTAAACTGGTTATAACAAATTTTGCTTTGTGCTATAAGAGATTTTTATGTAGGATAAGTTTGTCTGAAATCTTAAATGGTTTTTAAATTTAAGAGGGATTAGTTCTTTGGGTATCTTTTTTTCCTTGTAAAGCTTTGATTGAGGATACACCTGCCTTTATTTTGAAACATAGTAGATATCTATCTGTTGTGTACCTCCTACGAAGAAGTTTGCAAACCTTCCCTTGCCAAGCCATCCTTGCTGACATACTCTAACAGTATTTAAAACCTTATGAGCTGCCAGAGGGTGTGGTAAGGCTCCTGTATAAGTATTACTGAGACATTTTGCTCCACACCTGCAGAAAACAAAGGTGTGGTGAAATTTGACAGTACTGGCACAATTCATTGTATTTTACTATTACTTCTACGTGCTTTGGCTTAGACACTGTAATTAGTAAAGGTAGTGTTCTGAGAAATGCAACTCTGTTAAGAAGTGCAACACGTGAGAAAGGACTGATCTATATATCTGAAAAGATATAGCTTATCTGTTAATGAACATGCACGCTGTTTTCACGTATGCAAGGGTGCAGTTTTCCTTTGAATGACTCAGGGGGTGAGCATTTTTGAAGTATCCCAGGTAGCAGTTAACGTCAAAAATATGAACAGTGGCCAGAATTTCTTAGTCATGATACACAGTACTGCATTATGAGTAATGATGTATGTGTGGTTTGTATGCACTTTAGCCGAAACTTGTCATTTTTCCGAAAAAATCTCTCGAAGGGTGTAACTGTATGTCAGCTGCACAACTACTGAATCAGAAAGCTGATCTCTGCTTTGTGTTAATGGGAGTTTCCCAGGCTGAAGTGCTATAGTGCAAGATGTACTGTGTTGTGGGATGAAGAATGTGAATATCAAGCCAATGTATCTTCAAAACACATTCTAAACAAGAGTGCCTCCTACACAGGAGCCTTGTGCTGATGTGCAAGAGCAGTGTACAGAAGAAGGGCTGTCTTTTAAGAAACCCATGTAACCGTTTGCTATTTTTTCACACAGCTCAACTGCACATATTCTTGCCTGGTGGAATGACCAGGGGTTTCACAAGGCAGTTGGTATTTTCAGAAGTTTAATCAGGAGAATTTCCCCTATACTCACTTGTGGAAGCATACTGGAAATCTCAGCTATTCACTGCTTGGTACCTGCTGGCTCCTCATAGTGTCATGATTTTTAGGCTACCCTTGGGACCGATCTGAACTACCTGGTTAAGTGCGCATACAAAGGCAGTAAGCGTTTGTCCTGGAAGAGGGCAAGCCCAAAAGGGGGCTTGGGATGGAATTTCCACCTCAGGCTTACAAGGACCTTGGGTAAGCTGGAGTGTTGTTAGAGTCATTTGAACATGTCTTACCAATTTGTCATTGGTCTTACCAGTGTCTTTGCTAGGTCATCATGTCTTACCTTTGTCCTTGCAAGATTCTTCCACCTTTCCATCTCTCACGTTCTCTGTCTATTGCACAAAGAAACTGTCTTTTGAGAGCTGACATCCTTTTATGTGGTTTAAGTCAGCAAGCTTTTCATAACAGTGACCAAGTAGAAATTAATGACATGATACACAACCAGTAAGACAGGGTGATCTCATGACCCTTTCTGCTTTCAGACAAAATGAGATGGACAGTTTTGATTCTGTTCCTCAAATTTTTGTGAGAGATGCAAAAGCATGAACTTTCAGGGTATTGCACTGAGAACCTTATTTTAAAATATCCTGATGATCATCTGCTCTTCTTTACCAAAGCATTTCCAAGCACTTTGGAGCTGCCCTTTCCAGCTGTGATTCAGCTGTATGCAGACCTTCGTGGTGCCATTATCTTTTGTACTGGCTCTTTTAGGGCTTTCAAAGCCAAAAGCAGAAGTCTCTTTCTGTAATTCAAAACTAGTGTGATTGTCCCTTTCAGCTGCTTTAGACTTCTTTCTTCTTGGTCAGTCTCTCTTCATTTTCTAGAGTTTTGGCTTTACCTTCTGAGGCTTTCTTAATATCCCTTGCTTCTGTGGCTGCTGATTCCTTGTCTGGGAACATAGACAGACCAAGCCACAGATAGACCAAGAATAATTTGAATTTAGTGGTACAGAGGCAACATCAGGCTAAGGAAACTTAGCAGAGTACGTGTAAGGAGAGGCAGAGTACCTGCTTTCTGTGGCTAGAGAGGAACGGGCCCCCACCCCACCTCCTGCAGATACAGTTGAGATGCAGCTTGGACTCGGTAGCTGATGCAGCCTTACTACACGGCAGATGATTCCTCTAGGCAGTAGGAGTGGCAATGTTTCCTCCCACTTTCTTCCCTCGTCCCAAACCTTCCTCTCCCTGACATTTCTCCTCTTAGTAATGAGGCTTGACCCCAGCCCTGCCCTCTTCCCTCACTGCCGCGAGAAGCAGATAGAGATCGCTGAAGGGCAAGGAAGATAAAGGGGGACAGGGTGACGGTGATGGTGGGGATAGTGAAGGCCTTGGGCATGGCTGGATAGCAATGAACAATGCCCAAGGGAAATGAGGCAAAACGAAAGAGAGAAGAGGGGTGAGGAAAGAGGAACTGCTCTTACACACAGCCCTGTGAAGTCTGATGATTCCTTCTCTGTCCCCTTTGTTCAGCTTCAATTCCTGTATCTCTGCTTTCCTTACACGAACTCATCTGACACCTCACTATTCTCCCACTCCATACTGATCTCTTATCAGAGCCGCAACACTGGAATTTTACCTGTGTTACTAACCAGTCAGTCTTCCACCGGGAGGATTGGCTCACCTCCAGGATCCTTCTCCTGTCATCTGTAAGGTGCCGCTAATAGAAGTTTATTGTTTGCCTGCGTTGGTTTTAGACTGTGGAATGCTATTGCTAACATTTAGAAAAAATAGGAAAGTACTGTATGAGTTGAAAAAATAAAAGCTCAGATTAGTCTGGAATCTTTTTTTCCTGAGAGCAGCAGGCAATTGCGAGTGTTTGCTCATGTCACAAGACACTTAGACTGTATGGTATTAAAGTCTTTATCTTGTGATGTTTAAGAGTATAACAGTGAGGAAAAGGAAGTCGGATACAAATGATAGCCCATTGATATCCACATATAATAACGTGGAAGTGAAGTATAGATTATGCTACTGGGACAAAAAATAAGTAGTATGAAGCTATGTATTATCTCACCTTTATTCCTAAACGTTGTTAACCATCCTAGGAATTTGCTTTTCATGGAGTGACTAAGCATTGCTTGGGATTTACAGAAATATTCTGTAGACTTTGGCTCCAAGAGGGTTAAAAGTTAGGAAAGACAGTGAGAGCTTTGTGGGCTGACCATGAGAGAATCATAACGAAGGAACTGGCGGGGCTCGTTCCCACATGTGGCCAACTCTCATTTGGTGAGAGAAGGCTAAGCTGGCTGGCTGGCTTACACTATTTCTACATCAGTGAGATTTGGATTTATATTTAAAATGAAATTAATCAGAACATTGTGGGTTCTCCTACCTTGAAGATATGCAACATTTGATTGGGAAGGACCCTGAGCAAGCTGGTGTATCTTTGAAGTTAGGACCAGATGAATGTCAGCTGCCCATTCCAAACCAAGTTACTCTCTCACTCTGTGAACTTTAGGAGACCAATTTTTGCAAATAACTGACTCTGTTCAACTGAGCAGTATTACTTACATTCTTATGTATTTGAAGAATTAGGACTAGAATAAACAGTAGGGCCCCAGGGTCAGATTCTGTCATCGCTATGGAAATTCATTACGTGAATTACCTCCCATTGTAAAGCTGCAGGCAAACAAGCAAGTGTGGTCTTGTATCTACGTAACTCACTAATCCTTTGAATTAATTGTGTCTCTTTGCATGTGTGAAATTACATATATATATGGGGCGTGCTGGTGCAGCAGTAAAAGCCTCTTGTGATGGGTCTTAAAACTGTGAGTCAGCCTTCTTCTATACTTGTGCTGAAAGAAATACGGGGGGTAAAAGAGAGGGTAACCCACCTGTACTTTATGACATAGCAGAGAGCCAGAGTCTCTGGGACACGGTGCTGACTTATTTTGCCTCTTTGGGGATGGAGACAAAAATCTGTGGCCTCCTCTGTTGGCACAAAGTAGACGACTTGTTCCATGCTGGGTGATGGAGGTCTGATAACTGTCACCTGTCTTGTGGCTACATGCAGGCCTGTCCTTTAGAGGCCTGTTCTTTAGGTGCCTGTTATTACGGAAGCTACAGTCCCTCAAGTGTGGAAGGCTGCTGAAGTTTTTAGCCATTAGACAAATATTTCTCTGCCTGAGATCTGAGGACTCCAGCATCCATTCCTTCGTGGGTATATGATTTGCCAAGCCCCAAAATGGTTTCAAAGTTTTAAGTCTCTGAAAACATAGGGCTGGGAATGCATGTATATATTTTTTTTCATCTGTGTATTGGAGATGGGCGGACTGCATGACTGGTTAAGGAAGTGACTACTGAGGACAGGAATATGACTGCTTGTTGCTGTGCTAGCTGGAGAAGTCAGCAGGAATCACAAGGCAGCACTGCATCTGTTTGTCTACATACAGGAGCAGGTGTACTTCTTTGGGTCTTCCATTTGCAAAAAAGTATGTTTGTAGGTATGATAAGAACTACAATGGCCTAGAAATAGTGCAGTTTTAGAACAAATCTGCTGAAAATTAAGTGTCCCGAGGATTTTAGGTGCCCTAGTTCCATGACCAGATGAACAGAAACACCAGGACAATAGTAAACACATTGTTAGCTCTCTTGCAATATATTTCCCCATTTGTTATCTCCTGAGCAGCAATTGGCTAAGATACAGGAAAGTGAAGAAAAATATTTGAACTATTTATACACCAGTGAAGGTGGTGTCACATTATCTTCCTTTTGCAAGATCATGTTTGCTACCAGCAAGTTATGCCCTCCTAGGTCCTATCAAAGTCTGTGTTATCTTGGGGGATGGAGGAGGGGAAAGCCAAAACAAGTAGAAAAAGCAAAATGCTGTGTGGTGGAAATGTAAAAACATTCCATCACAGACCACCCAGCACTGGTGCCATGCTGTGTGTACTGGAGTCAGGAAAGAGCATAGCTTTCTTGCAGTAACTTCGCCCTCCAAAACCTTTCACTCTTCTGGTACTCCTCTGTGACAGTTCAGTACAGGTCTGTTTACTTTCTTGCTTCAGTGACAAAGGGAAGAATAATTCATTCCAGAAAGAAACTACCACTTACCATAGACATTACTTCTCTTAGCATGATTATTCTCTTTAGTGACAAAATAAGAGCCTACAAAGCTTTATAAATACACCACAAAGATAATTAGAAAACACCTTCCCATTTCCCATGTATTCTTCGGGGCAGTGCTGTCTCAGTGGGATGTAGAGTCTGCACATACCCAGCTGCCTTCCAAACCACTTATCAACTCCTGCTTCAGAGAGACTAGATGAATCATGGTTTGTGCTGAAGTGTTGTATCTGACCAGTTTGAGTTGCATTCATGAGGGATTATGGGTCATGCTGGTCCCTTTCTGGCAGAAAACTAGTTTCAATATTGTATTTTAGCCCAGAGTTAGGAAAAACTGTCATCCCTCATCTCTCTGTAAGCAATGAACCAACTCTGATCAAAGAATTACAGAATCATAGAACACCTCAAGTTGGAAGGGACTCATAAGGATCATTAAGTCCAACTCCCTGCTCCCTGCAGGACTGCCTAAACCAAACCCAAACGACTAAAATCATTGTCCAGATGCTTCTTGCACTCAGACAGGATTGGTGCTGTGACCACTTCCCTGGGGAGCCTGTTCCAGTGACCCACCACCTTCTCAGTGAAGAACCTTCTCCTAATGTCCCATAGGAGCTTCCCCTGACACAGCTTCGTTCCATTTCCTGCTGTCCTGTCACTGGTGGGCCAGAGAGAGCAGATCAGCACCTCCCCCTCCACAGCCCCCTGCCCTGAGGAAGTTGTAGGCTGCCATGAGGTCACCTCTCAGCCTTCTCTTCTCCCAGCTGAACCAGCCAGGTGACCCCAGCTGCTCCTCGTAAGTCTTGCCCTTGAGGCCTGTCCACCATGCTTGTTGCCCTCCTCTGGACACACTCTCACAATCTGATGTCCTTCTCATACTGAGGTGCCCAAACCCCCCAGTACGTGAGGTGGGACCGCACCAGCACAGTGTGGAATGGGACAGTCACCTCCCCTGACGGGCTGGCTGTGCTGTGCTTGGTGCGCCGCAGGGCACTGCTGTCCATGCTGGCTGCCAGTGCTGCCCTGTAGCCAGTCCCGTGCCCGTGCAGCGCCAATTCACACTCCGAGTTGAGGTGTTCATGTGTTGGGTGTCTGCACAGAGATAGGTGCTAGGCAGTAAATCCATACAGTGAGCACATCTCTTCACACATACTACAACATTTTAAATATTTTGAATAATTGTTGACAATTACATTTAGTCACACAGTTCTTATTGGTTCTTGCAAGCCTCATCTCCGTTTGAAGGTACAGTGTTTGGTTTTTTCACCTTACATGTTCTGTGGGGAGGGGGCGTTGTTAGTAGTGGGCTTCCTTTCCTCGAGGCTGGATCTAGTTAGGATGGTTCACACATAGTTCAAGTAATTTTCTGATTAGTCTCATTAACCATTTGGTTCACTTTGAGCTTATCTTGTTACTTATTAGCTTAAGTATTTATGCTGTCTATTCTCCCAAGGCCATGTTTTGTTAACTGTTCATAAGCATTAATTAACACCCTCTGTTTTTCAAACTCTTTTTTTTGTTTTTCACTATAGATATTTACATATTTTGTCTAAATTTCAAGTTAAATAACAGACTTCTATTAATCACATATCTGCCAGCCAGTCAACTATACCAGGGCACACTGTTGACTCATATTCAACTTGTCATCAACCCAAACCCCCAGATCCTGTTCTGTGGGGCTGCTCTCCAGCCTCTTGTCCCCCAGTTTGTATGTATAACCAGGATTAGCCTGTCACAGGTACACTTAAAATACTCCAAATGAAATATATTTGCTTAAACATGTTTTTATTATGATTAAAGGAGCAAAAAGGTACCTCTGCAAGACCCATTACATATGGATACATGGAAAACAATTTCATTAATAACATGTCATGATGATTGAGACAAAAAGACTTAAGGAGAAGTATGAATTACAATATTTCTATAATACGTCTTTAGAAAGTGAGGAAGAGCTTTGCAGTATCAGGAGCACAAAGAAAAAACAATTGCCTTGTCAGTGTAGGAATGGTTGGTGACAGTTTAGAGTTTAATCTGGGAGCTTTCAAGTGACTATCTGCACAGGAGTCACCACAAAGCTTAGCTGTTAGAGAAACGTGACTTAATAAGAAGGCTGCATTTTTTTGCATAAAACTTCTGCTGATATATGGGGTTGTATTTTTTCAGTGTGATGATTTGGCCCTATTATTGTTAACTTGCGCCAGGAACATCTCTGTTCACAGTAATGTTTTATTTGGGTCCAATTTTTATTCTCTTAACACTTCATCTATGATTAAATAACATTACTGTGCAGGAAAGAAAAGCAAATGGCTTTGTTATGACATGAATAATGTCTCTCACTAAACTTTTTTTTTAATAAACCCTTCCGGTTCTAGAAAATACCGATGAAAGAGGGGATATGTGTTTCTTTTTACCCTTGATATTGCAGTGCTTTGGGTCTTGCTGTGAGGGACAGAAATTTTTTCAGCTTTCTTCTTTTTAAGGGGAAAAGCATCTGCCAAAGAAGAGAATGCTGTTGGTTGGGTTGTGCTTGATCAAGAAAAGGAAAGGGTGGTCAGCCTTAAACTCTTCAGAGACACTTGTAACTTCTGTCCCAGCTTCTGTTGAGCCTACCACCTCACTGCCTGCTTCAGAGATTTCCACAAATGCCTCATGGACAGCTTCAGACACCTTCAGCTTCTCTGCTGAAGAGATGCCAGAGAGATTGGCTGAAGAGCTGAACAGGTCGGTCATACCCAAGGCCATCAAGACACTTGTGAGGTTATATTTTTCCTCAATCTTCATGTGGGGGAAGTACACTTTAATTTTCTTCTCTTCCATAATACTAGAACTGGTCCATTCCATGAGTTTTTCAGAGGTGATTGAAGCTTCAAGCTGCAAGAAGACAAGCAAATGAGATCTCTGGGATGAGAACACAGCTTCCTTTGTGGCAATGCAACACTGTAAGTTTGGTGTGTTGCGTTTTTTTTTTCTTTTAAACTGTTCTTGGCATGGCATTTTTTTCTAGGTATATACAGATTAATGTATCGTGGAAAGGAAAACAAACTATGACTCTTTCTTCTCTGCTCTGTCCTGCTTTCTGTTTGTTTAATAGGGTTACTGCCAATTAATTTTCTGAAAGAGATGGCTACTTGGGAAATTGCACCTAAAGCTCTTCCCTATTGTCTTCTTTGCTTGGGAAATATATTTCAAAAATTATTCTATGTTTTTGAATTGTAAGCTCTATCTACATTTAAGACCTCCGAGTAACCAGGTGTTAATGGTAACCAATTACTAACACCTGAACTATCAGTTATTACTGAGGAAATTTGGCTGTGTTCAAATGCCTCTTCATTTTTATAGGTTAGATTCTTTCAGTTAGCATATAAACATTTCAATGAACTCACATTTGTTACATGACTTTTCCTATTCAGACTAACTACAGTCCTGCTAATGACAATATCCTATGCCTGTATTCTGTTCATATCAACAATAGTATGTTATGTACATTTTATTTTCTGAAATTCCTTTAACCATTCCAGTACCCCTTATTTTCAGTTTTTAGACAGTTTAATTTTTGAAGGTATGAAGGAAGCATGTTGAGCACTGCCAAATCAAACAATAACTACAACTAGTAAAGCTAACATGAACTTCCCAGGAAGCTCCTCAGTGTGCAGGAATGGAGATACAAAACCTCTGGAGTTCAGGCTGCTGGAGTAACAGCTGGTTAGCTGAGAAGAATCTGTTCTTCAGTGACCAGTATTTAACCCACTAAAGCAGTTCCTGTGCTTCTATACAACAATCCCATGTTGCCGGTGTTCAGCTCTGTGCTGGTGAAGTGTTTTAGGATAACTCTATTGTGACAGGCTTTGCAGCACCTAAATTTCGTTGTGTTTATGGTTTTCTGAAACTCAAATGCCACAGCCATACCTGCTCCAGGCCAGAGACATCATCAGGCAACACAACCACCATGCTCAACTGTCCGCTGGCATATGGAAGCTCCAGGATCTTAATTTTGTCAGAAGCCATCACTGCCACTTTAAATGAACCAACCTGATACATCATCTGCACAGGTTTGCTTTCTTGCTGCAAAAACAAGATAATATAGTTTTCACAAGAATTATTCCTATAGTGTAGAAATGTCTACTTAGGGTTAAAACTATTGATTGCCCTTCTTGAAGAAGATTGTAAAACAACTTGTATACTCTATTCATAAATTCTAGGAGATTACACCTTTAAGGTGGTATATGCTCATGTACCTCAGTCATTCTGAAAGGCACTGTCTGGGTGTCTTCATCCTTAAATGCTTTCTCCCACATTCCTTTGAAGTAAATTGCATTGACAAGGACCATTTCAGTCTCGAGATCCACAGCACCCGGCTGAAGGATGTTTTTGATCATTCCTTTAAGAATGCATAGGAAAAGAGAACACATGTATATATACTTCTGTGTATAACCCATCTTAGTTGGCAATCACAATGTTAAATGAAGGGTATAGGATTTGTGGGGAGGAGGGTGTAGGGCAGGGACATTGTTTTGTTTTTGCAACTGTAATCTTGTGTTTCCAAGGTTGATTTGCTCACTGCTGTTGGTAATAGCTGTTGTTTCCCTCTCTGTAAAGAAGTGTAATGAGAGATATAAGACCCAGAGATTTACTTATTACAAAATAAGTAACAAATAAGTTTACAAAATAAACCTGTATATGTTATGACAATGGGAAGAACCATTGCAACCTTTTATCTCAGGATGGTCTCCAACCCAAACAGTAAGCATAAATACTTCTTGCTTGAAACCGATGTTGAAAGGAGATGTCTATATAAAGAAGGTAGCAGGAAAGGAAACCAGAATTTTACTCTGCTTTCTTGTTATACTTTGTTTTTTTTTTATTCAGCAGTCCTCATGCACATAGCAAGCTCATCCCTTAGTTCTTTCCCACCAGTAGCTTTATCATGGCCTGGTTTTCTCCTTCAAAGTATGACACCACGCCAGAAGTTGTGTGACTGTGAATATTTTCATTTAGGTTAAAATTCAACATCTTTTATCTGTGTTTACTGTTCAGGCTATATGTTTCGTGCATGAAGGAAAGGAGTATTTTGAGGTGTCCAGGAAGAAACTGGAAGAATGGAGGCACCACATGGAGATGCAGTGGAGTAAAAATCCCAATTGTGATGTACCTATTTCTATGCATTTCATACACATCTGTGGTTTTCCATTGTCCTTTACATGTTAAGATTTCTCAAGTACCTTATGACTGTATGCCCTACTCAATAGACACACAAAAATTCTGGGGAGCTTGAGGGCAAAGTGCACTGGTCAAAGGATATCCAGATTCTTAACATTAGTGTCAGACCCCTTGTCAATGTGTACAGAGCATATTCTAGTGCTGTCTCTTTACATACCTGCAAAGCCCCTACAGATATAGAGGTCTTCTAAAAGGAACGTGTCTGAGGAAAAATGGTAGTTTCATATGTGGTAACTGATCTACTACCCAAGAGAAGGAATAGAGGGAGAGGTTTGGGGTTTTTTTGTCTCCTGACTTAAGCATTCTCTTATGCTGTCTGCATGGTGGCAGAAGGGAAAATATTTATGCTGATATTTGGCTTGCTCTTACCATTTGTCTGACTTTCAACCCAGGAATTTATGAGGTCTCTGGCTTGATCTGCAGCTGTTTGAAAGCTGATAGTTTCCAAGCCTCCTTTATACAGTTCCTTCACACATTGTAAGTATTCCTGCAAACGAAGAGTATGCAGTTTTCAGATCAGCATGCCAAAGAATTTTGTACATGTGAAATGCAAGACTGAAATTAAGAGATATTAATATTATGCTTGTTAAGACTAATTGGTAAGCCATGGGTTTAGATTATAAGCATCTTAAGATTTGATATTCATTGCTACAAGCAAGAGTATATGCTCACATTTTAAAAAATATTTTCCAAACTGAGTTTGATCCACAAATGGCATTCAATTCCATTGAAGTATGGTGTGTTTTTTTTTAATTTGCCCAATTTTAACTTTATTTTGCAATGATATTTTTCCTTTAATTTCAAATTAAATATTCCTTTCAATGGGAAAACTTGGAATATTTTTGAGAACCTGAAGTTATTTTTCAGGTTTGTTTTACAAGTTGAGAAAACAGTTGGAGTTAACCGTTGTTTTGTTTTCTGACAAAAGTTATCTTTACTAATTATACCTTGACATGATCGGATCATGATTGTACTTTGCACAAATATCTTTTTGGATAGGCACATTTTTTCTCAAGACTGTAGAGGGTTAGGGCTGTAACAGACAGAAGTCATGAATCCTTTCTTCTATATGGAAGAAAACTTCTTTAGCAGAACCTAGACTTCTGACAGTGCTTTTGCATTACAGAATGGTACAGCTTTGACACAGAATACACTCAGATCAAATTTTAGAGCAACTCACCGGTAGGATTGAGTATGCCTCTTCAGCATAAAGTCTACTGGCAAAGCTGAGTGAATAATTGTCACTTGGTTTGGTGATTTGGGTGAACATGTCTTTAAGTGAGTGGATGCTTGCAGATGTGACACACTGAGTACAAATAAAAAGGTAGATGATGTTATGCTTGGTTTAGTATTTAGTAGGTTTTTCACAACATATGAGAAGACTAGAGTAGTTCAGACACTTCTGCTTACAAAACTGTTGTTCATCCTGTATGTTTTGTTGCTATAACTACACTGATGTAGTAATTTTATAATATATACAATTATGTGCCATTTTTCTACTGTAATTTCCTCATACCTCTCTCAAGGGGACTCTTAATTACCTGCTACAGTAATCTAGCACAAGCAGATCAGGTAGGTTTTCCATTCCCAACCAGTCCCATTTAACAAGTAACTTTCAGCTACCTTACTTAAGCATACAAATATCTATTTTTTTCCCTATTTGCCCGATTTTATGGTGCTGGGTTTCATCTTATACTTGTTCTGAATCCTCTATTACCTCCCTTCTCTTTCTATTCTTATGAACAAAGTGTTTCCCAAACTGCTGGATACAGAGCACTAACTGCTCGTCAGAGAGGGGTCAGATCTACCAAGAGATTGCTTTATCTGCTAGATTGTGCTCCCATGAGAAAGTGACATAGAGAAGGAGATGAAATTTCTGTACCTGAGATTCAATAGCCTCTCCAAAGCCTGCAATTTTATCAAAGTGAACAACCTGTAATTGAAAACAGCAATAGTTGAAATAACAGATATGACAAGAAGACATTATGCAACTGAGATTAACATGTTTGAAATAAAACCGTTGGCTAACTGAGAATCTGGATGTCACTAAAAGGTGCAAGCCATCTGTACCATCTGTGAATAGCTGTGCCTACTCTTGCCTGCTTAAATGATCTCTTTTTCTATTGAACATCTAGTAATCAGCTCCAGTGTGTGCTATTAACCATGCTAACTTTCTTCCAGGTAAGAAGCCAGCTACTCTTTATGAAGGAAGTGAGAGCTTTAGGAAACTTGTGAAACATTTTGCAGTCTGGAGACATGTTTTGGCTCTTTACCTGGAGATTTCATCTACTTCCCTTCCTCTAAATAAAGGACCACTGAAATGTATTGCTTTGTTTAAGAATCCTACTGCTACCAATGATAAAATTAAAACTGAAATCCAGTATCAAGATTTCTGGCTGATGCATTTGTTTAACCCTATGGGAGTTTAAGATGGCTGGAGCTTTTGATAACCCTGAACCCAGATGTTTTAAAAGTGCTGTGGCTCTGTTGAGCAGCAGGAAGGTTTAAATTCTTAACTGTAGCCTCACCTTATCTATCTGAGCTTTGGTATTTTCTCTTGCACCTAGGTAGACCATGGACAGAGCTGAAATGATGCTCAGGGGAGAGTAGAAGATGTTCTCGTTGACATGCTGAACTTTCAGCTCCTTGAATACATCAAAACAAAATTCCACACTTGCTGCACCGATGGAGCCCATTGTGAAACCAATTGTCTAGAGCAAACAGCAGAAGTACAATGACAATGACTGAATATTGTACAAACACAGCACAATGCACTTTAATTGTAATTTTTAGGCAGTGAAATATAAACAACTAGTTTCTCATTCAGTGGTAACATGCCTATTACTATGCTCACCTCTCATGCATGTCAGAAACTCTATATTCATCAATCTATTTCCTTCTGCATTTGTATTCAGTTGCCTTTTTGGCAGTACAGTTCCTCAGGGGTCTTAAATCTGTATGTGATTTCCGTTTACCTTTTCAAAACAGTCAAACAACAATTACCTGTACTTATTTTCATTCAGTGAAGGCTAGAATTCCTTGGTACTTGATAGGACTTTTGATGAAAACAAGAAAATATGATCTGTCTTTGATAAACTTGCAAAGCTGGAAATTTAAAGTGCAAATTTTAGTAGACTTGCTCTAGGTTGCACAGATGTAAGTAAAAGCAGAGGCTGGCTGACTATTTTTATTTCATAAAAATAAACAAGCGCAGTAAAGTATTTGTTACACAATACTCACTGTCAGTAGATCATCAAAGGCTTGTATCTTTACACTAGTTTTAGTAATAGAAGCATGAATAGGCAATATAATTTGCCTGAGGTCACCTAGTCTAGGAGAGAGACTGATGCACAAAATTCATATTCTACTTTCAGATATAGCTTGCCTTGCTTAAATGTATCTATATATACTACACCATAACCTTTCTGAGAAATTAAATTGTTAGAGACATTCAGACAGAATAGAAATGCAAACATGATAAAATAGCACTATCTACCATAATGCATCACTGTTAAATTAATATTTGTTTGTGGCAAAAAACAGTATAAGATTTATACTTGTTTTTGTCTGAGGCTGCTATACAGTGCTGGACAGTGTAAGTCCTCTGTAGTCACTGTGCCTATATAAAACACAACTCTTGAGGTCAACGTAAATCTAGTTTCCTTCCTGTGATTTATAGAAATTCTGTAAATTTGTCTTCCAAAATCCAGCCTTTTATGTAGGTGCTTAATGCTGGGATCTCAAGTTTGTCTTCAGAGTATTAAACTTCACCAGGATGACCATGTTTGAAGGTATATACATACACTCACACACACATTTCTCTCACTTTCCTTTCTGCACACAAGTTCACTTTTATAGATTATTGTAAAAATATAAGTCCGAATGCCCACACACCTTTTTATCTTGTGTAGTGTTCACCAGCTGTATTTTCCAGGGATGAAACTGTTAGAGAAATTTCACACTAAAATAAACCTAGCAAATTCACTGAATGCCATGGTTTTGCTCTCAGTGCACTCTGTTGAACCGGAGGTCAATGAGACAAACTTATTCTTTGGCTGCCAAAATCAAACTTAAAAGATACTGAATGAGAGGATAAGCTGCTCTGAAACAAGATCATATTTTAAGCACAAAGAATAACCTTTTTAAAAGTCTCCTGAAAACAAATACTCAGGTTTTGCACATAATAAAATAGCATATACATACACAAAGATGAGAAGATTTGTGGAGAATATCACGTAAATATTCTGTCTTTAAACATATCAAACAAAATACAATAATTTCTCTCTCTTTAAGTTTAGGCATAAACAAGAAATAATACAGCAAGAAGGTAAATTTTCCCAGAGAAATGCTTACCTTTTGAGCTTCAGCACCAAAGGCAATACAGCTTTCCAGCTGTATGTGGACAGACTGGCTGAGCCCTTAGGAATTTATACAGTCTGAATTGTGACCCACCTGCCGCTGCCCTTCAGAAGATTGACCTTTGACACCATAAAAATAATTTAATGGGATTAGCTGAGATTTTAATTTCAATGGGTCCACTTTTGACTTAAAGAGCAAATATTGGTTTTTCATTCTGTATAACAAAGTGTTTTCTACTAGTACATCATGGTTGTTGGACTGGAGAAAAGATTGTGAAATAATGCTCATGTTCCTTTAACCCTCATTTGCAACTAGATACTGGGATGTTAGTAAAAACAAAAAATGTAAAAACCTTACTGATGGAGAACATAATTAGCAGTTATTAGTCAATCTGTCAATAATTAGTCAATTTGTTACTATGGTTGTAGTAGAAGACCAGAACTGTCTTTTAACTGATCCTTTTTAAATGTACAAAAGGCAGCTATGCCATGCTAGACAGAAGATAAGTAAGAACAGGACTTGGCCTATTATTCTGCTAACAAAACTGGGGAAATAAAGAAGGGTGCATGTCAGAAAACCAGTTGAGGTGAAATTCAGAAGCAGACACATTTTCTTTGAGCAGCTAGGATGTTTAAAAAAGATCTTTTGATGAGTGTGAAGGTTTTATAGCAAACTATTCTAGGGAACAAAACATAGCCCCAGACAAAGTAAAAAGTGGTCAATTCCAAATGTGCTTGTAGTATGCACTTGCCATGTATCTCTCAGTGCTTAAATCAGTAACTTAATGGTCTGGCAGATGACAGAGGTACTGTGAAATACAGCTAAAGTATTGTTCATGGTCTGTGGGACAATCATAATATACAATAGCAACTATATTTCAGTTATAAAAGCATTTAAGTCATGAAAGCTATTGTTCTGTATTGAAATAATAGAATGGACAAACAGTAAAGAAACCATTCTGACCTCTGTAAAGCACTATGTGATTTTTAAAAAGATGTGGGGGGAAATCCCAAAGTCAGTATGACATAATTCTTTAAAACATGTATGGACATGACTGTGATCTCTGTTAAGGAGGAGAGGCACTGCTGTCAAAAGTTTAGACAGTGCAGTTTTCTGTGCCTCAGTCTGCTTCCTTTTGTGAAAATAAGTGTGCCATAGCGATCTACATTCTCCTTGCTGAGCTGTTGTCACCAAGGCAGTCTGAGGACTTAAGCAAGGCAAGATTGTAGTGGAAGTGTTATTTTTTATTAGATCTCTACTCCACAGGTATCAGCCAAGTGTTTTGGTTTGGTTTTTTTGTTTTCCCACAGTCTTATGTAACTATACTTAAGCACAGAATAATTATTCTCACTTGTTTTTTAATGCAGGGCTACTGCTTCTGTTTCAGCCTTTAAGTAAGCCTAAAAATTTGCCTGTTTTTTCTGATGATATAAGCACTTCTCAAAAAACATTATCTCTACCTATAAAATATGTATTAGTATGTTGATGGAGAAAAGGACTGGAGAATGAGTCTCCCAGGCACATTGTTAATCAAAAATCTCCACCATCTGGTCAAACACCAGTAACAAATTTTGTACATATATTCTACTTAGCTCTTCATATCTACTTGTTAATATACAGATCAATGTAGACCAGGTGGTTCTGCCACACTGAAATATCCTGATGAAATAACAAGGAAAAGGACAGTTTTACCTCTCACTGAGGCAAAGAACTGTTTACCAGCCAGCCAGGTACTAGGGAAGACAGTCAGCCTCAAAGGGATGCTTCCATCATTAAGACAGTGCCACCATGGCTGAGAAGAGCAGTCGAAGACCTCCTTGAGAGGGAGGCAGTTTTAGTAGGAAAATTCCAGTCTTTCTACAGCCCTGGTCTGAGAGCATGTCACATGGATACAGCCAGGGGACTGGGAAGCTCAGCTAGTACCTCAGCTCCTAGCTCACCCTCCCCTGCATTC
Source organism: Falco cherrug (assembly GCF_023634085.1). Lineage (NCBI taxonomy): Eukaryota > Metazoa > Chordata > Aves > Falconiformes > Falconidae > Falco > Falco cherrug. The sequence continues at coordinate 91,588,594 of NC_073699.1, read as the reverse complement.
AAAGGGAGGGCAGCGGTAAGGGGGAGCAAGCCTCATGAGTCTAATAGAATATTGTGCTTTTTTAATGGAAATTTTCTGGGAGAAGCTGTATCCTTACTCAGTTGCCAGATGGAGGATCCTGAGTAATTTCTGTCTTATAAGAGTCTCCACTAAAGAGAGGGAGTGAGTTATCCACTATGGCCAAAACTGTCAGCCATTTTGTCTGAGCAGACACCAGGTTAAATCAGTAAGGGCAAGGTCTTTCCAAAGTAACCCTAGCATATTAAGCTTTTCCTTTTATTCTTTTTCTTTTTTTAAAAATTACTTACATTTTTATGAATATAGTTCAGTGTGTTGCCTCTTTGGAATGTTATAAACAAAGGCTTTTATTCACACTTCACTATAACCTGTCTTAAGAGTGGTGAGTAACAACAGGGTGTTTCTCACCCAACAGTTTGGTGTACCAGTGGGCCAAGGCACTGAACACTTCAACAAGTACCCATATTCCCTCTTTTGTGTCCACTGGCAGAGTGGGCCCACATTTTGTTTGCATAGCTCAGGAGGTGAAGTGATACCTTAGGACTTAAGGAGAGGCAGAAGTGCTTTCTAGCGCTAGGTGGCCAGAAGAATATCTGGCATGTAATAAAATACTGGGTGGTGTGCCTGGATTCTGAGAGTCGTAGGTAGTGTATCATACCTTGTTTTGCTTTTAAGCTTCCTGTCCACAGCATAATAGTTATCAGGAGTCCTTCAAAGCTGAAGACAAAAAGGCTGAAGAGAACAGGCCAAAGTGCGCATATGGTGGTGATACTAAACTAGGAGGAGGTATGGACTCCCTCGAGGGTAGAGAGGCCTTACAGAGACGTGGATAGGCTAGAGAGCTGGGCAATCACCAACTGCATGAAATTTAACACGAGCCACTGCTGGGTTGTCCACCTGGCATGTAGTAATCCTGGCTGTACATACAAATGGGGGACAAGAAGCAGGAGAGCAGTCCCATAGCATGCCCTGCAAGCCAGCACGGACAGCAGTGCCCTGCGGCACACCAAGCACAGCACAGCCAGCCCGTCAGGGGAGGTGACTGTCCCTTTCCACACTGTGCTGGTGCGGTCCCACCTCACGTACTAGGGGGGTTTGGGCACCTCAGTATGAGAAGGACATCAGATTGTGAGAGTGTGTCCAGAGGAGGGCAACAAGCATGGTGGACAGGCCTCAAGGGCAAGACTTATGAGGAGCAGCTGGGGTCACCTGGCTGGTTCAGCTGGGAGAAGAGAAGGCTGAGAGGTGACCTCATGGCAGCCTACAACTTCCTCAGGGCAGGGGGCTGTGGAGGGGGAGGTGCTGATCTGCTCTCTCTGGCCCACCAGTGACAGGACAGCAGGAAATGGAATGAAGCTGTGTCAGGGGAAGTTCCTATGGGACATTAGGAGAAGGTTCTTCACTGAGAAGGTGGTGGGTCACTGGAACAGGCTCCCCAGGGAAGTGGTCACAGCACCAATCCTGTCCGAGTGCAAGGAGCATCTGGACAATGATTTTAGTCGTTTGGGTTTGGTTTAGGCAGTCCTGCAGGGAGCAGGGAGTTGGACTTAATGATCCTTATGAGTCCCTTCCAACTTGAGGTGTTCTATGATTCTGTAATTCTATGTGTCTACACCTGTTAAGCTGCTTTTTCACACTCTTTATAGTAAACCACCTCAGAACTGTGCCACTATTTTCACTCATCATCCCTTTTTTATTCAGGGCCACTTTGTGCTCACAGGGGTTTATTTCTATTTCTACCACACTAGTCTTCCATTACTGCACATAAGACTTGGCCAGTACATTTAACTCAGTCAACTCTGCCTTCAAGTGTCCCTCAAGGCTCTCTCCTAAACAACCATGATTCCCCTTCCCTTAATCTGGTTTATCACACATTAATTATATGTGTCCAGACATGTGCCACAGGCCCAGCTCATCACAAATGGCCTGTATTTTAGGACCTACAAACATATCTAAGAAGCAGCTGTAGTTTTGTTAGTGATCATTTTTTTCACACCATCACACTGCAAGTATCGAATAAAAAAGATCCCAGAGGTATTTTTTATACCTGGTGAATTTCACTTCTTTGTAGTGTCCTAGTTCCAGACCTGTACAAGTTTTGTATGTGTTTGATGCAGAGCTTTGCTTCGTAAGTTATACAAAAGCCATGTTTTCTCTTCCAGAACTCAGGTTTCAGATTTAGAACACACCTACAGTAAGCAAAGACATGGAGGCTGAGAAGTTCAGCTTTGATAATGTATGAGAAAGACATGATGCACTCTTTCCTAGAAATCTGTTTGGGTTTTCTGTGCTCAAACTGACAGTTAATGCCAAACCAGTTGTAAGCAACAGAATCTGTCCATGAGCAAATGAAGAACTGGATCAGAACAGGCCATCAGCATAGCATCTTCATACAAAAGGTCTTGTATAGTCAGCTTGACATGGGGTCTAGAGAGAGTAAGCAAATCTTCCTGCAGTTGAGAGGCTGCCTGGGACAATTGGTAGTGGACTGCCCTGTCCAGCACAGCTGTGCAAAGCAGTACAAACAGTTCCGCCACACATCCTTGTTTGACAATGCTTGTCCCAAGAAAGAGGTCAGCTAAGGCTCTGCTGCCCTTTCCTCTGCCAGGCCTTTCATTGTGGAGCTGTCCCTAAACCAATAAACTCTTGAGTACCTGAGCCTTGGACACATAAGAGTATAAAAGGCACTTTTTATCCAAAAGGATATGAAGTCCAGGTCATCTCACAGACCAAAGCCTCTCATCCAATCACAAAAACCTACACAGAACTCAAAAGAGTTTTTTCTCCTTCTTGTTCCTGTTCTTTTGCCAGCAGGAAGGAGCATATTAATTATTTTGTGTTTGTCTTCACTCGACATTGTGAATCTGGAAGATGTCTTTTGATGAGGGACAGAAGCAACCACTCACAGACAGAAATCATTTTACCCAGAATGATTACAGCTGACTTTCCAACTGCTTGTCACTGCGGACTTGGTGCTGTAGCTATCAATGATGGTTTCTCTCTCAGTTGTTCCGTGGGACTGTGTTTTTTCCCCAGTGCAAAGAAAATGAGGTGTTGGTCACACTCCTTCAGACAGGAGCTCATAGCCCGGCTGGCACCTTTCTGCAGCAGCATTGTGTCATTCAGAAGAGACAGACATTGTTGCCTGCAGTGCTGCCTTGGTCTCTAGCAGACTATGACAGGGGCATCTGGCAATGCTCTTGTCATTGTGACATCCCATATTGGACATCTTACATTCATTTTAACCTGGTATGGGCTCAGTCTTCATTGTACAACTGATAATTTCTTAATGCTCCCCCGTGGACATTAGATCTGACATAGGTTGATGTGACGTTCATGGCATAACTTACAGTGATCATTGCATCCCACACACCAGGAACAGGTTGGAAGTGAGTATTTGACCCAGAACCTGAAGATCATCCTCACTGTGGCTGAATGAGTTTCAGCCTCACCTACATGTAAAGCCTTTCACTTGCTCCTATGCATGCCACATGTCTTGCTGCTGAAGCAATATACAGGCTGTCTCTGACGATGAAGGTGCCTTCATTCTGACTGAGCTCAAAGGCAAAAAGTGTATGAGAGTTGGAAGCAAGGAGAATACACCAGGAAGTATACACCAGGAGTATAGAAGCTTTCCCTGTACATGAAAGGATGGAATTCAAAAAGCAAAAAATCTGCTGGAGGGAAAACTGACAAGGGCAGTAAAAAAGGCTTCTTTAGGTAGAACAGCAAAAAGAAGACTAAGGAAAAGTCAGGATGCTCAGGGAAGGTTCCTGATGATTTGGAAAAGTGACTAATTTTCAGAAAGGAAAAGAAGGAGAATTCAGGAGTTTACAGGTGCTGCAGTCAGTGAGAAGGTGTAAGCAAGCACTGCAAGGCAGTAAGGCTAGTGTTCATTATGATCTGCATTAAGAAAGGCACTCAGACTCTGTAAGATATTGCTAAAATACCATTTATTGCAGCTCATGTTAAAAGGAAAAAGAGGATAGTATAGATAATCTCAATTCCCTCAGATGCAGGGAACCCCAAGTTGTGCAGCATTGGACAGACCACCAATCAAGGAATGGCATGCAGTGCAGGTCCCATCCATGAAGACAGATGTTCCCTGCCACTTTGGCTTTTAGAGCTCTCACAGGATTTTCCAAAGAAGAAAACAATTAAATTAATTTCTACTCTGAAACAAAAGGATGTTCACATGAAAACATGCTGCCTCACTTTATGGTAAATAAAAGGACACAGATGGCGCAATCGCCTATGCCAAGTGGGAGCTACCTACACATCCTCTCCTTCTGACTGGCACACAAAGTTTACCCTGCAGCCCAGGGGTATGTGCAGCACAGCACAGGATGGGAAGCCAACCTATAGGCTAGGCACAGCACCGGCCTGTGCTTTCTTGTGTCAGTTGTTATGTGTATCACTAATTCCTTGACGTACAATTGTATTTGAGTTTGAATCACTACGGAACACTTCAAAGCAAAGCCTCCTGGGAGCATTTCAAGACACATGAAGGAATAAAACATGATGGAAAAAGCCAGCACAGATTTACCAAGGGCAAATCTTTCCTGACCATCCTCATTTTTAGAATGGGATGGCTTGTTCTGCAGACAGGGGGAGAGCAGAGGATATTGTACACCCTGACTTTACTAAGGCCTTCAGAATGATCTCCCAGAATATCCTTGTAGTCAGATTGGAGAGCTATAAACTAAGCAGACAATACTGTGGGTAGACTGCCAGGAGCAGCAGGAGCAGGGCTGCTCCATGAGGACAGCAAGACTAGCCAAGGGTCACCTCCAAGGTGGGCAGTGCCTTCACCAGCCGGTGCCACACCACAAGATCTGGCCATAAGGAGGCAGAACCAAATGCCAGGAACAGGGTCCATCAACATCCATGGACACAGCAAGAGAAGTACCAGGGCCAAAGTCCATCTACAGAGCCCAAGGTTAGGGAGCTGTGAGAACTAGCTGCTCCCTGTGGGATGGGAGATTCACTGACCAGGAACAGCCTCATGGCACCTGAGCAAGGGAAGCAGGACAGACCCTGAAATGGTGGCAGGTCCAACCAAGTCTTCAGATCATAAGGCAGTATAGTGACATGGCAGGTCCAAAAGCAAGCCAGAAAGTCAATCTACAAGTGAGAGCTGGGATCAGGTACAGTCAGCACCAGTTTCCTGGGTCCTCCTTCTTGCCCTTTTCGAAGACTGGAGTGACCTTGGCCTTCCTCTCCAGTCCTCAAGCACCTCTCCTGTTCTCTGGGCCCTCTGCTGGGCAGAAAATGTTCAGAGAGATACAAGCAAAGATCTCTGACAAAGAGATGCTAGCAGCATAAAAGGGGGTTTTTGAGCTTCTTCAGAAGTTGCTGGTACAGAAGCATAGCTCCTCTTGGCACCACACTTGCCTGTGCTACATCAGACCTTCAAACTCCTCTACACATCACGTGACCAGCACTACACGGAGTAAGTGGGTAGCGTTGATCACACAATGGGCTCCTCTGGGGAAACCCAGCCACCCAGGAACCCTGGAAGAGACCATGGACTGGCCAGAAGACAGAGATTTTGGAACATTGCCTGAGGAGGTGGCTTGTGCCCAAGCAGGGTCACCTTCTAATGAGTTATCAGAAGGTGAAAGGCTGTTTACCGATGGATCCTGTTGCATTGTAGGAAACTGTCAGAAGTGGAAAGCTGCTGTGTGGAGTCCCACATGACAAGTCATCTAAGCCACTGAAGGGGAAGGTAAGTCAAGTCACTTTGCAGAGGCAAAAGCCATCCAACTAGTCCTAGAGATTGCTGAAGGAGAAAAGTGGCCAGTAATTTCTATACTGACTCCTGGATGGTGGTTAATGCCCCATGGGGGAGGCACTGGTGAGCTATTTGTAGCTTGATGGGCCCACGAAACATAGGGAAGTCTAAGGAGAGATGCCATATGCAGATGGGCTGGTGATCAAGAGGTGGACCTGACCATGGAGGCTGTCACACAGGTCCCTCATGAATGTGAAGCAGGTATGGCAATCAAGCAAGCCACATGAGTAAAGTCTCTCTGAAACAGAGGGCGGTGGCTGAGTTTTTGCTATGGTGGGGCCTTTCAAATTGAGTATATATCGGAGCACTGCCACGAACATGCCAGGACAAATGCCCCGTGCCCATACCATCCCGCTTCATTGCTGAAAGGCTCAGGGAGCAGGCCACTGGCCACCAAATGCTGCTGCCAACCATCTCCACCAGTTACAGCCCGTGGGTCTGCAAGGGGCGGCAAAGCCCTGACCCTGTAGCGGCTGCTGCCTCCCTTTGCCATGCAGGAGCAGAGATGGCATCTCAGCTGGGCCAGGGGAGGCCTGAGCTCACTGCCAGGGAGCAGCAAGGCCCAGCTTTTCCCCAAGGAAAGACAAACCAGGAGGCAAGGGGGATCCCACAGCCAGCCGGACAGCAGCCTTACAAGCCAGGGCTGCATCCTACAGGACCTGAGCAGAGCAGGCCCAGAGATCAAGGGCAGCTCCAACCAGGAGTCCAGATCATAAGGGAATGTCATGCCTATGAGGCAGGTCCAAAGACAAACCAGAAAGCTAGTTCACGTGTTAGAGCTAGGCTCAGGTTCAGTGATCACAAGGCAGGGCCAAGGTCACACTAGAAGTTCTTGGCCAGTCATGGACACAGCTGTGTTTGAACTGGAAACTGGCACACCTCTAATGTAGCACAGAGAAGGACTGAAGATCCAGGGCATAGCTTATTGCTTCTGGGCCCATAGGTGTGGGTAGAGGCTCCCAGGTGTGCTTGGTCAGGACCATTAAAGGCTTATTAGTGCATTCAGAGCCCTGACACCTAGTAATGAGGAAAAGAGATGGGCCTGGAGACAAGGCTACAAAGCTTGTGTCTGAGGTCCAGGCCTGGAAACAAGCACCTACAGTGGATTTCAGGCAGTGACTGGAGTTCCAGGGCTCAGCTGAAATGGACTTCTGTTGTGGGCAACAGTCTTGACTTGGGGAGTTTCACATAATTTCTTACTGATTAACATAAAATTTGTGTTGTTGATTCAAGTATTGACAAAAACCAATGTCACAAACTACACACTTAGACCTTTCATCCTGCTTCCCCACACTCAGCTTCAGTCCAAAAAGTCTCCTTCTCTGCTTCCTAGTTTTAGCTTTCTTGTTACACTCAGTGCTCCCCAGTCCCTTTGGTAATGCAAGGGAATGCAAGAGGCTGGGGCTGATGTGTAACTCTTTCTATCTGCCAGTTGTTGCTGCCCACTTTTTTCCTGTAGTCTAGTCTCCTTGTTCCAGTGTTGGTCACCTGTGGGCTGCAGTCCCTCTTAGGTGTCACTGCTCTGGCATGGGTTACCTGTGGCTGCAGTCCCTCAGGGGTGCCTCCTCTGGCATGGAGCACCTCCTCCCAAGAGCATGCCTTCCACTGTGCTCTCAATAACATCTCCTGTTAAGTCTCTCCTCTGTTTTGTTTCTCTAAACATACCTCTTGCATTTCTCCCACAACCCTTTCTTAATTATGCTCGAGGAGAGATGCCATATGCTCCTCTGACTGTCTGAAGATTTGTAATACAAGTTCTTTTCATTCATTACAGGGCTAGCTGCAACTGGCTGTGACTGGCCAAGGACAGTTCATGTCCTCCTCCCACAAAGAACACCCCTAGTATTAAAATGGTGCCAGTGCCCTGTACAGGCTCCTGAACGCATGCACAGAGCGTGTGGGGGAAAGCTCCTGCTGAGGTTGGTCATGCTGTCAGGGTCTTAACAAAAGCTATTTTCAGTCCTGAGACTTCAATAGCTGGTAGTATTTTCTGTAATTTTATTACTTCTCAATGAATTTATCTTCCACAGTTTTGTTCAATCTCCATTTAAAATCATGTAAATTTTTATCATCTCCAGCATCCTTTGACCATGAGGTCTATCATTCAGCTACCTCTATTTGTTTCTTTTGTATCTGCTTCCTACTAACTTCTTATAATACCCTTATGTTCCTGTGTCAGAAGAGATACTAAAAAGTCAATCTCTGTCATTGTCTCCATATCATCCAGGACTTCAGAAACCTCTGCTCTTGACATCATCCCTTTCTTAGGAGTCTGGCTGCCTGGTCTCAGGCCCATCTGAAGCAACTGCCCTCCCTTGAATCAGAGCACTGTTTGTGATAGAGCTGTGAGATGCCTCCATGGGTGTCTACACCCCCTCACCGGAGAGAAGAATTTAAATTGAGTCTCTTGATTATGGCCCTTGCTACCTTGCATCCCTGTGCCTGGCCATTAACCCCACTGAGATGGACCCTGTAATGTACCATTGCAAGTGTTCATTTTGGACACTACTATGAAACTGATTAAAATGCATTTTATTGGAAGTAACATGAGAGGGAAAAAGGAGAGAGCACAGATAATTTCATGTCCCTTCAGATGGTGGGAACCCCAAGCTGTGCAGCATTGGATAGATCTTTATGCAGGGCACAGCACACTTCGCATATCCCCTACATGCAGAGGTTCATTGGTGGTGTGACCTTTACAAATTTTATAGGTATGTTCTTAGAAGTAAACAACTCTGTTTATTATTTCTACTGTGGAAGAAAAGTACATTTATATAGAACTATACTGCTTCACTTCAAGATAAAGACAAGGATGTGCTAGCAGCAGCATCACCAGGTGTCAGTTTGGGACCATCTACGAGCTCCTCCATTACGATTAGCAGGTGGAGTTTATCCCACAGCTATGAGGTATGTTCAGCACAGTGTAGGCCTGGAGGCCAAGAGATATGTGCAGCACAACATAGCACACCATAGCACAACACGTGCCTGTGCCTGATCAGGTCAATTTTTTTGTGGGTCACTAACTCCTTGATGTGTAACAGTTTTCTGGTTAGGACTACTAAACCCTGATGTGTGGACATAAATTCCAGGCTTGGTATTTGACCTACCTCATTGCTACAGACTTCTTTGGGAATCGCTGGACTGTAGTGGTAGTATTGGGAACTAAAGCATTGAACATCTTAGCAGGGAAGCCCCTGCCCTGCTGGCCTTACTGTCTGCCACCTGCTGCCCAGGGTCTCCTTCCCTGGCAGAGCAGTCTCACCATTGCTGCTCCTTGACAATCCCCTCTCTGCTGTCTCTTTTCCAGACTGAAGACTCCTAGCTCACTAGCCACAAGAAACAGAAAACTGGACCACTGCTCTGTATCAAAGCCAAAGTGGATATGTAGTTTTCAGTTTGATTGAGCATGCTGTGCTTTCTCAAATATTTTTGGGGAGCCCAGGACAGCTTTTCCTCTGGAGTCCAGGAGGTTCTCTGAGTGCTTTTCCTCTGGTGGCTATGATTAGAGCATACTGCCTGTAAAGTTCTGTGCCTTCAGCCATGGGTTTGGCTTGCTTAGGAGAAGGTAGGCCTTTCTTTAGACAATTACATTCCCCAAAGGGCAGAGAAGATGTGTCAGCTCTAACCCTTCCCCAAATGACATGAAAAGGAAAGGCACACTTAGTCCACAGAGCAATTCTAATGCTGTCCTATGCAGCATTGAAAAGAATGTGTTTGCATGTGGCTGTTTTTGTTCCTCAGACCTCTAGCAGTACTGTGTATCCAAAATAACACAGTACTCTAGTGAAAATAGAGTGTAGCGGATGAACAGATGGCAATTTATTGAGGTACTAATTTCAATCATACTGCCAGGGAACAAAAGGGCTACGGGACAATACCTAGACTTTGTGGGAACTGTGGTACATGTTTTTAAGCTCTTGTTGGACTTCAGAGCTCGGAAGGCAGTCTTTGCTCCCTTCATGGATGCTCTTCCCTCATACTTTTGCAATATCCCCCATGCTGCTCTTTGCAGAATTGCTTCCCACGGGAGCTGCAGCACCCACATTCCCCATGGCAATGCCTTTACAGCAAGTCCTGCTGGCTCAGACCAGCAATGCACAGGCACAGTTCTGGGCCCAGCTGTTGATAAGGGGGTATAGACTTTATTCGACTTTGCTGAATCTGCACTTCTGACTCTCATTTTATCCTCTTCAGAGGACATTTTCTCCTTCATAAACCAATTAGCTCTATCTCTTCTACAGTATTTGACTGTGACAGTATTTTTTCATTCAGGGCACAGACATCTTAAAATGCCTCTGGATTTTCACCAAATAATATTTCTGTCTTTTTCTTCAAAAATCACTGGGTTCCAAGAACAGAGCCACTGGTCTACATTTTCAGTATATCGATCAGGATCATCTCCTTACACAAAAGTTAGCATAACAACAAAATTGGAACCTACACTAAGCTCCCAAACCTAGTTTTCAAGTAGATATCTCTGTTTCGGAAAACTGATAGACATCACTTTGTATGCCTAGTGACACCTAATGGCCCAGTTTAGAAAGAGCCAAATGGGTGTGCTTCACAGCGAGAACATCACGTGGACTTGGTACCTTGAAAACCTCTCTCATGCACTTTTAGGAAGCCACTTACCATTTCAGCCTTGATTTTCTCAATTTCTTTGCTTTAAAATAACTGTCAAACAAAAGAACGATTAAACAAGGGAATAGCTATTTTTTCTTCATTATGTAATAAATACCTCCATAATAAATGTTCATAATTTTATAGCCATTGCACCTAGAAAGTGCAGAGTGACAGACATCCTCATTTCAGTTTAGTAACAGTTTCATAATACACTCTGCTCCTTAGGACAGTATTTTACCAATCCTGATTTGTAAATTTTTTTAGTTGCAGCAAAACGCTGTTGACTGCTTTTGGGTATAAGAAAAACAGAACATAATGTACATGGTAAACCTTGAAATGTCGTATCTCTTGAAACAATTTTTTCTTGAATACTTATATTAACCGTAGCTAATCGTTTATGAATGTCTCCAGAAAACCAGTATTTGCAGCTCTCCCATAGACTTCATAGCATCTATGAAAATGTGCTTCCCTGCTGCCAGCATCATCATTTCAAGTTATATTTAATGCTGACTTCACAAATGGTTGAGGCAGCTCCAAATACCATCATGTGTCCCCTTTTTTTAGCCTTTTTCAAGTACTGAATTTGCAGTTCTGTATGTGCATCTCAGCAGAAGGAAGATTGCTTAACTCAGCAGTTAACACTAATAATCCTTTTAACTGGATAAACTGAAACCTTGCCTCTAGAGACTGTGAAATAGGAAGTAACATCTCTGGAGAATTATTACATCAAGAGGCAGTAAGAAAGATGTCGTTGTATGATTCTTGTGGGTGTTAGAGAGCTGAAGCTGTACACCTTTTAAGACAAACACTGTTCTCATGTTTTTGAAGCTCTATCTTTTAGGCATGACCTTGATATATTTACTGAGGACATTTAGAGGAAATATTTTAAAAAAATCTGGAATTACAATAGCAAATTAAAAAAAAAAAGTTTAGCTACTTGATATACCATATGGAGATAAGCTCAAGGTAGGAACAGGAACTGTAGGGTTTACTTTACTTAAGCTCAAAATAAAAAAAAAGGTTCTTAATCTGTTTAGTAACTTCACATAGGAGTACAATTGGTTTTGAAAATAGGATCCAAATCCTAGACTAAACACTTGTGTCAATAATCACTACCAACTATATCATATGTTTCAGGTTATGTGGTGCAGTAACACAGATGTAATGACATGTTTAGTTTGCAATGCTTTTATTAGAATAAATAGAGGGACCACCAATTAACATTCACAAAATCAATGATATGTCACTGGAATGAAGATGGGAAATCGTATCAGTCAGGAAGATGTTGTGCTTGGAGGTGATGATTTATGAAGAAATGGTAGACATTCTGCATGCTCCCTCAGAGCAAAAGACATAGCCGTATCGTATGTGCAGGACAAAGAAGCCCAAATGCATTCTTGGAAGAAGAATGCTTTGCTGAAGTTTAGAATTTCATCTGCAGGTTGTCCAGGCATTAATTCAAGGATGGTTACCCAGCAAGTTGAACAGAAAGGAACAGGATTATTCTGAAAGGTATGTTTATTTCACAGAACTGCTACAGAGAAACCAGATTCTCAATAATAGTGGCAGGATTTCTCACAAAAATCAAACCAATTGTCCTGTCTTTCAAAGTTGTTCAATTACAATGGGAAATATTCTGAACTACTTGCTGAAATTCTCACTCAATCCTGGATATGAATCCTGCATACAAGTTGTGTGAGCAGAAATACCTGCACCTAGAGATCTGAAAAGTCACACCCTTCTTCAAGAATATCTCCCTAGATATTTAAGGCTTTCCTCTTGGAGAAAATAGTGAAGAGATGAGATTATACTACAATACTAAAGTAAAAGGGGTCTTATTCTGAGGGGAAGGTAAGCATTATTTCCATCTCTTTTTCTCCTCACGGAGAATAATATTTACCAAAGAAGAGGATGATGTTGGTTGGGTTGTGTTTGATTAAGAAAAGGAATGGGTGGTCAGCCCTAAACTCTTCAGACTCAGAGGACTGTTCAATGTCTCCCATCACACCCTCCGAGCCTGCTGTCTCGGTGCCCTCTTCACTGACTTCCATGTACGCCTCGTGGACGGCCTCAGACACCTTCAGGCTCTCTGCTGAAGAGATGCCAGAGAGATTGGCTGAAGGGCTGAACAGGTCGGTCATACCCAAGGCTGTCAAGACACTTGTGAGGTTATATTTTTCCTCAATCTTCATGCGTGGGAGGTACACTTTCACTCTCTTCTTTTCCATCACATTGGGACTGGTCCATTCTATGAGTTTGTCAAAGCTGATTTTGTTCTCAAGCTGCAAAGAGAGGCAAGGAATGAAATGCCTAAAACAAGATTGCAATGGCCTTAACAGCTGTATTTATACCATTTGTTACTATTTTTTTCCATCTGCTTTGTGTACACAGTAGTACTTACATATAATCTTAAATGGATTTGTTTACCTTATATGCTTCTTCCTGACTACAGCCTATATCTCATCTGTCTTGAAGATGTTCTCCAAAACTTTGTCATCTGAAAATTTCTTTATCAGATCAAGGCTTTTTTTGTGAAAACAGCATTCTTGAAAACATCAAATCAAATTGGCCCCAAAACTGTTCCACCTGGAACTTACTTTATTGATCTCTTCCCTCATCTTAGTTGCTTTCTAATGCTACTTTTCCCATTTTTTCTCTTAGTCAGCTCTTGGAATGCTTTCCTCATCACACCTGTTTTAATTTCCCCTTTGATAAAATTTTCTTGTTTAACAAACTATTGAGTGCTCTCCTGGAAGGCTGAAATCACTTGAAATGAAAAAACATCCTGTAGCATGTCTGTTTCTGGTGCCTGATGGAGATCGGTATGTATAGCAACATCCTATTTTGCAGGGCTACAGCAGCACTATGGTCCTTTACGTTCATTTTACTAGACTGAGCCCAGGGCCCTCCTAAGGGGCCAGTCTCTGCCTGAACACCTGGTGGCACCTGGGGGGCTTTGGTACTCCCCTGCCTGCCTGGCACAGCCGTGCTGTGGGCAGCCGGCATGTAAATGGACAGCAAAAGGGATGATGGCAGCCAAGTCCCACTCAAATGACAACTCTTCTGCTTCCCGGCCAGGGCCATACCTGCTCCAGGCCAGAGATGTCATCAGGCAACAGCACCAACATGCTCAGCTCTCCGCCTGCATACGGAAGCTCCAGGATCTTCACTTTCTCTGCAGCCACCGCTGCCACTTTGAAGGTGCTGTTCTGGCTCATCATTTGCACAGGTCTGCTTTCTTGCTGCAGAGAGAGAAATGTGAGACTACGTGACTGGGGAGCAATTTTTTCCTTAAGCAGGCAAATGCATAAGGGACAGGACTCAATCTTCAAGCATGTTGCTTTTGAAGAAGAGCTGTGTCTCCATTCCCCCCTTGTCTGTTGGTGTTCCCTGGAAGCCTGGTCAGACACAGCTCTTGCAAACACTTCTTGGCCTTAGGCTCAGGTTCTGACAATGAGGAACCCGTCTAAATACCCGACCTGTGACAGCAGCAGGTTGTATGTGGAGCATCCAGCCTGCTGGCTGTGAGCCAACAGCTGTCTTGGCCAGAAGCTGTGTCCATGCCCTCCTACCTCTGTCACATTGAAGGGCACTTCCTGAGTGTTGTCTTCTTTAAACGCTGTCTTCCATATCCCTTTGAAGTAAATGGCATTCACAAGGACCAGTGCAGTATCAAGATCAACAGAGCCTGACACAAGGAAATCTTGAATCCGTCCTTTAAGAAAGAGGCAGGCAGAAGCATGGTAAGATACACCTCCTCCGGTGTGTGCACATACCTTCAATGAAGGGTACAGGGCTGAGGGTGCTGCTCTCTGGAGTTGTTTTCATAGCAAGAAGCAACCTGCTCTTGCTTGACCCACTTTTTCTAGACATTATGAGGAAAGGAAAAGAAGGGTATAGATTATGGTAGGTAGGGGGGGAAATATCTGCTACTAATTTTTCAGTCCTTACCATTTGTCTCTTTCTCCACCCAGGAATTAATGAGCTGTCTTGCTTCCTCTGTAGCTGTTTTGAAGTCAACTTCTTCCAGTCCCGCTCTGTAGAATTTCTTCGCACACTCTAAGTATTCCTGTGAACAGGATTACTGTTGTCAGACTGATGAGAACTTGAAAATTTAGGAATGTGAGATGCAAGATTGTGACATGAAGCTGAATGGTTAAAAGAACAGTGAACATTTACCCCTGTGTTCGAGTATGTCAGTCGCAGCTGTCCTCTGGTAACAGAATCTTAAAGCTCAACAAGAAAGACTACTTCACACATTTAGATCTGGCACTTTCTTTTTCAGATAGGATTCTAAGTTAAAATTTTGAAATAATTTTATTTGTTTTACCAAAACACTTTCAGTGTAATGAGCATTTTTAAGGACAATGTTTGTTTCCTTCTCTTTGTGTGCACCTTTTATTTTGAATATTGTGTTCTTACATTCTTAGATTTCAAAAACAAAGCTACTTTTCAGTGGGAAGATTTGGTATTTGGCTTTGAAAAAATCCAAATTTGACAATTTCAGTCTTCATGCTTTCAGGTCATAAAATGTATTTAATTTCCCTGAAAAGTTACATTTTTAATTAAAAGCCATTTTCTAGCAAATGAACAGCAATCTTAATTATTCCCTGTGACCGTTGCAACATGGGCATATTTTATGCCACTGTACTTTTGCCTGGCCTCCACCTGACAACAACAGGAAGGTTCAAACTTGTTCTGAACCAGTTCTCGTCATGGCTCACAACGACCTCTTCACCAGCAGACACTGGGCTGTTGCTGGTGGTGCTTCTCTAGGGTAGAGTCACGGGGGCCTGTATGGGAAATCCCACTGAAGTCAGGTTGCAGCACTACTCACCGGCAGAACAGGGTATGTTTTTTCAATATAGATTCTGTCAGCGATGTTGAGTGAGTGTGTAGCATTTGGCATTGTGATGCCTGAGAGAAGATCCTTGAATGACTTCTGGATGTATTCAGAAATGCCACACTGGGGTGCAAACATGAAAATAAGAAGATACATTGCATTAGCTTCTTTTTATCTAAGAAATAAGACCCTGAAGGATTGTCTTTAGTAGTTAGTCATGCTGCAGTGCAGCTGTCACTTTTGGGACAGCAGGTGCTTTGGTGATGGTGCATTAAGCCAACAAGTTCATCCTTCTCAAGGTAAATTCCCTGAAATGTGCTTTTTGTACGAGTGCAATTGTGTTCCTGACACTGAGACTTCTGGGTTCTTTTCTGCCCAGCATCTTCCTGCCCCTCTTTGGATGTCTCAGCTACAATTCTGACTGCTGTACCCTGGCTCTAGGTGCTGAGCCCCTTTCACATGCTGTCCCCCAGCAGCACTTGCCCGGGAAGGCACCCTGGTGCCCAAAGCATCCTGCCTCACACCATCACTTGCTCTGGTGCAGGATGTGCAACCTGCCTTCTTTCCCTGGTTTTTAACAAATAAGTTACACCCTCCTTTCTTCCCTCCACAGGACTGCTTGGTTTGAGAGTGTTACCATAGTTTTGGACAGGGTCTGAAACTGCCAGGAGGAGAGGCAGAAGAGTTCTAGTTTTGTTCTGAGGAGGAAAGCAGATCAAGTTGTTTCTCTACCTGGGGATCAGTAGTGTCTCCAACTCCTGTAACGTTATCAAAGTGAAGAACCTGCAAGAGAAAATGCCCATGGTAGAAATGACAAGCATGACCAAATGATGTGAATTTGAGATTTACACGCAATGCTTGAGGTAAAGCTATTGGCTCAGGAAAAAAAAGTGCTAACTGAGAATAAAGATAAACTAAAAATTTACTAGTGAGCTTGCAACTGGTTTATGCCCTCTGTGGCCTTCTTGGAAACTGTAAATAACACTCTCTGCTTAGATACTTTTTTCTAGTGAACGTCTAGAAATTAACTGAGTTACATATTATGTGCTGCTAATAATATTCTGTCTTCCTTTCTACCTGGGATCTATCTTTTTTATACATTAAAAAAAAATCTGATCACATTATCTAGAAGATGTCAGCATTTAGGGAAAAAAAATCATATAACCAAATTTTCTGACTAGAAATCCATTTTGTTATTGTCCTTGAGATATTTTTTTCTAAGTCAAAATTAACTGCCCCCTATGGTAAAAATATATTCTTTTTTTTTAGTATTTTCTCTAAATAACTCTCAGTTCAGTTCTCCATTTTCTGACTTTGGCTTACTTCTTGTGCATTAAAACAGGTGAGAACCTTGTCAGTGGTTAATATATTTCAGTGATGTTACTTAGAAAGAACAACAAGGAGAAGTAGAGGTCACTTCACACCTGTGTAAGTAACTTACCTTCTCCATCTGAGACTGAGTGTTACCTCTTGCTCCCAGATAGACCATGGCCAGAGCTGAAATGATGCTTAGGGGGGAATAGAAGATGTTGTCGTTGGCATGGTGGACTTTCAGCTCTTTGAATACATCAAAACAAAACTCTGCATTTGCTGCACTGATGGAGCCCATTGTGAAGTCGGTGTTGTCTAAAGCAAACAGAAAGAGTCTGACTTGTTATGATGAAATATATTAATTGCAATGCAAGAAAGTCACTGCACTCAAACCCCTGAACTTGGTGTACAAGGTCTTTTTTTCAGCAAACAGAATCCAGTGGTGTGGATTTAAAAGGCAGACATGCTTTTGGATTCATGAGCAATCAAAATGCTGGATAGCTACAAGTCATGCATAGGCTGGTCATTTTTTATTTGAAACTTGAGTTCCCCTTCTCTGTACATATATACCATATTGTTGAAAATGTTGCAAAGAATATTAGTTACCTTGAAAGAAGCTTACTAACAGGCTTTTCTCATCTCTTAAGGAAAATAAAAAAAACATAGATTTGGTCTCAGAATCTTCATTTTTTTTTTGACCTCCAAACCAGGTTCTTGGCTATAGTTTTTTAACATCACTTCTAAGATCAGTTAACAGATCAGCCCACTATGATCCAAACTAAAGTTAATTCCAGTATACAATGTGCAAACCTGAAGCAACAGCATGAGTTTTGCTAGCTTTACTCTAATTTTAGTCTAGTGTAAATGGAAGCTAGGTTGTTACACCACCTGCTTTATCAGAGGTCTCAAATGTTAGCAACATTACTTTCATTTTTTTATATAGGATAATGAAGGCACAGCAATGGAGACTGCAAATTAATTACCAAATTCATAGAGTTTATGACAAACATATATAACTAGTATGTTCCATTCATTGTTTAATTATATCTCATTCTGTTTTTAAAGTGTTTTTTAATATTTTTATCACCTTTTCCATAAAATCCACCTTTTAATAAGACAGTGCTTGCTTAGCCTTGTGTTTAATTTGCAGAGATCTTCACATCTTCAATATTTAAAATTTCATTCTGTCCTTTTTCTGACATTCTTGTAAAATTCTCCTTGTAGTTTCAGCACCTAGCATTTCATCTAACACTGAAGGGAAGGATTTTTTGTAAAGAAGGCAACACAGAGTATAAAATACAATACTGTGAAATGTAATGCAGCAGTATATTGTTTATACCACTTATAACTTCCACATGTTGACACAAGCAAAGAGAACCTTGCTAGGGTGGAATTTCCCCTAGCTCTTGGGGATCTTCACGCAGTGTAATCTTTAATTTGTTTCCTTCTGTGGCTGTTAGAGGACAAAATCCAGGATACTCTGCCATATGTATCACAGTCTCTATGGAATCAATGCATTCATGTGACAGTCATCTCCTAATGTGGGATAATTTGAACAACAGTGCATCTAGCTGCTCCCCTGCTGGAATGGATGGTCAATCTCTCTGTAAATTGAACCACTTATATAGGTGATATAAGGTAGATTTTTTCATTTTTTACCAATTCTACTAGCTATTACATTTTAGGCTTTAAGCTCCATTTATGGTCTTGGTAAAGAAACTTATTTGTGAAGCAAATGTTTTGTTGGTGGTGTTTGGTTTTTTTTTTTAAAATCTTAGAAATGTAGCTGTTAAAGATAACACAGAGATATGTCACCTGAACATGCTGCATTCCTGAATTTCATTCAGACAGTATCTTCCATAAACCCTGCAACTGAGCTTTAGTTGTATCTGCTGGTATTTAAACAGATTCAATTTTTCCTTTTAATTCTAAGTGAAAAATTACAGTGATAGAGGAAGAAGGAAGAAAGTTTGTCATAACATATCACCAGCTTTTTGATGTGGAAAAGTTAATAAACAAAGTCTTAGTTCATACAAACAAATACTTTTACTTTATGCATGGCAGAATGAGAAACAGTAAAATAATGCAGAACACACATGTGAAGGTGAGATGATGTTTCTGTGGAAGGAATCCTTTAATCATTTGTTTCTTCAACTGATATTGAAGATCATAATCATGAGATTTGATCAATCTTTTTGTAAGTTTTGTAAAAGATTTTTTTTTAATTGCAGAGAAAACTTAAATTGTATTTGAAAGAAATGTTTGAAATGCTTACCTTATCAGCTTCACCTGCGAAGGTAATAGTACAGCTTCTCAGCTGTACTTGGGGCAGACTTGCCAAACTCCTTCAAATATATCTTGTGTAATTTTTTGACACGCCCCACGCTGCCTGTTCTGTGTTTACCAAATACAGTGATGGATGGAGCTCAATGTCAAGTAAACTTTTACCTGGAATAATTCGATTCTTTAATTAAAAAGAAAAAAGCCTGAATGAAAGGATTTTATCCTAAAATCTCCAAAATGGAAGATTCATTCATCATAGCATGTAAAACCTTCCAGAAAAGGAAGGAGCATATTGAAATGGCTGAAGTAAAAATAGTGATAAAAGCTATTCATTGGAACTTGAAGAGTAATTACGATTTGTTGTGGCAGCAAATAATCTGGCATAGCTCATGAAAATAAAACAAAAAAAGTGAGAAATTCAGTATCGCAGAATATCTCTAAGGAATTTTGAGTTAATTTCCATATTATTCTTCTGTAATAAGCACTGACAGGCCAGATCCCTCTCAGAGTCACCATTCTGTGAACTCAAAAAAATTTGGTAAAACCAATATATGCCGGACTGCTTGCTATGGCATGCCCACACTGTATCTATTACAACTTTTCTCCCTCCTGTTGTTGGCTGGACTACCAATATCACTAGTCTTTCTTCCCATCAGAATTCATAGATCTTGCTGAGGAATAGAGAACCTTCTGCTACCAAGGCACTTCAGAAACAGCACATCCTTCAATTGTTAGTTGCCAAATTTAATAATATTGAAATAGATTCTTTTGCAAAAACTTTTATGTAATTGCCCAGTACTGCTTACAGCCTGCATTGTGAAAGGCCACACACACAGTGTTTCACAGAGCACAGTTTTTCATTCTAGAGCAATCTAGCTCAGGGAGCTCAGACGCAGTCACAGTCTGCACAGCACATCAGTGGAACAAAACCTTCAGTGAGCATATTGTGGGAATGCAAATTAATTTCAAAAGCAATATTGAGAGCATCTGTATAGAGGAGCATTACAGAGCTGAAGAAAGATGTGTTGAGGAAAGAGGGGTTGAGCAGAGAAGAAAGGCAAGGCTTCTGTTGCTTTTTAAATTTGGGCATCAGGATATTTAGCTCCCAGTCAGATGTTCCCAGAAAAAGTTTTGAACTTGCTGCTAAAATTTTGAAGAGCAGTTTAAGTTGAGTTGCTCTTTTCTTTTCCCACAGGTCTCAGCACCAGATGCTAGGTTCAAAGTATGCCTTTTGTACATACAGAGACCATTCTTACAGATCTTCCACAAGTAGCTTCACGGCACATCAGGTGAACAAACCAGCTGAAGAAACATTCATGGTCTGCAGGACAGTCATAATGTACAATAGCAAGCAGAAAGCAGTCACATAATTCCTTTGAAATAAAAGAATGAACAGACAATAAAAGAAACAGCTCTGACCTCTCTAAATGCCATGTGATTTTTAAACAGAAACCCAAAGTCAATACACAAAATGCCTCTGAAATTGTAGAACAAATTATGCTTCTGGAGAGAAGAGATGGGCTCTTTAACTGTTTTAATTGTCCGTGCAAGTGGAAAACCTCTGAATCATCCATACCTTTCTCCCTAGTACAGTTCTTATTAGTCTTGTTCACCTGAAGATATTAGTGCAATAATAACGGTGTAGAATTCAGTCTGGAGTGGTGCACTTGCATACCACTAGTACTTTACATAGCACGGGGTGTAGACCAGGCCGTTATGCTACAGACATTGCTACGCAGCAGCAGTGCTTTTGAGGAAAGATCTTTAGGGCTTGTCTCACATTGGTGGCTCACCACTGTGAATCTATTGTAAAGAAAGAGAATGAGCTGTTCTCTCACAAGAGCAGTACGTGAAGTGGTCAATAGCTGAAAATCATATCACTGTGCTGGTGGAAAGACAGGTTAAATGGGTGAATGTGTCTGTAGATGGTGAATACCTTTAACCACACAACTGAGAGAGCTCCCTAAACTGCAAGCTGTTCCTGTGGCTGCTGCCCCTTCTGTCTTTCCCGCTGAAGGCTGCTTTGTTTCTGTTCAAACAGGCTTTAACATTCACTGCCGTGGCCCATTGTTGTAACTTTACAGCTCAGAAGTCAAAGGATTAGCCAATATGTTTTACCCTGTCACTTCTAACTTTTGAGTAGTCCTTGAATCTTTTTTTTTTTGACAATCAAATTGTCTAGCGGTATGCTCCAGCTAACTGTATGTGAGCCACCTTGGCATTTATGCACCACCTACTCAAATCACATTCGGGTCATCGTAGACAGCCTGTAACTTAGTAGCTACAAAGACATCCAGTGAGTCAGACAGTTGTTTCATAACAGCCAATTCACAGCATTAATGTTGTCAGCAGTGGCATGGTTTTCAAAATACTTCTTAGTTCTATATATATATATATATACATCAATGAAATAATTTTTTTGTTTTGCAATAGAGAAGGGGCAGTACACTCCTCAGAAGCATGTTAATACACAACCCAGGTTACTGGTTTTGTTAGCATTTTTAATTTTTATTGGTCAAATGAATGATTAATGTAAAGCAAGTTGCAGAAGGAACAAAATCATTCCACAAGTAAAAATCTTGATCACCATCAGTCACCAGTGCAGAGTCGTAAGGATATAAGAGGTACTGCCTAGTCTACTCAGCAACTTTAGATCTGTAATGGAGTCTAGTGACGTTAAGCAAACCTTCCCGTAGGTGAAATGCTCGCTGGGCTAAAAGATAATGGATCACCCTGCCCAGCACAGCTGTGTAATGCAGCACAAACACAAAAGGATATGTTTTGCCACATGTTCTTGTTTCAACAATGCTTGTCCCAAGGAAGAGGTCAGGTAAGACTCTGCTGTCCTTTGCCAGGCCTTTCATTGTGGAGCTGTCCCTAAACTAACAGACTCTTGGACATTTGAGCCTTTCCAAAAGGATATGAAGTCCAGGTCAGCGCACAGACCAAAGCCTCTCACCCAATCACAACAGCCCACGCAGAACTCAAGATTTTTCTTTCATCCATGCTGCTGCCCTCTTGCCAGTAGGATGGAGCCTGTTGATTGTTCCGTGTTTGTCTTGCTCAGTGACTGCCAGTGATTGTTCAGTTAGTTGCCATTGCAGATCTTGGTGCTGTAGCTATCAATGATGTTTTCTTTCTCAGTTGCTCTGTGGGACTGTGTTCTTTCCCCAGTGCAAGGAAAATGAGGTGTCTGGTCAGGTTCCTTTAGACAGGAGCTCGTAGCCCACCTGGTGCCTTTCTGCAGTAGTGCTGTGTCATTGTGAAGAGATGGACATTGCTGCCTCCAGTGCTGCCTTCATTGTTTAAAGGGATATGCATACCTCAGTGCTGGCAGAGTGGATTTCTCCAGTGAAGACATCTTCAGAAGGCTTCTATGATGGCCTTGGTCACAAGTCTCTCACACTTGCTGCACTTGCTTAACAGTGCACACAGTGTACAAGGTCTCCTGCTATAAAGTTTCTGGACCAGCACACACAGCAGTCCCTTTATCAGTCACCACAGCATATGTGAAGTTCCTTATTCCTCCCTCAAGCCCTGGGGATCAGCTAACAGCCAGGGTGAGGCTGTGGATGGTCTTACCTCGCTGGGTCCTAAGGAGGCAGTATGGTAACCAGGCCCTTACACCTGGCATGCACATGGCGCAGGACAGGTGGCCACTGGTGTTGGCACAACTAGTTTACTGACTGTGCCATACGGAGCTTAATTAGCAGGGTCCCTCCCCACAGAGAAGACACTTCATGGCAGCCTGTGACTAGCAGTGCTCATGTCACCTTGCCTGTCACTTTACCTCCCACTGCTCACTGGAAGGGTGCCCAGCAGGCCACTTTTCTTGGCACATGCTCCCAGGAAAAATAACATTTTTCTTTTGCATAAAACAGAATAAACTAATCTCTTGGTTTGTTTCAACACAGACAGACTTCCAGGAAGTCTTCCTCTCCTTTGACTAGTAGCTTGCTGAGATTCTTAATATTCCTTGCATGTTTCCTGCCACCCCTTGCAAGAAAAGACTGCTGCAGAAAAGGAGAGAAGGAGAAATGTCACTGCACGAAGCTCCATGCCATCGTGTCAGCTTCGCAGAAAAGAACTGGGGGTCCTGGTGGAGACCAAATTGACCATGAGTCAGTAATGTATCTTTGTGGCAAAGAAAGTTATTAACATAGGCTGCATTAGAAAAAGCATTGCCAGCAGGTAAAGGGAGGTTATCCCCCCCCTCTGTTCAGCGCTGATGGGACCACAGCTTGAGCATTGTGTCCAGCTCTGGGCTTTCTAGTACAAAAGAGATGTGGATGTACTGGAGCAAGACCAGAGAAGAACCACAAAGATGATGAAGTGATTAAAGCATCTGTCAGGAGAGGAGAGGCAAAGAGATGGGACTTGTTATTCTGGAGAGGAGAAAGTGCAGGGGGGAACTTCTGCATGTGCATAACTTACTTGATGGGAAAGTGAAAAGAAGATGGAGCCAGACTTTCTCCAGTGAACATGCAAGAGGGAACAGACATAACTTGAAATAGCGTAAATTCCATTTAAACATAAGAAAATGTATTTATTTCTGGGGAGGGAGGTAAATCCAGATTGCCCAAAGAGGCTGTGGAGTCTCCCTCCTTGGAAAGTTTCAAAACCCAGCAGGACACACTCCCAAGCAACCTGCTCTTGCTGACCCTGCTTGATGGGGGGAGCTTGGAATAGGCAATGGGCAGAGGTCACTTCCAATCTCAGCTGTTCTGTGATTCTGTGTCATATGTAGAGGAAGATCTCAAGGGAGACAGAGACAGCAGGATTATTGCACATTAACGTGCAAAGTACGGCGGTGTAGATGAGGCACTTGGGATGAGGGTGTATGGCAAATCCCACAGGGGAGTACAATTTCCATGTTGTACAGGGAGCAACATTGCCTCATACCGAGAGGCCCTTGGACCTCTCTTTGTGCTTTCAGGAGGTGTGTTAGTTGCACCAAGAGGTGCAGAATGTTTCAGAGTTTTCAGCCTTGCCCTCCTTGTGTTATTAACCTGCTGAGCCTTCCATCTAGTGCTGCACAGTAGTCTGTCAGAGAAACAGGGTCTCAGTTCTTCAGAAAATAAAAATGCCAGTAGCCTCCGGAAGGCTAGGACAAAAATGCCAGTAGCAACAAGGAGGTTTTAAAGAATTATTTATTTTTGTCCTTTTTTCAAATAAAAACTTTTGGAGCATTTTATTATTGTTAAAATTTGGGGATTTTTTTTTTTTAAAGCAAATACTCTCAGATGCCTATTGGCATGAGAACCAGAACTGTGCCTGGGAAATGAAACCTGCCGGGTGAGAGTGCAGTGGTGCTGAGGCAGAGCATAGGGTCCAGCCCTGCTCCTGGAGCACCTGCACCTTTCCCCGGCATGCTGGCTTGGTGGGTGACAGCACCGAGAGGCTGAGCCACAGACCCGTCTCTCTGGGGCACAGGAAGGGCCGCTTCTCCCAAATCTCTCCAGGGTTTTAGAGACCTCAGAGGCCACAGCAGGCAGTCATCATCCCACCAGCCAGGTCTGCCACACCGTTTATGGGGAATGCTCTTCCACTGCCGTTTAAATACTGTGCCCCCTACCTTGTCCGTGGTGGCCAAGGCCAGGTCCTAGCTGTTGGTACTTTGTTACAGGTTTGATCCAGTATTGCTGAATTTGCTGTCTGCTGTTTTCCCTTTTGGGAAAGGGGAAGCTTTGTACTTCTTTGTAAACCTTATGGCTCCTTTGCTTTTTTCTTATTCCTTCATTTTGACCTTTGTTGTCATTCAGGAAACAGCATTGGTCACTGAGACATAAATTTGTACTTTAAGCGCTTTCCAGTTTAATAATCATAGGAAGGCTAGTTTGCAAGCGTAACTTTTCAGATCTTCTTATTGTTTAGGTGTACAGGCTTTTAAATTTAACAGACTGGATCAACTGCTTCTGGCTACAAAAGGTGCAAAAGATAAACTGCTTATGATAAACCTTGAGATATTGAAATTTTGCATCTTTTGGAACTGTTCGTATCACTGCTTTCATTTCTAAAGAATAAAAGTTAAAGTATACTTGGTAAAATAGCAGGTTTTACCAAGGAAAGCCAGATGAGTCTGTATCACAAATATCCTGATGATATTCAAATAATGTGGATGTCAGACCTGTAGCACCAGCTGCTTCCCTTTACAGATCTGCTTTTATCATACCACACTATGTGCGGATGTGGAAATAGCCAATATTAAAAAGAGTTCTTCCTCTCAAGACTCTCGATGGGGAAAGCCTTTGCCTAATAGTTTTCAGTCTACTTACTCTTTCTTATGCCTTTCGAGCTATATGATTTTCAGATTATTTCTTCATTTGAAATAGCAGAGCTGCTGGAATAGTTGTTCCTTGAAATATTTACCAGATTAATTGTTGGTGCATCCTTAATATCCATTGCAATTGTACTCAAAAATACGTAAGAATAGATTAGTATACCATTGGGATATTTTTTGGTAATCTGCAGTACAGAGAGGAATCCAACTCTACATGTATGCATTTATGCATTTCATAAATGCCTAGGAAACTTTGTATCTACATGCTTCATTCATTTTAAAAATAGGATTTTGTACTCAATCCCGTTTTATTCACAACCGTTAACCAATCTAACAATATTTTCAAGGGCTTGTGGTCCAGAAAATTAATATAATTCTCATGACGAGCATTTGTGATTTTCTTTTATTACATTAACCAAAAAAATCAATTGTATGCATATGATTAGAATGAAAACAGGACATAGTACTGAGCCAATATATCCATATTTGCAGACGGCAACCAACACACAGGAAGAAAAAGAGACAGTATTAAGATTCTCATGTATTTCTTAACAAGAAGAGGTGTAGCCTTCTTTTTAAAAGAGATGTAGGAACAAAGAAGCCCAGCTGCATTCATAGAAGAATAATGTACTCTGGTTTTGAACTTCACCTGAGGGCTTTCCAGGGACTGCTTCAAGTTTACTTCATAAGCTAACTCAACAGAGACAGATTATTTTGAAAGCTGTGTTTTTCACAAAACTTCCATGGAGAAATCAGATTCTTTAATATCACTTGCAGGATTTTTCACAAAAATCGCAATGTTTTCAAATTTGAAGTGTCTTCCAATGTTTTAAACAAGAATTCAGACAGCTCTCTTGCCTGGCAGTTCTCACTGACTTCTGGATCATCTGGACCATCTGGATATCCATGTCTCAGGCTGTGAATCTACACTCTGTGAGAAGGCACAACTGCACCTACAGATAGTTAGATTTATTTGTGTTCTCTGAAGTGGAAGGGAGACTCTCCATGACTTTTGAGAACTTCTGCAAGAAATTCAAAATTAAGTGAGGAAGTCATGGTGAGAGAACAACTCTTGTGATAGTGGATGTCTACACCATTTCCCAACAGCTAAGTAAAGAAAATTAGAATTTACATAGGTACCAGTTAATAACCTGCATATCTGAATGTTATCCACAAGCATCTCCTCCAGACTGGAGATCTCAGACCCCATGTTTCAGGAACAACAACATGGGTTTGTGAGAAGGATGCTGCTGGAGAATGGGATGAGTGCAACCCACGGCTTTCTACATCAAGGACTCCAAAAGATTACTTGAAACCCTACCTGCAACTTGTTTCTCAAGTGAAAATCACTTGGGCCCTTCCTGGCTGGTGGGTGCCTCTGTTCTCTGTTGGCTGTCTGTGCTCAGCTCAAGCAATCCTGAAACCAGTCTGAGAAGGGAAAGGAGTAATCGTGCTTGCTGCTGTTTCCTCACCTGGAGGTAGGTCTCTGCAATGGAAGCTTCCACAAAGCGCATTTCTTAGATTAGGCTTTCCACTTGGAAAAGATATTGAAGAGATGAGATGATACTACAATACTACAGTAAAGGGGGTCTGTTTCTGAGGGGAAGGTAAGCATTACTTTCAGCTTTCTTTCTTTAGGGGGAACAATATCTACCAAAGAAGAGAATGCTGTTGGTTGGATTGTGTTTGATTAAGAAAAGGAATGGGTGGTCAGCCCTAAACTCTTCAGACTCAGAGGACTGTTCAATGTCTCCCATCACACCCTCCGAGCCTGCCATCTCGGTGCCCTCTTCACTGACTTCCATGTACGCCTCGTGGACGGCCTCAGACACCTTCAGGCTCTCTGCTGAAGAGATGCCAGAGAGATTGGCTGAAGGGCTGAACAGGTCGGTCATACCCAAGGCCGTCAAGACACTTGTGAGGTTATATTTTTCCTCAATCTTCATGCGTGGGAGGTACACTTTCACTCTCTTCTTTTCCATCACATTGGGACTGGTCCATTCTATGAGTTTGTCAAAGCTGATTTTGTTCTCAAGCTGCAAAGAGAGGCAAGGAATGAAATGCCTGGTATGCGAATATCCTATCAACATCCCTTTTGTAGTTTATTTTTTGCCTCTCCAATACTGCCTGTGTAACTGTCCTTTTATTCAGTTCCTTACCCACCTCACACATCCTTTTCTATCCGACTAATCTTGTATCTCATGAGGCACAACGCAGCAGTTTCATAGCCAAGACAATTAGTTCAGCTTGTGAAAGAAATTGCAAAAAAAGGCCATGAAAATTTACCTGCAGTTGACAGTACGTAACAAATGCAAACTCATCTACCTGTTGAATATCTCTACTTTATAACATCATTCAAAAAAATAGCTGAAATAAGACTAATGGATTATACAATGCAGGCTGCATCACTTTTTCCCTTTCCTAAGCAACAGACAGGTAATTTGCTAATACCTTGTTAACTTAATTTTAAATTATTACATTGTATTAACTGATGAAGTGGTATTGATCAGTTAGTTTAGCTAGATCAGTTTTGCCATTTCAAAATCAAGAATATTTAATGGAGATTATGCTTGTTTAACTTTGGTTTTCATTCCATGCTGACATAATCAGAGCAATTTTTGAAAGCAGCCTATTTATGATGTTTAATAATACTTATTTTGTAAAAAAAAAAAAATAAAATTAGTGATTCCTGCAAAGAATGACTAATCCTCATCAGTTTTAGCACTATTTCCACAACAGTTTATATGGGGCATGGGTGAAATTACCTCCCCATGACAAAAAAAAAAAATAATGTGCCCATACATACATCCTATTGTGCAGGGCTACAGCAGCACTATGGTCCTTTACGTTCATTTTACTAGACTGAGCCCAGGGCCCTCCTAAGGGGCCAGTCTCTGCCTGAACACCTGGTGGCACCTGGGGGGCTTTGGTACTCCCCTGCCTGCCTGGCACAGCCGTGCTGTGGGCAGCCGGCATGTAAATGGACAGCAAAAGGGATGATGGCAGCCAAGTCCCACTCAAATGACAACTCTTCTGCTTCCCGGCCAGGGCCATACCTGCTCCAGGCCAGAGATGTCATCAGGCAACAGCACCAACATGCTCAGCTCTCCGCCTGCATACGGAAGCTCCAGGATCTTCACTTTCTCTGCAGCCACCGCTGCCACTTTGAAGGTGCTGTTCTGGCTCATCATTTGCACAGGTCTGCTTTCTTGCTGCAGAGAGAGAAATGTGAGACTACGTGACTGGGGAGCAATTTTTTCCTTAAGCAGGCAAATGCATAAGGGACAGGACTCAATCTTCAAGCATGTTGCTTTTGAAGAAGAGCTGTGTCTCCATTCCCCCCTTGTCTGCTGGTGATCTCTGGTCAGACACAGCTCTTGAGGTGCCCTGCTGAGTCACCTGGCCAGTGACCACAGCATGTTGTATGTCTAACACCCGGCCTGCTGGCCGTGCAAGCTAACACTGGCTTCCTGGCCAGAAGCGGTGTCTGTGCCCCCCTACCTTTGTCACACTGAAGGGAAATTCCCGAGTGTTGTCTTCTTTAAACGCTGCCTTCCATATCCCTTTGAAGTAAATGGCATTCACAAGGACCAGCATAGTATCAAGATCAACAGAGCCTGGTTTAAGGAAATCTTGAATCCGTCCTTTAAGGAAGAAGCAGGGCAGAGAGGGGTAAGTTTCATAGCAGTCACCTTGCATTTTAGAGGTCAATCAACACACTGCTGCTTGACTTGACTTCCTCTTCTTCAAACATCTGCATGTGGAATTCAGGTTCGTGAGGATGATTTTATACAGACTGGCTGGCACCTGGCCAGACATTCTTCAAGAAGACAGGTAGGTTCAAGAGTAGTATACATCCCTGGGAATATTTCTTGGAAATTCTGCTTGGAAAAAGATTTATATAGAAAAGAAGGAACAGCAGAGGGAAGTGTAGAACAGCACTACAGATTTATGTTCCTCACTGCGCTCATTTCTCACTCTTGACTCTTGTTATTCCTCCCACCTCAGCACAATAAATGTACGCAACCTCCTGAACCATTCCTTTCCCACCGTCAGCCTAGTGTGTGCACTACTTTCTCCCCTGGCAGTCCACTTCTTACTCATCCAGCACATCCTTGTAAAATTATGCCTATATTCTAGAGAGGCTGGAACTAACCTTGCATGAGTTAAGCTCTCCAGACACAAAAAGTGCGCGTATGAAGTGTGCATGTCCTGGCACCTCTGCCTCTACCAGATATGTTTAAAACACCGTCACTGCCACACAGGTGCAATAGAGTCATCCCTTTCCACAGGAAACATCCATTAATGGGGAAAGGAGGAGGAAATTTATCCTCTAATGTTCAGTCTTTCCAGAAGTTGTTCAAATACAGTTGTGAGAGGGAAGTATATTTCAGAATCTTGTCTGACCTTACCATTTGTATGATTTTCCACCCAGGAATTAATGAGCTGTCTGGATTGATCTGATGCTGTTTTGAAGTTGACTAGTTCCAGACCTGCTCTGTACAGTTTCTTCACACATTTTAAGTAGATCTGTAAAGACAGCAATTGTAGCCACCAAACTAGTCATTTTTTAAAAACAGTATGAAGGTGAAATAAAATATAGCTAAAAGGAGTTTTATAGTGATGCCATGGTTAGGCTGTTCTCGTTGCTTACTTCCTGGAAGAATCTGCTAAAACTCGGCCAGAAAAAAATATTCTGATCCATGACATTTTCAGATCTGACATTTTTATTGCTTGAACAGTTTAGAGTATATATTAGAAATGTTTAAATATTATCTTGAAGAAAGCCTGATCCAAAAAGAGTTTCAAAGAGTTTCAGGTTCGTGTTTTATTATCATTATGTCCACCCATTTTTAATTTTTTTTAGGCATTTTTCCTTAAAGATAAGACATTTCTTTGATTTAGAACACTTTTATCTTTTGTTTTGAAAGTGTCAAATGAAAGATTTTTACACTTTCAAAAGTTGTTTTTGAGGTGAGGTGAAGTTTTGAAGTGATGTGCTAAAGTCAAATTATTTCCTGGAAAAAACCCCAGTCAAACGACCTATTAAAATGAACAGGCTTTGGGGAAGCAAGCAGGGACTGGGGAATTACATTACTAAATAGTTTTGATTATAACTCCATTCATTTTTAATTAGGACTATCTTTTTGCCTGGAACTGCTTTCCATTCCAGTAACTGTCAGGGCTATGGCAAAAGCAAAAGCCATGGAAGTCCACATCGGGGGAGACCACTGGATTAACGGATCACTGGCTCTGGTTAGTCCTCCTGGATTACAGTTTTAGACAGTTTAGCAAGAAGTCATGCTAATGCACAACTCACCGGTAGGATTGAACATGTCTTTTCAGCATAGAGTCTGTTGGCAATGTGGAGTGAATAACTGGCTTTTGGTGCAGTGATATCGGAGAGGAGTTCTTTAAACAGTATGTGGATATTCACAGATTTGCCACACTGAGTTGTTGATAAGAAGAACAAAAGGTATAGCTGTTAGTTTATTTTGCTAGGAAAAGAATTATTTGTAAGGTACAAATAACATGGGAAAATGGACAGGATTTGGGCATTTGCAAATGAACATGTACTACAGTCTAAAAGCTCCATGGGAGGGATGTTCAATATAAACAAATAATGATGTACAATTGATTCATAGCATGTAATGACACTCATTCTAGGTGACAACAAGCAGAAAACATCAGGGATTAATCTGAAACCGTATGGTTCAGGAGTGAGGTGACAAGAAAAATTCAGGTGTCAATGATTGCAACTGGTAGGTTATCATTGATGTGTAGCCTCTAGTTCCCAGCTTCTGCTTGCATTTTCTTGGCAGCTTTCTGCTGAAGCTGCAGATGGGAGGAGTGCAAGATAACAAGTGAATCAGGAAGTATCTCACAATACAGTGAAAAAATGGATCAACTGTCTAATGCCCCCCAAATAGTGCTCCAGGTGACACATCTAACAGCCTGTTAAGAAAAATGCAGAACGATAAACAGTGGCTGGGATTTCATTTTATGAGAATTGTATTGAACTGCTCCTTTCCAAATGCTTAACCAGCCACTAAATGCTCTAACTGATATTACCTTTATTTTTTAATTATTTTTTTTTTTAAATCTTGTTCCTTGCAAGTCCCACCTTGTGCTTGTGGATCCCAAGTGGATGGGGATAGACCAAGGAGCATGGCTTGTGTTATCTTTACAGAAGCAGCAGATTAACATGGAGAAAAGCACACAGGTGGTATCAAGGTACTGGGGCCCCTCATGGTGCTCTTGGGGTAGCAGTGGGACTTGGATGCTGGACAAGTCTCTGTAGATTTTGGAAGAGTGTGCTTGTTTTCCAGCCTTTTAGGCTTCTGGGTTTTTTTCTGCTGAAGCACCTTCCCGCCCCACCTTGGAGTCTCAGCTACAAGCCTGACTGCAGCACCCCGAGTCCAGATGTTGAGCCTCTTCCAAGTGTTGTCCCCCAGCAGCATTTGCAGGTGAGCAGATGCTCATCTAGACAAGAAGGTAGCCTGGTGCCCAGAGCATCCTGACCTGTCCTGTCACTTGTTCTGGTGCAACGTGTGCAGCCTGTCTTCTTTTTCTGATTTTTGGTTTTGGTTTTGCTTTTTTTTAACTTACATCTCTTAAATCAAGAGCATTAACAAGGTTTGGGAAGGTGTCAAACTTACTTCAAACACAGTCAGAACAGTCTATTCTCAGGGGAAAAATATGAAAGAGAAGTAAATGTACCTTAGATTTCTGTACCTTGGTCTGAATAGTTCCTCCAAGTCCTGCAATTTTGTCAAAGTGAAGAACCTGCAATTGAAAGTAGTAGTAGAAGAAATTAAGTATGTGAAGTCCACTGAGAGTCACTGACATTTGTGTTGAAACTATAGGTTTGGACCAACGAGGTCTGATTAGCACATAAATGAACTGAGACATTTCATGTGAGCTTTAAACCAGTTTTTTTACTGCAAGTGCCACACTGAAAATGTGTAACTATGATCCTCAGTTAAGTTCCCTTCTTTTCCAGTTAATGGTATTCAGTCTATAAACCAGCTACAACCATGTCATATTGCATTTATAATTGTGACTCTTGTTTTCTAAACGTTTAATCTTTTGATATTACAAGTTGTCCTTTCCACTTGGACGAAATCAGTTCTGTGAGATAATATAAGCTGAAGCAAGAGACCGTTCTTCAGCACTGCTCTTTCTTAATAAGAACCAAAGGCTGCTTTTGCTGTTCATAAGGAAAAGCAATGGGAAGTGAAAACTCAGCTCCAGATCCAAACCTCAGGGTTTGGAATGCCGTTCTTTTTCTAGGCAGGTTTGAATCTAGGGCCAAATGTGACTATGTGGCTTTCTTCCCTCAACTGGAGAAAGTCCCAAAGATGTAAGTGGATAATCTGTCATTGTGTTGAACAGGATCAAAAGGAGTTTGTATCCATTTATGTAACTTACCTTCTCCATCTGATACTCAGTGTTACCTCTTGCTCCCAGATAGACCATGGCCAGGGCTGCAATGATGCTCAGTGGGGAATACAAGATGTTGTCGTTGGCATGGTGGACTTTCAGCTCTTTGAAAACATCAAAACAAAACTCTGCATTTGCTGCACTGATGGAGCCCATTGTGAAACTGGTGTTGTCTGAAGCAAACAGAAATAAGACTGTGTAATGGTGATACATAGCACTTGTTTTAAAAAGTACTGTCAATAACCCAGAAACTGCTAATTCATTGTGATGCTGGACCAATGAATGATGTGAAGTCTACAAATTTTGTGATCATTAGAAATGTTGTAACTCCTGACCCATTTATTGCTGAATGCATATCTGTTTTCTTTCAGCAAGATACTAGCTCATCATCAAGATAGTCTTTTGTACTTGCCCTTTAGAAAATAGATAGTTTCATCCATGCTTCGATATGATAGACATAACACTGACTAGATGAGTTTCCCTATGGTGATATAGAGGACTCTGAATGATGTGTGAGTCAATGCAAACTTCATATTTCATTTCCTTCTGTGGCTGCTCTGGACCATGTTCTGGACCTTTAAATCAAATGTAGTCAACTCACTGTACACTTAGTGTACTTCTTACTGTTGCTTAGTACAAGCAGCCACAGATTTGGAGGTTGCATTCCTGTAGTTTACAGGAGTAATGGAAGTAAATTGATCGGCAAACCCAGCCAGTTGCTTAGATGCTGAACTATAGATTTAGGGGGTTCTTTTCTGTAGTCCCATTTCAGACATTTAATCTCTGCTGATGCCTTTTTGTTGAGAAAAAGCACAAGCATATATATCATAAATACGGGTTTTGGCAGTACAGCTTGACACAGCATAGAGCTGCATTCAGTCAGTCAGGTGCAAGTCCTGTACATGCAAATCAGTGTGACACATTAAGGATATTCACTGAAACCTGCAGGCATTCTCTATTTTGAATAGGAGACCAAGAAAGTTGCATACTGTTCGTGTATCTCTAAAACAGTTAAAGTTGGAGGAATAGCAGCGTATCCATAGTCTGGAGCAGATATGGTTGATACGTGACCTGAGAGGCATCTGACACTCATGACTGTGGAACCACAGACTCTGTGAATTGTCATACTGTACCTCACCTGCATTCTCCAGAGAGAGAGGCTGAGAAAAAAGAAGTGCCTTTTTTCCCAAAATAATTATGTAATTTCCCGTATAACTATAAAATAACAGTTTTAATGTGACACCAGATTTTCCATGAAAAAAAGGTATTTCCACTCAAAGCTGTGGTGTACAAATGCTCACACTTTGCACATCTAGAAATATTTGACAGTCAAACAGTATAAGATATATTCATAAGGCAAGGTAAAATTACTGTATATGCTGTCTTTTTACATATCTGTTTTATACTTACCTTAAAGTTCTGAAACATAATATCTCTTTTTTTCCATATTAAAGAATACAAATTAGAAATTATATTTTACTTGGAGAAATACTTACCCCACAAACTTCAAAACAGCATGGAATAATCCAGCTTGCCAGCTGAACCTAAACAGATTTCTGAGCTCTTGGTGATATATATTGTACCATTTGAGACACTCCCACTGTAAGCCTTCAAGGAGTCATCTTTGGAGTCACTACCTTTTGTCATGGCCTTTTGATTCATTGCACTTTGAAACACTGAGTAGACCAATGTTAGACTGGTATTCTGTCCTCAGCAAGTCAATCTTTATTTACTGAAGGAAAACCTAATAAAAAAATGAATTATTTAAGCCTTTTCTGTAACTTACAAGGCTGCACCAAAGCAATTGGAATTCAATTCTAAATCTATGTCTCATGCAGTTCTTTTGAATTTACACGTTAATGTGATTGGGCCATATTAAGTAACTAGAGCCAAATGAAAATCAAACGCAAAAACCTGAGGAAAAACAGCGTTACAAATACATCCAGCAAAACAATTCATTTTTAATAAACCTAGCTGTAACATCAGATCAGGTGATTCTCAGAGCCAAGTGAAGCTAAAGGTCCCAAAATATTACTGGGAAATAAGACCTAGTCATGGTGCACTGATCTGGGAGTGAGCAAGCAGTTCCCACCACAGTTCATTGTTAGTGATCATCCATGGATATAGTTGAGGAAAGAGCCTTGTATTACCAAGAATTGCAAAAATGTGCATCAGCCCCCAAAAACCTAGCTGTTTCTCTTCTTACCTACAAAGTACTGTGAGTGACACATGGAGCAATGTGACACAGTACTCCCACCAGGCGTGGAGGGAAAAGTGGATACTGGGCTAACTGCCGAAGGACTAATATATATGCAACAACTCACTACAGTGTCTGTGCAGTGCAACAGAGGTTAGTTCCTCATGGACAGTGACCATCTGATGTTGCCAAAATAATTAAATTCCAAGACAGCTGCAATCATTATATCCGCCGGGGTGTGTATGTGTGTGTGTGTGTAGGTTTGAAGTGGAAATTTTCCATGTAAGAACAAACCCAAAATTTTCTGTTTATTTTTCAAGACCAAAATCGTACTGAAAGGTGTTTTGATCTGCCAAAATGCAGATATATGTTCCTAGAGTCCAAGGACTGGTGTGGTTTATAACTCGTACACGCACAGCCACATCTATTTCTGTACCTCGGTAAGACCAAAGGTTTTTACCTGAGGTCAAACTATAGGGACTAAAGCATACATGTGGAGGAAGGGAGAAGGGCTCTGAGGAGAAAGTATGTTCTGCTAAAACTTCATTTTGATGGAAGCATTCAGAGCAGCAGTGCTGAGATGAATTAGAGGTTGGATGGTGGGCATGGCAGAGGAAAAGTCAGGAATTACATATTTGCTGGGCTGTGAGTCAGACCCCAGAGTAATCAGATGTTCAGAAATGGATTTTAGCCAGCTGGTAGGATTTAAAGGATGATTGAGGGTCAGCTTTTAATTTTCATTCTCTGCAGGTCATGGCACAAGGCCCGTGGTACATGCACAGGCCATTCTCATAGATCTTCCATACTTACCTTTTTACTATGGCAGGTGAATAAACTACAGAATCTGTCTGCTGGAACATTCATGGTCTGTTAGACAATCATAATGCACAATATCAAATATAATTCAATTGTAAGAAGCTATTACTCTTTATTGAATAATAGACTTGATGAGCAGTAAAGAAACACATCTGGCATCTGTAAAGGTCGTAGGGATGGATAATAGAAATCCCAAATTTGTACATATTAAGTGACAGAGCACAGCGCAGCAGAAGCACCCTCTGTGAAAAGGAAATTGAGCTGCTTTACCCTTAACAGTGTGTTTTGTTCTGCTGAAACACAGGCATGTACATGCAGAGCTGGATGGTTGGAGTGGCTTCCAGTTTCCAAACTCAGAAAGAACTTTTTATCTGAGGATGTTATAGCAGGATGGGATAATCTAAAAACAGTAAGCAGCTTTGTTCTCACATTCTTCAACGCTCCTTGTTCTGTGAGCTGGGCTGCTGTTACTGTGTTGTATCAAACTGCTACTGCCTGAGGGCCCAGGTTTGCATGGAAAGAACTGTAGTGTGTCTTTTCTTATTCTCCCATTTTCACATATTCACATTAGAATTCCAGCTACTGGTCAGAAGGTGCTCAAACATGCCTTGGGGGCCTCCATGAAGAGCTTTCCTGGTCACCCACACTCCTTTGTAAGCTTTGGTTCAGTGTGTTTGTACTGTGTGGACACCTATGGAGCATGTACCTGAAGGACACAACTGGCCCTGCACGGGTGGCCAGCTCTTTGCCTCATGTCCAGGATTTTCTCAATAAACATTTTGTTGCACCGACTCCTCTAGAAGAGGCCATGTAGATGTTTCTGGTATGTTCTCCCAGCCAATATGTTTGCCTTCTTTGTACACTCTGCATTTCGTACCTCTGCAGCAACATGATCGCCACAAGGGCTCTCCACGCAGGTAGGTTGCTTGAATGTCTGGTAACTGCTCAGTTTCTGAATTATGCTAGCTACCCTAATGTGAAAAACTACATTGCCAAGGCAGGCAAGATAATTAACCCAAAGTAAATTAGCTCATGGAAGAGAGGAAGTTTGGTTCTGCCAGTAGTCATTGATGGGACAGTACAACTTCTTCAGAGACTAGTCTGTCACTACACACCCTTGGGTTTGTTTTGTATTTTTTCCTACACTGAATGTTAGTGCAAAAGTGCAGAAGCAGCCTGTGAGGAGCTGAAAATTTTGATTAGAATGGACTATCCATATGCAGTCATCAGCAGACAAGTGCTCTTTTCTAACTTTGCCTAGTTAGGGCACTGGACCTGGGAAAATCAGATGCTTCTCCTGAAATTCAAAAGCTAAGAGCGTGGTAGCAATGTAAAGGAAGACAAGCAGGTTAAAATATGCTCCATATCCATGTTTGTCCCAAGAAAGAAGTCAGCAAAGACTCTGCTGCTCTTTGTGCCTAAACCAGTTCATGGTGTTTGCCCTTCTTCCCCGGTGCTGGCATAACCAAAGAGACATTAAGCAGCAGAAACCCTGGCTCTTTCCAGCATTTCTCTGTTCAAATTTTCACACTAAATGTCTTATGGTTGCTTAGAAACCATTGTGCAGTGTCTGGGGGCAATGTTTGCTTATGCTTTGGGTGGCCTGTCCAACTGCACCACACTTGGCAGAGGCTATACTGGCATCTCTCAGTGACCTTACATTAACTGAGGTGTGGCCAAAGAAGTCCCACTTGTAGGATTTCAGCTGCTTTTTATTCAGTCCTGACATTTGCTGTGCTGGAGGTGGTCAGCTCTGCGTGGTACGCACACAGTCTGA
Organism: Falco cherrug; assembly: GCF_023634085.1. NCBI lineage: Eukaryota > Metazoa > Chordata > Aves > Falconiformes > Falconidae > Falco > Falco cherrug. Next base: position 91,551,209 of record NC_073699.1, on the reverse strand, counting down.
GGCAGACTGTCATTGGAATCAGTGCTAGCCCTTTTAAGACAACCGGCATCTTGTATTAAACCTCTCAGAGAGTCAGTGTGTCAAGCCCAGGGTAAAATGAATGCCTAACATGTGCCTTCCCCTTCAGAGCTCATAGTACCTGGTATGTCAGTGTGTATTGTGTTTGCACAGCAACTCAAGGCAAAAGGATACCAAGCACACCCACCAGTCCTCTGTGCTCCTTCGTTGTAATAATTCAATTTGTTATAATAAAGCAGCAATAAAACTGGGACTTTTTTTCTGCTGCACATGCTTGCCAAAAGCAAGGAAGAGGCTTGCTCTGTTGCCACTCCTCAGGTAGCTGGATCTCACTCCCTGCACGTGTCACGCTTGTGGTGTTCTCTGGCGAGCAGTGCTGCTCTTTGCCCGGTGCACACAGCTGCTGAGTAGCTTATCTGTGCAGCCTCTGAACAGATCTAAGCTTATCAGTGCCGCCTTCTTTTTCTTTACGTTATTAGCTCCAATAAGTGGCATTTGAAGTGATACTCTATGCACTGCCTTTCTTACTGGGATCTTGAACCAGGATGTCCTGGTGTAAAGCCTTCTGCCAGTTACAGTTTGAAAGAATTAAGCATTAGTCTTCATGTGGGAAAAAAAACTTACTCAGAACTGCTTTCTAGCTTTTTCAGTGCCCTTCAGTCCACCCATTGTAAACCTCTTGAAGATATAACAATCATGTTATACAAAGGTACTGAGAAACAGCTTAAAGGAAAGCAAAATGTCAGAGAAAAATGGGGAGAACTGCAACCATCAGAGATTCGAGTCCAGTGGAAAGGTGAAAATGTGAATTGAGAATTACTCAGTAATCAGACCACGGAAAGACACAGATCTGTCTAATGTGGGACAAATGGGTGTTATCTTTCCATGGATGCTCATGCAAATAGTATTTGACTTCTTTTGCTTTGCTTTTTGGCAGTGTGTGTACTTGTAGGCAGTGAGATACGCTGGTGTAGTTCAACAAGCTGTGCAGCAACACTCCGCATCAAGCCTGTCCCTGGGCAAGAAGCAGTGGCAACCCCTCCAGGGTTGTGTCTGCTCCATGCACCGTTCAGTGTCCAGCTTTTCTCTGCTCTGCAGGCTCTCCTGTTCGGCATCGTTACAAGCTATAGTTCCCCACTTGCACTTGCTGCCAGAGTAGACTAGTTAACCTTCTATTTTTAAGTAAACATCTCTGATTCTGTGGGACCATTGCCCTCTACACTGGGAGCTGCTACAACTACACTAGCAGCAGGAGGCTACTTTCCAGCTCCTAGCTGTTTTCACCACATTTTTAGATGTTTTATAAATTAAGATGGCAAATAGAAAAAAAGATTGTGAGGAGAAAATAGATACTTTTTTAAAATGTATATTGTATTTTGTTCCTAGTTTTGAAATTATCTAGATATCCCTGAAGCAAGTTTTTTTAAAAAAACCCACAAAGATTGTAAGTGACTACTTCTGCTGTAGTAAGCTAAGTGGCAATCATTGCTTCAGCCACACCTTCTCCTTTGCTCACACACAGAATTACTTTTCCTGTTGTGAGACTCATGCTTTTGGGGATAATATTTTACAGCACTTGCCTTTATCACACATGCCATTAATTGTTTTTCTTTTACATTTTACCTGAAAATATATACATCTGATTATACAAGATATTACATTCTAACACTGTTCATTTCACTCTTTTTTTAATAAGTAATTAATATTTGACACAAACCAGATATACACAAAATACTGATGGATGTTGTTGAAAAACATGCATGGCTAATTTGTGCATACCCTGTTCATGAGAAGAGCCCACAGCCAGTGTTCGGTGTTCTCTTATCAGCTAATTGACACGAAAACTGCCTCTACTGGTAATTTTACTATTTCAGGCTGTAATTCATACTGAAATTGCAGCTGTGTGAGACAGCTCTGGAGACTATCATGAGTCTGCTTTATTTAGCAATTGAATTTGTGTCAAGTGCTGTAATTTGCTATAATTTTGCATGCGTATCTCAGCATTTGGGACAACCATTTGAATCCTCAGTTCTGAAAGGGCACTAGCATGCTCCCAGCATTTACCTTCTTCCCATCAGTGAGCAACAGGAAGAGTCATCAAGGAGTAGAATATTTTTTCCTTTAAAAGCAAGTATTTTTCATATATCTGTGGATGTTGGACATTGCCTACTGCCAAACTGGGCAGGCTGCTCTGTTCTCCATAACCCCACGTTATCCCTTCCCACCACCTATTCCACAGGAGGTGGTTTAGGGAACTAGGTCATCAGCAAGAAAATTAACTTTACCAAAAATTCTCCTCTTGATTTATGTCCTAGAGAACTGCTCATCACCAAGTCAGGCAAGTAACAGTGATGGTGTAAGGGAGGGAGCAGAAACACATGGAAGGAAAGAGACAAAGGGAGCATTTTCCTCCTCCTCCTCAATGGCATTGGACTGGCTCAGCCGTGTCCTAGAAATTCACTCTTAATTCCCTCATAAAATCAAATACAAGAGAGAAGCAGCAGGCGAGGTTCGAGGCTTGCCTATCCTAATGTCAAGCTGTCCAATGCATAAATTTAGCATGATGAATATTTTAAAATGAGAGGGAGACTTCAGTGTCACATTTTTGAAAGGATTACCAGTATTTTTACTTGCTATATTAAGACTATGCCTCTGTCCATTTAATTCTGCAGACTACTACATTTAATTTGCAGTATATCAGTTTGCAGTGGTTTTATTATGATAAATGGAACAAAGACAGGCTACCCATCTAAATACCATTTCTATAAATATTTTAAATCATTTTTTTATGCTATTGAGGAATAAAGATGAATCAAGAAACTCATGGTATCTGGGGCACAAAGAGAGCTGTTTTTTAGAACTAAGAATAACTGATCACTGCTTAAAGTTTTATGTGGGAATTAAGTCTCTAATTCACAGCCATTGCAGGGCAGGCCTTGTCAGAAAAGGCCTTCCACTACCCTAAAAACCTGTTTGTTATGTGAAAGTTTACGAAGAAGTTAGAGAACTAAGACATACAGGATTTCTGACAGAAAAAAATAAGCAATGGGCCTGCTCTGCTTGAGAGCAAGCACAATTACACCAGAAAAGTCTTGTCCTTTCTCTGCTCTCAGAGAACAAATCCTGAGATTTCCAGTTTGAACCATTACCCCTGATCAACATTTAAGGGAGGCTCTCATAGGAATACTTTGCTACTCCCATACAAAGTGGCATTGTCCTTGAGACCTATACAGAGGTTGGGCAGGAAAAGCTAGAAGACTGAATACCTGAGTTCATCCTTTTAATGCAGATCCCTGTCCTCCTGTCTCCTTCATGTGGGAGAATGTGTCACTCATAGGGCACTAGAATCATGGGTTTATTGGAGACATATTACATTAGGAAAGACTCAAAATAAGATTTTCTATGTACATGCCTCTCCAGGCCTACAGCTCTTTGGTAAATAATCATATAGTGTATTTTAAGGTAGATGTCATTTTAGTGAGGCCCCCTAAAAGTAAAACATGCCTGAAGCTGATGTTAGAAAGGCAATAGTTAACACTTTTTAGGTTTTTATCTCCAATTTGGCTCTTATCGGATGGTCTTTTGTACAGCAGATTAACACATTAGAATAAAGCCTGGCGAAAATGTGCTTGTCTCTTGTTCTCAGTACCTGCCAACAGGGATGTTAGCTGGAGAAAGATCTAATTTCCAAAATAACCTCCACTTATGGGGAGCAGTATCTTCCAAAGAAGAGAATGGTGTCAGTTGGGTTGTGTCTGATGAAGAAGAGGAACGGATGGTCAGCTTTGAACTCATAACAAACTGGGTGACACAGAGGTATTACAACATGACCCATGGCACCAGCTGCTTCAGTGCCCTCTTCACTGACTTCCATGAATGACTTCTGGATGGCCTTGGACACAACCAAACCATCCTTCCTAGAGATTCCTGACAAATCAGCTTTTCCCCAGTCAAAAACATTCTTCATTCCCATCTCCTGGAGAGTTTTGTTTAGAACGTAACTTTCCTCGATCTTGAACTGAGGCAGGTACACCTTCACTCTCAGCTGTTGCATTCTAGCCGAGCTGGTCCATCCTGCCAGTTTTTCATATGTGAGGCTGCATTCAAGCTGTAAGGTGGTATTGATAACAATGAATGACACCATAATGAATGGAAGAAAAAGACAGTAAGGTTCAGTTTTTCCCACTTGTCTTCTGACTACACTGGAGAACTGTTAAAGTATTGCTTTTTACAGCCTGTTATGCATGCAACTAGAGACAAAAGGAAGTATTACCTGTTCTAGGCCAGTGAAGTCCTCACAGACCACTTCAGGAAGAAGAATGAACATGCTTAGTTCATCATCAAAGTATAGGAGCTCTATCACTTTCACTTTCAGTTCCTCTATGATGGCCATGTTAAAATAACCTTCTTGAAACATCATCTGCACTGTCCTTTTCTCATTCTGGAACATATGAAACATATTAAACAGAAAATATAAAAATGATCACCCTGGTTTTAATTGGTTTCAGATCTGAGTTAGAGTTCAGTCCAGAAACATTATTTACACTGGTCATGGGTTTAATGTACTTGTAGCATTGATGTGTTCCTCTCTCTTAACTAGCCCCAATGAAGTTATCTGTTTTAGAAGCGTAAAATCTACTTTTCCATTTCTACTGGTGCCAGATTGCTCACACCTCCCTCGTTACACCCTTCTTTTTTTCTGGCATGTCAGATGAGGAAACTGATGCATCTGATGCAACCATGAATCTAAATCCTTCATGAATAATGTATACGTTCTCCTGAGATAATTTGCCTTTAGCTCATTTTTTCCTGAAAACAAATACTGTTCTGCTGGTAAATAGTAGCAGAGGAACAGAATCCTCAGATTCAGTCTCAAACGCCGACTATTTTTGAAACAGCATCCTTAGTTGCAAAATCCCCGACACATGTGCTCAGTGACTTTGACACAACCAGGATCTCAGCAGCATGAGACCCACTTCTGATGTGAATTGATAGAAACAGTCACACATTTGGTTATCAAACTGGAAAGAAGATGTAGCTTTCTATTGCTCTAGCTGAAGACCAGTGTTTTGTCTTGGAATAACAGAAAGGAGGAAAGATCTCATCTGTTGTTGCAGCAGAGACATCTTATTTCTACTCCCCAGCTGTTTCAGTTCCTGCTCATACTGACCTTGTTCAGCTGGAAATACATTTCCTTAGTGTCCTCTTTCTTAAATTCTACTGCCCACTTTCCTTTAAAATATATAGCGTTGACCAGGACAAGTACAGTAGAGGGATCAATAAATCCAGCAGCAAATAGGTCCTTGATTTTACCTTTAAAAATAATGAATTAAGAATTACTACTTTGTTTGGGCAATCAACTGCATTTGACTATTAATAATTATTTCTGTAAATCTGAAAAGTAGTATAATGCTGTCAGGCAAATAACAAAATATTTATGTACAGCTTTTGAAGCCAGGAACTCAAGGCACTTTTGTGCTTCTCCCTACATTCATCTCCTGTTGAGCAAAAAAATGCAGTGAGGGTTTTAAATATAAAAATCTCAGTACCTTTGGAAAAAAAGGTGGAAACTGAAATTCAGACATGGTATTCCTAACTGGTTCAGTTGCAAACCAAACAACCTGCACATTTTCTTCTTTACCTTTTGTCTCATTTTCCACCCAGAAGTTAATCTTCTCTCTGGCTTCTTCTTCAGTGTGTTTAAAATTGACTGGTTCCAGTTCTGCTCGATAAAATTTCTTAGTTGAATCTAAGTATTTCTGGGAAGTACAATAGACAGAAATTTATCACAACATGATGATTTTTATGATAGATAATTTCATGGTTTCAAGACAATTCCATGTAGTAGATCAGCAAGAAAGGAATGAGTAAAAGAAGGCATATATAAGAAATTCACTGAAATAACTCAAGCATTCAGATTTTAGAGATTATTTATAAAAAAACATATCTGCAAATATATTTTTCTGTATTTTCAAGCTGTACTGAGCAGCAGAAATTTCTCAGCACAGTAAAAAACTTTTCCAGACTGCTGGTCACCTTTATCTGGCTCTGAAAAATATCTCTTTACCTAGAGTGTAGTGTTTTAGAAGAAAGATGAAATCTTGACTTGAAAAGAGAAAAGTGGTTACAGAGAAAAAACAGTGCTGTTTCTAGCAATACTCTTATAAACACTTAAAGTCTGGTTTCCTGAGGGAATTATTTGCATGCACTTGCATTGCCTGGGCTGTCAGTATTCCACAGGAACATTCTGAGATGGTCATTCCCACTGAAATTAGACTAATTGACAAAAATGTCAAAGCTGTAACTTTCTTCTAAGCCTTGTTTGAAAAGGCAGCAGGAATCAGAGTCCCATATTCGCATAGACTCTGAAGGAAAGGTGGAAGAGTATGTACAATTATTTTATTAGAAACAGAGAAGACACTGGGGAAGGAAGAAAGTCTTATGGTCACAGAGCTTTGTTCCTTGGATAGAAATGATGCAGCAAACACGAGATCTATTAGACACCAGGCATGTGTGGCAAAGGTGTGTTGACAGTGATTAATGCTCTCATGTTTTCTGGAATACCCAGGGACAGCTTTTACATAGATCTGTTTGTTTATATTAAAGCTTTTAAGTCATGGCTTTTCCATGTTTTGCTGTTTGCCATATCTCACCATGGGCAACTGAGATGGAAAGGCTTCTTGACTGAAAGAGCTGTGGAGTGCAGCCATTTGGCAGCACACCCTGCCAGCGTTGTTGTATTTCATTACCCTTTGTACTTAATGATGGAATAAATTCTGCTCCCAGGAGCTGTTAAAATGGACACCATGGCCACTTACCTGGAAGAATGGATAAGTAGTTTCTCCAAAGAGCCTGTTGGCAATGGTGAGAGAGCATCCTGGTCTGGGCTCACTGACTGCAGCCAACAGAGCCTGGAACTGGGAATGCACTCCTGCTTCTTCAGACTTCAAACAGGAAAACAGAAGTTTCATGGTAAGCTTGAGCTTTCCTATGCAAAGCTGGACCTGAGGGTGAATTGCATCCTCTTTCTGCATGAGAAGCCTGACTCCACCCAGCTGACACAGGAACATTGGAACAAATGCATGAGGACACCACCTCCAGCTCCCCCTGAACCAGATGTACAGAATGACAAAATGATTCCCCGTCTGGCCTGCACTAGTCCACCCCCAAATCACAATGTATCCTACAGTGATGGCTCTGGGCACACCGAGCAAAAGTCTGCTGGCTTAGAGCCTGGGAGGAGCAAGCTCCAAGATGCCTTTGGCATGCCCTGTAGACAAACCTTTGCAGGTGGCAAGTTAAGTACCGATGACATTTTAGATTGGTACTGCTGTTTTGGTTAGAAACCTATAATGAGAAGGCTTAGCTGCTGAAATGTGTGATCTCACAAGGCCCCTAATAAAAGAACAGTAATAAGAAGGTCTGCAGATCTAGAGAGGCTGCTCAGCCCTGCAGTGCTTTCTGATTAAGTGATCGTTTGCAAGGACAAGGGTGGACAAACCAGCACCCATTTCTTCATCTCAGAGCTGCAACTGTGTCTTACCTTCTCAGAAGGGTATCTGTTTCCCTGGCTTGTACTGCTCAAAACTTCACTGAAATGAAATACCTGCAATGTAAATGTTGGGTGAATGCAGCTGAGTGATGGTACCTTAAAGCTAAAACAGTGTTTCAAGCCTATCCCAAAACGCAACCAGACACAGTCAACTGGGAAAGTCCATTTGTCCTTTATTACGAGACCCTTGCAAGTGAACAATAAGGTTTTGTAGAGGGTGAGCTCATGAAATATTTGACAGCTTTATTCTTAAGAAAGAAGACTTTAGGTATCCAGGGAAAGCAGAAGACCATATGAAAGGGAACCACTACTTCTGAGTCCTGGAGGGTGGAGGAATACCTTCAAAACACTTTCTTTACCACTGATGTATTCATTGAATGATCAATTACTGTAATAGTGTTTAGTCTGAAAAAGTTTGGTATTAGGAATATCATAAGAGAGGGCATTTGTAAAGGGCCCTCTATGTGCATCACTTCTCTGGATACTTAGGAACTATATCAGATGGTACGATCAGCCTCACGGCTCACATCTGGCTACTCTCCCCTTTTCAGAGCAAAGGAAACTCACCTCCTCAATCTGTTTGAGTGTGTTGCCCCTAGCTCCAAGGACAACCATCCCAAAGGCAGCTGAGAGACTTAGCGGGGAGAAGAAGATGTTTTCATTTCTTTTTCTTTTGCTCAGCTCTCTGAAAAAGTCAAGACAGAACTTGGCATTGGCTGTGCTGAGAGAGCACATTGTGGCACTGTGATCGCCTGCAACAAGGGAAACAAAGATTTAGGTTTCTTGTCCTTACACCTGCTAAGTTTAGGTGCCTTAGTAGAGCACAGTAAGGTTTTTCTGTGGTAGCATGGCTGAACTGTTCATCACTTCATGGAAGATTCCTGATTCACCACATCTGGGATTTCACAGTGAATCTGAAAACCAGCGCCCTGAATGGCAGGAGAAACACATTTTCAGAAACAGAATTCTCAGTTCAGGTGTTTCTCCAGCACTAGCACTTAGCCCTGACTTTGTCCTAACTACAGTCTCAGCGCACCTTACGTCCCCATCATTTTTGCCTCATGTTGTCTAAACATAGGTCTTATTAATTTCACCCCTTGCTCATACCTCACTCTGTCTCTCTCTAAAAAAAATATTGTGTGTATTAATCAGCTGTGTCCTTCTAAGGCTGGGTGCTTAACAAACATTTGACAGAAAATTGAACTACAGATGGGCTCACTTACTAAGATTTTCAGCAAAGGCACATTGTATATTAGGGGCAAATTGCAGTCACATTTTATATTTTATCTGCAGCTTTAACACTTTTCCCAGATAAACCTCAGTTACTATCACAATTATTACTAGCAGATGATCTTGAGTGTTCTGCAACACATCTTACACCTAGGACAGAGTTTCTTTCTAATGAAAGCCTTTTCCCAGTGTCTTTATCCAGTAAAGTGACGTAGAGGCATCTGATCCGTTAGAAAGTCACTTCAGTATTTTATTTTCCACTATTCTAAATCACTTTTGTTTTGATTCTGAGTCTGAATAACTTTCTCCACAAATGTGGAAGATCTCTTTCCCCCATTACACAAGAAGAATTAAATTATCTGTATAAATATTCAAAAGATGGAATGGTATAGAAAGATTATGCTTTCATAAATTACCAATCTGGGCCATGCAGAAGAAGTGGGAAAAGGCTTGGGTTTAATCTTCTTTAGAAACACACCTGGCAAAGCCATTGTACAAGCTAAACACAGCTTTATCACACAGAATACATTTCAATGTAATCCAAAACATTGCACAACATCTTGAAAATATTCTCACTTCCTCAAAATATGTTATATACCATATATACGTGCTAAGCAGATAATCTTCTGACATTTCATAGTTATGTCTTTTGTAATATAAACGTTAGAATTAAAGGTCAAGGAGATATTTACCTTCTCCTCAGGACTGATGGTGTCAACTCGCCTGTTGAGCTTGATGACAAGGCTTCTGGAGCAATGGGATATAAAGCCATTGCCACTCCCAGCGGCAGCATAATTTTTGCTCATGATGAATCACTTTCCTGTTCCAATCAGTTAGTATAATTAGGGCACCTTTTGTGGAATCTTGAATTTTTCCTTACCCCCGGGAGTTCAGAAAGAAGTCACAATGTTAAATGCATACTGAGATGTAAAAATCTCTACTTAGTTATAAAAAAGAAAGCAAACTTCTAGCAACAAAGGAGATTTCAGGGGGTTTACCTGTAAAAAAATTAGTTCTACAAAGTTTGATGTGGGTTACTATCAGAAGTGGCACCATCAAATGCAAATATGTATGTTTTTGTAATAGAAATTAATTATTGAAACGTTTGCAGGTGGCACAGTAACAAGTGAAAGAAAAATACAAAAGCACCTATTTGGCCAATTGTGACTTAAGGAAATGGTTCCAGAGTGGAGGTAGAGCAATCCCCTTCACCTGCTCCAGTTCTGTGCTGCTGAAGACTTCTTTCTTAAAGATCCCTCCCAGGAACACAGGTTTCTTCAACTGGAAAATTTGTCCTTGATGGAGAAAAGCAATTTAGCCATTTGTTCCAGAGTTTCTGGAATATCCAACAGCTTGGAGAAACAGTGGCTTGCTTTCATTCGCATGACATCTTGGAAGAGCGGGCACGGTGAGTGCACAGCGTGACTGTGCTCAGTGTGTGCGTTGGGTGTGCTGCAGCTGAGCACTTTGCAGTCGCTGCAGTGATGTGGCACAGCTTGTGTGCATTGGTGTCAGCCACACAGCATGTACAAACCAACTCTGATACACCTGGATGCAGAGACACTGCATTCTATGACATAGAATCATAGAAAAGACCTTTAAGATCATGAGAGCCCTCCCTGTTCCTCTCCTGGGGATTCCTGATATTTCTGCTGTAAGTGGGGAAGGCATCTGTGGTACAAGGGGCGAAATATAGAGAAGCTATCCCTGTCCACATAGTCTGCTTTCAAAACCTGGCATTCTGCAGTTGTGTTTACAGGAGACCTGGACGAGTTTTGTCCAGGCAGGCTTTCCACGAGACACTGATGTGTCAGCTAAGTTTAGCCCAGAACTTGTCATTACTCCTCATTTTTATTAGTGACTCCAAGAAAGTCTGGCCCTTGCCTTACATGGCTTCAGCAAGGCATAGGCAACAGGGAGAGAGCAACCTAATTATAAGAAGTAGTATGTTTCTGAGGTTATTTTCCTGAAAAAAAAAAATCTTCCTTCACATTCAGGTTGATACGTTGTGTGGGTGGGAAAGTATGTGCATGAGTGTATGCACGCACAAACACTTAACACTATTTTGTAAGAAGTACTTAGTTATTACTACTAACATATACTTACATATCAACCCAATCAGATGCTAGGCTTCTCTGGTATTTAGGAAGCTCTGAAAGCAGTTTCATATCCATCATAAGATACTCATGAGTTTATTTCTTTTCCAATTTGAATTTTCTCCTTTCTCTTGGACGAAACAAATTAAAAAACCTGCTGTTCATTCAACCCTCACGCCAAGAGGGTTAGACCTGCACAGATTTTGCCTGAAGGGAAGAAATCCATGGAGTCTGGTTTTACTTGCTTAATGCTGGGGCAAGAAAACTTCCCTGAGAAGTGTCTGCTTTGCTTCCCTGGTTTCTGCTGAGGAAGCGGCCGCCCTCCACACCATCACATCAAAACCCTGCTCATGAGCCTGTACCTCATGTTGTCACCGAAAGGAAACTGCAGAGCAGAACCAAGCAGATGGTGTTTCCTTTCTTGCAGTGGTGGGCTGTGCACTGCATTCTTAGTTTTGGCACTAGGCATAGCACAATTGGAGGAAAAATGTTGTGGAGTATGAGTGGGAGGTAAGCAAGTAAGAGCAATAAGATGCAACAGCCCTAAGTCAGAGTAGCATTGTCATCTTTCAGAACAGAAGTAGTGAGATTGTCTGCAAGCAGCAAAACACAAGTATGTATTTTTCTTTCAGGAATACTGGCAATTTTTATTCCAAATTAATATAGTGAATGGAAAACTACGGTCCTGGAACAGAATAAATTGTGTCCTTTATGCACAAGGGGGTGTGCTAGAGCCGCCAGTCCCCTTAAAATTTATTCTTTTGTGTATGAATCTGTTAAGGTGGAGTTCAAGCCACCTAATATGCTAGCAGAGTGAAACACTACACTCTTAGCCCTGCTTATTTTTCTGATACTTTTGACCTCTTGTCTTAACTGTATTAAAAGAGCAGGTTTCTTTGCTGTTTGTTAAGCCTGTATTTCTCTGTTCTTGCTACATTTTGAGTTACCCTGAAGATTAACTGCTGCTCCATTGCTCCATTTGGTGGAGGTTTGTTTCACCTGGATTGGTTTCTGTCAGTGGTCAAATTACAGTTGATGAAGTAGCTGAATTGGCATTAATTGCCAGAAAGGAACATTTTCTGCTTCTCTTCTGGTCTCTTCATTTGATGTTTTCTGCTCTTCTAGGTTAGTATAATGCAGGTTAGAGAGCGGCTTAGACGGGCATAGCTCTCTGATGGGAATGCCTGAGAAATACAGGAGTTTTTGTTTAAGTAGATTGAAGGATCTGTGCATTGTAGGTTCTCAGGAGACTCAGTACACAAACACCTGCAGGGAAAGACAAAGCTGTAGCTCATCCTGTCTTTGGACAAGGATGGCTGGAGGACTAGGACTTGCAGCGCCCCTGTCAGCCCTTTGGCTCCCTTCTTGCTCTTGAAATAATGCAAAAGTTCATTGCTGGCCAGAGGAAAACTAAGAGGATTGAAGATGGTTGTGGTAGTCTTAGAATCAGGAGACTCTATTGCTTTCCAAGGATAAGCCTTCAAACAGGAAAGGATAACAGGAGGATTTTTTTGTAAGGTTACAGAGAAGTAGTTGCTGAGATGAGTTGTGTGGAAAGGAAGATGAAGATGTAAAAGGAATGCAAGTAAGGAAGTGACAGATTTTGTTTCAGAAAGACTGCTCTGGAAAGAACACAGATTTCAGACAGACCTTGTAGCTGGTGGTCAGGCGCTTGTCATGGTGAAGTTACTCTCAGGCACAGAGGAGTGGGTCACAGACTTAGCTGCTTCCTACCCCTAAAGTTCTCCACATTTAAATAAGACTGTAAACAGTGCCATGGCCTTAGGGACAAGTTTTCTTCAGCACTGTTTACCTGTCTGAAGTCATTTTGGCTGAAAGTCTCGAACTTTTCCTTCACTTGCCAGGGACAATTCTGTTACTCTTTCTGGTGGCTTTGGGGCCAGGACCAAGGGAATGAAGATTTCTCTGTATGATTTATAAATTGCAAAGAGTTCTGATGACATGGATGAGACAAGCATAGGAAGGCCAAAACAAGGGACAAGAGGTTCACTCAGTGATGTCAATAAGCAGAATACAATTTCACAGCATGGAGCAACGACTCACTCTGTAGGGAACAGACCACCAGCATGTCCATTGTGATTATTCTTTGCTTCCAGTGGACACACTGCAGTAAACCTGGATGGCTGTAGTTCTTCCTTGGCTGCAGGATGCAGCCGGGAAGCAGATTAATGTTGAGGAAACAGAAGCTGATCTCAAGCTTGACAGCAAAGGCTCTTCTTGTCGCTTTCATCTGACAAAATGTACATTCTGCTACCACTCTGAGACTGCTCAGGTGGTAATTACAGAGTAGCTGAAGTGTCTGAGGTTGAGTAGAAGTACCATTGGATTAGTAGGCTGCTGAGTAACAAGAACACAACAAGGACTCCTGTGATTTTCACTGGGTCAAGGACCAAGAGGGCCCACCCTATTTACCAGACACCTGCTACATAAGCATAACAAACCTTATACATCATATCAGAGCAATTAGCGTGATAAAGCATCTGTGGTGATCCACAGCAACTTTAGCATGACAGAAAAATACCTTTTGAAGTTGATGAAGAAGTGGGAGAGACTTCAGATGTTGCTGATGGTCTCAGCCCACTTGGGAAGCACCACATGAGCAAAGTCTAATATTAATTTCTGTGATTTTCAGGCTGTATGAGTCAAGAACCTAGTAAAGAGCTAGTATCACCTTCTAAGTTGCACTGCTGTCTGCTGACTCTCCAATACTGAATTTATTGGCAACAGAGTGCAGGAATTGATGAGTGTCAACTTTGTAGAGTCTTAGGCCACCTTATATTGGTTATTCAGCTTGCCAGGGAAAAGGTGAGCCCAGCACTGTTTCTTTCCACCTGATCTTTTTTCTGCACCAGAAGTCTTTCCATGATTGCAATGGAGCCCTTTACTCTCCAGGGAGATTTAGACATGATGCAAAACAGCACCCAAAAAGTCTTCATCTTTGATTCTCTTACCAATGTCCAAAATAGGCTCTAGCAATGCAGCCAGTTCTGCCTGTTGCACCTTCTCTGCTCACACCCCTTCTTGCCTGCTCATCAGCTATGACTAACAGGAAATTACAGTTGTAAGCAAGGATTCCTCCATGTGTTTTATCTGGCTTCCACAGAGTAAGGGGTTACGGCTAGACAGAAAAATGTTGGGGAAAATGGGCATGAGGAGCCTATTTTACAATGTCAGCTGATCCAGGCTTTGTGACCGATCTCATTTACATTATCTGAATATCATTCCTTTGTGGCAGTTTAAATCATTTTATAAGCCAGGTCCTTTTACCTAAATAACAAATGCAGCATTTTTTAAAGCTGTGAGATACAGACTGTCCATAAGTCTTCCTCTTCTAGCTTTACCCCAAGGAGTTAAACTTCCGTCCATCTCAATGCATAGCTTTTCTTGTCAGCCAGCATTGTGGGGTACAGTGATGAAGACAGTAGAAAAGTTCCTTTGCATTTTAAAAAAGGGGCTGGTTTTTTTCTATATTGATTAACTACCAAAAAGATAATAGATATTTTCATGCAATGGAGCTTTTGTTTGGGATTCTTGAAAGTGCAAAATACATTGATTTGCATTTTCAAGTTCATTCCTACAAAGGTGGTGGCTGGTTATGGTTTTTTTAACAATGAACATATGCATGAATGAAAATTCTGCTGAGATGCAGCATCAGGATTTTGGCATTTCAGTCTAGGCAACAGCAAACAGATGACATTGCAGCAGTCTCTCTAGATATCAGTTCTTATTATTCCGTTGCTGAGACCCTGATAATCCTCCAAACCAGTCATTCTGCATCCCAGAAAATGGTGAAAACACAGAGCACAAATTCAAAGTGAAACTTGCCTATCATAATTCTGGGGGACTTTGGGGTGCTTCAAGTGACAGAAATGGCAGTTAGGCTTCTTTACACGCTTGTGAAAAGGAAATTCCTTGTTTTCTACCACTTAATCATTTCTCCTTAGAATCCTCAGGTTTTTTTCAATGTTACTGAGGACACTGGAGAGCAATAAACTCTCATCACACACATTTATTGTCTCATTGATGATAGAGGCATAGGTAGTATAATAGAACAAGTTATATATTCAGAGAATTAGGGTTTACCATCAGAATTTCTACAGTGTTGATTTAAATGAAATTCGGTGAGGAATTCCCAAACTTTTGGAGAATGCAACACATTCAACACAGATCAGTGTTCATTTTCACATTGTTCTTGGGGTTGCGTTGTAAAGAACAAAGGACTGCTTGGAAACGTTTTGTACCAGAAGAAATGGCAGAGACTTATCGCAAAATCTGCATTCAGCCACTGGGCACAATCTACACGGTGTGCAGACCCCTTCCTCTGGGGCTCTGGTATGCAACTATGGAAAATAGAATGGGTGAGTGATAGTTTTAGTATAGAAGAAGCTGGTAATAAGACCTGTTGTCCATATGGCAAATGAAGTTACCAAGAGTAACAAAAAAAAGGAAAGAAAAATGTATTCCCACCAACAGATCTTGTAAAATTTTGAACAGATACATTGAGCAAATCTCTATTGTTCTTTTGCAACTCTGTATAGCCATTAATTAGCTTTGATTGGAAATGACAGAAATGTGTGGCTGGAGGAGCCTTGAGATTGTCTCGTGCATCTGCTGCCCTAAGGCAGGATCAAAGATGTCTGGATTACTGTTCATAGGCGTTTGTTGAACCTGTTTTTAGAAGCTTCTAGACAAAGAATTCCCAAACCTCTGTTATGTTTCAGTGCTTCCTTATCCCTGGAGTTTTAACTCATCTCTGTCCTAAATCATCCTGACTGTAAATTGGAACAGTTACATCCAGGCATCTTTAAATTTTGACATATGCTACTGGCCAAGTCATGCAAATACTTATTGGTCAATTTATTTTTTGCACAAGATGTAGTGTTTGGGAGTGTCTCTCTGGTTGTAAAATGTAATTATTGTAGATGGACTCATGACCAAGAACTTATTACTACACTAATCATGCTACCCAAAACACCGTGGGTATTGTTAGTGACTGAGCTACTTCAACAAATTATGGACTTGGAAATCTCAAATGCCCCTCAGGGCTGCTCAGGCCTGTAAGGCATTGTTGTAATTTTCACAATTCTGAAGAGAAAGGTATTGCTTTTGGCCATCAGACTATATATTAAAAGTAATTGTCCTTCCTCATTCCCACGACAATCCTTGTGGTGTGATTTCCACACCTAGTCAAATTATGCAGTTGCTTGGCAGTCTCATATGTTATTAGCACAAAAGCTAGTGTGGGGATGTGCTTGCCCGTCCTTACAGATAGTAAGACCAGAGGTATAATGGTTCAGAAGTGGAGGGAAAAGGATAGCCAATATTATGCACATAAAGTTAGTGACCAAGTTTTGAAAATAAAATACAATTTGGAAATACCCTTCCCAACCTGCCAAGCCCTGTGAGGAACTCACAGGTGTATAATCTGAAAACACAAGGTCAAGTTTTCAGCCAACATAAACTGATTCAGCTCCAGAGAAGATGTGAAAAGGTAATTTATTCCTGTGGAAAAAGGCTCTTCTTCATGCCACAGAATAATGTGGATGTGCAAACAGTATGTTTTCCCTGTCCTGCCATGGAATTTGTATAATATTTAATCATTCTGCAATTCAAATTTCCTATCTACATGCCTGGGGTAACCAAGGACTACTGAACTGTCCTGAAAATAAATTTCTTTACATTTCTCCCCACTTCTGCTCTCTCTCAGTTGCACTAATTTTTACCATTGATAAAGTTGTTGCTCTGATATTATCCCGGATAAAATTTGACAGTCTCTTCATTTCTAGCCTGCCTGTAATCTAGATACAAATATCTGGTATTTACAAGGTGATGTATCCCAGCTGGTTATAAACATTTACGTATAATCTAATGTAGACCCTATGACCAGTATCATTTACCAACAGCCTTGGTAAAACAAGATACTTCTTTAGTATGCAGAATACGATATTAGAGAAAAGCTGACTTTAAAGCAATATGCTTGCATGAACCATTATTTCATGCAGAACATGCTAAGTAGTCCCTGCTATTTTGGTCCTGCATGCTTGTTGGGTGTGAACAAGAATGCCTTGACAAAACATGATGTCCAATAGTTTTGGTATTTGACTTGGGACACCCATGTGGAATCTATTCACACACACAAGTATCTCAGACTGTTCAAGATGAAGGCAGGTGTCTAATTACAAAATGCGGATGAAGGGACATAAGGGTGTCTGGGAAATCATGACTCAATGCTTCCTACACATCTATTTGTGAACCAGTAGAACAGTGTCCCCGTGGTACAGCAGCACATAACCTGTTTCCTGGCCCTTGTTGTGAGATGGGCTTCACTTCTCATCCCACTGCGTGTGGAGCCCCATTCACTTCAAAGTGCCAGCAAATGAAATTTAAAAAAAGCAAGGATTTAAGCTCCTACATTGTGCCCAGCACAAACGAGCAGAAAGAACTGTCTGGGATCAGGCCTTTAAAGTCAGGTCTCAGCGTATACATGTGTGCACAGAGAGACAGAAAACGAACATGAACTCTTTCTCCAGAATCCCAGTTTGCAGCCTGGGCAAACTGGATTTTTACCTTTGTCTGGAATGATTTCTGTGGAAATGTTTTGCACCACACTGCTTCTCAAAGATGCAAATAAACTGCAGCATTTTTAAAAAATGTAGATGAAGGGTACTGATTCCATCTGTATCACAGCATAAAGAAACATCATTTGGGTGAAAATTGCTACCCAGGTCTTTCAAAAGTACTGTTATCATC
Organism: Falco cherrug; assembly: GCF_023634085.1. Classification (NCBI taxonomy): domain Eukaryota; kingdom Metazoa; phylum Chordata; class Aves; order Falconiformes; family Falconidae; genus Falco; species Falco cherrug. Next base: position 91,533,542 of record NC_073699.1, on the reverse strand, counting down.
TCCCCAGGAAATGCAGGCCCTTTTCCTTGACTTTGCACAAATCCTATTTCATCTCCCAAACTGCTCTCTCTATACTCTAATCACTCGGTGTTTCATCCCTCTGTGAGAGCTTGCTTTTTTGGCAAAGCAATACAGCAGCAATACAGAAACATGCAACTTGATGTCCTTAGCAGAAGTTCAAAGCATAACACATAAATTTTTCAAAGTCACAAAACCTGTGAACAGCTGTCACTTACCTGAAGGAACTAAGCTGTCACTTCTCCAAAGATCCTGTTGGAAATGCTGAGGGAATGTGGAGCACCAGCTTTGCCAAGGAAACTCCTGGAATGGATAAGGGGCTCCTCCAGCTGCAAGCAACAGGGGAAACTTTAGCAAGATGCTCCCCCCTGGAGCCCCATCTATGTACCCTCAGGCTGAAATCATAGTCACTCTCCCCGAATGCACCTGTGGGGGCCAAGGGGCATGCAAAGACCACAAACACATGCCTGGGCTTCCTGACCATCCAAAGTCTTGTCTTCTTCCTATCCTGTAATTTACAGCTTGAAAAAGAATCATTCTGTTTAAATCTATCATCACTACCCAGCAAAGCAACAGGGTCCCTTCTGCATGTGCACACAGGTTTTGCAGTTTGATGAGAACAGGGCTGAACTCTGCTCTTACCATGCCTTTGGATGAAATGCTGCCATTTAGCAGGTAAGTCTGCCTTGCTCTGCTTCACTTCATGATACGGTTCAACATCACACAGTTCAGATACTGTCTCACCTTTCTGGTAGTGCTCTTGGTTCCTGGACTTGCCATGCTCGGCACCTAATGAATATGAAGCACCTGTGATAAAAATGCAATATAAATCTATGCAAATAGATTAATGAAGACACAAAGAACACATTGAGGCTTCACTGAAGCCTCACAGGCACCACAGTCAGATGAGCATATTTGGAAAGGAGAGTATTGAGACCTGTAGCTGTCACCTCTTTCAGTTTGCTGTTTGTGAAGAACACAACCCAGAGTGCCAGAAGGCTCCTGCCTCTTTTCCATTTCCAAATATAAGTTCACAGTTCACAGGAAAAGTGAAAGAAAATCACCTTTTTAATCTTTTTGGTTGTGTTGCCTTCAGCACCCAGTTGGATCATGCTGAGGGCAGCTGAGATGCTCAGTGGACAGAAGAAGATATTTTAATTTCTTTTTACTTTGCTTAGATCTTTGAAGAAGTCCAGGCAGAACTTGGTCTTTGGTGCACTGACGGAGCAGGCAGGGTCTTTCTCAGGGAATTCAGCACCCCAAGCACTGACTCACTCCCTGGAGCAAGTTTCAGACCGCACTTAACACTTCATAGCAAAGTGCACCCCACACCCTGACAGGAACAACCACCTCTGGGCAAATCACCCCTTTAGTCACACTCTTGCTCTTCCCCTGTCTGCTCCAGCTAGCTCCACACTCACTTTCATGCCCTCAATTTTTTTTCTAAAGGCTGTACACTGTGTAAATACAGTCACATAGGCAACATCCTGCCTTTCTTGCAAGAACTGCTACATGGTTTAGAAGCACTGGTCAGCCTTCAGACGCTGTGCTCCACTGAAGTACATTGTCTAAAAATTTTTGTGTTTGTATATTGTGTAAAACATGGAGCATGCTGTATGAAAACAACCAACAGAGAGACCAACAAATGGGATTGCCAAGACAGAGCCAAATATCAATGCGGAAAGGCCTTTCTCTACCTCCTGAATTTGAGGTGGCAAGTTCATACCTGTCCCAGCACTGTAAGATAACTGCCTTGCCATTTACCTCCTTTTACCTTTTAAAGGGAATTAACAAATTCCCTCCTGATGTTGAGTGAGCTTGTTCACTCAAGCAAAGAATTTAGCTGCATGTATCCTACATCCTCGGACTGCCACATCCATGAAACGTGGAAGTTGGCCCTGTAGGCAGAAACACTGCAGCCTGCCCTTGTGCATCACTGCAACACACTTTGCTCCCCTCCAGCTTCTGGTTTTGGTACTGTCACTACCTTGAGGACACCTGACAGCTTCTTTGCTGATGGAGGGTGATGTCCTGCCCTGCCTTAAATCAAAACCAACCACTGTGTAGCTTGGCTACCTGCCCAGTTTGTAGCTAAAGAAAGCACATGCCTGGGGAAACCAGAGGCTGACAGACAGAGTGCCAGAAGAGTGGCTTTTCAAGTGTCTCAGCAAAGTGGGAGACACGATCCAGTCTCTCCTGGTTTTCCCTCTCCAGAACAAGTAATGAATAAAGGAAATGTATCTTTTTCCCCTCCCAGAGAAGAGGCACCCCGTTGCTGCTGCTGCATCTCATTAGCTTGCTCTGCTAAATCATCTCAAAGATGTGCCAAGCATCTGCAGACAGCAGACAGTAACAGCAAGAGGGAAACAGAAGCAAATCAGAAAATAAAAGTCTGACACGCAGCATTCAGAGAGGCACCTTTCCCTCCCCCTGAAGTACTTATGTGCATCTGATAACCTCTGTCTCGTGGGGGGCCCTGACAGTCCTGCAGCAGATGATAGAGCTGGGCCCGTAATGTCAACATGTTATTTCTTCCGTAACCCAGGTCATCCTGGAGAATTGCAATGATCCAGACTGTGCCCCAGCAGCTTCCGTGCCTAAGAGCTGTGCCTAGCTGGAGCTGCCTCAGCTTGGGCACTTTGTCTCAGGGATCTCAGCATGTTTTCCTTCTTGTGTCAGCAAGAGCCAGAGGGTGGAGGGAGAACACACGCTGGCCTTCACCAGCACATCCCAACCTGAGTTCTGAGCATCTCCCAGGTTGTGGGTCAGGAGGTGGCAGGCCTAACCACATGCTACAGGACCTGGTTCATGGGGCAGGAGGAGTCCCAGTTACACAGCTTTAGGATGCTCCCATATGGTGAGAATTTTAGGGAATAGGCTTTTTCCATTGTCCTCATGCAGGAAAGGGCAAGAGGACATAAAGTAAAGGCACCACCAGCCCCACTTAGGAGACTTCAGTATGGTGAGCACTGCTGGTCATGTGCAGGGAACAGCACTGAGCCGGAGCAACTCCTTTATTCAGAATGCTGCCCCTTGCTCCGTCAAGGCTGACCATGGATTTTTGCCATGACACCAGAGTTAGACACTGCGATGGGAGCACTTTCAGATTAAGTGTTCAGCTCTGTATATCTGCTGCTGTATTCCAGCTATGGATGTGGTTTCCTAACCCCTAGGTCTAGCCCACATGTTCCAACAGAACCATGTGGGGAGCTTGAAACATTGATGGTTCTGGCTTGAAATGCGTGAGGAGCTCATGAGGCTTTTTGTTGAGCTCCACGGTCATCATCAGTCTGCACCTCTGGATGGCTTGCACAAAACAACAAGCAAAAAAGGCAACAAGGTGGAGTTGCTCCTGTGTAGGGGCACAGGAGATACACCAAAGGCCCCTGGATATGTCTTCCAGGATCCTTCATATTCATCATCATTTATGAACAAGAAAATGGGTACCACGCTGCCAAAGCACTTACTCATCTTTTGACCTCAGATGCTGATCTGCTTCACAAGCAGCATTCAGCTTCTTCACAGTGTTTCCCCCTGGTGTCTTGGGGCTGGTTGTGGGCTGAGCACTGCATTTATTTCAGACCAACAGGCACCGTGCTCGGCACTGCTCTGGGCAGAATACTGTATTTCTCACAGAAGACCAGCAGCTGACTCCCTTCAGCAAAATGCAGCTAAGCCCCCATATAGATAACACATGATGGGTGCATTAATATAATCTGAAAATATGATCTAGGTGACTTCCTAGGTTTCATAATTGAAACTCTGGATTGAGAAAGCCTTTCCCCTCAGTGGTTGCCCTTCTACCATTTAGTAAAAGAATTTCTCACCTGGCAGGCTGAGGGCTGTGGAAAAGGCAGGACTGGTCGTCACTGGCCTGTGTTTGGGACTGGTTTGTGCTGACAGATTGCAGGGAGAGAAGTGACATACAGCAAAGCAGGCTGTGGTGGCAGTCTTTTGGAAAAGGGGTTGTCAAGGGTTTGAGCAGAGGCAGAGCTGTGGCTGGTGCTGCAAGGCTGCAGGCTGCAATGAGTGCTGTGCCAAAAGCTAGCTGCCTCACGAGCTGTTGCACAAGAAAAGAAGAAACCCATCAGGATATGCAATAGAGGTCCTTCAGCAGTGTTTTTGCAGTGTGTTTAAAACTGCCAGTAAATGTACGGAAAAGCTGGACCCTGTCTCCAAACTGTAGCAGTCAAGTGAGGGAGTAATGCAAAACAATCCGAGAGCTGTGTAGGTGGCAATGCTCTTACACAAAAGCCGTGACACACCATCTCCTAAGTAAGAACATAGACCTTCGTGCCTGAGGATTCAGATGGGAAAGCTGCACAGCAGCACCCTCTGAAGAGCTGAAAGGAAACTCACAACTGAAGTACTTTATTCACTATTTTCTTTTCCAGGTAGGTATTAATCAAGTGAGGGAAAATTCATGCTATCAGAAAGATATAGACTGAAATACTTCTATATCATTATTGTTAGGGTAGTTGCCCACATACATATGTTTTTTTCTGTGTTACTGGATTAAAACAAGAATATCCTGGGAGCAGAGACTGGAAACCAGAATACATCTACAATACAGTTATTGAACTGCAAAATTATCAGTCCTTGTGTTTTCGTCTTGTGTCATTAAGCTGCATTCATTAGCCTAAGGGCTTCAAAAGGAAGGTGGGCATTTTTCCCACCCAGCCTGTGCTAAAACTTAGTGCCTGATAGTGCTTGGTGCATTCTCCTGGGAGACACGTGTTTGAATTACAGTGAGGGTGTGGGATACACTGAAGAGTCCTGAGGCACTTCACAAAATCACGGAATGGTCAGTGTTGGAAGGGACCTCTAGAGATCATATAGTCCAGCCCCCTGCTAAAGCAGGTTCACCCAGAGCAGGTTGCACAAAATCCCATCCAGGATTCTAGAGCAGGAGACCCCACAGGCTCTCTGGGCAGCCTGTCCCAGGGCTCCGGCACCCTCAAGGTGCAGAAGTTTTCCCTCCCGTTCAGACGGAGCTCCCTGTGTTGCCGCTTGTGCGGAGCTCCCTGTGTTGCCGCTTGTGCCCGTTGCCCCTTGCCCTGTGGCTGGGCACCACTGAAAGGAGCCCGGCCCCGGCCTCTGGGCACTCGCCCTTGAGGTATTTGCAGACCTTGATAAGGTCCCCTCTCAGGCTTCTCTTCTCCAGGCTGAACAGGCCCAGCTCTCCCAGCCTTTCCTCACCAGGGAGGTGCTCCAGCCCCCTCACCATCGCCATGGCCCTCCGCTGGCCCCTCCCCAGCAGTTCCCAGTCTCCCCTGAACTGGGGAGCCCAGCACTGGACCCAGCACTCCAGGTGCGGCCTCAGCAGGGCCGAGCAGAGGGGCAGGATCACCTCCCTCGACCTGCTGGCCACGCTCCTCCTCACGCACCCCAGGGTCCCGTGGGCCTTCTTGGCCACCAGGGCACACTGCTGGCCCACGGGCAACTGGCTGCCCACCAGCACTGCCAGGTCCTTCCCCGCAGAGCTGCCTCCCAGCCCTCAGCCCCAGCCCGTGCTGGTGCGCGGGGCTGTCCCTCGCCAGGGCAGGACCCTGCACGGGCCTTTGCTGAACCCCATGAGGTCCCTCTCCGCCAGCTCTCCGGCCTGCCCAGGCCTCGCTGAATGGCAGCGCAGCCTTCGGGTGGATCAGCCGCTCCTCCCAGCTCTGTATCGTCAGCGACTTGCTGAGGGCGCTTCTGCCCCTTCGTCCAGGTCACTGATGAGTCAGTTGGACAGGACCGGACCCAGCAGTGACCCGTGCGGAACACTGCGAGCTGCAGGCCTCCAGCCAGGCTCTGTGCTTGGCCAGCAGCTTGGAGAAGAAAGCTGAAACACTTTGCAAGCTGAATGCACCATGCCAGACTTCAGAGGAGCAGCAGATTTGTGTAAATTTCTACTGCCACCACTTGTCTTGCATGGAGAGGAAACCACATGCAAATTTAGTTCAGACTGAACACAAACATTAGAAGTGATACTATGAAAGTGAAACTTGCAACAGTGATCATGTATTTAAAGCCAGTCTCAAGTCATAAGCACTGAACTTCAACTTATAGCTTAAAAGCTATATATTTTGCCAATAACCATTACTGTAATCACAGCTGAGTTTCTCCCACTTCCAGTTCCAGATGAGAGTAGGAAAACAAGACAACTCCTACACAGTTCAATAAGTATAACAAGGGACATTAAAGTCAGGGGAAACTGAGATTTTAAAATGTATATGTATGTTTTGGGTCTAAGACACAACACCTAATAACTCCTCCAGTTTTTACCGACTCAGATATTTTATGATACGGGATACAACGTGGTTACTATAAACTAGTTTGAGCTGCTGCAAATCAATAACTGATCTGAGCTCAGTGGAGTTAGCCAAATCCAGCTAACTGACGTGCAAGACAGAACTATAGAATGGGGTTTGGGTTGGAAGGGACCTTTAAATAACACCTAGTCCAACCCCGGGGGCTCAGGCCAGAGCAGTAAACACATCCGAACCTTGCCATTTGCAAAGGGGGTGCCTGCTGCCTTGGCAAGCTGCAAGGTATGGGAGGAAGGAGGCATTGTACCTTGTTTGCAAGGGTGGGATTAGTGGAGAGAGGCACTGCCTTCGGTAGAGTTTGAGCCAAATGTTAAAAAAATGTGAAAAAACCTGTTGCACAGACATTTGGTCTTTTCCTTCATGACATTAGTCTCCTTTTCATAGTTCATGAGACTGTGGCAGTAGTAAAACTGCTGCTGTTGTGCACACCAGAAACAGCCCAGATACATCTCCTATGCCACACAGGGATCACCACATGCCTCCACAGCTCCCATGCTCTGGCAGCACAGGAACGGCCCGGCTTAGCTGGTGCTAAACTGAGACTTGTACTGCAAACCCCCTCCTCTGTTTCTTTCACTTTCAGAACTAAGCTCCTGAATTCTTCACTGATAGCAAGCGCAGATCCATCCCCCTGCTAAACCACAGTGTAGTTGGAAACTCCTGATTTAGCTCAAGGGTGCTGAAAAATATGCTGGGGGTTGGGGACTGTGTACTCATTTCTGAGAAAAGACAGGAATAAAGGGAAGTTCTTTTTCCCCTGTGGCATTTGGCACTTCATCACAGGAATCCCTGTCTCTGCATTTTCAGAAACGTTGATTTTTGAGGTTGCAGCACTCAGAACTTCCCTGGGGAATGTTGACACTGTATGATGACAGCTTTAGGTAACAAAAACATCATCTAATAGGCAAACTGGGCTGCCAGCCTCCAGAAGGAAAACTTGGACACAGCCTGGAGAACTGCTGCTGCAGCCATACTGCACCTTCACATTAGACAGTCAAGAGTAGTTTGTTTATTTGACTTTTATTGCCCTGCTCCTGCCTGTTCTTGTTCAGTTATCACTCACTCTTATTTCCTAGACTTTCTTGTCCAAAGGGCCCCAGGTAACTTATGGTGCATAAGCTGTGGTGATCATGAATGAGGGTGCTTTATACCCAATTATATGGCAAAAAGCTAATGCATATTTTCCTTTTCATGGGTCATAAAACAGGTTGCAAACATTAATTTGTTGAATCTCATGCAGAATCCCTCTGAGGAAGACGTTGCTTATATTAAACCGGCAAATTAGCAGTCATCTCTTCCTATCGGTCAGCGGCAAGTTTTATTTTTCCCCCACAGACTAAAAACTTTCCCAGGTTATGTTTAACTGTGATTTCCACTGCCCTTTACAAAACCTTTCTTCATTTCTTAGAGCATGGAGAGAGCCCTGTCTTCCAGATCTGCATCTCAGATTGTTAAAATTCACCAGACAACAGCATGTGAGAAAGTAAACACATTTCTTGGAACTTCATGGCTACCATTTTCCACATCAGTAATTTCAATGGGGTGCTTTAACCATTTTTCTCCTATTCTTTGAGAATCAAATAAGTTGATCTATCCCCATATAAGAGGCAGCCTTCTTTACTGTGTATATAATTAACCATCTTTAGAAATGTTTGGGTTTGTATCTTGTTCCTGCAGACACTGTGCATGCGAGATTCTCTTCAGAGTGATTTGAGAACTTAGGGGGCGCATATGGGAGGTTGCCCAGGGAGGTGGTGGAGTCTCCATCCTTAGAGATAACCAAAAACCATGTGGACGTGGTCCTGAGTAACTGGCTGTAGATGGTCCTCTTTGAGCAGGGGAGGGTGGAACAGAAGACCTCCAGAGAGGTCCCTTCTAACCTCAACTCCATCGTCACCATCATTAATATGCAGGAATGCATATGGATGCAGGAATACAGGAACATATGTGGGCTTTGAGAAAATAAAATGTTACTTGTATGCAGCGAGGTTAAGGCAAAATTTACTCCTATTCTGGATTCAGATCAATATTTGCAAATCAAAGAGCCTAGTGGCAGAGCATCCACTTGATGGGTTCTAAGCTAAACTGGTCGCAGTGATTACTTTGAAATACAAACTAGCTGTCAAAGGATTAAGAATGCATTGGGGAAAAATACAATTTCTGATTTTCATCCAGGTGTTTCTCACAATGTTAGAAAACATCCCTTTTTTAAAAATTTTTTGTTTAATTTTTAAGATTTTAAGGTGAGCAGAGTTTGCCAAAGAAAAGAATGGTATTAGTGGGATTGTGTCTAATAAAGAATAAGAAAGGGTGATCAGCCATAAACACCTCTGTGAGAGGAAGGGACCTCCTCACAATGACAGCTCCTGTACCAGCTGCTGCTGTGGTGCCTTCCTCATTGACTTCCACATACGTCTTATGGACAACGTTTGACAGCACCAGGGATTTTGCAAACGACATTGCAGAAAGATCAGCTTTTGATTCAGTGAAGATGTCAGTCATCCCCATCTCTTGTAATACCTCATTGAGGTTAAAGGTGCCTTCAAGCTTGAATCGGGGGAGGTATACCTCCACTGTTGTCTCAAACATGTGCTCGGAAGCCGTCCACAGCATTAAATTTTCATAGGTCATTGTGCTTTCAATCTAGAAGATGGGGGGGGAAAAGAGCTTTAAAATAGGTAGGCAGCTTTGAAAAGTTTAGATCTCTACCCAGCCTTAATTCAGACAACCAGCTTTCAGCCATAGTCCCTGGTATATACTGCCTTACCTGCTTCAGCCCACTGGTAGATCCATCAGCCATGTCACCTGGCAGCAGGATGATCATGCTCAGTGACTTCTGAGCATAAGGGAGCTCAAGGACCTGAGCACCCATCTCCTCAATGTAGCCAAATTTAAATGTGCCTTTCTGATACATCATCTGCACACTTTTTTTCTCATTCTATTTAAAAGAAAATTATACGGTCACTTAAGCAATACAGTTCTTAATGTTTAGACTTATTATAGGTGTAATATCAGTAGTCACGGCACGGTTTCAGCAGTAACTGTTGTGAAGCTAGACATTTTTCTTTATTTTGTTGCATCTACAGCGACAGTGACTGACAAAACATCAGCTTTGCCATGCATTAAAAAGGGTGATAATTCTTGGGGGGGGGGGGGGGGGGGGAACCAAACCCAATAAATACTTTCCCTGTAGTCGATCAGATAGTGAAACTGCTTAATAGTATTGCACTTCCAAACAGACTGATGCTAGTTTGATTTGCAGGTCCTAACTTAGACTGGGATAAAGAAATAGCACTGCAAGAATCAAGCTGTCATTTATCAGACTAATTTTTTAGACAGGAAGCAATAAATAGGTTAAGAGCAAAATCATAGCCTTTCTTAGGCATCCAGTTCTAGGTCTTGTTGTCTTGCCTTTTTTGTGATGGCATTGTCTGGAAGCCTTATGAAGGCTCAAGTCTCCTTTTACAGTTAGCTAACATTGATATATGAGGAACACTCACAAGAGACTTTTTCTCATACAAAGCACTGCTACTTAAGGTCAGACCTAAATCTGCTGCAGGTTTTTTTTGTTATGGATGAGAACTGATAGATTATTAAAACAACATACGGAAAGAAGACAAAACTGAATTAAATGAAAATAAATGGGTTTTATTGTCTTTTTTGATAATATCTCTTAGACTTAAAGGGCACACACAATACTTGGAGGAATGTGCTTGTTAAACCACTGATTTTGCAACCACACTGACAATACCTTAGCTAAACAATGAAAGCTTAGGTGATATCCCTATAGCAGCTAAAAGGGCTAAAAAATAAAAATATATTTAAAATAAACTTTCAAACGTTGCAGACACTAGAAAAAAATGAAAATATCCTATAAGAATGTCTCCTTTTTCAAATTGCAACTATATTTTTGTAGTTTGTTACTATCTGGCCTAGTTTGTTTGGTCTGTTTTAATCTCTCATATGAGTAGCTAATATTAAAATGTATGAAATGTATAAACACCAGGATGACCCCTTGGAGTCTACATGAAATGGGATGTTCAGATTTGCTTCTGACACAACTACCTGTAATGACCATTATGTTCAAAAGTGCAAATCAGGACTAGCACTTTTGTTTTGCCTTGCCAGGCACTACTCTGAGTTGTTAGAACTTCTGACTCTTGCATATTTTTTCAGTAAAGATTACACTTTCCTATTTTTTTTTTATTTTTTTTTTAGCCTTCTGCCATCTCTACTCAACAGAAGAGGCAGCTTAAGCTCCCAGCACACCCACAACTTGCTCACAGGGCAGCTGAGCCCTGGACATTGTGCTTCTATGTTATGTTTGCTGCAATGCTCACAGTATCTAGGGTAAATAATGTTAAGGTTCACAGGATGCAGGTGTACCTGATTCAGTTTAAAATCTTTCTGTACTGTTTTTTGTTCCTCAAACTTGTATTCCCAGGATGCTTTGAAGAAGATTGCATTCACTAGCACCAGCAATGCATGTGCATCGATCACACCAGGAGCAAAGAGTTCCTTGATTTTACCTAAAGGAAATTTTGGAATACACAAGTATTTGTTAGTTGTCATTAAGACTCTGGACTGAGATTCAATTAGTTGTCTGTGGACTTAGTTTTGGAGAAATTTAGAAATCTAGTTCTTGGCTTATTCAAAGGACGGGGACAATATATGGAAATAAATGGTAGATTACTCTGCACTGTTACCACCCATGGAGCACAGGAGAGAGTGGGAGTCACCAAATTAGCCAGCTGTAGCTGTCAGGTGACATTAACCATGGGGAAGGAGGTAGCACCATGAGTCACATATTTTGATTTATATGAGGGCATCTTTCCCTTTGCACCAAGCGCAGCAGTTAACCAGCTGTGGAGCTTTTGACTGTTTACACAGAAGCTGAAGTAGAGTTAGCAGGTCCACAGTCTTCATATGAGCACCCAGAGCAACAATGGCCCCTAACACTGCACAAGGTGGCTCTTGAACCTTCAGCCCTCTTACTGGGAGCCAGCTGGGTTTAACAGCTCTTTCCCACACCAGTCACAGGCTGCTCTGCCAGTAGAAGGACAGGTTTGATCAGGGGATGAGCAAATGAGAAATTACAGAAGCCTTCAGATCCATTTGCCTGTCCCCCAGTAATTTCTGGTTTCTGTTCAGCCAGAAGATTTAGAAACTTCATCCTGTTGCTACTGTGGTTCTGGCAAAACTAAAGGAAAATGGCACCTATCATGTTTGGTCTAATCAGCAAGAGCCGATGGCCCCTGCTAGCCTGTCAAAGGTAAGAGCTGGTTGATTGTCGCTTGTGATAGTGACTCTCACTGGTGGTCACATCTCTTGTCTTCGTGGGCATTGCTCTACATATAACCAGGTCCTCAGTCATCCTTCTCCCTGCCTCCACCAGGCTGTTCCCAGTCTCACCATGAAGCTCACAGCTTCCACCCCCTGCTGTTCTGTATATGCATTTGGGGCTGTTTGCAGAAGCAATTTGTCTGGTGAAGTCTTATAGGTATTATTGCAATTATGCCAGGCATAAGGGTGTGAATACAAAAGTATTTGACAACAAACACACCTTTAATTCAGAAATAATTTAGCTGGTAACGGACTCTAATATTTCAAGGCTGAATGGGAAGAAAAACTGTCTTCAAACAGCATAAGACTGAACACCCAGAAACGTGAACAAGTCTTTACTTTTCATACGGAGGAATTTCTGTTGTTGAAGCAGTGTAAGAAAGACGTGATGGTGTTGCAGCACAATCAAACTAGTAGACTGCAACAAGGCTTTACCGTTGGTCAGATTCTGTCTGTGCTGTATCTCCTTCCTCCAGAGGTCAGACTTGTTGCAGTCCACTAGTTTGATTGTGCTGCAACAATTGGTGCCCCGTGTGAGGCTGAGTTGGACTCAGACTACCTGACAGCATGGCTGTGGTTTTTGCTTTGTTTTACCTTGTGTCTCACTTTCAACCCAAGCATTAATTTTTATTCTGGCAGCATCCACAGCACCATGAAAGTCCACTGTTTGCAGCATTGCTCCATACAGTTCCTTAGTGCACATTAGAAATTTCTGTAAAGCAAAACAAAGATTATGAATTGGTCAAATCCTTTAAAATTCACTTTTGAAAGAAAGCAATGATTCAGAACTATTTTAGAAATGGTGAAGGACTTGTTGACTTCATAAAGCAAAATTTAATTTTCATTTCATAGCTGTTTCATACATAATGTATGAAATTTCATTTTGTAGATGTTTCAGCAACTATCTGAAGTTTGTTCAGAGAATTTTTGAAGAAGATTATTCTATTGCATAGGCAAAAAAAAAGTAAATAAGTAAAAAGAAAGCCAGAAAAAGTCTTCCCATGGAGAACTGCATGCCTGAGGTCCAGATAAAAATAAAAAATTAGAGAAGATGCAAGGTGTGTTGTTCATTGCTTAAGGATCACTCAACAGCAATCACTGATAGAAAAGCAAAGATGTGACTAGCAAGTTATCCATACTAGGTAGTTTAGATAACACTTTGTCATTCAGTAAGAAAGGAGTAAGAAGTTCAGTGCAGCAGCCCTATGCATGACACTGTGTAACATCTCAGGTGCTCAGCCCTCTCCAAGCTTACTGCTGCCCCAGCTGTGCCACCTGCAAGCCCAGGAGCGAGTAGCTGACAGCTTGAATAACCATTTTTTGGCTGTAGTCGTGCCTCTAGCTAAGTGCAGACATATGCCAAACCCAAACAGACTCTTGCTTCGTCTTTGCTCTACAGCCATTGATATCCACAGTGTGTTTTGTTTTAAACAAAAGAACTGAAAGCTGACACTCTTGCCTCTTTCCCACAAGCCCCAAGAAGCACATCAAGTATTCCAAAATAAACGTGAGGGGGACAACAGTGAGGCTCACAGTGACAGGGAAGCTTGAGGTCAGGGCCACAGCTGTCAGCAGACAGGTAACTTACGTGCTGGAGTTCAAATCCTTGTTGTATAAAGAGATTGTTGGCCAGGGTTAAAACATATCTTTCACCAAGGTTTTGTAGTTGTAAACGCAGTGCCTGGAATGCTTTATGGTCAAGGTCCCCATCCTTGTTACACTGGGAATATTACAAACACAACAATTATAACGATTCCCCCACATAGCTTCGGTTGTTAATTTGCATCCTAATTAGATTACACTCTAGGGCTAACTCCTGCTGTATTGATTTTTAAATCCAGCTAGTCTAAGCTTTGTAGCCTGATCCTCCTTCAGATGAGATCACTGAAGGCTTTGGTATTGACTTCATGGAAGACTTGGCCCTTAGTAAAATACATCAGGCATTTCCCAGCAGTGAGGCAGGCTGCCTGTGACCGTGACTCCCTGCGGTGGCAGGCTCCAGGGCTTTACACCCAGTGACCTGCCGTGGAGTCAGGATGGGGCTGTGGTGCTCCCCACACCAGGACACACCTGGGGGAGGGAAGACTGTCCCTCCTGGCTTCGCTCTGGCTCCATCTCTGGGGCTGCGCTCTCAAGATCAGACCCAAGGCTCATTCTTCCTGCAGCTTTCCTGACATGGAGCACCTGCAGTCGGAGATGACAAATTAGGGCAATTGTAACTGGAACGTTTTCCTTATTTAAAAGATTTGTTATGCTATCCTGGATAAATGGTGTAGATTTATGAAAGATATTTTCTCAGCTTCAGTCAGTCTGAAATGACAGACTTGAAATTGTTCATTATTCGTGTTCAAATTCACATTTCTGTGTTAGCAAACCAAAAAGAACTTGCACTTAATCCCTCAAAATGGTACTCTCCACTACCTCAAAATATTTACATTTTATTTATATTTTTACTGCTACAGTTACCTTAAATTTCAAAATAAAAAGCTGTCTCAGGCAAAGACAGAAAAATAGCTTGCTTTAAAAACATCAAAACCAGCTTTTTGCAATCATTTTTAATCTTTGCATCAGCTTAGGAAATATATTAAAACCACAGTGCTCTTAATGGAAACCAGTCCTTGTTTCTAATGTACAAATATTTAACTGAAAAATTTCCAGCTTCTTCTCCATTATAATAATGTTGCGTCATACATAGACTTAATTTTTTTTTTAATTGAGGATACTGGATCTTCATTGCTTTCCTAAAAATAAGCAAGAATCCCTGAGCATTTTGTTAATGTGGCAAGGTTATGGTACCCAGGGGGCTGTCGGGGTGGCCTCTGTGCAAAGAGGTTGGGGGCTGCCCCCATGTCAAAGAGAACTGGTTACAGCCAGCTCTAAAATAAGTCAAGTCTGTTTTGTCACGACAGTGATCGGTGAGTGATGTCCCAGTCCTTATCTCAGCCCACAAGCTTTTTCCGTCTTATTTTCTCTCTCTCTCCTTGTTGAAGAGGAGGAGTGACAGAGTGGCTGGGTGAGCTCCTGACAAGCCAAGGCCAACCTACCATGCCCTGGAAACCTCATGGGGAGGGTAAGTCCACCTTGGTTGTGGGTGACCCAGCAGTCAGACTGTGCACACAGCAGCGTTAGGATGCGATGGATGAAGACCTACTAGTACAAAGCCAGCTACTGACAAGAACCTCTGCCTCAGGATTCTTGGTCTTTTGCCACTCATGGGCACAAACAAGGAAGGAGAAGAAAGACTGCAGAAAGCAGAACTTATACTGCAGGGTGTAAAGGTGCAGTGATCAGAGGTGTGGCCTTCTTCACCTCCTCCCTGCCCACCTGGGTCCCTATGAGCTCTGCAGGTGAGAGACATTTTGACTCTTGAATGTCATAAGGGATAAGTGAGTTAATGCTTCCAGACATCCAGCTGCAAGCACTTCAGGTTTCTGCAACTCTCCCCGCTGCTACCCGGACTCACACTTTCAGGATTCTCACAGCAACCTTGAGAGGAACCATCTGCCCGTAATTTTGAACCGAAGTCTGGTATTCTGGCAACAGGCTGGGGGAAAGCCAGAGCGTCCCACTGTGGTGTATTGCCTCCTCTCATTCAGCTCTTGGTCCGTGCTCCTGAGTCTGTGTGGGGGCACACACACGAGCAGATAGCAAGGATCATAAAAGCACCAAGCACTACTGTGAAGGCAGCACCTGTGCTTCTATTTGTGCTTGTTTCTTATGAGACCCTTGTACACGTGTTGTGCTAGGATGCCTGGTTTTTCCATTAAGGGAACAGCAAGCAATGTGGAAGTGTCTTAGCATGTTTCCTTAATAATTACTTACCTTTTCTATCTGAGCAGCAGTGTTGTTTTTTGCACCTAGACAGACCAGGGCCAGCGCAACAGAGATGCTCATTGGAGAGAAGACTATGTTTGTGTCCTCTGCGTTTCTGTTGAGCTTATTGTAGAGGTCAAGGCAAAACTCAGTAACTGGTCTAGAAATGGAGTCCATCATGAAGTGGCTGCTGACTGGGAGTACAAAAGAAAGAAGAAATTTAATGCAGCTTGTTGCCTAGCTAGAACACACTGTGAAGCATCTGTCTGCCCTGAGATTGTCCCATAGCTGGTTTCTAAATTATAGATGTTTTCTAAATTCTGAGAGTTTGAAAACGCCAACCTTGCACACATCTGTCAGTTCACGCTATGTAGCAGGTGCAAGGACACAGTGTCTGGAAAAGGGACCCACACTCACAACATATGTGAATTCATCAGAAAGGACCACTTCTCTGTCTTATCCCATGATGTATCTTATTTTAGACCATGGTATTGAAATCAGTCAGCTGTGGATTAACACCTTCCTTCTCCAAACTAGTTTGATCTATACAGTTATATCAACTCTTTCCTCTCGTAACAACATAGGATTAGTAACAGAAACTTAGTGACAGAAACGATGCCTGCATATAAGCAGGTCTGGTAACCAGAGCTGTGGTATGAGGGTTTCAAGCAAAAGGTTCATAAAAATAATCACTATTAATGAAATGTTTTCATATATGAAAAAAGGTCATTAACAGCTATGGAGAGTGACATACATTCGGAAACATGAATAGTTTGAAATACGCTTTTTCACTCCTCATGATTTTTTCCAGGAGCCACAGATTCAGGCAGGATATACAATTAAAATTTCCAAACAAAACGATAGCTCAACAGCCCTGAAAAGAAGTCTGTAAATTCCTGCTCAATGATATGACAAGACCCGTATCACTCTTTTCTGTTGTACTAAAAATGTTACGGTCTGATACCTTTCCCATGTGTCATTTAAATTAAATCCACTTGGTTAAGAGCAAATTGAGACCAAGTTCCAGCTTGGTCCTTGCAAGCAGGGGTCTATCTGAAAAAAAGGGATTTAGAAACTCCTTTCCTGTCCCTTAAGAGAAGAATCGTAAAGCTGTTGTGTGGATACCAGTTGGATCACATGAGCTTTTCTAGAATCATTATACCCCAAAATACCTACATCACTTTCAGCATAAGATTGTATTTTCAGCAGCACACCCGAAAAAATGTGTGGAAAGCAAAGCATACATTCCTGACTGCTTGCAGACGGAGAGATGAGTAGCTGTGGCCTGTGTTCCAGAAAGATGCTTTGTTTTGGGGGAAATACACAGCCACAGTACAGAGAGAAGGGAGAGGAGGCCCCCGTGTCTCCTGCGGCACAGACCTGGCTGGCTTTGGCTTTCAGCCTGCACTGGGACAAGTGTGGGCCAGGTCCATAGCGAGCTGCCAGAGCTCCCCTCCACCGAAAACGGGTGAGTGCAGAGCTGGGCTGTTGTCCTCACTGCCTGCAGAAGGCCACGGCGCAGCAGGTGCTCCTCAGCCCTGTGCTGCCCAGCTGCTGCAGCCTGCAAGCTAAGTTATGTGAGGAACTCCAGCCTGGGCCACCAGAAGGCTAAGGATGTGAAGATGCTGGTGCAAAGCTGAACTTGAGGATCTTTCATCAGCAGGTGATGATGTACAGCCTGGCCTGGGCTGTTGGTGTCCAGCAGGCCCTTTGAGTGGGGTCTAGAGCATTCTTGGGAAGGGACTACCTGGTGCTGGTGACCTCCATCCCCTTCCAGCCAGTGCTCTCCTGCCACCCTGCTCTCCTACTGAGGGAAGAGCTCCAAATGAGCCACAGTCCCCACCCTCACAGACAGCCCGCCCTTCACAGAGTTTTCTTCACTCAAAGAGCTACTCAAAATGTCTTGTGTTGTCCTCAAGATGCAGAGTGTGTGCTACCTCTCGCCCAGCCATGAGCTAGACATGAACTCTGCATGAGAAGCCAGAGCTCAAGCACCAGAAGTTACCAGGGCACTGGGAGTTGATGTGGCTCAGCAGAGAGGCAGCATTTGTCTGCACAAGCCACCTTAGCCCCCAGCAAATGCCGAGGCAATGGGAATGAACTCAGCCCACAAGAAAACAGACTCAGCCTAAGACAGATTGCTGCAAGTGGCTTGGAAGAGCTGGAAAGTCAAGTTGCTGAATATATGAAGGTGCCACGTGTGACAAAAGCAAATGCTTCTTGCCTTTTAACTAGCTTGAAAAGCTCAGCAATAATCAATGCTTCATCATGTTTCTGACATGAACCTGTGATGCTGAAAGAAAAAGTTCATATACGTTTGACACCGGGACATTTGTTTTACCCTGAAGTCCAGAAGTACGTCACATAAAAACCCACTAGAAATGGGCAAAAGAGAGGAGAAACACCCAAAAGGTTCTCTCAACAAACAAATTAAAGATGGATTATACCTCATTAGTTATGAAAACTGCTGTTTGTGTCTTTGTATGAAACATGGTTTTCATTTTCCTTTTAATAACACAATCATCTTACCACAAGAAAAAGACATTGCACTAAATAATCATTTCTCTTTTCTTCCACCTTTATTGCCTACTACCCAGAACCTTCTGAAAACAAAACTCAGCGCTTCTTTAACGCTGATGTTTGTATTGCTCTACTTCTACACATCTTGAAGGATCTGAAATGGAGCTGTAAAATTGTTCACAGCAAATGTAGGTCATGAGGCATATTGTAGGTGCGCCCAAACCTCATAACAAGTCAAGGAGAAAAAACAGAGTTAATAAACTTCCTCAGCAGGAAGGAGGCATCTCCACCCCACCCTGCAGGGAGAGGAGAGACTGCCAAGCCAAGTGGAGGGACAGCCCAGGAGCTGAGAACAGGTTTTAAAAGCAAGTACCTGGTGTACCAAGGTGGCGACTCCTTTAGAAAAAGCTGCAGGCTGTCCTCAGGCAGATGTCCAGCTGCAAACACTACAGCCAACTCCATGGTTTTGTGAGTGGGAACTACTTAGAGAGCTGCCCTGGAGACCGAAAGCAAGGGAGGGGAGGTGTGGGCTGGCGGAGGAACTTTCTTACTGCAGAATGAAAGGATTTAGTGAAGTTTGTTAATCTAAATTGGGGCAGGCATGAGTGTATGAATGATTCCACACCATAAAGCCACATGTCTAATCCATGTAATCATTCAGTCAGTGAGAGTTTTGGAGTTACTGCGAGGACAGTGGAGCCTGAAGAACACCTACATGGTGGACAACCAATGGTAACATTACTTTTAAAAATCTTGGATGGTAAGGAGAGAAGACGTAAGATCAAAAGAAGTATTACAGGAAGATCATAGCTGCTGCTCTACACCAGCTGAAGTACCTGCACTGAATATTAGCAACAGTGGGGAGACAGTAAGCAGGGTTGGGGCTTTACAGCTGATGAAGCGAAATGCTTTGCATGATGGTTCAATAGCTTTTAACATAGTCCATCAGATGGAAATTGCTGGAGCTGTTACATGTGAGCAAGAAGCTACCCAGGAGAATAGCTTCCTTCAAAAGAAAACACTATATTCCAGACACCTTGTAAAGATGATAAACTTATTCCATGGCTGTGTGAAAGGACAAACACTTCTTTTCTATAACTATTCATGATGTGTTCTCTCTTTACAATTTGTTTTCAGCTAAGGGTAGATGAAATCAAAACAAAAACTCTCAAAGAATAAAAAGCTGTGCTCAAAGCTATCATAATTAATAGGTGTATTAGATTATATTATGCAGTTAACAGGAGGAGACAGTAAATAAGGTGGGAAGTCTAAGAGAGCTGTAGCTTTGGTTTTGAGGTTATTCTGTATTTAATACAAGGTTACCAAGAAGGAACCTGTTTTCCCTGATGCCACGTGATAATTCCCATTGCATGTTTTACTTCTCCAGTCTGCCTCCCATTAAGGTGATTTAATACACACTCATGGTGATTTAATACACACTCATTTCTCATACACAAAGGAAGACAGAATTGTCATAAATTACATCTGTCTATCCTAGAAAAGGAGCACATGTGTTGTGGTTTAACCCCAGCTGGCAACTAAGTACCATGTATCTGCTCACTTACTCTCCCTCCCTGGTGGGATGGGGAGAAGAATCAGAAAAAAGGTAAACCCCATGGGTTGAGGTAAGAGCACTTTAATAATTGAAACAAAGTGAAATGTAATACTAATAACAATAGTAGTAGTAGTAGTAGTACTGAAAAGGGAGATAACAAAAAGTGAAAGAGAAAAACAGTGCAAGGAAAAAAAGCCCCACATGTGATGCACAATACAATTGCTCACCACCCACTGACCGACACCCAGCCAGTCCCCAAGCAGCAATCGCCAGGCCTTGGCCAACTCCCCCCGGTTTATATACTCAGCATGATGTTCTATGGTATGGAATATCCCTTTGGCTAGTTTGAGTCAGCTGTCCCGGCTGTCCCCCCTCCCAATTCCTTATGCCCCTCCAGCCTTCCCTCTGGCATAGCATGAGAAGCTGAAAAGTCTTTGACTTAGTATAAAGATCACTTAGCAACACCTGAAACCATCAGTGTGTTACCAACATTATTCCCATACCAAATCCAAAACACAGCATTGTACCAGTTACTGGGAAGAAAACTAACCCTATCCCAGCCAAAACCAGGACAACATGCCAGATAGTACTGTCTCCTCACATAAAAAATCTGATTAGTAGAAGTGACTTTCTTATTTTTCATGACCGTTCATACAGAAAGACGTTTCCAAGTGTTTCTGCACTGATTTGAGTGAAAGGGACAAATCGCACATGAAGAAAATGAAATTTCCCACAACACAGAAATTCTAATCATCCTTCAGTGACACAAAATATTTCCAAGGTAACACACGTTAAATTAAAAACCAATACCTTTCAGTACAAAGTAATTTTTCAAAGGAAATGTTAACCAAGTTCATTTTCCAAACAACTTAGGCTCTCAGGCTGCTACTTTGATGCCAGGAAGGGCTTTTTCTGACTGCTTTTATTATTTTGCCTTAGTACCTCCAGTATCTTTTCTACCTTTTTCTAGACCAATTATTCCTGCATAAATAGACATGGACGTACACTGGTCTGTCACGAGCTGTACTGTGGCAAGTTATTTGCTGTGCCTGTGTGTACTGCACAGGCTTCTCTGCAAGCTTCTAAACACCACTGCCAAACCCAGGAGCTAATATGTTGATAGCGAAGACTAGCATCCCCATTAACAAAACAAAATCTGAATACCACTCCACCCTTCCTATTTTATATAGTTGTTGTTTAAGAACATAAACAATCCCCCGGCAGCAGGGATCAGGGTACAGGGGAAACGCCTAAGCACCCAGTCAAAAAACTACATGCCTGCCCTCTTGCCTAGTGAACATGTCAAGGCTTTTTCTTGTGCCATGAAAACCTGAGTAAAGAAGGGAAATTAACTTTTATCTCCCATTCTGTGGGTGGGTTTGCTCAGGTCATCAGCACCATCACTTCATGTGAAGCCCATTTCTACCAGCGTGGGTAGAGGTGCTTGGAAAGAACCTGCCTTTCAGCCCTTCTGGAGATACAGGCAGAAAAGCAGGCACTTTCTGGTATAAGCCACTGAGCTGATCAGTCCTGTGACAATCAGAACTTTCAGGATGGGCAGAGAGATCCTGGGGATATTTCAGATTCCAAAGTCTGTGAAATTTAGGCAAGAATCTTTGGATTCACCATTTTGGACATGTGTTTCTAAATTCCCCATCTGCATCCCACTGAAGACCAGCTCCCTTTGGGTAAGCTCTTGAGCCAGCTGAATTTTAGCAGTGTGTTTTGCTGCCTGCCGCCTGTAAAGGTATCTCCCCCTCTATCCCACCTGTAAACATGTGGACTTCTTTGGATCTGAAAAAAAAAAAATAATCACAAGTTATTTAAAAAAAAAGAAATAATTGCTTACCTTCTTGCCCGAAGAGGTTAAATGAAGAGCACAATAGCTGAGCTCTGGAGCATGTTCTTGTGAATACTGTATTATAAAAATCTCCCACTCCCTTGTGGGAAAGTTCAGCCTCTAACCAATTGTTGATGATAGCAGCATGTTGCAATTTAATGCAAATGCCATCAACGTGAAGTTTCCTGCAGAAGACTGGGAAACCTATATCTAGCAATATGCTAATAGTATTTCTCTCAAAGCTGCCCAACAAGTTTGGCAGGCAATATCTGCTGGCAACACCTCCTGCTTGCAATGCCAAGTCACCCTCAGCAGGAAAACTGGGCATTAACCCTGGAGATCCATGGCTGTACTGCTGTGTGTAGTCCCTCTCAAGTCTGATGGGGTCTGGTCTGGACACAGGGGTGTGCAGGGATCATGGTAGGGTTCAGAGAGTCCTCGTCTGGAGCTGAGCTTGCTTGCCAACATAGAGCAAATGAATGGGAGATGCAGGAGCTTTATGTTGCCTACAGCCATCTCTCTCTCTCAGGCAAGGAGTCAGCTTTATG
Organism: Falco cherrug; assembly: GCF_023634085.1. NCBI lineage: Eukaryota > Metazoa > Chordata > Aves > Falconiformes > Falconidae > Falco > Falco cherrug. The sequence goes on along the minus strand of NC_073699.1, from coordinate 91,511,594 downwards.
TGTATGGAAGCAGCTTAATTAGAGAGGGGAAGAAGTATTTCCTTGAACTGTAACAAGAATCCCCAGCCAGGGGGTATTCTTTTAAATCATTGCAGTTAATAAAAGAAAGCTAGGAGTGGTTGATCATATAGGTTATGTCTCCAGCACAGAGTGAGATGGAGGTAAAGAGATGGGAAGCAAGGAGCTACACCAGCACAGTGTTTGATCTCCCCTAATCAGCACCCCCGAGCTCAGGTACAACACTGGGTTATGGAAATTGGACACAGGTCCAAATTAAGTCCTCTAAGGTTTTATGTGGCTTTGCAACTCTGACAATTTTCTCTTTCTTTCTCACCTCTTCTTTCTTCCTACAAAGCATAAAGCTGGCTCTGGATTCATAGGATATTTGAGGGATCAGACATGGTGAGGGGAGAAAGGAGGAAAGAGGAAGCGGGGCTCCCAGCACCACCTCACCCTTCCCACACTTCCCTCCTAGTGCTGGGCCACCCTCTCCCTCAGGCACAGCTCCCGCTGGCTATGCTGTTCCTTGCTCCTCTGCCATGGTCTTACCCCAGTCTCACAGCCTCCGCTGCTCCAGCCAGAAAGAGGGATTTGTAAACAATGCAAGACACGATGAGAAAATGAGTGTTCCTGTTACCCCTATTCTTCTCCTTGCTTTTTCGCTTCCATTTGCCATTTACTTCTTTGTTTCTGTTTTTCCTTCCTGCACGTTAGTGTAGTGTTCCTTAGTCTTCCTCCTCAGTTCTTTGTCTCTTTATCTGGGTGGTTTGTTTTGGTTTTTTTATTTCTGCACATGGCCTTACCATGTATCTTTTTCTCTTGTGCTTTTATGAGTCCTAGCCTCTTTTTAGTGACAGTCTAAGTATTTTTTAGTACCTTTCAAGACTTTTCTTCTTCCAAACTCTGTGCTTTCTCCCTCCCTCCTATATTAATATTGTTCCTCCACTGATCTATTTTACTTGCTCTGCACATACAGTCCTTCAGAACTTCCCTGGCATCAGTTTAACTGCTTTGCCTCAGGAAATATCAAATGTATGTGTAAATTCTGTCTTTTCTAGGCCCTTAGGATAGTATATTCAGGGTTCAAAACTGTACTGCTTTTCCAGTAGGGCCAATTGGCTCTACGTAGCATTTTTCAAGTTTCAAAACCAAACTGCTCTTCCCCACAAACTACTTTTTTTACCACAAGACATTAAGATGTATTCCCTTCTCTTCTACAAAATGCTGGGAGCGGGCAGCGGGCAATGACTGTGCAGCTGAGCAGGTGATGAGATGACTAGACACATAACACTGCAGTTTGCAGCTGCCTGCAAAAGCCAGCCACAGCTTGCTTTTTTCCACCAGGGCTGTCACCCGTCACTGGATAGTAACGCTCTTTTGAAAGGTGGGGTGGAGCAGCTTGGTGATCTGAGCAAGTCCTCAGCTATGTTCACTTTCTCCATCGTAACCAACACCTTTCAGCACATAAGCATTCTATACACAAGCTCCCACACACTTTTTCCCATGTCCTCCCATGCAATTTCTTGCCCAAGGCTCAGAAGCCAGCATGGGTGGAACCAAACAATAGACGGTAACAGAGTTTCTCACACCAGCAGGAGCCTTACTGATATTTCTCCCTCACATGCTGCAAGACGCCTAGGTTTCGTACGAGGACTGGTAGAGAGAAGAGGCAGAAGTGAAACATGCACCTGAGATTTGCATGGGCAAGCTATTCTGTTTATAAATGACCAATAAATACATTTGCCTTCCATAAACTAAGACAGCTTCATATCTCTAACATCTGCTTGCCTTGCCTAGGCTGGGATACCTCGGTGTTAGTCAGGGGGTGGAGAAAGATGGGCCCCACCCTGAGGCGGTGTTTCTCTGCTTTCATGGGATAACCCTTCCTGGCAAAGCTATCACAAGGAACTCTCTGAGAAGACATGCTTACATGAATTTGCGTGGATGTGCTAAATGCTCTGATCAGCACTTAGAGTATGACCTCTGTTGAATGAAGTCTGGCTCCTGGACTGGAACGTTTTCAGAACCTGAAAAAGCTGAAAGTGATGTCTGAGCAGGCAGAAAAAAAGGGATGGGGCAATCTGCCAGAGGTTTTCATCAGTCTAGCAGACTAGCACAGATGTAGCAACAAGTGTGATATGGCCTGCTGAACAACTGGAACTACCTGACAAAGAGTCGGTGCCCAAACACAAACAAACTGTACAGACTATAGGCAACTAGTCCCTCTTGCCTATGTATGGACTGCCTATACAGCTGCTTAGTCGGTCATCAACCCCATGTGCACTGCCCTGACCCACCTCCTACAGAAAAACCAGCAGAAACCACAGTGATGACAGCTCTGGATAACTCTGACCCCAGCCTCTAAAACAGATCAGACAGTGGTGGGGTATATAAAACATTTCTCAGTCGTTCAGCTGTCACTGAGGTTATTGAGCTGGTAAACATCTTTGCAGGTGATTCCTTCTCAGACAGGATGGGCTGAAAATTGCTGTATTTTGCATTCTTCTGACTACTATGCACTATCAGGACACCTGATGTGTATCAGCAAAGACCCCCAGAGGTCTGCAGGGTCTCACTTCCCATTATTTTTGGTGGCAGTTAGTCCCCTCAGTACCTTCAAAGATATGGGCCAACGACTCCAGTTAACCCTGTGGTATTAAACTGCGCTAGAGCCTATTAAAGGTCCACAGAGGGAAGGAAACTGGTAAAACCACTGAATCGTTGTGACTAAAGGCTTCTTTGTGGGTTGGCAAGGTGAAGAATCAAAACGGAACCCCTGTCTCCAAATTCACAATAACCACCGTGCTGTTGCGTTTTAGGGGTTGCATGTTCTTATTTAGAAATCTCTTTCCAGTTTCTTTCAGACCTAAAGCACCAAGAGGAATTCTCAAGTAAAATGCTCATATTTTTTGAGGCTAAATAATTGAATTCTCTGTATATTGTGACCAGCTAGTAACACAGTCCTTATTGGGACCTATCATTATATGATCCAGAAGGACAATCCAGGCACTGATTTAGTTTTTTATTTTGACTTTGTGGCCTAAGTGAATCTGTTCATTCCCATTCCTATCATTTATTGGAGGTCAAGAGTGAACTCCGACACTGTCAGCGATCACACTAGAGTGAACACACAGGCTGACACTGGAGGTATGCAGACATTTGACACGGGTTTTATAGTGCTTTATTCTGAACAGTAATTAGGTAAACCAGTACTGAACATATGCAGCAGGCAGTCTTCAGATAGAAATGAAATCTGATTACCATGATTTCATATGGAATTTGGAGATGGGTAATTACAATGGCAATTTCACTCAAGTTAAAGTCTTTATTTCTTTCTCGTGCCTCAGACATCAAGTAGTTGAGTCTCCTTAGGGCTGAATCCAGAACTAGAAATGGCAGACAATCTGTGCATGAAAAGTGTGGCACTTCCATTATCAATACAACTGTTTGCTATCCTAGAATTGTGTAATGTTCCTTTTCTCAGGATATATACAACAGGGCTCTTCATACCTTCAGTGAACTGGTCCCATCTTCCATATCTGAAAGGCAATGAGTCAAAAAATCCCACGCAAGAGTCCATCATCACCAGTATACAAACTGACATAGCTCACGCTGAAGAGTCTCATAGACATTTTGTCACCATGATTTGCTTCTTGCATCCAGAGGTCTCAGTGCAACTGTTGTTTCGCAGATGCAAACTCTGATGCTAGCCTGAATTGTCTAGCTACACTGCAGAACTTGGAGAACTTGGGCATTGGCAGGGTCCGGTAGGGCACCCTGGGCCACCAGAATGTAGAAGGGGAGTGCTATCACATCACATGTCCACATTTTCCCCTTCTAGGCAGTAGGAATCCACAGAGTGTGGGTCACGAGGGAGAGTGGTTTGGCTAGGGAGCAGGAATGTAGCTTTTCCTCCCAGAACCCTTTCCAGCTCCTGCTCTATGTAAAACAGGCTCTCAGTTCACTTTGTTTTTACCACAGAGAAACAAAATATACTTATTGCTGAGGCTGGGATACTTCTCAGTAAAATACGTGTTCTTCACAGTGGGAATCCTTCAGCTTAAGAGGATGAAACATAAGGAGATAAACTAGTTCTGCTGCATATGTAGAGTACATTGTTTTACCCGGTTGATATATGAACCTGTTAGATTTCCTTTCCAAGGTGATAGTCAGGATGCCAAGCTTTACAGGAACATCCACCACCATAAATGTAATTGTGCTTTTTCATAATGAATAAGCCCTGCTTAAGGGGAACAGAATCGGCCTGAAAGAATCACGTTGCGAGTTTTGTTGTGCCTAAACACGAATATAAATGGATGGTCAGCTTTAAATTCATCTTTGTGTTGCAGAATCCGATATCCTGGGACTTCTCGGGACTCTCCACCTTGTTCATTTACTTCCAAAGAGACTTTATGGATGATCTTTGACAAAACCACACCTTTTGTGTCACACATCTCCGAGAAATCTGATGCACTCTCATTGAATACATTTGTCATTCCCAGGCTTTCCAGAAGTGGCTTCAGGTCATAATCACCTTCCAAATTAAACTTTGGAAGAAATACATTCACTTTGGTGTTGGCCATCATGCTGGGATTGGTCCACTGTAATAATGTCTCGGGAGTGAGTGCCTTTTCCAGCTGAAGACATAAAGGAACAAAGGAAATTAATGAGCAGTCCAAGGAAAAAGTGGATGGGGGGGAGGGGGGGAGACCATTCCTGAACTTCCCACTCCTATCAAGCCCCCCAAAAATAAAGTCCAAAAGGCAACCTTTGCTTTTGAATTCACAGCTGTAGCATTCAGGGTTAACATACTCTCAGTTATATTAATGGAAGTATGATTAATCCATAGGATAGGTCTCTGGAGCAGCTCCACTGCATGTTCATGCTTTGACCATTAGCCCCTTACAAGCTTTCGATACGCAATCGCCTCAACAACCACATGAAGGGACCTGAGAAAGACAGTCCCTACCCCGGTTACACCTGGCCAGCTGGCAGATCCAAACATCTTGATTCCTGACCCTACACCGTAATGAAATCGCTGGTATTTGGGACAGAAAAAGACTCCAAATCCAGAGCCTGATCTCAATCAAACACACAGCTGTTTGAGCAATTTTTTAAAAACTGGGAAGTGAGGAGCCAGAATTTGGGGCCACAACAAGTTGCTATCAGGAAAGGCCTCACCTGCATGTTAAGATATGTGTGTGCTGTAGTTTATCCCTACATATAAAAGTACCTTACAGCTGCAAAGGCAGATTCCTTCTGCCTATAGAATTTATGAACAGTTGCAGCAAATTACAAATGAGACTTGCCTGATCATCTGTCTCTTAATCCTTAAACATTGAAGAGAAGTGAAAATATGTTTTAAATTTTCATGAGTTACGTAAGAAATAGTTGTTCTTTAGGAAAAGTCTTACTTGTTTCCAAATTTACATGCAACTATAATAAAAAATGGCTCATTGTCAGGCACCTCTGCTTAAAATTAAAACCTAGAAAAGTGTAAGGCCTTAGTAAAATAAATCATGGATAAACATCAACTGAAAAAATGAGGACACTAGAATAAATAATGTCAGCACTACTGAGTACCCAGTAAGTATGACTTTAAGCACTCTACTGTAGCAAGAACAAAAATCTCAAGATGAAAAATTGTTTTGAGGGTCCAGGTTTTCAAATTGATGCAGATTCTAAAAGTGCATCAAGGGCACCTTCTGCAATTTACATTGTCTTCTACGCACACCCTATCTAAAACAAAGTCTTGTTCACAACTTCACAGTTGGCCACAATGAAAACAATGTCACAAATATGAGATCAGGAACAGAGAAGCAGAATGAGAAGGTAAATTCACAGGGATATTACTTTTTGTTTTCTTCTATATAGCATCTAAATAACAAAAGCATTCCATAACTATATGGCATTATAAGCGGGCTGTTTCCAAAGGAAGCATCATACCAATTCTTTTTTTTCTCTCACCTTCTCCAAGCCAGTGGTCTCATCTTCAATCTCTTTGGGCAGCAGAATGAGCATGCTTATATGTTTGTTAAGGCATGGAAGCTCAAGGATAGCAACATTTAATTCTTTTACATAGCCCAGGCAAAAAGTAGCTTCCAGATTCATCATTTGCACTGGTTTAGTTTCAGTCTGCAAAACCAGAGAAAACAATCTAGCATTCCTTTTAAATCACAGATAAGATGGCAAGAGAGGAAAGTTTGTAAGCTTGCATGGCAGTGGTACATTGAGTTACCTTCAGAGAATTTGTTGGCTTTCTTAGGTAATGAAACCAGCTGCCAGAGATCCTGTTGGATTTTTACAGTAGGCAGCTTTCCGAAGAAAAGTGGAACAGAATTCTACTTAATACAATAGCAACACATTGGGGATGTGCCTAATATCAGTGGCCCTGTTTCACTGAGTGCTACAAACTATACTGTCTACAGGGCATCGTAATGCCAGTAAGTGTCAGGCGCTGAGCACTTCTCAACAGTGAAGGTCAAGCTGTTAATGCAAGTAATTGATATTTTGGTTCAGGAGCTGAAACAGAATAAGAAATTTCAGGCTCACCTAAAGCCCAATGTCTTTGCTTTTCATGAATGAAACAAAACAAAACAAAACTCTTTATTTCACAAATAAGATTTACAAGCTACTCTGTTCACCTGGAAACTTATTTAAAATTCAAAATCAGTAGAAAAATGTTACTTCAGGGAAAAAAAACTTGAGATGTTTCACTTAATTTTAATGCTGACTGTCATTTTAAAAACTTTTTTAGCTGAAATTGTTGGCTGATGTGGTAATTTATGAATATTTTCAGTGAACTTGAAACGTATCTCATGTGCATGAGAAACATTTCAAGTTCACTGAAAATATATATATATATACACATAGGTAGGTAGGTATGTATTTGGAGTATAATCTCTATCTCACATATGTTGCCCAGCTTTGTAACTTGGTTTAGAGCTGTCTGTCTGACCATAATACTCATCACTGGTCATGGATTCCTGAAGACAACAGCCATAGGTGCTGCACCCACTTGGGCCTCGTGCCTGAGCAGGGCTGATACACAGAAGGTTGCAGTCCCGAGCCTGACTGGAAAGAGGGAGATTAATGAGGTGCCATCCATGAAGAGGGATGAGAAGGGTCAGGCACCTCAGAGGTTTACTCGGAGAGATCCCACAGATGTAGATGTTTCACTAGCTCTGTGACGATGATAAATACAATGTTTTGTGCTTCACCCCTGCTGGTTCTGTGATGCAGCCCCTGGTACACGCTGCAACCTCTTGGAAGATGCTACCCACGAGATTGTGCACCTCCTTTTAAGCAAGGCTGCTTCTGATCATTTGTACTCAGCTCCTGTTGTCTAAATATACTAACAGAACAGTCAGTTTTCATACTGGGCCTTTGAAAGATGGATGTGAAAGCACCAGCAAAGTTTTAAAACAACACAGTGAGCAAACCAGTTTAGGGACCGCTGCAACAGCAATATAGGTTTAGACGAGTCTAAGAATGACATGGTAACAATAAACATTTCTCATTTTCTCTTGTTGGGATTTCCTTAGCTCAAAGTTTGCATTTTATTGAGTGGAAACAGACTCTTTCTTTTTTTTTTTTTTTTTTCTTTCTTTTTTTTCAGAACATACCTTGTTGACTTTAAAAGGACATTCTTTGATCTCTGCCTCTGGGAACTTCTTCATCCAGTTTGTGACAAAATAAGCTGCATTGACTAGGAGGATCTGAGTCTGGTCACTTACACTATCCTCATTCAAAATATTCTCCATTTTGCCTGTGAACAGGTTTAAGATAGTTGTTAAAACAACAATTCATTATGAGTATGTCCATTGCTTCAATTGAATATGAAAACATTTCACTAAATTAAAAAATTTGTGTCCTGCATCTCACAGATAAAATATTTCAATTCCAATGGAAAATTCCAAAAAGAAGCACTCACTTAAGATTGCAGCTTAATGTTTGAAACGAGATTTGGGATCAAGGCAGATCTTCAAAATGATTCCTTGGCTTATGTAGCATGGAATCAAAAACAGGTCTACTGCTTTTGTTCAGTACCTTAAAGAAGGTACTGAATTTTCAGTGAAATCAACAGGTGTAAGCGAAAAAGCATTTGTCATTTGGAGAGCAAGACGAAGGGAAGTTCCAGATTAGCAGCTACTCATCTCTAGACTGATACATAAGAATAAAATAACGAGAATAACAAAAAGCGCTGCTCTGATTACAGTTCATAACCAAATACTGTTACAGACTTCTAAAAGGACATGGAAGTGTTGTCCCCATGCCTTGCTTTGTTTTAGACCTGTTCAAGCACTGCCATAAAAGACACTGAATTCGGAGCACTGGGGAGGAAAGTCATGCATGAATTGCACAGGCAGGGCAAGGTGCTTCCACATGGGCACCTGTGCCAACCTGGGAAGGCCCAGACTCATGCACCCATGTTTTCATATTTGTACCAACACAAAGGCAACAGGCAGCACCGACCCCAGAGCTACCTCTGCAGAGGCTGCCAGCAGGCTCTGTTATGGGCGCTGCATGCTCACATGGGCCAGGGCTGGACTGCTGCCCCCCACAGACTGGGCACGCTCTGCCCAGGGACCCTCATGGTCACTGATGAGCATCTCCTGTGACTCAGCCAAGTGTTTTGAGTATTCAGTATTGAGGGAGAAGTGCCTGCAGCCCCATTTCCACTGGAAGGCAAGAGACGCATGTCTCAGCTGAGCTGAGCTAAGCTGAGCTATTAATTAACAGCCTGAAATTCAGAGTCCAGCAAGTACTTCCAATTACAATAAAGCTTTTAAAGGAAATCAGGGCCTGGGTTTGATGTATTCATGTCAGGCACTTATGAAGCTCCACAGCCAGGGGCTGTTGTTCTCCCAAACTGCCCTGCTGCAGTCAAATGGGAGCAGCTTTCCTCAAGGCTAATGCAAGGCCAGTCTCACATTTCCATCTTCAGAAATGCTGCAGTAGTAAGGTTCATGATTTCAAAACAGGCTGACATTGCTCCTCCTTATGGATACAAATAGTAGGTCTAGTTCCACTGCTTTCACTATGTATTTACTTCTAAAAGCATTAGTAAAGAGGTGTCACAAGGACAAAGGTCTCTTTCTCCAAAGAGGCAAAGAGCATCCCCAAGGTTAAGCTGTACTCACCATCAGTTAGCTCCGAAAGAGATTTGTTGATCTTCTGTCGAGTTTCCTCAGGTTTTTCTTTGAACTCCACTAATTCCAGCTCAGATGGAAAAGGCCTCTTTGTGGAGTTGACAAAGTCCTGAAAGACACAAGGTACCAAAGTCATCCTTGGTTAAATGCCATCCACCCAATGGCTCTTTACAGAGCCTGCAACATCAGCATTCTGAGCTTCACCAAGGGGTAGCTGGGGAGTTTATTACGATGGACAGCTATTAAATAACAGCGGGTGACAACCGGGATGCACAGCTGCATTCAGCACATCTTTCCCAAGGTTGCCTTCAGTCCAGTGGTGTTATACCAGCAGCTAAAGTAACTTTGGTATTGCAGGAGTAACCTCATTGCTAGAGTTTGAAAGGATGAAACAATCCCCAGTCCAGGCCTTGGATAAGAGAGGACCGAAATAAAGGCCACAGGCTGCTCGCATCATGCTCACCGTGTTTATTGCTGTGGTTGGGTATTGGCCTTTGCTGTAGCAGAGGCTGAACAGCAGGCAATCTGATTATAGCATCATTTAAGCATGCTGAGTTTTCTGAAACACCACTTTTAGGCTGATGTTGTCCTTCTTGGGGCCCTATTCAAAGGCAACTTTGAGGAAGAAGGGAAAAAAAAAACCCAAACCACTTCATTTTCCTCAGTTATTTTCAAGGTCCATAAGTTACAAGGCCAAACACCACCTTCCTCTCTTGTGTGGTTTCAATAGCCAGACTTCTGCCTCCTCAGACAGATGAAGAAATCTATAGCTTATGCAGTAATTACTTGGGTGTGTGAATTGGGCACACACTTGCACTGCCAACTTTTTTTAAGACTCCTTTTCACTCATACTAACGATTCAAAGACCTTGATGTGGCAAAGAAGTTATGCTGCATTCAAAACCTACTCAGCTACTGACCTAAAGCACATTAATGAAATAATGAGAAGTGTTGTAATAGTTGCATAGCTTGCGGTCAAGCAGCACACTCATCCATCCTTCTACAAACTTTTATGGCAGCAGAGAATATTATGTTGTTCATCATCTGAGTCTAGCAAGTAACAGCCAAAAGTGAGAGAAATTATTTTAAATAGCATTGCAGTCTGACACCATAACCTGTCAACATGCTGGCCAAGCAATCCATAGCACCAGGGCTTTTCTGCAGCACTTACTGTGGTAGGATTAAGAGACTTGTCTACAAAGAGCCGTTTGACCATTTTCAGCGCAAAGAAAGAGCTGAGTTTGGAAACATCTGAAGTTACTGTTTGAAACCCGAAAGAAACATCTTTGACATCTTGTAAATGGAGTACCTGTTAAATGAACATAATAAAATGCTAAGCATCATTTTTATTATTATTGCATAAACATTCCCAAGAGCTTAGCAAAAACTAATGCTAATTTGCAACCAGAGCTGTGACTTTTTGAGTTTAAGCTAACAACATAGCCTCTCACTGTTGTTACTAAAGAATTATTTATTTGGCATCCTCACATAAAGCTAAAAACCTGATGCTACCAGAACTTTAACCAAATGCATTTCTTTCCTGTAAGCCGGCCAAAGAAATCAATAGAGCTGTTCATGCTGGTGATATGGCTTAGTTGATTAAAACACTAAAAGAGTATGGAGTCATAATGTTTTCACCAAACTCATATTCTTGTCCAAAAACCTGGAGCTTTTAGGCCAGATAAATGAGGATCCCAGTCAGTCTCCTTTCTAGAAGCGGGTTACACCCTTAAAAATGCTCGACAGATCAAGTTTTCTGATTGCTGTGACTGATACATGACATCACACGATATTTCAGCAAAAATTGATCAGATAACTTTGTCTGTTTTGGCAGACAAAATATGAGCTGGAGGTAGGGGCTGCTGACCCACACATGGCCACCTCCCAGCTCCTGGGAATGACAAATCTAGTTCTAGGAAGTGCTGGGGTGACCTAAAACTCGCTGCTTTTAGGCACCAGAGAGAGGTTACTGCTGGTTTTGTTTGAAAATAACCCTGTAAATATGAATTGAACTTCTAATGCCTGCTTACTACAGGGTCTTTGAGGGTGGCTGTCTCATTACAGGCAGCCTGCCCAACCCTCCTCGCCTGCCTCAAGTTCCCACATGAGGCATGGCAAGCACTTAGCAACCTTCTTTTGGCTTTGTCCTTCACTCCTGCTCTTTCTCCCTGAACATATCATACCTTCACAGACACAACAAACTGCTGCCCTGCCTTACCAGCCCTCCGTGTCCCCCCCTCTCTGTGCACAGTGGGTCATTTCCTCAGAACCAGAGAATCTCAGAATGGTCAGGGTTGGAAGGGACCTCTGGAGACCATCTGGTCCAACCCCCTGCTGAAGCAGGTTCTCCTAGAGCAGGTAAACAACTTTCTCAGCTTACTACCTTTTCCTCAACAGTTTTATTTCTTAGCACGTTAAGAGCAGAAAGCTTCTGTGCCTGGAAACTGGGTTTGGGGAGAAAGGAACACCACTGCAACCTCTCCACCTGCGAGAGTTTTTGGCACAAGTTTATTAACTGATATTCCAGAGTAAAATTGCCAATCTGTCTCCTTTTGTATCTAGTATTTAAAGCCCAAGCACAAACTCAGGGGCAGGCAGAAGCTAGAACAGACATAGAAAATAGGAGATATTACATTTAAAAACATACCAAGCTTTCCTTAGTATTTGTAGTCAGCACTTTTTATATACCAGTTGAGAAATATGAAACATAAATGCGCTTGTGTAACTGAGCTGCATTGGTAGATGTGCACATTAACTTATTATGGGATGGTTCAAAGCAAATTGCAGACACAAGTGAAAACAAAATTAAGGACAGTTACTATTTTCAACTCCCCCATTAGAAAGACAACACTTGACTTTTGAAATGGTGAGGAAGCTGCTGGGCATAATTTAAATTTAGAAAAAATATCTAGAGTTAATTTACAATTTAAAAAAAAACACAGTGCTGTTTGGAAAAGTCTGGAACGCCAATAATATCTTCACAGATACATTGCTGTGCAGCTCTGCTCAGTAGAGTGCAAGATTCGCTGAAATCTGTGGCATGGGTCAGGGCACAGGAGGCAGCACTTGGGGGTACCTTCAGTGAGTGTGGAAGTACAGGGAGGAATTCCCCAAAGAGGGCAAATATATTCAAATATGTAGTACTTCCATCACAGCCAGATGATAATCAGCATATAAATTCATCTGACTTTGCTTCTCACCCACATTTAGGTAACTGCAGAAACTGTGGGCACCCTCAACAGGATAAAAAGGAACTATGCAGATCTCTGCTTACAGAGAGGGAGCAGAAGAGGCTGCAAGGTGCCTCCCTGCACCACAGAGAGAGCTTGATAAGCTGATTGCATCATGACTGCTGTGCTGCATCATGTTGTTGGAAACCCCTCGAACACCATGATCTGCTTGTAAGGAAAAACATGGTTGAAGTTGTGTCCTTTTCTACTGCATCCACCTCCTCTTAGTGGTATTGTGGATGAAAGGGGAAATGTCAGCGACAGAGCTGCTAAGCACACCTGCTGATGACAGATAATTTCCAATTCTATAAAGCTTAGGCATTCTTGAATAATGAAAAAACAATTATCCAGAAAATGCAGTGATCTTGACTGTGACTTGCAGCCATAATCAACGTTACGCTAAAGGAGTCAAGGCTTTAATGCAACTGTCGAGGAATCTGCCATGTCCCCTTCCACCTTGTACATGCTTGAGAAAGCTTTTTCTTTATGCCAGGTTTGCAACCTCTTTTGCCTGAAGTGTGGAACCGTTCAGGAATTTAAAATGGATGGTTTGCAGCCCGGCTTACAAGGGAACCAGATATCCAGTAGAATATTAACAAGAACAAATAAGAAAGCCACCTCCAACAGCCATAAAATTTTGCAGCCGCAGAACAGGATGCCGATATCTTACCTGTTTCATTTGGTCTGCAGTATCACCTTTTGTAGCTTTATATGCCAAAGCCAGAGACGTTGAGGTACACAGGGGGGAAAAAATAATATTGGCTGTTTTGTCCTTCTCACATAGTTGTTTGAACATATCAACTGCAAAGGCGGTGTTTGCTAGTTGCAGAGCATCCATTGTCATCCTGAAATAGAAAAGGGAAAAGACAGACGACTCAGAGTGTAACTCTAGCTCCTGCTGTGGTGGGGCTGGGTCAGAGCACTGAAGGACACTTGCCACCAGTATGGGGACTGGGCAGCTTGAACCTTCAGGGAGAGGAGAGGGTGGCCTGATCGAGCTGATTCAGCTTCTGAGACACTGGTGGCTCCTGAGGAGCAGGGAAGGTCTCATCCATGTCCAACCAAAGAACTGTGCGTGGTTCAGTAACAGCCATCATCTTCAAGTGACAGCTGGCAATGCCACGTGTTAGACGGAGCCAGTATTACCAGAAGCCCTTGGGGAAATCTGGGTAGGTCAGGGTGACCCATGCATATTGAGTCAGATTGGATCACATATGAATTTAATCTGTTTTTAATTGACATTCTTAAAATGTGCCAACTTATAAGGTACCTTGCCTGTGCTCTGGGCTCTCCTGGCTCTCAGACAGGCTTTTAACAGTCTCATAATCTTTCCTGTCTCTTGCTTCATGGCTAATTGTTCATTAAAGCTTGAGCTTTGGTACGTGTCTTTCCTCTAAGGGATGACTCCCCATTCTCCTTAGCTTTGTTAGAAGTCTCCAGAAAGCTGTCTGTTCCGGTAGGTTGAGACTGTCCTAGAAACTTAAAGGAGGCCTCCTAAATCAATACTTCCGTGTGCCTACACATCACTTACACTGATTTAACTGCAAATATTTTCCCAGCCATTCTTAATAACTGCAATGGCCACAGGGCTGTTAGGTGACCTGTGCAGTCAGGAATGGGAAGGGTGGTGCCCAAGGAACAGTTGCTGCAGTCCATGCTCTGGGAAAGCCGAAGAGTATCCCCATCTTCCAGACTGCTTTCACAAACCTGAAATCACACTTTGGTGTAACCACACTTGTGTTGATTCAAGCTAACATGGGCGAACCACAGAATTCCAGTCAACAGCACAAGTCTGGCTTTAGACCAGCAAGCACACAGAAGATGACCCCCTTGGCATACTGAATTTGACACTACACTGCCCCCAGTTTCATGTATCCCTAAAAAAAAAAAGGCAATCTGTTAAAATTGTTGTTAAACAGCTCCCTCAAAGCTATTGATAGAGACAGGAAGGAAATGGAAAAGATTAATATTGAGACTTCAAAAGACGTAAGATTTCACACAGAACCTAAAAGGTGTGTCCAGCACTTGCTCTCTCCAGGAAAAATGGCAAAGTAATGGAATTAATATGGTGTGGAGGGGTGATTTTAAAAGTTGTGTTCTTATCCAGACACATACCTATCTACATCTGCATTTCAGGCTCTGACACTGAAGATCTAGGAGTCCTTTTTTATCCTATTATGGAAAGGAAAGCCAGTTATTCCTTACATTGGTAGGCGGTTTGCTAATTTTTTGAGAAACACCTTAAGGACAGGGATTTTTTCTCCAATAACTGACTACTTCATACTGCAGTCTTAAACATTTACTTACCTAGTTCATATCATTTGCATCCTAGCTAGGAAAGATCTCATTGAGTGAAAGCAGAAAGGTATGAGAAGACAGAAAAGAGAAGAGGGAACACATGAGCAGGGAACTGTCTCCAGCAAGGTACCCTTCCTGACCGTTGACCCTCATCCCAGTTTGGAAAGGTATTTTGAATTAGAACAATCTCGCATTTGAGTGCATGTGTCATGCTGCCCAAACTTAGCTGAACATCTGACACCATCATAAAGAGACGCTGCGGAGCAGTTGTGCTACTTGGCAGTGGTGAATGACTTCCAAATAATTTGTGGTATTTATACATTTTTATGAGACTAACAGAACGGGTGCGTAATTTGCCTGTGACACAGTAGAAAAAACACTTTGATTTACTTGTAAGGCCTGTGTGATTAGAGAAGGTCTTTTACAAAATAAATGTCTTTATTTTTATTTTAATTAACTTATACATGTTCGTGGATCTATTTGGTAAGGCAACTGTTTTAGTTGGCAGCTGGTTTGTTTTGGGTTAAAAGAAGCTGTATAAAAGGTTACAGAAATGCATTGCACAATCTAATTAAGTTAAAAAAAAAAAAAAGATAATAATATCTTGGAATAAACCCAAGGCTTTTAAAATCCATGTTTGAAAAGCACACCTAACCAGCACTGTACTCTTGCAAAATAATCTGACTGTTGGTATTAGCAACAAATTGTTTGCTAACAAATCCCCTCCCACTGGGGGAAAAAAAAAAAAGAAGTTTCTCTTGAGGAGGGGAAACATTAAACATATATCACTGAAGAAAGTTATCCTAACATAAAAATATAGAGCACTGTGCTTTGCAAAATCTAGAGGCTTTGCCAGAACCGTGAATTCAGATTGGGTCCGGCTGGACTTGCTCATCTTTCAGTAGCCTGGCAGTGCCCAGCAGCTGATCAGTAAAGAGAGATTATCCATGTGAGATCCCATTTTACAGCGTCATCATGTGCCAAGCTGATGTCAGTGAGGTTCAGGGAACAGGTCTCAGGGATCCTATGGGTGTAAAGGGAGAACTAAGCGCCAGCCCAGCACCTCAACCTTTTACATAGTCACAATTTCTCACACGTGACAGCAATTGATTACCAGAAAAGTCAAGCTTGCCAGGAACCATGGGCTTAGCACACACCTTGGAGGAGGAGAACTTTGGGCAGAACAGTGGCAAAAGACAGTTAAAACAAATTTGAAGGACTGAGACTGCTGATGAAGGCATAACTTGGAACAAAAGAGGTAAAGGAGCAAAGGTAAAATCATCCTTTAAAATGCCTGTCTGCAGTTACTCATCCCAGACATGCACTTTTGTGCCTGTGCACGTCTTAAATAAACTCCCTTGCATAGGTTACCTATCTTATCTTCGTCATTAACGCACTTATTCACCCATGAACACACAATACATATGTAAGCTTTGCTTCCTTCTCTTTCTCTACCTGGTCCTCCCACCAGCTAAAACTTGAAGATTTGGGGCAAGTACTAACCTCCCAGGTATTTCTTACTGAGGAGCTGATGGAAAATTACCCAGGGAACCAAGAATGTGTCATTCAACGTCTACCACCCTCAAGAAGACAAACAATATGAAGAATCTCACAAGGCAGAATAAGGCATGCCATTCACCTGAAAAAATCTTATTTGCTGATGGGGTAGAATATCATTCTTTAGTGCTGGATGGCCTGATGTTATCCTGTTTAGGCCTCTGGATCTTCCTTACAAGCTAAAAATCAATATGCAATCATAACTGCCTAAAAATACTTTGTGTTCCTTTCTGTCTTAATATTGCAAGTGCTATGCTGTCATTCTAGGATTAGTATTTTCTGTTTTATTGGCAAACCTAGGGTGATTTTAAGATGTGCAAGTGCTATGTGTGTTTCACTTCCTTTGGTTGCAAGAGGGTCAGAGTTAGAAAATAAAATAGGAAAGTCTGCAAAATTGAATGAAAGCCTTCTTCATTATGTCAGTCAAAAGCTGTACCATGACTTAGAAACTCTTCTTTTCTGACATCATTTGTTACTCTGATACTGTTCATGTTGGATCATTTTCTACAGTTTTGATGTTTCTTTTCATTGAGGAAAATGGGATGTATTTCGTGGTGAACCTTTTATTCACCTTTTGTTCACACAGCAATTACTGATACTCTCGAAGCTTCTTCTGTGCAGAGTGAAACTATTTCTGGTAGTGGTAAAGTTCTCCATTCTTATAATTTCTTTCTTTTAGTGCTACTATTGAAGTAAAGCATTTTTGTTGGGAAAAAAGCACAGTTTCACCCTTAACCTTGAATGATGAGCTGGATACCAAAGAATAATCTCTATTCCGCATCTTTTTCAACTGCACTTGGTCAGTCAGTTTTTTATGTTCTATTTATTCATGATGTATGATATCTAGGATCTCACCATGTTCATATTCTTGAAAAGAATTTACTGTAATAAAAAATCTTAAATCTCGTTAAAGCCTTGAGCATCCCAAGCCTTGTGAGTCCAGTAAAGCCAGTTTCAGTCAAGTAAGAAGGGTTGAGGATCCCATCAAGAGGAAAGCCCATTAGCTGCCCATCAGCAGTCTTAGAAATCAGACGCAGCTCCTGAGTCAGTAATCACAGGGAACCCTCAAACAGGGAGGAGTCAAAAAATTGAAAATGAAATTTTAAAAAGGGCCTGCTGTGTGGATTCTTGTGGAGTCCCTCCTTTCCCGGGAAAGCAGTATGTCAGCACTTCCAGAGAGGCCCGCGGCACTGGGGCATCTTCTAAGCACAGGTAGCTTGTGATCCACCCAGCTTTGCTTAAAACTGCGACTCTGCCACAGCGTTATAGAAATATGTTTAGATACAGGAGGGAGCTGCAAGCCTACTGAACCAGTTTAGAAAAACCTGATTTAAACTTGTTTATTGGTTTAAGACACCATTTTTGCTTACTCACTCTTGAATGCAACAACAACAACAAAAACCAAGAGAGACACTTTGTTTACTATCTACTGACTAAAAGAAAAGTTATACATAGCTTATCATTCAAAAATATAATCAGAAGAATAGTAATGCCTGTGTGGAAATGACTGGCAAGTCAAGTTAGCTATACAGTAGGGATATTCTGATATATCAGATCAAGTATTTATTTTCATCTTGTCTCAATTAAGCAGTCCTTCCAGGAGAAGACAGCTGTGGCAGATAAAGCGTGGATAGTGCTGGCCATCCAGTGCTGGGGAGGTGTATTGGGTTTATAGCTCAGGAGCTGTGAGTGCCAGCGCTGTAGTGTCTCCAGGTCAAACAAACTTCCATTGAGAGGATAAATTATATACAACAACCCACACACACATTTCACAAGTGAGGCATTCATATTTTAAACTAGCTCAAGCATTTAACATGACCCTGTCTTACTCAGCAAACGCAAAATATAAAGGAAATAAAAGAGTTCCGTGTGCCTTTTCTTCTTACTTCTACACAAATCACAAGCCTCCACCTGGCAGACTACCTGGCTATACCAAGGACACAGCTTCCTCCAAACATACATTTCTTGGAGGAACACAAGCCATCAGATTGATGTGGGACCACAGCGTCTTGTGCGGTTAGGGAAAAAGTGCTGTCAGCAACATAGCAGGGAAAGTCACTCCGGGAAGAGCTACTGCAATGTGCTTTGTTGTACCTCAATAGGCAGTGAGTTCTTCAAACTAAATGGTCACAGTGAAAATAAATTGGTAATTACTGGACCTAAGTTCCTGCCCTTCACTTTAAACAAGTACGGGTTATTCACTTGATTAATAACTCAAAGCAAACAGAGCAGAGCATAAACACATCTGACAGAAAATGAGAGCAATATTCCTCTGTAACAGAGACTTACAAGACAGCCTAAATCCTGGAGACACATGGAGCACTTTCACAGCACCATACACAACCTGCTTTTTCTGATAAGGGGAAATCCATTTGCAATAAACCACCATGTTTTAATAATTCCTAATGCCCTTCCTGTCTCAGCTGCCAGATCCTATTCACCGCTTCCAATGAATCTTTTCAGGTAGAAGGAAATATAGTATAGCAAATGCAGCAATTTTGGGATGAAACCAAAACATTGCAGTTTGGGAAGGCTTTTTTTGCTCCTTTAACTCCACACTGTATCTTTTTGTACAAACATCCTTATCCCACTTCCTCTACACGATTATGTTTCACAACGGGGTTTTATTAACTATTAGTTAGGCATTAAATAAAGTATCAGAGAAAGAAAAAACTGTACTTACTTTGCAAGGCTATAATCCTGGTAAACGAATCAATGAAACGGGTACAGCACGAAGAACTAGCTACCCGTGGTAAAACCTTGCCGAGCAGAAGACTCTGCTAGCTTGCCTGCTCATTGACACCACTCCCACTTTCCCAACCTTAAGTTGTGCACACACACACTCCCTCTCACTGTCACTTTCTTTTTTTTTTTTTTTCCCCTCCCTTAATCATTCTTCATGGCAACTCCTACATTGGAGGAGCAAAATGATTCACACCAGAGTTGTCTTTGCCTGCCCAGCTACTGAAGACAACAACAAGCTCTGGCAGGAAAGAGCAGCCTCTGTGCATTGCCTTCAGCAAGCGCAGTACAAAAGGCACCAGACAAGAATGAACGAAGGCTATGAAGGAGAGAATACAAGAGTGGATGAGCAATTAAAAGACCTTCAGAACAAAACCAGTACTCCAGGTTACATTGGAATTACTGCTATTTGCGGAAAAATCGTTATTGTGAGAAAGATGCCCAGAAAGACAACCAAAACATGCAGGGGTACGTGGCTGGACACTTTGCATCTGTATATGCATTAAGACAGTCTGTCCTTGTATGGGGCACATGTGTGTATTTTGTTGCCTTAAAAGCCCAAGGCCAGACTGGAGTTAATGCTCAAGGAAAAATATCTGCCCTTCTTGTGGCTGTAACACAGGAGCTCCTTCCCATAGGCAGCCAGGTCCTCTGCAGGGGAGCAGCTTTCCTTGCTGCTAGGTGTCCCCAGAGATGGGAGGGGAACAGAAAGTCCCATCCCTTCACCTCCAGGATGGGGACCACTAGGCTCCTGTCATACAGCCCATGTTACTACTGTTGAACATGACAGGGTGGGAGAAGAAAGAGAGAGGGAGAGGTGATGGTGCAGCCCACCAGGTCTATTTTTATTTGAAAGATGTATGCAGTCCTTAGCAGGGAAGAGGTGGCCTGCCCCTGCTCCGCACCATTCCCTGGTCGGCAGCTGAGCCACCTGCAGCAGGGAACACCAGCAAGTACTCCTGAGAGGCCTTGGCTGCACCACAGTCCCTGTGAGGGAACGGTGTGCCACACCACAGGCACAGCTCAGGTTCACACCCCAGTAACCCCAGATGGCCCTGCACACTCTTAAGCTAGAAAAGGTAAATGCAAAGCAATTGAGTTTGCTTTCAGGTTTGCAGTGCTGGCATGCCCAGCTGCCCAAATGAAAGGGCAAGGAAACCAAAGGACGTGTTTTCACCAGCATGGTGCCTCCTTGGTGACAGTGGGAATTGGGAAGCTGTTATCTCCTTCTGGAATGACACGTTCCTGTGTTGCTTTGAGCATAAATCACGCCACGCCACAGCGTCCTGATCAGGTCTGACCCATGCTTCCTTACAAAAGGCTCCTAAGCTTTTACTACCCAAAGGATATTATATTTTACTTTCTGCTGTGATGCAGATGGGTTTCACCTTCCATCATCACCAACATTTTTGTATTACATTGCAGCAAATTTGTATGCTTTGCCATAAGTTTATTCATGACAAAGACAGGGTGTGGATATGTTTAAGCAATTAAAATAAGATAAAGGCCATCTGGCTAAACAGGGCCATCTGGGCCACCATTGTCATGTGTATAAATATGCCTTCTGTAAGAGAAATTTTGATGAAAATCCACAACAATATCTACTGCCACACTTCTCAGATTTCTGCCGGTAATCTAAAGCCAAACACTGCCACCTCTGCAGGAGCAAACTGTCCTTCAGACCCAGGTCTACCAAGTATGGTCACTGTGAAGTGGATCAAGAGCTTCTGAATAAGCTGCAGGCAGGTGGACAACAGCCAGACTGCCTTAGCAGAGACAGCACAACTCACCAGATCCATTTCCTTGCTAGTGATAGGTCAGAAATACATATATAAATGGGTGCATTAGTTTCTTTTAAAGGCTGGACAGTAGAAAAGGGAAAGGACTCTACGTTGCCAAGCTGGAGGTGTGTAAGCATCACTTACCCTCCACTAGATAACTGCTCTGTGACAGCTGAGGTCTCACACTACATAGCTGTACAGAAACCTTCAGTCTGACCTAGTTACGGCTGAGAAATTATTTCTGGTCGTGGTGCCAGGAAGCTAATAATCATGCCTGCAATTGTGATGCTTCAGATGAAGGAGTCCACACAGGCACTGGTAACTCAGCAGCTCAGAGGCAGTCCTGCTGCCCCGAGAGCAAATATGTTGGGCTTGTTTGCTGTTGGAGGTAATGTTAAAATAACTTGTGACTTCCTGGTAGCTTCTTATTCATATTTATGGGAATTCCTGACATACAGCTCTTACTTATAAGCCAACCAGGAAGATTGGAAAAGCTAACTTGAAAAGTAGAAGATGCTTCACCTCAGCTAGTTGAGGTCTGCAAGGGACAAGAAGTGCAGCAGTTCTCCCCCAGTCCAGGAACGTTCTCAGTCTGACAGAATGACAACTGCTTGCATCAGCTTCCCTGTCTCCTGCATTTATCTTTCACTAGGTTAGTCTGGTTCAGTTTAATCTCAAAGTGTTTTCAACACACACCAATTATGACATGTATTTCTATCACCAAGTTAAAAAAATTATAGAACAAATAATGAGATTTTTCCTTATCAAAGAAACAAAACTATTTTTAAGTCCCCTGTGAGTTGGACACCTCCTATTGTAGTATTATTTCAGAAAATAAGGTAAATAAATAAGTCGAAACAATGGGGGTGTGATGTGGAATACTTTAAATGTTAAAGTCTGAAGCCTTGTAACAGACAAGCTACAGTCTACTGACAAAGTAATAACTGAGCTCTTGTCCTTATTCTTCCAAGTTTTCAACAACCCAAGGAAAAACACAAACTAACATGTTGCTGGATGCTGGGATCCAGCAGTTGCATATGTGTGTCCTCATCTACAAACTGGCAAGCCTGACACACTTGGTTGCAGAAGGGATGCAACCAGCCAGGTGACTCTCCGGTTACTCAGCCTGCTGTCAGCCCTCCCTACCCCGGCTCTCCCTGCCGCTCCCTCTGAACACCTCCTAGGAACGCTCCTCTCACATGGAAAGAAAACCAGCCTTCTTCTCTCCGCTCTTCGAGCAAGTTCATTTGGCGGGGAGGGAACTCTCCTGCTGTTCAGCACAGTACAGAGAACTATTTCAGAAACTCAAAGCATCCACTGCGGCTTGGTTGGTTTTCTTCCCCTTCCTTCCCCCAGACTCACTAATGCTCAGCACATGTCTGATTGCAATTGATGCTGTCATGCTTTGGAGAGCACATGGGCAATCATCTGCAAGTGGGACTGAATAATCAATAGAACAAACTGGTGCATTCTTTCTATGCTGCCCGTCATGAAAGGTCTTCTAATCACGCTACAGCTTTCACAGTAAGCTTTGGATCTTGCAAGGAAACCTATGATAGGATTTAATTTGTATACTTTTATTTTGATTCAGTGACCTGCAATTTTAACACAGTTAGAAAAATTAAAAGGGTAAGATTGCAGTATATATAAACAGGTATACACAGCAGAACTTTTCATATTGCTCACAAAATGTGTCTAGATTCCTGTTTAGCAACAGGAATAAGCCATAACCAAAATATTTTTATTTTCATAAAAAATGCTATCAAAGATCAGACTGACATTTATAAACCACAAGTTAATTTGAAATTAAAATAACAATAATAAAGTGTTATTCTATGGTTCCATTGAGAGAGACACAAACTGAACAGTAACAAGCTGTGTCTCTCTTTCTTCCCAAGGTGTTTGCACTGATACGCATACAGGATTGTGTCACGTAGCAACACACTGATTCAACATGTATGGTAGCAATACGGTTTTCTTCAGACTAATCTGCTGACGTAGAAATATTACTCACTGGCGATTACTTCTAATAACAGACAGGAAATTAATTTTTCATAATTACATGTGTTCACTTTCGCATTTTTTTTCAGTGAGGCTGTTCTTGACTGGGGTATACATTTCATTGGGAAAAAAAGAAATAGGCAACCAAACAGCTGACAGCTTTCAATGAGAACAAAGCCTTTAATCTGGTGAATGGGAAATGAATGATCTCATGTGCTGGAATCAGGTTGTTGAGGATCTGACTATATTCTCTAAAGCACTGCTCCCAGCACTTAGCACCAGGCATAATGTTTGGTACAATACAAATAAATCAGCTTAATAAAAATATAGATTTGACTGACTGCTTGGAAGAGCCTGTGAAAATAGCCCTGCAATATGGCTAGGAAGTCAAAATATAAGGGGAAATCCATATATGTAAAACAGACAAAAAGCCCTGACACATTATTCTGAAACTTTATCTTTTTCATGCTGTACAAAGACGAAGGCCAACTTCTGCGCAACAGAAGCAGAGAGACAATGCTTTGGATTAATTACTTCTCACTAAAGCCTCTGTGATCCACTTCTTCCAGGAAGAAAAAATTTTGAACCCATCCCTGTGTGCACTGCTGGTTCAGGGTGCCATCTCATGAGGACACAGATAATGGGTTTTTTTCCTTTGTCATTGATGCCCACATTTATTGCACTAGTTCTTTGCCAGGCTGGAACTACGACTCAGAATTGTCTGCCTTACTTTTGTCCATGAAAAAATGCAAACACAGCTCACATTTGTCATGTTCCCTCAGTCTTTGCTTTTTTTTTTTTTTTTTTTTTTTTTTACATTTAGTGATAAATCCAAATCTTTGAAGTGCCACTCCTTACTATTGTTCAGATGGATTGATCCATCTTACTGGAACCACCTGACCACGGGAGCACCATTACTGAGGATGCTTTCTTTACAAATCCACAATTTATTGTGATTGACTATAGATCTGTGGAGGACCTCAACTAGTGAATTCTTAGCAGCATAATAATCCATTAGTAAGTTCCTAACTGAGCACAGGAGCAATGTTAGGATTATCCTCCTTCAACTGGCCAAATAAAATCTGGAAGGGGATAGGATTGCTCCTGCAACCAGATCTATGTGGAAACTCTAAAGAAAGAGGAGATCACATTGACATAAGGTAAATTAGCAGAAGTATCTTTCCTGAGAGGAGTAAAGGGACCAAGCAGCCTTCTCACTCAGCCACCAAACTAGTTTTAACTCAGATCTTCAGCAGCTTCTGAAAGGGAACACATGACCTTCACTGCCTACTGTAGCAAAGCTGAACTCTAACACAGAGCTTCCCTTCCATCTCTGTGTTTTTATTACTCCCTTAAGTGCCTCCTTATAATGTACAGAGGAAGGGGGGATGAGAATTAGGGATTTCTTCCCCCCTCTTTTTTTTACCCATTGTCATCACTAGATGAGTTGCTTCTGTAATCCAGGTACTTAGGTGTCTGTGTGTTTAGTGTGGGTGAAGGCACACACTTTCCCAGAGTTGCTTAGTGCAGTTTCACAGCCTGAATATATGCATATGAAAGGAAAATAAAAGCTATAGAATTAATATTTGCTGAAGATTTCACTGAAAAGGGGCCAAATCTTCTCCTGTTGTGTGTTTTCAGTGAAGGATGGAGGGAAGGCCTTTGTTCATCCCTGAATGCAGCTAAAATGAGGTGTGAACAAGTTAATTCTTGCTTCTCCAGATGGTATTTGGCAGATCTGTTAAGGGCAACCAAATCACAGTATGCATTCTTATGCACTGCTTAAAGGAACACACCCTGCACATTGTTTGTATGATCAGTAAATTATAAAAGTTATACCTGCAAGCCCATCTTGACTTCCAGATGTAAAATTTACAAATAATGGTCCAAAACCCCAGCTAATTTAAACTGATCAGTGCCCATGAAAGCAAGGGCACTGTTCCCATACTCAGCAGTTGATTCAGCTCATATGACCACTAACCCAGGACCATTAGACTTGCATCACAAAACACCTACAAAATAATATTAAATTAAGCCATAATAGAAAAAGTACAGAAAAGCTGTAAATTGTAAACAATTATTCTATATATTACAAAAGAAAGTGCTAGGACTTGATGATAGAATGCTTCCTTTCCACTTTCCCAGTCACATTTACCCAGGCAGAGTAAGCAGCTCCTGAGAAGTAGCTTTCTTCAGTCCTCCTGAGATCTAATGGTCCCATTAAGCTATGGGGAAAGTTCAGAAGATACTGCATGCATATTCCAGCAAGCTAATAAACTTACTGACACACTAACATTAACATTTATATAACAAGAGTAGGACATAAAGGCACAATTAGGTCTATAGGAACTTGTGGTAATGCAAATGCCCATCCATCAGTCTATCCAAGGTCAAGATTCAAAGCCCACTGCGAAGGTGGCTACCGACTTGAGTGGGTTTTGGGCAAAATAGGTGACAGACTTGTTAGTGAGAATTGTACTGAAAGGTGTGGAGAAAGTGTTGTACATGTGGAAGGATTATAGACAGCTTATGGTAGCCTGGTTCAAAGAGCTTCCTGCTTAAGATGAAAATTATTCTGCTGAGAGTGGCTTGGATGAAGAGAAAGTTAAATTACTTCTCTATCCAGTTTCTGCTCCTTTCCATACAGGACCTAATTAAAAGGCTTACGGATTAATAAAGAGGGATCTAGGAGGGAAATGCTAGCCCAGAAATGTAGTGCAGACTAGACTGCAGCAGCTGCACAGCCTGCTGCTCCTAGTACGGCTGCTGGCCCTTGGTGCTTGTGGGACTTCCTTGTGCTCCCCTGAGCCTGCATAAGTGAGAGGTGCAACAGCAAGTGTCTTACCACTGCAGTGCTCGTCCCCCAGCACACCACCATCGCATCTTCCATACTGTGGAAAGAGGGAACATCTTGGTTGGAAGACACCATGGATGGCCCTGTTTCTTCCTACCCTCCAGTGAATTAAAGAATCGTGTGAATTCCTCTGTATTTAAGATCTGCAGTTCTGAAGCAGACAGAATGTTTAAACCCTTACTTCTTGAAATACTGTTTTGAAGAAAATTACAAGACAAACCACCATTTAGAAGAAAAATTATTTGAAGGAGCTGCAGTACTGTCTAGTCCCAGACCAGTTGTCCTTTATCTCCTTATTCATTCACATTGCAAGCCATTCAGTAATGTAAACACTGCTCTCTACAGTCACACAGGCAAAAAACACTTGGAATTTAGCATGAGAATAAAGCCTGCTGGAAACATCAGTGGTAGAACATCAGTTTGAAAACTTACTCATGCAGTGTGACACGGTTTTGCAACAGCTGAATTCAGTTAGTCTGCTGTACATTGAAATGGCAAAAGTTATTCCCCTGTCATCTGTGTGGAGGAAATAGTTTTAAAAGTACCTACTGGGGCAAAACCGTTTTTCTGCTTCTCGATGCCTAACACAATTTAGATTTCTGGTATGCTGGAAACAGCAAGCACTACAGGCTTTCTGTTGCACAGGAGAGCAGATTCCAGCAAAGAAAACCTGGGTCAGCTCACAAATTTGTGTCTTTTTAAGACACTGAGACACAAGCTGTGACAACCAGCTGGCTTGAACCCTTGCATAACACAGGCTGCAGAACCTGATCTACTGATTTTACTAGAGCCATGATTTCTCTTTGGATTACAGCATACATTTTTCAAAAATCTGCAGTAATTAAAAAAGACCCCCAGGTGACAAGAGCATCTACAATATCATTAGGAGTTGTCCATAGATTCTACAGGTCATCAAAATCTTAAATGAAGACAACTTGAAGCAATCCAAAGTGCACAATCCAAACCTGAAGCTTTCTAAACTTGAAAGAAACATTGGATGGGGAACATTTTAAAATTATTTTAACAATAAAATCTTGGAAGTGAGTAGGGCCATAAGCCTGTTACATGCTGTGACTGTTAAGACATTTCAAAGAAAAATACTGCTACACCAAACTTCACAATGCATAGCCAAAATACCTCTCTGAATTCATATATGGGTAGAAGAGTTGGCAGTTCTATCAGGAAAAATTTGGTATCTTAAATGAACATCAGTCAACGAATACAGCCCTGCCTGAAGCTCTGCTCAGTCGTTCATGAAGTCCTCACCGAAGAGATTTTATTCCGGTCAATCTCAATGTGTTAACAAGACCTAAGATATGAAACACTATGCAGAGAAGACCTTGGTGAAATGTTTGTCCTTGGCCTGTATGCAGAATGCCAATATGAGTGTCCCTGTCTGTTGAATTCATCATAAGGAAAGTTTCAGAAATCCACAGACTTAGGCCATACAGGGCAAATATTACCCTTGACGACAACACAGGTAAACCTAAGAAAAATATTGTTTCAGATTTCATTTTTGTTCCTAACAATTTCTGCTGGTATTCATGTAACAGTAGAAGAGAGTCCTAAAATTCACTATGCTAAGTGTTGTTCAAAAAACATTGAAGTAGTGGAATGTATATTTCACAATTTAAGAAAATTAGCTTCGTTTTTCTTTCTGTGCTTTGCCAAAAGATCAAGTGAACAGTTTCAAAACATGCCCTCAATTCTATCTAGAATAATTTTCTCAGGCTATTTTCCTGATGTGCTGGATTAATCTTACTGTGAAGCACAGGTGTACACATCTGGAGTTATTCCATTGCCTAAAACAAAGAAGATAACGTGTTTCATACATATGCACATCTGAATCAAAATCATAGTGCGTTTTCTAGCATCTACATATTTTTGAGTTTCCAAGTTTAAAATCTAAACCAGAAGTAGAGTGAAAATTAATAAAACTGAGACGTCTGAAGAGTTGAGCTCAAAAGGTACAAATTTAAATTTTCTTTTCCTCCAGGGAGGCACAACCAGGCCCATTACTGTATTATGCCAGGAAATATATTGCCACCATCCACCACATACTTTGAATGTCTTCCTAGTGAAACGGATGAGTAAGACCAAGGTCTACCAGCAGGCTTCACGATCCCTCAAGCCAAACAGTACAAGTAGGAGATGGAAGAGGAAATGTTAGTTTTTGAATGCCGGTTTAACAGAAGTATATGAATCATCCTCCAGACTTGGTTTGAAACAGATTTTTCCCAACACTCTGTGACCCCACAGTCCTGCCCAGCCATGCTGGGGCTGTGTCTGACCCCGCTCCCCCTCATGGAGGCTGACCCTGACCCCTACCCATGGGCCCACGTCCCAGCCCAGCCTTGGCTCATCCTCAGGGAGGTGCCCAATGCCCAGGGCTGGGGCTGCCCCAGTGCCCCCAGCTGCCCTGCTCCTGGCTGGGGTGGTGGGACAGGCTGTGACTGTGCCCTCACCAGCCTGGGGTGCCACCTCAGCTCAGATTTGCTCAAGAACTGATCATTCCCATGGGACAAAATATAAAACCAGTGGCTGGTGGCGGCAGCAGATGCAAAACACTGGGTCTGGTGTACAGGAAGGGATGGGTGGCATGTGGCCACTATCTGTGACCAGTGACACTCAGATGGGGAAAGAGTCGGGCATGGAGGAAATCCCTGCCTGACGGCCACTGCTCCCTCCTCTATGCTCGTGCCTGTGCCGAGCCTGCAGGCTCTCCTGAAAGGGCTGGGTTCATTCAGGGAAGCCTCTGCCTCTCCCACCCACTGCTTTTACCCCCACAGAGAGGGAAAGGTGGGAGGGGGGCACATCAAAGCGGGAAGGTTCTCGCTTTCCAGGGCTTTATTTTCCTTCAGTTGCTGCTCAGGCTGCTGAAGAAAGGGGTGCAAAGACTCTGAGAAAAGCATCCCCAACCTGTGGTGATGCTTGCGCTGACACCTCAGGCCATGGGATGGGATACAGAGTCTAGGGGCCACTTACTCCTCAAAATCCAGTGCTTCAGGTCTTGCCCTGAAGCTCACCCTTGCCTCTAGTGCCATAGATGTAACATGACTTTATTTTGGCTTCAGTTTTTCTAGTCCTCAGTACAGCTTTAACTCTCTTCCTCCTGGGCTCAGTAGATATACCAGACCCTCTCTGTGCCCAGAGTCCTGAGCGCATTAGAAACAAGGGCTCGCAGGACACAGTCCTCCTCCACAATGCTAGTGTGGTTCCAGTGCTATTAGAAGTGGTTACAGATGGCAGCCATCCCCCCAGGAATACCACCGCAGCAGTACTCCCAAAAGCACTGCGTTACAGGTGGGCATGTTCCTGAGGACAGCTGGTGGCTTGGGTCTCTTAGAACGGCACTACTCCTGCTTTTTGGCCCAGCATGTTTCCCAGCACAGAGGAGGAGGCTTGCAGGCCACATGGCCAGGCGGACTGTCTGTGCTCAGCACAGCGGCACTGCAGGACTGCTGGAGGTCCAGTCTCGGGTGCATGAGCTCACTGGGTCGTGGTAACTTCATAGGATTTGGGCAGCCTGAATTTTACTTGCTAGTGGTGTTGCTGACAGCCTTTGTTACCTAGGTCGGATTGATATTTCTGCATCATTTCATCAGGTAGGAAAATACAGAAAAATAGAGGTTATGTTTTCCTACCTTTCTTCTCTGCCTTGTCTATCTGCACTGTTAAGTTCTCTAAGGTGGCTCTCGTGTCATGGAGTTAATACCAAAGTCTCACTCTGATACTAGCACTAGTCATCTCTAGCTACTTCTCATCTGCCACAGTGGAGGAGAATCACATATATGTGGTCTAGCTGTGCTGTAGACACAACATGCCTTATTTAAAAGGATGTGTAGGTGTGGCGCCTAGGGACCTGGTTTAGTGGTGGACTTGACAGTGTTAGGTTTATGGTTGGACTTGATGATCTTAAAGGTCTTTTCCAACCTAAATGATTCTATGATGCTATGATTGACGTATCCATCTATTCTTGGCCCAAGGTGTTCACACAATGTGCAGCGTGGACCCCGTTCCTTCCATACCAAGAGACAGCAGCAGGAAGCATTCTCCATGATGGCTTACTCAGCCTTAAGAAACACAGGAGATCATGCGTGCCTGTGCCACCTAACATCATAGCAATGTGAGCAACAATGCCCCAGGCAATTAGGAGATGGGCTTAGCTGAGGCAAATAAGTACCTATATTACCATCTTTAATACGATTTATTTTCATTACACTTAGTTGTACACAATCAGTATGATAGGGGTTCTTAGAATATGGTAACACAGGAACTTCAGCACTGGGAGGTGCCAGATAATGCGACTGTACCTGTCCATCAAATTGAAGTGACGTGACACTTCATTAGGTTCTCAGAAATTAATCTTGATGTTGTTACTCAGCATTCAGCCAGTCTTTTCTCAAGCAAAACTAGTTGCAAAGTCATTATAGTAGGAATGCTGTAGGAGTAAGATTTAAGTAAGAAGTGCCAGATTTAACAAGTTATCTGTAAAGACACAAGTGCCCTTTCTGGTTTGTTTTGGTTTCTTAATCTCATTCACATTTGCAGAAACCAGTTGTTTTTTCTGGTATTTCAGAAGCCAGTTTGGTGTGACTGGAGAGGCATTTACTACTTACACACGTGTGATGTGTTTATTGTTTTAGATGTTGGTCTAAAAGCTAAACATAACATTACAGATTTGAAAGTCATAGGTGCAGATGACACAGCCAGAAATATGAGTGACAGGAATGTATCTGAGAATACTCTGTTACACTAATCAGAATGAGAAGGGAAAGACAGAAGGGAAAAGATATCCTCACGGGAGTAGTGTGTTTTAAATAAGAAGGAGGTTAACAGTAGATGAAAGGCTCCATGATGGCATAATCAACAGGTGAAAGGATGTTTCTGATTCACTTTGAAGATGGAATGAGAAAGAAATGGATATATGTGATTTGACTCACAGAGGTTTTCGAGCACTTCACACCATTGATGCTATGCTTGAATCCTGATGACAGCACAGCTAGAAGATTCCTTTAAAAATCATCAGCTCTCCCATCACTTGGCCAACTTCAGTCATCTTTTGTGACAAACTCAAGAAACTGCACTTTCTCCACCATCTCCTTACCACCTCATTTCCCGAAGCCTGATCACATGACTTAATCTTTGGTATATCATGTCTTTTCACAGTGGCAATTGACACACGGAGAACATCTATTACTGACTGTGCCTGAACATCCACCAGCACATCCTCCAGCACGCGGTGGCGTGAGGACACCTGACCGAGACAAGCTGCAAGCGGGCGCACGGCTTGGGGACAGATGGCCACAGCCCCGCCAGGTGTAGGGGCACCTGTGGATGTGCCATTTGCCCCCCACTCAGCACAGGCCGCCTGCCAACCACATCAGAAAGGTTCAGCAAGCTATTGTGTTACCAAACAGGATCAGAAAGTGACACTGGAATTATTAAGGCAAACTTGTATTGTGGTGACTTGGAGGTAATTGGAAGAAGGGGGCCGATTAGCGAACTTCCTCAGATATTCTTTTTTTTGCCCTAGAGGAATTACAGTGGCACAGGGAAGGGTACATCACAGATTTAGTAGAGGTCCATACGTCCACACAACAAGCTAACTTCCCAAAACTGGTCTGTCACTTGCTGTGTGCCCTGAGTCACTTCCTCCGCCATTACCTAAAGGCATCCCACGCGTTACTCGCGTTTCACGGCCAACCCAGGCGCGAGCAACACTTGGCGGCTCACGGCTGAGTCCCCGGCCGTTACGAGCTTATTACTGTTGTGCGGATACAAGTGCTCGGCACTTGTTCCAGCCCGCGCCACCGCCTGCGCCACCGCCAGCGCCACGGCCAGCGCCAGGCCCGGGCACGGCGCGGCGCGGGGCCACGGGAACCCTGGTATGCGCATGCGCACCGCTGCCGCGGGCGGGGCGGGGCGGGGCGGGGCTCGGCGCACGGCACTGACCTCAGGCTCGGCGCGCGGGGCGCTGCCCGGAAGCGGAAGTGGATCGGTCCGTCGCGGTGCGGAAGTGCCCGGTGGAGGCCGCGGTTTCGATTCGGTGGGCGGCGGGGGAAGGGGAGCTCCGCCACCGGCAGCCGCGGGCCTGCGCTCTTCTCCTGCCTCCTTCTTCGCCTCTCCGCTATGGCGGGCGCCACCGGCAACCTGCAGGTAAGAGCGACTTCGGCCGTGCCCGGAGCGGCGCGGGCCCGGCAGGCGGTGGCGGTCGGCGGCCGCGGGCAGCAGGGAGCGGGCTCCGGGGTGTCTTCGCCGCCTGCCCGCCCGCGGCGTGTCCCGGCGGGGTGGGGGACAGGCAGCGCAGGCACCTGCTGCCCCGGGGCCGGGGGCTGCCCTGTCGGCAGGCGCAGCAGGAAGGGGGTGCCGAGGGGGCCCGGCAGTAACAGTTCGCGGGTTGAGCCCCTCAGCAGCACTGGCCTCTGCTGGCGGGGGCGCTGAGCCCCTGAGGAGGGGACGGGGACGGGGACCTGCCGGGCAGGCGGTCGTACCGGCCCTGCGGGGCGCTGGAGCAGCGGGGCCTGGTGTCAGCCTGGGAAACCCTGTTGCCTCTTGCGGTCTAGATGCGTAGTTTGGCTTAGGTTGCTTCTAAAACTACTGACCGAAGGAAGGATTTGCCTGCTCTTTCTATTTGAGTTCACTCTCAGTTGGGGCTGTATAGTTGTTCCTGCAGCTGGTTAGCAAAACAGATTCAGAAATGACCTGGATTTAAAATAGTAATTTCTCTTCAGCTGCTTTCAACCATGATCATTTCTGTAAGCTCATTATGACCATGTAATGCTTATACTGGCAAAGCTAGGGGTGATATTGCAGGGTCTAGAATAAGCAGGAGAATTAAACCTGTTTAAGCTAAAGATCTTTCCAAGGGCGATGTTTGTCAAACTATCAAACCATAGCCATATGAGTAGTTAGAGCTGGTCGTCTATGTCCTAGTTCATACAACTTTCTAATAAATTATTTCCCATTTGGTAGCAGTGTTCTTCATTACGGTAACAGGCTAAGGTGCCAGCTGATACAGTGAAGTACTAGAGTTGAGAATCTAATACCCAAGTAGTAGTCTTTGGGTGTTTACCAAAACAGAGTATACCAAAACCAGTCAATACACAATGTAGACTTTATTTCAGAGGAGCAGGGCTGCAACATGCCCTGTTTTCTCACAGTTCTGTTTTAGCAGGTGGTCTTTGATGTTTATTCTTTGTATTGTGTCACGTGTATCATTGTCTTTGTACTGGATCCAGGCATCACTGAACTCTACTGTGGTAATTTAAGGACTTCTAAGAAGACAGTAACTTCAGTTTGGGGTTAGTTTTTGCTCTTATGCTGGGTTTGAATGGTGCGTAGAGGGGCCTAATGGAGCCAGCACAAGGTGAGCAGCAAGGCAGGGACTGCTCGTTCATATGTGGTAAACTGCTTATCAGCTCATGACTTCTTCAAAAATGGAAAACTAAATTCTGTTCCAGAGAAACAGATGCTTAGTGTTCCAGCATTTGCCACAACAGAGCTGTAGAGTCTGCTTTATTGGATCATTGTTTTAAAATAAATTACTCTTTGATTTTGGGTAGATCTGTTGAGATGATCTTTGTTTCCAACAGAGCAACACAAAGCAATAGTGAGGGATTTTGCTGTTTCTTCTTTCATGGCTACTGTTTACTAGCTTTGTTTTGCTGGAAACACATCAGAGCGTCTGGTTAGTGGCAAGAGTATCTGTACTGGAATGTCTAGTGACAACTCCTTGCTGCAGTTGAAGCTCTCCACCTTGCTCCCTGGCATTACCATAGTCATCCTGAGCATACTAACAATGCTTAGGAAAAGAAATTGACTGAGTGTGGAAAAATACATGTAGGGCTATAGAAAATTTAGTTAGCATTGGTTAACTCTGGCTAACTGACAGCCTTTTTTTGAACTTACATGAACTGGTCATTCAAACTGATAGCTTCAGCTGTCCTGAAGTGGTATAGGCAATCCAAGGAGCAAAGTGTAATGAAAGATAATAAGCACTTAAGACCAAAAGAATAACGGTGATATCAACAAATCCACAGGCTGTCTTATACAGTAAGGGTTGGATCACAGTCAGTTTTATTGAAAATTAGCTGAACAAATAAATTAAAAATCCATCTATAACTTCTCCTAGAACTTCTCTTAGTGCTTGAGATTTGGGTGCATCCTCTGTCTGGTGGGTTTTTTTCTCCCCTCCCACTGGGGAATGGTAATTAGAATTTCTCATTTGGCTATCAAGAACTGAAATCCTTTGAGAGAAGTCTAACAAATAGACTTTGAAGATGTCTCCCAGCATAGCTGGAAGTGCTAGTTTAAGTGCATTGTAATCATGTACTTCCTGTATTGACTCTGCTATTGATGGGACTTAGTGATGTTATCAGTCATAGTTCAAAGTGTCTAGGTCTGTGATTAAAAAAAACCCTTCCAAATCTTTCCATAGTAAATGTGAGAGATTAGTAAGGAAAACTGCATAGACAAACCAGTAGTAGTTCCAACTTGTGTTAGCAAATTTTAGCAGTTTGTTAATCAGTGTTCATAAAAAGTGTTATATATTATAAAAAGTTCATAAATGTATTCTCTCATGCACAAAGCACCACCTAAGACTTGCAGTTAATCGACTTCAACTTTTTGAGGTAAATGTTGAAGAGCAGAAAAACTGACCATCAAAAAAGTCAGAGCAACAGCTTAAAATGTCTCTGTGATGATGCAAAATGCACTCACACAACATTTGATGATTTGATTGTGTTACAGAAAGCAATAGACCTTGCTAGCAAGGCAGCACAAGAAGATAAAGCAGGAAACTATGAGGAAGCCTTCCGCTTGTACCAACACGCTGTGCAGTATTTTCTCCATGTTGTTAAATGTAAGTGTAATGTATTGGATGATTAAGTAGAGTTTAGTTGTCAAATTGCAGAGAGTAATCTCTTACGTTGACATCAGTATTTAAATTTTTACTTTCATCATCAGTTGATACTTGCTAATTGTAGTTTGACTGAGGTCATATATTTTGCAGCTTTTGCCTTTACTGTGTTGTGTGACTGCTCCATTCTTATAAGAAATCAGATTATTTTATATTTGTGTTTTGTTTTAGGGCTTTTTAAGACTGGGAACAGGGGTTTGCTCTCTTCTGGATTTTGGTAGCAATGTTTCAGGCTGGCCACTGCATGAGGAAATGTGACAATAAGTACAGGGATTCCTGTATTTCTGTTGAAAACCGTGTGTTACACAAATAACACTTTGCTGTATTTTTTTGCTCCTGAAGTCATGCCACTTGCCTTTCTCCAGTCTCTCTGCTGGCATTTTTTGCTCCTTAATCATGCTCTTGCTGTTCATCTTGGCCAAAATTTTGTAATTTTTCTTCAGTTTCCATATTCTCGTTATTTTTTGCCTGTTCACACTTCTCTGTACCTTTTGTGTCATGTCCAGTGTTTGTGTGCAAGGAGTGGGCATTGTTAATGTAGGTACAGCCCTAATCTGAGTGGGCTAGGGTTGCTTGCCTGACATAAATCCATTTAACAGATCTCCATGCTTTGAAAAAAACCACTGTTTTCTTTGTAATCAATTAGGATAATTTGTGTTTATCACTTCTTATCCTCTTATATTTTATGGACTTTATTAGAATATCCCTTCCTGTGCTTTTAACAATACTGATTTACTTTTGGAAACTTAACATATAAACCTAACATGTTAAACTTTGATTGCTGATTTGAAATACTGTAGTAGTGACTTGGAGAACAGTGTGGCTGTTGAACCACACAACTCAGGTGTTCTGTGTGATTTATTTTTTTTTTTTACTTTGATGTGAACATCTTCTAAAATTAGCAGGCTATGGAAACATAAAGTATGCTTCTAAATAAATATTGCTTAGCACAACCAGCTTCTTGATGAACTATTTTAGAAAAGGAGTGAAGACAATGTATGGTGGCTTGAAAGTCTGATAAAAAAGCTTCCAGTGCCATTGTCCCTTAATCCTTTACAGTCAAATTTTAAGCCAAAACAGTGTTCAGGTGTATATTTGATTTCTGGTGGGTGATGACATCCTTCCTGTCACTACTTTCCACAGTATAGTGGAAAAATAAGTAGTTGAGCTGTTTGGTTATGTTATGAGCCTATATTGATAAGAAGTAAAGATGACAGAGATTTAGTCTCTTTTCTGATTGATGCACATGTGTTTTGCTGTTAACAAAGCATTGTTTCTCTTCAAACTCTTAGATGAAGCACAGGGTGATAAAGCAAAACAGAGCATTAGAATGAAATGTGCAGAATACTTGGACAGAGCAGAAAAGCTGAAAGAATATCTGAAAAAGAAAGAAAAATCTGCACCAAAACCAGTTAAAGAGTCTGGTCCTACTGATGGAAAAGGGTATGTTTTTGGAGAAGGTAAAGCAAAATACTTCCTGAACTCAGCTTATTCTAAAATTCTACTCTTCAAAGATCATTTTAACTAGTGTTTTTGGAATGCTTCAGATGATTACTAATGCTGAAATAGTGGGCTGCTTAAAGAAAAAAACATGAATTAGCATCACGGGCATTTATTTTCTTGTTTACTAAAATCTGCAAACATTTGTATAGGAAAGTCACTGAAGAATGAAAGCTGTTTCAGACTAACGCATGATTATCAGATTTAATGGCAGTGAGCCTGATGACCCTTAAAATTTTTCTACACTTAATACTTAGTAACTAGAAAATATATTCAGACCAGTGATTACTGGGGCCCGAGACTGATCTGTCTCACACTTGGTAATAGTTGCAAAGCTGTACGTAAGGTGAAGTTCTGTAGATGAACTGAATAGCTATAATGCTGTGCTGCTGCCTAGTTTATTTGCTGCTTTCCTTTTATTAGATTTGGTTTTCATTTTGCATATGAGAGGGCTGAAAAAGAAGAGCCACTTTTCCATTTGATACTACCTTCATGGGGATAGGAGAGAGGAAGGGTTCAGGATGATACCTTCTGGTGGGATTGCAGGTTTTAGCAGTCCTGAACAGCTTGATTTGCTCAGTTGTCTCTTGAAACTTCACCTGATTTTTCAGTCTCCTTCATTGTCTGCTCGTCTCATCAGTTTTATTTTTTGAGCTGTACTGTGTTCTGCTGGTTTGTGATAGAAGGAACTGGTAATATCGTAGAGGCTACATGTATTTTCATGACCTCTATTTCAACTGTTGACTATCTAGTCTCTATTTTCCTTCTTCCGTTTCTAGTTTCCTTTTTCTGAAAAGATGAAGGTGTAGTTTCATAGTACTAGATGGAATTGACCAAGCCCTGTTGCAGTCCTAGATAGGGGACAAGTGCCAGTGTCTACAAATAACCATTTTAGTGCCTCCATGTTCCTCAATACAAGGGCTTTTGTGTCTTAAAGGCTGGCTCAGAGCATGCAGAAGTGTTCTAAGAGGGCTCAGACCCATAAAAGGTAGTTGAAATGGTGAGGAGGGTGAATTAGAACAGGGTGTAGAAAGGCAGGAGTACAATGATGTAAAATTGTAGAGATCTGAAAGCATCTCAGGGTTTCTTTCATTCCTCAGGCTGGTGTTTTTTCTGCTTTTTGTGTTCTGGTTTTTATCCTAAGACAGCAGTCTCTCTGTATTTCAACTTTTTTTTTTCTTGTTTCCAAATCAGGAATGATAGTGATGGGGAAGGGGAGTCAGAGGATCCTGAAAAAAAGAAGCTACAGAATCAGCTTCAAGGTAATTTTGAAGCATCCTTTTCTTTAAGTAAATGTGGCTTCATTCAAGCAAATTCCTATATTTTTGCCATCTAAATGTTATGGATTAGCTTAATGTCTGTAGGTGGTTTGACTAGTATGTATTCTTCACATACAAAAGCATAATTTTTTTATGTAAGTATGAGTTTGTGTGCCATGCAGTTATACAGTGACTGTGTTGAAATGTATCTCCTGCACCCTGTGCTTCATGTTAGAATTGTACTATTTGTCAGGGTAACATTTTGCAGCAGGAGAAGTTGCAAAATCCCAGGTAGCTATTGGCTAAATTGAATCAGTATTTTTTACTCTTAAGTGCACTGGAGTATTGCCTAGGGTTAAGGTAACAGACATCATACAAACACTTAGTGTAAGCAGGACCATTTTCACAGAAAAGCCTGTGCTCAGGTTTAGGGGTTGGGAATGTGGATTCTTGCCCGTTTATTGCAACAGGCAGCATTTCCTTATATGCAGTGATGATGCTCTCCCAGTTGAGTAACATAATAGCTTGGGTTTATGAACTCATGCTGAATACAGTCAGTGATGCAACGTATAGCAACTACCAGTATTTTTTGTAGATGGTAAAAAAGAGGCTTTTTTTGATATTTATTACCCTTTAGTGGTGAAAAACTGTTCAGAGCTTCCCTGCCAGAAGGTGCTTACGGATCTGAAGAAACTTCACTGTTCTTCCCCTATTTTTCAGTGTAACAAAGATCGAATGCATTTCCCAGGTCTCTGCCTGTGTCACTTCAGGAGCTATTGTATTGTATTTGTAAACTGTCATGCTTTTTCTACTTCTCTGCACATTTATTTAGTCCTATGCACAGTTATATGGGATAGTTTCCTGTATTTTAAAATGCTTGAAAAAGTATGAGCATTGGGCTCTTATCCTGACGTCCTGCTGTAAAGACTTTGTTTCTTCCCACGTGAATCTGACCTTCAGTTATTACTTCAAGAAACAGTTTCTTGCGCCCATTGCTAATCACTACTTTGATACTTGGTATAAAATGACAGTGTTCTTATACATTTGACTGCTTGGAGGTCTAAGGTGTGAGATCCTTGGTATCTTTGAATTTAATACAGGAGACTGTTACTTAGGTAATGAGTCCTGGACAGACTTCAGATTGCTGATTTTCATTTTGCTTCCACAATAGCCACTGAAATTCCCTGTATTTAAT
The DNA here is from genome assembly GCF_023634085.1 of Falco cherrug. NCBI lineage: Eukaryota > Metazoa > Chordata > Aves > Falconiformes > Falconidae > Falco > Falco cherrug. The sequence goes on along the minus strand of NC_073699.1, from coordinate 91,473,106 downwards.
TTTTCTGACTTTGCCTTATGAAGCTTTCCCAGATCTGTGGGTATTTATGAAGATTTTAATTATAATAGCAACTTGACCTATTGTGGAAGAAGTGACCAGTGACATTCAGACTGAGCAGTAGTTGTGGGTTGATTGTCATGTACTCTTGCTCAGAATTGTGAAGGCTTTTTGCACTCTATTAATCTTCCAGCTATTAATTTAGACCTACAAAATTAGGAAGCTTACAATTCCAGTGCCATTTCTGTCCTGGTACAGGTAATCTCTTACAGTGCAGCAGTTTCAGTTACCATGGTATGTCTGGTGCAGATAACTGATATTTCAGCTTCAAAATGATCTCTTGTTCCTATCTGAACTGGTACCTGTTCTGCTAATTATTTCAGTGATGGAGCCCATAGTTCTCTTTACTTTAAGAAACTGAGGTGTAACTAACCTAGTAAAAGTATGTAATGCATTGGAAGTGTGTGGTTGAATTAATTCCAGTGTGTAGATTGCAAGCTAAGACAGTTTGCAGTCAACTTTCTCTATAATATTTTTAACATCTTTAACAGTATGATGCTGCTTCTGGTAAATTCAATTTTTTTAACAATTGCAATTGTTAACAGAAATTGTTCATTTCGATCTGATATAAAAGGAATGCAGCAAAAGAGAAAGTATCTAAAGAGATAGATAGAGTAAGCAAGTGTTATTGGCTTTATTCGTTAGCCAGTGAGTAACAGTAAATTTTCAATCCTGTAGAAGAAAAGTCTTAAATTACTTCACAGAGCTCTGAAGGCATAAGGTGAAAATGTTAAGAGAATAGCTGGTGAAAGCCAATTGTGAAATTATAGAAAACTCCTTGTAGAGAAATAGGGCAACTGAAACTTCCAGAGTACTGAGATAAACAAATGCCAACAAACCCAATGCTTATCTGAGAAAACTTCTCTTACCTTTTGGATTTGCCTTGCCTAGGATTACAAGATCTAATATTCAATTACTAGTTCCAAGTTGTCCCATCTAAAAGTAGTCAAGACAAAATCATTTATAGCATGTCAGACTAAACAATCTGAAGTCTGAAGAGAAGGCTAAATTACAGCTCAGTTGACTAAAGTCAGGCTGAACTTGTTTGAGCAAGACAAGACTTGGCGATAGACTTTGAGAGAACATGGCAAAATTAAGAAAATATTTCTGGAACTAAACAGGCTCCATATAACCTTTCTGATGCTTTCAGCCTTAGCTCTCAAATCTGTTTACCATGAGATGATCCAATTGTTTGCTGCACATCTGGAGATACCCAACAAGTTACTTCATCAGCAGGAGAATCTTAGAAATCCTGGGCTAGTGCAGCTACATTGCGTCACTTGTTTAAAATGAAATTTCAGATTTTTTGGGAAGTACAATGGTTTAGCGAGGAGACTGTGCCTGTGGGTACCTATTAGAGAAGGTACTCCTCGGACAACTAAACATATATTTACTGGTCAGTTACAGACTAGCTTTGTCTGTTATAAGACTTCTGCTAACTCTCGAGTATTCTGGTTATCCATGGTTTACTGTGGTAAAACAATGTGATGGATTTCTGTAGAAATAGCATCTGGTTTACTAACAGTATTCAGTGTTTATCTGCTGAGAAATGCCTTGGTTTTATTCAGTATGGACATGGGTATAGATTTCTTAATAATTTTTTTCCTCGGTGGAATTTATTGAATTTATGAGAAGATACGTATTTAATCTTTTCTTATAGGAGCAATTGTTATGGAGCGACCAAATGTCAAATGGAGTGATGTTGCTGGCCTTGAAGGTGCCAAAGAAGCACTTAAAGAAGCAGTGATCTTGCCCATTAAATTTCCACACCTGTTTACAGGTCAGAATTACACCATTTATTTGCTATTGGCCGGTCAGACCAGCACTGGGGTCTAAGAGTGTTATGCCAGTGTATCAGAGACTCAAGCTGAGCTCTTAACAGAGATTGTGATCCATCTGACAGAAGTTTCACGGGTAGATGTGGAAAAACCTCTGAGTAAATTAGAGGGGCTTCATCAGAAAAATAGGTTCAGTCTTTCTACAGTATTTTGAAGACTTCTCATTTCTCTCTTGCAGGAAAGAGAACACCTTGGAGAGGGATTCTCCTGTTTGGACCACCAGGAACAGGAAAGTCTTATTTAGCAAAAGCTGTGGCAACAGAAGCAAACAACTCTACCTTCTTCTCAGTATCTTCCTCTGACCTTGTCTCAAAGTGGTTAGGTGAAAGTGAAAAGTAAGTTGGAGTTGTCAGAGGTCCAGCAAAACACTGGCAAGAAGAAATTGTATAGAGGTAGAGCTGCTGTAAAGAAATGGAATTTGAGGGAAGGGTCACTTACTGTTTTAAAACAGATTTCAGGTGTTTCTATGCTTGGTGCTGCAGTGCCATATGAAGATATAATGTGCTGCATTTTGTGCTGCTGCAGCTGGACCTGTCTTCAGTCCTCAAGATAGTTTTTTAAAACTAGCTCAAAAGGTTTCAGGAGCGCTGTGGAGCTCATTCACCTTCTGAACTCAACTGTGATTGCACACTACATCAGTCTGAAGTGTTGAGATACTCTGCCTCTTGGCATCTCCCCATCTTCTGTCCCAGAAGCTGTGCTGTTAACATGTGGCATTTCTTTGTCCATACAGAGGAGATTTTTCTTTATCCCCAATTTCAACCAAAATCTGGAAGGCATAAGAGACTTGCAAAAGTAGGTTGGAGGGGAGCAGCTGTGAAAGAAAATTCCATGGTTCCCCATGCTAACTCTTTGTTTGTTACTTTGTGGTATGTGAAGACGACCAGGAAGCCTGAAGTGGCATGTTGGCTGCAGTCTAGAAGTGCAGGAATTTGACTGTCTAGGCTTCCAATGAAGATTATCTGAATTAAGAAGCAGCTCTGGGTTTGTTGTGCAGAAAGGACTTTGGTATGATAAGAATACTTGTCAAAACCATGAAATAGTTTGAAGTGTGGGACAACTAAGTTACACTATTTGTTGATAGCATGAGGAAGAAAGGCCTTTAGATAGTGTTTGAATTTTTTTTCTTTCCCAAAAGCTGAAAACCTGAAGCTGCTTTTCTTCTCTTGCAAAAGCAATACAAAACTGGAGCTTGGCATTTTCTCTGTTTGACTTTGAGACTATAGTCTGAGATTTAGTGCTGGTAGTGTGAAGAATTTCCCAGCATATTCCTATTTATTTTGCATTTTAACTTAGTAAAATGTGTTAATAAGACATGGCAAGGTTTTTGGGGATTTTTGTTTGCAAACCAACTTTTCTTGTCATATAAAAAGTATTTACTAAAGTTGTATAAAGTAAATGTACACGTTATTTCTTAGAAAATCTCTAGAGTTAATCTAGTTAGGATACAAACGTTAAATAAGAGAAAGCAGTGTTCTTTTGATCCATCCAGAGTGGTGCTTTTGTATAGTCCAGGATGTCTTGTAGAAATGTAAACTGAAAAAACGGTGTTTTCTTGCAAAACCCTGCCTGGAGTACTCTAAAATGTTTCACTTCCCATTATACTGATATATACATATATATATATATATATAAAAATACAGAGTATACTGCAGAGTCTTGGAGCTGGAAGAATGTTGTATCTTTGAGTAGCATTATGTTAACACTTTTCTCTCTTTAGCTTTCTCTAAAGGAAGTGACTATATCATAATAAGTTATGTGTTTTTACCGGTGTAATCATTAAGATAACTGAAACTGTTTCCTTTTTTAAGATTAGTGAAAAACTTGTTCCAGCTTGCCAGAGAAAACAAACCTTCTATTATCTTCATTGATGAGATAGATTCTCTCTGTGGGTCAAGAAGTGAAAATGAAAGTGAGGCTGCTAGACGGATAAAAACAGAATTTCTAGTCCAGATGCAAGGTAAGTTTGCTTGGTTTTCAGAATTAGTCAGAGCAATTAAATGTATTTTAAGCATAGCTTGCATGAGAACAGTAAAAAGATCTGCAGTTCCATCCTGTTGAATTTTGATGGTATTTTAAAACTGTCTCTGTGATCATCTAAACAGTGAAATGATTTCTGCCTGATACAGGGGTTGGTGTTGACAATGAAGGAATCTTGGTCTTAGGAGCAACAAACATACCCTGGGTTTTAGATTCTGCTATCAGGAGAAGGTATGATGGCATTTGTTTTCATGGTATAAAATTTACAACTGTTGTAAGGGTTCAGTCTGAGACTACTGGAGGTAGTACTCCAGCTCGTGTTTCCAGATATGGCTAATGTTCTACAACTTAACTTCATGAGATGGACTGAGCCAAACTAATAGCCCTTTGCCCCTTTAAAGAGGTAGGTTGTTCACTTTTATATTCGCCCTGTAGTTTATTTGATTTCTTGATTAGATGATAGAGCTTGAGCAAGCAGAAAACTGTTCTGTTTCCTTGTTAGCTGGTTTCTGGTGGGCTTGGGGAACGAGTTACAAAATACACACTTCAGAAGGGCAGGAAGGGGTAGAGCTTTCCTTTTCAGCTGTTAGCAAACTGTTGAGTAGCTTGAGTTCTTTCACGGAAATGTAGCCCTTATGTTACACAGAAACACCATGTTTTTCTACCGGTCAGGCATAATTTGTGATCTTACAGTGCGTGTTTTAACTGCTGTTTTGTAGACAAAGGGCTGCCATATATGTATCTGATTAGCTGGATCGTTCTTTGAGCTGCAGAGCAGCAGAGGACAAATACAGCCGTGGGACAAATATGACTGTTGTGATAAGGATGCAGCTTGAATAATGGTCATTTTTGTAGGCTAAAGAAACATTACTTTTTTGTGAGTGTCTGTTTATTTATATACTTAATTCAAGCTGGCCATACTTTGATTGGGGGTTGGAGCAGGTGACCTCCAAAGGTTGCTTCCAACCTGTATGACTACAGTTTTGTGTAAGACCAATTTGGAGATGACCATGTTGCTTAAAATTTCAAGTAATTCTTGAAATTTCAGCTCTGAGGCCCACAGTACAAGACAGACAAGGACCTGATAGAGTGGGTCCAGGTGGGGGCCATGATGATGAAAATCAAGAGGGCTGGAACACCTCTCCTGTAGTGATAAGAGAAAAGGCAGCGGCATTAAACTGAAGGAGGGTAGGTTTAGGTTAGACTTGAGAGAGACCCTTTTTTTTTTTTTTTTTTTTTTTTCTGTGATTAGGGTGGTGATACACTGGAACAGGTTGCCGAGAAGTTGTGGATGTCCCATCATTGGAAGTTTTCAGGGCCAGGTTGGATGGGGCTTTGAGCAATCTGTTCTAGTGGATGATATTTCTGCCCATGGCAGGGGTGTTGGACTAGGTGACCTTTAGAGGTCCCTCCAAACCCAAACCATTCTCTGATTCTCTGCAGTGTGAAAGAGTAGCTCTCTAACTCTTGTCTATAGGACTTAAAGGAACTTGTAAACAATGGCAGCGATCAGATTAGGTTTTAATGGATTTGACCCACTTTGTCATGTATATAAAGTTAACTGTGTTCTACAAAATTTGCAGTCATTCTTATTTTGTTGGGAGGTAATCCCTACTGTGAGATCAGATGCTGTTTCAAAGAAAGAACTGCAGTTATCAACATTTTCTACTGACAACTATATTGAGAATATGACTTCAAATATGCTTCCAATGATGAGGTTTTCTTTAATTTAGTTGGAGACTGTAGGAAGTCATTGTGTCAGCTTGTTATCAGGCAGTTCTTTCTTTGAGTGTGAAAACTGTTCAAATACATTTCAACATTTAAAGACTTCTCCCTCAGTTTTTCCTTTGAAAACACAAACTGCTGAAGAGAATCCAAAAAAAAACTCAGTCTGAAGAGAAGATCTTTGACATGAAAAGGAAGTAGTTGTTATATTCTGGATTTTGGCTTATGCTAGCTACAGTATTATTTATGAGAACAAGTTGTTTGCCTTTGATTTTTTAAAAGATTTATAATACTGAAACTGCTTCTTTCTAATACTGTTAGGAACAAACTATATACTTATTTGCATAAGCTTCTTTCCACTGTGCACCTGCGTGAGCTAGCATCTGTGGAACATTTTGTTTTTTCTCTTTTAAACCAGGTTTGAGAAGCGTATTTATATTCCTTTACCTGAGGACCATGCCAGGGCAGCAATGTTCAAACTTCACCTTGGGTCAACTCCAAATCTCCTAACAGAATCAGATTATCGAGAGCTTGGAAAGAGAACTGATGGCTATTCTGGTGCAGATATAAGCATCATTGTACGTGATGCACTAATGCAACCTGTTAGAAAAGTGCAATCAGCTACTCATTTTAAAAAAGTAAGTAGGAATCAAAAAATTTTTTAGTTACTTCATCTCTGAGAACTATCTTAATTTGAAAATTCCTTGCAAGTAAACTGAATTTGGTTTTGGGTAATACTTACAAAGTGTTCTTTTTATCGTCAAGGGGAGAACTTGGGTATTTCTCCTGGCTTCCCATCCTGCCATGAGTCTGGTGGAGCTAGTTCTGGGTATTCATGTTGTGTAATCCAAGCTCTCCTGACTCTTCACGTCTCTAGGTAGTGTCAAAAGCATTCAGTTTGGAGTATGACTTAAGTGGGAATGTTAGAGGTGCTCTTTTTCTGGACCAAGTTATGTGATTCTTTCTTTCTTTGTTTTAGTAGCGTGCTTAATTGAATGTATCCATCATCCACATGGAAACAGATGGATTATAATTAATGCGCATTCTGCTTACTTGGGATATTTTTCTTAACTGAAAAATCAAGATTCTTATAAAGTTCTGGTAAAAACAGTGAATCACTGTTACTTGCAAGAGTAGTAAAGATGCAAGACAGCTGAGCAAGGCCTGTGGCCTTAGTTTCGTAGGATGGGAACATAAAAACTAGATTACACTTATTGAGGTGTGTCTTAGAGACAATTGAAAATACATTGTTTGGCTTACCTTGCAGTTACCTCTACATACTATTAACTTAAGAAACACTTCTTCAAAAGAACCATCTAGAGTTCTTTAGCATCAATCTGAATTCATTAAATCTGGGAATGCTCCCCACCCCAACCCTGAGAATTTGCATGTGTGTCCTGTTCAATCAAATTAACTGTTCTCTATAAATTGTTAAGCTCTTCAACGGAGAAAAAAAAGTGTAATGTTATCAGTGGCTATGTAAAAAGTTCCAAATACATACAACATGTTTAACTTAAAATTATTTTTCCTGTGTAGTATTTTTTTTAGAGTAGACCCAGACTAAAAGTATTTTTTGTTTACGTTTTTACTGCACACTTTGGTTTTACAGAAATTCATGTATCTTGAGTGAAGGTGTGTTGAGGTATTCTGCAGAGGTTTTTGCTGCTGTAAAGGGAAGCTTTCATTTGTTGCTCCTTAACAAAGCAGGTGTGGGGTTGAATAAGTTAGCTTAGTATCTAAAATTGTTCCTGTTAAGAGATATGTACCATGTAACTTGTGTTGGCAGCAGTTCTTCTTCATCTCTGTTACAGGCTTTTCACCAGTAACTCAGCCTAACTTAAAAGGGTTCAGGGCCCTAAACTGAACAGCTACAGTTTGAACTCTTGAATATAAACTCTTTTTTTTCCATGGTTTCTTCAAGGAACAAGCTCGGCTTAAGATAAGAAGAGAAAGGAACATGTAAGAAAGGACTACATAAGTTTCCTGAGTCTGCTTTGAGGAAAACTTGGGTCAAATTTGTAGTTACTAAAATAAACCTGCAGCCTGTCATTTTGGTGAAGGGGGGGGGGGGGGAACTCCAAAACATTTTAAAGGGTTTTTGAGGAGCTTTTCCCAGTTTAAAAACAAAACAAGTATTTTGAAACAGTGACGTGGTGAGTTTCTTTTGAGGACATCTCAGAAGTAACTCTGATGTAAACTGTGTTTGTTTAAAAATAAACAGCTGTTTTGGAGTATCAAGCATTTTCTAGATGCTTCCTTCCCTTAAGCAGTGATGCCTGAAGTATTTATCCATTGTTGACTTCTAAGTGACAATGACATTTCTGGCTAAAGGGCTGTTACCTTTTAGCATTTTGTTCAAATTGGGAAATCTGAGGCATGTCTCAGACTACCATGAAGCAATAAAATAACCTCAGTTGTCACAGCAACACAAAAGGAATTCTTACCTTCTTTTACCCCCCAAAAAGGAAGGAATAAACCCCACAACTGCAGTACTTAAGTACTGCCCTCAAAAGGGCTCTTGACAGAAGCCAGGTTGATTCCACTTGGTTAGTAGTACTTTAATTGGATGTGATTTCCTATTTTTATAAGCAAAATATGTTTTTATTATATTTTTTATTATAAAATGTGTATAATCAATAAGGCTGTTACGATGCAAATAATTAGTAAAGCTGACTTGCCCCAGTTAAGCAGTGCTTCTCTCAATGATTAAGAATTCATTGCAAAGGATTCCTTGCTCTATGTGATAATACAGGCTTGTCAGTGCATTTTGAATGTTACAATCTGTGCTCTCCAGCATCACACTTTAAATGCAGTTTAGAATAGCAAATCCAGTTCTCTCCTGTTAAAAATAGCCTGTTCGCATGCTGTCCTTCAATCTTTGTGCATGTTTTGAGTTCCTGTGAATATGTGATGCTGCAGGTAACGATAAAGGAAAATGAAACTATGGGTCCCAGATAATGTGCTGCAGAAAGGTAACAGACCCTGATGCAGCTTTTCTGGCTCTGTCCCTGTGTCTGGGATAAAAAAGGATGGCTTCTTGTTCTCCCACTAGATGGCCCTCCCTGTTTTCTATCCAGTGCTGCTGAGGTGGTGTCAGAAAAGGTGTTCAGAGCTTTGTAGTGCGGTTATGTCAAAGGCTGAAAAGCTACTTCTGGCTTCCTAACTTGAGGGGCACTCAAGGATAACTATTGAGAAGTTTTTAGAAAGGAACTAGGAAGGGTGGTCTTCTCAAACTAGATTTCCTGGCCATGTTAGTTTTCCACAGAAATCCTCAGCCTTAGGAGGAAGCATTTCCTGGGATCTGACCTGATGTAAATTTAAGTATCTGGCTACAGTTGCATGTTTTCAAAGTGAATGATGCCAGTACATTTATACAATTTCTCTTTCACAGGACTTGTCTTCCCGATGGGTGGGGCATTGCATAAAATCAAGTTTTTGCTCTAAAGATGCTGTTCAGCTTCTGGGTTTTTGCCTTTAATATTGTAACTCCTATATACTCAATATTTTCTTATTTTCAGGTAAAAGGACCATCACTGTCTAATCCAAATACAATGGTAGATTTGTTCACCCCTTGCTCTCCAGGTGATCCTGAAGCCATAGAAATGACATGGATGGAGGTTCCAGGTGACAAATTACTGGAGCCTCAAGTTTCCATGGTATGTATTCTTCTGTAGCATTTTTTTCATACTTTGCAGATGTAAGGTAAAGACTTTCTAATGGTTATGCTAGGCAATTGGATGAATGGTTTGTTTTCAGAAACACTAGACATACCAGATAACATTTGAATTCCCAACATACAGTGCTACAGTACAGCGTTCTTGTGGAAAAAGCCAGCACTCTATCCTCGATAAACACTTCTTTCTTTTCTTCTTGTCTGTTGGCATGCAGCTGCTGTCCTTTCATCCATAGACAGCATGTGGCTCTTCCACTGCTCTTTCACTTGTCTTTTATTCATTTAAAACCTTTGCGATCCCTGCCCCATGATATGCTTCCTTCCCGTCGCTCTGGTAGCATTAATACTGATACTGGGGACTAGAAAACTATATTCAGTGTCAATTGGGAAGCGATGTGCTGTAGGTAACTACCCATGAAATGAATACAGGCATAAACAATACAATCTAAAAAGATTGTCCATGTAATGGTAGTTTTGTTTAAATTTTTTCATGGGTGATACAGCAATTTCAGCTGGTTTTTTTTGTGTGTGTTAAAATACTGCTTTGGTCTAGGGAATAAAATATGTCATTTTAAGACAAACTGAAATTTTAGTTCACTGCATAAATAAAAAAAATAAATTGCTGGATGCTCATTCTGTATTTTCCCCCCAAGAGCAACAAAAGGAGATTCTGAATTTAAGTACAGTGTTTGAGGGAAGGACTTGATAACAAATCATTTCTTGTCAGCAAACAGTCCTGTAAGTGAAAGGAAGAAATTTATGTATTTCATGGGATCACAAAACCTCTAAAACAGTAGGCACTGCTTTGTAAATATAGCAGTGCCCGTATTTCAGAAAAGAATTTGCATACTGAGGAAACACAAAAGGATGTGTGCAGGTGCAGGCCTGCCCTGAAACTTCTGCCTGCACAGTCTAAGCAGATTTTTAATCGGTGTCTCCTGGAATTAAACATACCAATTCCTTGTGTGCTCCTAGTGGTACCTGAGCTCTGATGCTCTATGGTTGCATAGGTGGTTGTTTCAGTGCCCCAAATCGGTTCTTGTCCTTAAAAAGATCAGGCTTTCATTCTTTCTAAGCAGTGTATCTCTAGTCTGATCAGACAGATCTCAAATATAGGAAATCATATTAACTTTGGGTTTACCCATAATTTTATAGTAATAAGTGGTGTTAGGCATCTACGTTTTTCAGTTGCTTCTGGCTGGGACTTGATTTAGTTTTCCTGCCCCTTTTTAGTCATAGGATATTTTAACTGCTGCTTTCAACTTTGTAGACCTGTGATTTTTCTGAACTCCTTTTTCTGGTGTCTGAATATTTACCTAGGAAACTGAATTGAAGAGACAGAAATTACTGATCATGAACAGTAAAATGTTGCTAGAGATGAATCATGAACTACCATTTTATGTTGCTGGACTGTGAAGAATATGTGGGAGTATCTATTTTCCACTTTAAACTGCTGTAGTTAAAGATGGATTGAAAATAATAACTGACCAAAAAAAACCCTCTTTTCGGTAAAAGGAGATTAATAGAGCTTGAATGTATGAGCGGCTTAAACCTAAACCTGAGGTTGCAGTTTCGTTACTAGAAAACTCACTGACAGTTGACTGTCTTCACAGGGCTAAAATGCTGCCTCTGTGCAGAAGTGTTTAGGCTCAAAGTTTTGTGTAAATAGGAGCTCCTGTGGTCATCTTGTTCTAATGGGCTTTTTAATGTATATTTGTCTTGGCAACAAGATTGTTCGCAGTGATACTACACTTGTTTCTGAAAACACTTGTGGGGTTTTTTTCTTTTTCTGACAGATCGATATGCTCAGGTCGCTAGCTAGCACAAAACCAACAGTTAATGAACAGGACCTGGAGAAGTTAAAGAAGTTTACAGAAGACTTTGGTCAGGAAGGCTAAACCAAAGATATATGCGGAGTTTTAGAACTTTTTTGCTTTCTTAAGTATTCTTGTGTCTTTATTGATGGCACTTCAAGTAAATGCCAATAAAATCACTTCTTTCTTATTTTGCAGAAGAAATAGAAGATACCTTTGCAAAGACCCTTAAGCTTTTGTATTGTATTGTTTTCCTCAGATGTCTATTAAATGTATTCTATTGAAAATAATATGAAAATACCATTTTAGGGTGAGACAGCAAAGTGATGTGGTAATGTCTATTAAATACTAGAAAATTTTAAATGATTAGTTCAATTTTAGTTATTATATTAGACCTTGGGTACAAGTGAGTTTCAAACTCCCAATAGGCGCAAAAACCCTTTTTTGAGGGGTAGAAGAGAACATATTTGTTGAGTGTTTTCAGTATCAATCAGCCTACATATTAATTGCTGTCATTTAGAAAAATCAACAAAATTTGCTAATCAAGCATACTACATGTGTGGGTTTGCTATTAAAGTAAGAAAGAAAACACTGTGAGGATAAGACTACATGGGCCAGTACTTTGTTTAGATACTGATGGAAATGGTATTTGGCTTTTTCTGCTATGCTGTATTAAAATTTTGCCTTAAACAGCAAGCTTTTGTTTTTAACTCTTTACTAGCTGGTACACACTGTCACTATGCAATTTAGCAAAAGTTTGTTAAATGCAAGTATCTCAGAAGGTGTTTTGCTGGCTGTTCTTGGTGGTTTTCATGTTTTGTGGTGTTTTTTTTTTTTAAATCTGGATTTACCTTCTGCAGGAGTTTGACTAAATTTAGAAAAAAAGTGCTAGTAATGTCCTGTAAGATTCCACATGTCAAGGCTGGCAAGGTATAGGTAGTCTTTGGAGTGTATGGGAAGTATTTTGGGGTATAGCATACACTCTCCTCACATGTGAAAGTAACGGATGTTTTAGCCACAGAGTTTCCAGCTGTAAATTAACTCAGAACCCTACTGATAACTATTGCATCTGTGTTACATCAATTTGGTGACTAAACTTTGAGAGAAGGCTGGCAGTTTAGTACAGAAGTAGCACTTACATTGATCTTTTTCTGAAGAATTACAAATTGAGATGTGCCTGAATGTAACTTACAACACTACAGTGTCAGCGTTGAGTTTGTGCCTTGTAAGTTTGCACTGGCTGTAGATACGAAACATCATTAGGATACCTAGAATACCGTGTTCCATTATCATTGTACAACTCTATCCTGCTTACACTTCGTTTAATTTGGATTAAAAGAAATTTGCACATTTTGTGTGTGTATATGTACATACACACATACGATCATCTTTTGATGGGGTTTGGTTTTCTTTATGTACATATTTTGTGTACTTTTTAAATCATAGGACGGGTGAAACTTGCTGTATGTAAATGAAGTAAAATGTTGCAGTACAACATCAGCTATGTTCTTTGAGTATTTCTTCAATGTTAACTGTTTTCTGCTTGATTATTATTTTTTTTTAGACTTTGGTTTCTATGTTTAACAGCTAAACAAATTACATAATTAGAAATTCTTTGATCTACAAGGTGCTTACCTTTTGTTTGCTAACATGATGAAACATTCTTTCCAAAATCATTCAGTTACATACAGCTTTACCTCTGTCTTACATTGGAATGTGTCAATGTGAATCGGTGGACTGCGGATCTTTTTGTGCACCTTTGGGGAGATGAGGGCAGGATTTCCAGTGTAGGTGTGGGCAACTATGTATAGTAAACTTAATCCTTATTGCATCAGGATTGCTTTTTCTTAGTTGCTTCTTGTGAACGCTTCAGAAGTCAGCCACATACTGGCAGGGGTCTCACCCGGAGGTTTAGAAGCTACTATCTGAAGTACTTGTCTCTTGAACTTTTTTCAAAGGAGTCCTTACTGCAATCTTAATTCTCAGGAACTTTTTTTTTTTTTGTGGTAGGCTGATTTGTCCTATGGTTTCCATAAGCTTAAATGTGTAATCTCTTATCTTTAATGTAGAAGAAAAGCATACTGTGTGTTTTAAATTTATATGTTGCTGCTTGCTCAGTTGTGGGATGACATCTGTAACAGGAGCATTAATGTTTGATGTTTAAAGTTGTTTTTAGAAATTATTCCAAATAAACATCGCTGCTTAGAATTGCAGCTATGAGGACAACTTTTTGCTTTGCTGTCTTTGTAAAATGGGAATAACTTAACTGGAAAGCTCTGTAATATTATTAATTGATTCCAGAATAGATGATACACACACACTTCCCCCCCCCTCCCCAAATTTGGTTGTGTGGTGTGTGCAAAATCACTTTTTACTTTTCATTGTTAATTGAAAATACTCTAAATTACAGCGTTTATGAAGGGTTCTATTTGCTTTACATAATCAAAACCTCTGTAAACACTGGATGAATTAGTTATACATTTTTCATAAGGTCTGATGTATGACTCATCTTTGGCTACTTAGCTTACACATTTTTTTCCTGACTTCTGGTGTTACTGCTTACTGACTGCAATGTGAAAAGTCATTTTCTTTCCTGTGGGTAAAATATTTTTCAGTTAAATCAGTTGTGTTCTTCACAGATGGTTTCTTCACATTGACATTAAACTTGGGATTTCCTGTCACTTGTTGCATACATCTCAATGCATATACTCATAGGGTTAGAAAAGCACAGTAAATTGTTACATTTTTTTCTCCTGTGTTGCCTGATTGACCTTAAATTCCAGAGTCTTGTTTCTTCCCTGATTTACCTGTTGGCTTTATTTTGTCGTTCTCTAGCACGAGGCAAGTGTACAAATCTCCTTCAGTTTTCTTGTTTGATTGGTTTTGTTTTTCAAATTATCTGCTGGTCTTCCAATAGGCTTTTGTTTTAATTAGTGGAGCTGAACAGAGGTAGCTGAGGGAGTTATTTTTGAATCACTTTTGTCCATGCTCCTGGCTGCTAGGGGTGTCTGATCATACTTTGTCAACTGAAGCAGAGAAGCTGCTGAACATTCTCTGGTCAGGCATTTTGATCTACTTTTTGTGTTTGTTTAGTTGTCTTACTAATAAGAATACAACTAAATATTTTCTGTTGTTGTTTTTTGAGGATTATCTTGACAGGAAGCTTTCTAGTAGTTCTGATCTGTTGAAATACACAGGAACATCTTTATTTTGCTGTTTACTCTTTGTTTTTTGAGGATTATCTTGACAGGAAGCTTTCTAGTAGTTCTGATCTGTTGAAATACACAGGAACATCTTTATTTTGCTGTTTACTCTTTGTTTTTTGAGGATTATCTTGACAGGAAGCTTTCTAGTAGTTCTGATCTGTTGAAATACACAGGAACATCTTTATTTTGCTGTTTACTCTTTGTTTTTTGAGGATTATCTTGACAGGAAGCTTTCTAGTAGTTCTGATCTGTTGAAATACACAGGAACATCTTTATTTTGCTGTTTACTCTTTCCTTCCTCCAGAATGACAAGCTTGTTTCATGATTGGCTTCCATACATGTTTTTGGTCTTAACCAGATTCACCCTAGTAATCATGGTTGACTGAAAGCCATTCCTGTAACTTACGTAAACTATTGCAAGAACTTGGTGGACTGTTTTCTACTGTGCTGCTATTCCAACAGATACTTATTATCAAAACATTGTTCCTTTTATTCTTGAACAGGTAGCTTTTTGTTGTAGCTCACGTGGCATAGCTCCAGTGCTTTCCCCTTTGATTTTTCTTTAGCTTTTTATTAACACTATTTTAATTTAGGTATTTTATTCCACAAATCCTCTGTCATCATAATTAGCTGTATAAAAACTCTTAATTGTTTGTGCATCCTCTGTTCTGGCACTTGTGTAGTGACAGCCCAGGTATTAGATAAGCTTGTCCTGTTATTTGTCTTTTGGTCCCTGTGACCTAATTACAATTCTTCCTCTCCCTCCCTACCTCTACATACACACACACACACACGCCCTTCTGATAGCAGCTTTTTGACTAGGTCACTGTTTTGTGCTATTTTCTGTTTGCTCAACTTTCCGTCCTTCATCCTACCTAAGAGGCTCCAACTTGGATGAATAAACGCTCAAGGATACTTCTTCCTGTCATCACATTAACTCGGCGTTTGGGGATGCCAGCGTCCATCTGTCTGTACCATCTGTGCACAGTACCTGGCACGTGTACAATCTGCTTGCCTTTTGCAGAAATACTTTGTATTTTAAGGCTCGTTTATTTGGACTTCTCCACTATTAGTCATGAAAATATGATGTTCTAGCTGCATCATAGCAGGAGCTAAGTTTTCTTCTAAAGAGGCTTTGGTCACGTTTGGTGATGTCTCCAGGAAATAAGTCACCGACACCTGAGCGCAGGCCTGATGTTGATAATGAAGCCAGGGTTTCCTTTCCTGCTTGGTGACCTATTACCAGGCACCATGCCACGAGTTGGCAAGGCTTGCCCTCCCTCCTCTGCTGCCTCAGCTAATTTAAATCTAAGCTATTCAAGGCAGGGACTTGGCTTTCAAACATGTGCAGTGTCACATGTGTTCTGTAAATGATAAACAATAATTTCCTCTGACTCACTCTGTTGTGGGCTGATGACTGTCCACAGGTAATTTGTTATACAAAAAAAATAGTACTTTCAGCTGGAGTAGTTGTCTTCTGCTACTGCTCTGTCAGTGTCTTGGCAATAACGAGTCAACTAGGCAAGGGACTGAGAAAGTTGCTATAAATACCGCCATCTCATCCAGAAAATACAATGGCAAATAAGAACTGTTACAGCAGTGACGGGCTCTGGAAGGGTCGAGTGAATTGTTTGCCCAATAGAAAGCGAGGGAAAAAATTAAAATTCAAATGATTGTTTTTCCTTCCTCTCCTCCTTGGGGACTGGAGCATGATGGGCTGGAGCTGGGAGGCTCTGACCTGTCAAGGCCTTTTTTTTTTTTTTTTTTTTTAGTAAGATTTTAGAAAATCTGGAAAAGTAGCTGACTGCAGTTTTTGAATGTGCCATTTAAAATGCCAGTTGAAATGTTCATGCTCTTGCCTGGCTAAGCCTGAGCTCACTTGGAGTTTTAAAGATGTTCTAATGAATTAATCACAGCCGTGAATTGCTCTGTACACAACCAAATACCAAAGCAATTACTGCTTTTTGGTGTTTTTTTAATCTTTATACCTGCTTTTATTTTGATGTGGGCTTTGCGTTTGTGTCCAGTCCTGTTCTGTCTCTAAAATTTAAAAATCTTTTCTTTTTTGGTTTGTTTTTTCACTTGCCCAAAAACCTCATGCCCATGATCCACATGTCCACTATCAGTATGGAAACAAGCAGGTGCTTTTCCTGCCTTCTGTAGTTGTAGCAATAGTTTCCACAGGAGCTGTAGGTCCTGCTGACAGAGCCAAAGTCTTCTGCCTGCTCTTCATCGTCACTGCGCCTTCACCAGCTTCAGGGCAGAGAAGGGATGTCCCCACCAACAGACAGTCCCTGCCCCAGCACACACAGAGGGCTGTGATACACATGCATGTCCACACACGCAAATGCTGGTTACGGACACCTCAAAAAGGTGCCCGTATCTGTGTGACAACCCACCAAATGTACTACTGCTAGTTACTACAGAGTTACCTTCATTCAGCACTTGTAGCACTGTGAGATGCCTGCTTGTTCCAGGTTTAGGTGTTAAAGCATTTGTAGATTGTTGGGGGGTTTTGTGGGGTGGGGTGGAGTGGTGGTGGTGGTCTTCCTGGGCAGCCTGAGACTCTACACAGGGTAAACGCATCCCCAGGGGCATGTGTGGGGTGAGAGACGCTGGTCTGGGCCTCGGACCCCCTGTAGCTGGCACAGGGTGCGAATCAGCTGGTGAGCGAGGGCAGCGATGCTGAAGCCCCAGGCTCCCATGGGGTTGTGTCCTGTTTTTGTCCTAGTTGTAAGCTATGTGAAACGGTTTCCACAAGCTTTGCAGCTACTTGGCTTATTCTCTTGGGCCTTCTTTTCTGTAAAGATTGCTTTGCTGCAGTAGATACTGCAAATGTATGATGCTTCTTAGAAGGAGAAAAAGGTTTTTATCAGAATTTTCCTTTGATATGAAGTGTTAATTGGCAATCTATGCCTGCTCTTTCCTGCTGCTTTTGAGTAGTATTCTCTTTTTTTGCTATTCTAATTTTGGTTTCTTCCTTCTTCTGGCTGACTTACCCTCTGTCCTTCACACCATTTTTTTTCCTCTCAAATGGAAGATAAGGCACTGATTCCTTTTTAAATCCTATTTCAAAGCTCCTTATGTTCCTGTATTTCTCCAGTGTTTATACCAAAGCGAGTTTATATGCAGCAAAGCAAACGCTAACAGTGTCTCCGATTTCCTTTTTCCCCCTTCAAAGCGAAAGGGCCCATCTGTACACGTGGTCCTTTCCCTGGCTGACAGCTGGATGGCAATGAGCTGTGCTCCCAGAGGATGGAAACAGACCTGGAGGAGCACAAGCAACTCTGATGGATTTAATAGCAGTGCAAGGGGGAGAAATGGCTGAACTGCTTGCTCTCAGCAAGCTATTTTGTACTCATTTCTTGGGTTAGAGGAGGAGAACAGAGCTATGTACAAGAGATCTAACTTTCCATTGCATAACAGCAGCTCCTCTGCAGTGCATGCCAAGGATAGTTTATCGGGGACTGATAACAAGGGCAGATGTTGCGTAATTGCATCCAAGAAACACAGCACTGGCAAGAGGCTGGTGTTTGTGTATCCAGCGTGTTACCTGGAACTGGAAACAGATTTAATTCGTGTTAAAAGATTGAGCAAAGTAAGTTCTCTGAATTGCTTTGACGGTGAACCTGGCACGAACCTGGAGGAGGTAATTTAACTTCTTCCAGTGTTTTTAAGAGTGCAGCTGCAGAGCAAAGAGCCATGGCAGAGTATGAAGCTCTCCCACGCAGCTATGTGGGGTAGGCCAAGCAACTCTAGAAACGTGAAACACTGTCAACTACCTAAGATCATCACCTACAAAAGGTAAGTTTTTTGAGAAACCAGAGGCCTACCAAGACTGCAAATCATTAATTCAATCTTCTGTAATAAGACTGAGTTATATAAATGCACGTATAATAGACATGGCTTCACTGAATGACTTGTGGTGGTATAACTGGTAGCTTAATCCTGAAGCAGAGCAAACTCATAGACATTCAGGACCTTTCAATCTTTAAAATTACCTAGAGGTACATGTTTCAAAAGGTATGATGATATAATGCACAAAATTATGCCTATTTTGGAAAAACAACTCTACCAACTTGGGTAGGAGCAACTTTACCTCCAAGCTGCTGAGCAGAAATCAGGTAAAATGAAAGAAATAGGTCAGAAGTTGCTGCAAGTATCATCACAATAATACTCCCTATCTCGCTAAAATGTGAAAGCATTAATGAGAATACATATCTAGGAAGGTAATAATGACAGTGATGGGTGGAAGGCTGCTTCTGAGGAATGGTGAAACATGATACGAGCAATGCGGTAGCTTCAATAGTAATTCCTGAATCACTTCATCAAAAACAGCCAGGAAAGGCTTCCTCCCTCAGCTGTCCAGCTGGAATTACTACATGGAAACCTAAAAACAGATCGTGACCAAGGAGCTAGTTTCTCCACAGATGAAATTCTGTATTAAAGTGCACTGTGTCACAGCATCACAACATGAGCTTAGAGATGGTAACTGGTAACTGCAAACCACAGCAGCTGTGGATTTCCTAGACAGAGAGGGAGCAAAGGCGGGTGAAACCACAGTAATCCTCACATTACTGTTCTCGGTTTGTTAAACAAGGGGTCAGTGGGGTTTCTTAGGTCTGCGAGACCCTTCCCTTCCTCTGATCACCTAGTTTTCCAGTGAAAGGTAGGTGCCACCCCACAGAAAGTGCAGCACTGGCAGCCGCTTCTCCTCCATATGTGATGTGACGGAATAGGGGCGAGGCAATGGGGTATCACACAGCCTGCCATGGCTTCGGGGTCAGCCAAACGTGCACTTCACGTCTCTCTGGCTTCCGAGCTGGCCAGACAGCTGCTGTTAACAACGGTGTCACGTGTGCTATCTTGTAACATGAACTTCCATTGCAATCACCTGCTTCAGTATAATTTTTGGGGTGACAAGAACAACAGAGAATGGGTGCTTTTATGTCGAGAGACAAAGCAGATGTCCCAGTGTGAAATGCCTGCTTTCACTTCTTACAGATCTTTTGAAGTTTTAGCACTGAGCCTTCCCATGTAAAGGGCACCACAGCCTGTTCCCTCCTGTGCCCATTCTTGCCTGCTCTTCCATGCCACCTGAGGAGAGGGAGGCTGCTTGGCACTCTCCAACTCACAGCACCCTAGGAATACTTAGCAAGCCAAGGAGTCTCTTATGTCCAAGTGTGAACAGCAAATTGTTCCAGTGTGAGGTCTGGTATAACTCAGTGTACCAAATAGAAACACAGACACCACATGAAATTGGACCCAAGTTTAATTTATGGCTTTTTAAGACACAAGACACTAAAACCTTCCTTAATTTCATTAATTTTATTTCAATAGCTCTATTGCACAATATGCAAAATATTGGTACAGTCAGTTCTTCAGCATTACATAGAAAACAAAACATAATGATTCACAATTTCAAGTTGTTCATTTTGGATATCGTTTTACTTTAAAAAAAAAACCAACTGTGGCAAACACATTAAACAGTTAACTAAGCTTGAAGAAAAGTATGAAGACAAAATTCTGGTTTAAACTGCTTTCAGCATTTGTTTCCAGTGTGTTCATCCCAACACTGTTGCAGAAGCCCTGAGAAACTAGGCTGGTGGCTGGCCTATATATGTGCATGTTGCTTGCTTCTGTACCACAAAACCAGCCCCCAACACCTCCTCTGCTCCCAGCAGGCAGCCTGCCTTGGTTTGACCTGAGCCTGGGCTACCTAGAACCACCACCTGTCTGTGTGCTGGCAACCTTGGGGAGTTACTCTGCAGAAGCCCCTGGGCCTCTCCCTGCCCGAGTTCACCAGATAAGGACATCTGGGGAGCTGGTGGCTGCAAGCAAGCACCTCCTGGCTAATACGCTGAGTATGGCAGTACGGGAAGTCTAGGAAGACCCACAAGATCAGCCCAACAGCTCTCCAGCAAAGAGGGTACCTAGCCAGGGTATTCTAGCCTGGGTAGTGCTCCGGGAGCCCTTTTGCCCTGCAATACAAGAACAATTCCATGATCTCTGCCCAGCACGATGACTGGTACGCGAGCTGCTGTCCAGCTACGGGGGGCCTGTTGATTGGTTTGGGGAAGCGCAGCCAGGCAGACAACCAGGTGTGATACATGCTTCAGCCAGCTACATTAGTCAACACCACATACAGGCCATCATCTCTCTCTTTCCCAAGTATCCTCTATGGACCGCTGTCAGAGACAGACAGTACATTATATATATGTAAAGACAGATCCTTTTCTGATCAAGTACAGCAGCTCTGATTTTCCCATGCGCTATTCTTCCTCAAGAAGAAATCAAGAAAGTTGGTTGACAGGAACCACCTGTCTAGGCTGCCATTATTCTAAAACCTGGAGCTTCACAGGAACCCAGAATTACTAACATGGCTCTAATCTCTCGTAGCCATTAATGTTCATTTCTTGAGGGCTGCTGGATGTCCCACCTAGGCTTGCTACAAAAAAAAGGGGGAAGGACAGAAAGAAAAACAGCTTACCTTAGAAGGATAAAAGGAAAAAGTTGTTTTCCTTGGCCTTGGAAGTTACTCTTTCACTGGTATTTCTTTTTCTAAATGCAGTAAGACAGGCTAGATGGAAATCACCCCAAGAAGGCTCTGGCTTTACCACTGTGTAGCCTATCAATCCCAGTCTCCCTTTCCCCTTCCCAGTATGCAGAAAACACAACCAGAAAACTCAGCAGATGAATAGCTGGGCACAATACAAGTGACTCCAGAGGCTAGAGGCTGCAGCCTTGCCACCTGCTCTTCTAAAACTTCATCCCTTCTCTTGAAGGCATCTTAAAACAAGCCGTGTTTCTTTTACATGTACCTAGTATGTTTTGGGAGCATTTACCCTTTAAGAAGATCAAAAGGGCACTTCTAATATGGGCCATTTGTGCTGTAGTGTTACCAATTTACAAACTTGTTTCTGTGTTTACATGACAACTTTGATTCTTCAGTTGCCACACTTTGGTTAGTATTGAATATCTCAACCCACAACACTGTTATTGCAAAAGTCTGTTGAAAGATTTAAATTAACAAAACCAAAGAAGAAAACCACAGCTGCAACAGCTCTTACAGTTTGGCTGCTTTCATCTACTTGTATTCCCTCTCTAAACACATCACTGTTGTACTGAAGCTTCTTCTAAAGATTAATTAGCAAAGAAATGAGCATGTTTTATCCATTCTTTTTCCCTCCCTATCCTCAGGGTATATACAGACGTCGGTCAGCTTGCTCTTTACAATTATACACTTTGTGATGTTATTTATTAAGGTCAGATTAATTAAGTATTGCTTTATGTACAACTGCAGTTTGGAGAGCAACATTTATGGTAGCATTCAATTTCCAATTCCACAGTCACTAAGAAAACAGTTTTAGAGTAAACAATTCCCTTGTGCCAGCAATGCATTTCCTCTGTGAATGAGGTCATATGAGATGAAAACAAACCAGGTAACTCAGGGAGGGCAAGCTTTCATTTCCATTGGCATATTTCAAAAGAAGCAAATCTGCGGGGGAATTCATTGATGAGTTATATACAGTTCATACAGTCTTCACCTTTGAATACATTTTTCACACATAAATACATGACAAGGTACAATCGAGAGAACAAAACAAGAGAAGACATTATCTGCTGTGTTGTCAACCCCAAAGTTGTAAGGTGGCCTTTTAGCTGAAAGAAAAGAAACCAGTATGGATTTCTCTCTAAAATCTACTGTATAAGGGAACTCCATGTTAATCTAGAAGGGCTTTAAAATGTCATTAGTAAGATGTGGTAACTGTGACTGATCAGGACCATATCATGCATTCAAGGCTTTTCAAGGCCCCCTACCAACCTTCATTTTACCAGAAATTTACTGCAGATGATTTCTTGCACCCATGCCCTCACCTCACCTTGATGTTGAGAGTGATACTACATTGTGAAAGACGGATTTATCTCTGTCTACTTTGCTTTATCTTCATACTTCTGACATTTGAGCTTTGAAAGTCTCACTGTCTTCTGCAGCAGAGGTCTATAAATAGCCTAGTTATTACCCAATTAATCTCTTCTTTTATGTTAATTTAATATTGTTGGAAAGATAACATATATAGACTGTCCTATATAGCAAAGAGGAAAGGAACATATTTGATTGCTGCTTTTTCCAGTCCACATCTTATTTTGACTTCTGCTAACAATATAATTAACATACTGTCTTGTCTTAGATGGCTCACTCATCAACTTTCATTGTTGTCCCTGTAACAGCTAGCATCACTATGCACAATTTCTTCCTCTGACTTCCTCACACTTATGCCTTTGCAGCACTAAGCTCAAAATGCCACCAAAGACATATTCCAGGTCAATCCTGTTCCACGACTAATTCTTGGGTTTCTCATCCATTTACTGCATCAGATTCAGGTTCTTTGTTCTCACCGTGAAATCTGCATAATCCCAGCCCACATCTCTGTCCCCGTTTCTGCCTACTCACTAGTTCCAATTTCCTCTCCAGTATTATTTGCACACCCTCTTGCCTAGGGGATTTGGGTTTTCCTTTTTTTTTTAAACTGTTCTGTACAAGTCAACGGCTGCACAATAACTAGCGAGAAGAAATAATTTGAGGGTGCTTTTCAGTTATAAATAATTATAGCTTAAATTTTAAAAAATCAAATGCAGACCTTTATACTAAATAAATACCTAAACATCTAAATCGGATATATGGAATTATTTTATTTGGACAGCTCTGGAAGAGTTTTTTGTTTCTTTGTTTTAATTTCCTTCTACTATTATGCCATAAAGCTGAAAACCATGCTTTTATGGGGTGGTTTTTTCCACGCGAGTAACACGAAAAACGGGTAGTTTCAACCAGCAGTGAATAGCATGCTGAAAAACCCCTCGGATTTAGATTTTAGAAACAAGGGAGCAGCACTAACTCCAACGGCAGCCAGCAGAAACCGACTCCCGCGGAATCCACATCTTGTTTTTACTGGAGGCGATGATGTAAAGTATGTTTTAAAACCCGCCCGCGCTGAAGTCTATTATCTTTCATAAAACGTTTATGTTTTCTGCCCCACCGAGACACGGCTTTCCGGCACACGGCAGCGCTCTCTGCGGCTGTCCCCTCCCGAGTGCGCGTCGCAGGCGGCCTGACACAGCGCCACCATTTCAATCGCGTCACCTCGGGCAACGTATTAAAAGCTTTGCGTACGGATAGGTGCTTAACATTCAAGACATTTTTGTCAGCACACGAGGAAGCCAAGATAAGTGCTCGATGTTGCCATACCGAGCCGACGCCGCTTTTTTACCTTCTTGCCGTCCCCAAACCGGCGGTCACGGCCCCACGGAAGGGGCGCTGGGGGGTGACACACCGCCCAGGCCCCCGCGGCGCACAGCGACCGGCAGCGGCAAGCCCACGGGAACGAGACGCCCCCAAGCAGGGCCCTCGCTAACAGCCGGTACCTTTACAAGGGCTGAGCTCTCCTGGCCCAAGCTTTTCTTCAGGCACGTCCGGAGAAGCCTTCCCTCTGTCCCCGGCTCCCCCGACCCCCGCAGCCACCCCCTCGCTGCCAGCAGCCGTCCGCCCGCCCCTCACGGCCCCTCCGGCCCCGCCCCCCCCTTTCGGCGGGAAGCGGCCGCCCGCCCCACGTGACCGGGAAGAGGCCCGCCCCCCGCGCAGCCCCGCCCGCCCCGGGCAATGACCCCGCGGGGCGGCTGGGCTCGGCTCGGTTCGGTTCGGCTCCGCTCCGCCCGTAGGGGGCGCAGGCCCGATCCCCGTCTCCTCGAGAGCGAGTCTCTTCCCCGCCGTCTTTTGCCGCCAACGATGACCCCGAAAACGCCCTCGGGCACCAATCTCTGAGCCCCGTCCCGCCCCTCAGCCAATCCGCGGGCGCCTTCTCCTCCTCGCCGGCCAATCTGAGAGCGGAGGCCCGCGCCCGCCTCGGCAGCCAATCAGGTCGCGGAGTGGCGGCCGGACTCTCCTCCTCCCCCGCCTCACTCGACCCGCGGCAGCGCCTTTCCCCTCCCGCCAGGTGCCGCGGCGCAGGCGGGCGGTTGCTGCGCCGGGCCGCGGTCGGCGCCCCCTCCCCGCAGCAGCAGCTGCCGCCGCTACCACCAACAGCACCTCCTGAGGGGCTTCGCCCCCTGCTCGCCGCGGCCGTTCTCCGTGAGCGCAACCCGAGCCATGCTGCTCCTGGCAGTCGCATTCATCGTGGCCTTCGTCCTCCTCCTCTACATGGTGTCGCCGCTCATCAGCCCCAAGCCTCTCAAGCTGCCCGGCGCTCACGTCGTGGTGAGTGAGGCGCCCCGGCGGGGCGGGGGGGGGGCCGCGCTGTGCGAGCCAGGGGCGCCCCTCGCCGGCCCCGCCTGCCCCGTGCCGGGAGAGCGAGCTGGTGCCGGGCCGCCGCCGCTCGGCCTCTGCGCCTTCCCGGCCGTGCTGGCGGGGGGTGGGTTCCACGCGAGTGCGCTCGGCCGGTGCGTCCGTTGGGCCGGCAGGGAGGGGGGCCGCTCCCGCCGGGGTGGGCGCGCAGCGCTGTGCGAAGGAGCGTCCCGCTGGCAGCCGGGGGTACGGCGGCCTGAGGCGCCCCCGCCGGGAAGGCCGCGCTGCAGCGGGGGGGAGCGGAGGAAGCTTCCCGATCCCGTGAGCGGCGGGGAAGGGAAGGGAAGGGGGCGCTGAGGCGGAGCGGGCGGGCGGTGGGCGCCTGCAGGGTGCGGTTCGGCGGCAGCCGGAGAGGGGCTGGGGGCAGGGCCCCCCCTGGGGCGGTGCGGCGTTAGGGGCGCCCGCTGGTTGCAGGGAGGCTGGGCAGCTCGCTGTAGCACCCCAAGCTACCGAAATGTGAGAGCCGCAAGTCCCAGGGATAAGGAAATGGGCTGTAGCGATGACTCTGACAACCGCTGTCTATCTCGATTGGCTTCAGGCGATCTGAGTCACCAGAAACGCAAACCGTCTTCAGTCTTAATGTTGACTTTTTGAGGCATTCCTTTTGTATTCTCAGGGTTTCTGTTTACCTTGAGGTTTGTTTTCTTTTTGCATCTCTTACGGTATTTAAGTGGTATGGGTGCTCATAAACAAAAGGCAAAAGCTATGGTTTCATGGGTCTAAAAAGCAGGTTAGATGTGAGGAAATGGGAAGACTAATGTAAAGGGAATGGTCAGGTGACACTCATGCACCTTTTCCTCTTTAAGTGCATAGGTATTGATGTCTACGAGCAATATTTTGACTGTAGTCAGGATGGTGGAAGTAAGTCTTTAGAAGGAAGTCTTCAGAAGAACAGTAACCTTGAAACAGTCTGTGAGTAGTACCATAGAATTTGGGGGGGAAGGGGAGCAATACCCATGTGCTTTCAGGTGGATTACAAAGTAGTGAATTTGGATGCATGAAAGCAAATGAGTTAAGTGGTTGGAAAAATCAAGGTCCTAGAACCAGCTTTTTTAACTTAGCTTATACCCTAAGGTATGTTCAATGCAGAGAAGCTATAGTTTACTATCTGGTTAAATTTGCCTTTAAGAGGTGAGTAGCACTTGTAGGTGCTCTTTGTTAAGAGTGGGAGTTTGGGCTAATACAGAAATTAGACCTTTTAAGGTGCCAAGTGAATTTACAGCTACTCTAAGTTTCTTTTTTTTCCCCAATACTCTCTGGTGACTTTTTTCGGGTGCTTTGGTTTTTTTACCTATTTGGAGGATAGAGCTGTCCCCAGAATAATTTAAGACCTGTCCAAGTTGCAACAGTATTCACAAGTTGCTTTATGCAATAGGTGTTACTTAGATGCTGTAACTGGCTTTACAGCATCATATACTGTGTGAGGTGTGTTCGAGCCTGTATTAAGGTTCTTTGGTTTTGGCTCTTCCCAAGGAAGTAATGGTTATTAAGAAAGAACCCTTCCGTAGGATTTTAGGAACCGTTCAATACTCTATAGAAGCAAAGACGAAGCAGACTTGAGGGCCTTCTGTGACTTTTATGCAGAAATAGAATATTAAACAATAAAAAAGTTTAATGGATTTTATTCTAAAATTTTGCTGGTTTTTATATCTATTTTGTTATTTTCCCAAGTTTTGTCTGTGCTTTATGTGATTAAATTCTTTGAAAGCTACTGTGCTGGTTCTTCTACTAAGAATGGTTCAGTTAAAGTTCACAAAGAAAATGATGAGAATATTTTTGCTGGGGAAACCTCCTTATAACCACTACTGCTAATTATATTAGTGGTTTGAGCTTTTTGATAGAAGTGTAAGTCTCAAGAACAGTATTCCTGCAAGCCTTATAAAATTAGGAGTCTAGCTAGAGAAGTAACTATATTAATGTACTGGTGAAGGAAAAGGCTCTAGATACATTTAACTTGATGATACAAATCAAAGTCTGCAGGCAGAGTTCTATTGGTGTCACCACTGGCAGACTATTTGTTTATTTTCACTTAAAGTGTTCATTCAAACTAAGGAAATAACGGAGCAGTTGTTTCAGAGTTCACCAGTTCTAAGATTTGTAGATGCTGTTAATAACACTGGACACTTGTACATTTGGATTTTAAATTTTCTAGTGTAATACTTAAGGAAGAAATATTGGATCCTGGTACTGTAAAACAGAAATTTTGTTCAGGGAGGTTTTCCATGTTGTGTGTGTAAATTCTTGTATCATACACTGGGAGTAAATGTTCTCTGCTACTGAAATGGCTGAGAGACTTGATGAAAATATTTAAGGACCATAACATTATCTAGCAACTTCATTGAAGTCTTCTCACAGAAAAATATCAAAATCTGTTTAAGCATTCTGCATATGGAAATTCTTTTTAGCTTATGACTTGGTTCAGATAAGACTAGATTAACATTTAATAATCTTTGTCAGGCCTCAGTGAAACTCAACCTTGAAATAAAGAATAAGAGAATAAAGACCTGCAAATGGCTTATATAGCTGGCTAAGCCCTCTCAAAAGGGCAAGTGGTTACCATTGCACAGTAAATACAATTTTTCAAGATATACTTGAATAGATTGCTTTTCTGAAGCAGAAGTCATCAGTCATGTAGAAACTCTTCTTCCTGGGGGCCTGTTGAAAGTATCATGAAAATACTTGTTACATTTCTGAAGGAACGTCATTGAGCAACTTCAGAGGCTGTTACATACCAGTTACTGAATTTTCAATTTAAGTCAGTATTTGTTCATTTTTAATCCTTCATAAAATAGTATTTCTCTTCACTCCTGAAGTTACAGTTACTAGATGTTTGAGTTATGGCTAAGTAACTCTGGCTGCTTTTTGGGATAGAAATTTGTGGGGTTTTCCTCTCTGTCCTTTCCCAGAGGCATTTGCATGATGAAAGCACTTGCAGTGTTAAGCAAGGCATGCTTTCTGGAGGAATCATGATCATAAGTCTCCTTTTCTTAGAAAAGAATAGGACTGTTACTCAGAGTGGACATCCACAGAACTCCAAATTACTAATGGTCTAATCTTGTGGGGTCCCCCCCCTTATCTGCTCTGTTTCAGTGATCCCAGTGAACACCATTAAATTAAAAAAAAAATTCCCTGCTATCAAATTGGCTCAACCATCAGGTTTAGCTTATTTAAAGCAAAATCGTTTTTAGATGTGTAATACTACTTGCTTTGTTTCCAGCATGACTAGGAAAGTGTTGTCAAGTAAAGGCTATAACAGTTATTTCTGTGGTGTAGAGCTGCTGCTTCTTGTGCTGAGCATCTTCATGCTTAGAAATATGGGAGACTATTTTATACATCTTTTATTTTGCCATTGGCTTTAACTCTCCCTTTGAGTCTCAGGCTGTATACTAGCACACATCACCTATAAGAGTATGCTACTATTTTGGTAGGTGGTTGTAGTAGTAGACAGGAAAATGAAAACAGGATAAGGCAGTCATCGCTGCTTCATATGCATCATGCTCACATCTGTCACATTTAACTGCCCTTTGTCAGGGTTGTTACACCTGCCCTACACAGGTTCTCTCTGCTCTTATTTCTTTACAAAGGTACCTGGCTTGATGGAGCAGAATGCAACAAAAACTTAAGATGTCAGGGCAAGAGCAGCCTTCTGTAAATTTCATCAGTGATGTTTAGAAACTGTGTTTGCTGAAATACCAGTGCTGCTACTCCTGCCCCCACCTTGTTTCAGCCTTAATCTTTCTGAAACCAAGTTGAAATTTCTGCCCCTGGCCTCGTCCCCAGAGATCACAGTTTATCAAAGTTTGTGGATTAACAATGACAGTAAATGTCAAGATGTTCTTTGCTTGGGACTATCTCCCATTCAGATTGAAAAGAGCCTTTTGCTTGTACATAGTTCAGGATGATCATGCCAAATCCACATGCCTAGGGGTCATCTCTAGTCTAGAAGTAGTTTCACCACTTCTGTGCAGAGCCCAAAGCCCAGTTTGGTAACTGGTCAACGTAAAAGGGCAGCCAGTCTTGGTGTCTTGCATTGTATCTCTTGTGTTGGGAGTGATAAGATCTGTGGTTTGGATCAGAACCACTTAGAGCAGATCACAGGGATGTTCTGTTTTGGTGGAACTTAATACCTTCTGTCACAGTACTGCCTAAAAGCATGAAGCCAGTTTGCATCCAGTGCTAAATGAAAGTTAACAAGCGCTGTTGGAAATACGTTATCAAGTCTTGATTTTGATCATTCCTGATGACAGTTCTGTTAATTTAAGTTGAACTGTCTCATCAATTAAATGGAATTTCCAGTATCTCAAATTTGAAAGTCGAACACAGCAATTCTTTGTACTTCACCCCAACATTTCGATTTATCAAGAGGGAAATAAACCCTGTGATCCTTAGAAGGTGAGTCCTGTTGTCAGGGATCATAGCTTGAGAAGTTGGAGCCAGACCCTTCGTTGGAATAGCTGATTTGGTACCTGTTCTCAAACACAGAAACAGCTCAATAACACTGCTCAAGGGCTGGTAGTGCTGCATTCCAAACATCTGAATTAATACTAGGATTTAATTGTGTCTCCCTCTCAAGAAATTAGTCTGTGTTTTGAATTGCTGTGACCAAATTTTTATTTTTGCTCACTCCTCTGAGGCTGGGTTATAGTGAAATTTGAAAATGGGATCAATAGCAATTTAGATGTCTGGAACTAATGAAATGCAGTAGCGTTGTAGAACTACTGGCTGCAGGGGTAAGTAACTGACATAGCACCTTGTTTGTTGGAGTAGATGTGTACTCTTCCTATAATTCTGAGTATCTATTTTAGCAATTTACCAACCGAACAGACTTCATAGATTTCTTGGGCTGACTTTGTTGTAGCACAAAGCACAAGTTTCCACTAGTGTTAGGGATTTTTTTTTTTTCAGTTACATTAGCATTCATTGTGAATGTTCCTGAAAGATGTGCATATTAGTAACAACTTTCAACATACAAGTAACAGTTTCCCACCTAAATATTGAATGAAGTTCCCAGCTAATTTAAGTGGCCTTTTGTCATTGACCTATCTGACATGAGCCCTATCCAGTGTTCTAGGGTGTGACTGTGAATAAAAACTTCCTTTTCCCATTTCTTGCATGACTTCAGACTTTATCTTTCTGAAATGAACATTAGCGTTGTCTGACAAGCCAGAGGCTTGATGGCAGTACCTTCACCTTCAAAGAATTCCTGAAGCAGTGGTTTAGTTGACCTGTTCATGATACTCAGCAGTTTGTGCAGGTAGTAGTCAGCTGTTAGTGCTACGCCAAAAACTGGAATTGAAGCAGTCTTCCATGCATGTTGATCACTTCGTGTGCTGGTGTACCTGCTGCTGTTGAAAATCTGTAGAAGCAGCTCACGAGTGCTGTGGAACTGAGGTCTGCCTGAATGTATCAAACTGAATCTTTTAATCTTTTCAGAGGTGTACTGCAGTCTTACAAGCTATTTTGCAAATACACTAAAACTCTTTAACTACTTTCCATCATGAAACATTAAATTAATCTGAGGTTCTGCTATGGTCCCAAATTATTAACTAACACTTGCACTCTTACAGACTTAATTTACTTTGAAAGCAGTCATCCTTGGTTCAGAAAACTACAGACCAGGTTTCACGTTTCTAGAACAGGACGTGCATCTTGGAGTTGTTAGCATCAAAGGTTAGCGTAGTGTGAAGCTTAATCTTGCAGAGAGAGTCAGTTAGAAGCTAATCTGAAGCAGCTGTCTCTAATAATAGAGGAAGCCTAAAGAGCTGAAATTAGTCTTTGTAAATGTTACACCCATTCTTGGCCCGTTTGTGACTGCAGACAAACCAGTCAGAAACAGTGGACCATGTTGAAAAATCTTCTGTTTGCTGAGATTATTTGACTTAGGGTAAAGTACTCGTATGAAGGAACAGTTTAGTGTTCGTGGGAATGTACTTCTGACTTTATGATCTCCAACAGCAGAAAGAATTTTTAGAATAATGCATCTCTGAAAACAACACTGAGGCATTGGCAGATGAGGAGACCACACAAGGCTTTTGATAGGGTATGTAGTTAGACACCAGGGATCTTTGCTCTTTTGCTGATTAGTTCAATGCCTCCATTTTCTTGTATTTAAAATTAAGGTGATACTGTACTTTCTCAGGAGTCATTTGAAAGATTTTGATAAAGAACAACAAATGACCGTTTCCAGAGCCATTTGAATCAGTTCTTTTCCCAATTATTAGGAATTCTGTATTTCAGAACTTATTTCATGAACAGGAGTTTTTTACAATAAATGCTTCTAGGCATTTCAATACAATATTTTTCTCAATTATAGCCTCTTAATGTGCTGTTAAAAGAAAATTCAAATAATTTGGGTATATAAGGAAGACAACAGTGTTGAAGAACCAAAGGCACATGGAGGCTGAGACTGGCCTTAAATGAACAAGTCACCTAAAGGCAGTGTCAGGCAGACATTTTAGTCAAAAAGAGGTCAGGATTGTCATCTACATCTGTTCCACATGGAGTTCATAAGTAGGTTTATGGAGGGTAGTGAGAGGTATTAGGTTGCTTTAACCTGTATATTAGTATCATTTAGCAGTGTATCCTCCTGCAACATACGATGCAGGGCTGTAGACATCACCCTGCATTTGTCTATAGACAAATTACTAATTTTGTGTTTGCGTATAAGACTACGCAGTGTTACAGTTTAGAGGAAGAAGAAAAGATAATGGAAGTTTAGGTGCTGGCATTCCCACAAAACTGGAATTGCAGGATGGCAAGGACAGTTCAACATCCAGACTGGGGGACTAAGAAATACTCTACAGAGGGCTAACTGTTGAATTAATTTATTTTTTTAAATAAGAAAAAAGCTATTTTCTGTTCGTGTTTATGTGATGGTATCTTCAGCAGGCAATCTACAATTTTTAATGTTACAAATACTTTTTCCTGTGACCAGGTATGGAGGGGCAGTATGTAATTGTATTATTATGGCTAATGTTAATAGTGATTTCAAACTTCTACCTACTTCTGCCTTTAGAAATAACATACAGAACTTATTCAAAAGCATGTGAGAGAGCCCATTTGGGGGTGTGGGTCTAAATATGCCTGATGTAAGAAATAAGCAAAAAATACCACTGAGGTAAAACTGGCTTTGGGGTAGAAACACAACACTTAGCAATCTATTGAGATCTTATTTTTCATTCATACTCAATAAGTAAACTCACTTTAATTTATCTTCTGTATGCATACCTCATTGGGTAATATTTCAATCTCAGTATATTTTTAGAATTTTCATTTGATCTGACACTTTACCGTATGGGAGAAGGGATGAATAGTGGACTAACTGCCATTTTCAAATAACTTTTAGGTAACTGGAGGCTCCAGTGGAATTGGAAAATGTATTGCTATTGAATGTTATAAGCAAGGTGCTTTCATAACACTGATTGCAAGGGATGAGGTAAGTATATGTTATTTTTACCGGCTAAACTCTACTCACAAAATCTGTATAGGTGGGGAATAATTTTTTTAATTGATATACACTGAAGAAAATATGAGTTAATATTTTATGGGAATCTCAAATTAATGCATTTGGATAGCAGAGGTGACTGCCTATTTAAGGAGTGTAGCACAGCGTGGCATCTATGATTAGCTTGCCTTAAAACTGCCA
Source organism: Falco cherrug (assembly GCF_023634085.1). Taxonomy (NCBI): domain Eukaryota; kingdom Metazoa; phylum Chordata; class Aves; order Falconiformes; family Falconidae; genus Falco; species Falco cherrug. The sequence continues at coordinate 91,440,829 of NC_073699.1, read as the reverse complement.
GTGCTATCACTTCTGCTAATGGCATTCATTATTTCACTGTCTAGATCTGTGGCATAAGGCAAAAGAAGGAAAAACTAGAATTTCCCTATAGTAAGTGACAACTGGGGGATTAAAGACAATTCTTAAAATTCATAGAATATTTTGCTGTCTAATCATCACTATATCATACCTTTTTTAATTAGTGAAAAACTGTTCATCAAGACAGCTTTAGAGGAAAAAATGTTGCTTCCGGGTTTTTTTAACTGATGTATTCAGAATTTAGTTGGAATGACTCTGTTTTCATAAAGCATTGTTATTTTATTCATAGAGAAAGAACATTTATTCAGGAAATAAAAGCACTTAACTTTTTGGTGTAGGCCCTCAGTCCCAGCTGTCTTTTGATAATTTACTTACACTTGATACATTTCCTTTCTTAACATAACCTTGAATACAACCAGAATTAATGCAGTTTTTCTTGAAAGCGAGTATGAATTTTAGTTTAATTTTTATGATAATTCTATGATAGATTGTTGTTCAGAATAGTTTGAGTATTATATAAATGTAAAATAGAATCAAAATACAGGAGAAAAATTAATACCTGCAGTTTTAGGTGCTATGTGTATTTGTATGAAACAAAAGCATTAAATATATTCTAGAAGTCATTACTGGCTTTAGAAGATTAATTGAAAAGCAGGTAAGCAAGTTCTGGTAGCTTGATGGGAGTTCATGTTTTCATCATATAGTCATAAATCTGCAAAATGACAGTGGTGAAGTGTTATAACTAGTTGAGGATAACTTTTTAGGGCTTTAGGGAATGTTTTTAAGCCTTATTGAAATACTGAAGACTAATATTGCTCTGACAAGTACAATGCTTTAGCTGTTCTTGTATCCATTTCAGAACAAGCTGTTGCAGACAAAGAAGGAAATAGAAAAGTATTCTGTTAATGACAAGCAGGTAAGATCACTCCGAACAGTGGCTGTTGTGTGTTTCAAGATAGTCACTACAACACAGTGCAGTAGTCCTATCTTTAAAGCAAAGCTGTTTGACAAAAATGAGTGAGGACTCAATATCTGAACTCAAAAATACCGATCTGCTTACATGAGATGTGCTGAACTCTGCTACATTTTATGTTGCCTAGCTAGTGCATTAGCCTGCTTTTCTTAGAGAAAAAGATTGATTCAGCTGTAGGTGAAGTATGCATTTGGGGATAGCTGCAATTTGCTGTCACTCAATAAGCATTTGTATTCTTGAAGATGAAGGGGATTTGAAGAGATTTTGGTTCTTCTCTTTTTTCAGTTCATAAATACAGTGATTGCTTTGAGAAAGAAGTTAAAATACTTGTTTCCAGGTTTAGTTCACTAACGAGCACTGTTTTAGAACTTGAAGGAGATACTAGTTTAAAATAGGTAAGCTTGCTATTTTCAAAATATGCAATGTCAAAATGCAATGCTGAAATTTTTTTTTTTTCGGAACTAATAATCCAAAGGGAGAAGGGAAACAGTAGGGACTGTTAAAATTGTAAGTAAAATTGAGACCGTTAACATCTTTGACTTCTTCCTTGTATTCCAGAAGTTTTTTGTTACTTTCATGATTACAAATACAAGCCATTTATTTGTCTGTGTAAAGGGATTTGAGTTGATGAATCGGATATTCTGTTGAAAAGAAGCAATGGAAAAAGCCAAATATTTGGAGGCAATAACGTTAGTACTAGCTGATACAAAATTTTCTTAATGCCTTCATTTATAAGTTTAAGTTCTGTCATCACTTCCTTATATTTTTGTCAAATGGCTCAAGCTGACTTTTTTTTTCTATGCATGCTGCCTTACTCAGATGAATTTTATTTGAAAGCCTAAGCCATTTGAGGTGAGGAGAAACTGTATTTTTCCCATTTAAATAAATAAATAAATCCCAATAACCATTTTCTTTTAGCTGTTCTAGTAGTTTCCCAAGCTTAGCATTAAAGTTAATCCCTTGTCAAACACTGTGTCAGGATGTTCTTGCTAAAATCTGTCCAAGCTTGATAAATGTGAACTTTTAAAAAGAATATTACTTGGTGCATGTTCATAAGAGTTTCAGTTAAAATCTCCAAGCAAGCTCCAGTGTGGACTGGAAAGGACTGCTTTTGCAGAAGCAGCTTTAGACTTCCAGCCATGTTAAACATAAGCAGTGGGAATGATAGGCTGGCTCTTCTGTAGCTATTGTTCGGTTGTAGACAAGGTTGCAGGGAAGCCTGCCTGATCTAAATGCAAAGAACAGAACTGAGAAGAGCAGAGCTCACAGTGGAATGGCAGATAAGAAGCTGGGAAGCAAGGGTAGCTGAACCAAGAGAAGCTATACGAAAGGATTGCTGAAAGTGTAGAGAAAGATGCCTGACACTGATCGCGTACACAGAGACTGTTATGTTTACTAGATGTCGAGCTAAGAGGCAGAGGAAAATAGCACATATGCTGTTGCTATTCAGCTCTTGCATACGTACACAAAACCAGGTTGCATTGACACCAGGGTCTGTCATCTATGTACACTTTAGTGTTTGCACTAAACATTTGCATATGATTTTAGAGTGCTGACAATGCAGTCTTTATAGGTATGTAGTGGAACAAAATCCTTGCCCTTAGAGGTCTTTTGCAATATTTTTTTTAATCCCTTTCCTAATATAGAATATTCCCAGTTACTTCACTAGGAGTTGAATTGGTCTTTTATTGTGAAAGCTTTATTAATGATCCAACACCATAAATATTTAGAATGAGAGATGAGGAACAGACTATTTCTGGCAGTGTTTTCTGTGTCCTAAATGTGGATCTGTACTGCATGCTTTGGAGTGAAGATAATCAGTATATTATAGCAGAAGAAAGCAAATGTAATAGAAGCAGAGAGGTGAATTGTGTAATGTGATAGTAGTCAATAAAACCCATGGTAGTTCCTGAGTGTGTTGTTCACAGTGTGAGTAACTTTATCTATGCAATCTGATAATTAACCAACTGCTCCAATTCTGATACAGAACTGTGGTTTTATTTTTTTGTAATGTCATCACTGATCTTGCAGAGTCGTCCAGGTAATAAATTAATGTTGGTTTTTTTTCAACTGGTATTTTGTTCTAAACTTACATAAAAGACGCATTTCCAAAATGTAATAAATGCCCTAAGGGGAGGTGCATGCTGAGCCACCAATAACTTGTGCCACAAGTTTACTCTGATGTCCAACTACACATGATGCTAGGAGGCCTAGGAGGCAGGAATAGCCAACCTGCTGTACAGGAATGGTGAGCAGCTTCTGTTCATGCAACTAAGAAGTGTTGCAGTCTGACCAGAGGCAGAGCTGACAAATAACTAGCTGCCAAAGCAGTTAGTTACACTGTGGTAAGCTTTTTTTTTTTGTGCATGTGTCCACGTGCTCCATGACAACTGGTCATGATGATGCTTGCTACAAACTGGTGATGACTTTTATTTCACCTCAAACTGAGTTTAAATGAATTGACCAAAGTAACAAAGTATAAAAATTGGAACAAGAATACAGGAGTCCCTCCTTTTATTGTGATATGAGTGCTTTTCCTTTCAAGAGGGTGAATTGCCCCGAATCTCTACTGCTTGCTTAGCAGAGAGGGTAGCTTATTTGTCAATACCTGGGCAAGCTGGAGTTTGTAGTGATCTTACAGTTTGCAAGTGGTAACTCAAAGGCAGTGCTTCTTTTGGTCAGAAGTTACTTCAGAACGTGGATTCTGCAACTGTCTTGCTGAAAGTAATCGGTAACTTTCAAGAAGAGCAGGGCCTAACTTTCAGCTTCAACAAAACTTAGATATCACTGTCATCTGGTTTCTGGTGTCTCTTCCTCCCCACCCCCCCACCAATGCTTATTTTAACTTTTCTGTGTCTTTCAAACTAAAAGCCATAATCTCTGGTTTACAGACAAGAAGTAAATATATGCACATTACTTCACTTTTCAGATATTTATGTCACTGCAACTAGTCAGTTTCTCACAGAATTTTTATTTTATTTTGTCCTTGACATGTCTCAATTAAACAGTATGCAACTAGATTTACTACTATTCTTTAAAAAATAATTTATGACAATAGTGGGTAGCGTGCATTGCTAGTACTAACGTTAAAAGGTTTTTAACACTTTATAAATTTGGGGAAAGTTTTTTTTTTCTAGCACTGATACTGCAGTTTCAGAGCAACACTGTGCAACCATGCCTTTCTATGACATGGCAAAAAATGTGTTTTCTTAAAGATGAGCCTAAGCTACACAAATGGTTTGGCTTGTTTAGTGCTGCTGAAAGTTAAATGTAGCACTGTGGAATTTTGGCTGCTTTAGAATAGTTTTTCCTAAGCTTTATGTAAATAACGTGTTGTAGTGTGTCTTAGCATAGTAAAGTAGAAATCATATTTTGCACATGAGTAGCTGCTTTGAAGATCCTGAAATACTCTTTTGTTCCTACTACAATCTTTATTATACTAGAATATGTGTGTGTGTGAGGGGGAGGAGCTAGGAGAGAGCAGGGATTGCTTTCACCAGTGTGGGAGAAGTGCAAACTGTCATGTCAAAAAGATTGCTACTTTTTCTGGGAAAGATATGTCATTGGGTTTTGTTTCATTTTGAAAGGCTCGGAGTCAACAGTTACAGGACTTACTGTGCTGTAAAAGTACTCTTCCACTTTCCTTTTCTAGGTTGTACTGTGTATATCTGTTGATGTATCTAAAGACTACGAGCAGGTGGAGAATGTTCTAAAACAGGTGAGGAAGTAACTGATTTATGTGTGTATGTTAAGAAGCTTATCTGTGTGTGACATATTGCTTTTTTTAGGAAAAATTCCTTCACTGAAAGGGCTGTCAAGCATTGGAACAGGCTGCCCAGGAGGCTTTTTAAAACATCCGTGGAGGTGTTTAAAATACACGTAGATGTGGTACTTGGGTACATGGTTCGGTGATGGGCTTGGCAGTCCTACGTTAACTATTGGATTTGATGATCACAAAGGTCTTTTGCAACCTAAATGTTTCTATGACTCTCTTTCTAATAGAAATAATTTTTTACAATGATGATGTACGTCAAGACTACAGGAAGTTTTTTTCCTGCTAAATAACATCTTAACCTCTGTCTACTCTTCCAGGCTCAGGAGAAGCTGGGACCAGTTGATATGCTTGTAAACTGTGCGGGAACATCAGTTACAGGAAAATTTGAGGATATTGAAGTGAATTCTTTTGAAGTGAGTTACCATACTTTTTTATTTTATGATGATTTCTTATTCAGCCATTCTGACAATTAGATTGCATTCCTGTGTCTCTGCAGACTTTGTATGAATAGTGATATACTTGATTTGTGGTCACTGTCAGAATTAGAATGTATCTTTAAATTTGTGAAGATTGCCTCTAATTTCTCACCTCTCAGTCCATGAATGCGTCAGAACAGTGAATTCTGGTCCTCAAGGTAGCAAAGAAGCCTGGCATGTATTTTTATGGTTTAATGCACTAGGAAAGGCACAGAGTTTCACATGGTCTCATTTATTTTTTTTCTGGTGAAGATTTTTGCATATTTTTAACCTGTTGAAAAAGTTGACTGTTAGGAATGTTCAGTTCAGAGGTGCACAGATTGTTTGTAGCTTCAGACTATTGCTCTGATGAAAAAAATAAAAAAATACCCTCAAAACCCAAATCCCTGTATTATGGTTACATTATGCCCACAGCTCTCAGGCTCCAGTCGTCACAGATAATATTGAATCATCTGAAAATACTAAATAGCCATAATTTCATAATAAATTCATTCTGTTGTTTGTATAGGCTCAGTTGTGTTTTAGGTCTTCTAGAGAGTGAAATTAAAGACTTCCCCTTTTCCTGCCAAAGATTAAAATCTTTGAAATTAATAAATATTTAGAATTTTTCCTGTTTTAGAAAGCTCTTTAAACTTTAATTTTGCTATGTTTTCATACATCATGCATAAAGGAATTGCTTCCTGGACACTGTTTAGGTTAATTTTTTTTCCTTGAAGGCCATATGGTTCAGTATTATCAGTATCCTGGATGCTTTTTAGACTTGTAGATAGACTGGATTTCTTTTGGCTTGAAGTGAGATTTTTAGCTATAAAACAGTTTATGAAGCTGTAGAAAATAAAACAATTGTTTCTTTTGTCAGCTGATAGAACTACAGATCTAGTGAACTTCATTTTTAGAGCAGACTGAAATAGGAATTTTTTTATAAATAATACCAAACAGATGAGGATTCTGAATCTGTGGCTCAAATATCATGTTGATATCATTTGCACAGAGATTAATGGCCGTCAATTATCTGGGTAGTGTTTACCCAAGTCGAGCAGTAATCGCTACCATGAAGGAACGAAGAATGGGAAGAATTGTGTTTGTATCATCTCAGGCTGGGCAATTAGGCCTGTTTGGTTATACAGCTTATTCACCGACAAAATTTGCTCTTCGAGGGTTGGCTGAAGCCCTGCAAATGGAGGTATGTGTGCAATAATTGAAGTCTTTTTGATGGTAAACAGAAATAGTAGCACAGCACATTTTTATTTAAATAGTTCTCTTTTTGTCTTGTGCAGCACTGCTGATATCTGTGTGCTATGTTGGCCCTTTTTTTGGCAGCCATACAATCCTATTGCTCTGCATGGGGCTGCAGAAACTAAGCTGATTTCAGTTGCATAAGAGGGAATAGATTGAATCTGTTCCTAGAACTGAAGATGACCATGTGTGCAGATATTTTTTTCTAATCATTTATTTTAACTAAAAGGACTTGGATTTTGAGTCTTTTGAGTAAAAGTGTTTTTTAAGGCTATAAGTGCAGAATGATATTGAAGATCCCATGGATGCATGAAGGGCAGGCCACTGATTCCCAGCTTATTTGCGAGGCCATGGTAAGTGGTATGTAAACCATATGAAACAGTAAAACTTGCAAGCTAGAATTTGAGGATTGTCCACAAAAAAAATTGTACTGACAGTAGTTCACTCTTCCAGATCTTGGTTTACATGAGCTTTTTATAGTGCAATGATCTAAGCTTTTGTTTAGATCAAGACTAAAGCCCCAAACACACTGTTTTCATTATTCAATGGAACGAGCTTTGTAAGTACATTGTAGTAAGACAGGTAAAGTTGAATTGGAAATTACTTGCATTATTCTTCTGTTAATAATGTTAAACACTTAACTAACATATATTAAGTGTCTGTGTTTGGTTCTAGATCCTTGCATAGTCCCTGTTGTTACCCTGTACGGTTCAGTGTAGTTGTATGCCTTGATCAGGATAAGAATGTGGGGTAAAACTGTCTCTAATCGCTTCTGGCCTGGCAAATGGAATAATGTGACTGCAGGGTCTTTCTTCAGACTGGTGACAGATATTTTTGTGAAGACTGAATTACTCAAAACTAAAAATAGGGTGTTTATGGACCTGTGATGTGGCATTTAAGTAAGTGTTTTCAATATAGAATGTTTTGTAATATAAATAAAAATGTGTAGTGCTTTACAACACTTTGCTTCATTTTAGCCCTCTGAATATTTTCATTAAAAGCTTCTTTATTTGTCATGGAGTACAGATTTGCATTGTAGTAGTTTCTGAATAGTGGTGCAGTAAATGATGTAATTTTTGACACATACATACAAATACATAACTAAATGCAATGCTTGACATGAGACCTTCCATTTTTCCTCACATTTTCTACTTATTCTTTTGTCTCCTTCGACTCTGACCCCTTGCAAGTTTATACCATGGGTTGAAAAGCCTTGTGACTTGAATATACCTCTTAAAAATATCTAATTTGAATTTTACGTTTTCCTTGTTTTTTCTCATATTTGTCCAGGAGTTAAAATATGTTGACATCAACAACAACAAAAAAAGCATGCTAGTGAAAGCCTTTTTGGCCTTGTGTTTATGACTGTTGGGTACTGGTGTTTGGCAATGGTTTAGTAGTCTTTTAAAACTGAAATTGGTAAAACTATAGAGCTAAACTGCTTCCATATTCCTCCTAAATGTCTTAAAAACCACTTAGATTCATAAAATACTTTACATAAAATGCAAAGTTTTTAGGTATTGTTAAACAAAACAACACAACCATCTTTTTAAAATCTTTGCTGCTTTGCTTTCTCGTTTGACAAAGCAGAGTCTTGCAAGTACTGAATACTTAACACTAGAAGCAGTTTAAATTCATACTTGCCATATTTCTTTGGTACAAGAGAAATTAATGATACTGAGGGACATGTAAAAGCTGTCAATATTAAGATAACGCTTACTTTTGTGAAATACAGGTAAAACCTTATAATATCTACATAACGGTGGCCTATCCTCCAGATACTGACACACCTGGCTTTGCAGAAGAAAGTAAAACAAAGGTAAGTTTTCCTTCATTAATACTGTAATGTTTTTAAAGCTTCGCTTGGTAGTAAGCAATGCATTTCAGATTTCATTCAGTTCCACAGTACTTTTGCAATTAGTGCATATTAAGATTCTAAGTACTTCCAAATGCTTTGATTTTATCAACTTAACTACTCAAACTACACAGAATTATCCTACAAGCTATTTATTATTCTGGCTTTAAATGGAAGAACTAGCTACCTTCAATATCTGAAACACTGCAAAGTGTTTCTGTACACAACTGAAATACGCTTGTGGAATGGTAAACTGTAAAACCACTATTTGTTTTGCTATCAAAGCTTAATGAGCCAAAAATAATATTCCTATTTTGCATCTTTTATTATGTAGTTGTTCTGATAGATGTGACAGATCAAAATAAACCACAGTTCTTTCGTTGAAATCTGCAAACAATATATAGTGGCTATTGTCTAGTATTAAAGTAGGAAGGAAATTCTTGTGTTGTTTGTAGTGCAAATGACAGTATCACTTTCTGGAGGGATGTGTCAGCCGTAAGCCTTTTTTGTTTGGCTTACCTTAAAAGTGAAAGTTTTGACCTTCAGAAATTTAGTCACCTCTCTTCATTTGACATGTCCATACACATGAAGTATAATTCCAAAACCTACATTCAGGCCCCTTGTTCAGACTGAAGTATCAGGTAACCGGAAAAAAATGTGTCTTACTTCTCATTTGCATACGGTGAACTAGAAACCTGATATCTAAGGAGATCAGCCTTTTCAAAATGACCCACCATGTATAATAGGAAATTGGGGTTGAATTCCATTTTGTCTTTCACCTCTTGTGTAGGAATCAGTAGGGATTGTATAACACAATTCTTATTTCATCAGTTCTTGATAAGAGATATTCTGTGTATTCTGTATACTCCCACACATCCACATTAAGTGCCAGGATTAGACTTGTGCAGATACTTGTGTAGCTTGCATATTCTCTGGGATTTTATTCCATTGGAGTAGCCTATTTCAGGGGGAAATAAAGTCGCCAGCAAAATGCACTGTTCGTGTAAGATTCCTCTTTAAAAGAGAATCTGTGAGATTTTTCTTAGTTGTCAAAAAGATGTTGTTTAAGCAAAGACAGGCTTTGTTTTAGCATACATAAAGTCTTTGGGTGACTTGCTCCTATCATGGTAGCACACCGTAAATCTGCAGTATTGCATTGCTCTGACAGTTCAGATACTCATTTATTATTGTTGTATTTATTTAATACTTCTTAGTTTAGAAGACCTGTCTGTAGTTTGCATCTCATTAGGACTAGGCTGTTTTTCTCTGTAATCATTGAATATAGCAAAAGAAAATGTCAGGAACTACTAGGATACAGCTTTCCTGTGTTTCTGGCTAGTCAGATCAAATGTTTAGTGGCTGATTTCTGCTTGCTTTTTCCTTAACACGTCATTAACTTTAGCTCCTGAACAGCTGCTAATTTTTTTCCCAGACATAGTATTTTAATTACTGTTGACACCCCTGTATCTCCTTCAGATTTGGTTGATACTGGCCACTAGGCTCAAAAGTACATACGAGTTATGAAATGGAAATCTGATATACATAAGCCGTATCACTGTAGTAAAGCATGTAAAAGCTGTTTGTATGTCAGTCCTGCTAGCAAAGACTGATTCCATCCCATGCCCTGCCCCCAAATACACAAACTTAAACAAAATTTTTCAGTGAGCCTGGTCAGCAAAATCAGGATTCCTAATTCTACAGGTGCTTGGAAATAGGCCTATTTCTCTAGTACTTTGGATTGATAATGAGAGAAAAACCTGTAGTTGCTGAGCTGTTCCCTAGAAGAGTGTTTTTGAAGTATTAATCTAAGAATTAAACTAGTCCCAGTATTTGACTAGGCTTGAACGCATCAGTTAAATTTTGTTGTTTAATGTAACTGAATTAGCTATTGCAAGCTGACTTGCAACCAAGTCCTTTTTCTCCCTAATGTAATGCTGCGGGTTTTTTCGTGAACAGAACCATCTCTTTTAACATATTGAGCATTTAAAAAGCTTGCTGTGCAGTTAGCTCTGTCACTTCTTTATTTGTTAAAGGGTCATGAATGGCAAACATGCTTCTAAATACATTAAAGCATAATTTTTCCATTTGTTTGAGCGTTTTTTGTACCTGATATATATACTTGACTAATTTGTTTGGGATTTTTTTGTAAAAGAAATTCCGATTGCTAAAGTAACTGCCATAATTGCTTGCTTCTAGTGAGGTAAAGTGGCATAAATGCTCTAAAACACAAAAAAATAAAAATGCAATGAGGGATTTTGGTGGAAACCAGTGTGTGGAGTTTGAAAAATAAAGAAAAAAATCCAACAAAAAATTGTTTTGTAGGATCTTAGTATTTCAGGCCTCTCTTCATTTCTGGCAAAAAACATATATGAACTAATACAGGTGTTGAGACAGCTTAAGCATTTTGATAACTTCTACTCAAAATAAAATGCTTGCGGGAAAAAACCTTATTTTAGTAGTAATAAACTACAAAAAAAAAAAAGAGTACGACTCGAGGAAAAGTTGGCATTTCCTTTCTTTAATTGAAGGTGCTTTTACCTTTCTTTAATTGGATGTTTTAGGTGACAGTATGATACCACTTGCTAACAGAGATGTCATCCACGACAAAAGACCCAAACCCAAAATCTGACCTTCATATATTTCTTTCCTGTGTGGTGTTAGTCAAACTTATATTGGTGTTTTTCTACTAAAGCCCTTAGAGACGAAGCTAATTTCTGAGACCTCATCTGTTTGCCAAGCAGAACAAGTCGCCAGAGTTATAGTCAAAGATGCTATAGTAAGTAAACTATCTTTTTAAACTATATTCTCTGTTGGAGAGACGAGGATTGCCATGTAATGCTTGTTTAAGAGTGCAAAATAATGTCTAAACTAAATGCAAAATCAATTTACAGGAAACAGTGCTCTTTGCTGGTTAGTTTGAACAGGAGGTATTTTGTTTATTCTTTTGCCGTTGTGCCCACAAATTATTTTATACAATCTCTTGGAACTAAAATTTATCTGAAGTTGTACATTAGACAGAACAAAATGATGTATCAGTATGACGCAATGTCTCAAAAACGTATTATGACTGACTTTAAAGCACTAAACTCGATTGACTTTTTATGTATCAAATACCATTTGTCTAACCTCAAAAGCTCATTAGACTTATCTTATTTTTCTTGAAGATGAGTTCATATAAAAATAATTTTACAGTAAATGGCGTCTAGCCTTTTTGGCTTTTAATGTCTTTAAGTATGTCATTTATGAGTGATTAAAATACATAAAATGCTGCTCTTAGTGGTTAAAGGTGTATTGCCTTTCTGAGGACTTTTTTTTTAATGTTTTGTGCAGTGGAATGCTTACATGCTTAATAAAGCACCTCAGTATGGAAACCAACATGAAATTTCATGTTCATAAAGCACAGCAATCAAACCCTAAAATCTGTAATTATTTTGCAGTTCCAAATACTTGTAATCTTCAACATGATTTACATCTATACCAGGTGTTCAGTTATGAAGTTTTTACAATATTTTCACAAACACAGCACAAACACAAAATGATGTCTGGTTTTGGGGTAGTGAGTTTTAAAAGCAAGTACTATCTGACATACTATTCTGTTTAGTGCTTAAGGAAGACTAATCTCCTCTCTAATCTTAATCATCTGGTATTTCTACACTATGCTTTCCAGCACTTCGGATGATATATTTGTTCAGACTTGATCTTTGTGCACTCAAGCCATCAGCTGAGAGACTAAAATAGAAATTAAAAGGTAGCTCTGTACTGTAGGAACTTGCAGTCCTCTCAGGTGTGTGTTGGGAAATAAACAAATCTCATATCCTCTACTGCTTTGCATAGATTCACTCCTAACACTGATTTAGGAACACCACCTTTTCCTTTCGCTTCTGCATTCCACACAGATTTAGTCCTGCAGTGTTTCAGAAAGTCTAGTTTTCCAGCATAAAGTCTGATGGAAGCAACCAGGAGAAGCCTTGGGACTCAGAGCTTTAGAGCTGCAGTTTTCCTGATGGGTGATCAAAACCCAACCAAACAAGCAACTTTTTCATGGTGTCTGTTCCCCCTCTTCTGCCAGCTGAATTGCTTAGCAGGAGCAGGCTGTTCATCTCATGGTTTGGAGGAGGGCAAGTTAAAAATCCTTGACGAAGATGGAGGACCTGTTACCTAGCACTCAAAATACACCCCTCTGCCAAATCTCATGTGATAGCAAACTGATTTTAACAAAAGGCAAGCAGAATTTTATTCTACAATTATAGTAGAGATGGTTGATCTGACAGAGTTAGGGTGTAATTCTGTCTCTGAAATATATTTAGAGATGGGGAGACCATCATGTATTTTCTGCATCAGTAAGCATGCTTCAAGAGGGAATTTGGAGCCTTTCTATCTTGTAAAGAACTCTGCAGTAATTTAGCACACCTCTCTGTAATGAGAGATTACCTTCCTTGTCCATTTTTAAGTGAATGCCTTTTGGAATGTTGCTATATAGCACAAAATATTGTTGGATATTTTGATTTCTTATTGTCTTAGTATTTTTTTACGTAAAAATATTTGTTGTTAGTGACATCAGCTATGTTTGTCAAGAATAGCTGTTGAAATAAGACATGTTAGGGTTTGCCACAGCTGGGTGAATTACTTTTTTCTTTTCTTAATCACTGTTTTCCTTCTATCCAGCAAGGGAACTTCAACAGCTCAGTTGGATCAGATGGTTACATGCTATCAATATTGACAAGTGGAATGTCACCAGTCACTTCTATTACTGAAGGTCTTCAGCAGGTAAGATTTGGGAAGGCCCTGTAGTCGCAATTTCTTACAGTTTCAAATACTTTAAAATGTAGAGCATCGTGCAGACTTTGATTATTTCTTCATCAAATGGCTGGTAATATTGTATAGACTTGGGTTTAGGAAACTGAAGTAGGATTTCCAAGCTGAAGCAGCAAGTTGATGGGAAAGCTAAGATTACTACCTGCTACTCAGTCCTGAACTGTTACGTGGTGGTTCTGTTTTTCATGAGTTCCTTTTCTTGAGATAATATAACATACATGCCTGGAACTGTTCTTTATTTCATGAGTAAATAATATGCTGCGATCTGGGATCTTAAATGAATTGAAAGATGTTTCTCTCTGTTTCCAGGTTGTTTGCATGGGCATTTTTCGCATTGTTGGCCTATTTTACCTAGGAAGTTTTGACAGCATAGTTCGTCGCTGCATGATGCAAAGGGAAAAATCTGAAAATGCAGATAAAACTGAGTAATCTTTACTTTGACTTGAAAGAAGAATGTCAAACAGTCCTGGACAGCTTGCTGCTTAAGTGGGACTCAGTTTTTCTCCTGAAGGATTTAGATTGGAAGTACTTGCGTATGTGACAGATGAGTCCCCTCAAAAGCTATGAAAGAAAACAAAGTACAACTCCAGAAAATGCCAAACTATGCAAAAGTGTGAATGAGGATTAGATTCTTTTTCTGATTATTTGAGTTGGAGAGAATTTGGGGAACTTGTAAGTGATCTGCAGAGTAGAATTTGAGAATGGACTATGTGCGGTAATTCTGGACAAATGCTTTAAGTTTTCTCACTTTGGTGCTTATGGATAAAGTAAGTACCACGACAGGCTGGGCTGAAGTAGATTGAAGTCCCCTGAACAAGCTGGTACCTTTTGCTAATGTTTTGGGACTTTTTAATTTAGAATGTTAACTTTTCCTTTGGCCAGTCTACAGATCCTTCTGTCAATGACAGCTTTCATGGTTCTGTCCAACATGTAATTGTGGAAACCTTAAGATGGCAGATAGATTTGTATGATCCAAGCTTTCTCAGTTTGGGAGTAATTAAAAAGTATGATTTAATATGTGCATACTTTCTAAAGGGAGATGAAGAACCCATTCCCACAGAGAAATGCTGAGAGATGTGATTGGGTCTGTAGCTCTTCTGGCCTTTGAAGTACATTGTGAACAACAAAAAAAAAAAATCAAACCAGTATCAAGTGTGTTGATTAAGATTTTCAGCATTTTAAGCCATTGAAATGATGTACAATTTTTACAGACACTTACTTTATCTGCCAGTTTTTGCTCTGAAAAGGAAAGTAGCGTATTGCTGCTGTTATGCACATTATTTTTCAAAGCTGCAAATGATGAGCCAAACCAGTAGTCGATGATAGAATCAATTGTAATTAAAATGCCAGGCTCTTCCAGTAGCAGGAATGTAGCTTTTTGGGGCGTGTAGGGGTCATGAGGGAGAGGGGAGTGTGTCAGAATGATATTCCACACTTAATTTTATGACTAATGGAAAGACTTTAACATGACAAGAAATTTATTTAAAATACTCTCCTTCTATGCCCCACTTCTAATTTGTTTCATTTACATTATATGAAACAAGGCTGCTCAGTAACTGCTTCAGAATACACAAACCCAGTGGTTGTTTCTAATAAATCTTAACACTGAAAAAGCTTGATGCATAACAATGATGTTTTAAGGGTGCACTATATATACTGTTTATTTAATGGACCACTATAGCAAGTGCCTTGTGAGCTGCTTTTTTTTTTCCCGAAAAGCTGCATATTTTGTGTTTGTTAGAAGTGCTGTGTTTTCAATGTCATAATTTCCATTTTCAGTCAATCTGAATTTAAAATTACTTGTAAAACTGGACACTTTCACTTCCTTGCAAGTAGTATGTCTCAACAAAATAGGCAAAATGGATTGCTCTTGTTAAGATACTCTCTGCATCTATTTAAGAAGCATTCAATTAAACTGAAATGAAAAATAATAGGTGGTTGACTGGAAAAATCTTTAAAATGTAATTTACTGAGGGTTTTTTTCCCTTTCTGAATTCAGTTGATTACTTTTCAAATTCTCTTCACATAGACTAAACTTGCTTTGAAACCTGGTTTACAAACATTTATTGGGGAGAATCACATTGGCACTCATTTTAAGTGGTTAGACTTTAATTAGATTGCAAACTTGAGGCATTGTTGAGTTCTTCACAAAGCCTATGTTTTAGGTCCTGCTTCCTGATTTTGTTTAGATGTGAAGTTGTGCATGCCTATAATATAATAGTAATTTTGAGAATAGAGTGTATTCCTGCATTTTTAAACAGCTGGGCTTCAGTGCAAAGAAATCTAGTGTGCATATGTGTGTTCTGTGCTGCTTAATGTGAGTGACATAATGGAGCATTTATCAGACATCCACTGCCAACATTGCTATGTTTCTTAAAGCAACATAACGATGCTATTTGGACCCTATTGTCTACGTTAATTCTTGTTTTCATGCAAATCAAATACTCCTTTGACCACCTACAAAAGCTACCAAAATGAGTGAATCAGTTATGTTGTAGTTTGAGGGGAAAAAAAAAGTATTTAAAAAATGTTTATGTAAATGACATCAACACAAGCTTGAAGGTCAGGACTTAAAACCAGTAAGACTTTGGATACTTGAATTTTTGGATCTTCGACTTGGAATGTTAAAGAGTTTGCATAGAGGAAACAAAATCCAGAAGGTCAGAGCACATACAAGACACTATGGCAGCTGGGTCTCTTCAAATATTTCAGGTTGGACATCTTAGATCGCTAATCACTCTTTCTTGACTGAAGAGTCCTCCAAGCAATTCCCGATCTGATTCAGCACGAGTATCTGTGAAGGTGGAATAAGAATCCTGGGTGAAAGTTGTGGCCCTGATGTGCAGAGACTTCAGTTCACACCTAACTTTGCATATAAGTGTCTGTATTGACAAGTAAAACTGTAGGTTGAGCCCCTCAGCAGTTGTGGAAACTGGAACAAGGCAAGTTTTTTTGAAGGAACAAGTAAAGAATAATCTTTTAAAATGTTCTAGTTTCTGCTGTTGCAAATTAATGCAGTTAAAATTAACTGATAAACTTTTCAGCTGTTTTATTGTCAAAATATAGTGAATTTGTCAACTACAGCAACGTTTGGTGTAGATTTGTTTTCTTATGCACATTCTCTATCTACCAATGTACTCATTTTAAGATCCAATATTAAGTGAAGGAGATGCCTTATAATCTTGTGGGAAAATGTTTAGCAGCTGAAAAACTATTTTGCCGGTTTAAATGTTATGAAACCTCTGCGTTGAAATGTTTTAGCAGTGTATTTAGATCTGTGAAGAACTTCAGATAGGCTTTATTACTTTTTGTCAAATTGTCGATAATTTAATCACTTGTGCCATATCAGTTGGTGTCTTGTCTCTTGTTTTCTTGGTCAATCTTTAAGACTCAGTTTAGGCTTTGATAGTCTTTTCCATTCCATGTAGTTTCTAATGACCATCCACTTTAATTATGGATTTATTGTAACTTTACATATAGTTTACTTCACCAAGATGTTCATGTGCAATTTAAATAGATTTAATATTTTACTAAGAAAAAAATATAGGTAGATAAACTTTATTTGCTGTGAAAAACTAGGCACTTTTAAATGGTAAAAATATATAGCATTATTTGTAAAAAGAAACTTTGTGCTTATTGCTTCATCATTTTTGTGCCAGAAATGTAAACTAGTTTTCATATTTTATATTTCTCAAAATAAATGGAGAATCAACCAAGCTTGTAATTTCTAAGTTCTTTGAGGGCATGAAGAGCAATGACTAAATTCATTTGCAGGGCTTGGTGGGTTTGGTTTTTTGTTTGGGTGTGTTGTTTGGGTTGGTTTTTTTGGGGGGGGGCTGTTCTTTTGTTGGGTTTTGGTGGTTAAATCTGGGGTTAGTTCAGCAAGACCCCCTTAATCTTGTAGGATGGCAGAGGGGGCAAAGTATCCCTCCATTTTAGCAGCTTAGGGCACAGGTGTACAGCAGGTAAAGGATGTAAAGTATTTAACTGAATATGGTCAGCAGACCCAGCGTCGTCAAACCATAATGAAAGTGGGATTAGATTGATAAAATTGCTTTGATCGCAGGAGGTGCTGCTGGTATATCCATTGTGCTGTCTTGAAGTGCTTGTGAGCTGTGACGAGCAAAGTGATGCTCATTTTTCCTAGTGGAAAACAATAGAAATCATAGTTGCGGTAGCTTGCTTTCTGTACCACCGCTGAGCATGCAGCTGTATAGAAAATTACTGTAGCATGTATCAGTTCTGGGTGGGAGGGCTTGAGAGGATGGTTAGCTCCTAAACGGCAGGGGAGAAACAGCCCTAAGATACTTACTCTAAAAGTAAATCCAAAATTGCAGAATTCAACCTTTCAGAAAGACATTGTTATGAAATTATCAGAAAGCCAGAATCAAAGATGGATGGAGGAAAGTATGCACTGTCTAAAACGTGTTTTAGAGCTGAGGGACTGATGTTGATCTTAGAATGCTGGAGAATTAAAAGTTTTGAAATGGAAGAAGGCCATGTTGTAACTGGAGCTGCTGGTTTTTCATTTTCGGTAAAAGTAGCAGGCCAGAGTAGATTGCTCTTTGTTCCTTTTCATAAGCAGGTTCCAGCTACAAGGCTAAATTATTTGGTAACTCCACTTTTTTTTTTTTTTTTTTCTCCTCTTCTCTTCTGCCCAGCCAGTACCAAGCACACTGATGAGTAGGCGTGTGTTTGATTGTCTGTCAAAGCTGGTAGTAAAACCTCATGAAGTAATTTCCTTTCGTCTGTCACTGGGGGGAGACTCTCAGGAGAGCCAGGGACCAGAATGAGGTGTGTGTTTTGCCACACCTCCCATCCTCTTTTGTTTTACTTCCTTTCTTTCAACCTAAATGCACTAAATTGGTGAAAAAGAAGACCGTGCTAATCTTCCGTTGTTGCTGGTCTGCGGTGGGGGGAGAAGATAAAACTGTTAAGTTTTTGGACAGCAACTTGTGCTGAAGGAAGTGGAAAGTGCAAATACTTTTTTAAAAAAAAAAACAAAAAACAACAAAACCCAAAGATGAGTATCTAATTTGATGGAGGGGGGCAGGGGGAAGCATTTTGTAAAGGTGATTTGGGAAGGTTTGCTGTTTGGGGAAATCTTGAAGGAATAGAATACCAAACCTCTGTGGTAGGATACCACCAAGTCAGTCTGAAATTTTATTTTTCAAAGTTGAAAACAAGTTTGTTTTCAGCTTGGAGGGGAATCCCCGTGTTAATTTTAAACCAAGTTCTAACTATGGAGTTCATTCTGTAGTAATGCTGCTACAGCAATGTAAATAAACACAAGGGGAGAAAGCAAAACATACATGGCAAACACTAAACCATGCTACCAAGCACTGAGAATCAACTCCCATGGCCAAAATAAGGTGTTAAATCTGTAAAGATGCCAGCTGTAAATAATGTATATAAAAATGCCTAACACCAAATTGTAAATGTTCTAGGTAACTTGCAACTGAGGGGAATATCTTTTTCAAAGCTAGCAAGTGCTTCAGAGAAAGGAGTTAAAACAAGGTGTGTTGATCTTTATTTCACAAAATGCTTCCCCCTTTTTACTTTGAGAAATTTTAGCAGGTGTAATGAAAGCTTATGGATTGGGGATGGATGTTTCCGTTTGTCCAGCAGACTTCCCATTTCCTGTTCCTCCGTGCTGAAACAGTCTCCCTCGCTCTTCTGCTGTTGCAGTTGGGTAGTTGGCCTCCGATTCCTTTTTGCATGGCAGGAAGAAGAAAGAAAAGTGTGGGTGGCATCATCCCGAATCACAGGAATAGGTTGGTAGCTTGCGAAAGGTGGCAAGACAACTCAGATACTGTAAAGACCAGACCCTATTGCCACATAGCAAAGTCAGAGGTATCAAAGAGAAGAATTTCCAGAGCTGGATGCGGTTGTTTTGCCTCCTTCCAACCCAAACCATGAGACCTCTGTATTCTGAGAAGTGGCGATGGTTGAGGGATGAGTACAGTAAAAGGGGTCTGAAAGTCCGGAGCTGTTTGCTGTGTTGGACCCTAAGGATATTATCTGAGTACTTCATGCAGCTGCCTTTCCTGATGAGCACAATTAAGCCCCATGAAATAAACCTTAATTGCAGGTTGAGTGCGCTTTAAGCATTTTACAGTGGCATTCTCTGTTCTGCAAGCGCTTCCAGCCAAAAGGAATCCTCTCCACACCTGTAGCAGTTGCAACACCGGCAGGATGGAAGGCGATCTCCCATGTCAGGAATGCGCTCTGAAGAAATGAAGAACTTCATTCAGATTAACCTGCCACCTTCCTGGTTAAAAAATGAGAGAAATATGCATCCAGGCTGTGTGGGCACTACTTTTCCTTATACTTTTTACATGCAGAAAACTTTTTTGAAGCCTTGTGTACCACCTTGTATAGCAATGTTGGGCAACACGTTGAGCAAAACAGGTGAGAGCCTTAGCAATAAATGGTGGTGTGCAGTTGACAGCAGAGAATTGCATGCATGAATGCAAGCCTCTAGGAGAGCATTGTTTTCAAGGCATTTAATGCAGTTTGGCGGACATGCTGTAGGTCCGTGGGTATCGTGGTCTCATGGACAGAAACAAATGTGAAAGATCATGTGGTTGATGGTTAGTTTTAGTCAGGGCAAGTTAGAAAGCTCTTGCAGGCACAAAGGCATGCAGAGCAAGTACACGCGGGCGTGGGAAGGAGAAGCACTGAATGCCTTGAACAGAGTGAGGCACGGCTGTGGGTGGCACAGGCAAATGCCTCACTGGACACAGCACCAACAAGCATTTACAGTCCCATTGGCATTCATAGAGCCATTTGCTGTATGAGGAGCAGCCTGCTAATTTGCATATGTGCAAATTCCCCGCCTGTGGGCACAATCTCAGTGGGCTCTTTCCACAGAAATGGTATTTAAGCTGTGCTAGAGCATTGTAAAGCAAAGGACCTCTTTAGTTGTCATAATTGTATTTAGCTATACCGCTCTAAATACTACTTTGAGGTTACTCAGATTTAGGTTTTGGAGGGGGGTGTGTGTGTGATTTATTCTAGAATACAAAATCTCTGCAGATTTTCAGCAAAAAAGGTGGCAGTGTCCTTGCTCACTTTGAGTGCTGTCACATGGTGCAGACATACACCCCACTCATTTCATGCCTGCTCAGGCAGGGCTTGAAACAATCGCTTGCTTCTCTCCGAGATGCCGGCTCATGAGCCAAGGAAATAAAAGGGTGGGCAGGTCACCAGGCCCCAGGGTTGCTATTGAAAGCCTGTTGATGTTAATACAAAGGTACAGGGAAAAGGTGTCCACTTTCAGATTGTCAGGAAGTTCAGTGTTGCCAGGCATTACAAACTTTTCTAGATCATGTGTTAATAATGCATCTACTGTTCGTCGGGCATCTGGGAAGCTACCAAAGAAACAGCAGGCTTTGCGGGATCCTGCCTGGTTGGTCAGTTGCCCGAGCACAGATAAGAAAGCCATCACCAGAAAATAATCTGTCCTTTACACTGCCAGACCTGGCTGATGCCAGTTGTTGATGCTCCTGCCTTTAATTGTCAGGGGCGCTTTTTTTTACGTGAGCTTCTGTTTGTATTCCTAACTGAGTTCCAATTCTTTATACAGCTAATTCTTATTAGTCTGATTAGCTGCGGTGGGCCAGTTCACATAAAGGTAAATGTGTCTGCAGAAGGATTTGCACAATCAGATCTTGAGTAGTCAGCATGTTCTTCTGCTACCTAAAAGCACTGTAATGATTTATTAGCTGATTTTATTATATGCTCCTTCCGTGTTCCTTGATAAATCCTGAGCCTCTCTTGCCAGTTTCTTCTGTCTGCCCCCAGAACCATATTGCCTTTATTTTGGATGTCTTTTTAACTGTTTTTTTATCCTCCTAAGCTCAAACCAACAAGCAAGGTGAAAAGCAGTGCTGTGATGCAAACTTGTGACACTTTAATAGATGCTCATCACCCACTCAGGTAGCATTATAATTGGTTTTAAGATGCCGCCCTTCAATTACAGCCAGAAATGCAGGTCAGATGCAGTGCATTTGACATATTAAGAACAAGAAACTGTTTAAATGCACGTAATTCTGGTTTGCTTTTTTACAGAGTCCTGATTTGTCATTCTTCAAGGCACACTTTTTGTTTCCCGTGACTAATCCTTAATATCCTTGCTTAAAGCCAAGAGTCCCTAGGATTTTCCCTTGCGTTTTTCAGTTTTGTACAGTCTCTGCTGTGTTTGGTATTAGCAAGCTTTCTTCTGAACCATGACCACTGTTTTCCTATTAAACTTTTAGGAAGGCTGGGATCTATCATTCGTCTAGCAAAGTGCTGAATGCAGAGCTGAGGGAAAAAGCACCATTACTAAATCCATTGCAAACAAGAGTATCTCGTAAAGTTTTGCTGTACCTGTTTCTATGAGAAATCGGTTATGAATTCTGAAACGATTTTATTTTACTGGTTATATGCCCTCAGTACATTCTGTTTAGTTGGTCTTACTTCTGTTTCTGCATGCAAAATACATTTAAATACCCTAAGCAAATTCAGTGATATTTTCAATTTCTCCTTACAAAAGTCCATTGATTTTATATGCATCTTTGTTTTCTGCATCAGTCCCACACTGATTTATCCTCTGGGCTTTAAAACTGATCCTGCTATGACATTGTTGTGCAGCTCACCCAGACATTTTTTCTGTGTTACTTAACATTTGTGGCTGATGTATTTTCAGTTGAAGGACCAACTCCATTAGATTCAGTCACAAGCACAGAGACAGACTGCATCAGTAGCCTGGTTGGTTTAGGCTATTCTGATTTTCTGTATCACTTGTTCCATTTAAACCATTTCGTGTTACACGGTTACTTTCTGTACTCAGAGGAGGCCTGGGTTTTCTTCTTTTTATGCAAGAATATAAAGGCAGTGATTTACTTGGTTGACAGATCCCTTGCCTACATTTCTGCCAGCTGAAGCCATCCTGCCGCTCATGGCAAACACCTTACTTTCTGAGGCCTTTTACACAGCCAGAGCCAGGGTGTGTTTGTGTAACCATGCCGGGAGGCACCGGCGTGCCTTGAGCCATGGCTGTGCGGAGCATCAGCTGCCTTTGCCCTCATTTCACCCACTGTCCTGGTCCCTCTTAATCCCCAAGAACACAACCAGCCGCAACCAGCCCCACCAGATACCAATCCGGAGTAGAAAATCGGAACCAAGCTGATTCGATGTAGTTCAAAGCTCCATCTTACAGGAATTTAGCAGGCGGTAACATCAGCAGGCGAGAGTGAATACGAGACGGAGGAGGGGGCACGGCCTTACTCCGCTGATTCCCCGGGTGCGAGGCCGCCAGCCGGCAGGGACGGGGCGGGGGGGCCCGGCCGCCGCGCCCGGGGCGAGCAGCGGCCGCTGGGTGGCAACAGCCGCCCGCCGAGGAAGGCGCTGCCGGTCCCGCACCGCCCCGCACCGCCCCGCTCCGCTCCGCACCGGCCGCCCCCGGGCCTCGGCCGGCCGCCGCGCCGCTCCTCTGCGGTCTGCGTGTGCTCCGCGCCCGGCGGGACGGGACGGGAGGGCTGGCAGGGAGGTGGAAAGCGCTGGCGCTGGGTACCGTGCCAAGCTCCTTCCCGTGCCCCCCGAAATCAGAGACGCCCGAAGGATTAAACATCCCGAACGCCTCTTCAGGTACTTGGCAAGATGCTGGTTTGCACAGCTTGGAGACAAATTCCTCCGTGCGGCCTCGAAACAAATCCCTGGATCACCCAGGGCACAAGCGAGCTCCCTTAGTGCAGGGGGAATCCTTCCCGTCTGGGGGCCAGGACCCCCACTCCTCTGGATGTAGCAAGAGCCAACAGGTCGCCCTCCCCGCTCCAGCGCCTCTGGCCGGAGCAGGGCTGCTGCCAGCCTGCGAACCGCGCGCGATGGGCCGCCGTGCGGAGGGGACGTGACCCCGACAAGGGAGACGTGGAGGGCAGCGTGTATTCCTTCCCCCTGTCCCCCGTCAAAACAAACTCACGCTTCACAGCTTTGTTTATGCATTTTATCCCCTTTAGGTTCAGGGCAGTTTATATACTAGACTATTATCCCAGTCACGACAAAAATTGGCAGAACTCGTCAAACGTTTCTTTTCCCCTCTCGTAGTAAGCAGGGAAAGGTGCCGAGTGCGTCCCGCTCCCGTTTCGCTTGGCTCTGCCCTGGGATCGCTCCCCGATTCAGCCGGGGCTGTCGCAGCATCATTCATCCCTGCCCTGATGCCGCTTGTCAGGGGGGCGGGGGGGCTGAGCCATCACTGTTTCCCAGCACTGTGGGTTTAACCTACTGCGAAGGTTACCTCTGCTTCCTTGCTCAAGCTCCAGATTAATCTAATCTCCAAACAGTTCCCTTCCCTTCCCCCCCCCTCCTTCAATCTAAAAAAGCCCCTTCGGGCCGGGCGCGGGGACACCTCCGAGCCCCGTTTCTGCGAACAGCCCCAACATCCAGCCCCCCGTCCCCCGGGCACGCCCGAACACCCAGCGGGCGGCGGGTGCGGAGCAGGTGTCCGGGACCTCGCACCGTCGGGGCTGCGGGGTGTCAGCAGCGGCGGCCCCGGCTCCGCACGGGCTCCGCGGCCGCGCAGGGACTGCTGCCCGGGCAGACCGCCCCGACCCGCGGCTCCCGGAGCCCCTGCCCTCCTACATCGGGCCAGTTTTATTCTTAAAAAGGGCGATTCGGATTTTTTTGCTCCTCTCCACCCCACCCCCCCTTTTATTTTCTAAAAATTATTTAGTTTTTTAAATAAACCCGCGCAGCTGCAGCGGCCTCAGCCCTCCCGCGCGGGGCGGCCGAGGCGCGGAGCGGGGCGCCCCCGCGGTGACCGGCCGCCGCCGCCGCGCTGCCAGCCCGGCCCCGCCGCCGCTTCCTCGGCCCGGGCGGGGGCGGGCGCGGGGGCGGCGGGGGGCGGGCGGCCGGGCGGCCCCGCCAGCACCACCCGCGGCCCGAGCGCCGCGCCCCCGCGCCCGGCTCCGCGCCGCTCCGCCCCGCCGCCGTCGCCCCGCCGCCGGCCCCAGGCCCGCGCCGCGATGGAGGGCGGGCCCGGGCTGCGCGGGGCTGCCTGCCTCCCCCCGCCGCCGTTTTTCCTCAGCACCCCCCTCCCCATTTCCCCCTTTTCTTGAATGAAGCGTGAGGCGGAGCTCTAGGAAACCACCGCGCCCGGCTGCGCCGCGCGGGGCCGGAGCCTCCCCCTCGGGCTCCGCTCCTCCCCGCCTCTCCCCGCCCCCGCCGCTCCGCTCCCCCCTCCGCCGCCGCCGCCGCCGGGAGAGCTCCCCGCCCGCGCCCGCCGCCGCCGCTCGGAGCCGCCGCCCGGAGCCGCCGCCGCCGGCAGCAGCAGCGCGGAGCGCCCGGAGGAGCCGCCCGGAGCC
Organism: Falco cherrug; assembly: GCF_023634085.1. NCBI lineage: Eukaryota > Metazoa > Chordata > Aves > Falconiformes > Falconidae > Falco > Falco cherrug. The sequence goes on along the minus strand of NC_073699.1, from coordinate 91,416,336 downwards.
GGCGGGGTGCGCGGGGCTGCGCGGGCGGGCGGGCGGGCGGGCGGGCAGCGGCGCCGCGGCCGCGGTCCCCATCGGCACCAGTCACACCGCACACACGCCCCGTCCGCGCCCCTCCTCGGCAGCGCCAGGGGCTCTTCCTCCTCTGATACAAAGCTGCTCGGGAAATGGCATTTCTCCCCGGAGCCACAGTCAAAAGCAATTTTCCTTCTTTATTTTTATTTTTATTTTTGATCCTTTTTTTCACGCTCTTTCTTGTGAAAAAGAATTAATTTCCTAAATACATACAATATTTTGCTCTTTTTTTTTTTTTTTTTTTTTTTTTTTTTTTTGGTGTGTGCGTGCGTGTGTGTGGAAGCACCGGGCTCCTGCGATCGGTGTCTGAATGAAACTACGTAAATGCGTATGTCTGTACGTTGCACTGGAGGGAAAAACGGAGCACTTCTGCGAGAGCTTGGATTCAAATGTGGTTCATCTGGTCTCCAGGATTTTCCGTCTCTTTGGGGTTGTTCGTCTTCCCGGGCTGCGAGGCGGGATTTTCTGAGCTTTGACACATCTTTGGAGATGTCTGTTAAACAGGAGTCTGGGAAAAAACATTTGAAATCGTAGAAATTTTTTTTTTTCGTCCCTTTCCCATCCCCTTGGTGACTTGAAGCATCAAAGCGGCCAGAACTTAAACGTTTCTGAAGACTTGTGATGTTTGGGTTTTGTTGTTGCTATTTTTTTTTTTAGAGGAAACTTGACAGAGGAACATATTTATAGTCCAAGTAAGTACTTTACAGAGGAAATTTAGTTTGTGTAACTTAAAAAAAAAAAAAAAGGCAGTGTTGAGGTTTCTAGCTTAAAGTGCGTTGGATTAACGTTCATCCAAGGCTGTTTAGCAAATCGTATTGAATTGCAGTTTTTACAGTGTGTGTTCGTCCGCTCCTTCGTGTCCGTGGTAGTTCAGCACCTAGGGGAAAATGCACCTGATTTTGAATCGGTATAATATTTTTTAAGAGGTATTTCAACACCGAGGAGGAAATGGTCCTAAAGTAAATTTATAATAAGTAATAAATGTGCATCTGGAAGTAAAGTATTTACAACATTTTAATCCCTATTTATACCGTGCATCTCAAACCGAGGAGGAAACACTGAGAAGACAAAAGTACCTCCGAGACCCTGAGAACTCCCCCACACCACCATGAATGAAACCGTGCCCGATACAGTAACTGGATTATAATTTTTGGTGTTATTAATTTTATTATTACTGGCTGCTTTACTTTTTTGGGTTCATCCTGCTCCTCTTCTTCCTCTCTCCCTTCCGCTTGCTGCTTCCTCTTGGGAATTATGGCTCATCCGGGGAGAAGAGGCTACGATAACCGGGAGATAGTGCTGAAGTACATCCACTATAAACTCTCGCAGCGGGGATACGACTGGGCTGCCGGCGAGGACAGGGCACCCCTGCCTCCAGGTCTCTCTCCTCCTGCTGCTGCTGCTGCGGTTGCTGCTGCTGCTGGGACTTCCTCTGATCACACTGGGCTGGTGTCTCCGCACCCCGAGCCCCCCGGCTCGGCTGCTGCTAGCCACGTGCCCCCGGCTGAGGGGCTGCGCCCCGCACCCCAGGTTGTCCACCTCGCCCTGCGCCAGGCGGGGGACGAGTTCTCCCGCCGCTACCAGAGGGACTTTGCCCAAATGTCTGGCCAGTTGCACCTGACGCCCTTCACGGCCAGGGGCCGCTTCGTGGCGGTGGTGGAGGAGCTCTTCCGAGATGGGGTTAACTGGGGCAGGATTGTGGCCTTCTTCGAGTTCGGCGGCGTGATGTGCGTGGAGAGTGTCAACAGGGAGATGTCTCCCCTCGTAGACAGCATCGCTGCCTGGATGACCGAGTACCTGAACCGGCACCTGCACAACTGGATCCAGGACAACGGAGGCTGGGTACGTCCCCCGATTGCTCGTTCCCTCTCCTGGCTCTGGTGCACAGCCAGTGGGGCTCCGGGGTGGGCAGTACCTGGGGCGTCGCACTTGCGTTGGGGTGAGCAAAAGCTTTGCTTGGAGGGCGTCCGCACTGGCGTGTGCCGAAGCAGCATCAGCCTTTTGCCAGCTGTTGAGTTTCCCCCTGTTGCGGGGTTATGGCGGAGCGGTTTGGGATGGGGGAGCAGCCTACAGCTCAGGAGTGAGAAGGATGAGCGGGGGCACCGTCTTCATCAGCCATCTCCGCTCCCCTGCCCCTGTGCACCCTCACCTGCTGGCAGCACCAGCCCTGGCCAAGGCAGGGCCTGGCAGCGGGGTGAGAACGGGCTGCAGAGGCGCCTGTCCTGCTGCTGGGAGCAGCAGGGACCGTGTGTGTGTATGTGTGTGCAGGCATTCCTGCCCGTTAGGGGTGACACGCAGGGCAGGCATATGATGAACACGGGGCTCCAGTGCAACAGGCAGGCCAGGTGGCTGTCAGTGCTGGCAACTGGAGTGGGGCTTTATGGTATAGGGTATGTCTAGTGTGAGAAATCTGTCTTTGTCTCAAGATGAAACAAAGGTGCTGGGAGCCATGTCCATGGGATTGTTCTGGAAAAGGAGTATTCGTTGTGACCCGATGGGTGACTGTGTTTCTAGGGTAGAGATCACCTCTGGGCAGGGCTGGCTTCGGCATCATCCAGAAAGGGAGGACCTCCACTAGTGGAAAATGGACAGCTTTTACACTGGTAGTCAACCAAAAGCCTTTCCTTTCTCTCTCTCTCTATTTTTCCAAAATAAGTAACTGCATTGAAATTGGAAGGATATTTCTTTCCTTTTTTTTCCTGTATGAATTGATACGCTGTAACAGAATGTGGTCCTGGCCACTCTCTGGCAAACCAAACCTGCTGTATGTGTAAAGCATACGATATTAATGTGTTGGAGGAAGAAAAGGCAAAAGTTATACTGAAGAAGAAACTTTACGTATGGGCCGAGAGCTGGCCTAAGTCACCTAGGAATGGAGGTCAGCTACTTAGGATGCTGGCAATTTCAGGTCCGGTCCCCTGTGAAATACAGAGAGCTGACTCAATTACACAGCTCACCTTTAAGAGGTGTGTGTAAAGGCATGTAAAATACAGTATATGTTTCCCAGTTTATATGGTTTGCAAGCCTGGTGTTTGTGAAGCATAGCCACATCAAATTTTTAGCACTGGGTCTCTTGCTAAGTCAGTGTTAGGCTACGTAATGTGCCACCCGCATTGACCATCTCTTTTCAAAAATTAAGATGCTGCCTTTCTGCTGCTGAACCCACCTGACTAAAAGGCATGCATGTCTGGGGATCCAGAGCACATCTATGCGCTGCCGTAACGGAGGGAGCCAGACTTTGGGGCCCTTTTCTCAGCAGTCCACACTGCACACCTCCCAGAGGAGTGCGGCAGATCCCTGGCTACAAGTCGTGTTGGAGGCAGGATTGTTCTCCTACTCTCCCCTGCTTCCACCAAGGAGAAAAAACATTCGAGATTCTTGGGGCCAGAAGGGGGAGCAAAAAAAAAATGTGTGTGCGTGCGTGTGTCTGTGTATTTATATACATACATACATATGTGTATACAAATATGCATACATATAGAGACATACACAGACACACACAGACATATAGATATACACGTATATACACATACATAAAATGACTACAGCTCCTAGTGGCTGGGACCTATCCCCTGATGCCCTGTTTCATGGGTAACTGCAGAGGGTTTGTTGGCGTTGGGGTTTTTTTTATGGAACAGATAACTGGGGGGGAAAAAAATCTGCAAACATTTCAGGCTTTTGGAGACCCTGGATGGTTAAAAGGCAAGCAGCTAAAGGGTTAGGGATTTTGCGATTGCAGTTCTGGGCTGGGATGCCTAACTTGTGCGTAAGTCCCTCCTCAGGCTGGAAGCCCATTTGCGGAGCTGGGGCCCTCGGTTCGCTCCAGAGCCAGTGAAGTCATTCTGTTGACTCCAGTGAGCTTTGGATCGAATCCGTAAGCATGCTGGAGATATATTGTCCTGCGGGGGTATTGTGTAAAGAGAAACATAAAGAATGAATAAAACCGAGAATGTGAAAAGACAGGTGTTACCAGGTGTGATTGGCCAGATGAAGCAAGTGCTGGAGCTGTTTCTTGACCGTTAGCAATACAAGAAACTTGGACTATAAACACTGACTGCCTTGAAAAGGAAAAGATGCTTCATATTGATAGCCATTTAATTGTTTATTGAGATTTCCTATAAACAAAGGCTCCAGAGTCTGGATGCATGTGATGCCATTTACTGCCGTGTGTTATTTGTAATGTACACATGGAAGAATATGGGCAAAATATAACCCCAAGATGGCTTTTGCTTGTCTGTGTGGTAAATGGCTGGTACCTTTGAGCCATGGGATTATTAAACACAGGCAAACCCTTCTAGCTGATTACAAAGAACAAAAGACTAACATGAAGTTGCAAAAACAGCTTTTAGGATTCTGTCTTCAGATGGAAGAAATCAAGGATGGCACGAGGCAGTGGAATTTTCTTTTTTTCTTTTTCTAGCTTTCAGGATCTGTCAGTGGGAAAGGATGCTTTAATATATGCACTCCATCTTTGGCTTGGCACTTGGACCATATCCTATGTACGAACTTTATTAAGGCATCATAAATGGGTCTTCCAAAGTAGCTTATCACCTTGTAGGTGGTGACACTTTGTAGGACCTCAGCACGGCTGCTTGCGATATCTGGTCATTCAGGTTGCTGCAACAAGCAGGAGTGCTGGCTGTTGTAGCCTTCTCTTCCTTTATGTTTTGGCTCCCTGGTATGTTGTGGAGAGAGAAGTTTATTACAGGCTGCGTAGCAGTAGAGAAGAGAGCATCAGAGTTAGTCACAGGCATATGCAGCGAGTAAATTGGACAGCGTGTGCTTTGAGTCTGTTGTGTAGACCTGCGTCTCACACTCAGGGCTGACGTTTGGTTGATGTGTCTTTCTCATTTATTTGTTTGGTTTGAATCGGTTCTGTAAGTTGGCAACGTTATTTTCAGGATGTGAATTCTTTATATTGCAAGGAAAATGAAGAAGGAAAACAGCATATCAAGGGGCAGATTGGAAGGGGATATAGCTGGTGGAATGTAAGTTTTAGGCACTAGCCACTGCTGTTAATGGTACCTGGGGATTGTTAATAACCTTACAACACACAGCATCATGGGTTTGTTCAAAATTTAGAGAAAAACAACAGACAGGGACTGCCTGCACGGAGGCTGTATTATTAGCTTGTGGTTCTGGTGGCAAATAAATGCAGCTTTCAAAGATTTTCACGTAGGCTGGGATGCCGCAATATTGTACTTTGGCCTGATAACATCTTAATTGTGTTACAAAAGAAATAAGAGGAGAACCAGCTCATCTCTGCAATTTCGTGGTACTTGGTATAATGTACATTTCTGATTGACAACTTAATGGCTTCATTTTGTTTTTTAGAGCCTGGTGGTTGAGCTGCAGAGGGACTGCCTTGGCAGCGGGCTGTTGCACTTGGTGACTTTTGACTTTGCCGTAGGGAACATTGAAGTGATGCAGCCGATGTGAGGGAGATAACTGTGTTTGTCTTGCGGTGATGGGTTCCCTCTTTGGGCACACAACCTAACACGTGTGGGAGCCATGCTAAGCTCGGGGCCCTTCTAGTCCAACATATGGCTTCCTCCCCGAGCCGTTCAGGAAAAAGCAAGAGCATGAGAGCTATAGAAGGAGACACAGGCACCGTCATGTATGTGTAGAGAGCTACATTTTTGCTGTAAAGAATGTAAAGAAGCCCAGGTGAGAGAAGCAGCATTGTGTTGAAAATTGAGCCAAGAAAGCATAATTTTAAATGACAATGTTTACATTTGAACCAGAGATGTAAAGGTCATCTGTTTTCATTCAGTTCTGTTCTTTTATTACAGTTCTTTATTCTGTTCAAGAGTTAAGGCCAGATATGGGGAAGGGTTTAGGTGTCTGAAGTGGACCTTAGGTGGCCCATAAGTGCTTGCATCATCTGAATGCCTGCTTAGCCCGAATGGTGGCAGAAGTCCCTGGCTTCTCGCTGTTCCTTACCCAAGCCAGTCAGGAGCTGCTCCTGCCTTGAGAGAGGGGAGCTGCTTGGCATGCTCTGGGGGACGCAGTTCCCAGTAACCTCCGTGTCCCAAAGCTGGCAGGCATCCTCTGGCCTGGCTGCTGCCCCTCACATGCCATCCTCATGTGTAAATACAGCCAGGGAGAAGCCCCCACTTTTGCTGGCAGGCTTTGGTTAAGGGACATTTGCCTATGAGACCTCCTCCAGCCTCATGGCGGGTATACATCCGTGTCTCTGACATCTCAGGAGGCTTCGCCTGCTAGATGGCTGCTGGTTTTGCCGATGTGTCCTCCCCTTTGGCAACAGGGCTCTCCCTCCTTCTGCAGGGGTGAGATTTCATTTGGTGGAAAAGAAAAACTGGGGTGTCTGATTCCTGCTGTCTGAATTGTTTTCTCAGGTGGCTGGCTGCAGCCAGATGAGTAAATGCTTCTTGGACCAGCAGCTAGACCCCAGGTTTCCCTTCTCTTGGGTTTTCTGCCCTAATCACTGAGTTTCCTCTTTTCTTTTTTTTTTTTTTTTTTTTTTTGCATAGTAAATCATTAATTCTCTTCACTCAGTGGCATGCTTTGGAGAGGAGATGTGGATAGTCGCTGTGCCCTGTGATGGTCCGTAGCCCCCTCACGAAGGTGAGGGATGGCAGCTGCCCCCGCCTCCGGGACGGTGCTGGGAAAGCACCGTGGATATCGGTGTGACGCAGGGGCCTTCCCGTGCTCGTGTCTGGGGCACCCACCAAACTCTCATCCCTTTCAGGTTCTGGAGCTGCTCTCCCAGCAGCTTGGTCAGGTACGTGCCTGTGCAGTACGTTGCTTCTTTTGAATGTCCTAAGCAAAAGCCGCTCACCCGTCTGGCGTGGGATGGTGCCTCGCTTGGAGCCGGATGCCCCACGCTGGAGCAAAGGCGCTTTGAGTTTTTTTACCAGCAGCATGCGGCCTTGTAACGACTCAATCCCCAGTGGGGCTAACCCCAAGTCACTGTTTGACTGGTAAAAGGAAACTATCTGAAATCCACTCAGTTAAATAAATGAATTGGCAGTTTCAAGTGTTACACCTTCTAGGTCCTTTGCCAGTTTTTGTGGCTTTGTGGGTTTATAATCGAATTCTCAAAATATTATCAAAATATTTTTCTTTTTGCTGTTGCTGAAGAGCAAGAAATTTATTCTGCTGAGGATTGGTGCCAAAGCAAGGAGGAGAAGATCTAGGGCAGAAAGAGAAAATGATTGTGGTTCTCTAGTCCCTTTCATTTGTAATAGCTTTCTCCGTAACTTGCAACAACATTAGATTGCGTATTTTCTCAGAAGTCTCATCTTTTTTTTTCTCCCTTCTTTAAAAAAAAAAAAAAAAGAAGTATGTATTGACCATGACCTTTAAAATTTCAGAACCAGGGGTCTTGGTTATGGAGATGATGTCATTTGCCTTGATCTTGCAAAGAACTGTAAAGTTCAAGCAGCAATCCTATTAAAAAGTTTTACTTTACTTTCAATATTGAGAAAGAAGTTAGTTCTGTGCCTGCGTTAAGACAGGCCTCTCTGGAGCTGCTGTGTTAGCTCTGCTGGGCAGTAAGTAGCTTAGTTTCCCAAGTATGTAGCTTGAAATTTGGAGTTGATAATCCACGAAGAAAATCCAGTTGAATTTTCTGCTGAGGCACAAGCGTTTGTCCGATGGCAAAGCATGGCTCTAGCAGGAGAATCACAAGACCTATGCAGTGATGTGTGAAATTGCATGTGGAGCAGAAGCATTTTCTCAGCAGCCAGATACCAGGGCCTGGGCTTCCTAAGGCAGCAGGGGAACGTTGTGCTGCATTGCCAGCAAACATGAGGCCTTTGTGCCCTATACAGGTATCCTTGATGAGGGTGTCATCTCTCAGTGGGTTGTGCCTGGGATGGTGAAGGGAGGTGGATGTAGAAACAGGAGCAGTGCTTGGGTGTCACTCCGAAACCTCTGCTGTGGTTTTGGTCTCGTGTGATGGTTTGTGCCTGGCGCACCAGTGAGCCAGTCTTGTGCTCCACCATCGCCACCAAGGGATGCCAGGCCCGGGGGTCAGGGTGGGACTGGCTGAAGTGGCGGCTCTACACTGCGGCTCTGCTCTCCTAACGTGAGCCGCCAGCAGTCCCGCTGTGTCCCTGTGTCCCCCCTCGCTCCACAGCCTCCTCACCGCGCTAGCCCGTGGCTGCCAATGGGGCAGCGGGCAACGCTCCTGGCCTGGGGTCTGGGCAGCCCCCAGCTGGGTCAGCAGCCTTGGCAGCTGAGTAGCCGTAGCTGAAAAACAGCCTGATGGGTCTGATTAAATAACAACTCTCCTGTGGCAAAGTGAGTTTTTATTCTTTGGCCGTTATTTTGATGGTCAGGATTAGGTGAAGGCTGTGGCTGGGCAGGGGCGTGCTGCTGGGCACACTCCCTGCTCCCCTCACGTACACGCTGGTGTTTGGCAGGTGTCTTGCTCTTTGCCTGTTTTGCCTTTTCCCTTCACGAAGGGCTGGCAGTCCCCAGCATTCTGGAGGCCTTTCCAACCATCCCTCTCCACCACAGCTGCTGGCACCGGGCACTGGGTGCCAGACACAGTCCCGGTGCCGCGGGCTGCGGTATGTGCCAGGTCCGGCCCTGCCCCCCTCCCGCCCTTGCCTGCTTTATTTTCCTTCGTGGCCTTGAGAGGGTGAAGCCCAGCCCTGTTTGGTTTGTCTTTTTTTTTTTTTAATAATTTATTTACGAACACCTCGTGGCTGCTCTCCTGCTGATTTAGTAATAATAACACTTGTTACTCGGTGGCAGCAAAATGCTGATTATTTCTGAGGGCAGTACCGGCCTGTTTTATTTTCCATTTCATATATAATAATAGGATGGATGAAGGTGTGCAGTGCCATAAATCTTCTCTTCCCTAGCAGGATAACATCCAGGCCTTCTTGGCAAACACGGATGTTGATGACAGATTTGAGGGATTTTTATTTTACTCTGGCTTTCAGTCTTATTAACAATCTGATGGCTTTTTTCTTCCCCCCCCCCCCCCCATCCCGCCTGTTTGGGTTTTTTTTTGGCTGCTGTAAGGCTATGAAACTGGATAACTTTTCCAAATGCATCTAGGTCTGGAATTTATTTTCTGTTATTTTATCCTAAAGTTAGTTTTCTGTCATAATTATTGTGTATCAATAGACTACTAAATCCCTCTCACTGGAAAGTTCCTTGTGGGTTTCTGGATTTGACACCTAATGAGTAAGAAAACAAATCTGATTTTAGAAAGTGTTGCCATTGACTTCAATAGGAACAGGAAGAGGCACTTAATTGGACAATTGTAGTTATGTTTACTTTGTATATGCGGCAAGAAAAACAAGATCAAATGAAAAAGCCACAAGTTTTCAACTAACAGAGAAAAACAGCCTTTTCTGCAACGCATGAGTAACCTTTGGGAGCTGTTTTCATGGGAGAGCTGTGAGTGGAAGTACCCAGTTGCATTCAGGAAAGGTTTAGGTATTTATAAGGGTACGGAAAACATCTGTACTTATGTTGAAAGGGCAGTGGTATGACTTTACCTTAGGGTAAATTTAACATCAGCTGCTGAAATGAGATCACCAGGTGCTGAGGGTAGATGGTTCTGCAGGGAATGCTATTTCAAAATTATCTGTTACATTGCTTTTTCCCCAGAGCACCTGGTGCTGGTGAATGACTGGGCATACTGGGATGGATGCACTGGCAAGTCTCATCCATCTGGGGAAAACTTCTCATTGCTGCATGTGTCTTGTAAAGGTGATTGTAAATGCGCTTGTTGTGTTGCTTAGAGCACCCACATCACTAAATTTACTCCTGTGCTGACTGAAGATATGTTATGAATCGCCACATGTAGAGTTAGTTAAAAGAAATCGCTAGCCTTCTTCAGTGCATACATCATTTTGTTGCTATTTTATTGTATTGAAGCATAAAAAGGATGATTCCAGTTTGTTGACTGAAAAGGCAACTCAGTGTGTTTCAGGGTACTTCAGTGAGTAATTATGTACACGGGCCGGGTACAATTAAAAAAGAAAAGGCTCCATTTTTCCCACATGTTGGTTGAAAGAGGCTGTCGTGTGGTTGTTCGAGAAAGCAACTGAGACTCAAAACTTCCTCTTCTTGGCTCTGGTACTGAGTACACAATAGGCCATGGGGCAAATCATTAATATCTCTCTTTTCAGTTAACCCAGCTATGAAACCACTATACAGCACACCAGGTTTGGGAAATGTATTGTTGCCCACCATGTTATCATGAGTTGGGCTGATGTTTTTCATTTAAAAAAAAAGAAGTTATACAAGGTACAATGTTGAACAAAATGTCCATCGTGGTTAATTTGGGGCTTAGAATAAATTTCAAATCTGTAGCATTGCATGTTGTCATTACTGGAGCTCACCAGCCTGGGAAAGACCAAAGTGAGTCAGATTGTGAAACTACCTGGGGGTGAGATTTGAACGGGGAGAGGAGGTGGAAGAAAGAAAAAGTTAAATGGAAAGTAATCTCAAACTTCTTCAGCTCCACTGTTTGGATGTGTTTAGCAGTGCTTGTGATGGAAACAGATTGAACAGATCGGTTTCAGGTGTTGATTTCTATTTTTTATTTAGGAAAACGGTGAGCAGTGTGAGAAATGGCAAGTGACAGCGTTAATGTTTTCCTTTATGTATCAGCACAGTTCATTGGGTGTTTCAAGAAGGAAATTGTCCTTCCTTTTCCATTCCCACATATGTAAAAGCTGTCTGTGGGACTTCAGGTGTATTACATGCACCTGTGCGAAGTGTCTTCATGCACACGTATTCTTTTGCTTCCATTTACTAGCTTCGTTAAACATTCAGATACAGGCAGAAAAAGTAATTTTAAAAAGTTTAAAAAAAAAAAGGTAGTAATGAGGTTAACTTGGTAACTTGGTAAACTTGACCATGAGGTTGAAGTTACTTTTAAATGTCTTGCTGAACTGTGGCTTAGGAGACAAAATTCCTGTTGTGTGCTCTGGAGAGACTTGTGTGAGTCACTGGCAAGTCAGGATAGGACCTTGGATGGGAGGCCACTGAAATGCCTCCCACTGTGGTACTGGACAGTCCTGTAGCATGTCTTTGCAATGAAATAACTACTGCCAGCTTTGTCTCTAAAGGAAGAACCTCCTTTCTTAAGAATATTCATCACATGTTCAGCTTGTATATTATGAAATGTAGTAGAGAACCCTATTTCTAAACTTTTTTTCTAGAGAAAAAGAAGTAAAAGAAATTCAAAGACAAATTCAAATACAGTAGTAAATGAGTTGGCATTTCTATTAGCAGAATAAGATGGTCAGTGTGGTAGATTAGTAAAATCTGTTGAACTTCTCAAAAATGTACGCACAGCTCAAGTAAAAAATGACAAAAGAAAAACTGAAGTAAAAACTCCCTCATTCATAACAGAAGCAAATCCTGCATTGTGCTCCAAGTGTCTGCAAATTTTAAAGTTAGGCATATCCAAAGCCCCTCTCCTGAAGTCATCTGGCAAATCACAGTAAATCACACTGTCTAAATATCTAATCCCCAGTCTGCTGCTGGATGCAAAAGGTCCCAGATATAACTGAGAAGGAGGCCTAATGCCCTTGTTATTTTCAGGTTCCAGCTTGACCTGTTTCTCTCTCCGTTGCCTAGATCTGCAATGGATGGCAGTGCTGCCCTGAAGCCTGGGTGAGGGGCAAGGCTTTCCCCCTTGCAGGGCTGGAGTGCGGCAGCGGGGCGCACCGGTGAGGGAGGAAATAAAACCGGTCACTGGAAATGTCAGGTGGCAATCAAGGCTGCAAGTAAATGAGCCAGCCTGGAGTCTGTTCAGGCTTCTGCAGTAGCTCACGTCTGTCTGCAAAAAATTCCTGCAGTAGAAAATTCGCGTGTTTGGCTCTGGACTGAATATGTGAAGTCCTTGCTCAGTTGGAGTCAATAGCTATTTTTTTCCAGTACGGACACTAAAACCAGCAGTATCTGGCCTTGTATAGTGGTGAGCATGTGGGCAGACCCAAAAAAGGATCTATAAAGCGTCGTACAAAGCCTTGGTTATAGTGGATGTTTGGGCACCTCTGTGCAGCGGTGGAACACGGGAGTGAGGCTGCCTTGGGTTTTGCTCCTCAGCTTCCCTAGGCATCCTCACTGTAAGGGCAGCCTGGCCTGGGATGCTACAGACGTCCTTCTGACAGTGCCTGCGTGAGCCAGGGGTGGTAGTGTCCCACCAGGACCACTTTGGCTTTCTAGAAGTTGGTCCTGTTCAGCTTCGGCCAGTAAGGCCATGCCTCAGCCGCAGGGGCAAGTGGATGAGCCTTCTTGGTGCTTTAGGACCATGAGAGGGGGAAGTCCCCACTCTGCTGTCCCACCTGGGTGTCACAAGTGGTGGGGAAACTTGTCAAGGCATCTCTTCATACCTTTTTTCGTATCTGTTAAAGCTGATTGTTTCACAAGAGAATAGTGTATTCATTTTGGAAGCAGTAGGATATTTTTGCCCTTTTTTTATTATTTTGTTTTGTTTTTCCCAACCCATCAAGAAGGATGCTTGGGGCATGGTAGTACATCCTGCAGCCTGGGACTTCGGTGGCAGTTTAATGGGCTGAAGGAAGAGGCAGCACTGGCACGCTGTTAGATTGTGTAAACGGGCTTAGGGTTTGTTTTAAAAAACTTGCTCTTTTTTTCCCCTCTTTGCTTCCTTCTCTCCCCCCCTGCAGACACAAATACATCATTCTCACAAACGAAAACTGTTTAATTTTAATAACTGGCCTAGAGCTAAAACTGACAGCGGGAGAGGAGCTGTTTGGTTTGCAGTTGCTGACAGCTGGAATAAACTACCTGTTCTCTTGGAAGGGATGGACAGCCAGCTTGTTTGGTTCTGAGGACACTTTGATCCCTAAAGAAACTCCTCTCAATGAAAAAAAAAAAAAAGACTGGAACTGTGGCAGCTTGGCATTACTGACTGCTTTTTATATGTGAGGCCCCAAGTATGATGGAGAAATGCTGTGTGCAGATGTCCCTTGTCTCTGTAGTTCAGATCCTTTGGCTGAGAGCAACTCCTCATCGTGAAAGGTCACTGTCACCAGTGCCTTGGGAGCGACTCGGCGTCCCGCTACAATATGTTCCCAGTGATCGAGGTCCCTACCAGGTTGGTTTGACAAGAGCTCTTTGGTATAGCTAAATGTCCCAGGTTCTCAAAACCCTGCCTTGAAGCAATGAAGGCTGGATGATTAAGTTAGATATTAAATAATTTTGCAATGACTAGTTTTACCTCTGGCTCCGTAAGAAAGTCAGCCTTCTTATTTTGCCAGTTCTCAGAAGAAAATGGCAGCACTCCCATTTCCTCTTCTCCTCCTTCAGGGCCTGCCACCCTTTTTATTTTAATTTTTTTCCTCCCAGGGCCAATTAGACAACATGCAAATTATTGTTAATAGGGCCAGAACAATACTGTGTTCCCAGTGGGATCATTAGGGTCAAAGCCATCGCGTGCCAGCCCTCAGCATGATACTAATTTTGGCGGTGTCTGCCCCAGGATTTGGAGGTCAGGCGGAAGGCGGCTGTGAAGCACGGACCCGAACAGGACTGGTCTCTGCAGCCCCCCCGCCCCACAGCAGGCTTTGGCTGGGCTGTGCTTGCGGGCTCTCCTGACCTCCCCAGCAAGGCTGGTGCACTACAAGGCACCGGCTCCTTGCTCTACCTCTCCTGCAGCCTCCTCAGAGGTCCCTCAGAGGAGACAAGTCCTCCCGTGGACAGAGACCTTGCTCCCTCCCTTCCCTGCTGCTCTAGAGAGGCATCTTTCGGCTTGAGAAACAACAAAGCACTGCACGGCTCGTTTTGACATGAGCTCCTACTTGAAATATGGGGATGGCTTGGTAGCAAAAGGGTTGCTGTGGGGCTGGGCTTGCCACAGGGCCACTGGCAGCCCTCATCCACCCTGACCTTTGCTGCAGAGTCTCCAGAGGACAGGGACGTGCTGGGGGAGCTGTGGAGAGGATGCTCTGTCTCCCTTCTCTGCCTCAGACTCTTCCTCCTGGGAATCCTGAGAGTCCTCCTTCAGAGTGACGTGCTGGCATTGAGTGTTTTAACATTAGCTCTATGAACTGCATGGACTGTCTGCCACAGCTGAGGGCGAAGGGTAAGGCAGCTGCCTTCAGACCTTGGCCTTGGGCTAGTTTCTGTCTCTGCCTTTGCTTTAAAGTCATGGGATTTTGTCAGTGGAGCTGTTGGGGAGGGGGATTAGGGCATTTGCAAGGCTCCTTCTGTAATACCTTTTACATGGAAGTTGCTGCAAACATATTTAGAAGTGAATATAGGGGAGGAAAGAGAAATGTGCCTCCAACATCACTGACTGAAGTAGAAGTAGAGTATGTTGGATGTCTAGGTCAAGAATGGGGTTGCGAGTTCCTGGTTTCTCCTACAAGACTTGCCGAGGGGAGATTATCCCTGCTCAGGGCAGGGGCTGAAATCCCTGCCTTGGTTGCACTTTTAGAAATGGCAAGTCCCTGACATCATATCTTCACACTAGGTTTTGGTGGATGAACAAAATGAAAAAGTTACAAAGTACTTCACATAGTGGTTTGGGTCTTTTTTTCTTTTTTTTTCCCCCACTCTTTTTGACCTTGCCAGGGGCTCTGCTAACTCCCCAGTGCTGCAAACCCAGAGGTGCTTACCTTTAAGAGGCAGCAGTAGCCTCGCTGAAGTCTCTGACTTCCAGGGAAGCAGGATGAGAGGGCTGAAGCAGAAAGTGAAACTCTCTAAAACCAAAAATGCAACAGAGCAACCTTCTTTCATTTTCCCAACTGAGCATAATGCAAAAAGTAAACAGTTGGCACAAATGACTGGTGCAACTTTGCTGGGGGGTTAATCAAAAAAGGTGCCGAATTCAGCAGTATGTTTTGCACAAAGTTCAACAGGGTTTTACATCAGACCCATTGCAAGGTAGGCAAGAATATTTTTTGAAAGAAAAATGTCATTTAAAAAAATGTGGAAAATTCTCCTGTTCTGCCTCCTACATGTTTCTATTGTCAAACAGTCACTGATCTTATTTTAGACTTGACCTTCGTGTTCTTTCCACAGCACGCAGGCTGAATGACATGTTATTCAAGTTCTCAGACAATATTATGATATATCTGCTTTTATATTTAGCCGTAACTTTTATTCTCCTTATAAACAAACCCACCTAATGCAACCACCACCTATCCAGGGAAAGTATTTCCATTCCCCTCGGTTTAATTTGGACAAATTTGGCATGAAAACATTCAATAGTTCCATAATAACCTTTGCAACAGGATGCCTGCTGTGCTGACATGCAGGTCTAGAGCAACTTGTACCATGTGCCAGGAAATTGCATTCTTAAGAAAAATCTAGACATAAATTCTGAACAATCAACACTTAAATTTTGAAAAGTCTGGCAGCAAGCTGTTATCTGCCTCATGGGTTTTCACTTTAATGGCTTTTTACTTTCTGAGCTCTACCTCTCTGTCTTTTATGCAGGCTGTATGCCTCTGGCCCAAGTAAGCTGAGCTCTGTAAAGTGCGGAGAGAGGGCAATTAGTTGTTTCTCTCTTGTTGTTCTTGTATGCCTGTGTGCTCCAGCACCATACCTTGACATGGCGGGGGGTGATTTCTTACTAGAAGAAAGCAGAGCTTTGCTGGAAGTTACACAGGCAGGCATTTAGCTCTCAGTGGGCACTCGCTCAACAGGAGCTTGCTGGGTTGCGGTGAAGTTCAGCCTCGCCTCCCAGCCTGGAGAGCTGGAAAGGGGATGGGAAGACAATTACCACCAGACCCAACTGTCCTAGATCAGCTGGGGGCATCCTTCACCCTGGGACAAGGCAGTTTGCTGAAATACGAGGGGACCAAAGAGTAGACTGATTCCAGGGTGAGAAAAGTCTTTCCTGCCTTGAGGTCTCTGAGCACTTCAGTCTTGCTGCTCATCTCACTGGAAGTGGAGCAAGCAGATGGCATCGTGTGAATGCCCATCTTCCAGAACTGCTGCTGGCTTGGCTGGAAGGCTCCGTGACTCCAAAATGTCCCCAAAACCTGCATTGCTCCTATTTAAGGGAGCAACAGCATGGCTGGAAGACCTTTATGTGAGACTCTGCCAAGACTCTCTAGATGTGTGTTGAATGTTACATCAGCCAAAGAAGGGTGGTTGTAGATGGATGCAACTGCATCCCTGAGATTTGCCACTAGGAGATTGCAAGAAAAACTGTTAAAGCACACATAGTTCCTAGGGAGAGAAAAAATCCACTGTTTTTTGTGATGAGTTCAGTAAAGCAACCGGCCAATTTAATGGGTAAAACATTAAATGGGATTCTAGGAGGAGGCGGGGATGGGGAGGGGATGTTCCATGGATGTGAACTCAAAGCAAAATGAAGTGCTGCGAAACCGTGTGAACTGAACCCCATCAGGGAAGGCTTACTAAAACTTGAGCCAGGAAAAATTATAGAGCTCTATAAATAGCTAAATTGAAAATTAAATGCATTTGTGTGTGTGTGTGGATGCACACATCTATCTATGAGGTCATGTATGTTAAAGAAATACAGTAGTACTTCATGTGTTGGGTTTTTTTTAAGTAGTGGAAAATGTTTTAATGACTTTATTTTTATTTTTATTTTTTCCTAGAGACAGTACATTATGTTCTGTCCTTAGGGCCAGAAACACAAAGTGCCTATTTTCATGAGGAATCCTACAGAAGGAGGAAGGGAAAGTATTATGCAGCGTAGCTAGGGTATAGTAGCCATTCCACAGTGATTACACATCCAAGCAAAGCCTGCACTAGAAAACTCAAAAATATATTAGAAGCGGAAAACAAGATGTGTGAAGTGTTTCCTATTCCCTCCCCACACTTGATGACAACGAACCAAGCAGGGAGGCAGTCATGGAGTTTAAATTTAACCCCTTGTATTTGATAAGAAGACTGTATTTCAGTGGCAGGCAGCAAGCACGTTATGTAGGCACTAGACTGAGGACTTCCTCTGCTTATTAATTTTGCTCCCTCAAAACTTCCAGTTATTTTCAGTATTTTATAGTCCAGACACAAATCAGAAGTGACTGAAAGCACTAATAATGCAATAGATGTTCAGGGATTAAGGTAGCTGAAATGAATCCCAGCCTGAATGGCTCCTTAATTTAAGTGCGAAAATGTTTTTAGTTTTATACCAATAATCTGCAGGTCAAAGACTGACCTCCCCGTTACCTTTTAATCTTTCATTCATCCTGCAATAGTCAAATCATGAATAAAATCAGTCTTCAGGGGCTGGGGGGTGGGGTGGGGTGTGCCTGGGGGCACAGGAAAATAAAGGAAAAAAAAAAGGCTCTTTTTCCATACATAAATGAATTAAAGAATCTGTACAGTTGTTCAATTTGATTTAAGAGCAAGGTGTAGCCTGGTGTGTAGTGCACTCATACCATGAGGAAATCAAATTTGTATTCCAGTCTCCTTTGCCGGCTTGTTTAATCGTTTATGATAACATCAGTAGCTTGGTAAATGATGTAATGGGAGTTAAATCAGGATGACCAACATAAACATCTGTCAGTGCATGTGAACATTTGATGTATGACCCCGGGGCCCAGTGCAGCAGTCACTATCTTGGCAAACAGTCCTTGGACGTCAGCGTCACTCGAGGTTGCAGCATCGCACACTGGAGAGGATACATGCTGTCTACTCTGTGCTGTTAGCCAGTAATCGCGTACATGATCTGGCTGCTCCGTATCAGGTGTATTACTTGGCAGCGTGTCCCCTCTGGTTACTCACTGTGGGCAGAACTTACCCCAGTGATGAAGGTCAGGGCAAGACACCACCATCACAGTGATTCTCCCAGTAAGCCTCAGCTGGCATTAGGTGATGAGTAGGCTTTTGCTGGTCCTCTGAATGAATGAGAGTTTTACAGAGATAACTGTCATTATTCTGGGTAGTCCTGTAGACTGAGAGCCACAGTCTGATTTGTACCCAAAAAATCAGCCTTAATGTTTTGAGACTGTAATATCAGAGCAGTCATTTCCTAGGCTTGGATTATACTGGTGTTATTTTCATTCAAAATCATCTTGTCGTCATGTTCTTGCATGGATTTGTAGTTTTCTGAAAGCAAGCTGGGTAGTATGCTCATGTTCCTCATTAATCTTTTTTTTTTTTTTTCCAATGAGATTCATATGGGAAGCTAATAATATCTAATATAGACAAATGTGTAAGTTATTGAACATGTATGCCCTCTGCAGAAATGGACAGAATGGATCTGAAAAAAATGTGTTGCAGAGGAAACATAGAGCTAAGGGAACTCTGCCTGCTATGTTATGGATTAAATTGTTCTTTGAAGGCGAAGTCTTTGGTGCAAAGGTAACATAGGTGAGAAATACCTCGATGAGGGGTACAGAGGGGCGAGTGGCTCTGGCTCCCCTGTCCTCGGCAGCAGCCTCGGTGTATGCAGTGGCTGGACACGAAAACTGTGGTTGGTCCCATGTGCCACCCGAGCCGAGAGCAGCTTTGCTTTAATGTGTGGAGATAAGGGAAAACTGTTCCTATTCACAGTACATCCTTCCTATTAGAAATGTGGTTGCTTTCACACAAAAAAAATAGGCATATTTAACTATTTGACTCCTTTTTAATCACTTCAAGGTACTGCATGCTTATAATTTACTTCAAAAGAAGTCTTTTATCGGTCTTGAATAAGTGCATGAGGTTGCAGAACATAGACATCTTATTGCCATGACTTTTCAAAAGAAAGCTGGCAGAATCCCTTGGGTTTCATTATGAATATAATCTAGAATCTGTTTGCAACAAGAAGGAATAAGGTATATATTCCAGAGTTACTAGGATTTTTTGAAGATGAAATGCAAGCCATTCAGGAATGCAACTTAAGCTCTGTTACTTCAAAATAAATTTATAGAACTAAATATAAATGCAAACTAAAATATTTTATCTCTTCAAAGCGGCACTACAAACTTTTTTTTTAAAAAAAGCATAATTAGCTGGATACGTTAAAATGAAAAGTGCCAGAACAGCACACGGTCATTCTGAATGAGAAGGAGGACTGAAGAAAGAAACCACCTCTCGTCGCCCGCAGATGTGCACACGTGCACCACACATGCCCAATTTGGTTTATACAAAGTATGCTGTCAAGTGAATACTGTCATGTTCCCTGTTTAATCAGTTTCCTCTTTTATTTGTGCGCTGTTGTATATAAAAGAAAATCTGCTTGTAAAGCCAGGCTTTTTAATAATTCATTCAAAAATGATTAGAGTTCAAGGGGAAAGTTGTTCCTTTAAATGACTGAGCCAAACAGGAAAAAAACACGGGTATCAGAGGGTGAAATTCACTTTTACCTACATTATGTATTGTATATTTAAATACCGTATTCAGACCTGAAAATCAGCAATGAAGTGGAATGTCAGTAGTTATCATCTGTCTTTGGGTCTACTTTTAACCTCTGTTTGGGTACATTTTGTTTGTTCTGAATCTTCAAAGGTGCTTTCTTAGGCAGTAAGATAAGAAAGATGTGTTTTGGGGTTTTTTTGGTCTTTACATAAGCTGTGTCTTCACAAATCAGGCTGAAAAATCCCAGTTGAAATGTTTTTTGTAATTTTCATCTTCTCTTCAGGCTATGCTCTACTAAGTAGCCCAGCAGCATCCCTGAGAAATGGTCATTATTTCCAGGTGGGTGCTGGGCTGGCAGTGGGAGGACCAGATGCGGCAGGGCATTTGCTCTAGGAGAGTGGAGATCAGCACCCGCACAGTCGCCATGTAAACAAATCAGATGGTGCTGAGCAATATTGCAGCATGAAATTTGAAGGCTGGCGGAGGGATGGTGCGAGCCAGTTGGTGGGTGGGTGGGCAGGGTGCGGGAGCTGCCGGGCTTCAGCCCTTTGGGTGATTGTGCCTGTGCCCTGGGAAAGTGCGTGCAGTGGGTGTTTTATTTCATGTTTTCCCTCCTTTTTCTTGTGCAACAAAACAACCACCAAGGGCCTGGATTCAACAATGTGTTTAGACTCAAAACTTCCCTTTGAAATCCCTGTCAACACTTTCCCAACATTCAGCTAAAGCAGTGAAACAACAGGGCATGAGGACACTGAAGCAGAGATGAGAGCCTGTGCATTGTAGTGACTCCGGTCTCCAGAACTGTCCACGTGGCCCCAGAAAACCTCCTTCTATTAATGAGAACATTTCCTTCAACTGCTTTGCTTTCCAGAAGCAGCTAACCAGCTGTGACCCATGTTTCCAGTATTTGCTGGAGGCTGGTTTTTTTGAGCACTGCCCAGAGCTTGCGTGGTGAGACACAAACACCTTTCCATTTTGGGGAGGCTCAGCTGGGGTGGTCTGCACTTTCCCCATGCAAAGCTAGTGTGTTTGCATGTGGTTAGCATGCCTTCCATCCTTGGGGATGCTGCCATGCCTCACATTTTGTCTCTCGTCCTCCTGAAGCCACTCTTGAAAGAGTGGAGCGTCATCGTCCCAAGTCACTCGAGTGTGATGATGCCACTTAGATGTGACTGAAGCCCAAAAGGTGACAGAGGTGTGAAGAGAAAGAATGATAGCACCTGTCAGATCACATTCTGTGGTCAGCAGATCAAAGGGTATTTATAAGCCAATATTGCAGGTATGGTCAGGAATGCCCTGGTCATGGGCATATATCACCCCATTTCTTGAGCTGGAACAGCCTTAGTCCAGGCCCCCGGTGTCATATGAGCTGGTTCAAGTCTAAGCTCTAGGCATCTCAACATGGGAAGGAGATTGGTAAGTCCCAGAAGTGTCACTGGAGGGTATTCACCATGTGGCAAAAGCTGTTAGTAACAGAGGGACCCTGGACCTGGTGGAGTCCATGGTTTTCTTGGAGTTATGGGCAGGTGACAGCTGGCCATGACCTGCAGGCAAATAAATAGTTTGATGCTAGGTACGGTACCAGTAGATGGTGCTGAAGAATGGATAGCGCAGTTCCTGGGTTTTTTGAGGACCCATTAAGACTTCTTGTTTGGGGGCATTTTACTAGCTCCTTGCATGCTGGTCTTTGTGTGGAGGTCGTATCATCAGCTGGGTGCAACCTGGGTCCTGAGGTCCGAGGCAGACAGGTTGAGTGTGTCACGACTTGAATTTCTCCTGCTAAATTGAAGATGTCTCACGTTTCAAAATTGTGCGTGTGGCTAGTTCAACATCCCCTCTACTAAGCATGCTCTGAAACTGCTTATTCACTGGCAGTAAACAGCATTGTTTTAGTGGCTTATCATAGCACCCAGCAGCTGGTCATTTTCAGCAAATGGCCAGTGTTTATTGGCCTCCTGCTATTGCCTCTGTGCTCTTCTGTCATGCACTGCTTTTCTCTCAGGTGGTCTGCGGTCCTTGCGGGTGTGATCCCAGTTCCAGCAGACTCTCATTTGACCTTGGTACACTTTGGTCAGATCTGAAGCTGTCTTTTTTCACCTCAGTTGTATCCAACTTGCAACCGGTCAAAAATGATGGAGTTCATGACTGAGTATGTCATTGCTATAGTGTTTCCCATTTAAAGTAGGAAACCATTTGATGAGGAAATAAAAAAAAAAGGTAAAACTGGAGATTACTTCATGAAGAGTAAGTTCTATAGTTTACAAGTTCAATTATGAGTGATTTTCCATTTTTAGCTTTATATGCTTTTAATGTTGAGTCTAAATTAGGCCACAGGAAAAGGATGGTCTATCTTCAAAGAAACAATTAGGCTGATTGCATTCTTCAGATTTGTGGAAAACAGCTGTGGGTGTACTGGTAGCTCTCAAGCTTTCTTCCATGTTAGCGTACAAGTTGCAGGTGCAAGCTGGATACTTCTGCTGTGTGGGAGTTTGGAGGTGAGGCTTGGTAAAGCTGGTTGGTGAAATTACCAGCAAAACTGTAGAGCTGCGATGGTAGGACCTTTTAGAGGTGCATGAGCCAGGGCAAGTGGACAGGAGGAAAGGCATCCCACATCCTTCTCATGCAGCTATTAAGCCTCAGTGGATTTTCATAGAGAGGGACCAAATTGCACAGATGCATGAATACATTCTTTTTCAGTGCTGCCTGCCCATTAAGAAGTTTCCTTAAGTACGTAATTATCATTCCTTTGATTGAAATGCAGACCTTGCCCTTATTAATGCAACATACACATGTCTTGTGCATTTATTACACATTCACAAACCTTTGTAGGATGTTTTGAAGGCGAGTGGGTATGTAGCTAACTTTGCTGAATTAAGAAAGATCTTCAGAGAGGCAAGAGTAGGAAAAGGAATTATTATCTTAAAATGAATGAATGAACTTAGCTGCTTAGTATGTCTTCTTGCTATTCTCTGTGCAATTTACTTTTATTTTTTACTTTGTGCAATGTACTTTTAGAATTAAATTTAGAAAACACACTAATCTTCATGCACTTGTTTGCATGAGAACTTTCCTACACAAAGACTAACTTTCTATGCAAAATAAATTGCTTATTTCCATGTGAGAATGCCATTTGGTGTGTGAAAAGCCATGTTCCTGAAGGATTACATGTACGCAGAGTGATTGGCCATGAAAATTGGCAGTGATTTGTTTGTATCCAAGCTGGAAGGTGGTACCACAGGAAGAGCTGCACAGAAACTCCTTGGGAAACCCATGGTGGCTCTGCCAGCAGAGACTCTGCTCTTTGATCTTTTGAGGTTTTGTAGCAACCATTCTTCTGATTTCCTACCAGCTTTTCATACAGTTCATCCAGGACAGTTAGATAACCTCCACTGTTCATATTTGGTACCCAATGAACTGCATGTAGGTGACTAACATATCTCAGTAGCCCATAGCTTGACATTTTTGATGACACAGATTTCCCAGGATTTCTGTACTCATGTGTTATTCAGAAACGGGTATGGAGGAGCAGCTGTTCCTGAACAAGTCCATGAACAGTAGTCTGGTTTTGGAAAGAGTACGCAATTGCTCCTGAGCAGTCTTTAAGGTATTGCAGCGTTGGTTTTGGCTAAAGAGGAGCAAAGCACACTTATTGCAGAGCAAGAGTGGTAAGTCACAGAAGAATTCAGGGATAACTGCACTTTGGTAATCCCACATAAAGCCGAGCTCTATTCATTCAGTGGGCTCTGTGGATGTGCTGCAGGGTTTGGTCTGGGGCTTCTGAAGACCTGTCTTCACAGTTTATGTTACTTAGTGGTTGTCTGAATGGTGACTTCAGAAACATTTAGCTTGGCAGGCAAACTGAACAAGCTTTGTTTAAATAACCAAACAGGTACAGGAGGCTATTTGATGTTTGGAATTGTCAACAAATGATGTTGAATATATATTTTCAGCAAAATCTTTCTAAGTTGCCTACTGCTTCAAAGTACAAATTCAGAGATCAGGGTTGGTTTGAGAATATTAAATGTATAAGGGTACAAGTGCTCGTATGTGATGTGCTGCAGTTTGGTTTGAGCAGGCAGCTATTTGCTGGCTTGCCAATGGTAACAGAAGCAATAGCTGGGCTTTGCAAAAACAGATGTTTCTCTTCTTCTGAGAAGCTCCAGCCTTTTCATCAAATACAAAAAAATTAGCAAGTATCTTTATTGTTTTGGTGTTACGGTTTTCATGGGCACCTGGAAGAGGAATGCAGTTCATAAATTAAAAGCTCTCCAGTCTTCCAGCACAGGCCAGTTGGTGTTTCTGAAAGAGCCTCTCTTCATGTGTGTCCGAACAGGTCCTGTAGCCCATCTTCTGTTTCAAAGCTGAAAAGTACAAAAAGTCATTCTGAGTGGTATTCATTCTACCTAATTTTCATTATACCTTCCTTCTGGCCAGGCTGTGATGCCTTTGCAGACACCAAGGACTGGTGGGACTATCTGAGAGCATCTGCTGAGCCTCCCCAAAACTGCTTGCTCTGGCCCTGGGCTTCAACAATGGTCAGACCCTGCTGGCTGCATTTGTGCCCAAAAAGCCAAGAGTATTTATGTGACTTTTTTTTTTTTTCAGCAAATGCTGATATTTCAATACAGTACTTTGCATTGCTCTTTGTCTCTTTGGGTTTGCAAGTTACTGAGACTTAGGAAGCCCTCTTGTTTATTGTTCCCTCTCTCACTTTCACATGACTTTTTATTGAAGGCCTGAGCACTTCTTCGGCAGAGTGTTAGAGTCAACATTCTTTTTAAATTAAATGTACCGGGGTGACCTAATCAGATGCTAGCTGGTTGACCACAGGAATGGGAACCACGATACTCTGTAATCTAGTTTAATGTTAATTCACTCTTTGACCTTAGGCAAACAGCTTAGTTGCTGCAAAATGGGGATGACAATTCCTTTGAAATGTTGACAGAAAACTGAATCAATAAGAAAGTTTTACTCTCTGTGGGTCAGGCAGGCATTTTCAAAGGGACTTCAGAGCTTCCATTCTTTCAAATGACTTTGGAGTCAAGGGATGTAGCACAGGCTTCTGGATCACTGTGGACTTACCGTGTTTTCCAATACTGGCCCCCACACCTCAGCTTTCTGATCTGTGTGTGTGTGTGGTGTCAAAATGGAGTAAGGGATTCATGCCTTGCCTCCAATGGCCATGCCATTCACCGTCTTACACGTTGTGACATTTAGACACTAGATGGATGGATGGACATCTTACTTCCCCTTCAGACAGAAATGTGACACTTAATTCCATGATGTTTTTTAGTTTTGAAATAGTGTGCCTTTATGCCAAATACTGACATTAATGAACTTGACTCCATAGGGTTAAGTGCAGCAGTGGCTTCATTTGCTGCCAGTGAGTTTGCCTGTCTGACTTTGCCTGGAAATTTCCTGTGAAGCCCAAAGTTGTCCACTTGCTGTTTAACATCCTGGTAACAAAACAGCTCATGACAGCAGAGCAACCTTTCCATTTTTTCATTTCTCAATTGGTTTTTTTAAACTTTGAAGTGCCATTTATTTTGACACCTGGTATATTTCAGGCCACGCTTTTATTTGGTGGGAACAGCATTAATGTGTATTAAAGGCAGAAAAGCCTGAAGAAATGGTTAGAAGTTATTCCCAGAATGTAAATAATTTCCTAAATTTTGAGCTCTACAAGGCTGATGTGTTTTAAATGGCCTTCCAGAGTGCAAAATGAAACACAGCGTGGCATTTAACCAACAGTTTACAGAGGTGCTAGTTATTCCACTTGGCTATATTTAGGAGTCCAGGAAACAACAATGACAAAAAAAATAGCGAAACATTCTTGCAAAAAAATTAAAGGAACAGTTTCAGCTATAAAACTGATGTCTACAGCAAAAACCCCACAGCTGCTAAATGTTACCAAATCATAATAATTGTGACAGAGTTACATCCCAATCTTTCTTTAAGACATCTTCACCCATGTGAAGGCCTCTTGATTTAAACAGGGCTCTGTGGCAGCAGGGGGGTTTATGTTAGAGGATCCTGGTAAAACGGGACTGCGCATGTAAATCAAGGCTTATTTTTGCATTCCAAAGGGTGAAAAAGGTCATATGAGGGGAGTGAGGTACAAGAGGTGTGAAGAAACCTTTATACAGAGACTCCGTGCTGGTGAAGTCTCAGCTGGATGCTTTGCCCCACTTCGAATAAAAAAGCAGTCGAGCAGCCTGAGAGGGCGTCCAGAGGACTCCCCTGCAGCCTGGGAGGCATCTCCCACCAGGAAAATCAGAGCAAACACTGCTTGTTTTGTCTGTGAAAGAGTGCAGAAGGCTAAGGGGTGGCAGGATAAGTCTTCAGATGAGTGAGAAGCAGCCACAGAGCCCAAAGGGGGTAGGGCAAGAGAAGGAGTGTCAAAAATTACACAGGTATAGTTGAGGGACCACCTCTAGCTTAATGAAACCTGACTTAGTAAAGACAGGACAGTACAATTAATGTAGGTAAGTGGGCATAATTAGTCCCTCTCCAGCAGATAAAATAGGTGAGGTAACTTAAACTGGTATTTTGCACTCTGCCTTATGAAGCGATGTAGCTTTTACCAACCTTTAAAACAGTGGTCATGAATGAGTCAGTGGTTCTCAAGGGCTTTGGTCAGCTGTTCCCGTTTACTGGTCTGGAATCTTACTTTTATCATCCAGTCTCCCTGAGCTTCCCCTCAAGTATTTAAAAGTTAGCATTGTTATACTGAGATACTGTCACAGTATTGAGGTTGGAAATTCACTGTGCTAGATGCCTCTTCAATATACAGGGAGGCAGTTACCTGCTTTTGCAGGTCTGTGGTTGAATTGTTTTCCTGCTGCAGCACGGTTCATTTCTCACCACGGCACTTTTACAACCCTGGCATAAATGCAGTTTTATCATCAAAAGGGTGGTTTTTGCTGCAAGACAGTACTAGAGAGTGTATTGATGCAAGCTTCCTTCCTTAATCCCCACCCTCCCCCAGGATAGATGGCGTTTGCACCGCCCAAGCTCGCCTGTGCCATTAAGCTGCCGCAGTTACGCTGGTCAGCTATTCCTAGTGCCGACCTGGTCTCAGCCCGCTGCTATAAACACAAGATGCATCACAGATTAGAAGGCACCCGCTTGAATAGAAGCATCAGCGGGCCGGGCCGGGCACAGTCGCTGCATTGTTAGGAAGGGGAGGGAGCTCGTCTCGCAGGGCTAGTCTCAACATCCTCCGGCTGTGCCAAAGGGAGAGCCTGGGAACGACTGTGTTAAAGGGTGGGTTGACATTTAGCTCTCAAGTTTCTCCTCCAGGAGGTTTGCTGCTCTCCAACGGTGATTACCCAATGGGCAAAACACCCCCTTTGCCCTCCTCTTGGGCAGGTAGAAAGTCATTTTAGAACCAAGCACCCTCTTTTGCCTGTCCTCCCTCCCACCCCCGGCCCCTTGCCATGAGCAGGTCAATGGCAGTGGTCGGAGGCATCCCTAATGAGGTCCCTAGCTGCTCACTGGGCTGATTTGGTTATAGTTTTTAATAATGCGAGGTTATTTTGTTAGCGGCTTTACTTTCCAAGTCTTTTCCCCCTTCCAGCACCCCTAGGTACAGCTCTACTGGATCAGTTACCATCTGCTCCAGTGTTTGCATTTAGCCTGCAGGGCCTGTGATCTCAGAAATATTTCCTGTAAATGGGATCTCTCATGCCAGGCCTGTCACACAATAGATATATAATTGGATAAAACCTAAACTGAAAACAACAAACAAAAAGAAGAAAACTACATGTTGTGCCATACGCAGCGCGTGAGGCTGTCCAAAATGGAATACACTCTGTGTTTACGTCTGAAGCTGCTCTCATATATCTTCTTTATTCCCCTTTGCTGCTTAACAAAATCAAATTAATGTAATAACTAAATTCCATGGTGCATTTTTTCCCCACTTAATGTCTGACTTGAGCAGCTTGCAGTGCACAAGCAAAACAGCATTAGTGCCGCAACAAATGCATTTGTTGCGTTTTAAGTCTTGATCCTGGTCTTGGATACCAGATGGAGCCTGTGTGAAGGCTGCAAATCTTTCTCCTTCTCCATGGGTTGCGTTTCTTGTTTGATGGCAGGCAGAACGATGCATGGCCCGGGAGCAACGCTGGGCCCTGGGGGAAACAGCAGGCAAACCACAGGCAGCCAATCCCCCGGGTCAAAAAGAGCAAGGGTGAACATGGCAAATGATGCATCACTGATCCTTGCAAAGGAAAAAGAAACGCAAAATGTCTTTATATCCTCTAAACCCGGTTTGAAGGCCTCCTGAGCAGGTGTTTGTGTTTCTGTAAGACGCATGCTGCCCTCTGGGACACCTTGTCTTTGGTACCTGCCAGCCTTTCTGCAAGAAAGTGGAGGTGGTGAAAAACATTTGATGTGATGAATCCACACCTAAATGTAAAAAACCAAAAACAAACAAAAAAAACCCCAAACAAAAAAGCCCCAACTGATTAAATAAATCAGAAATTGATCACTGTGATTTCCCCCTTGCTCATACTGTGAAGTTTCTTCATCATTGCTGCAAGAACAAACTGCATGAGTCGTGTCTGTGCTGTTATTCTAGTAGTAATGAGCTTACAAATACATTTTCTGTTTTGTTGGAGGGACTGCAAATGCTGTACGCTAGTCATAGCTTGCAAAAGCTGCTCAGAAGTGCACTGCAGAACATCAAAAAAGGAATTGAATTCAGCTTCAGTCAAGGCCAGTAATTGGTTTTTATACTTTAAAAGAAAAAAAATCCCCAACCAAAAGCTGTTCATCTGTCTCTAGAAGATAAAAAAAAAAAAAGTCCAGAGTTTGGATTGCATTGCCCTCCTGTAAAGTAATAACAGTAATCCTAATAAAAGGTTGATTTGTAAATTTTTCCCAACAGACAGTGTCACGACATGATACTAACTTTGGCTTATTTATGATCAATGCAGTTTAAAGCACCAGAAATATAAACCTTGAATCCTTTTTAATTCCAACATAAAAGGATTACATTTTATCAATATAGCTTATCTCCTAGCACTCTGCCTTTTTTCTTGCATCCTTTTTTATGAACCTGCAAAACATGCTTTTTGTCTTCTTTTTTTTATTATTTTATTTGACTGTAGCCAGCAATTTCTAAATCAAGAATAAAATCCTAGTGCTGTTTTTGGCAATGGATTATTTTATTGATTTCTGTAATGCCAGTATTTCATCAATAACAGTTAAATATAGGCCCGTTAATTCACCCTTCCTAAAAGAAAGTGGCCTGATCTTTCGTAGCAGCTTCCATTTGCCTTTGGCTTGAACGGTAGGTTTAGTGGTTCAGAAAAAAATCGGGTTTGATGAGCCTTAAAGAAACAAATAAACCAAGCCAGAAGCAATCAAAAATACATGCAACTTCATAAAAAGTGAGCCTTGGTTTCTTTGTCTAGAAGATTAACACTTCCTCAGGAGGGCTGTAATAGGATTGAGCCTTCCCTGTGGTACTTCAAAGACATGTGCTCCTGAAGAATTTTACTGAGTAACTTACAGTATCATTGGAAGCTTTGCCTTTGCTTTTCTTCCCTGTTTCTTTCAAAACTTCAGGGAAGATCTGAACTGAGGATCGTGTTGCTCCTCCTCTTTATTTTTATCCCCCATTTTCTGTCTTTTGTATGCAAATTTTTGTACTTAAAGAAAAAAAAATCTAAGTTGCATAACAGTTGGAGATTTTTAAACGTAACTCCTTTCATGTTGCTGCTGCAGTACTTTCATGTGCAGTTATTCTTGCATTTAATGCTATATAGTACAATACATTTATTTTTTTTTTAATTATTCAAAGAGACTCACAACATGTGTTTTTGTTACATCCACAGTGCTGTCATTCTTCTCCCGGAGAACACACTGTAAGCTTTGATTTCCCGGGCACTTTGTGCAGGGTAATGAACTTAGCTCTTGGTGGTCATGTGTTGTTGTAACATGCTGTCTCCTTTTTTCCATACTTGGGCTCTTTTCCCCACCCCTGTTCAGATGGCTAGGCTGCTTTCCTTGGTGGTGGAAACCTTGAAAGCCTTCAGACTGAAGGCAGAGAACGCTGCTCCCCAGGTAAGTGTTAACTGCAGGCCTAGGCAGAGCTACTGGTATGTGTTTAGGGAAAAGAAGGCAGCTGTATTACCTGGGAGAAGCTGGTCCTGTGCACGGGTTAGGCATGCTCTACTGGTTTGACTCCATAGGTAATAGGTCTTGCCTGCTTAGGCTGGGCATCTTTGAAGAGTAAAGTTGAGGTGACCCAGCAAGTTCCCCTGGCTCCAGGGCTACGCAATGCCAAGCTGGACTCTCTGGTTCTGGCTGTGGGACTTACAGAGACCAGTGGAGCCTACGTCCTGCTTACATGCCTGTAATTGTCATTCCTGGATCTGGCCATGAGTTGATGTGCCTGGGGAGAGGCAGGTAGCAGAGAATCAGGCCCAGATACATGCACTCTTTGACCAGTTGGCTGAATCACAGGATGAAACTCCCTCTGCCCCTGGGAGACATCAAGGAAAGAACCAGAAAGTCCCCAAGCATCTTGTTCGTTTAGTTCTTGTTCTTTCTGTGACAAGTTTTGCTCTCACTCTGATTTAAATGAATGAGATTAGACAGGGCACACCAGTTATGATTTAATTTTTCACTTTGAATGTGTTGTCAACCTCTGTAATTCTATTGCCAGGATTTCTCATAAAGCATCTTGGTATGTTAGTTAATACATTTAAATCTACTTAAAAAGCCTCTTTCAAGAGCAAATGGAGCCCTGCTTAACATTCCTTATTAGCTTGCTTAGGGGGGAGAAAAAACGGTTGTCCTTGCCATATTGGCTGACAAAGGGAGTTGCATTCTTACTCCATGTACTTTACTAATTTGTAATCTTTCATTCTAACTAGCTTGTTTCCATCTTCTAGCGATCTGGTCGTTTTAGTATCTGCCTTGACTAATAATGCGGTGTAGTAGTGCAATTTCGGTGACCACAAATAAGCAAAAGTTGCAGACTAATTCTGGTAGTCAGACATACCCAAACAAATTTCCCGCCCGCCACACGATGTTCCCCTAAGCCCCAGCAAAGCAGTCCCCTCTGCCCAGCCTCTGGGCCCGCTTGTCACCCAAGTGATTACCAGGAAACACTAAGCAAGCTATGGAAAGTACCCTTTGCTGGCAGCTCTCGCATTATTAAGTAGCACACAAGGGCTCCAGCTGCGGGGTGAATAATCCTGAAGTTTCTCACTGTGGCTTCAAGGTGGTGGGACTTGGCACTGGGAGGGTGTTGAGGGTGTTTTGGAGCAGCTGGGTGGGATGGGACCGTCTTCTGGTCCTCACCCAAAGGGGAGGGAGTGGTGGGTACCTGGGGCAGTCTTCCTCTGGTCAGTACTGGGGGCTGTGGCTGGTGATGCTGTCCAGGTGTGACCCAGGGTGCAGCTTTGGCCAGTGTGATGGAGGGGGAATGGGTGGTGTGTCATTGACCTATTTCGTATTGGGATCGGGCTTCTGGCTTCCTGTAAATTATGCCTTTGCTTGCTATAAATTAACCACCGTATTAAGTACAAAGTCCAGAAATAAAAGGACATAAATAGTTGCTTTTGAAAGTTGTATCATCGTCTGTAGATGTTTAAGTGGGGATTTTATCCGTTAGATTAGAAATACCACTTATCTCATCCTTCTGGTTATTTTCACTACCCTTCTAACTTGGAGATAAGTATCCCTTAATGGTTTTTTTATGTGTTTTATTTCTTTTTCCATGATGATCAGATCAGTTCTGACTGAAAACGAAGCCAATTATCAAGAACAATAAATAAAAAAGAAGTGTGCGTTGCTCCTTCTGCACTGGAAGAAAGAACAGTAAGTGGAGACAAAACAAATTTGGTTGCCAAATCCAAGTACCAAAGGCAGCAAGGAGAACTCGGGCCCCATCCTAATTAAAGAGACCTAAACACAATGAAAACATATTGTACTGATGTCATATGTTAAAATATTTATAATTGCACAAAAAGGAATTGCAGCCTATTGAAAACATTTACAGAGCTCGCCATTTCTGTGAGCTAAAGAGAAGAGTGACTAAAAAGGACTGGTTTTGCTCAACTGTGAAAGTTTTGCTCTTCAGGTTTCTCCTGTGCGGTCCCACATTACCTTGCCACTTCATCTTATCACTCACTAAGACAAATGAAGAGCAGTGCTGAGGTTGTATCTGAAGACAGGAGATGGTATCTGTCAGGAATTGCCATTTCCCCCAGGCATTGCGTTGCTCTTGGCTCTGCTGGAATAATTTCAGCTGCCGGGAAGCTGTCTGCAACACGAGGGCCCTTCGTATCGATCCAGCATGCCAGGTTGTGTGCAGGAGGGCTGGGGGCTCCTGGAAGGAGAGGGGGTGGTGAAGGGGAGCGAGGCAGGCACTTCCCTCAGATGTGTTCACCAGGGTCCTTGAGATTTGGTTTGGCAAAAGAAATACTTTTTGCCTGCGTGCTGCAGAGAAATAGCGGGGGAAACCCGATGTGTTGGAAATCACGGTCCCTTTCAGCAAAACCAGAGAGGCAGCAGGAAGACTTACAGCTGTATGTATAGAGAACTTGAAAATGCTGGAAACCCAGGCTGAGCAACTTTTCCATAGCTGTGTCTGACAGGGACAGTGGGCAGAAGGCATAGGTGGCTTGCGATGCTCCAGGGTCCGCTGCCTAAACATGAATCCACCTGTGTATGCTGTGTGGGCAAGATCCCCGGTATATGTTCCCACAGAAGCTGATTGCAGATGTGCTCACTTAAATACTTTCTGTAGTATAAAAATAGGTTTTTGGCTGCACATCATGTACTCATTGGAGTAGGAACTTTTCAACTGTGGTTTAATTTAATATCTTCCTTGTTTGTGTTTATGTTTCTTGATATTGATTTCCATGTTTCTCTTCCTCAAATGCTAGTGAGGTCCTTTTTTAAGTAAATAATACAAGCATATTTCTAAATTTCTCTAGTATTAAAGAGCTCTGTGGCAATGTATGGACATATTGAGGCCTTTTACTAATATATTGAAGAAGAGCATTTCTTAGATAAATGTTTTATCGGGAATTTATGTGGCACCAGAAAGGTGATTGGAACTTGAAATATCTAAATCATTGTTTTAGGGAAATGAGAGCATCTCTGTTTAGCTACTTAATGTCTACCTATGATATTTAATATGAAATGAAAAACCAACTCGAAAAATCATACAACAGAGGAAAAATGGGGTTGCCTTTCTGAAATTATTAATGAGCCAAGAAATGCTATTGCATTTCTGTATGGCTTTGCTGTAGTTGGAAACGTTGACACTTTTTGTCAGAAAAAGATTGATAGCTCTGCAGGGGTTCAGGAAAGAGCAAAAGCAGGTTAGTGGGGGAGTGCTAAAGGGATATGTATGAGGAAAGATGGCTGTTGTTTTTCTAAGTGGCTGTGGGTCACAGTGGGGGGATGCAGATAATCCTGCGCTCTCCCCACATACCCACCAAGGGCAGCTTGAAGGTTAAGGCAATTCCAGTCCAAAATCTATATTCGTGGGTGAGCGTGAGGTTGTCCTCGAGGTAACACACTTGCTGGGAAGCTGGAGACAGTGGCTGGAGTATGATGCCATGCTAATACGGCTGCATGGCTTTCCAGCAGGGCCAAGGCAGCCCAGCCCATGTGTGGCCAGAACAGCTGACTCTTGGTAGGCACGGGTGGCATGATGAGGGCTGACAGCGGGAGCTCAGCAGGGACAGAATGCCACTGAAAAAGCAAAAAATCGGCTTAAGTGCCAAGGAAATCTTTCTCTGTTAGGTTAAGAGCTTTTAGGGTTTGCAGTTGTCTCCTCAGGGAAGTGAAAGGTGGCAAACCATTTGCAAGACATGGAAGTGGATTGCTCTCCTGAAGCCAGATGAAAGTGATACCCAGGTGAAAAACCTTCAGAGGCAGGGGAGGGGTGGATGACTGCTTCAGCCTGTGAAGCGTACTCCCTCCTCCCCTGTGGCCATGTGGCACAGGCATGGCAATGTTACCCCAGTTTGCACCAAGTAACTAACATGTGACCCTCTCATGGTCAGAAGCCACCAGATTTGGGGATACCTGATGGTTTTTGTCTTTTTCTTATGATAATGCTAGCAGTAGTGGTGCATGGTCAGAGTCCTGCAATGGCTTGTTTCTCAGTGCTTCCCAGCCTGGGTTTTCTAGGTGTGCTCATAAAAGGATGGTGCTGGTGTTTGCTCTCCAAGAGGCTTTTTGCTAGAGCAATGCTACTGCTTGCCTTACCCATTGAAGCAGATGTTAGCTTGCCCTTCTGCTGCCGAAGTCTCAGGCTCTGTTCTCTACTCCTACAACAACTCAATTAGTTTGATGGAAATGAGATCTCAAAATGCCCCAGGCTTCAGTGGCTTACCCAATGTCACTGAGAAAGCTTTGGCAGAGCACTGCCTCCTGAAATCTGCATGCCCTCTAGCAGTGGGCTAATTCTCCTTACCTTCAGAGGCAGCTAGGGCAAGTGAAAGTCTGAGGCATTCAAAGGACAGTTAAAAAAAAAAAAATCACGTGTTTATTTAACTTTCTAACAATTTAATCAACATCCTATTATTCTTAGGAAGTTTAGATACTACTCTATTTTTTTTTTTTTTTGGTGCTTTTCCTTAATTCAGCTTGACATATGCACTCCTGGGGTCAGTCCTTTTACACAAAGCTTCAGCCCTGGCAAGATAAATCTAGACTAACAAAGAAAAAACATATTTATATGATTTGTTTAATAGAGTATGGACATATTTCTACAACTCAGTGTTTAGCAATTGAAGCTTATTATGAACATAATTTGACTATGGGGAAAAAAACCCTCACTTATCTTCAAATACTGCATACGAGACCTGCCTAGATGACAGATTACAGAGCAGGTTTTAAAGTGGACATGAAAAGAATGCCAAATTCAGCTTTCCTGGCAATAATTGCCGTAGAAAGAAGCTGGATTAGAGCAGCTGGAATAAAAAGTCAAGCACTAAAAGAAAAATGCTAATTACCGGTTTCTCTAATCATGCAAAATGAATGTTTTATGACATTTTAATATGATGCTTTTAGCCTTTCCCACTTTGTCAGTGCCAGCATCCTCTGAGCAGCTCATGGATGCTATAATTATGTGCTCTAAGCGATCAGCTGCGTTGTGCCTTACCTGACTGATTCAAGCTGAGCTGGAGACGTGATAGTCTGACTCAGTACTGTGCAAACCACTGCTCATTGGGAGGCAGAAATGAGGACGCCAGAACAGAAACCCCTAGCACTTACAGTAAGCATTTGGAAGGGGATTTCTTATGGAACCGAGGCTTGGGATCTAGAGAAGAGCTTTGCATCTGAGGTGTCTCAGTGTGATAAGGTACCTGAATGCAGGCTCTTGATACAGCCTATTAAAATATATGGGCTAGTCACAATGTCTGAATATAAATTTAGACCTCCACAAAGTTTAGCAGCATATGGATCTCAGCTCTAAGGGCAACCCTGACCCTTCCTTCAGTGAGATGAAAACCCTTTACATATTTATTAAATTACAGTTGCCTGCCATCAGTCCCTAACTGTCTTTGTTTTTGAGAGGTTTGGTTATAGATTCATATTTGAAAAGGGAACACTCATCTACCCTTTCCTTTCCTTAAGGCTTAAAATTTTCCTAAGGTCAACATTAATTCTGTATTGATGCCTAATTTAGATGGTGAGATTGGCTTATTTATGGGCTGACTTGGGTGCACCACTATTGAAATTAAATCTGCAGTTTAATTTCCCTTTTAATCTGTTTCTTCATCAGAGGGAATCATTATTTCTTGCTAATGCTCTGCAGGAGGAGAAGACTGCTGTTTCTATTTCAGCATTGTATCTCAGAGGTATACTGCAGGATTTGGACTTAATGCATCTCTGTGAAGATGCTAATTTCCTTTTTTGGTTCAGGTATATGATTTTTAAATAGTATGGGAAAGTAAGAGGAAAATATTCTCATTTCAAGTGGATGATGCAGACTGTATACAACTGTTTTCCACCCTACCCCCATCAGGACGTGAAACAGCTGGTATGTCTCTCCAGAGACTAATGTGCTGTCTCTAGCTCCATTTTGCCTTCGTAAGCCTCAGGCATTACTCTGTAAGTGCACTCCAGGAATTAAATTAATTTACAAGCTGAGGAATACGCTGTTCCTCCTTACTTATACGTCTCAGATAGGACTGCTACTGTATGGTTGGGAGCACATGGATAATGAGCACATTGCCGTCGATACTAACTAGCATCTTCCCAGGGCAGTCACACGTTGGCCAGGGCAAGAGCAGCCTTGCAGCCTGCACCCCTATCTGCCCATGTCATTTCAGGTCCCAGAAATGCTAGCTCGCTGGTGAGGTTATTAGGAGATAGTTCTGATAAGCTATGCTTTCCCTTGTCTTAACCTTTATCCCTGCCATGCACATGTTTCTTGATAAGCCAGTTTGGTTCTTCTAAATCTTGTTCCATCCATACTTAAAACCATATAGTTTTAACTGTCTCCCTGGAAAATGACAGCTTCTAGGACCTAGCTTGTGTTTTCCTGTATAGAAAATGCAGGCAGTGTCTGTCTTTCAATCAGTTCAAGCTCCAGCCCCCAGTACGCACTAGCGGGCCTTAACCAGCTAACGAGAGCAATCCAAAATGGACCAAGTTTTTTTTATTCATGTCAGTAATAGCCATGTAGGTTGCAGTCACTGCAGGAGCTCAGTGGTTTCTCCTTTCTCCCCCCTTAGCCCAAGCCTGTGCCGCCAGGGTGTACGTTTAGGTGTGCTGCTGCAGTGCTTCATCCCTGACGGCCCTGGCATCTTCATCTGCCTTCCCGCCTTGAGGTTCATCAACACAGGCATTTAGTGCCCACCCTCATTAGCATTGAAATAAACCAGAACTTTGCTCCTGCCTTCAGCTGGAGCAGAATTTGTCTTTGCAGTGAGACCACGATGAAGTCTGGTCTTTAAATCCCTGTGGAGGGTTTGCACATAGGAGTGAAGGGAAATAGGGAAGTATCTCACCTCATACTGTATTATTCTATTAAAATAAGATTTTTAATACAATTGGGACCATGTTGCTGGCATCCTCCGTTGGCGGACTCGGCCCCATTTGGGGCTGTCCTCCTACTGCTTTCCATCATGCAGTAAGCCCAGCAACTTGTGTAATCAATTGAAGCCAGTGCATCCAAAGTTTGTTTTTCTGTTTCTACCTTTGTTGCTAGGGAGATTTTCTATACCTTGCTTTACATCCCTTCCAGTGAAATGCCACTCATAGGCGGGTTGTGCTTATAAACAAAAGCTGTACACCTACATGGAGAGAAAGGGCATCGGCCCTGCTGCATGCTGGTGTTAGAAACCCAGCGGTCAAACGGCAATGCTTGAATTAGAAAAGCAATTTTTAAACAGCTTCAAAGCATAATTCATGTCACAGTGCAGGAATGCCAAAGGCTTTTTGATCTTCATCATCACAGACCTAAAGCTGAAAGGCTTTTTTTTTGAGGGGGGGGTAGTTTCTTAAATCCCCTGAGAAAAGGTAACTATAACAATAAGGGAGCAGATGTGTGGGAGTAAATGCAGCTGTAACTGAATCCAGACGCTCTTCTGTATGTAGGGACATGAAGGGAATGTTCCAATAAAATTCACGTAATAAAAATCTGAGCCCCCCCCCCTTTTTTTTTTTTGCTTAAAGTTGGATTCACATGTGTAGAATTCCTGTGGACTTTGATGTGGATTGACATTAGCACCATACAAAACCGGGCTGGGAGAAAGATTTTTAACAGGCATGAGGTACTGGAAGGTAAATGATCTATGGAGACCTGCAAAATTCAATAGAAAAACACTCGCCCAATTAAAGAGTTTAGCAAACCAGATATTTAAGTGATGCAATCACCCTAGTAGGATGAACTAGCTGGTCTAGTAAAGAGTTTCTCAGACTTTCTGAAAGTGGGATGCATTTTGGCTCACCTGTTTCTGTGCCACCCTGAAAGCCATGCAGAAGCAGCTCAGCTCCTGGGGGAGAGGACAGCAGAGGGAGGGTGGGCTGTAGGCACTGGCAGGAGGTGTCTGTGCCTCCCCCAGCCAGGAGAACCGAGCTGCTGCCAGCGACTGAAGGAGGTGAGCAGGTGCCCTGCTGAAGGTAAAGGTTCCCTGTGTGTAGCTGCTCTGTGTTCACTCTCCTCTACTCTGAAAAAGAAGTTTCTCGTGGTTGTTGCTGCGCTCTGACACTTGCTGTCCCCTCACCTTCCTTTGAGCTGCATGGGTTCATGACCAACATCTGTGAGCAGCTCTTTTTTCTAGGAGAAAGGAAAGAGCAGAGTGGCAGGGTAAGCCATCCACTCCTCCTTGTTCCTCTGTAGTTTGGATAGGTCTGTGCTGAATTAATTTTTTTACCAGACAATTTACATTGCACAGTAGTGTATTTTTTTCTTGCCCCACGCATGCTTCCGAATGCAGGCAGTACCAGACATTGCAGCGCGACCAAAAGCGCCTTCCATCTGCCTCACAGCAGCTGAAATCCTCTTTGTATACAAAAACAATTTCATTGAATGCACACAGACCCTGTTTGCGCTCGTGCTTGTGTTCCCCTTTGCCAGGATGTAGCAGGAACACTGCAGCCTTGTCCCGGCGGGACATCTGTAGCGCTTCTCTTCTTCCTTCACATCATGTCCTTCCCCATGGCCCACACACCCGTCTCCCTCCCACGCCAGGGAGGACAGCAGCCTTTTGCCACAAAACATGGCTGGATGTTTCTAATCAGCCCGGTCAGTTGTTCTGGCAAAGTGCGGACTTGTTAAGGTGCCAGTGATCACAAATTGTCTCCAGGGTGCAGCGAACTGAGCAGGCAGAACTTGGTGTGTTTGCTGGGGTGCTGGGTACCCGTATAAGGCTCTTCTATGAGTCTGTCTCTGACGTAAGACTAATTAGTCCAAACTCGATCAAGCATCAGTTTATATAACAATATTTTAGAGAAGTGTTTGGTGATTGGTACAAGAAAAAATGGTGAGCTCTCTAAAGCACTGGCCTTGTCTTTTTGTAGATTTTCTGAGGGAGGTATACGTATTTCCACTCCATATCGCTGTCTATTTATTATTATGATGATGATGATGATGATGATGATGATGATGATGATGATGATGATGATGATGATGATGATGATGATGTTCAGTTTTACAGAATAATTTTGGGCTTACTCGGGCCCTGTTTTACATCTGCCCTCAGTGGGCAATACCAGGAACTGAGAGAAATACGGTTGTTACTGACTTGTTTGCAATTGTTTGGCCTTCTAACCACTTAAATATTTAGTTGTTATGCTACTTGCAGAGGAAAATTCCAGTTCTTATCCAAATGTACTTTGGAAGTATATGTGTGTAGATTATCTCCCTGGTGTGTTAGCTGTATATATGTAGCTATATGTATCTCACTGTAGCTGTGAAAAACTTTGCTGAAAGGCCTTTTCATACAGCAGACTGCAAGTTATTTTCTTTCTTTCCTTGGAAGATGTATACTGGAATTACTGCTGCGTCACGAGGCTGCTCTGCTTCTGTTTTGCTGTGTCAGGTGTGCTCAGTGCTGCTCAGTACGCTGTGACAGGGAGATACATATGCTTATGGAAACAAGACACAGCAAAGACTGTTTTGCACAGAGCTGCTACATTCAAAACCGTCCGCCTGCCCAGCACATCCCACTCGAGCACCCCTGGGTGATGTCCTGCAGTGCTGAGCATCCTTTGCACCCACTGTGGTGCCCTTCCTTAGGCGCTGGGTGCTACAGCTGAGGATGCTTTAACACTTGGCATTCAAGGATGCTCTGAAAGTTTTACCCTCTCAGCTCTTTGCTCAGGATTGGAAATCCAGGTCTTTTTGTGTGTTTTGATTGTAGACGTTCCTGCTTTTAGGAAGTTTGAACTGGTTTATATCACTACGTACAGCTTGATTATGCCATTGAAAATTTACTCAGTGTGCTTGGTAGAAATGTCAATGCTTTGTTAGGCAGACAATGCCAGCTCTTCCCTGGCGGGGGCTGGCACATGCCCACAGCCGGGCTCCATTTCCCCTGCGTCCAGCACACAAACGCAGCAATTCAGCCACCCCCTGGAGCGCCGACATGGCACTCATGTACCTAAGGAGGCCCAGGAACCAAGAATGATTCAAATACTGTGGTTCAGTATCTGACTGGCAAGGGGTTAAGTTGTTTTACATGCACTTTGCACAGATGGAAATGAGTATGGAAGCAGTAGGAGAGTGCCAAGGGGGAAGCAGGAGATGCAGTATGTACCTCTCTCTTCTTTTATCTCACCAGCCTTACTGTGGCTACAGCTTTACTGGGGGGGGGGGGGGGGCAAACGGGGAGGTGTTAGGACCTGCTTTTTCAAGCCTAGGATCGCGTTTCAAAATCCTCTCCACCCACAGCTCCCCCTAAGGTCTCGGTTATTTTTCAGATACTCCGGGGAAACATGGTAACCCCATGTCTCTCGGTCTCCCAGGGTGGGGACATCACTGCCCTCCTGCCGAGTGCAGCAGCGCGTTGCTGGCAGCAAAGCTGTGGCTCCCACCCCCTCCCTCCATGGGTACAGGGAGGCAGAGGGTTGCAGTCCATCATCTCAGAGACCTTCAGGAAGCAGCTGCCCACCTCAATAGCCAGTGAGCCACCAGAGGGGACAGTGGTAATGGGACATGGGAGGGTAGGCCACCCCACTGCTGTACCCCACGAGCACCTTACTCTGCCAAACTGACCTCACAGGGTGCCACTGCCACAGCCTGAGCAGTGACAAAAAAAAAAAAGAAAAAAGAAAAAAAAGAGGATGTCTAGAGATCAGCTGTAGATGTTCTTGTGCCCTCCATGTGCTGTACCAAAAAACGGAAGTGGTTGTTGTTTTTTTAAAATGAAACAAAAGGGGAACATTAGCCTATTCAAATCTAATCTGTGCAGAAATTATTTAGTAGTAATGATATCATTCTTTACAGTTTTATAGCCTTAGTGAGTAATGAAGGCTGACAGGAAAGCATCACAATTGCATCAGGATTTCCTTGCTAACCAACCTTGCTCTACCTGAGACAGAAAGAAACGGAACACTGAGGGAGAGAGAAGGACGGAGAGAAAAGGAAAAAGGGGAAAAAGTAGAAAGTAAAGGGAAGATAAAGCATGAGATAAAGAAACTGAGAAAGAGACAAGATTAGTACCGTGGTCTGTACCAACAAAACTTTAGCAGTGTTTCCACAACTCTGTGTTTTAGCAATATAAAGCCAGACAGTTTAGTTTTTTGGTTTAGTGTTTGTAGCCACAAAAATGTGTATTATTTCCTTCTTACCCACAGTGTACTCAGAGTCATCCATCCAATACAGAAGTTAATCCCAAATAATCTTGTCACCCAGAATAGGGAAAGCGCCTACAGTTTTACCACCCTTTATTCACTTTTTACTTAAATATGTATATTAGTAGGACGTGTGTTACAATATTTTTGACTTTATAATGTTCTTCTTGCTGTTTTTTTAGATAAATAACTTCCTTAGCAGTAAGTTATCCTTACTGCTGTTTTTTCTAACTGTCGTGGCATAGTTCACAAACCTGGCATTGGAAATGGACATGCTGAGAAGGAATTAGTTCATCGTAAGGTAAAATGTAATATAATCTCTTTCCTAGATTTCAGTGCTTAAGTAGAGGAAGATTCAAGAGCCTCTGTATTTTTGTCAGCTATTTATATAGAAAAGATATTTTAAGGTTAGAGGTGGGGAAAAGAAGTCCAGCTATATTCAGGCTCACCCATAACCACTGGCTCTGCTCTTACACCGGAGAGGCAGTTGTTCCATTAATATTATCAGCAATGCAGTAATTTGATGCTGTTAGCATTTAAGTTGTCCATATAGCTCAATGGGAGCAGTGCCTAAAGCTTTGATCTTTTTCTGCCGGTATGCTGGTAGGCTCGAGAACATTAGCATCACATCAGGTCACATTCAGAAGCTTTGCTTTGCATCTGAACAATGTAGGAGCTGACTGTTTAAAGCAGGGAAACTGCACTTTGGGACTAGGGGAGAAGTCCTTTTGTGATCTCTGCACATCCACTAAGTCCATTTCTGCTGAGAGGTTTTAAAAGCTATATTCTAGAGAAACAGATTTAAGAAAAAAAATTTCTGTTCCTTCTGCCAATGAAATGAAAGAACATTAGTTCTGCCAGTTCAGTAGTGGGAGTGTCCTGAATACCTGCAACTTCATGGGCAGGAGGTCATCATTTCCCGGTTGCTAACCCTAAAACCGTGAAGCTTTCTATGGCAAAGCAGTAACATATGGTGCAGAATGCCCAGGCTTTCAGTTTTAGTCATTGTGTTCTTCATCATGTAGGCTTTAAAACACTTGAAAAATCCCCAGGCTATGCAGAACCTCTCTAAAACCTGTTGGTAGCAGTTTGGCATGAAACAGGGAGAAGTTTTTATCCTGGGGATTACCCATAAGAGTGAAATCAGTCATGAAGTAGA
The DNA here is from genome assembly GCF_023634085.1 of Falco cherrug. Lineage (NCBI taxonomy): Eukaryota > Metazoa > Chordata > Aves > Falconiformes > Falconidae > Falco > Falco cherrug. The sequence goes on along the minus strand of NC_073699.1, from coordinate 91,374,593 downwards.
CTCATCAGTTTGAATTTGGGGCAGTCTATCTGTTGACGTGCTGTTGTAAGTGCTGTTGGTATCTCTAAGGCGCTTGTCACTGGGGCAGCGGAGATGTTTTTTGTCTCTCCTTAGTTCTGCTTGGATGGGCCTCTTGGGTTTCAGAGGCCTTTGGGGCTGCCTCGTACTTGTCGAGTCTTACAGGGCTGAGTCTCGCCCTGGCTGATGTTCTTAAGGCCTCTGCTTCTGGATGGAGCTGGTTGCAGAGAAGTTCCTTAGTTATGGAGAAGTCATCTGAAAACTCAACACCAGTGCAACCTTAAAGAGTGAAAAACAGAGGCTACACAAACCCCCAAGAATTACATTTTTTTCCAAAACCCAACTGTTATTTTTAAGCTGATGGCTTGGAAGGGGTTTGGCTCTCACGTGGGAATTCACTGGGGAGTTTTCCCAGCAGGGGAAACTCTCTGTCATCTCTGTCATCCTAAAGCAATTAATTCCTACGGCTAGATCTGTACTGAGCTCCAGCATCTTCTTTGGGACTGGACGCCAAAAGTAGAGTGAGCAACAGGCACAGGTTTATAAGGGCAGCAGAGAGCTGTGTCCAGCTGCAGCATCAAAGCAGGTTTGACCCAGGAGCTTTCTGCTGTCCCCAGCAAAACTGGTCTCACAACAGCACATATTCAAGAAGGAACCCATCTAGCAGATGACTGGTGAGAAAACACAAATGTAAATTCAGCCCCACCTAAAACATATGTAAAATGCTAGAACTACAGAAAAAGGCACATTTGCTGTCAAGTTTGAGTATGTGTTTGTATTCTCTTCCTCACCGTCTCGACTGAGAGACTGTTTCCATTGTACAATGTGCCTGATGAAGTAATAGCTTCTTCAAGTATTTTCTGTTGAAACATAGTGGCTCTTTTGTTTGTTTTCTGTCAGGAGTTTTTGAGATTGTGAAAATTAAGAATTCAGTATTTTTGTAATTGCCAGTGAAGAATACTAGATAAAGCACTGTTGCTGGCCTTAGATAGATTCATTATAGAGGTTATTAACTAGCTAGTAGTAAGAGTATTAGTAGTTAGAGAGTGCTTTTCTGCATAGGATGGATTTGACGTATCTAAAAATGAGGCATCCAGCAGAAAGACTCTTTCAGAAGGTGATTCATCTTATCCTAAAATAGGTAGGGTGAAGCAAGATGATTCATCCAGGGGAAAAAAATCTACATGATTAACTTTGTCTAGACTTGCAGTTTTAAGACAACTCAAGCTAGGTAAAATGCATCCCACCCTACATTTCTTGATTTCTCTGAATGGCCTGATAGTCCGAGCAGAGAACCGGCAGTGAGGGCTCAGCCGGCACTCATGCTTTGTCACCAACGCGGCAGTGTTTATCCCTGCCTGCAAAATGGACCCAACGCTATTTCCATATCCACCGGATGACGGATGAGTGACAGAATTCAGAAGCACTTAAAAAAGTATCTTTAGATCCTTGAGCTAAATAGATGATATAAAAAGCCAAGGATTACCACGACCTGCAAGACTACCCATCTATCTAGAGGCAATAAGAATTACAATGATGGCATTTTTCATCTCTTTCTCCATTGCGGGAGAAAAGGTCTGTAAGATTTTCCTGTTTCTCATTCCGCTGCTATATTTAAGAATAATTAAAGCCATTCTGGCTAAGGGTGATATAATGCATATATTCAGAAGCAGGCTTTCAGTTTAATTTTTCCAGCTGGTGGGCCTGTTAGCCCATTTATTTGACTAATCTTCACACGTTGACTGAAATAGGTAATTGCTCTGTTCCTCCTGAGATTTCGCTTCCATTTTTTTCAGGCATGAAAAGATATTAGGCTGTGTATATTTTAAATTCAAATACACTGTAGGATAGATTTATGTCCTTAAACGCTATGCAGATCTAGCTATAATTCATTTCATATAGAACTGGAAAATGGATTAAAACAAGAGTGCTAGACAAGAAAATCTGGAGTCTTATCTGATGAGGCTGGAGTCCTTTAATCCTCACTCCTTGAAGTGGCAGCACTATCTCCCTTCATTTTATGTTCATTTCACATTTTTATCTTTATGGGAACACGGGGTCGATTTGTTTGTTTGTTTTTAGAGTTTTGATGTTTCTAACATATTGCTGTGGGACCATGGATAAGATACTGAAAGGGGTGTAAATCCGGATGGCACTGCTGAACCTGGTGGGGTTGTATCAGACCTTGCAAGGCCAGTAATTGGAGCGAGTTTTGCGGACCCTCACCTCGAAATGAACAGGCACCAAATATTTTTAATAGTCAAAGGCTGTGGACTGGCTATATTCAGAGCTGGACCCATGCCAGCGAAACGTTGCTAGAGGAAAGAAGCAGCAAGAGTTTTAAGGTCCACTAGCTCGTAAATTACCAGGGATAGAAACATATGCCACATCCCAGGGGAACACCAGGATTATACTGTTGCAACAGTATCCAAACAATGTTCTAGCTCTATACTATCTGAGGATACTAACCCTATATAAATAAAAGTCTTTATTAATGTATATATAGATAATACTTGTCATCTTAATTCAAATTTCAACATGCTTTTGCTGTCCATTGTGTCGGGAACTATTAGACATAACAATCCCCTTCTTCGTAAAGTCCAGAAACGCATCATTCAGATGGTACAAGGCAAGGGTTGCTAGTCTGAGGAAATTTTAGCTAGTGGGCTGCTAAAACCATTTTGGATTTAAACATCAGGCAGGAGATGGGGGGATAGGATTCAAGGTGCTATTCAGTATCAAATGTGACTGAAGTACACGATTTTTTTAGATAAAACTCCTGCTTCCAGTGTGCGTTAGGTTTCCTGAAATAAAATTGAAGAAAGGGAATGATGTGGCAAGAATTTCTGAATCAACATGCAGACAGTTTCCTAGGTTTATTTGTGTTTCACCAGCTGTTCTTGGATTGCTAGTGTTGTATTTTTTCAGGTCTTAACAAAAGAGAAGGGCATTTTCAGGTAAGAGGAAATCTTCATGCCCAGGTATTGCATAGTATATAATATATATATGTGTGTATTTCCCCTAAGGCAAGTTTAATGTCATCTCCATTTCTGACAAGCTGCAAACCCCATGAATTCTCTCTCAGTTTATTCTGGTGGAGCATAATTTTCTGGGTAATAAAATAGGGTCTTATATTAAATCTTTTCTTACAGATTATTTATCTTGAACTTTGTAAATGATTGAACTAAACCTCAGTCTTTGCAGTACCTTTAAACGTGTGGGTGTTGCTCAGAAGCATATTTCTTATTATTACTGCTTAGGTGTTTTGCTCTATTATTAGCAAAAATACAGTCCAGAAGGACGGTATGTCATTGTGTATTAGGGTTTTCTTTCAAAAGTACCTTAAAATTGCTTGATGTTTTGTGGCTCTTTGAGGAACTGGGTTCATTTTCTTACCTATTTGCAGCTGCAGAAACCCCTTTTTGGCTTCTTGCTGTTTGGGAAAACATTCCAATATGTCACCATCTGTGAAAAGCATGAAATGCTGGCTGAGGCCTGGAACCCATTGATTTCATAGATATCTTGTCCTCTGAATATTTTTCCCATAAACATGAAGTTGCATCACACTTTTTGTGTTTTCTTCCTCCTCCACCCCCTCCCCTCCCACCCAAACACTTGGAACTGGGCAATGGAAAGCAAAAATTAATTAAACCCCCTTCTCCTGCAAACACTTTGTTTTGGTTATAGGGTTTGATTGGAGTATTTTCTCTAAAAGATTAAGGCCACTATTATCATTGATAATGAGTAGATAAAATAGATATGAGAAATTACGAACTTCATCTTTTCCAGTGCACTTAATAGTATAGGTTGTCTTAATCCCATACCCTTCTGGGGTAAGACTTTAGAACTTAATACCAAGAGAAATCATAATCCACAATTTAATATGGCTATTATCTGGTCTTATCTGTCTGTGAAGAAGATTAAATTCCAGATGGTAGAAGTTATAATCCAAGCCTTTTATGATCACCAAAATGAACCAAATAACCAAATGGAAAATGGTCTCACCAGAATTATTTGCTGTAGCCGCCATAAGAAATGCAAAGTATCAGAATTATATTGAAAAGGATTTGGACAACGGTGCTGCCTAGAAAACTGAGAGCTGCTGTCAGGCAACATACTGGATGTGATGAATGCCCATTTCCTAGGTCATCACTTCAGACCAGCTTTTTGGATCACCTTGTGACTGTCTATGAATATATGTTCCCTCATCGGCCTTTGGAGAGGAGGAGGGAAGGTGCAGTGAGAGCAGTACACGAGAGGATGGGAAATAAATGCCTTATGAAGAAGTGCCCTGCAGTGGTGCTTGCCGGGTCACACCTTATGGACATGGTCAGGCTCTGCTGGAGGCACCCACAAAACCACCAGAAGCAGGGTGAGCTCTACAGCAGCGCTTCCAGCCCTGGGGAGATACAGGGGCTCATCTGACTGCGGCGCCCTGAGGCCACTGTGGGGATGGTCAAAATGCCATCCATGCCCATAGGCGGTCTTGCTCTCTGTCTCAAAGGCCTTGCAGTCTGACAGAGATTTGGCCGATGTTCTTTCAACTTGTGCTAAGATTTAAGGCTTAGGAAAAACTACTATCTTATCGGCAGTTTGTGTGCTGCTTCCCAAGAAAACTGGGCTGTGACATCCCTCTGAAATTGCTTAGGTCAATTGTGAAAAGTACGTAAGAGAAGCAGTTTATATTTTAATGGGCACTACTAGCAGAATTCATGCTGATTTTATTCGTTCAGTAACGGCATATGAAATGGGCAACGCAATACACTTATTTGGAGTCATTCTGGGAAAGATTTCCTATACATGGCTCAGAATCTGCATTTCAGGGAGATGCTAAAAACGATGCAGCATGAGTACTCATGTATGTGTCAAATATGTGATCATTTCTGCCATTAACAGTGGCTTTGCTGCCTAGCAAAAAGCATCGCGTGTCTGCGTGTAGATAAGGAGTCCTATTTCCATTTTTATTGAGGAAGAAATTGAATTGTGCGGTGGCAAAGTGACTTATCTATGGTCACCCTTAATGGGAACTGGACAGGGCACAAAAACAGGTTCCCCTCTTCCCAGCTTATCTCCTGTATGTCCCAGTTTCTCCAGTCATTCCAAAACATTGACTCCCATTCAGCTGCAGATATTTCCCAGTAAACAAAGTTACTGCATGTAGTCACATGCAGGATCCCTAAAGGATTTATTTTTTTAAAGGCTGTGATTTATAATAGCCCCTTTTCAAGGACTAGCTGTGCTTAGGTGAGGTTAAAGCAGCGATTATTCCGAAGTCCTGTTTTCAGTGCAGGCTCTCCGGATGGTTGCTGATTTTGTTCCATTTAAAGCATTTTGTGGCATGAACTCACTTTGTTTCTGCCCACATCACTGCATTCCTGGGATGTTTTTCACAGGCCTTAGCAAGATCATCTGACAGCAACTAGTGAGGTCAATGAACTTTATACACAATTAAACACTTGAAGCTAGGAGAATTAATTGTTATTTTTTTCCCCTGCAAAGTTAGGGAAGGATACACGGTACGTTATAGTCTGTAACAGAGTCAATGTTATGTGTGGTAATCAAGCTAGTTTCACATGATTTAATGCTGAACAGAGTCAGAAAATGATTGCATCCTTTACATGGGCCTCACAGAGCAGTCACCACCCACACTGTTTATTCAGACTCGGAGCTCTGCCATTCACTGTTTAAGCCAGAGGAGGAAAAAAATCCCTTCGTGAATGCTCTTGAAGCCATGTATTCTCAGTGCAAAGTGGAGCTGGGAGGAGGAATCCAAATAAGGTCCTTTCGATCGCCGCAGTTGCAAGGAGGTGCGATTTTCTTCGAACCTCCAGTGGCACGGCAAAGGAAGGGTTATTTGCAGCCGGGGATGTTGGGGGTAATCAAAGGAAGCATTTGTTGATGACACTAAAATTTCCAGAAACAGCTGGGTAGCTTTTCTCCTCCCAGCCTTCCCATCTGTTAGTACCTGAACAAAGAGGTACAATTACCTCCTCCGCTCTGTGAAGAACTGGTACAGTTCGCTGAAGAGGCTAGTGGTGTTTGCGGATTTTGTTCAGCTCGCCTCTTTCAAGAGTGAAAAGTTTTTCTGCTGTCTTATGCCTGAACATTTTTGGTAATAGAAGTGTTTGGGAACCAGTTCTTCGCTCCCTCATGCCTACCCATCTGTTACAAACGAAGCTCTAACCAGAAAAGGTTGTGAGCAAGGATGCAAGACATCTATGACAGCCTAGTAAAATTTTATATGCATCCAGTGATAGTGGTTTCACTCCTTCTGTAGCTAAACTGATGTCATTGGGAAGGCTTTCACTACTCTTCCATTGATATTTTCCCTTTTACAGTTCTTCACGTTTCTTCTGCCTAATCCTTTTTCTTTTTAAAAGGGATTCGTCCCTTCCCCAGGCACTTACACTTTAAAGTTTCTGCAGATCTAAGGCACCCTTTTAAATTTATATCTGCAAGTTTCTGAGGTTATAGACATGCCAAGAGTATATCATCAGCTAGTCTAGAGACATAAACTAGAAACCCCTCCTCTTAATTTTATGCAGCAATTAAACTTTTCATCTTAGGTGCTGGATAATCCAAGCGGCAAGCACAAACTAGTTTGTCCCTCATCTGAGACTGCTCCCGTGCCATGCTCTATCCAACACACAATTTGGGGTCCATGAGTGGGAAATTTTGTTCATCCTCTCTCCACCTTTTAATTGCTGGTCTGTTTGGTGTTTTATTTCCCTTCTAATTTGTTTTGAATAAATGAAACAAGGATTTCCTTGCTCAAGAAACTCACAAAAAAAAAAAGAGAAAAAAATAGTATTTTCCTTCTTAAAATAATAATGGTAATGGTATAATACGTAGTGATATAGTGTTAGAGTGGTACTTCTGTATTGTCTTACTGCCTTGAAACATTTCAAGACCCACTCAGTTTGTGTATTCCCTTGACTGGAACACTTTTATTCCAAGCTCAGGTATCTCATCTATTTTTCCATTTAAGAACTGATCATGAGATGTGCAATAGCTTTGTCCACATGCTTTTGTTCTTCTTGCCAGACTTTTGCTTCATAAATTAGAGCTGAGCCACGGTAAACCCAGGGATCTGGATTGTCCTCCAGGTTGCCGTCTAAAAATACTTAGGGCATTTTTCCAGTCACCCAATATCTAATAAGACAGATTTGTTTCATGCTCATTGTGGTTAAACATTATGGGTTAAATTCTTCTTAGAGAAGCATATATGGGGCTCTCACTGACTTCAGTGGGAGCTGCATGTGCAGATCAGGGAATAACACTTGTCCTAAGTGTCTCCCATTGGGAGGTTATGGGGCACATGAGCTTACAGAGCACAATGACTATTTCAGTCATTGTTTTCCTTGTTATTCAAAGCACTTACATAAGGCAGTGCCTGGAGGGAAAGAAAATTAATTATCCCCAAACAGAAACCCCTTTAGGTATAGTAAGGGTTATTGAAGCCGTATTTATATTTCCAGCATAATGCTGCTTTCCCACTTGCCTTGAAGATGTGACAGAAATGTTCCTCTCCTCCCGCCAGGGAATACGTTATTAATACAGAATTCATTGGTACCAGAATTATATTTGTATTTCCACACCGGGTCATTTGATGACTTTTAACTTACATTTGCCTCTTTCCTCAGCAGCCTGGAAATTGCAGTACGTAGTGTTTTGGCTTGGTCAACTCTGGTCAGACAACCAATTGTTCCTTCAGCCCAGCCCCACGTGTTTTGACTCTCCTTGATAACAGGTGTCCCATTGAATCAGCTGGCTTGAGAGGAGGAAAATCATTATTTGCTTTGTGAAGTGAGTGAACTTGATGTAGGAGTCTCTGTGGGAATAAATATCTTTACAGATACAATATAATCTTATTTAATATGGAAAAGTGAGTCACCCAATGGTTTGGGTTTTTCCTAGGCATTGCTGGAGTCTTTCCACTTTCCTCCCAGAGCTGTCAGCCTTATGGGGTCAGAAGGGGGAGTGGTGAAATCTTTGCCCAACTCAAGCCAACAAGGGTAGCAATTAGTAACTACTCGGTTCAAAGGTGCCCAGAACCTGTTTAGATTATGGCACAAACTACTGCAGAGCTCCTCAGGGCTGTACCTTGAGCCAGCTCTGCCCATGGGCCATGGGCAGGCGCTGCCACATCCCGTTTTTACATAGCCCCTGTCCTGCCTGTAACTGCATTTTAATTTCCGTCCTCTGTGATCACAGCTCTGTTAGCTCTCTCAAGGGTTCGGGCAATTGGGAAACTGATTTTTCCATTACTGCTTTTCACAGGGCCTGCTCCACTGATATTTGGGTGTTCTGCATTGCTCTGTACAAATACGATGCAGGCAGTTGTCGTTTTACAGCAAATACCGCCCAAAATTGCAAATACATTCAGGGAAAATGTCAGCAATTGCTCTGAGGCTTTGGTACAGCCAGGGGCCACCTTACCCTGTGAAGAGCATCTTGGTTTTTACTGTGGAAGCTTTGAGGCAGCTTTCAGTTCTGCTGGATTTATTGCTGAATCCTGACACTCACCTAACAATGAAGGTCAGAAGCTGCCTGACTGGGGTCACCTGCAGGCTCTTCTGCCCGATAGGGCTTGTTAGACTTCCCTTTGCCAGCTGGGAGAACAAAGTCCTTGCAAGCCTGGGTTGAGAGCAGGGCTTGTTCGTGGTAACACGCAGCCCCTTGACTCCTGAGAAGCACTGCCAATAAATGCTACACTGAAAGGTGCTCTTTCCCTTCAGCTACCTAGCTGCCCTACGTGGCAGTAGAATTAAACCTAGACTGAACAGAAGGGTTTTCAAGTCAACTACAGAAAGCTCTGCATTGCTCTTGGGGTGCCGTGATATGCTAACAGAGCCTCAGGTGAGTGTCCCTACCACCTGACCGCCACCTTCAAGCAGATGCTTCAGCAATGGCTGCAGGCTGTGCTGGGGCAGGGCCTGTGTGCCTTTCTCCTCCTCCCCCAGCTTCCTTGGGAAGGGGACAGGTATGCGTGAGCCTGGAGGAGTGCAGGATGTGCCCCACAGGTCTTTTTCTCCTGAGGATGGTCTGTGTCTCTGGAGCTCAGATTTGGATTGCACTGTGCAGGTGCAGTGCCGTTAATTCCTATTTCTTCTTGCCTATCTGAAATAGTGAAAAAAAGCCTGTGGAGGTAATGTTACTGGCAGTTTGTTACGTTAGGCGTAGGAAAACATCTCCATGGGTTGTTTTGCTCTCCCGTTCCATGAGCCTTGCCCTCCTCTCCCCCCCCAGGACAGAAGCTGCTTTGCCAAATACTTTTTGTAACCGCACAGCTCATGTGGACCCAACTTCGGATACCAGCACGCTCTAAAGGCTGTTCGTGCTTCTCCGCTGGAAAAATCTAGCGAGCCTGAGGTGGCCCTGCCAACCTGGCGGCACTGGTGGCAGCACTCGCTGGGACTGGGCCGTAGGACGTAGCCCAGGCGAGCAGGAGCTTGTGGAGTTCGCTAAGCCCATAGGTGTCCGTGAAGGGTTAAGTGTGGGCATTTTTAAAAGTGTGTTTCTCAATCGGGATGCTTGCTTGTTTTGGAGGCTGATTTATTTCCTCCTGTATGTGTTTGGGATCAGAGCACTTGCTTCCTCTGACTCCCGGTGCCTCTGTGGTCTCTTTGGGCTGCAGCTCTGCGAGGGAGTGACTCTTACTTTGCTATGAAGCTGGCACGGTAGGGCCTCTCAGCACCACTCTGACCCAGAAGATCAATAATAGTAAGTGGTGGAGATGTTTCAGATGCCTTCAATTAAACAGTCATATGGAAAAAGAGTTTGTATTCCCCATAGCTGTAACGTGGATGTCTAATAGGGTAGGTCAGAAGGTTGTGTTGGGAGTCAAAGTGCTAGATATGCATCTGAAAATCCTTGCATTTGGATGGCAGAAGCTGGGGGGTTGATGTGGAGGTGGGATTTAAGACCCTTAATTCTATATAAATATAGCTTTGTGGTTTAATGTGCACAGCAGTAGCTCTGTGGTTTATCATTTACTGAGAACTATGCTTTTCTAAGAAAATGCTCTCTTCCTGGTGCATATCTAAGCCAAGGCCTCCGCTGTCATTTTGTTAACCGTAAGGATTACTCTTTAAAATAACTGTTTGGTAGTAATAAGGCCAAACAGTTGCCCAATTCACGCCACAGGTGATTTTAACAGAGATCATGTTGACTAAAGCTACTCTGAGCAAGACATCAGTGTTGCATTTGAGTATTTGCCAAGAAAAACCTGAAAGTTCCTAAAACTGGCTACAAGGACAAGGGATTAGCCTGTCCTTCCAAGTCTGTAAATAAGGTCCTCAAACACTTTTTCCGCTTGGGAACATGAACACTGACTCTTTTTTAAAGAAAAAATTAAAAAAAAACCCATGATTTTGTAGATTGCAAAGAGTCAGCTTTGCAGTTGCTCAGCTACCAGCATGTGGGTCATTTGATGTTCTTTTCTAATCAGGACTGCATTATGAAACTGCTGTTCCTTGCAGTGAAAGGTCACTGGATTTTTTATTTCTAGTTGCTGTTTGTATTTTTCTAATAAATCACACCGTCTGATAAACTGAATGACTGAAACCAGGGATCAAATGAAACCTCAAAACAAAATCTTTCCTTTGGCACACATATGGATCCTGGAGTTTGCCTGAATTTCCAGGCAAGGTACCTTTTTAATGAAGTGGTTGGTTATTGGGAGGCAGGCTAGATGAAGAAAATAAAGGGTGTGCACTCTGTATAGCTGTGTGAGCTTGGCCTGCCAGAATATTTTGGGTTGTTTGTAAGCACGGATATTTAGTTTCAGAATTAGTATAGGGGTCGAGTAGTTGACAACCCAAGCTGTTATGACTACATTCACAGCAGAGAAATATATCTGAGAGCAAATTCCAAAACATATAGCCTGATGTTTGTTGATGCTGATAAAAAGTGTCTTCTGCTGTATCTGTTCAGGAAAGACCAAAACCATTGCTTTGTCGCTGGGTTTTATGCAATGCAACTCCCGTGAAACGCCTCCATATAATGGATTATGCATAGAGAGTCCTTTATTCTCTTCTCTTTCCTCTTTCCCTTCTTTAAAAAGTAAAAAAAAAAAAAAAAAAAAAAAAAAAAAAAATTACTTTTATAGCTAAGGACTTGCTTGTTTTCAAATAATGGGAGTTGAACTGATGTAAAGCTGAAACAAGGTGATACTGAGTCAGACTTGGAGCTTTGTTTTTTGTTCGCTGGGACCTGCGCTGGGACAGAGCTTGGGTGCGGGAGGGACTGCGGCCAGGCTAGAGCTCCCTGGCTCAGAGCTGCTTGGCTTCGCCTCTCCCTGTCACTCCCCTGCCGCTGAAGAAAATATTTCCATTTGTTCTCTCCAGGTACTTTATGGCAGTGTGACGTGGCCAGAGAATGCAGTCCTCCCTCCGCGAGAGGGGCAGGACAGATGTCCTTTAATTCAATCACCCACTGCTTCTGGTGTTGAGCAGGCGGTCTCAGTTCTGCCGTCTCCGACCTTTTGAGTACTTGCCTTTGCAAATTTAGGATTCTTTTGATTGGAGAGGGGGTTTTTTGGGTGTCCTGTTGCTATAACTTATGGATACTTTTTTCCCTTAATGAAAAGAAGAGGAAAAGAGAAGACATAAACTTTCATTTGCAGATTCAACTGAGACACAAAGGGTGTGTTGTTCTGGCTCTCCCAGCACACTGGTAAATTTTTTGTGTTGGCAGAAAGGACCTGGACCTCAGAAGTCCTGAGCACTTCTGGTTTTCCATGCAAGACCTGGGCCCTGCAGTGTGAGCCAGCACAAAGTCTGGGAGCTGTGTCCGGCAGAGTGAGCTGCAGCCGGCAGCCTGCAAGGACAGAGCTTTTCCTGGGGTGGCAGGGGACCTTCCCAGCATCACTTCCCTGCTCGGCTGAATCCTGCTGCCTGTTAGGCATTGGACAGAGCTCTATAGGAAATATTTGAGGCTCTGCAAGTGCCATTCGCAGGCACCTGACTTTCCCCACAATACCCTGTGTGCCCGCGGCAAGTCACCCGATTCACCTCGTGTACCGCAGTGTTAGGCATGGCGCTGCCACGGCCTGGCCCTAAAGCTGCTGGGAAGATGCCCAGTCCCAATTTAGTGTCCTGCCCCCCCCCCCCCCCCCTCACATTTCACAAGTAAGTTTGCTGCAGCAGAGAGACATCTCCATGAGCCAGTGGGAACCCTGCCTTGGGACCCAGAATCCCAGCAACACCAAGGAGTCCCAGCAGCTCTGGGGGGTCCCAGTAGCTGACCACAGCCATGCTCAGCGTGGCAGAGGCTGAGATTCCTCACAGCACTGCCCCTCAGCTAATAAGGCCAAAGACAGGAGGATCTGACAGACTAAATACCATGTTCATTTTCTCCTTGCGGTTGTTTTCTGGCAGCCAAAATGATTCCCTGAAGCAAGAGGTGTCCTTTAAAACAAGGCAGTGGTGAATGCACGGATGCATCACTTAGGTTCAGAGGCAGCCTCCTACATCTGATGGCAGAAGAGATTGTAACTCCGATTCACTCACCCAAAGGAAGCGCTCCATCCTTGCTCGGAGGGCTTGCTTCCTCAGTGGAGAAGCATCGGTTTAAGCTGCTGCCTTGGTCTTCACCTATTCTTCAAGGTTTTGGAGGGAATAAAACCTTTCCACAGAAGACACGCAGCAGAGCTTGCAAGTGTTTAACCCTGTGTGTCAGCGAGAGAAAAGCAAAGGATATACTTCCTCTGGTGGGGTGTTTTCATACGCCCCGTGCTCATTCAGAGGAACAACTTGCTTTTTAGTTTTCTGTGGAACTGGCCCTCTTACCATGAAGAGCTTCGCTTGCATCCTCCGTCCCTTCCCCCCTCCCTCCCTCCAGCGTACACCCCTGCACAGCTGGGATTAGGGCTTTGGCCACAGTAGTGGGGACACTGCAGGCTTGCCCCAGGACCTGTCCCTCTGCTTTCTGCAGGTGACTCTGTGAAGACAGCTCCAATTTTGCCTCCAGTGGGAAATGCTGGCAGGGGGTTTGTGGCTAGCAAGGCCGGGGGTGTCCCTGCCTGCCTCCCTGCCCCCAGGGCCACTGTGGTTCCTGGTCCCTACCCAAGAAGGATGGCACAGACTGGGGCGCTTGTTGTCCCCTCCTGCCCCCGCCTCAGCAGTGGGCAGAGCGTGAGCAAGGTCAACGGGAGTGATCGCCATCAGGGCACTGGGTGCTGCTGGGAGCCAGGTGAGGGCTGGGGCGGCAGTAACCGTCTATGGCTCTGATTCAGCTTCCTGTCTCTCTCTAAGAAAGGATGTAAATAGCCAAAAGTTGGGGATTCCAGTGAAAAGAGCAGGCGGGTGTCGTGCAGTGCTGTGCTGTGCCAGCTGCGGCGCCCGGCCTTGCGGAAGGCCGGTAGTGGTGAGAGCTGGGGTTCTTGGAAGCGGGGGAGGCGCAGGCTGGTGCGGCGCTGCATCACCCCGTCACATCGGAGAGGAGGCTTCCTGCGGATGGAGAAGAGCGTGGAAGGAAAAACCTCTGCAGCCACGGTGACCTCGCCCCTGACTGCAGAAGGGGTGCACCCTCGCCTCTGCGCTCTGAGCCGCCGCAGTGCTGCTGGTGCCCCTGGAGCCGAGCAGACACCCCCTGTGCCATGGGCCACCCCCAGTGTGGGGAGGATCCCAAAGGGTTGCAGTGAGATTTTTTCATGGGAGCTTCGTGGCTTGAGATCACTGGCAAGGCATTGTCGCCAAGCTTTGTGTCCGTACTGGATGCTCGTACTCATGCCCACAGGTGTTGAACAACTCCCTCCTTATGGAATTACAGTCTCTCATTGCCAGTGTTTTCCATGTTCCCAACACAAGAGCGAATTACAGTGGTCATACAGAGGCTCAGACATCCGTGTCCTGCTAACATAAGAAGGGTGATGTCGCTCTGGCCTCTCCATCTCTCGAGGGCACTGGCTGGAGACACTGGGCAGTGAGGCGGTGAGCTCCACTCCCAGCTCATCTCATGCATCACCTTTGCATCAGCCAGGTAAAGAAATACCATCAGCAGTGCCTCACCGAGCTGGCTTCAAGGCCGTTCCCCCTGTTGCTGTTTCCTTACGCTCAGAAGGAGAGTGCTGAGGAGGCAATCCAAGTAAAGATGGCACAAAGGGGGGTCAGTTTTGTAGCACAGGCAAGCGTGTGCCTGTAATTGGGATAACGTTGTCAAGGGACTTGGTGGGTGTTATGCACCCACTGCCCACTGACATGGGCATTCACCTGCCTTGCTTACCTGTGACAGTAATCTCTGTGTAAATCCAACACCCTGGTACCTTTTTGATGAGGAAGCAGGGAGGATGGCTCACAACACGGTGCTGATATTGCCCATTTGGTGTCCATCTCCATGCTCTGGTGGCAGGAAAGCACCAGGTCTGTAATCAGTTGTATTTAAGGCTGTTACATACCTAAAAAATGCAAGAGCTGGGGGCAGAACTGCAGCCTGAGCTATTAATCTGGAGAAAAGTTTGAGAACATCGGAGCACAGCTTTCTGAGACCAGGTCGCAGTGACAGAGTTTGTGGCACATTTGGAAGGGGAGTATGAACGTGTTCACTTGGGGCAGACTTGTTAAGCCAGCTCTGCTTATTTAGAAGTAGCTGCATATTTAAGTGGAACTCAAAGAACTTGTTGGTTTTGTATTTTTGTACTCTAAGCCTAAATATTTACTTTGATGGTGGTGAAATTGCAGCTGAAGGTGGGAAACATAATGCTTTTTAAAGGGAGCAGTAACCTAATACAAAATACATTCAAGGCTGAGAAAAAACAGTAAGGATTAACTAGCTGTATCTTCTATGTGAAGGCTGTAGGGATGCTTCCAGGTTGCAGATAAAGCCGTTCACCCATAAAGAAATTATCAATGCAATAGATGCTAGTGAAAAACCCACAAAATTTCACATACAGATCAATTTAAATTTAGGAATATATTTGCTAGTAGAAGCTGGTTAATCCACTGGGTATCACTCTTGGAATAGGCTAAACCCACTGTTACTGACTTTAATGGAAAGGTGATGTGCTTTCCCCACCATCTTATCTTCACTTGCCTTCCCTTCACTTCCATGCCAATGTACTCTTTTTTCCCTTTTGGACTGCTCAAAATGGTTTCTGCTCTCTTTAAGAAATTCAGGCTCCACCTGTGTTTAATTAGATATTGGATAACCTGGGTTGTTGTATTACGAACATCTAGGGCAAGAGTCTAGAAAAACTAATCAGTCCTAGGTCAAAGAGCAATAGGTCCAGTGTTAAGCCAAGTGCAGTGATAGGAGGTACGGAGCATGAGAGCTAACAGATCTAGAACAATTGTTAAAAAAAATTATGTAAACCCTGTTGCTTGTAGCTGCTGGCTTGTAACATACTTGTGATTGCGTAAAGAAATGAACACATAAAATGTTCTTCCTCAAAGACACAGGGAAATTATTAATTTTTACAAGAGGTTTTCATACCCTTTTGTTCCTTTACATTCTTCTCTTGCTTCACAGCTTTAGGAATTGGGACTTACATTTGCTCTACAGGAAATTT
The DNA here is from genome assembly GCF_023634085.1 of Falco cherrug. Classification (NCBI taxonomy): domain Eukaryota; kingdom Metazoa; phylum Chordata; class Aves; order Falconiformes; family Falconidae; genus Falco; species Falco cherrug. The sequence goes on along the minus strand of NC_073699.1, from coordinate 91,359,067 downwards.
TAGATACACAAGGTAAATCCTACTTGCAAAAGCGAAGGATAAAGGAATTATTTTTCTTCAAATGCTCCTGCCGGCTTTCGAAGAAAGGAAGGAAAGCACAGCGTGCACACGTCTAAAGGAACTGCTCCAGTGATAATACAGCATTTCTGCAGCCCAAGGGGAGCATGGGGATCTGCAGTTTACTGCCTACCCCAATGAACTCTAATGCTAGAGGGAGACAGGGTTTGTAATGCTAGACAGGGAGACAGGGTGGTATCTTTAGAATGTTCCTGCTTTGGTGGTTGGTGGTGAGAACAGCGGCACTTTTGGGTGCACAGCCCTTCGATGCCATACATGCTGAATCTCACAGTTGTTCCTAGGTGGAGGGCATCTGATGCTCTGTCACAGGGCTTGTTCCTCCATCTGTCTTAATAAATTATCTGTGAGCTGTGGAAACCCTACAGCAGGAGGGGCTTGCTGCATTTTCACCTCAGGATAACCCACAATGTTGCATTTGAAACTAAGTGAAATAGCAGGCTGCAGTCCCTTCGGGCTGGGAGAGGAATGATCTCAGGTCTTCCCATATCCCTGCAGAGCAGGGTGAGCCCAGACCCCCTGGGTTAGATCAGAGGCATAATTTTGGAAGGAAGAGGAATGTACAGGCCTCTGGGTTATTTTTTTCTTTGAAGAAAAGTAAGTACTTCCAAATGTAAGTGTCTGAACTCCCTGAGGACGGAGGCATTGCTCTGCAATCCTGAGTTAACCCCACACTTCAGCCTTGGGGTGAAGGCATGGTTTGTCTCCCACATTTTCTCTGAGCTAGCTCTTGCTTAGCCAGCTGATTTCCAAGTCCTCTCTAAAATATTTAGAACTCCCTCTGCTCCAAGCTGGGAAGCCCCAATGCCACATATGGAATTGGCTGGACTCAGCCCTAAACGTGAGGTGCTCGCAAGGCTTGGGGATGTCATGGGTAAGCCTCTCCCAGGGCAAGGTGGGTAGGCACGTGTAGAGCCAAAGCTGGTTAGAAAGCCTGTGGCTTTGGCACCCTCTGCTTGGATATGTGAAGACATCCTTAGTTCTAAGAAATCTTTCTCAAGATCTCCACGCCACAGGATTTCATTTTTCTAGCTGCAGGCCCAGTGCAACCCATGCCATGTCTACAGCTGATGAATCTTCAGGTTCATTGGAAAACATTTCAGCCTTTAGCTGCTGAAATATATGAGTCTTTCCTCCTCCTCACCCTAAAATTTCAACAGCCCAGCAGTGGTACCCTTCCTCCTATAGTACCCATGATGCTGTCCTTCCTCACAGAAATGTCACTCCTGACGGTTGATGGCCAAACTCTCTTGCCCTTGACTTTTTCCCCTGTGAGCGAAAAGGAGCTCAGCTCTAATGACAAAAGCTCTGATGATTATAAACATCCTTATCTGCTCTCCCGAGAGATCTGCTATGCATCCACTTCTTAAGAGCTTGTGGTCTCCTTTCACTGCAAAGGTTCTGTGAGTCAGCAAAGCTCCTTGGAGTGCTCATGTACCTTCACAAACAGCTTTGTAAATGCTGGACTTTGTTTTGCAAAACAGCCAAGTAAAAGTTATCTGTTTATGATATGATACCTGCAGATGTATCCAAATGCCATCCAGCTTGCCTTTGTTAGGGCTGGTGCAGTTCTTCTGCCACTGGATCAACCCTGGTGCAGTTTTGCATGCCTTATGCCTTGAGATGAAGAGCAGGTCTTGCTTTGCCATCTGCAAATTGGCTGGGAGAGAGCTTGCTGGAGGGTAGTTAAATGTGTTTCTGATCTGTGGGAAAAAGTGTGATTCTCCTTAGGTTTGTAGAGGTTAGGGGCATAGTTAATAATAGGGACTATTAACTCATCTAGCCTACTTGCCCATGTGTCATGGATAAGTTGCACCCACATACTCATTTGCTAAGCCTGAAAAATTGTATATTGCAGTGCTTTGGGCCATGAAGAGAAGGGAAGATGAAGTGTCACCAAGTGGGCCAGAAATATAGTCACCAAGTGGGCCAGATTATTGCAGCAGGTAGAGGGATCACAGTGGTAGTCTTGTCTTCAAGCTGTGAGACTTTTCCAAACCATGCCATGCCACTGCTGTGTGGGGCCGCGATGCACAGGCTTCAAGCTAGCTATGGGTCCAGAAACACAAGAGCAGGTCAGGTCAGAGACAAATGCAACGCTGCTCCATGTCACGTTACCTGCACCAGTCTCATGTGTGGCCCCCAAATGTGGTGCTTCCCGCCTGGATAAGCTTCATATTCCTTTCACTGGGCTGGGACCACAGAAACAGGCATAATTAGGCTTTTCACACTAGGCTTTTAATCTTGTACTAGATCTTTTACTTTAATATTTTACTAAATGAATTTGTATCTTTTTGGTTCCCCCCCCCCCCCATCTTTTATACTTGTATGTCACTGCTCCTGTATCTCTTTCTTTAGTAGAAGTGTCCTTCTGTCTAGTCTAATAGTTTTAGGGTTTTTTTATTTTGAACTTGCCTGTGGAATTGTGGATGTCTTTTTATAAAACCATGGTTTTGTCAATTCTTTCTATTGTTCATTTCTGTTGCCAGTCAGTTATGCTAATACCTCAAGTTTGGGGATACTGATGCATTTACATTTCTGTCATACATTTCCTTGGTTGATGCTTTATTCTACTCGATCCTAATATGGTCACCATTATGCACAGCCACCTGCTAATTCTTCAATCTGTAAACTTTTTTTGTGTGTCTATCTGAATGAGGTCAGTACTCATCTCAAGTATGCTGGGTGCATGACCGTCTAAGGTATTTTTTGAATGACCCCATGAGATCTCCAGCAAATATCTCTAAGGCTGAAGTCACCAGTGATGGTAATTCCTCTTTCTACACATTACAAACAGATGGTTGAGGAGATGTTCCATTCACTGTTAAAATTTGTTCTGTAACAGATGCCTGCCAGCTGCCATTCCCTGCCCTGCTGTGTGATTTTATAGAGCTAACGAGATTAAGAAACTGTTGAAATCGATTTTTGCTTCTAAATACAGCAGATCTGATTCTGAAAATGGAGGGAGGGCTCTGTCTCAGGTGGTGCAAGCTGGCACAACTCCAGTGAAAAGTCAGTGGAGCTGAACCACTTCACATCAGCCACCACGCTGCCTTGAAGAGCAGCCTTCTTAAATGAAAGCGTCAGCATTAAGAAATCAACAACAAAAAGAAGTTTCCAGAGTAGAACAGCGGTGCAAAAGTGGGAAGAGGGGAGAGTTTGGGACAGTTTAAAAAACTACCCTTCACTCATACCAGCAGTTCAAAACTGCTGAGACTTCTTGAAAAACACCTTTCATTGGAAACTCCGGTACATCAGATAGCTTGTTTCTCAGCCTCGACGCCATGGCAGGAGGTTGTTTTGCAGCCTTCGAACTTGCTCGCTAATGAATCAACACTTCCCACCTGTAGCCACTGGGGCTGAAGCCACGGAACCTCCCAGGCTGAAATCCTTCTGCTGATAAAAATCTAGAATGAACTCGGCCTGAAGCTGTGGAAAAATGCAGATGTATATTTTGAGAATCCATGGTCAGGCTTTGAACAATCAGATGAGTATTAAGAGACAAAAAATGCGGTAGTTTAAAAATAACAGATCTACTGCATGGCAGCCATAAAAGGAGATTTTAAGGAAAGGAACAGAAAAACATGCCAGACGAAAGTATTAGGAACAGCGGTTGATACGGCATGTACAAATTACAACATATATATCCCCTTTCTCACTAAAATACATGTGAGAACCTTACAGAAGCAGCCAGAGAACACTGTTGAAACTATTAGTACAATGTTTACTACATCTTCTTATCTCTGTAGGCTTTTGCTGAATGCTGCTGTTGTGTCTCCAGCCAAAACTTAAACGCATGTCAAAGCTTTAAGAAATGCTTAATTGAACAAACCTAACTTAAAACATTATAAGCTGTTGGAAAGCATCTGTGACCCAACAGATGTGAATAGTGAAAAATGACATTCAGCATGACCTTTCCTTTCCCACTCCTCTCACAGTTCCTTTCTTCTCAGTAGATGTTTGAATCTCTACCATCTTCTTAGGAAGTCTTCGTGCTGGCTATGCTTAGTTCACTGTATCCATCCCACCAGGACCACTAGTTGCAGGGTCATTATTCCTTCTCTGTATTGTAAAGGGATGAGAAGGCAGCTTCAGGTCTTGGCAGCATCCTCCAGCTAGTCAGACACTGTCACGGTCTTCTCAAACACCCTCAGCCCCAGAGAGCAGGACTCTGAGGTCTGTCGTGGTTTGAGCTAATTGGCAAAAGAGTTCAGGCCTACCACAAATGTCCCCTGCCATCACCACCCCACAAGCCCAGCCCATCTTAAATCACTGTTTGCCTGCTGCCTACATCAAAAGTCTTTTGTGAAGAGCACAGTTGCTCCTCTGTGACTGATCTACATGGTGCAGGTCATCAGCTGCTTATGAGCTTCTTCTGTTTTTCAGTTTTTGTCTTTAAAAAAAATGCATATGAGGTCATGTTAGAGAGTCTTGTACTTCTCCCCTAATTATAGAAAGAGGAGCCTTGTTAGGCTACATGTGATTTTCAGTGTTAGCTCCTCACCTGGGAGGATGAGTGGGTTTCCGTACTACAGAATAGGTGTCTTTGCAAGTTACAGCACTTTGATTCAGCAAACCCCCCCAAAACCCTGCTTTATTTTCTGGAAGTCCAAAGGATGATCTTAGAATTACTGAGCCTTTCCTCAAGGTGACTTTGAAAGCCACCTCCCTCACCCCAGCAACGAGATCTCCATGCATGGCATACAGCTGTGACAGTCCCTGGAGAGCTTTGTCCAAGCCAAGAAATGAAGAGCCCCGTCTAATGGGGTCACCGGCTGCTAATGAAGTTGCACATTCATAAACTACAGCTACAGCCCTCAAGGGAAACTCCCTGTCATCCCTGCTTCAGGAGGCGCAGTTTGTCTGTGTCATAGGAGCTCGTAGGACCTGTGAGAGCTGCTGGAGGCAATCTGCTGTGTGGGCTTTATTTTTTACACACACACACACACACCCGCCCTGGAGCTGGTTCTTTCATTCCCAAATTGAATTGAGCAGAGTTTTAATTTTGGTGCCTATGTCAATTTGTCAGCAGTAGCCAAATGAGATGGGAGTTATTCAGATTTTTTCCTCCTGTGGAGGATCAAACAACAAATCTGTGTAAGGAATTCCTGATGGAGAAACCTAAAAGGAAGATTATGAATTTTCAAAGCCATGGCCTTGTAAACCAAGCGTCTCTGCAGACATCATGGAACAAGAGCTCATTAGGAGTAATCATCTAAAACCTGACTGAAATCTCTGTAGCTTTTTTGACTTACACCAGATGAAGATGTAATCCATTCACCTAGTTTTAAGTCCAGACACACACTCTTGCTGTGTAGACATAATTTCCTCTGCATGCTGTAACCATTGCTTTGCACTATGACAGGCAAATGTTTATTGGGCTTTGTATGGCGCAGCCTGAGCGTATAACACATTTCTTTATGGCATTTGTTTTGCTATATGTGATGTATATTGTTTATGTATTATTTATTTTATTATATATAAATAATTATTATTATTTATTGATGTGAATTTTGGTGGTTTTGCCGGTACTTTATCTGATGCTTGAGATCACTCATTTATGAAGTGCAAGTGTGACATCTTGGGAAAAATAACTTCCAGTCACTCAGTACTAATCTATCATGTTGACTTTATTTCCGTTGCAGCGTACTGAGAGCAAACAAATTCCTACTATTCCGTGCGTTTCAGCTAAATGCCTTTTCCAAAAGGCTAGGGAAATGCTTGTGTCATGGAAAAACCAGCATCCAGCTATGCAGAAAATAAAAGAGGTGCAGTGGATCGGGCTTCAATGAGCACTTAACAGGTTCAGACTAGCTTGAGCTTACATTAACTGAACCACTGAACCCATCCAAGCTGAACAGATGTAGAGCATTTTGGATATGCAGTTAAAATATGCTTTAGCATGGTGTTCTTTATCTGCAAGTAGTAACATAACCACCTGGACAGCTGTGCTGAAAATTACTGCGTGGTGTGGGCAGGAGAGAGGGGCACTTTGCATCCACACAAGGCAAGCTGCTCTCAGGGTCTCTGAGTAGGATATGCCCCTCTGCCTCTGAAGATGCACCTAAGCTCTTGTTCTTTTTTTTTTTTTTTCCCCTCAAGTGTTTGTTCTGGGAAACATGTGTTGTGGGATATTCTTAGGATTTCAGGTGGCTCAGAGGCAGAGGGGCTAAGTAGATGACTTTGTTCCCTCTGCAAGAGCCTCACTTTTGCATGCCTCTGATGTCTTGCTAGTGTGATGCTACTTTTTCCTTTCTAAGGAGCCGGTATCTCAAAGTCAGCGTGGGGATTGCACCAAAAATTGCCATCTCACTGGAAATAGTGCTTCTAAAGCTGAGTGTAGTCTTTGCTAACTAGACAGTGTTGCTACCACCCCTGTCGCAGCTGTTGGCCATTCTACAGTACTTTCTGCTAGAGAATTTTCTTTCTTTTTGACCTGGGGAAAAAAGCCAAGGTCACAGTTACATAGTGCGCACTGTTAGGCTTGGACAGGTGATAATGTGCCTGTCCTAAGTAATCACAATACAGTTTGTATCATTGTTGTGTCTGCAGTTAATTTAGGATTCTTTAAAGCAAATGTTCGGGGGGAAAAAAAGTGTGTGATTGCAGTTTAAGTGGTTTGTTGTGGTTATTACAGCATCCCTGGCTCTAGCAGGCAAATCAGGAACATTGCAGCTCAGCATTTTCTGGGTTGTAGGGATCTATGTGTTGGCTTAGGCTTTGCTAAAATATAAGTGGTATATACAATTGCACTTGGCCATTAGCTGCTTCTTTTTGATATGAGTCCAAGTGCTAGGGATATAATTACTGTGAATGTTGCATCCTGCAGTCTGGAAACATAAGCTCAACATGCATTGGGTTGGTCTTCAGAAAGAACTTGCTGAGGGCTGCAGTGGCCATTCCTGAGGAATCATCCCACAGCCCTGAGTTACACAGCAAGCCCTCATCTATGTCATCTCCTCTCGCAGTCTCATTTTGCCTGCAATAACTGTGTTAGACGCCATTGCAGCCTGACTCTGCAGCCTGATGCTGACCCAGGCATAAGATGTGGGATTCATCCTTTTCCAGGGACTAACTTTAAATACTTACAACAACATGGAAAAGCTTCAATAGGGGAGAGACCCACTTAAAAAGGGATACTCTCTTATGGAGTAGTCTTGTGGGTCATCTTGGTAGTCCTTGTAGTGAGCAAGAGAGGCAACAAACCTTGATTCTCCCAAAAGGGGACTAGTAGCACGAGGATAATACAAGTCCTCTTTTTGTAAGGTCTGATCCTGACAGTGATCTGTGCAGGCGCATACCAGACCAAAGCCAGAGCAAAGCCAGATAGACAGCCAGCACCTAGAGACCTAAGAAAGTACTGCTGGTACAAAATTAGGACATCAATACTCACAGCAACTGAGAGGGGCTGTCTAAATTTGGGACTGGCATGCCTAAAATCACAGCTAAAGGTATGGATCGCTTTGTGGGCCTGCCTTAATGCTGTTGGTGTTGAAGGGTTCAGCATTGCCAGCTGCCAAGCGTAAGCCTTCCTAAGGGATGGATGGTCAGCACCTCTCAGGCCAAAACAATGCTTGAAATCTGCTGGACTCAGTGGATGAAAACTGGAGCTAAAACTGCAGCTGAAAGTTTGGGCCAGGCTATAAATAAAGTAGCTAAATAAACTGAGGATAAATTGTTTTTAAAGGAACCAAGTAGAGGGAGGCACCTGTCCACACGCCTTGCACTTCGCCGTTGGGATGTGGCTTAGTTGAGTCTTTTTGTGGTGGGTGACAAACACAGTGTGTGCTTACAACAAATACATTTGGACAAACATGGATGCTTCATGGTGGTTTTTTTCCCCCATAAGCAGTTTGGTAAGGTTTTCTGTGAAATTTGATTAGCAATAGCCTTTTGATAATGTGTAATTGGTGAATTTCCTATGCTAAACACTTTGTTTTACAAACTTACTGTCAAAGAAGGGAAGAGATTCTTACACAAGACAGGAAAAAATCCCCTGAAAACTAAACAGGTCTCAAAATACTCTTCTCTAGATTTTGGTTTTGCACTGTACTCTGAATTTGACACAGCAGAAAAGTTTTCAGCTAAAGATAGATGGGATTTTATACAGACAGACTTGCTTTTTCTGTCCTGTGTGTATCTATGTATATATTTATATATATACCTAGTTTAGAGAAGAAAAAGATGAAATATGCCTTCTTTAGCTTTGTAATAAACTCAAACTTAAGAGCAGCCAGAGGAAGACTTTGGCTGCATACTCAGCCTCTGCAGGTAGAGTCTCATTTCCAGTTTGTTCTATAAACAGATTCTTTTCTTCCATTATTTAAAACTGTTCAGCTGCTTCTCTGCAAGAAAACAGCAAAGGCAATTGAATACAGCCTTGGTCACATAAGTGGCTCTTGTCTCAAAAGCTAGTTCGTACTTGATGCTGTCGTAGTTTTTCTTTTCTCAGTCCCATAAAGGTCCTTTTCAGAGTTGAAGAAATTCCAATTAGTGAGCACTGGAATTGGTGTGTGAGCAAAAAAAGTACAGTATATAGCGTACTGCTATAAAATTACATATAAATATTTACATACCCTTTAATGTCACCTCACGTTCAGTTAAGCTGTTGGGGTTTTTTTTTTTCAGTTTTACTCTAATCTTCATTTGGCCATTTCAAGCATGAGTAACATTTTGAATTATTTTTAAACTTCCAACATCTTCTCTGTAAAAACAGTGTAATTGAAGGTGCAGGTGGCTGAGCTGAGTTCAAAGGATTAATTTGCCGAGGAGACCTAGGACTTTCCGACTGTATTTCTGTGCTTTAGTTTCTTAATAAAGCCACCGTGTTATCCTGAACTTAGGCTAACTCCATGGTTACGGTGGTGTCGATTAACCATAGCATCAAAGAGAAGAATTTAGCCTGAAGCAGCCAATACAAGGATTTTTATTTTCCTCTCCTCTCCTATTTACCAAGCATGGACAAAGGGACAGGTTGCTACGTATTCTTGTTACACCTTATCTAAATATATTGATCAGTTCCTCCAGACTCTTATCTGTTTGCTCAGCAATGGCTCTGGTTCATTCATACCGGGATTGCAGGGGAGCTGAATGGATACAGCCACGTGAAAGGTACCGGTGGGCTGGTTCAAGCTGGGTGACACCGTGTCTGGCTTCTCTTTTGTTTTTTTTTCTGGCTGGTTGTTTGACATCCACCAGGCTCTCTGTTCGTTAGGTTGACATGATGAATAGAAGGCAGCAAGTGTAATTTGGGTAGTTAGGGCCACCTGGTTGATAAATATAATAAACATCCACTACTGCACCTCTTTCAGCACTGCGTGTGTCAGTGAAGTGCAAACTGGAAAATGAATGATAGTGAACGGGAGTCTTCAATCGATGTGAAGATACTAGCAGTGTCCAGAGTCACACTGGTTTCTTTTGCCCCCTGTCTGTTGCAGCACTGGTGGTCCTTGTACAGTGGGGGGAGGAGACTCAGTCCACAGGATCCCCAACTCCAGCTGATTTTAAACAGTGTCTTTGCACTTAATGCTCCCAGCCTGTGACTTTGCCAGAGCTGAGCTCTGCCAGTGCCAACCTCAGCAGCGTTACCGTGGTCAGGGATGTGGCGTGGGCTCGAGTCCGAACCAGAGATGCACATGTGACTTGATAATATTGATTCGTAGATGCACCCTTGGACTCAATGCTGATCAGTGAAGGCAACACTTAGGGAGTATGGGAACAGCCTTGCACTGGCCAGTGAGTGTAATGTCTTTAGCAGACTTTACATCATGAAGCGGTTAATGAATTCTTTTGTACTGAAGGGCTGGATTCAATAAAAAGTTTCTGGGGCAAGTTACCATAGCCTGCCATACTGCAGCGTGTCGTCAGGCAGACCTTTTTTTTTTTTTTTTCTTTTCATTTATTTTTTCTTCCCCTTTTAATTTTAAATTGAGTACAGCTGACTGCCTCCAATGCTGTTAACAATGGCACTTCTTTCCCTGGGACAATGTAACATTTAAAACAGATAAAAACCCATGTGGGGCTAATAAAAGTTTGCCCCCATCCTCATTCCTGTAGGGCAAGTTTCCCCATCGTTAACATTTTAAGTAGCAAGCAAGTATGAATATGAATGTAATTGACTTTTACACACTATTACTCATCAGCGGGTAACTCCGAGCAGGCGTCATTGGAAGCATGTGCTGAATCTCAAAGAAACTGCGTGGCCCAGCAGCAGGGGAGCCAAGCAGAGCTGCACGAGCTGCAGCCTCACCGGGGACTGAGAGGTCCATGGGCAGACAACTGTGTGGACCAGAGAGCTGGGCATGCCAGTCCAGGTGCCCCAGTCCAGCAAGAGCAGGAAAATGGGAAGGATCCACTGATGACACTCAGCATTTTGCCCCAGCAGGAACTCCTGTGCACTCCTTCTGGTGGCTAATGGAGAGAGGGAGCCAGTCAGCAGGTTCCTGTTCCAAATTTTCCATGTGAATTGCGTGTGCAGCTTGGTTAGGGGTCTAAATTAAATCCTCTGAGTGTTGATCTTTCTGTCCGCAGCAGGGAGAAGGCACATGACTTGCATGCCTTCCTGGACAGAGAGAATTCACTGAATCCTTTCAAAATTCCCTGCAAACAACATTACGATTTCCAGGGCACTATAAAAGCAGTAGGTTTTATAAATGCACTTTGAGGTGGCTTCTCTCCTGAGCCGTTTCTGCACAGTATATATGTGCTTTTACATGATTCAGTCTAAATTCTCCTTTAGTCAGCAAACCGACTAGTTTTAAAATTGTGTGTGTGCAGCAGGGGGGTGTGTTTTCACTGTCCTCCATACAGAGCTCATTCCAGAATGTCCATGACTGGAGTCTACCTTTGCTTTTGGTGGTCTTTGGAGTAGGGTCCGTGTTGCTTTGTGTATTTGTGAGGGGGATTCCCACTCCACCTCCACTCCCCAAAAAAATGAAAGTTCCTATGGGTGCTATGATGGGAAGGTGGCTGCATTCGTTTCCTTCACCTCCTCCTGGTCTCCTTGTTGCTGGACATCTCTTGGTTGCCCCATCAGCTGCTGGTGGCTGTAGCCAGCAGAGCTGCCTGGCTGCCAGGCCGAGCCCGTGCCCTGCCCTTCCCACCAAAAACTCACATCAGTAACAGGACTGAGGAGTCACTGCGGTATGGACTGTTTTTATTTACCACTCTAGAAATAAAATTGCTCCGCACTGGTGTTTACCAACTATACATTCCAGCCGAAGCACGAATGAGTCATTTTTACATTGCTCATAGAAAATAAAAAAAGGCTTAAACACCCACAAAATTTGCTTACTCTTCAGGTGTAGCCCCCGGAAGGGTGAGGACAGCTTCCGCCGTATTCTGGTTGGAAATATCACTCACATGACTATTGGAACGTCAAACAGTCCCTCCCAGTGATAGATGATGTGCAAAAAATAAGGAAAAGGCCATGAGCTCAAATCCTAAGGACAGGGTTTTTTTAAAAAAATGCTGAAATGCAAAAAAGTGTACTTGACTTTGGGAAGGCCTTTTCATGAGACGCAAGTAGCCTGGCACTGTTACACGGTGGTTGTAGAGTTAAGCCAGTCTTTATCCACACAAATACAAAGTTATATCTTGTGATGTGGCTGCCTACAAACTGATACAGATGGTCATTTTATTCAGAACAACATGCACAAAAGTATCCCAGAGGTGAAGCTGAAAATACCCGCGTTGCCCTTGAGTGCTGCTCCCTCTCTTTCCATTAGTGCAAAATGATTCACAGGCTTGAAAAGACGAACATTGATCAAAAGACTGAAGAGTTATTTACTGGTGTGGGATGGGACAAGATGTTGTTTTAGCCCAACAAACAGTAACTGCGTTCAGAGGTGAGTATTGCCAAGGGAGCCCAAGGCGGTGCTTGCTTACTAAATTGGGTAGAATGCAGGGATTTCACCAAATGCAAATGACAATGAACAATATGTGTGACTCAATATATCCGCTATGCTTTCAATGTGCAGTCAGGGGGTGGTATAGCTGACCTTTTAAAGTGATGCTTTTCAAACCACATTGTTATGATTATCAAAGTGTTCATTTTAGAATATAATATTTGGACCCACAGCCATTAATATTCGGATGTATTGTTTGAAGGCTATTTTCCCTACTGTTTATAAGAAAACACTTCCAGGCAGCCCCTAGAGTGTCATACTTTTATTTCTATGTCTAACCAGGGGCGAAAATTTGCCGTCAGTTCTCCCAAGACTTGCTGCACACCTCTAGAATACTTCAAGTCACGTATGGAATTAGCTAAAATAAGTTTGATGGTGATGTTGTGAGTCCTTCCTGTGTGCCAGAAATAGTCTTCAAGAACAATATGAGGCGAGAAATATTCTCTGCTCTTTAGCCTCAGCTTCCTTCTATCTGAAAGCCATCGGTGGCATCACTGGCAGTGCAGAGCAGATCCCAGCACAGCTGTGGGGTGAATCCAGTTTTTCAGTACTGTAAGAGAAAGAAAAAACTCTGGCATCAAATTTATAAATTTAAGTGTAGAAAAGGCAACAAAAGAAATATTTAAAATAATCACAGCACAGTGTCTCCAATGTTGCCAGCCCAAGGCCAGCAAACAGACTGGAACAAGGCCCCCGCAAGTCCGAAGAGAGGCAGTTTTGCCGGGATGCATTTCCTCCCTGTCCTCCATCAGCCAAGCCAAAAAACTTAACAGGAAAAAAAATGAAAAGGAAGCCGTACAGAGCAATTTGGCTGCACAACGGTACTCATTACAAATAAATAGCCTGGCCTTGGCTCCTCCATGGTACAGGGACTCAGTGCGGTGCTCAGGGGCCAGGCGAGACGCTGCCGCTGTGACCAGTGGTGGCCACCACCCTGGTCCCTGCAGCACTGCTTGTCCCCAAGCAGTCACCCCTCCGGGCTGCAAGGGGTCTGGTACAGGCTGGGCCGACCACAGTCACAGCGCAGCTTTCGGTCAGATACCTGATCGGGTGAAGAGTTAAGTACTAAAAAAATAGCAGAATTTTCTATTGGGTTGAAGTGCCTTATTTTGATCATGGAGGTCAGACACAGACTTGGGAATTCCCCCAACTTGGTTTATTTGCAGATTTGTTCAGACAGTTTCTTTTTTTTCTTTCTTCTTTTTTTTTTTTTTTCAAATAATCCTTTTTTTATAATAATCTCATCTTGAAACTTGAGAGGAAGGGAATGTATGGGTGAGCAGCTAATATCAGTGACTTCTGGAAACTCCCTTTTTATGATCTCTCTCGTTTAGCAGCTGTACTGTTTTGATGCTTTCATTGCATTAAAAAGCTATTTGACAACACTGCCAATAAAGTAACTTCATCTGTTCCAGTAAAATTAACTTCAGCTCGCAGTAAGTTTGAGAAAAGCACTACCAAATAATATTAATATACAAACAACAGGGCTTTGATCTAATATATCATAAAGAAGAAAAACATCAGAGGTGTTAGGATCGGAGAAGGGAAAGCTATTTTCCTTTTTCTTTACTGGTTATATGCCTGGTTCAAATATTATTTTAAGAGCATACATGTAGCATCTAGTGACTGGTAGATGTAAACATTGGTTTGAAATTAATTTTTAAATATCTCTTTAGACAAAGCAATATATTTACTGATTTAAATCATACCCATCTGGACATGTTTATCAAAATCAATCCTTGTCTACTATAAGCCATTTGCTGCCATTGCCACCCTCTGGCCAGGGACAAATAACCATCCTGTTACTGACCCAGATCAACAAATATCCTGATTAAACAGGCACATCTTGCTACACGTCCAATTGCTTCCTATACAGCATCTTGCCTTTAATACGAAATCTGGACAGCTTTGTACAAAATTTATTTACTGATTTTATCTTCAAAACAAAAGTCATAGTCCGGGAGAGGGGCAGGGGGGAGGGAGCATGTTTTGCAGACCGTGAACTCTGATCTGATAGTTTCATCCTTCTGTCATCTCTTTAAGTGCCCTATTTAAAAACCGAAGGATCTCGTCCTTTTATGTTTTTGTAATAGAAGACACAGTTTTGGCAATATATAGTGAAAAAAAGAAACTTAATTACAGACCGTAAGAAGCCATTTCTCTCACACAGGGCATACATGGTAATACTGTGGATTAAGGATGAAATTACTACAGGGGCATAATAACCAACTTTAATAATCTTTTTGCATTTTCTTAAGAGTATCACAAAAAGAAATATTATAGCAATCACAGCTTAATGTTGGAGTACTTCAGTAACAGTCCATTATGTACTGTTATTTTGTGTGTTATTTTGTACTAATCATACTAACGATCAATTTTATTAATCATACTTGTTGTTGCTGGTTTACCGCTTTCCTTCACAAATGATCTTAGGTCCTAATATTTGGGCCTCTGAAACAAATTTGAAAAACTGATAGGAAAAATTATTCTTCTTAGGGGAGCTGCTTTTCACTTAGATGCTCACAAGCAAAAGGTAAACCAGGCCCTCAGGCTTCTCTTTCCTGTGCCTTTTGGTACCATACCAGGTGCATATCACAAATGCTGAGATAGCATTCTCTACAAATGGTCAATCAGAGGCAAAGAAAGGCAATAATGTTTCATCCTGTGCATCATTAGTAAGGGGGAAGGAGGAGAAGGACTTAGCAGAACAACTGCATCTTTTGTTTTTAAGTTCTTTGGAACAATTCTGCCAGGCAGTGCGTTTTCCCTCTGTTTCATTTGTCTTTGTTATTTTCCTATCTAATTAAAATTCTACACAATGCTGTCATGAAATTGTTGTCCGTTTAAGGTCACAAACAGCGTCTGTCCTAATGAAATATGAATTGCATTAGTTAAGTGAATTGTGCACTTATTGTGTGTTGTGAATGGACTGAGCGCACTTATATTCTTAATATATACTGAGCATTTTATCAGTCTAGGGAACATGCAGACATAGAAAATGCTGCTATCATTCTTTGCTTCACAATGGGGAGATTTAATTGGCAATAGATGGGGCTAAGCAGTATTTGTGAAGGACAAGAACTGTAAGATCTCATACAGGCATCTGCTAGCTGGAATGAGATCGTCTCTACAGTGGTCTGGGTCACAGTCCTGAGCAGAAAGCTTGAATAAAATCAAAACATTATTTATGCACGGTGTCTTTGTGATGTCTGTAAAGACTGGAAGACCCAAGGAAGAGGAGCAAAACATCTGTGGCTTTCTGCAGCAGCAGGCTTTTTGGGTTAAATGAACGTCGTAATTGAAACCCTCAGCACACAGTCCGGACCATTCCCTTCCGGGGTCTTCCTGGTCTCTGTGCAGATGCTACACCCCTACCCTGGTAACACAACACGCTTGGCTCCATTCGCAATGGGAGATTCTTCTTTGAACTGTGAGAAGTTCAGTTTGGCATGTGGAGGACCTGGCCAAAGTCAAATGAAAACAGGGGAACTCGTTCTGCTGACCTCAAGGCAGTGGGTAAAACAGGTGCTTAAGGGGAGCGCGGGCTCTAGCACTCAGCCTTTACAACGTCGAAGGTGGGTATATTGCACCTGTAACCACCCAACGGCGGACTCTACTGATGAACCAGCTGGGGAAACAGCAGTGGAATACTACATTTAATTTCTTTACATGGGTCTTGATTTTTCACTTAGCTGTCCAAGCCATTCAGCATTATACATACGTATGCAAGTATTGATGTATATATATACACGTATATGTAATATAAATATGTATATGATATACATATGCATATACATACGTCTCCAATGTGTAGTCTTTAGATTTACTTACAGAGGGAAATATGTTTGGATTCTGCATGATACTTACGTAAGGTAATAGCTCTGAATGTAGTACCTTCCAGTTACTCTTTAACTTGACAGGTGTGGAGAGATATCTATTGTTCTGTCAAATAGTGCCTCCCTTAGCTCGAAATGATATTTCATTCAACAATAGGCTGAAAGGAAAGATAAGCAATGTTCAGGTTGAAGTGTTTTGGAGAAATTTCTCCTTATCATTTCCCACTCAAACACTGAGGAGATATGCAAATGCAAATGGCAGACTTTCTTTTACTACAGCAAACTAACACAGGAATATAAAACCACTTAAGATAAACACAGCTAAAATTGACTTGCTGTGATACACAATTCCCAAAGGGAAATACCATGACCCTTTCTAAAAGAGTAACAGAGAAGAGTATCTGTCCTTGATCTCAGCAGGCATGGACAACCTCTTTGTGGGGGACTTCCCAGCTCTGTGCACGCACAGAGCCACTTGTAATTTCCCGCTGCAGGCACTCCTCCACAGCTGCTGTAGCACACACCTTCCAGGAACACTCTTCCACATGCCCCAGTCAAGTACTTCAGTTACCACCATCCACAGATGATGCGCAGAGATACAGAGATTAAACGAGGCACTCTGGCACTCTCGCTTGCATCTGTAGGCAAGGACTTCCCCTCTGTGCTCAACAGAGGCGGGGAGAGGTTTCTCCAGAGGGCAGCTTGGGGACAGCCACATTAGGCTGCTGCTTCTCTGAATCACCTTCTGGAAGAGTTTCTCTCTCTCGTTGTATTGATTGAACCTAAGGGGACTCGCCTCTGGGTGTAGTTGTTGCGTTGCAGAAGTGCTTCAAGCAGATGAGTTTCCCGCACTCCCTAATCCCTCCCGGACAGTCATACCTGCTAGATCTGACTAAGGAATTTCCCACCTAGTGTCCACGTCACCCCTTATCTCCTCTCTCTCTTGCTTTGAATTTTCGGCATTTACCATAGTACCCACAGCTCTAGCTGAGCTACTGTCGAATGTCCCTGCCCGCATGAAAGGGTTCGGGAGGTGAGTAAGAAGGGGTGGGCGTCTGCAGTGCTTTGGCGAGGTGCATCCTGGCAGAGTCACGGCAGTGGGCAAGTGACTGAGAGCGAAAGTGGTGGGATGGGGTGTGACGGGTGATTGACAGTGGTTGCTTAGTGGTCTGAAAAGAGGTGAGTGAAAGTACTCGGGTGAGGGGGAGGGGAGTTTGGGAAGCACGGCTGACCGTGAGAAAGGCACCACTATGTTACCCGTGGCGCACTACAGGCATATATGCTGTATTCTCTTCCATGAATACAACTTTAGAAGGCTTGATGTCGTTAAAAATATTCACATACTTCTATCTAAATATAATATAATGATGTATAATTGAAGAGGGGAGGAAATGAAAGAGATTCAAGGAAGGATGAAAAATAAAAATAAACCAAGGAGTCCTCTAGGGAGAATAGATAAGAAGCAAAGACTGATACAGCCTTGCAGACTTTAACGCGGCTTTGTTGTCTTCTGCAGTGCCATCACGTGCAGGGAGACAGCCTGTGGCCCTGCTCCTACGGGTGGCCCTCCATGAGGACACCTGCACTCAGGCTGCCCCTCTGCCCCTGGGTTCAGCCACAGGATCCAGCTGAGGCTTTGTGGAGCCTTATCTGCCCCAGCGCCATCAGTCATACCTCTGTGGCCCCTTGCAGCATCCACCCCAGCCCCGTGGTGCAGGGACACCTCTCTAGGTGGCAAGGGATGGCCCTCAGAGCAGCCTGGGAGAGCCTGCTCCCCCGCTGTAATTAGTTCAATTAAAAACCCACAACTAACCGTCACAGTCATCTATAGCTGGACAAAGGAGTGAAGGCAGCCATACGTGAACAGTAGCATTTTATACCCTGGCACAGGTTTCAATTTGGTAGCGTTAGCAGGTTGTTTAGCTTTATTTTCAGTTAAATAAGGAACACCGCTCTCTTTTTGTTTTTAATACAGCCTCTTCCCTTTATGTTGCTCCCATTGTATGTTTAATTACTAGTCCTTCTATTTGGATAAAGCACATGGACAAAACCAAATTTTTATTCTGTTTACTTTTTAGTTTTCATTATATATTTTAGGAAAATGTTCCTTTTAATATTAAAGAACTTGCGTGTTTTGAAAATGTCTTGAACTTCTCTTCTTCATCTTTTATTATAACTAACATTTAACTTCCAGGTTTTTTTTTAATCCTAGTCACGTTAGTTTTCCATATAAAAAAGACATACTATATTTTTTTCTTAAGTTAAAGGTACTATGTTGCTCATGTTTTTAAATTTCTGTACAAATCTTATGTTAGGAATCCATGGGTTTTGTCTCTATCAATGTCATTTTTAGTTAGATAAACACTAAAAAGTGTAGAAAAAAATCTTTGTAAAATACACAAGGATGCAAAAGTGCCCTGCTCAGCTAGTACGCAAGTATTAAAAATTGCCCTTCTTCACCAAAATCATGATCCATCCAGCACAGACCGTGCCTGCACCTGTGCTCAGCACCACCTGCTTCAGATGAAGGTGAAGAAATGCCATAAGAGATGAACTTAGGATAATCTCTTCTCTCTCCTATCCTTTCCCCTGTACTGCGTAGTCCCCCTGAAGACCCCACACTAATTTTAAGAATTCATAGATTGACTTCATCCCTCAAGCATAAGGCTTCCATTATTATTACCATTGCCATTACCTTTAACGTTACTGTTACCGTTACCAATACCATTACCGTTATCAGTACTATTACCATTACGAATACCAACACTAATACTAATACTATTATTTTGGAATAACTTTTAAAAGCTTTTGTTTACTACAGAAACATTTAATAATTCTTCGAAGCTTGCTAAACTCACTTCTCAGCATCCTGTAGCAACCATCTAATTTAAATACCTTATATATTAAAATGGTCTAATTGTGAATCCCATGGAAAAGTATGTCCTCTCACCAACTTTGAATTTCCTGTCTTTCCTGTAAGGAAATTGAAATCCCTCTATTTTTTGCATGATGAGGACCAGGAGTGCTGGATCTGCATCCCTACGTTGTCTCTCCCTGTCACTCACTCAGCCCTTGTTCAGTTTGCTGGTTGCTTACTAATGCGGCTGGTTCCAATGCCCTGTCAAATAAACTGCAGAAAATTCAAACACAATTTTCAGAAAATATTTTTTAAATCCCAAAAATTTGAATTCAATTATTATCAATGCAATGATTATTAATGCATAATATTACAAATTTAGAAATGGAATCAGGAATTTAACTTCCTCTGTCCCCATTCAAACTGTAGCTTTGTAACGTATTACTTGGCCCAAGACTTTCACCTATCTAACTTCAGACAACCAAGGCAGGAGGTCCCCTCCTCTGAAACTCAAGTCTATTTGTTTAGACGTCTACTCATGTGTTCAGGAATGTAACTTGAAAGCACATTTTTTGTAGATTTAGGGAAATGGGATGCATTACAGTGAGAATGAGAAAGAACTCACTTGGGCAGTACAGTACTGACAGTCATTTGCCCAACCAACAGCCCACCATTTTATTAAAACTTAAGCAAGCAGATAAAAAGATAGCAACCCTTATTTTGACTGGGGACTGGTTAAAATATCTTACCTTCTGTTAAGGACCCTTGATCTTACAAAGCTTCTGCTTCTTTACTTTCAAATGTTCTGAAATCTGACAAGTATCTGTGAGAAACTGAGGAAGCTCAGACACTGGAAGAGCACCTGGGAGGGGAAGGGTGGCTCTGAGGCACAAGCTGGCCAACGCTTTGTTGTAAGAAGCCAGCCTCCTGATGGAAGAGAAGCTTGGCTACAGAGCAGAGGGTCAGATCACCCTTCTCTGGCAGAAAATGCAATCCTTTGTGACTGAAGATGGCTTTTGCCACCAGTTAGAATGAGGCTTGCAAGACAAGTGCCCCCAGTTGTCCCCAGGAACGGAGTCGTGAGGAACATGAACTCAGCAAGCTTCTTAATTTCAGCCAAAAAAATGAATATCATGAGACACAGGATGAGCTTTTCTTACCAGTAAGTAAGAGAGACTGTCTGGGAACTAACATCATTTGGCTAGACAGAAAACTCTGGGTCTGAGTCGAGGCTAATGGCTTTGACTCAGTTGTTCCCAGTTTCATATGCAAGTCTGCTGAGGCAGTGAGATCTATGCCAGTTCTGAGTGTGGCCAGAAAAGACTGTGCAAGAAAGCATTTTAGTTTGTTAGATAGAGGGTGAGGAAACCTTCTGGGGAAAGGAGAGCCTAGAAAATGGAGAGGACCAGAACAGAAGTAGATCCTGCAAATAATCCAGAAGTTATGAGGATCTGGGGAACATATTAGTCAGATACGTCTATTAAAGACAGCTGTATATATGGCAGCATCTTGTGAATTCAGAGAACACGATGCCAATTACGACCATCAGAGAGTCGTAATTTTGGTAAATGCATAAAAGGGAATTCAGTAAAACTGGGAAGGTATCAGAAAAAGGAGTTGAGTAAGTGTAAGTATTTAGACAAATGTAACAAGCTTAAAAGCAAAAGAAAAATCAGAATATTTTGCCGTGGAGGATGATTTCAATAATAATGAATGGTAGGGAAACGTAGTGGAACAACATCATTATCTACCTACAAACTGTTCAGGAGAGAAAGACTGGGCCACAGAGGCAGAGGAGATACCGCTGTATAGAATATAACGTGAACATTATTTAGCTGAACTTTAAGTGGGAAAGACTATGCAACTGAATCTCTGAAGACAAATAATTAAACGCTAAACTAGAAATTCCAAACCATTTTAACAACTTTTGGAAAGTAGACATTAGCAGGTCTTTGTTGCTAATATCCAGCTTAAGGAAACTGAGTGAGCAATGTTGAACTCAAAAGAACTATTAACAAAATTGTGGTAAAAGGGACTTTGGCTGCTCCCCTGTGCTTGATCAGATGGATCAGGAGGCACACAGATTTCTGGACACTTGATACAACAGCATCTTGGAAAAGTGATGCACAAAAAGAAAGAAACTACTCTTAACTCAGGTATTGATCATAAACTGATTGTGGCTGACTCACCAAGTCTTAATGTCTAGGTGGACCACAAGACTAATTCAGTATCAGAGCTCCTGTGTTCATGGATCCTACCTTTCATCTCATCGAGGTGATGCTATTCTGTTTTCTTTAAAAACTGTGACATAAGTATGTATTTTAGTATCTAAGAAAGTCAACAGAGAGCTACTTCATCTTTCTCCTCCTAAATCTACCCTTAAAAATTGGCCAGAGGTGAAATACTAAACACAGCTGTATGAGCTGCTGCTCCTCCCAGGAGTGTGAAAGCCTTCAGAGAGCTTCTCCTGTAGCTCAGCAGCTACCAGCTTCTTGGTAAAACCCATAGATGTGCTGCACCTTCCACATATCAGGATTCACTGAGCAGGGATGAACTACAGCAGCATGGTGCCCAGGTATCCCTGCTTTCCAAGCACAGTTTTGAGTTGCCTTCACAGCAAACCAGACACAACTGGTGTTTGTGCTAAGCCTTCTTCCACAGGCTCCTAACCCAACCTGCTTGCTTCTAGAGGAGCGCCAGCTCAGCCGAGGTGTATTCAAGACACAAGTTGGGTAGCGGAGTCTCGCTGGGTACTAGGCGGGGCTAGTCCTCACTGCAAGCTACTACTGTGTCACAACACAACCTTGAAGAGTCCCCTTGGCACAATGCCCACGGTGACTTGGCAGTTCCATCCACCTAGGCTACACTCAGCATTGTGGCAGCCAGCTGCATTTAAAACCTGCTGGGACCACAGCTCAAGCACGATTAGCTGGCACAATGACAGTGATGTATTTGTCTCTGCTAACTTCAACTCAGTAGACTGGAATAAGCAATATACCAGCAAGGAAAGGTGTAACTTGTGCATGCACAAATGCTTTGTGGAAACTGTGCAAGGTAGTACTGGATGTGTGTAAAAACAGAGGTAATGAATGAAGGAAGGTTACACAGCCATAGTCACACAAGGAATAGCTGAAGAAACACACATAAGAAGGAAAGGGAGTACGTGAACAAGGCATGCAAAAAAACCCCAACAAATGAAAGGGGTGCAAGTTAAAGAGGTGCAATTTGAGAGTGGACAAAGATGACAAAATCAGACTAAAACCGATGTACAGCATCAGGCAGGCATGAAGAGAGACCCAGTAACCCCCCCGTGGTTGTTACATACATAGGAAGACCATTTAGATGGGACAGAAAACATTAGGCAAAAAGGATGCAAAGGAGCAGGAGATTTTTCCAATCAAAAGCTGTCTGTAACCTATGCTGAAGATGTTTTTTTCCTCCACTGCAAGCATATGAACAGTTTAATGTATGAGAGTATTGCTGGTGACACTGGGAACACTGGGCTTTAATGAGTCAATAGATTTGTTTCATCTTTAACTAATTTGAACCTTTAATCCTCTTGCTTGTGCAAATTCTTCTTCTTTCAGGTCAAAGTATTAAATAGGCTCAAGAAGTAAATAAGGAAATAAATACCAGAAACCCTGTAGGGAACATTTAAATTAAAGTTTTCTAATAGTCAAATCAACTTAATGCCATGATCATGGGCTCAGTTCAGCTTCCTCCCCCACCCCACCCCCACCCCAACTCTGTGGCTAAAGCTGTGGGAATGAATAGCCAAAAAAAAAAAAAAAGGGACTTAGGTTTTTGTTTCTTGATGCCTATGTTGCTCTAGATTTTGTTGTTTTTTTTTTTAAACTGCTTTCATTATAGACATACAGACAGGAACAAATTTGTAAAAATCAAACATAGACCAAAACACTGGCCTGCAGATTTTCTCCCATGTTTCATGCCTGGTTTGCACTCTACTGTACACCCACGTTGCTTATGCTTCTGACTTTTGAAATGGATATAAATTATAGTTGTGCAAACTCTTATGTAGACAAAATCGTGCTGATATAACTGTCTTCCACCAGCACAACGTATTTCAGTTAATGAGTCAGAATACACTTTGATATCAGTATAAAAGGTTCCTCCTAGGGGAGAGGATTGCTTCTTTACTGTTAAAGTGTAGATAAGTTCTGAACTTTTCTCTTCCCTGACTTGGGCTTAAATCAATCAAACCCGTATCTAGTATTTCTCATCCAGAAATAATACAGTTTCTTTTCATCACCTTTGTGACTGCTGGTCCCTGTCTGTGTTATTACTTCGACTGTATGGTCATCAGAAAAGGGTCTATCTAAAATCCTCTTGAAAGCAGAAATTCTGTTTCAAGCAACAGTAACTGCAGGATCAAACGCCTCCAATATTGAAAGAAAAAGAAAGAAAACTAACTCAAAAGTTTGAGGCTAACAAATGGTTTGTAGTTAGCTGAGACAATTGTATTTAATATTGAGGAAGCAATGACTTTCTGGCCTCCAGTGGAGCATCTCCTAGACAGACAGGCAGGCACACAACAAAATGAAGTCTTAATGCCGTGAGCTTCTTGAGAATGCTACAATAACATTCTGGCAGACTGGGCTCCCTTGGCTCCTGTACTTGCTGCAATTTGAATGTCTCTTTTGGTTTAGCATGATGCTTGGCAAGTTTCCCAACCTTACATTATCTGGGAAAAGAAGACAAGAGAAGTTGGTATGTTCAGGGAGCCTTTGAAGAAGCTTCTTCACAGTTTGCTTATAGCAAAACAGTTGGCTGCATGTAGAAGTGGTGTCAGGACTGCAGCTTAGACTGCTAGCTTGAAAAGGGTTTAACTGAATTGCATCCAGGCACCAAGATGCTCAGATAGCACAGCAATGTGTGTGGCATAAGAACCTAGATAGAAGAAGATCAGATAGCAAATCAGAATTTTGCTTGTACTTTCCTGGGTTTGTCTAAACTTATAGCAGCAACAGTTAATTATAGGAGCTTCTGAAGGCAGCTCCTGGGTGGTTTATGTCACTTAGACATTAGATTCCAGCCATAAATTGCCAGCTAAGAGTTACCCCTGTGGCAGGAGGCCCCTATTGATGCGAAGCTGATGGAAATCATGCTTGTGCCTTCCTACTCAGGGGTAGAAGCAGCAGATGTTGGTGATGGAAGATCCGAGGTAGAAGTGCATTGACAACAATGGCAGAACACCAATAAAAAGAGCATCAGGATGGGTACAGGTCCTCCCCCAAAGAGAGACAGATGCAGGAGGTAGTTACACACAGGAGTTATTTGTGGCCATCCTCTAGATGATTGCTGTGCCTACTTCCAGATCTAATCCCTCTCCTTTCTACCACAGGGGAATCCCTCAGCTCTTGTAATCACTTCCTCTGGCTCTTAAGCAAGGGTAGCTCTTTAATGGCAGATTAATGCTTTAATGAAATTCTTGAGGCTACTTTGAAGTGACTGGGCAAGAGAGACTGGCCTTTCAGCAGCATCTGCTGGTGCAAGAGTCATAGCGTACATTG
This sequence comes from Falco cherrug, assembly GCF_023634085.1. Lineage (NCBI taxonomy): Eukaryota > Metazoa > Chordata > Aves > Falconiformes > Falconidae > Falco > Falco cherrug. The sequence goes on along the minus strand of NC_073699.1, from coordinate 91,334,862 downwards.
CTGTACGGGGTACGTGGTGCCGTAAGACTCTCTGTGCACAGCAGGATCCATCATTATTTCTCTGGTACTGCCTCAGGGCACATCTACACGGCACGGCACAGCACGGCACAGGGATACTTCAGCTGCCTCTAAACACTGGCTGCACTAGTTTCGCAGCAGGAATCGTTAGCCCACCTGGTGCTTGTACCTCTATACCTGCCCCTGAGTAGGCTTGTTGAGGTGCAAAGTCAGTTCTCTTTTCCTCTCCATAGAACTGCACTCTGCTGTGTGGATCCACCTGCACTTAGAAGTACTTAAAAAAGTAAATTATGAAATTTAGGACCCTATATGTTGGTTGTTTTTTTTTTTATTTCTGATCTGTGGGGTCTTATCTATTTTAGAAAGTAGGAAAGCTTTCAAGACTGATTTCATAGGTAATGCATTTATTTTTTTCTTGGCTGATATCCCTGATTTTGTTTTTTATTCTTTCCTTTGAGTATCTGAAATTTTACATGAAATTTCTTCTCACTTGGAAACACCAACACATGAAGTAATTTCTTTCCTGCCTAAGTTAATGGCCTTCTCCTTCCCTGTGCTGTTAGTTCAAGGTCACAATGATAGATTTAAATCCTTCATGAATTTTCATCTGACGTGCTGTCCACAGAAATTGTTCATTAAAAGATCCGATTTCCATTGGCATTCTCCCTTTCAAAGGATGTCAACAGGAAATATAAATGCTCAGCCCTTTGTGAATGATCAGCAAGGACATGCAGGCTTATGAAAAAAAAAAAAGGCAAAAAAAAAAAAAAAGCAGCAGTTAACCAGACCCTTTAGTTTCTGTTTTGAATGACTGGCCATAGGAATGCAGGCTAAGCTGTATTTCAGCTGTTCCCAAGGATGTGTGTGTGTAACTTGTTGATAGTGGTAGGTACATCAGGCTCCAGTGACAGCTATGTGACCACTCGGATGATCATTGTCCTGTAGCAGAACCAGCCCCTGTCTCCTCTCAAGAACACCAGGCATGAAAGAAAACAAAGAGGGTTCTGTTTCTTCAGAGGACTGGCACTCGTACCTCCTGCTCTTTACTGAAAAGAGAGAGATCCTAGGTCACCTCGGCTCTCACCCTATGCTCCCAGCAGCCATTAGGTTGTAAGGAACTGCATGACTTGCTCCAGCAATTGATGTGAATGTCTGATACCCGGGAGAGCTGAGACTTCTGCCTTACAGGACCTGTAGAGGATCTGATTGATAGGAGCAAAACTCAATACCCAGAACACCAGCTTACTTCACTGGGAACTACCCATCACCACCAAAAGGAAAGAAAACCCACCACAGCCTTAAAGTTTCAGAGTTATGTTTTTAAAATCTCACCGGTGTCCAAGGTACATGTCTTTCACAGTAAAAATAACTTGGAGTGTGTTGTGAATGCACAGACACAGATCAGTGCTGAACATCTGGTTAAAATAAATTACAGTCTTATTTTGCAAATAAAAGTTCCTAGGGTCTACATGACAAAGTCTGGCCAGCATAACTATCTCATGGGGAAAAAATCACATCCCTAGCCTACAAAGATAACTATTTTGGCATGATTCCTTTCCCCACTATGTAGACTTACGCAGACTTACACCAAACAGAGGAGTCCTTTTGCCAGTATAACTCACATTGTCTGGGAGGTACTTCAACCATGCTGGAAGGCTCCTGCAGTTGGTATAAGCCATGCCTTCATCAAGGGATCTGGCCAGAACAGCGACACCAGCAAAGCCCCTGAAGTACAGTATAACCCTTCTTCTCCTGCTGCTAGTCAGTTTTAAAGCTTCCTGCTAGAAGGAAACATGCAGAATTTCTGCCCTTTCTTGTATCAGCAAGAAATTCTTTTTACAGAGAAACTGAAGTATGCATATGGGTAGGAGGTGTGTTGCTTTCAAACTTCCCAGTGGTACTTGCTTTTGGATGGGAGAAGATCCCGCTTCTACAGGATGCCTGTTGTTTGTTTTGTTGTTGGGTTTGGAGGTGGAGGGGCAGAGGTGGTTTGCATTGCATTAAGTCTTCGTATTTTGGTTTTGCGTGGGGGCATTTGAATAAATCTAATGGTCATAGTTAATGGATTACAACTGTGTATGCAAATGAATTTGAGCTGTTTTGAATAACAAAACAAAGTCCTTTGTTCTGTTCGTGAATTGTATTCTTACACTCTGACTTTTCCTTATTTTTTTCATGTGGTCCCTGTTAGCTCTTACCTGATAGCATTTGCCAAAGGACTTTCTAGATGAACCCAAAAATATCAAGATTTACCAGCAAACCTTAACCCACGAGTCTCCCATAAAGCAAAGCAACTCATAAAGCTATCTTGGCTTAAAAGTAGGATTCATCTCATTGTGGCAACAGGCAGTTTTCACCTGTCATATTTAGACAGTTCATTCTGTCTAAATTCCCACTTGCAGACTCTCCTCATTCCTTTCCCTGCTCCTTCACCCTCCATTTGTCTCCCAGGTCTTGTGCCTTTTGCCTAAGTGGTGAACAGGACCGAAAGGACAAGAAGGAGGAGCGGAGGGGAGGCACCTAAACCAAAGCCAAACTTCTCGTCCAAGCAGGTGCAGAGTAGGAACTTCCCCTTATTTTAATTTCCCATTATCACTTAGCTGCAAAATGATGAGAACATGGAGCAAGCCACCAAGAGGCCTCCACTCCTGCACGCACCGTGTCGGGAGGGGGGCACTCGCAGCCTGCTCCATCCAGCTGCCTGCCTGCCAGGACACGTCTGCCTGCCCTGCGGCTAAAACTGACACACGGTTCCCGGTAGAGTACAGCACCCAAGGGCTGACTTAGGAAACAGCAAGAGAAAGCAATGACCAAAAAATGCTGCCTCTTCTCTACTTAAAATAAAGCTTTTACAGGTGAGCAGAAATGGTTTGGGCTGCTAATGAGATGTAGGCTGCCAAGGAAAACACGTGCGCAAATTCGTATTTTCCAGGTGGCTGCTGCTAGAAGTGTAACTGTCCATTGAAGTCTACAGCATAAGCTTTATTTGCACTTACTCATTAAACTGCAGATTTATCATGAGGTTACTTTATCATAATATTAGCTATGTTGTCTCATTGGCCCTGTAAATCAGCTAATTGCCACAAGATTTAGAAAAACCAAGAGCCTGCTGCAAGTCACGTGAGGAAGGGGTGGCACTTCTGCCGAAGGTGCCGGTAGCTCTGTGTGACCTGTTGCTGCTGGAGCACCGAGGAGCGCCAGGGCTGCTGCTCCAGCTCTGTGCTGCTCTTGCTCAATGCTGAGCACAAGTTAAAGCCAAAGGGATTTGGATCAGAACGAAGTGTTGAGGCAACAAACACGGGATGGAGTGTTTCCCTGGGGGATGTTAAAACAAGAAGCAGAAAAATGCATGACTGGTCCCTCGTGGTTCAGCCAATGGGACAACCTGCTCAGACCGGTTCAATTTCACCCTTCTTGCTCACACGCACACACGGCCTTCTCTGGCCGAGGCCGCCGCGCGCCAGGCCCCGTCACCAGACCGACAGCCTTGCTGTCTTGCTTTCCTCTCTCTACCTCCGCTAATACTTGTGCCTCGAGCCCGGCACAGCTGGATGCGCTTATTAAGTAAACCCCTCCATGGCCTTGATGACAAATGCTGTGCCACTGCACTCTGAGCATTTCTACAAGCAGCTACTTTCAGTTCCCATTTCTCAGGTGGTTATGTGATTTAACTCTTGTGTGGTGGCCCACGAGCAGCACGGGCAGCTGGAGCAGGTGGGGAACATAACGGGGGATGTGCTCATATTTCCCTCTACTACCAACATACCCGCTGTAGCTAGATCTTCAGATCTGGGCTTTTAAATTTGGTAGGCTCTTTCCAGTGTAAGGGCGCTCATATTGAAAGAGTATTATGAGTGAGGCAGAATTTAGACATCTTGAGAGAAACAGGCCTGTGTTGTCATTCAGACCTGTTTTGTCATTTTTTTCATTTTACAGTCATTCTTAAGGTTTGACAGAGGTCCTAATGCATCTAGCTTCTTTTCAGAGGATGCAAGCATAAGAACAGTATTACAGGATGAGGTGAGTCCCCCCAACAACTCTGTGACACTTGTTTTCTCCTCCAAAGTGATCCACAAATCCATAGGCGGGTGTTTGCTAAGTTTACTGTTGTATGTCAACGTAAACTCTCTGGAATGGGTTTGATACATTTGAATAGAAGGAGCAGAAGCTGGCCTAAAACTGAATAGCTCTTGGTGCATCTGAGATTCATGAAAATACAAGCAGGGACACATTTTTTTCTAGGTACAAGTTAGACACAGCTTCTAGCACTCTACCTAAGTAGGGTACCATCGGAAAATAAAACTAAAATAAACTAAATATCGATGCAAACAAACAGCAAGTTAGTGGATTAGGATTATCAACCCACAAGAGATCTGCAAAGAAAATTGTGAAGGATCAAGTACAGCAGCTTTGAGCATGTTGTTTGAACTTCAACAATTTTGTCCAGAAGGCCTTCTCGCCTTCTTTCTCTCATTAATGCTAATATTGCTCCCTCAGCAGTGGCACCCATTAAATACCACCAGCTAGCTGCTGTAGTGACATTACAGCTGTTATGCTGATGCCAGAAATACCTCATTTTAATGCGGGCCTTTCCAGGAATAAGAAAACAAGGCAGCCTCCACTAGGTCTGGGCTTTTGCATATTGCAGAGCCACGTCTAACTGAATTAAGTAGAGACGCCAAGACTAAATTACTGAAACATTTCTCATGCTGACTTGGTTTAACAAGAATGCAGCCCAGTCTGAACACGGCAAGGGTTTCCATGCAAGCTGAATGATCAACACCTTACAAATCCTGTGTTTAAAGAGATGGCTTGACCATTCACCAAAGACTGGGTTTGTCCCTCATCTCACAGTGGTCTGGAGGAAATCTGTCTGCCAGCAGGGTGACTCTCAAGGAGTGTGGACAGGAGGAATAGTCACCCCCATTACTATAACCACTCACATGTATATATTTCTAAGCATATGCATCGGTTTTCGTGAACAAACCTAACCACAATTAGTCCTTGCTCCTTAGAAGTCTCCATCTGAGTACCATGTTTAATCAGCCTTATGCAAATAATATTTCCACTGATTTCAATTAAGACAGACTTCAGTGAGAGCCTGGCAAGACTGCAAGATACACCCCCACGCTCAAAGGCTCACCGACGCAAGAATTTATACAAATAGGTGGCAAGGACAAGGAACAAAGAAGTTAGGTAAGACCACTGTGATGTGAACCAGTTTTGCCCGAAGTCAGAAACCTCAGATATCACTGGAGAAAAAAACAAGGCTACACAGCCAGCAACTGACACATCGGCTGCAGACCTAAGACTGTATGGGGCACTGTGGAAACAAAGAGTTCAAAATAGACCCATTTCTACCACAGGCAAAAGCGAGGAGGGGAAAGAAAAGTTTGGATGGGGGTTTGATTGGCGTGCACATGCTGAAGCCATTCCCCAGGCAGGTTCTCTGCCCATGGTCGGTAGGGCTTGTGTGGTGACACTTTCTTTTCCCTCCCCTTGTAATTTGCTAACGTGCACCTGGCTGGACTGCCAGCATGTCAGCACTCCCAGGCGTAAAAAGATAGCGGCCTCTCTGAAGATATCGACCTCATGAAACACCACACGTCGGCACAACACAGTCAAGGTCTGAGCTGTTCTTATTTGCATGTACTCATGACTTAGGCTTGCATAAAAGACCCATAAACTCTTTGGGAAAAGAACAGCTACAGATCTGTCTAGTTTTTGTGTTCCAAGAACTTTCCTCGTTAGCTTCAAGATGACATTTTAATGAGGTTTCACTGCATAGAAAACATGGGACGATTTAACCAGCTCTGTCCGCTCCCTCCCTCCCCAAACTCTTTCTGAAATGAGTTACCATTCGGGAACGAAAGCTTTTATGAGAATTTATGTTGTTTGGGTGGAGGCAGGGGTGAAGGAGAAGTCATTCAGCTGCTAAACCTTGGCATTGGAGCTTATGCCATTCCCTCTCCTGCCCCATACCAGATGGCAAAGCCGCCTTGTTCAGACCTGTGCAAGTTTCTTCAAAAGCCAGGAGCAAGCGTGTGTTTGTTTGTTTGTTTTGGAGTCACAGAGAGGGCAGCGTAAAATAGCTGCAAGGCAATTCCCGTTCAGTAAAATGGAAGTCTCACTGGCTCTTCATTCAATACAATGTAGCTCAAGAGGATATCCTGCCAACCCAATGATAACGAGGGAAATAAAGTCACTTCCTCACCAGCTGTTTGATTCAGGTAGAAAAAGGAAGCCTTTACTTCCTTGTGTTTTCTCTCCCCACCGCCCCCTCAGTCAGAAATGCCAGGCTGAAACCTCCTTCTCCCTCCGTATTTTCAGTAAGGAGCCGTCAGATCCGTACTGCTTTGCTGGGCGCAGCCTATGGGAAGTACGTACTCCTCCGTGGCCGAGAAGCTACACCTTGCCTCTCAAGCAGGGGTGAAGGCTGAGCTGCAGAAGGACCGAGACTGAACAAACTCAGCTCAATGTGCAAGCAAAGAATGCCTGTGTAGTTAAAGATGCCATTTGCTTCTTGGATCAGAGCTGCCGAATTTGGGCTTGTGGAAGAGTGGCAGAGTGTGAGCTGGATGCTTTGTTTTGAGGCTGCCCTGACTCAGTGCACTATTATACCTCCTAATCCTCCGAGGGTGGTAAACTCCACTTTTGCCCTGGGCTCCCTGCAAATCCCAGGAACTCCAGCCAGGAACACACTATGTCCTCCCTTCATATAGTTCAACAGGCAAGAGGGCCCGAGGGCTACCCTGGGGGCAATCTTCCTGGCCTGCCAGTCAAGCCCAGGTCGGTGAGGCAGGCATCTTGGGTGCTTTGGTGCTAACAGGAGCTTAGGCAGAGCATCTTTCCCTCCCCCACTGCCACCTTTCTTGCTTCACAGAAACAGTCAATGTAAAGTTGCATAGTAAACCAGTAGTGGACTGATTTCACTTAATAAAAGCTTTTTAAGAAATTACTTTTTAAAAACTTACAGAGCTGAATGAAGAGTTCTTTTCCATATAATTTTTAACTGCCCTGATATAATTTTACATCCAGGATATAACTTTCCATTAAATGTTGAAGGTCTTAAAAGCAAGGCCTGCAACCATTTTCTTTCCAATTGTGTAAGACTTCCAGAAAGGTTGACCAAGCCAGAACTTGCCTCAGTCTATTTGCCAAAGGGACCTTTGCTTTCATTATAAAGAGTGCTTTTTGGAGGACATCAAGTGTTTCAAGCAATTTCCTTAATCTGACTTGTTTTAGCAGAGATTCTCTTATTTCAAACAGACTGGTTTAGGTGACAAAAATCCAGTGACAAATACATGAGTTTACAGAAGGAGACAAACCTTATGAAACAGTTGAGATTCTGCTTAGGGTTCTCTTTGTGCTAAAACAGTTTTCAGCAATGGGTCATACTTCCCCCCCCCCCCCTCGTTGTTTTAGTACATAAAATGGACATGTGTTTATTTAAAACAGGTTTGAAACTTAAACAAATAGTGACAGGCTGTTCAAACAAGCTTCGGAAATAGGCCTAATCAGGATGTTTGAGAAGGGGAGGGGGAACAATCATAAAGAGCTACTTGTAATATATAGGGCAGACACCATTAGCTTGGGTTCATGTTATTGTTGTAATAATCTCAGACAAAAAAGTACTGCATGCTGCACATTTTTTGTTAACATTCCTCTTTTGAGCCACAGGTTATACCATGCGTTTGCCTTGTCTTCAAATTTTACTGTAACCCTCTGTCCATCTTCATACCCAATACCAGGAGCTCTACCAAATCATTCAAAATGGTCTCACAGACAATCTGGGAAGAATGTTCCTAAACTGGGATAGAAGGAAGGCACAAAATAGACTCATTTTGATGTTGACACTGTGTATGCATTGGCTGTCATGAATATACAGAAGTCAGACCTTCCCCACAGAAAGAAACCATTAAAATCTTAATGTTAAAACATTTTCACATAACTTGCTTTTCCATGTTGGGGTATTTTTCATTTCCTCTCTTTTCCACCCATAATACTATCACCAAGTGTTGAACTTTACCCTTGTATTTTTATAAGGCCTGATCTTGAACTCCCCACATAGACAAAGCTCCCATGGAAGTCGGTGAGTCTGCACTGGCGACAACAGGATTTAGCCCAGTCTGTAACATTTTAGGATATTGTGTTACTTCATAGCCTTAAGGAGAAATAAAAGCAGCTTTCCAACGAGCTGCACAGCAAACTCAGTGTGTTTTTTCAGCTCTGCAACAGCACAGCAGAATATTAAGGCCAGAGTTTGCAAATGTCTATTTCAAAAACCAGGCAGCTAAGCAAAAGTTGCCAAATTTTCTACGGAATGAAGAGTTTGCATTAAAACGTTTCCCCCAAAGGTTAAGCTGCTTTCACTTAAGAATATACCTTTAGAAACCCAAGTTTGAAAGTTATTGCCTGGAGGAACAAGCATTGAGAAATGCAGGAAGCAGACGTATTTTCAGGTCAATGGCTATAGCTATTCTGTTACCGGCTTTTACCTACTGACACCCAGTCTTACCTACAACATGCACCAATATTACTTAATGTACTAACGTATTTTGGAAGGAAATACCTATTATTTATTTGAATCTCACTCCATGTCTAGTGAATAGGAGTCAAAATGGCAAAATATTAAAAAACCTTACACGCCCTCTCGTGGTAAAACCACAAACTCTTATTCTTACAATAGCTAGAGGTGGCTCATGATGGAGGCTAATTTAACACAATTTACAGAAAATTAACTTGGCTGTAAGGTTTATATTAATAATGGAGACCTTTCTTTCTTTAATTCCTGCTGTAAACCATAACATATATGCATTTTTAGAAGGCAGGTTCCCTCCTAGCATAGTAACATTACAAAATAGCTAAAGGCACTGTAACATGAACAGAGAATATTAACTTCTACCAAAAATGGGAAGTCTAGCATAATAAAGGTAGAGACAGACCCCTCCACATTAGATAGCTGTTTCGCGGGTTTATCTCAGTAGTTTGGGAGCAGACCTCGGTTGGCTGCATAATAAAAGAGTTGCCCTAAATGATGCTATCAGTTTTGTCACATTTTTAAAGTCATTCAGCTTTGCTATTTACTGCTTTCATACTATACAGTACTATTTATCTGTCTCTCAGGAATGCCGTGAAGCTTCATGTTTGTTAGGAATTGCAGCCTAAAAGAAAGGCATTACATGCAGAGCATCACCAGTCTGACCGCTACCCGCACCAAATCCCATTGTATTTATGAGTCACAAAAACTTTATCTTTGCTACTTAAACAGCCTGTCCATTCAGTGCCTGCACACACCTCCAGACTTTCCTGGAGCAGCTTTACAAAACAGCTCTCCATAGATGGAGGAACTGCAGCTTGAAGGAGAAGCCCAGGGTGGGTTGGGCAGGGCTGAGGCAGAGGACTCCCCCTGCACCTCTTACCAGGTGACTCATGGGCAGTGTGAGAAGTGGCACCACTGTGTGCTTCCCTTCCTCTTCATCTAGCTGAATGTCTTGGCTGGAGGGCAAATCAGATTGACAAGATGATCGCATGGCGAGACAGTTCTTTTTTAGGAAAGGCTATCAGATCAGCTTGTTGGCCCAACAGACCCTGCAGCCAGACCACTGCCACATCCAAGACATGATTAGCAGCAGCACAGGACCATGGTGTCACTTCTTTTGATGAAAGTTGTGCAAGACCATCAAAGGTGTAACAACCCTAACAGCTTCAGTCCATATGGAAGAAGCATCTGTGGCTACTACACATGGTCTTCTGAACCAATCCCAAGGGAACCAAATAAATACTGCCCTATTTTCAGCAAAGCTGACCAGCAATATAGATGCCCCACGTTCAGTGGAAATGAAAGATCTGGAGAATGAAGGTTAATTTACCTCCTTTGTTGTTTGTATACACAACAACACTCAAAAGCCAAAATGGTGGTACTTGTACTTAAAAATGCTGCTTCTATATCTTCTGTTTGACTGGGCATGCCTAAAGCAGAAGTCACAACCGTAAGTAATTACAGAAGTATTTGTACAGAAATAGACAGGAGAGCTTTGTGCTAAATACTGCACAAAAACATAACTCCAAAATCACTATTTTAATAGGTTTGTGTGGGGTTTTTGTGCTGGTGTGATTGCTGGATGATCGTTGAGTGTGAAGAAGTTGCTCTCCTTCTTTGAAAAAGTTACTGCAATTTTGATATTCCATTATTTCCCTTTCTAGGATGCCTTCGTGGAGTTGTATGGCAACAGTATGAGGCCTTTGTTTGATTTCTCCTGGATCTCTCTGAAGACTATCCTGAGTCTGGTTCTGGTGGGAGCTTGCATCACTCTTGGCGCTTATCTTGGACATAAGTAGAGTCACCCATTTATCGTGGATTACAAAAGTCTTTCAAAACAACAAAATAATATTTTTTTTTCTGTAGCACAATGATATTTTATGAGCAAAACAACTTCCCAGCTAAAGATTAAATCAGCTATTACTGCCAAAGGAAATATCATTTATTTTTACATTGCAGGAAAATTATTTATTAAAAGATATTTACATTTTAACCTGCTATTTTCAGAAACTCTGCAAGTTGTATCTGTCATCACATCATGTTGTTATTCTTAACTGTAATGAGCCCCAAAGTCTTTTAGGCTCTTTTTTTAATTAATGCAGCTGGCTGGATTATTTTATCTTTGAAGAGCAAATATACTGACAAAGACCTACCTGCTTACACTTACAAGGGCAGTTACTTGAGCTGCTAAAGGCTGCATAATTGTGTTGATTTTTCTTGCATTTTCTAGATGGCTGGGAGGGATCTGAAAGACAAGGTCAGTGTGAACAAAGTTCTCACCCTGTCCTGCTGGCAAGAACTGATAAGAGTAAATGATTCAACATGGTACATACGTGGAGTCAAGATGGCAACTTCTTGAAGGACACCTGGCTATACCTACAGGAGAACAGTTGGAAATATGATTGCCTATGCCTTGTAAACACGCATTTTTAAGCTACCGGTTGTGCCATCACATCATAATCACAATACCCTAACACATGTCAACTCAAATACTTTTTTTTAATAGAAGTGTGAAGTTAAATCTTTGGGGCTTGCAGGAAATTGCTGTTCCGATGATTTTCTCAGCAGTGAAACTTTTTTTTGCGGCTACTGACACAGAAACATCAGGAGACCTTAAGTGCCTGCTTCGACAGAGCAGAGCTGGAGTCTGAAGACCTGACCTGTGTCCCACTTTAGTGGGCTCATATCTGCAACTAATCCTGTTTACTTACTGAGTTCCTCCAGGGGTTTGAAACCAATTAGACGTGGTCTCTAAATCCCTGAAAGTTGAAAAAGATCTTAATTTTATTTGGCAAGAAGCAGACCTCAGCTGAGTTACAGATTAGCTCTGACTATCCTTGTTTATCAAACTGGACACCAAAATCAAGTTCATTTTCATAACAGGAAAAGAAAGTGAGCTTTATCCTCCTGCCCCTCGCCCTCAAAATTATTTCATGCTAATAATTTCCTAAGACTGTCTACAGAAGAAAAGATGATGAAGAAACTCCAGATCCTCTCTCTGGACAGAGACTCTCTGACACCTCGGTCGCGCAGGTGCCTACTGTCGTTTTAAGTGAAAATAGGGTGGAGGAAAAGGGGTGTGTGGGGGGGTGAAGTCATCTGCTCACGTTACAAAATGCAACTCAAGTAAAATAATGCAGAGTACTTGGTATACAGTTTTATAAACAGACCTGTGTTCTGAAACCAGATGTGTCAATGCATTTTAAAGCGGGGCTTTCCGTGCACTTGGAGGGGGCCAAGAGCCCTGACGAAATCGAAGAATCTGAAGTGTGTCCCACAGGCTGCTCCGAGGCATGGAAACGTCCAGCTTCAAATGTTTAAGTCAAGCACTCCTATTTTTTCTATGAAACTTATGAAATCTGGGATTTGTGGATATTTGGACATCCAGACACAGAAAGAAAAAGTTGCAAAGCTCTGGATGAAATGTACCATACAATAAATAAGTGCTCTAAGGGTGGGAAAAAAATACAGTGAATAAACTGTAGATTCAACCTCAAGATTTCAGTCGAATAACTTTGTGGCATTATATGCAAAATATCTCCATTAACTTGGGAATGTAATATGTTCAATGTTAAGGCTGTAGTTGATGTTGTATCTTCAAAGCTGCTTTTTTGTTTGTTTGTTTAAGAGTTGTACATCTCAGCATTTTTACTGCTATTTAGTCATGGCACCTACACTTTGTATGAGCAAAGATGGAGCAAGCTTACTTTTCAAATTTGAAATGACTTTTAATTTTATAGAAACATAGAAAGGAAATGTTTCTAAGAACACAAAAATGTGAACTATGCTTGATGAAAAAAAAAAAAAAAAAGAAAAATCTCACCATCAAACAAAAAGCACCTGCAATGTTTTCAGAGTGCTTCTGTCAGAAGTGGGCATGCTCGTGTAGGGTTCGTATGAAAAATATTTGAGATGGGAGCAACCGAATATTGTGGATTGAGTGTGGGCTTTGGTTTTTTTCAGCTTCCAAGCCGAATTTGTCTGCAGCCAATTTCACAACTGGAGTTGGCTGGTATCGAGCTAATGTTTCATTTCACAATCTAGTCTTCGTTTCAATTTGTGCCCATACGCCCATTAAAGTTCATGAACTATTAGACCTCAAATTGTTTCAATATTGTTTATTTTATTAAAGGTTTACATTGTCAAAAGTGGTAAAAGAGTAACTGTCAATTCCAGTGCTGCTATACTACCAGGATAATTTGAATGGGTTTTATTTTTTAATACCTTCCAATGGCAAAAGTTTTTAAAGCTGCTTTAGAAATAATATGAAGAAGACACATGATACACATTTAAATAAATACTGAGGATTTTGTGTTCTGTTGTGTCTACTCACTGGACTTCCCAGTGTATTAGTTAATACCAGGCAAAAAGAAGAGTCATGATGACTGTTGGTTTTATTTTATTAAAGAGCTAATGGAGTTTTCCCATTCTGACTGCAGAATAGTACAGTATTGTGGCTGCATTAGGTATAATGATAGTTGATAATACATTTATTAAAAAACATATTAGAAACATTGAATGTATATAAAAGCTTGAACTTCTTTAATAAAATCCTCTCCTCTCACTCCTGCATTTCTTTTGCAATAATTCCTGTCTTTCCTATTCTTCATTACACTTTCACATAAGAATTTTTTTCCCCCACAAAATGCCTTACAGACTTCCATGCTCCATGACTATGCTTCAGTGAAAATCCATCCTGTGTTACTATGTATGCACACACAGCTGACCACTCCCAGCATATCCAAGTAGGAAAAGCAAAAAATTAAAAAAGAGGGACACTTCTGAAGTTGGTTAGGTACAGAAGATCAGAGGACAACAAAGGAAGAGGAGAGTGGAGGGAAACAAAGCGATCACTGAAATGTCTCCTTGGTTAAAGATGACTCTTACCTGGAACTTGTTCGTTGCTCATCCTTTCCCTTGAAAAAGGATGATATAAGGGCAGAGTAACCCCACAGAGTTACAGAGACCCCACAATTACTCTTCACTATAAAACTTTGTTAATTCTGAAGGCAGTCTTCTGCAAAACAGGAAATCTGTATGAATTTAAGAGAAATACTAGATTTTGCTGTATTCAATTTATTTGTCATTAACTCTTTTTCACTCCCTTTATTAAGAAAATAATGACAGAAAATATTTTGCTTCTGAAACAAAAAATAATCTGTAAATTCACCTAAGATCTGCTGTAGATTAGTATGTTAGGAGCAGATGGAAAAACAAGAAAAAAATTCTGCAAGTTCAATATTCTGAAATCAGAGCTGACACAGAGGACATTTCTTAATAGAACAAGCACTGGATCCACCAGAGGAGTAATGGGGTTATCAGGGTAACAGAGAATAGATGTATAAGGAAGGGGGCTGGAAGGTACAGAGAATGACATTGGTAAGTAAGAAAATCTCAAGTTTCATATGATGCAGGAGTTCGCCCAAGAAGGTCTGAAAATAACTTTTAACTAAAACCAGCTACAAATGTGTGCACTACATGATTACAATTGCTAAAAATTTTCAATTACAAAATTATTTGTAAATCACTGTAAAACAGATATCCAATCACTATAAAAGTTCATCAGTTTGGTGTTGTGAGTGGGGACTACAGCTCTGAGTAGGGTTGCACTAATAAGGAACAATTATAAAAAAAATACATTTCTCTGAAACAAGATGTGCAAGGGAAACACGAAGGTGATGCAGTTCAAGGAATACAGACCCAGTCCCACCAGTGCTTGCATGCACAGTCTGCCCAGATGAGGCAGTGGGAGTCAGCTATACGTAAGGACTGCATGCTTTGACCCTGAAGCATGACACTCTGCTTAGCTGTGCACCTGCACTCCACAAACTTAGAAATCCTATTGATTAAAAGTATAGTGAAGTAGCATGTTTAAAGCCTGTCTTTTTTTCCCTCTATCTTTAAACAAGCTAGAAAAATGATTCATTTGTATTACGAGTTTATGGCTCAGTACTATGTAAAAAATTAAACACCTTTTGATTTATAAGTATAAAAATTCTTTCTCATTGCAGAAGCCCAGCTATGTTTTTCATTCCTATCTCTTTCAAACAAGGCTAAATAGAAGGAAGACAAAAGAGCTAATTTAGTCTGTATTTGGTTTAAACCACACTCCTATACTAAATTAATGCAGCTTCATCACACAATGAAATCTTCTTCAAAAAGTTATACAGCATTAAGAGTTCCACACAAAAACTGTATATTTTTATAATTTAAATAGCATATTTTTTTCTTCTGAATATTTGTTTTTTAATTATCACCAGCATAAATGTACATAAGCAGATATTGTTTATCCAGTACCTTTGGATGATGTATGTATGGTAATGTAGTTTGTCAGTTTATCATCATTTAATATGATTATGTTGTTCTTTGTCTTTAAAATGTTATAAGAACATGCTGCCATTAAACTTCCCATGTCTGTCTAGTTAATATTGTGAAAAAATAATAAAGCACACTGTGAGTTACTTGTTTTGCATTTGCATTGTTTAGGATTTGTTGATAAAAAACTACTCAAACATTTTGAGTGTAATCCCATAAACAAAACGTGATGTTTTGTTCCTGATAGTTGTATTGGCATGTTCTGCTTAGCATTGGCCAGTACTCGTTAGCCTTCCTTGAAGGCCTCTGTGCATCGAGGTGCAATCAACCCAGGTTTTACAAGCTGCTGCTGCACAAAATACAGTCCACAGGTGTAACCATACGCTTTGGGACCCAAGGACAGTGTCACCCATTCTGCTATCCCATACATGTAATGTCTTGTGGAAACTGCAGCAAAACCCTTCTGTTTATTTGCTAATGCTACTTTTTGTCCTTGTAGAAAGGAGCTGGAAAAGCATAATAGCAAGTTTCAACAGGAGAAACAGAAACAGTTTTGTTACTGCTGAAGGTTTGTTACAGTTATGATAGGTTTCCACCAGATATTGTGGTATTTCGCTTTTTAAAGCCTCATATTAATTTGCCCTCAAATCACAGTTGTTGCCACATTCCTTCTGTGGCTTTAGTTCACGTAGAACATAGGTAAATGAGCTCAGGTAATGAGTATTTAACTGCCCTAAGAATTTACCCTGCTTCCCGAGTGGGTTTTGCAGCTTTGAGCGTGCACTCTGCTGTCATGGATGCACTTGTGAGGGCCTGCAGTTAGCAGTTCAATGCCTTTCAAGGACAACTGAGACACGTGCAAAACGTCCACCCCTCTGTCTGTGTCCCTGAAGACAGAGAAGGTGGAGGAAGTCGGCCTGAAACAAAAAGAAGCAGCAACAACAGCAGAACACAACTAACAGAATGTCCTCTTGGCTCTGGGATTAAACTGTCCAGCAGAGAGCAAGGTTACTAAATCCTTTGCAAAGCAGAAGGTAAGGAAATTTGCAGTTCTACAAGTACTGCCATTCTCACACACACTCACACCACCACACACCCCCACACACACCCACACACCCCCACGCCAATTATTCTGAGACTGAAAAAAAGAGGAAAAGCACTTGGAGGAAAGTAGCCTCAGCATTGTCATTTTTTCTAGCTAAAAACCTAACGAAGGAAGATGGAATTAAGTTCCCCTAGGGAGGCAAACCGAGTTCAGCAATATCGGGTAAATCAGTGATTCTCCTCTTTCCTGACTCCAGTTTTTCTCAAAAACGAACAGATTAGCACCCGTGATTAAACGCCTACCTTAGCACAGGGACCAAGCATCAGAGAACAGATGGGGTCTGGATAAAGCCAAAATGAATGTTAGACCTGGTAGCTAAGATGGGGTTTGGCTATCTGAAAATTAGGTAGAATCACCTTTAAAACAAGTTTTGCTGGCCAGAACCAGAAAGTTGCCTTATCAAAATGTAGCCAACAGGTTTCAAGCACTGTAAGTCTCCACAGAAGCTGCACTGCTGGCAGCTGCAGTCTCTCCGCGGCGGCAGGCTCTCAGTCCTGTAGTACCTCTAGCTACTGGTTTTGTCCCCCTAGCTTATTAAATATTTAAAGGGAGACTGCAAATGATACAAAGTTAAATTTATTCCAGTATGAATGGCCAGATAATAACTGCATGCCATTTAAGTTTCACATAACATCTGGCACTAAGATGAGTTAGCCTTCTCTTAGAAGTAACTTTTTGGTATTAAGAACTGCCTTTGAAGACATTTTACTCAGGGCAAAAGACCAAGTAGTCAAGATTTGTGCACTGCAAGAAACTGACTTACACAGAGGGACAAACAACACAGCAGCTCTTGAAGCATCCCATCATAGCCTGTAGTTTACTGCACCACAGTACAATCGAGCACGAGTACTGAAAATGTTCAGAATGCCTCTCTGAAACCTCAAAGGGGTAAATACACAAGTCAGTAAAAACTATCAGTATCTAATTTTTTCAGGACTTCTCAAGGTGCAGGCGCACTCCTTGCTGTCCTGCCGTATTCTGAAAACTGTTTCTGGATTAGTTCAACCAGAAGATGCCTTCTTCCTCTCCAGTGGGGATACCTATTCTGGTACTGACCAGTGCAATTCATTTTAAATGTACTGAGTTGCCTCTTGGATAGCCTGGAGAAAGGTATTAGTGTGCCCTCTTCCGCTTGTGTCCTTCAGAACTCCCATTACAAGGATGACCACAACAGTGGGAATATAATCCCTTAATTATAGCAAGAAGGTCTGAAATTGGCACTCAAATTCAAACAAGGTCCTGGTCATGCAGATAAAAATGTGCTTCTGGAGCAGATGGTGCAGGTGCAGAGCTCTACAAAGCCACAGATGACAGAAATAAAAGCTAGCCAATCTGTTTATTTGGAGATGAAACAGAAAAGGAACCTCCTTCTCTTTCTTTGACCATCTGATAAGATACAGACACTTACCTGCCTACCTGGCCAGAGATGCTCTCCGATGCCCTGGTTAGTAATTTCCTTGAGGCTGCCTGGAGTTTCTTGCAGGTTTAAATCTCTCCCCGCCTGTACATTCCCACTCTAAAAAGATTACTGAGCCTCAATATATGCAGTAAGTAAACTTTTCCCTTTCTCACCTGTGCCTTCCAGAATATTACTGTTCTCACCTCTTTGGGAACACTGAAGACCCTTTGGCAGGTAAGGTGTAATATATGTGGATGGTACTATTAGTGGCTTATTAACAATAATGTCCAATGTTTGTATCTCAGGCTATGCTACTGTGATCAAAAGCACTGTGGTGGTCTCTGCATAGCTAGACCACCCAACTGAAATAGTTTCTTCCAGATTATGAAGAGACATCTGATGCCATTTCTGTCAAAGCAGCCACAGCCCACGCCAAGGTGTTTATTCAGGTTGTAGGGGGATGAAAGACACCTGATCCAGCATCATCTAGCTACAGTGGCACAAACAGCCTTTATCCTGTTGTACTCGGTTTGCACGGCAAGGTTTTGGTAGCGGGGTGGGGGGGTGGATTACAGGGGTGGCTTCTGTGAGAAGATGCCAGAACCTTCCACTATGTCTGATAGAGTCAATGCCAGTCAGCTCCAAGATGGACCTGCCACCGGCCAAGGCCAAGCCCATCAGCGATGGTGGTAGCGCCTCTGGGATATCATATTTAAGAAGGGGGTGGGGGGGACACACACACGACCCTGCACAGTGGCAACAGCAGCCAGAGAGAGGGGTGAGAATATGTGAGAGAAACTCTGCAGACACCAAGGTCAGTGAGGAAGGAGGGGGAGGAGATGCTCCAGGCAGCGGAGCAGATTCCCCTGCAGCCTGTGGTGAAGACCATGGTGAGGCAGGCTGTGCCCCTCAGCCCATGGAGGTTAACGGTGGAGGTGCAGCAGATCTCCACCTGCAGCCCAGGGAGGGCCCCACACCAAAGCAGGTGGATGCCCAAAGGAGGCTGTGATCTGTGAGAAGCCCAGACTGGAGCAGGTTCCTGTCGGGACCTGAGAGAGAGGAGCCCAGGCTGAGGCAGGTTTCTGGCAGGACTCATGACCCCCTGGGGGACCCACGCTGGAGCAGTCTCTTCCTGAAGAGCTGCACCCCATGGAAGGGACCCACGCTGGAGCAGTTCATGAAGGACTGTAGCCTGTGGGAAGGACACATGTTGGAGAAGTTTGTGGACAGCTGTCTCCCATGGGAGGGACCCTATGCTGGAGCAGAGGACAAGTGTGAGGAGAAAGGAGTGGCAGAGACAGCGTGTGATGAACTGACTGCAACCCCCATTCCTCGTCCCCCTGCTCCACTGGAGAGGAGGAGGTAGAGAATATCAGGAATGAAGCTGAACCCGGGAAGAAAGGAGGGGTGTGGGTATTTTAAGATTTGGTTTTATTTCTCATTATCTTACTCTGGTTTGATTGTTAATTAATTAAACTAATTTCCCAAGTCATCTGTTTTGCCTGTGACGGTAATTGGTGGGTGATCTCTCCCTGTCCTTGTCTTGACACACAAGCTTTCCATTATATTTTCTCTCCCCTGTCCAGCTGAGGAGGGAGGCGATAAAGCAGCTTTGGTGGGCACCTGGCATCCAGCCAGGGTCAACCCACCACACCCATTCACCATCAAGCCCTGTGGCAGAAAGTTAACTTACAGTAGGGGAAAAGAGTTTGGTCACCTTGACCCAGCAGGGCTTACACTGGAGCAGCACTTTGTGTCATACATTTATGTAAATGCATGCCATGCAGCTGCCTCATATACTCCTTCAAAAACTGCTTTCAGTCAAGTACCATGAATTCCAAAATTGGATTTATTGTACCACTAAAACACAGTAAGCTTCATGTCTTATAGACATGAACTGACAAGCAAATCTGATGCAAACACATAAAAGGTCAATGTGTGCAGTCTGTTACTGACCACTGACTGAGGCCACAAGTTACTCATTCACGCTGGGGTGGCAACAGCTTTGATAGACCCCCAATCTTTGTCTTTGTTGGGGCAACCACATTAGAAATTGTGAAACGAGAAAATGCTGTGTTCAGCACTGAAACAGACAAAAAAACAGACTGTACATTATCGCTGCAGTGGAAAAAATCATCCCTGATTTACTAAAAGCTTATTGCAAAAACCTGAAAACAACTCATTTGTCAAAAAGCCTTTTGTTCTCTTCTAGGGTTCAACCCTCCAAGACACTTGTGTGACAGCACATACCTCTAGTTGTCTGAGCGTGCCATTTCATAGAACCAGAGAATTGTTTGCATTGGGAGGGACCTTCAAAGATCATCTAGTTCCAACCCCCCTTGCCATGGGCAGGGACACCTTCCACTAGACCAGGTTGCCCAAAGCCCCATCCAGCCTGGCCTTGAAACACTTCCAGGGATGGGGCAGCCGCAGCTTCTCTGGGCAACCTGTTCCAGTGCCTCACCACTCTCACGGTAAAGAACTTCTTCCTAATATCCTATCTACATCTACACTCTCCCGGTTTGAACCATTGCTCCTTGTCCTGTCACAGTCTTATGCATCAAATCCTAACAGCACCTCAGAACTATTAAAAAAAATAAAATAAAAAGCATGACTTCTGGGCAGTTTGGAAAGAAAACGGTAAAAGACTGGAAAGTCAACCCATGAGCCATGTGGGAATGCCCAGCAGGTTTCAAGGCAGTTTGGAAATGCATTTCCTTCAAGATGATATCACGGGGAAATGCTGAGAGGCATCACGCTTCCATACCTGTTACTATGCAATCCCACAGCACTGCAAATGCCAAATCAAAGTGCCTTTGGCTAAGCAGCCCCTCTTCCTGAGCTGCGCCACATCCACCGCCCCCCCTCCACCCAAACAACCGAAGAATTTGCTGGCAGGACCCAGCAATGCACTACACGTCCACCGACCTCAAGCGCAAGTTTTGGCTCGCCCCTTTTTGTAGCATAAAGATGCCAGCACCTTGTAATAATCCCGGCAGGTGGAGGAGAAGCCACAGCGCTGCAGTATAATTAATTTTTTTTTTTTTCCAGCGGGGAGCCAGGGTGCAGACACACTCTGTAATGCGTGCAGCAGAGCCCAGCCAGCGGGCGCTGCCGTCTGCTCCACCACCCAGCCAGCATGGCCTGAAAGGGACCGCCGCCTGCACTGCTCTGCCCTCCCATAATTTGACTCGAAGCCAAAACTGGCAGCAAACCAAGGTGTTCTCTCATGAGACTGTAAATTAATGTTGCTGAAGGAAACTGGCTAGTAGTTCATATGGCTCTGGGTTTGCTTTCCATCTGGTGTCCAACTTCAAATTCCCTCTACAGCTAGGAATAAAACAGGTGAGGTGCCTGGGCCACTCAGCACCCCCTACACATAACTAATTTCCTTTCATTCAGGCCTTTAAAAAAACCCCACAACTTCATCTTACTACAGTTTTGAAATGTTATAGGGGTTTTTTTTTTGAACTTAAAAAAGCAGCTGCTATTTCTCTCCAGGCTTTGCAAACATTCTTCTCATTAAGTAACTCATTTACTGCTAGCAGCAGGCACAGCTTCCTCCAACACAGAGCTCTAAAAGAAGCTGATACATTTTACACTTAAAAAACGTGGCCATGGAAAAGAAACAGATGTATTTTAAACAAAGGTGCTCATTTTCAGCTCCTCCTCACTCCTCCACTTCACAGACAAGGTATGTAATAAGCCCTTCGTGCTAGCTGTTGACCACCTAAATCAGCACGATGAATTGTCCCAGTGTTTTCCTTAGGGACATAAAATCAATCTTTAACCAAGGACAAATAGCACTGCTTCCAGTTACATTCAAATCACAGCTTCCAGTTCTGGAATTAGATGTCAGTCCTGTTACTTTGCGGCTACTTCCTTGTTTTCTGCTAAGGTGGACGGGGAAAGGAGGGCCAGCTCAGAGGTCATAAAAGATAGTCAAGAGTTATAAAAAGAAAAAAAAACCTATACAGCTACCTCCAAGAAAAGATGAGACAGCATCCAAGGTTCAGATAGGTCTAGGCTCCTCTTCACATCATACACTTTTCAAAGCACACTACCAACTCAAGAACTACTCCCATCACCAGCTACTGGGAAACTTCCATTAAAATAAACTGGATCCAGGAAGAGATATTTTAGTACTGCACTGGAAGTGGAGCCATTGGTAGCTGCAGAATAGCTTCCACTGCCAAACAAGGTTACTCTTAACTACCTAAGAAAAGCATGGATCTTTCTTCAAATATCTTTATTCTTCTTAAAGGTCAGGGTGATTGTGGTGGGAAGCTCTGTAGCTGGAAAAAAATCAGAGCGATCCCAAGTCCTGCTCATCCCTTACAAGGACAAAACCCTAGCTGTCCCTCTACGATACTCGCAAGCCCCTTTGAAAGCAACACAAAACCCTGTGATACAGTCAGAAAGGTACTAGGAAAATGGAAAATGGCACAGCTGCGACACGTATCACAAGTGAGCACAACACAGGCAAACACAGACGTCCCCTCATCTGAGCAGTATCAGTTTCTTTGCTTATTTTGTATGCCTGACAAGTGACATTTTACCTCATGCTTTCCCAAGTCTTTCTGGGAGCAATTTCTCTATGCATCTCCAGAATGCCACCAACATGATCAAAAAGCCCCCATTCGCTTGCCCTAAAATGTCCAAATTTTCTCCTGCAGGAAAAAAATCATTTTTAAAAAATGAAGTCTCTGGGTTCAATTAATTTTTTTGATTTAGTAGTTACTTGGAAAGAATTAGCTAGCCAAAAACTATGTCACTTTTGGCAAATGGAAGTATACACACCCACATAAAAAAAAAACCTGTCCGTCATTTTCAACAGTATGTCCACTGCTGCATCATCCTTTTCTTTAGTTACAGCTGACAATTGCACAGATGTCTCCAATGCAGTTTGCTCATAAAGATGCATTCATTGCAATGAGATACATGACAGACTTCACACTTAACAGTTGCCAACATAACTTCATTAATGTGTCTTGAGTATCCATTTGCCCACTCCCACACACTTCAAAACCAAAATTAAAACCCGCTTTCCTTCTGTCATCACATCCTCCAACAACTATCACCACTCACTCAAGTGTTAGGAAAATAAATCACCACTTTTTCCGTAATCTCCATCAACTAATGCTACTTCCAACAAAAGCAGTGTACAAACAAACTCAAAGTCATAAATGAAAGGAGCCATTTTCATTTCCCAAAGACCACATGTATTTATCTTGTTGACCCATCCAATTAAGTGGTATGATTCACCAATGACTAGTAGCACAAACATACATTCATGTCTTAAATTCTGTCAAAACATTACAAAATTAGACAGCACAGAGCAGCTACCGTTGTCATTTTAATGACGTGCCCATGATGACTGTAGCTGGCAAAACAAATATTCTGGTGTTATATGAGCCCTTTTAATATGTAAAGTATTTCCTATAAAAATAACTTTGCATACTTAGAAGACAACGGGGTGGTAAGGGTCAATTATAAAAAATATCTTTACTGGGTAGAAGAGACCTAACTGTTCTCACTTACGAGTGTCAGGCAAACTTACCTTATGCACACATGGGGCAGCAGCCCCAAGAGGGAACAGCAAAAGCTATGGGACTCTAAACCAGAAGAATGCCCGTATTTCATATTTGTCTAAAGAGGAGCTGAGCACATGATGCCTACAGATGGAGCCAACTATGTGAAAACAAGGTATGTTTGCAGATTTCATTTTTGGAGTAAAGACATTTATCAGTTAAATCTACTTGTGACTCCGGCTGAGATTAAGTTTTATATTAGAACAATCAATTAAACCACCTGTTTGTGTCATCATTGAGAAGACTGCTAATCAATCTGCACACATGAACTCTGCCCTAAAGGTCTACTGACAGCCATCACCAGGGACTTGGTAACAACGTTACTAATTTTTCATACTCTCACAGAAACAGAAACAAAATGTTCAACTCTACTATCTCTTTATGATTGCTTGAACTGAGAGAGGACTACAAGGTGGAGCAAGTTCAGGCAGGATTCAGTACATCCTCCCTACTTGTCAGTCCTCCCTACTCATATTGGGCTTTGGATTTTGCAAGATGTTTGTATCTTTAAATAATCCTGTATGGAGCTAAAGGTATTGTGAACTTCAGAAGGACCAAGCCTTCGGTGACCTTCAGAGCCAGAAGAACCCTACAACCTGAAGGGAATATTGGTGCTAGGGGGTGAGGCATCAGAAAAAGGAAATATCCGTCCTTATCAGAATTTGGCTTAGGAGGGAGTCCCTTTGAATCCCTCCACAGGTGTCTCACTCTGCTCCTTTGCCGTCTCCTCTCTTTTGCACTCAGACGTGCACATACACAGCGGTAACTTCAGACCCTAGCACCAACGAATGTCATCCTTACTGTCAGACAGGTCTCCCTGCTGCTGGGCTATATAGAGAGCATATACCACCACAGGTAAGTGCCCTCATGAAACAATCAGCGTTGTAAGACAATTTTTTCCCTGAGTTCTCCTCTCCCCTCCAGTCTTCCCGACCTTGTTTGGTGGGAAGATGGAACATGGTAAGGGAAGGAAATTCCACAGGAAGCCTTGGAATAAGTTCTTCAGTGGAAGAAAAACATCCATGGAAGCTATAAAATAATTTCTAATATTGATATATCTGTATTACAGAAAGTATGTGGTGAATCTTACTTTGTAAATGTGATTTGAATATATGTAGGCAATACAGTAAGACAAATTCAAATTCTGGCAAATGAAGACTTTCTAAGGCTATATATACTCTACTAAGTAGAAATTCAAAATTACACACAAGAACAGGAGAAAAAAGCAGTCTTACTGACAAAAGTGGGTTTTTTAAAAAAATGTATTTATTTTGCCAAAAATTCTATTTAAACCCAAAAGCTTAATATAATGTTACCTATGGTGCTGCTGTTCTACCTGTATAATCAGCTTAATGCCTCTGAAGATTTAAAGAATGGTGTAGCAATTATGTGATTGCATCTTAATGCCAGCTTTAAAATGAAGGGGAAAAATAACTTCTGTATGCCTCACAGAAACAAGTAATTGCTTTAAATCCATCTTCCTTGAAAGCAAGCTGTAAACTCTCCGGTTTCAAAACAGACAGATGAATCTTATGCAATTTGTCTGGTTTCTATTTATTAAGATAATTCATAATAAAAAGCTGGAGGGAGGAGAATTAGGTGCTAGGGAAAGATGTCTGGGCACACATCAACCACCAAAATGGACTGAGATCAGATGAAAAAAAGAGAACAGAACAGCTATTAAACTTCTGCCTAGTCTTCACTGGGGCTGTTGTTACAAACTTTGAGTACAGCTGCACTTAATGAGTTTGTGTAAAAGCAGACATCATACAAATGGGAGAAAGTAGGAACTTCATCCAATTAGATAAGAGAATTGGCCAGCAGCCTCCAATGGACTGAAAAGCTCTTCCAACTTTAGGGATGAGAGCTAATTATAACTATTTGTGTGTGTGTATGATGGTACTAAATTATGAAGAAATATTGTCCTGTCAAAAAACTATGTCATATGCACTGACTTGATTATTACAGATAGAGTATTTGCCAGAGACAGGGCTGGAAAGTGATTAGCCTTGATAACAAGAGAAGTTATTCTGCCATGAAACTTCAGCGTGCAAATGGTTTCCCTTCTTGAGTTTCTCCCAAAATGGGCAACAGGCTGGAATGGCAAGAATTTCTGTTTCTTCTTCTTGACAGTGCAGATGCAAGGGAGACATGTTGACATAGTAAATTGCATACCTGTCCAAGAAAGGTAGCTCAAGAGATGTTCACTGTTGAAAGTAACACACAAACTGGGGTATTTTTTCCTTTCTTTTTTTTTTTTTTTTTTTTTTTTTTTTAACACACAGTAAGATGAAAAATCAGAACTCAGCTAGACATGAACGGGCAGAAAGGTTCTCACTGTTGCTCAATAACAATAAGTACCTTTTCTGGGGAGTGGTCTAAGCTACAGAGAAATCAAGGAAATTATGTTCCTTCTCCTTCACCATGCCCAAGCATGCATCCTCAACATGTTACGCTACAACTACTTAGGGTGCGCAACTCTCAGCCGTCACGTCCCAAACCATCTTCTTGGCTCTGTGGCCAAATAGGTCACCCAGGCACCTCCAGGCGACACTGTCCAACAATTCAGGCAATTTTCAAGAAACAAATGACATTTTATGTAAGGAGAAAAAGTGTGAGAGGGCATGTGCTCACTCTGTGAAAGTGCATGCTGAGGGCAACTGGGAGGGGAAGTGAAATTAGAGAATGTATTAATTGAATATTAGAAAACAGGTTCAAACTCTGGACCCTGCTATTTCGCTTCACTCCTGTCTCCTTTGGAATAAGTGCTTACGACCACTGCCAAACAATGTCCCTCTCGATAGCCTAACTCCCAGGTTCTATGCTTGCTGACAACGTGCAGCCTGCCATTGTAAGTATGAAGCGTAGCTTGGTTTTCTTTTCGGGACTAGGTAGAGCCGCTGGGATTCCCTGAAAGAAGCCAGAAAAACAAGACAAAAAAAAACCCAGAGCAGACAGAACACACCAGAAGGCTGAGTCTGCTAATGGGACAGCTGTAAACAAGGATGAAAGACTCACACATGGAATTAAAAACGGCAGTGGGAAGAGCCCAGAAGAGCACTGTGTTTGAATCTATCCAAGCCATACTTCCAAACTAATGTATTTTAATTCAATTATCCTAGAAGCAAATAAACTAATTAACTTAGATTTATATCATCAATAAGATGACGGAGCCAGCAACATCTCAAGAGACTTACAGAAATCTTTTGAACTTAGAATGAAGGCTACCAGTGCAGCTCCTAAAACTAACACAGGCAAGAGAGAGGTTTAAGGCTTCTAAAGACAGATTCAGCGTGTCAATTTAGTAATGCTAAATAAAAGCAGTGGTGCCTTATTAAACGAAAAGCAAATCACCAAGAAATCAGCTTTCAGGGATCAGCTGAGCTGCTGCATTGTACTCACATGGAAAATTACCCAGCAGCTTTTTCTGAACCAAGAAACACAAATCAGTTTTGCTTAGCCAATGCAGGAGCCAAACTCTTCTATTGTAAGGGTTTCAATAGACGCTCAAATAACTTTGACAGCGTGGAGGGGGAGGGGTGTCTCTGACCCAGTTTCTATATTACAGCGTCGCTTGGGTGATGGTGGTACAAGTGTTCACAGCAGAACCTCTTTTCTTTAATTTTCCTCTCCTGCTTACCCACCATCGTTTTGTTTAAATAATCCACAGATGTTATCATGGGCTCAAGAATAAGATTAATTGAGCTTAATGATTGTTGGCGACTTTTTATATGCATTCAGCTGCTGATGTCTTCAGCATAAAGGCCCTTTACACAGTGCGAGAGGAAAATTTGCTTTTTATCTGGCTTTCTCATTTCATAGCCATTTTGAAAGAAGGGCTCTCATTTCTTCCTGACATCTTTGTCCAAAACCTCTTAACTCGTCATAAGAAATTTTGAAGGTCTGACCCTCTTCACCCAGTGGAACCTAAATGATTTTTTTCTAGGCTCTCTGCCAAGAAGTTTGTTGCTACTTCTCATGCTGCTGATCTGGGAGAAGATGCAACTGTTCCTTTTTGTAGAAAAACAAAAGCCCACAGAGGCCAGGAACTGGACTACTGAGGGAGGGGATGAATGCCTGAAAGAAAAGTTCCATGTGCACAGGTGGCAGGGAAACTGGGGGTCCATGTGTGCAGGCACATAAGGGCAGTGTCACTGCCAGGTACCTGGGCAAGACATGTGACAGATGAAAAGATTGAAAATCTTAGTAAAAGAGTCAAAATCCAAAGGATGCACATGAAGCTAAAATGACAGGTTCTTCCCACAGAAAGGGCTGAAATACTCTTAAGTATTCAGCATCCACAATAATAGTTTTCTCTTTAAAAAGCCCTCACTGCTATTTTTCAATCTGGTTTTCAACAGATCTTGAATTATTATGAACCCCGGCTTGTATGCTTTGATATGTCACAAGCCATCACTAACCTGACAGCTCTCTGGCAGACTTCCAAGCATCTTCAAAAATACAAAATCAGCCTTGCTTCTAGTGCTTCCCCTACTTCCAGCTTCTAAACAAAAATCTAATTCAGGGGCTTGAAAATAGCAGAATCAGAAATAGAGCTCACCAATGATCTGATAAAGAAAACTTTAACTAAAAAGTTACAATGCCAAAAGCTATGGAATAAAGGGGGAAGTGGGAATGGTTTTCTGCTAGCCCGCAGGCTGCACTGCGGTGTATGCCACAGCAGGGGGAACCGACCCTTGAGAAGCACACAAATAATTCCGCTATGCACAGACTGGGATTACACCAGGTGACTCCCAGTGTGGGTGCACAAATCTGGGGAATACTGTGCAATCCGAACCCAAGCAGTGGAAGGAGGTGAGGCAACAAAACCTGCTAAGGAGATCCCTGTTCAACCCTATCAGACAGTAAATCCTAAAAGACAGTAAAGACAAGGATTTGCTGTTATCGCCACAAGACCTCTTCCCAACTCTAACTTTCCTTGGCTAAGGAGTGTTGTTCAGAGTGCTGGTGCACAGCTTTTAGGGTTAAGTCTTTAGAAAAGACTAAGACTGGAGAGGGAAAAGCCCGAGGGAAAGATGCAACGTGGTTCTTATTTTTCCATTGACAATACATTTGTATTCCCATTCCATTTGAGAAACCAGGTCCCTTTTTTTCCTTCCCTCCCCAGAAAGCTTTCTTCCTTTTTTATTTTTTTTTTTTCTACTGGGGAAAAAGAGACCAATTGGAACATTTGCATTATAAACCTAACTCGTTTTGGTTTGAATCTAACAAATTTTACTTCACTTTCTCAAAATACATGCATTTCCTGCAAATATTTTGTATCTTTTGAAAACTCATGTTTGTTAAGAAAATAGTGACGGTTAAAACTTTAGACCATTTCTAGTGATTCCTTCTTCATGAGAATTGTGTCATTTCCCTGGAAAATGTTAGCTAGTATGCTAGCTTCAGGACAGTTACGTTCACTTGTGTGACAGGAGCGTAATTCCCTCTGCTGCCAGACTTTCCTCTTGGCTTTGGGTATTCACTTTGCTTCTATGCTCCTCAAATCCAGCCAGAAAATGGGGATAATAGCAACTTGTACCTTACAGAAGCACCATGGGCATAAACCCACTCATTATCATCAAGCTCTTGCATAATGTGGAGGAAGAAGGTATAGAAAATATAATAACCCACATGAATCAGGCTTTAGAAAGATGCTGCAGAGGATGATGGACTTGACTGCACTACCACATGCAGCTGAGCAAAGCAGTTTTATTTCCTGAACAACCAAAGCCTTAAGACATGCTTACAAATAGCACCACAAAATCTTTAATGCCTACAGATAGGCAGGACTTCTGTTTCATCTCTCACTCAGAAGACAAGAATCATTCTGCTGCTCAATGGGCTATAAAAATGCAGTGGATCAAACAGACCAAAAGGGAAGGCAGGCAGTGCCATAGAGTCAAGACCTACAGAATAAACACCATCATTCCTAAAGCACTTTAATTTTATCTCCAGTAGAATAGCCAGGCTCAGCCTTCCTTTGCTAATGGCACATGAAGAGTTCACTGCCAGATGCAGTATGCCTGTGAACGTTGCTTCAACGTGGACATTCGTAGGTCCCCTCCTGCACCTTAAAGCACGTTTTCTCAACACAGCCTTTGTTAAATCCTTTCCTGGTGAGATTTGATCTCATTTACTTGTTGGTCTTTGATGTTCCTCATCTAGATTCAGAGCAGTCTATTTGCCTTTCTCTGAAGGCTCGCTCCCTCCCTTCACACACCGGAGCTGAGCTGGATGTGGTGAGGCCGGTGGCATCCCGGTGCAGACACACGGTAACAGGGAAGAGCCACGAGGCCAGTGCCCTCCTCCTCCTCTGCAGATTATCAGCAGTACCTGGTATTGGAGCTGGTGGGGAAGGGGAAAAAGACAAAAACTGAGAAAAGTGAATCAGATGATTAAGGAGTAAAGAACGGCAGATGAAACTAAAAATAGTCCCCTCGGCAGCTGTAAAGGAAATTCGTTTGACAGGAGGCTGCTTCTTTTGTCGAGAGTGGTTTGTTATGCAAGAGATGATACCAACACCGGCTCGTCTTATCTTGGTTGTCAGTTAAACTGACAAAAAGGAGCAGGGGTTAACATCACTGGAGCCACAGCCAGTCTTAACATTTGTTTATTTTCATGCATGTGCATGTTTTAGGAGGCAGCCCAGGGATTAATACTGGCAAGAAACTTTGGTGCAAGCTCAGTTAAGCAATTTCACAAAAATCTTAAGAGTACTCACTCGTTATTAAAGGCAACAACTAAGCCTGTGCCTGCTGCTGGTTTTGTTCCCCTGCCTCCTGCTTCAGCCATCCCAAGAAGGAGATCATGGTGACTTTCCCACACAACAGAAAACTTCATGCTCACAAGTTCTTCCATGCACCGGCAGCAGGGGACAACCTTGCCCCTTACTCTGATTCTCCAGTTCTCAAGGTAATCACCCAAAACATGTAGAGCCTTCTGGATACAAGAAAATGCAAAATTAAAATTATCAAAGTTGTTTCATTTCCCCCACACTCCTTCCTGATGCTGAACCTTCAATAGCATTTACACCTTTATGTACAGGTAGGAAGGAAGAGGCTTTACAAGACTCTACCTTCGCATCTCTGCTCTTACAGAAGTCACTATAAAACTGGGAGGAGAAGAGGGGAAAATGAGGCCATCATCAGCTTCCCTGACAATTGCACGTAGGAGTGCAGGTGAGTCTGTATGTTCCTCATTAATGTGCCTTTTGGCATGCCTGCAAGCCTTTAGAGAGCCTGGTGGTCACAGCTGCCAATATCTGCTGGTGGGGAGGTAAGCAAATCACAGCCCGTCCAAGTTAAACACATAAAGGCCAGGACTTTGAAAAACTCGAGACACACACATGGTGCGTGGGAGTGAGCACCTTAGTATGATGTAGGTGCAAGGGAAAACAACTCTTATTAATCTTCTCTTCATCGGACTTTCCTGAAACATTCATTTTTAGACCATGTATGCCATGCTAAACCATGAGTTAGTTGAAGACAGGACACTCACAGTCCCTCCTCTATTCCTCTTTCCTGATGAAATGTTCAGCGGCACAAAGGCAGCCACAGAGAAGTCCTGTCTCCTCAGTGGTAACTGAAGTCATCCTTCTGCCAAAGCGTTTGGTAGAAAAATAAGCAGCAGAATGTAAGCTGGTGGAAAGCCCCTGTTGAAAAGTAGATAGCAGCTTTGTACTTCAGGTTGAAAATGTGCACCAGGCTGAAATACTGTGCACTCCTTTTGTAAACGAACTTAGAAATATCTCGATCTGTTTCCCACTCGGTGCGGGAGGACATCAGCGGTGGATTCTGCCCTACACCCGACCCACCTGCCATGAACTGCTCGGGCCACAGGATGCCACTGTTGCATTTCTTTTTCGGGAGGTCAAAAGAAACGGTGACATCGTTTGCGTGAACGGGACACCTAAATTTAGTGCCCCTCCTCCCTTCTCAACGCATACAATTGCCAGCGTTACAGCCCCAGACAGACTGTCCAGATGTAAATAGCACAGAGCTGCACAGGATTATGTGTTTTGATCAGGAACAAAATGTTTGGATACCTTTTAAGGCTAGGTTACTGAACCCAGCATCTCCGTGCGTTCATAAATTTTCTATGCACAAGAAATCTTTCCAATGACTGCCTGGAGTGTTGACTCCAACCCTGATAGTTTTGACTGCAAAACAAATATCCCCTGTTATTGGATTTTATCTATGTCCAGATGAGAAAAGAAAAACATTAGATGGGAGGGTAGATTAAATGAGAGAAAAGGCAGACTGCTCGTAATTCCTACCTCTTGTAAAAAAGGCAAGAGCTCCTACCACGTTAATAAAACTTCATAAATATTTTACTAATATAAAATGGAATGGAATGTATTCACGCCAGGAGACAGGGAAGTGGCATGAGCTCCCAGATAGCTCCTCTTGCCACAATTTTGTGCGATTTCCAAGCTGGCACCCAGAATCATAAGCCCAGGGACACTGAGACCTCCAGGTCGGTCAAGGCACCTCACAAAGGTCCACCAGGGTGAACTTTAGAGCAGTCAAGACTGCAAAGGTCTGCACAGGGTCTAAATGCCCTCTGAAAGCAAATTTCAGTCCTAGAATACTTCTACATTTAAGTGGTACACTATTATAGAAAAACTAAGTATGGGGTTGCACATAGTCTCCAGGCTCTATTCAGACAGGGGTTCCCTCAAGTTCAGCATGACACAGATGGAATTTTTGAGAAAGGGCTGTTAAGAAATGAAAGAGAAATTTTAATGTTAACAGTTTCTCAGATTTCAAAAGCCATTTTGGGTTTGCTCATCATTTTAGAAGGGGGAAAATGGCTTCATCCTGCTACAACTCTGCTTAAGAGCAGGGAAAAAGAAAATGAATGATAAGGTTTCAGATACAGCTTGGGTGGCCAGCAACACCAGAAGATGAGGAAAGTCAGCATGAAAGTGACAGCTGTGGTGATGCAGAGCATTACCAAGGCTGGTGTTACAGCTCTGTACTTCAAGCCGATATAAATACGAAGGGGCCCTCAGATAAGAGTCTTCTGGGATTCAAGGCTTCAATAGAAGCATTCTTACTGCCTTCAGCCTGTTCTGGATGTGTCCCAGAAGCCGGCTATTCCCCAGTCCAGATTCAGTGTGACAAAATCCCACTTTTCTGAAAACCGTGTTGTAAGATCTTTAAATCAGAACTAGGCAATTTCTCAGAAGATGCTGGGAAGGACTCAGCCTTGGGAAAGAAACAACTACCAACCAAACAATTCACATATTACCAAAGACAAAAATAGAAGAAGCCTAAGGACCATTTCCATTGCTTTTAAAAATAAGTATTTGTAATAGCACACACCAAGGATAAAATATTAATATTAAATCAGTCATGATTGTTCACATTTCTTTTACTGAAGCAGTATTTGATGCTGCGATTTTTTTCCCACTAGAACAGAAAAAATTGACCAACACATAACCAATTACTTAGTTCCCAAAATCAATTTACCTCCTATTCCAAAGACCAGGGATTTCAAAACCTCTTTAAGAAAAGAAGAAAACAAAAGAAAAAAAAAATAAAAGGAAGCCTTCAACCCAAATTCTTTTCTTGTTGTTTATAACAATAAACAAGTTTTCATGTAAAAGCAACACCAAGAGGGTAGAAAAAAAAATGTTCCAAAGCTAATTTTAGTCCTGCTGATCTCAGGAGCTTAGTTCCCATCAGACTGAACAGACTCCAGTGGTGTCCTGGCTGGCTGGAGAAATCTGTCCCTGAAATTCTATTTATGGCACCTTGTAGCCTATACCTAGATTGGTTTTTGTTTGTTTTGTTTTATTTTGTTACACTGGAGCAAGTATCCAGGACTGCGTTGATACAAGACACAGGTGTGACCTACTCAAATAAATTACCAGAAAAAAAAACAACAAACCCAAACCAAAAAAACAAACCCTCAACCAACAAACCAAAACCAAAATGGTTCACATTTCATTTTCTGCAAATTAGTTCTTTGGACTTCAGCAGTTAGCCAAAATTCAGCCTCCAAAGTTCTGCAAATTAGTCCTTTGGACTTCAGCAGTTAGCCAAAATTCAGCCTCCAAAGTTATTTCTATTGAAAGGAGAAACTGATGACAGAATCAGGTGTATCTTTGATACAAACCCATCTGCTTACGTACAACAGAGCATCCTTTTACCTGCAAGGTAAGAACAAATAAGGAAATCTTTTTCCTTGATGGTTCTCATCCAAATTCAGTCAGTACCATATACAGTCCCTTCATGAGCTCCTTCTACTTTTTTGCCTTTAGAGGCACATTCCTACTACTACCTCTGGCTGTTTCTCCCTAATCAGCGCCATATTCTGTGGCTTGTTTCACTGGTTCTTATGTTGTCTATGGACAACTCCAGCAATCACTACCTCTATGCCTTGTGTTTGTTTCATGAGTTCCCAGGGAAAATCCCTTTGGTCACATAGTTACGTTTTTTATGTAGATCTCGCCATGTAATTCTGGGTCAGTTGTGACCCCGTTGTTTCAACTACCTCGTTCCATAATGACTTTAACCACTTTTTAAACACCTACTTTGCCCGTCAGCTTCACTGAATTTTACCCAGTCCATAATCTTACCCCTTCAAAAAGACTTCAAAAAAAAGTCCTCCATCAAACCAAAATGGCCACACCTTACCCCCTTCAGACCAGAAAGAGGAATGCTTTAACAAAACTGCTAGTTATACTGTAGACCGTGGCTGTCAAGGTACTTTCGTATTTTAGCCCCTCCTACCAAGAGCTTGTTTCCAGCCATGTCTCCTTAGATTTTTCTACTGTTTCTATGTAACCTGCCTACCTGAAGGGAGCTCTAATCCCACACGCCCCTCAACAAGAGCAGACATCCTCTGCTGGATGCAAGTGAAGGATGTATTTTCCAAGTGTTTATTATCTAGACAGGAGAACAGAATTCACGCAGGCACCCTAATCTTTTTCAGGGTAAAATCTGCCAAACTAGTCTAATCTACCTTTAAATAGAAACAGTAAGAATTAGAAACAAACTACGAAGCAGTGAAACAGTCCTGCTGTTAGACTGCTTTTGCTAGCAGGATGACAGCCCCAAACCGAGAAGGCGTAGTGACTAACTGATGGGTAGTAGTGCCTCAAACTGCAACTTCACATCAAGGCTTCAGTTACATTCACTACTCGCTGCTGCTGCCAGGAGTGGTAGCCCTCTCCCCACCCCCCCCCCACCCCCCCGCCCCATCCCTCCCCCAGTTTCTTCCCTTTGGGACACGTGCTTCTGCCAAGTCCTTGCTCCAGCACACATTTGATTGCAGCACAAAGTCAATTCAACTCACTAAAACAGCAGAAAGTAAATTGGTTTTGGCTGGAAAGCAAGCTGAATCGGCTTACTACGTGATCAAGCGAGCACTAGGGTTGGTGCAAGATAGAAGATGAACTGTACAGCTGAAGGCAGGAACAGCAGAAGAGGTCTAGGGGAGGCGAGAATGGGAAACAGCAAAAGAAGCTGTTAACACAGCTCAACCAGAGCAGGGAATCACAGTCTTACCACAGTCTAGCAATTTACAAAGCACATGTCTTGAGTATTCAGTTCCTGTTAAGATACCTCCTCATTTCAAGGGCAGCAACTCCTCTGATACCTGCATGTTACTTAAAGGGGATTTTGGATTTAGCCCTAGCATGGGACTGCACTAACAGTTACGTTCTTAAGCCCAAATCCAAGAGACACTGGTACCCCCAGCATGCTGCTGTGTAAGCTGTGGGAAGGAAAGGGAATTTCTGGTCCCAGCTCTTGAGCAGGGTGGTGCCACAGCCTAGGGAAGCTTTCCAAGGCTCAGGCTTAGCTGGGCACAGCGCCACGTTAACACCACCGTCCCGCTTCTCGGGCACACATGGGTTTTGTGTACAGGGCTGCACAACGAACACGTCGTTCGTTGCAACGCCGGTCCATGCGTTTGTCCTAGGCTCCCTACAAAAATAGATGTAACCTGAACAGAAAGCATCCTGAGGGGACCAGCACATCGTTCCTCTGTGAAAGAGCCATCACGGGCTGGCAGTGAGGGGACAAAGGCCCTGGAGACCCACCACAGGGAGGGCTTTCAGCCGAGCACCAGGGCAAATGGTCGATGATCTCAAACATGGCTTCACACCACAAGGCAGTTCAGTTGCCTAGCTCCCTTTTCAACCCATCCAGCACAACATGGCCTGCTCCCAACCGCTCACTCCTAGGGGCAAGTTTTCCCCCTTTTCTTCTACCTTCTGCCCTCCGTGTATCTCATACTGCAGGGCTCCCCACCCTGAGACCGAGACTTAAAAAACCCCAAAAGGCAACTAGCTGGGACCTTGAATTTTAGCTTTATTAACCCTTAAGCTTTATATCCTCTCAGTGCCCCGCTCACCAGATTCTGCCTCAGCACCATGGTGCACGGGGGCCTGACTGTATGAGATGAAACATAGCCCCCGGCTGCCCCACGCTCCCCGCCACCAGCCCTCCCCCCCGGGCGGGCCGGGCCGTGCCGGGCCGTGCCGTGCCGTGCCGTGCCGTGCCGTGCCGGGCGGGGGGCAGCAGCCCTCCCATGGCCCTCAGGGCGGCGAGCGGGCCCGGGCGGCGGGGCCGGGGCGGGCAGGGCAGCACCTCCGCGGGAGGGAGGCGGGCGGAGGTGGCGGCCGGGGAGAGGAGGGCGGGCCCGGCTGCGCCCGGGAGCTGCTGCGGGGCGGGCCGGCGGCGGTGGGCGCTGCCCTCAGGTGAGGGGCGGCGGGGGGCGCTGAGGGCCGGGCTGGCGGCGGAGGGGCAGGTGGGGGCGAGGCGGGCGGATGGCGGCGAAGGGCGCAACTTTCCCCGGCGGGACGTGGGCAGGGGAGTGCCCGGCTACGGGGCAGCCCCCGCGGCCTCAGCGCCGGGGCCTCGGGCCGGGGCTCCGCCGGCGGGGTCGCCCCCAGGGGGTGCAGGGGGGTCGGCTTTGCTGCCGTGGCGCTGAGGGGACGGGGCCGTGGGGGAAGGCGCGGGGCTGCTGCTTGCTGAGCGGCTTCTGCCTCCCGAGCTGAGGGGGTGAGCCCCCGCGGAGGAAGGCACTGCCTCTTTGTTAGCTGTAAACAAACATTAATTTATTCCTTCAGTGACACCCTAACAGAGCGAAATCGTTAAGCAAGTCCTCAGCGTGAGCAGCCAGCGTTGGTTCGACTGCAGGCCCTTCCCCTGTAACGCCGAAGGGCTGTGGCGAGGGCAGGTGGGAGCAAAGGTCGCTTAGACACTTCAGCTCGGTGTTTTTTACTGGTTTGGCCTCAAGTGTACAGCACTTGAAGTGGGGAAAGATGCTTTCAGGAAATAACATCCCTGTGACATTTATAACCAGATTATTGAAGACCTGTCTTCTTGCCAGTTTGCTGTCAGCCCAGCCCAGCTTTGCCCCTAGCTAATGCTCACCCAGCTCACAGGCAACGTTCGGTGCTGTGCCAGTGTGCCCCGGCGTGTGCCCACCTCCGGGCACCTTCCAGGACAAGGCTCACACCTGCGCGTTCAGGTTTGCCCTCCCGCGTGTGCACACTCGTGCGATATGTTGGTGTTTGCAGGGTTAAGTGCATTAGAGAGGCCAAGTTTCACATTCTTGGTGGACACCACGTCTTGTCTTTGCAGCAAAGTTTGGAGGGTAGGAGCAGACCTAGTACATAAGCTGAGCGCAATGAATGTTGAACATAGAAACATCACAATTACTCAATGAATAGGAAAATGTAAATAAAAGTTTTGTCCTTTAATGAAGTTACTGTACATGTAGTTTAAGGGGGCTTTCTTTTTTCACTTCTTAAGGAAGTCTGTACTAAAGTCTTGGATGAGCATGAAATGGATGTGAGTGCTGGTCAATGAATAACTTTGAGTAAAGCCGTAAAATGAACCGGTTTTATTTCTCTGGTCCAGGAAGTTATTGTGGAAAGAAAGAATACATGTAAGAAACAGGATGTCTCATGCCGGGAGACGATACCAAGATAAGCAACATGGGCACCGTGAGAACCATGGATCTGATAGATATGAGGAAGACAGAAAAGTGAGAAAACCATACCTGTACAATGGAAGGTATGTCTTTATCACCTTAAAGAAACGTATCACAGCAGGTCTGTCTTTATCACCTTAAAGAAACGTATCACAGCAGGTCTATAGCATTTGTCATCTTCTTTTTCAGCTATGAAATATCATATTACAATAATAAGGAAAGCAATTACTCAACCTTGAAATTGTGAAGCATGAGCATGCCACATTTGGAATCAGGGAGCTATTTTACACTTAGAAATTGAACCTTTTTCTTTGTATTGAACGTGAGAGGGGGCGGAAAGATAGGCTGTGTGACACAGGCACTGATGTGAATTTCCTGGGGTTATCTGGATCAAGTTGGGTCACAAGTAAGCAAAGTGTGGCCATGTGTCTTAGTACAGTTCCTGAAGAGGCTGGTCAGCAGGTGACAACAAGCCATGGCTTGCCAAATATGCATTGCTTAAATGAGAATGTTACTTGACTGAGGCCAGCATAGGGACTTACTGAACCTTCTGGTTGCTCTAGTTCAGCTGTGAACAAATTCATATTAATTTAAAACAAAATTGCTTTTGGTAGTCACAGTCAATAAATGAGTTTGTTGAAGTGTCTAAGGCTGTTTGCAGCACTTGATAGTGGCTCAGCCCCTATCACCACAATAATCAGATCAAATAACAGGTTTAGAGTGACAAATAAACTCTTAGGATATTACACTTCTCCTTCCAGCCTGGCCAGCCTGCAGCATATTAGATGTGAGCTTAGGCTGTTTTCCTTTAAGGGCATGCCAGCAGCTGCATTGTAGGAGAGAGGTCTGTATCTTTAAATACCACTGGCAAATTGGTCATGGCAGTAACATGTTCATCTCTCCAGTTTAGTCTCTGGAGGGATGATTGTAGGGCAATTTAAGACTAGAGGTAAAGAGAGAGAGGAGAAAAATATAATTAAGGTTATTGAAAAGCTAAAATACTCCCTGATAATATAAATTTTAGCAAGAAAAACAGGATGAGAATAAAAGTACCAGTGAAGACTGCTATGTGGACTAGAAAGAGTGCTTATGGCTAAGTATAAAACATTTGGATGGTGGTAATCCTATTGTATTATGAAAATAGCTAATGAAGTTTTCTTCTCTCTCTCTTAAATCAAGAAAATCAGAGAGAAATGGGAACAAAGGTCAGCCTAAGAATCATCCTCGGAGGCTGAATGACTGTTCTTAGCAAAAGCAGAGATCAGGAGGGTTATAGTTAAATTATCTTCAACATATTAGAAGTGAGAATGCCAGGAATGTATTAATTGCACTATGGAGAGGAGAAAAAAAAAAAAGGGTGTTAGGTTTTTGAGAAGTCTTGTGTGGGTTTTTTTCATACATAGCATAATATAAGCAATGTATGAAAGGATAGGTATAAATTAAACCACCATTTCTTAATGAAGTGCTTCTCTGGACTTTTTGTTTTTACTGTTAGTTTTAAATGACTAGACACGTAGACTGAAAATTGGTGGATGGACCATAAAGGCCAACAGACCATCCCTGTATCCGCTGGGGATTAGAGGAGGAGAAGCTGCAGCTACAGATCTGTAATAGCCATGGAGATAATTTTTAGAGTCAAGCTGAGAATCTGGGGGGCACCAGCCCTCACTACAACTGATCAAAAAACTTTTCTATCAGTTGTTTTGATGGAGTTTGGCTTAAATTAACAACATTTTGCCTGCCTTAGCTTTCATGACAAAACCAGCTGTTTTGTAAGGAGATTTCAGTATTTTGGCAAAGACTTAGGCTGATTGACCCAAAAGACCTCCAGATACTGTAATGGAATAGATAGGAAGAGTTTCATGGAAGCTGTAATTTGGGTGCCTAATGCTTTCATCCCTTATGAGCACAACTTTCTAGCCAGAGTATTTCTTGCATTTCTTTCTGAAACTCCTATAGCAAGCTTCCTTCTCGTTGCTGAGAAGAAAGAGCTGCATTACCCAGAACTGGAAGGTCCTGAAGGAAAACAGGAGCAGAGGTGGCCAGAATAGGCCACTGTGAGGAAAAAAAGCATCTAAAAGAAAGAATTCCTCCCCCCTCCCCAATTGTACTCTGTTGCTGAACATTAGGGGGGGGGGTTGTTTTGGTTTTTTGTTTTTGTCTTGTCTTGTTTTGTTTTCTGGCAAGTAGCAGGATACAATAGAGAAGCAGCTGCATCAGAAGTACCAAAGGGATTGCTTTCAAGTTAACTGGAAGTCTTATAAATCACACAGCTTATTTAATTTATGTGACACAGCTGCGCAGGATGCTTTGGTGGTTGCACAAGACACAGGACAAAGGTCAGAAAAATCAGAAATGTTTTGGCCAAATAGAGCTGTTGGCAACTACATGTGGAGATGTTAGCATTGGTCTTGTTATTGAATGTCTTAATTAAAATGTAAAAACTACAAAGAACATGATTTAATGTGGATAAATGAGATAATATTTGTAAATTTGAATCTGGAATTGCATGAAGATAAACCTTAGTGAAGTCCAGTGATACTAAGAAACAAAACTGTAGTTGAAAATGCTGATCTGTGGATAAGAAATTAAAGATAAAAACTTACTAGGAAGACTTTTAAAAATAATAATGCTGAATGAGACTTAAAATACCCTTTAATAACAAAACCATCCAGCTGTACCTTGAAAAAGGCAAGCTCCAAAGCTCCTTCAAATGAGGGAAAACATTTAGATCAGACCAGACACAAAACAATTTACAGTCAGTTTCTTTTAACCTGAATGTCAACTTAGTTTAAAAAGGGAAAATTGCACATTTCCCATAGAATAATCTAAATCTCACCAACCTTAAACATCATCAGGCTTCAGATGTGGAGCTGCACATCATTGCAGCAAAGGCAATTCCATTTTGAAGTATGTGAATGAAGATTCTAATCAGAGACATGAGAAATTGATTTTTGGGGGGTTGATTTTAGATTCCTCTTCAAATATCAAAGACACCCCACACACACAAAAAAAAAAGGCCAATTTTTTTCCCACTTTAAAATCTTTATTTGTTTCTTTTAATAGCTTTTGTTGTTTTAAAAGACATCTTTGTGAGCCATAGTAATTGGAAGTAAAAACTTGACAAAATGCTTGCCCATGAAATAGTTGTGCTACTTTATGCGTTTATTATGTGAAAATGTTTCTCATTTTTATTCTCTGGGCTGCCGTGGACTAGCTAGAAATGTCTGTTTTTCATGAACAAGCTGTTACTCGTTTTTTTACGGGTACAGGAACTCTTCCCATACCTTCCTCGCTGCTACCTTTTGCAACCTAAACAATTCAGCCAGCCTACTCCATGAGTACATAGTTTTCCAAAATAAGAACCATCAAGTGCAAATATTCTTGTGAACATGGATTTATGGAAGTATTTGGGATATTTGCTTTCAAAACATGCAAGCGAAAAAGATCACATACCTATGAAGCAGACTAGTTGGTTTCACTAACAGGAGCATCTGCCAGTTTCTCATGTTCTAATGTTCAGGAGAGATCATGATCTAATTAATACACATTAGTCATTTACTCCATTGTAGATCAACAGAAGACATCCGAGGTGGCCAGCACTCAAGAAATTCTACTGTTTGCTCAGACTCTTACTCTAAAACCTCAGGAGCAGCATGGGAATATTTTGGCCCACCACCAGAGTGTTATCCTCCCAAGGAAACCTTCTCAATGAAGTGTTCAAAGGTATGCACAACAAGAGGTATGTGCGATTCTTATTGTCTGCCATCCACCCCTCTCCTTCCAAGGACTTGTTTTGATTTTGGTTTCTGTGTTTAGAAGCACAACAAAGTAAAGTTAGAGGAATATTTTAAAAAAACCCTAACAACTGGGAGGGTTAATGAATGGCATAACTGCATGTTACTAGCACATTTTAGGCATCAAAAGGCAAGATTTACAGAGATATTTAGATACTTGAAAGTGCATCTCCAGAATATGCATCCAGAGATTCAGAGTGGGTCATGTGTGTAAACACTCAGGTTGCGCAGCAAGGGTTAACCTTTGGGATTTAAGAATAAAATAGAACTTGCCTCTGTAGGTCATTTAAACATGGCTGTTGAAGCTTTGGTGCTAGTTCATTTCTCACATATTCTTCTCAGACTTTATCAACTCTGGATTTAATCCAGTCATCAGTTATACATATATATATATATATATATATAAAGCAATGTTGTGGGAGACAAAACTGTTTCATGGACATGAATCCAGTAAAGCAGCTCTTCAGAAATAACTTGGTTGTTCATAGCTGGAAAGTGACTACAACAAGCAGACAAATGAACATTATGTGGGAGGAAATTGGCCTTAACACTTAGTAACCTCATTTCCATAAACTGAAAAAAAAAATGTTGCTAAAATATCCATTACTCCTTTAAAGTTCTTCCTCTTCCAGGATAACAAGCATTCTCACCTTGTTTGTAGGAAAGACCCACTGCAGTCTAAGTTGAAACTTGCAGCTAGGTGCAAAGTCTTTGTCCAGACGCTGTAAAGAGCCTTTCAGTGTCCTCCAGTAGAGAAACAAATGAAGAGTGTAGTTACTGGAAGTAAATTAAAATACATAGTTAGATTATTTCTTCACTCCATGAAGGAAAGTGAAGTAACACACTCAATTTGTTCTTAATATTTCTCGGTATGTGAATATGTGGACAATTTTAAGAGTGAGCTGAACTATCTTCTCTCATATGTATGTTCCGTGTATTTGTATGCGGTTTGTTTTTCGTTTCAAGGAAATTTAACTCCAACAGCTAGCAGAACATATTTAATGATACAGAGCCATACTGATAGTTTATCCTTGATAAAATTGTATCAGCAGTTTCTTCTTCAACAATACTAGATTATTTTAACTTGTCTGAGAAGCTCTAGAAAACCCCATGCCTTATTTTATCACAGCTTTAGAAAAATGAAGTGGTGAGTTACTTTTAGTTATCAGTTTCACTAGTTGTTTAGACTCATGGATAGCTTAATATGACTTGCTAGGTGTCATGTCGTGTCCCCCCCTGCCCCTGCATTTTGCTTCTTGTTATTTCAGTGCATTATATATCGTTAATATTTTCAAAATGTCCTAGTTTTGGATACATCAGTTGACAGTGATGATTTTACTCCCACCCCTTCCTCAGGTATTGCTCAGTATTTTCCAGAATTTAATGCCTGAGCTTGCACGGGAGGAGAGAAAAGAGATCATGCAGAAAATAAACCCTTTCATTGGCAGTTTTATTTCAAAAAATGAAAAGATATTGGAGGTTGATTAGATTATGAGAATGTTACTCCCCTGTTTAATTTTTTTGCATACCAAGATTTAGCAGAATTTCCTAGAATTGTTTTGCAGAATTCTGTATTCCCTGCAGTCACAGTAAACATTATAAAGGAAAAGCTACATTAATTGTTTACTGAAAAGTCAGTACATGTGAGTTACTTCTTTCAGCATGAAAAGTTCCTGTAAATAGTTCTTAACCATCTCTTTCTTTTGCCAATGATTTATCAGCACTCTGGTGAAATTCCCCCTTCCCAGTCAACATAATTCTAAAATAAACTGATATCAAACAAGGCTAGGAGGTGATGTACCACAGACTTTTCCAAAGCAACAACTGAATTGTCAACCTTGGTTTCTGACCATGCATTGCTCTACTTTCATTATGGTTTGGATTTGGCGTTTGGTTTTTTTTTTTACTTTTGCCCAGGAAATAGACTTATGCTCTATGTGCACATGTACAGGTTTGGCAAACTAGAGAGGAATTCTAAACAACCAGAACTCCGAAAAGTATTTTCTTCACCCAGATACTGCCCTCTTCATCCATGCTTTTCACCAGCAATATCCCCAAAATCTAAAGCTGAGTTTCAGAAACAAGCAGTTATTTTTGCAGGGAGCCTTCAAATGCAGCAGCAGAAAAAAGGACATTGTTCTCCTGTCTTTGTTGTTCTCACCTTCCCTCCCTAATCCCTGCCCCCCTTTTTTTCCTACAACTGCATTAAGAAAAGAAACTCACCCCAAATATAATGGAAGAAACAACTGATATTGACCCCTTTTGCTGGTAGGAACATTTGATACCATCTAAGAAACTTCAAAACGTTCTTCTCCTTTTTAATCCTTTAATCATGAAAATAGAAGGAAAACATATGTTAAAACATATGAGCAATATCTATTCATAGCATTCAGGTAGGATCAAGTGGCTGGCGGTACTGGATCATATGAGGCACCTAATTACGCATCCTCTCAATGTACTGGAGTGCAAATTTAGGAGGACCATCAGACTTTGGACAAGGGGAGGGTGAGCTCCAAACTTCTTCAAACTTCAGACTGGTGGGATTTCTTGAACTGGAAAACTGCATTCACTTCTGTTATGTTTAATACATCTTTACAGACTTATTGAATTTGTTTAATCCTTTTCTGAATCCCATTTTGAATGTTTGGCTTCCACATTATCTTGTGAGAAGGAGTTCCACGGTTCTTTGTACCACTTGAGGAAATACCGTTTTGTTCCTGAAAATGTTTTTAAGAAGGTGTCTCTGATTCTGATGATATTCAAAATACCTAATGATAATCTCATATATTCATCTTCTCCATAAGATTTATGATTTTAGAGTAAAGTCTTCCCTTTGTCACTGTGCTCTGTTGGCTTCTTCATAGATTGAAGAATAGTCAGTTCTGTCCCTATCAAAGGTGAAGTCTTTCCAGTTCTGGTTAGCTTGCCAGCCTTATACCTTTTCCAGATCCATTGTACCCCTTTGAGATGGGCTGACCAGAACCACACTCAGAATTCAAGTTAAATTCTTAAAAGGGTTAGACATCTGCATAAAGGTTCTGGTTCTTAGTCCTATCCAAATGCTTCCTAGCTTTTTGTGTGGTGTTTGACTATCGGTGAATGCTGAGCTGATATTTTCAGAGAAGGCTATCTGATATCTTTCCCGAGTGGAAATTATTTGTTTAGAACCCTTCTGTGTGCTCTGTAGATGTGTGTGTATTTGTGTTACCTGCATGAAGTGTGAGGTTGCTTATTAAACACTGATTTCATTACTTTCTCATTCAAGAGCTTGAACTCTCAGCAGCCTACCAATTTTACAGTTGGCAATGATGAAGAATTTTTTTGTGATTATTATTAAAACAGGATTCGCTATCTCACTTTTCAATCTTTTCAGTTCATTAGTTTGTGCATCTACTGTAGCTGTTTGGTGTGTACTTTTCAGCTGAATCTCTTCGGAGTCCCCACTTACAGCTCTTTGGCCATGTTGCAGAGCCGTCTCAGGATGCACAAACTATTTCATTCAGCTGAAACTAAATGCGGGTGAGCTGTAACCACTAGCAGGCACCGTGTCCTTTGGACCAAACTGGAGCTAAGATGAAGTACTTCTCTCTCCCCAGAAAATGCCTGTTGTATAGCCCCTAGATCTTCAGTTTGACTCTACA
This sequence comes from Falco cherrug, assembly GCF_023634085.1. Taxonomy (NCBI): domain Eukaryota; kingdom Metazoa; phylum Chordata; class Aves; order Falconiformes; family Falconidae; genus Falco; species Falco cherrug. Next base: position 91,290,498 of record NC_073699.1, on the reverse strand, counting down.
GATCCACTCCCATTGCACTGCTAACATGGGCATAACTAGTGACAGGTAGTACAAACCAGAGATTTCTCTCTTAACTCTATTTGAAAAATGGTTGTTTCCACTTACTGTTTATTTTATTTTAACCACTACTAACCTGTGAGAGGATCTTTTATCTCACAGGAGCTTGTATCGTTTAAGAGCACTACCACTTGGATTGCCTTTCTTCATCTGTCTGCTGATTCTTGCAGATTACTTCCCTCTAACAGATTTTTGACTCTTCCCTGCAATGCTGCCTTTATGTCTAGTTTCTATATTTTTTTTTTCTTAGGTGTGTCACACTTGTGGATCTACAGAATACAGATTCAAAAGGCAATACAAACACAGAAGTTTGTTACTTTCTGTTTCTGTAGTAGTGAAGGAGACTTAAGGAACAGTTTATAGACTGATGTCCAACTGTCTAGATGCTCTATATAATTATATGGGAATTGGAAATAAACTGCATGTGATAAAGACAAACCTTTAATCAACTAAGGAACTACTGCTTGCAATAACTTATGCATGATAGTGCATGCCTTTTAAAGCAGCACATGTTGAAAACAACAGGAGTTTTTGGCCTGGGGATACTCAGAGCTGAAATTCTTTCAGAAGAAAACATTCAACTTGCTTTTCACAGTGAGGGTAAAATTTCTGTAGTTCTCTCTTCTGTATCAGAAAACTAAATTATTAATCATATTTGCCTTTCAAAGGACCCCCTCTCAGCTCCTTTGAAAATATAACCAGATTCAGTGCTTTTGGTTACCGGAGGGAGCGAGAGAAGTGTTCAAGGCTAGCTGCCATGCTGCTTCCTTCAACTTAGAGCAAAATCTGAGTCAAACCTGAGCGAACTGCTGATCTTAAACTGGTCATAGATATTTGGTCACTTGACCATGAGAACTTGCCATTTTATTTTTATTATGTATATTGGTGTGAAAGAGGTGAAGCAATGCAATTCCAGGATAATGCTTCCTTTAGTTTTGCTTAAACAGTGAAGATGAACTGGCTTTCTCCCATATTCGGTCAGTGTGTGACTCAGAAAATGCCTGCACTTTTGCCTTGTATAGAATTATTCTGTGCTGGTCATAATTTCTGAGCTAATAACTTCTTAAAAAATTCAACTCACTTGGAATTTAGGGGAGACAGCACTAAAAAGGTTAGAAAACAGTTTGTGGGGGAGCAAGTATAATTGAATCCCTGTTCTTTGCTGCCCTGAATACAGCTTTGCAACATAAATAGTGTCAGATTTCCTAAGCGTATTGTAGGCACTTCCAAACAATCATGCCTTTAGCCTACATTCTAACATCCACAATTGTTAAAACCTTCAGACCAATTTCCTCTTAGAAAAAGACAGCATTATGGTTTGTAACAACAAGAAAAATCTCCGATTTCAAGCATAGCCAGGAGGAAATATCAAAGTGAATTTATTTGGAGGAGGAAATAGAATTAGGGAGTAACAATGACTTTCTCCAGGATATAGTCATGCATTAACAAGCCAGCATTAATTCAAATTTAAACATCTATAAGCTTTTGTTTTTACAAAACAGCCAATTTTTTTTTTTTTCCTGTAGCTATTCATGCTGGCCAATACTCATAGACTGGAAGGAATACTGAGACGAGAAGTCACCCTAAACACAGGGTTCACACTACTAGATGCTTGGTTTGATTTATGCCATTGTTCATAACCATTATACTGCTGCTGTTATGTTGCTTTATGTCCTGATACTCTTCTTCTTGGAGTCAGACGCAGGAGCAGCAGGGGAAAAATGTTTTACAGAACACTCATATCCCCTCCAGTGCTGTGGAGATGTTGGGGAAGAATAATGGTCTGCAAGAGGCTATGAACTGAAATAAAAAACCTTCTGTAGCTTCGGTTATGTATGTTCAAAAATACTGAAGGGTCATTAAATGTGCCTAATGGGGGTAACTTTGTGGATGAAAGTTCTTTTCTTCTTCACTTTTTGCCCCTACGTTGTGCCACGCTTAGCTCCTTTAAACTGTGCTCAAAGCTGTCGTGCACTGTTCCTGTGGCAGTTAATTTCAACATATTTCTGTTCTAAGAAGGGAACACTAAGGTCCCCTATAGTCTCTGTAATTAGATGGCTTCCTCCTCCTATCTGTTTCAAAGTATATTTTAAATACCGTGTGAGTAACAGGCTGAATTTGCCATCAAGTTTTTTAATCTTGTAATTGTGAAGACAGAATATTAGTGGTGGAAATTGGATGGAGCTGTATAGATTAAAATAATCCCAGTTATTCAAAATGCTTAATTAAAATTGCACAGTAACAAGATACAGTGGCAGAGCAGAGCTGCAGGTAACATTCCTATTCTGAAGTTAAAAGTATTTCACGTGGAGGTAAGTCCTGTTTGCTGTGGAATACAAATAGCCATGAGAATTTAGCTCTATAAAAACATGCAGGGGAGCTACGCTGGGTTGCAGATATCAAATGTTACCTTTAGCAAACTGTTGCCCTGCCAACATAAGGGACTTCACTCTGCCCACTTCTTTATATCAGATTTTTTTCATCCACTGTTTGGTGTTGTGGTAACACGTACGCTATTGTTTATAGAGAGGGGAGAACTACAGCTGAGAAGACTCGGCTAAGTTGGCAGGGGAAGATACTGGCAAAGTTGATGTTAGCTGTTAGGTATGTGTTAGACTGTAGTCCGTGCTTCCCTACTAGGAAATCTTCATTAAGTCTGCTCTCTACCAGCGTAGAACAGGAGTTGCACCATCTTTCCTATAGGACCACTGGGTTTGTCTTCCCCACATCTGACCCAAATTTTGGGAACCAAGAAAAACTGTGTAAAAGGTGGCTCTCAAAGCTGATTGATACAACAGACTGACAATCTTTTGAATGTAGCTCTATTTCTCGAGCAGGTGATCTTAGCTCACTTAAAGGAGAAGAATCCACTCTGTCAGGAATGCTGCTCACCAAGTGTGACAACTTGCAATCGGTAAAGTGTATGAGAAGCTCGGGTTCACAGGTGCCTCCAACCTGATCTACCTTTAGCCAGACTATGATTACGCAAAGAGCAGTAACATCCCACTCTTTCTCCTTCTGAAGGCGGCTCAGTTTCAGTTCAAACGGAGGGAGTGGCTGTGGAAAGTTGGCATAGGGAACAAGAGTGTTTCATTGTTTTCTGAACTTCTTTAAAAAAAAAAACTCCTGCAAATTTCTTTCGATACCAAGATATTTGTTTACTACTTGAAAGAACCGTGGGTACATTAGGAAGAAAAAAGGCTGTTTCTTGAAACACAGATCACGAGGCGACTGTGCAGAGAGAGACCTACCAGTGCTAGATACACGTACAGCGTTTTACAGCTGTTGTGTTTAAATTGGTATTGCCAAGTTTAACGCAAGATCTTTTGCTTCCCACCCTCTCCAAAATTATGGAAGATGACTCATGCTCAGTTAGCAGGAGAGAAATCAAGAACATGCTAGAAGCAATGCTTTAAAGAACTACTACGAATAAGTAAACCAAAGCTGTTGTTCCCAGGCAGGGGCTGGGTTGTACTGAAACCGTGTCTTGACAGCACATAATTGTAGTGTCATACCGTGGTGGGAAATTGTGGGGACAGAGGCTGATGCAGTAGTTCTACAAGTGAAGTCCACCCTTTCCTGTGAAATTTGGACAGCGCTGTTTAGAAGATGGGAGAGTATTAAACAAAAGGGATAGAGCAGGTTGGACAGTAGTTCTTTAAAAGAAAAAAACAGGACAATACATTTGGATCTGAGTACTCTGTGAACGTAAGGCTTCTCTGAATCATTAAAACCAAAGCTGGTCAACCTTTGATATTTCCTAATGGAGTGATTATCTTGAGTAAAGAGGGGCAACTTATTAAAAGATAATAACGATGCATCTTTCTAGACCACATAAATCATTTAGTTTTACCAATTTTTAAACTATTTCCCCATTGAATTCCTAGTAAGATGGATATCTCAAATGAGCATAAATGTGTTGGGCACTTATGTGCCATTTAATTTCAGTTGGCTCTGAGTATGTAGTTCCCCTGGGTCCTTTGAAAAGCCAAGATTCTGTTGGTGTTACATTGCCTAACTCTTGTGTTTTAGGGTTGGGCTGGGGTTTTTTCTGCCTTTGAACATTACCCCATTAGGGAGATTTCAGTGTAGCTCAGTGAAAGCTAACTCCTACCACTGGCTCAAAAACAGACATCTACAAAAACAATGTTGGGCTGGGAGCTTGGGGGGGATTTGTTTGTTTATGACAAATCTGTGTATTGTCCTGATTCTGCATCAGTGATGTTGGTTAAATTCTTGTGACTGGTTTCAGTAAGATCTTGCTTTGGACTGGTATACGTAAGGGGAATAATACCATTAGAAAGATGTTTTAATACTCTGTATCTAGATTTAATATTTTTAATCTGTTGTGACCGTTGCCTCCATTTCATTTCCCCTGTTCAGTTCTCCCCCACTGTTTTGGTTCCTTCCCACTTCCGTCATATTTTTGTCCGCTTTGAAAAGCAGAATAAAACCCCTCTTGCCTTTGATGTTTTCTCCTCCTTGCCCCTTATCTATTCCTCCTGCCACTAACTCAGTTTAGCAGAGAGGTGACCAAAGCTGTGCATTGAGCTGTGCCTTTACTCACTGGAGGACACCAAACCTGCACTGGAAAGAGAAGTCCAGCATTTGAGGTCCTTTTCAGGACTGACTGCTGCTTTTGTAAGTCACTATATATGGTCAAAATACTTACCTGCTCCTTTGGAGAAAAAAAACCAACAGCAGCTTCTGAAAAGTGGAAAGCTACCCAAACTGGGAAAAAACCCTAAGAGACAACTTTCAGTAAGGAAGGCTGGGAGAATGTTTTCTAATGTGTGTGTCTTGTAGTCTCTGACTCCTCTCTTCCCTACTGCTGGAGCGGCCCGTAATGGGACATGACACAGGCGCCACTGACCCATCTGCACTGCTGCCCAGCTGCTGGGGTTGAGGTGTCCAAGAGGGGCAGCCGGGCGTGCCCAGGGCTGCCAGCTGGGTGCTGCTGGTCCCGGTGGTACGTGGCCTGCAAAGGAAGCAGAGGCAGAAAACAAGCCAGAATGGAGAACAGCAAAGATAAAATTGCTTAGAACTACACAGGGATGTTAACTGAAGAGGAGGGAATGATACCTAAAGAGACAGGAGGAGCCCATGCACAGTCGATAGAGGAAAAAAAGTGATTCCCATGCCAAAATGCAGCGGAGGGAAACACTTTGAAGGCCTCTTGTATTAGTCAGGTCCTCGTCAGGTCAGGGGAGTTCAACAGAAACAGCCAGAACTGACTGTCCTGAAGATTCATTTGTACCGTCTGCAGAAACGCAGGAACAAACATGAATTGATCATTTGACTTGATGTACAGACGTACGTACACACGCTGTGATCCTGGCAGCTGAACGCTGGGGCCATCCTGCCACAGTGCCTGGATGAAAACGCCCCTTTACAGCTTACACAGTTTAGTTACTGGGTACCACACAGTCAGCCACAGTATAGTTTTATGAGGCAAAGCATGCAGATTTAACAACTCATCTCACCTGAAAAGGAGAGTTTCTGGTCTTTCTCTGGTCCTGACTGTGTTATTTCCCCTGCTAAACTTATGCCAACACAATTGCTCATCAGATATGCTGTGAGTCACTTCAAGTTGCAGGAAAAAACAGCAGCGCACAAGAAAAGAGTTGAATCGTTTCCTGCTACTTTAATTTATTAAAACAGCTCTTGGAAGGGCCTAATGCTAGGCCAGAGTTACTACTGGGCAGGGGAGAAAACTGGTGACTGCTCAGCCAAGGGTAGAGAGTAAGGTCAGCTGCCTGTGTTTTTTACCCTTAACAGCCTGCCTGGCTGCTTCGCTGGACATTGGAGCCCACCATTTGACAGGAGACAAACCCATTGCTCAGTGGGTTAATACCATGGCACTAGCCCAGGGTGCACCTGGTATAGAAGGGAAAGCAGAAGAGAATAGTAGATTAATAGTATAAATTGGAAGGCTGCTCTTTGTTACAGCAGGAAGCCTACTCGCAGCAAAAAAAGACTGGATTCAAACAAAGTTAACAAGTATGATACATTGAAATTGCTATCCATTGCAGATTTAGATTTTATGAAATGAATGTAACCGTTTCCTGGGAAGTTCCGGCAACACCTGCTTTCTTTTAGATTGCAGCCCTTCTCCTCACCTTCAGTGATGAAAAGCAGTACAGGAAAGATGCATGGAAAAGAAATGGAAATCCAGGAGCCCAGACTTGAGTCACGTTACTTGCTTAGTGTGGAGACTTAATCCCAAAGCCAACTGTTCTGTTCACTGTGCTAATTTTAATACAAATCAGTAACATTTTAGAGAGATCCCTAGATTTTGAACTTGAGAAAGGAAAAAAATAACTAAACCAGTGGAGTTCTGAGATTTTCAGACCTCCTGTCATTTTACGCTCAAGTCTTTGCAATGCCTTCATTTTGCGTGAGATTAGGGAATAGTTGTAGAGAGAAGTAATTTCCTCCTAGGAAGACCTTTTGGCTTTCTAGTTTCTGCAGCTATAACTCTAAGATGCTATGACTGTATAAGCTCTATGCTATAAGCTTTAACTCTATAGGTAACTGGCCTGTGAAAGCAGGAATGGCAGCACAGACTCAGAAGCGTGGCTTTTAACTCAGCCCTTTTTTGGCCAGCAGTACATTTGCTGGACATAGGTAACTGCTACTATGTGTGTTCACATACCTTGACAGAGCTAAGATTCAAAACTTTACTGTCCTTTTATTCCTTATTTCTCAAGTCTGTCTATCCTGTTTATACTAGTATAACTGGATTGGGTATCAGCTTGCAACAATCACAATCAAGGTTGCGTGCAGCATTTGGGGTGCCTGGGTCAACGTCCGAACCTACTGTAGGGCTTAATATTTCCATCAAAGCCCTGATGGGTGTACGAGGCCTTAAGGATTTTCACTAACTGTCTGCTACTTTCACAAACCCTGCTGGCTCCTGTCATAAACCTGTGATTCACAGTTTTGTTCTACATACTGCTTGTCATTTTAGGGTTTTCTTTAATATAGGAGGCTGTTACTGAACTATTTTTTTTTTTAAAAAGATAATCTATGTGGTACAAATAACTGGTTGAGTAAGTACTAACGAACCCCTCTCCATTGTTTAGTTACTCTAATCAATTCTACAGCAAGTGATTGTGAAAACTGTACAGGTACAGACAAAACCAGTCCAACCTGAATGCCCTGTCTAAGGACATTTTTCAAGCATGCCATTAAAGCATCTACTGCTGCACTTAAAAATACAGGAGACCTACACCGATCATATCTGTCATCCCATGAGCAAAGAGATAGGTTCTGCCAGCCCTGTCGTGGTACCATCAGCCAGCTCAGTGAAGTGAAGGGGTTGCATACAGCATTTGTGTAGTTGTAGGAAGCTGTGGAGCAGTGGCATTGAGGATTGGGGTCAGTTATAAATGTGGAGAGGTTAGCAGCAGGTGATAGCTACTCTGACAACAGAAAATTGCCTTTTCTGAAGCTCAGCAAGGTGGTGTACAGGAAAAGTTGATGCTCAGTGGGTCAGAAGAGCCTCAGCAGTCATAGACAAAAAGGAAACTCTCAAGGTAGCAGTAGAAGAAAGCTGACTGGTCATGAATTCCCAACTCCCAAGTTCCCAAACATATTTAAAATTTATGTTTCCCTTAATCAAATGGTCTTTCCTCCCTGTAGACTTCTAAGAACTGCTTCCTGATGGAGCATCTATGAAATCAGCAGTCAGCCCTTAAAAAGGGAAGTGGCCTTCTGCGTCCGACACTTTCCAAGGGCCCTAAGGACCTAAGTTGACTCCTTGTATTTGGAAGGCATATTGTACAGCTCAGCTGAGCAGACAAAAAATATCTGATCCAGTTCCAATGAATGTCCTGTACCGCTATTACTCTTTCAAAATATTTTGAACAGTCCTGGCAAAGCGGTGATTCTGTACCCATTGAAAACATTGAATCTTTTGGTTGCATTGTTTGAATTTGGTACAAGGAGTTCCAAGTCCTGTCTCATGGACCAGGATTTAAATTTCTCTTTAAATTTAGCTTCACAAATACTTCCTCTGAAATGGTTGAGGCCTCCTGAACAGATTTGATAACTAGCATGATAATGGCCCTGCTTCACAGAAAGGGTTATGTGGAAGGGTCAAGGAAAAAGCATGTTGTCATGCAGAAATCAGCATCACCTCTGAAGAACACATACACTGAACTGCATGCTTAGTTCCTCCTCAGCAAGAACACTTTATCTTCTCTGCCTGCTCTACCTAATTCTTTTTAGGATATGGAATCTGTACATGCATGCACCTATGTATGTATACACACACATACATGGACAAGCGGAGCCTGAGATATTCTGTTCCCAGCTATTAACCACCATTATCACGGCTCCCTTTTGTGCTTCTGGGATGCTTTGCAAGGCTGTGATGTGAATGGGCTCGGTACCTACCTACAGCTGCATGAGCAGAAGTGAGGGGACCAGTCTGGGTGCAGGGGGAAGCAGGAACTCCTGCGGTGGCCAAAGGCTCTTGTCAAACCATTGCAAGCACCTTCCTGTGACCGGCAGGCAGCAGCAGGAAGCCGCTCCTTACCTCAGTCTTCTGCAGAGGGAATAAGAAGGGGAAGAATGAGAATTTGTGATAATCCTTCATGGTGGCTGTCACTGGATTTTTTCGGTTAGAAGCATCTGGCAACACAAGAGAGAAATTTGTCTAATTCCCTTGTGTGCTGCTTCAGCCCTTTCTTTTCAAGCCCATACAGCCTTGACAGCAACTGAGCCATTGCTCAAGAGGAAAATGCCATGCTGGTCAATGTTAGCGGCAGAAAATGAAATTCTGTATGCAAACCGTAGATCCTGCCCCACTGTGAAGACAAATATAGGACCACTGTGTCGAGCTTCTTATGTTCTTGGCTGTCAGACTGCAATGGAATAATAAGATTCACAATTCTGTAATTAACTTCAAACTTGAGCAACACGCGTGATACACTGGAGGTTTTCATCTCCCAAACAGGCAACCCTAGCTATGCGACGCTTCACCATCCGTCGTGTTTACTAATCTTAGTCTGACCCCTAGTGAGCTGTCACAGGATAATCAGATATAGCTAACACATGCTGTACCTTCCTGACAGGCAACTACCACAAAAAGAAAAACAAAACAACCTTTATCTCGATCAGTAGCAAAACACAAGAAAAAGAAGAGTCAGCTCAGCAGTCATAAGGCTTTCTTCTGAAGGTGGGGGTGTGGAAGAGAACACACGACCCAGTATCAAATTCACTTAACTTACCTCTGCGTGCAAGGTGGTTTTTGTCTCCTTTCCCTCCTCCTTTTTTTTGGTGCAATCAGGAGCTGCTTCTTCAGATTTATGAAGAGATTTTTATCTGTGAAGAAGATGAAGTAGAAGTTGCACCTGGTTAGATAATGAATTCAAATTAACAAACACTTAGAAAGACAAAAAAACATAGGGTGTGAGTTAAAGCAGTAAACACATTTTAAAGGACCTGAGTAACTTGCACAATTTTTTAAGCCATAAGAAGCTTCTAGGTTTTTGCCATCTTTAATCCCAGCATTTTGTTCATACTGGATATTTCTTGCTCAGTGTGTTTATGCCAAGTAGTTACAGGCCAAAATACAATCACTGTGCTCTCTGCCTTGGCAATAACACAAGCACAGTAAAATTTTTATGGATTTCTTTCCCCGCATGAAGATCCATTTATCAAGCACAGTGACAAATTAAAAAAAGTAATTTGCCCAACCTCTGAAATGTACCCACGAGAGCCTGAGGGGTTTTTTTGTTGTGTTTTTTGGTTGTTTTTTTTTTTTTTTTTTAAAAAATAATAGCACTCTTCTTCTGTAGCTGTAGCCAAGAGGACTGTCTCAGTAACAGTGCTCTCTGTTTATGGTTTTGGTGTACTTCTGTCACTCCCTGGTTGCACAAGATGTGATTTTGACACCTATTCCCATGTTTGTGTTTCTTACAGGCATTTTGAAGTTTGTGGAGATCACAGTTAACCTCCTGGTGCTGATCTGTGTGGGTGCTGCCCAAGCCTCTGTTGCAGGCTTCACATCCCTTGGCGGCTTTGGTATCGGCTCCTTCAGCCTGAATTCTGCCTATAGCCCCTTTGAGGGTACGGAGCTCAAGGAGGTGAGGGAGCTAGACATGCAGTTCACCCAGATGAGAGCCCCTTGCGTCTACGGTGGAGTAGCCTTCAGCTTAACAGCAGCAGCACTTACCCTTGTCTTCCTTGTCGTGGGGGCAAAACCCATCCAGCAGCTCAGGACTGGGCTGCTGGCAGGCGAATGTGCCTTCAACCTGCTGGCTGGCGTGGCGTACATCGCAGCGGTCGGCCTCTACCTGCATTTTGTCAGCGAGGTGAACTCCACAGAAGTTTGCAAGAGGCGTGAGAGGCTGTATGCACGCCGTGGTTATACCTCCATGAACTGTGTGGTCCAGGGCGGCGACGCAGCTGTCGGCCTTTTTGGTGTCGCTGCTGCATGTTTGTACTTCGCCAGCTTTGTGGTCTGCATCCTTGCTATCCGAACTGTCCGGGCCTTCCAGAGCCACGCAGCCAAGGCTCAGCACAGCCCCAAAAGTAGCATTCGAGACAGAAGCATCGGAAACCACCACCGTGCTATCCACTGCACCCCTGAAAGCTCCCACAACATCCAGGCTTTTGCTACGTTAGTGTGAAGTCAGCTGTGGGACTGTGCCAGACAGCTGGAGCTTCAGCAAGGGATGGACACTGGGTGTTGCATGCTAAACAGGTGACCAGTCCAGAATGTATTTTCCTACAAGGTGTTGAATTGTCTATCAAATCACCAAGCGTAACAACACTGCTGTAACATGATGTAATAAAATTTATGTTGAGCAGATGTTTTAACAAGGTTTTTTTTTGCATCAGTCTCTCAAGCTGGACTCCTGCATTTAAAATGTGTTTGATTGTAATGTTTTCATCCTCGCAGAGCAAATCCAAACAGCAATGGGCTGTTAACAGGTTGAACCCGCAGTGCTGCCAAACTTGTGCTAACAGCCATTTCCTCTTCTCTCCCACGACTGAAGGAATTGAATACACCGCTAGGATGGGCAGCCTTCAGCAGATCCTGTGACTGTCCATGTGTCCTATTGCCTTATGTCACACCGCTCACAAAGCAAAGGACACCCAAGTGCTTTTCTGAATCACAGCCAAAGCTCCAGTTGTGACCTGTTTCACTTGGGATAGCAAAGCATTTTAGTTTTTGAGTCACGGGGGGTGACACATGCTGATCATGTGCTCCCAGAGGAATGCTGCTGGGAGGAAGTAGCTGCAATTTCGAAGGCAGTGGTTGGGTCCTCCTCCAGTTCACTACTGCGTTTACCCACCTCAGTGCAGATGAGAACTTGGGAGGCAGCACACTGGTCAGCTATCAGCATAGTAAAGATACCACTTGCTTTGTAGCCGCCTAAACAAGGTCTGGCTTGCTGACTCCACAGCCGGTGGTAGGCAGAGCCTGAGTCGGGAGCACACTGGCTGCCTGGAGTTTTCCATGGGAATGCTGTAACAACGACAGAAAGCACATGCGTCCTTCCAACATCTAAACACACAAAGCATGAGTGAACAGCAGTAATTGTATGCCCCCAGGGTTGAGAAAATAAATGTAAGAGAATATCTTTCAAGAGCCCTTTGTCTGAGGCAGATGAAATAGTTCACTGGTCTTCATAGACGAGGGAGTCAGAAAAAAAGGCTGCTCTTGAAGTGTATAAGATTTGTCAGCTTAAGAGGAGGGAAGAGGCAATTTTGGTTCAGGCCGTGCTCACTCTTTTCAGTTTTGTCTGGCTCAGAGTTATTGCCCAGATGAGGCTCTTTTGAACCACAGTAGAGCTTATTTATTGTATACTTCGTGTATATATATATACATATATATACACGTGTATATATATACACACACATCCACATAGATCTCAAGATCTCAAAGGGTAATGTTTGAGGCAGTACAAGCCAACAAAATGTTATGGTTCTGATTAAATCAGTGATTACATGAGTCCTTACAATAAGTATTTATTATTTATGTAATACCTTAAACATCTCTTTAACACTTTGAACATCAACAGGCTTCATAGCATTGTTATGCTTATGAAGAGACAGGAGTAAAGAGTTTTTCCAAACTTGCCATGACTCACAGTAGTGACAGAGTCATGAAATTAAGACTTGGATTTCTAGCTCTTTGCCCAAACCCAGACCTCTGGTATGTTGTAATCGGCTGGAAAGTCTGTTACGGGGATGCCTGGCATGCAGCTAAAGCTGCAGCTAACCACTTCTTAGGCATTTCTGCCTGCACACTTGCTCCTGTGCTGTATCTATGCACATTTTGAATTCAGCCCGAGTTACACGATGACATGCTGTTACTAACTTAAACAACAAAAAGCAGTGCCTTGAAGTGACCCATTCAAAAGATTAAAACAGGCTGCCGGTAAGAATGTGTACTCTTAACTCTGTCCTTAAATACACATGCAATGTGAATTTTAATCTCAGGGTTTCTTGCCCCATTCTTTTCTGAATGATTGCTCGCTTGCCATCACTGTGCAATAGCAAGAGTCCTCTGTGAGCATCAGTTCTGCCTCTTTTTTTCCTTGTATGTATGGTAAAAGCCTCCATTGTTGCAAGGTGGTTCAGTCTTTAGAAAAAGGTACACAGAGGTTCCCTGTGGACTATTGCTGTAGTGTTCCTCCCTTGGACACTTGCGTTCCTCACAGTCAATCCATCTTGGGTCCCTTTCCCGTTAGCAGCAGCAATTTCATGCATTTTACAGGGAGAATAAAAAAGTGGCTGCTAGTTAGAGGTGCTCAGCTGGAGATTCCTGGGACACTCTTGCTGCCCCAAACATTCAGCCAGTCCCAGTCACGCTCTCGCAGCTCCTCACCCGGCTGCCTCCTTGCAATCTCTCACCTCATGTTTCTAACCTTCGCAGCCTCAACTCTATTCCTTATATCTAATCTAAATCTACTCTCTTAGTTTAAGACCACTACCCCTTGTCCTATCACTACAGGCTCGAGTAAGAATGCCTCTCCGTATTTCTTATCAGCAATCTTTATGTATTGAAAGGCCACTATAAGGTCTCCCCAGAGCCTTCTCTTCTCCAGGCGGAACAATGCCAACACTCTCAGCCCTTCCTTGTAGGAGAGGTGCTCCAGCCCTCCGATCATTTTTGTTGCCCTCCTTTGGATCCGCTCCAAGAGGTCCGTGTCTGTCTTGTACCGGGTTCCCCAGAGCTGCACACAGTACCCCAGGTGGGGTCTCACCAGAGCATAGCAGCGGGGGAGCATCATCTCCCCTGACCTGCTGGCCGTGCTTCTTTTTATGCAGCCCAGGATACGGTTGGCTTTCTGTGCTGCAAGCACACATTGCCTGCTTACATCCCGTTTTTCATCCACCAGTATCCCTAAGTCCTCCTCGGGGCTGCTCTCGATCCATTCATCACCCTTTCTGTACTGACACTGGTGATTGCCCCAACCCAGGTGCAGGACCTTGCACTTGGCCATGTTGGAACTTTGTGAGGGTCACATTGGCCCACTTCTAAAGCCTTAAGACACTGACAGGTCCCTCCAGATGGCATCCCTTCCCTCAGGGGTGCCAGCTGCACCACTCAGCTTGGTGGCACCCACAGACTTGCTGAGGTCCTGAAGCAGAGGGACCACAAAGAAAGCCAAAGCCCTGTGATTGCCAGCATCTCAAAAGCTTTATGCTTCCAATTTGCTCCCTTCCCTGCCACCACGGAGAAAGATCACAAGGAAATAATTGTGAAAAGGAAATAAACATCAACGCTGTTTCCTCCACTCCCCTTCACAAAGGGAAGTGTAGGAGAGGAGAACATCCCAGAAACACTCCCCAAAGGACTAGGGCAGGGAAGAAGTTTTCCTTCCCCTTGGGGTGAAAGGCAAGCCCTGCTCTCCGACTGTGACAAGACCATGCTTTATATCCTGAGGCAGACTCGAAAATCCTTCCCACGCAAGCTGGGGAAGGTGTAACACAAGAGCAGCGATTTTCTGGCACACACACATGACTAAGACTGCAACAGGCTGTCGTCCCCAGCTGCTGCTGCGGGTGGGCCGACCCCCCAAGGCAGATTAGACTTCCCACCTTCTGCTGCAGATGGCTGTGCCCCACCGTTACCTCTGCGCAGTGACTGCCAGTTAGTGCGGGACGATAATCCGCATTTGGACCAGTAAACAAAGGCAGGGCAAACGCCCACGCCAGCCCTTCCGGTTCTTCTGGCCGTGCCCTGCCGCCCGCCCCACGCACGCGTGTGAGCGCTGCCTGCGTGCAACCTTCAGGGTCGGAACCGAAAATAAACCCACCTGGTTCTCTAAAGCAACCCCTCACGGCCCAGTTTCACCTGCAACCAAAGGGCAGCACACAGTCATTGCCCCCAGTCCCTCTCTGGTGAGAGGGGTCCTCAGGACATAGCCAGCTCGCCCGCTGTGACCACCACCAGTTTGTCACCTGCTGCGAGGGAAACAGTGATAGCAAAGGTCAAATCCGTGCTTCCCTGAGAGGCTGTCCTGTGGGTGAACAGCACAGCCTCTCTCAACCTAAAAGCCTTGAGTGTCCCACCGCTGGTGCAGTAGGAAGCCGCCTTCTGGCATGCCAAGCCTATTCTGAACCTTCAAAAAGAGGAATAAAATGGCCACCACCCCTGGAGATGCTGGGAAATGGATGCAGGGTGAACCGGAGCTGCCTGACAAGAGGAAAAGCCCCGCTGCCGGCGACAGGTCGCTGCTGCAAAGTGCTGGGATGAGTCGAGTAGCTCATTTATCTCAGAGTTACCTGAGAGATCTCAGCTGGCCCCTTGGGATTTAAACAGTCCATTTGCACCTGTCTCCTTCAACAGGGGAGCAAACAGCTTTAGGCAGTCCGAGAGCAACACCTCCAGCGGAGCTCCCCAGCCATTAACCACCCACAAAGGGACCCCCTCCCCACAGAAGAGCCTCAGAGAAAAACATTCTCTCTTTGAAAAAATGCGTCTCCATGCCCTAATCTGGAGGGGGGAACAAAGGATGTAAGATACTTAGGATGACTCTATTAAAAAAAACAAACACACAAACAAAAAAAAAAAAAAAGAGGCAAATAAAAAAATCCATCCTCCTGATTCTGCATCTCACCACTGAGTAAACTGCCATGACTATTTCATCATGCTGGATCGTGTAGCTTGGAGCACCCATTTTCCTGAATGTCTGCTTTATTCAAATAATAGTTCATAAAAAGCAGTTCGGTCTGGGGAAATCTTGTCCAGAACAGAGCAGATCAGCATCCAAAGACGTGTCTTGTTTCAGTGTGAAAGGCAAAATTGTAGGGGGTGAGGCCAGAGAAGAAACAGGATATTTACTCCCACAGTTAGGGTCAATATAACCTTTATATTTGCCAAGTAACTCAGGTACCTGGGACTATAAATCCAGCACTGCTGGAAGACCTGTGTCTGTCAGCGCATTGCCCTCCTGCTGCTGACCAGCTGTAAGGAGGAAGGACCTTTGTACCCATCTGCAGAAAGGAAATTTTCAGATAAACACCAACAAGTTGTCCTATTTTCTTAATGAGTTTAAGAAAACATTCCTAGAATATATTCAAATTAATCACAATTTAAGGTTTTTTCCATTAGTTCTTCAGAAGAGTTTGAGTGCATCCAATATGGAGAAACTACTAGGGACAAAAACCAGTTGTGCAAGAGCAGAAACTGAATTCCAGGCTTAGTGTTAAGAAAAGCTGGGATCTCAGTTTACATAAGAAACTGCCTTAAAGTGATGAGAATACATACAAGAATCAGAGTACCAATGAACAGTCTGAATGGAAATTGTTCTTTCACAATCCATGTATTTTACTCCCAGTGCAGATTTATTTTCATTAAAGTTGCTCTTCTGGTAGTTTTCCACCACAACTTACAATCACAATAAGTTAAGCTATAGACACACAACAGACCTTCAGTAACTCTGAGCTCTCAATTACATTAGCAAAACTTGGGCGTCTCCTTTTCTTTTTCAACACTCAGGTAAGTCATTGAAGGGGACTATGACCACATTGTTTGTGACAGCTGTGACATTTATCATCACCCATCTTTTTCACAACATCCGTCTCCAAGAAAAGGTGGCACTCAGTGTACGGCAGCAGCTTAACACCAGCAGAGCATAAGAAGTGTCACAGATGCTCACCATCACCCACCATAAATAAAACATGAGACTCCTTGCAAGGTCCACGGGTTGTCAGGGCATTTGATGTAATTGGTTTTGGCGTGTGACAGTGCAAAACAGGCAAGTCACAGGATGCCCTTCATTGCTACAAATGGTCTATTGATTTCCAGCGATGCCACTTGCACACAGACCCGCACCTGCTGCTGGGCTTCCCAAACCTCTCAGGCCGCGCTGAAGGGCTCAGGTGAAGGAAATGCATGCATGTGCTTTACAGGTCATTAGTTCCTCAGGAGGAAGGCTCATGAGACAGATGGATACCGGTAAGGACCGTATGTTCTAAATGAGCTTTAGAAAACTCAGCTATGGTTTGGCTATGTTACTTTCAATACCACAAGAGAAACTGTATAATGGAGCGGTTTAGGCACGTATAGGTATATGAAACCCTTGAATTTTTGCTATCCCGTACTGACGTCCAAGATAAATATGGAACATGGAAGAGCAGGACAAAGAAAAAGAGGCTTGGATTTGCCCAGCTGTTCAGTGAAAATCGGAATTTCATCAGCTGTGAAGACGCTACATGTGCATTGCATCCACGTTACTCATAGGCTTCCCACCACATCCAGATGTATAGATTTAAGCGTACCTTTGTACTGTCACCCGCACACCCACAGCACAGCAGCTGTACCCGCAAGTGTGAAGAACCCACCTCAGTGACTTCCAAATACTCAGTATTGTAGGGCAGGATTCTCAGCAGAGAATGACGGAAGCCGTGGGACACTGAAAGAACTGGTGACAGAAAACTGATGAGTTTAAGACTTTTTTAAGTGGAGGTTAGCTAGCATTCCTAGTCACCAGGGCAGGGTGCACAAACAGTAAAAAGGGTGCTTTCCTTCTTTTCAGGTTGCAAAAATAACTCCCTAACAAGGTGGCCCGATCTCCCTGAGCAACTTCAAGGAGAATCAGATTTTTATACTGTTGTGGATCCGCTCTGATGGCGAAGATCAGGCAATTTACTGGTCCGAATAAATAAGGCACGCTCTGATCAAGATCTCATCGCCTGTTCGCCAAGACTGCTTGAGACCTCGCCTAAGACCGTCTTCTTAGCTGGCAGCATTGCAGATGCTCTCTCTACAGAGCAGCATCAGGTCTGGCTTCCCTGGCTCCCTCCACCCTCACCTCCTTGTGCGGAGCTGCAGCAATCGCTTCTAAGCCTCAGGAGGCTTCAGCGTCCACAAGAATCCTTGGGCTGTATGAAGCAGCTGCCTGCTATGACAGTGCTGCTGCCCCGCCGCCGTTTGTTCAGCTGAAGCAAGGCTTCCCTGGAACACCGCTGTTCCTGTCTGATTTCAGACGAGGGTGTGTACACAAGGGTCTAAGATGCACTTTTTTCACCAGCACCCTCCAAGGATGAAGATGCCGCAGCTGCGGTCCTGTCCTGCGGTAACACGCGGGGGAGCCCTTGCAGTTTTCAATTAACAAAGCCAGCAGCAATATGCCTTTTTCTACCCCAAACACAAAGGTTCAGTTCCTAATCAGAAAAAAAAAAAACCCAGGAGGCCTGAAAGCCTTTTCTTCTCTTCTTCACGAGGAGATTTCTTCTCGTTCAAACGAGGGCAAGCCACAGATCGCTAGGAGCGGGGAAGGTCGCTTGCTACGGATGCCCTCCCCACACGTCCCCATTTCTGCAGAGGGGCCAAGGGCAGGATGGGCTGTGGGCACATTTTCCCATGTTCTCATCTCATTTGTCATTTCAAGGCACTCCAGGAACACTGGGGAAAGACTTTGCGGGTACCTGCAGTCAGCTTTGAATAGCCCTGTGTCAAATTATCCTGTTCTTTTTTTTCTGTTGGGCAAAATCTCTTTACCCCTCATTAAACCAGCCTACCGCAGGTAACTTGTCAGTAGGGCTTACAAACCCGGCTTTCGGGGAGCTTTGCCACTTTCAGGACAGCTTTGGCCACTTCACACAGACACAGTGGGTCTTGCTTTCCCTTGCCACCCAATTTTAAATACATTTGAGGAGAGTACTTTGCTATATATTTTATGCACTATTCTGTGGACAATATGTCACTATATATTCTGTAATTCCACTTATATATTCTGTTTTTCAGGACCAAGATAAGAACTAACTACAAGTGCACCTACTGCAAGTTTTTTTGGTTTTTGTTTGTTTGTTTGTTTTTAACAAAATTCTGGTGCCTCTATTCTTGGAAGGGAATACAATGGAAAAGCATCTTATTCACAAGTCACTGAATCACACACTTCTGCTATACCAGCCTTCCTTCATAGTTCTGCACCCCAGTTTTCTTTAAAGCATTCAACAGCATACATTTCATTAGCAAAACAATTCCGTCTGTACTGTTACTATGTATTTATTTCTTTTAGTGTAGCTGTGCTGAATCCAACAACGGGGAGAAGAGCCTGCTGTGCTCAGAGCATCGTGTCCAGTGCCCAGGCTCCTGTGACCAGGCTGCAGCCCAGCTGACACCAGGGGCTCCTGCAGGTCTCTGCAGCATCATCCCCAGCCACCGCTGACCTCTGGGACCCCCAAGTCACCTACATACCCTAAACACAGGCCTGGTCTGAAGGCAATTCCACAGAACGACAGGTAAGAGATCCTTTTTTGGGCTGTTTAGGCATTTATAGGTGTACGGAAACCTTGAATTTTCGCCAGTCCGTACTGACTTCCAGGATAAATATGGAGAATAGAAGTACAGGAGGAAAAAAGGAGGCTTGGATTTGCCCAGTTGTTCAATGAAAATTGGAATTTCATCAGCTGTGAAGACACTATGTTCTTTGCATATACATTATTCATCGGCTCCATGAAGGCCTCCATAGCCCCATCCCTGGCCACTGCTGACCCCTGGGACCCCCAAGTCACCTACATACCCTAAACACAGGCCTCCAAAAGCAATTCCACAGAACCACTGGAAAAAGATCCCTTTTTTGGCTGTTTGCTTACACACTGACAAGTGACACAGAGGAACAAGGTCAGATGAAACATGAAACAGGTGCCGGGAGACACTGACAAGCAACAGAACACTGGGATTGAGACCCTAATGGGGGACGGGGCAGTAAGAGCCAGCTAAACCTCACCCACCAGCAGGCACTACCTCCCAGCTTTAGTACTGCCAGCTTCATCCTCTCCACCCAGCCTGACGTGCAAGCAGCTATGCTCTCTGGGGGGGAACCAGGCTCTCTGGTTCTCCTACAGTAGGAAGCCTCAGGGCTCATCTACCCTTGGGTCTCCCTGCCGGGGAGCAGACCAGCCCTGCCTGTCCCAGGTCTCTGTCGTGTTCCAGTTATCATATGACACCTTCCACACCGCTGCGGTGCTGTCACGCTCCTGACAAGCTGTTGCAGATTAAGTGTCTCCCTTTAGCTTGCAGTACTAAGATAACATGGAAGAAGATGAGATAGCGCCTGCCCCGTTTAGATCCAGCCTCAGTCATAACCTAGAGGGCAAGCTTAGCTCATCGCAGGAGATAAAAGGTAGGACGAGGTATCTAAGTCAACCGCAGGTGAATTTCAACTTGTCAGCCTGAGAAAGGATGATCGAAAGGATGATCTAAAGGATGAACTGTTGAACTCAAGAGGAACGTAAATACAAATAAAGAAGTCTGGAGAAAAGTAGGGACCAATCATTTAAACCAGGGACTTGGAGCAAGCACAGAACTTTCCCCCACCCCCCGACATCCTAGATGAATTCTAGCCTGATTCTAGCCTGGGGCTGCTGCTAATCTATGAGATATTTAGAGTTTTTATACACACCCACACACCCCCCCTTTGGATTGAAATGGCTGTGATGGTTTTTACCTGCTTTCAGGCAGCAGATGAATCTTAACTTTAATCTTTCCATAGAAGCTGCAGTCTTGTTAGGTAGGGCACTTGAACACGGACACCACAAGCATAGGACGCAGCGTGCCCCTCACCAAAATGCAAGCAAGCAAGAGGAACAGATCGGTTCGTGCAGCACTCCATGAAATCCTCACTGCAAGCAGGGCAAGCATACAGGTAACAATTAAATCGTTAAGAAACAAATCAATTAATCCAACTATAGTGCAGTAATTTGGCCCTGAAGCAAGAAAATTGAATTAATGAAGCAGGACAGTAAAGCAGGTTAACAGAAAAAAAGTAAACGTAGAGTTATTTAACAGGCACCAAGACATCCTGGTCCAGCTGAGCCCAAAAGATTTTTACCCGCTGCTGGCCACACAGTTCCCGCTGCAGCCAAGGCCTGGAGGGACCCGACCCTACAGCACTGCTGGGAGCTGCTCAGCTTAAGACTTGAGTGCCTTCTCCTCTTAGAAAAGCTCACCTCTTCACCGGCGGCTGGCAGCGTCCAGGGAAATCAGGCTCATCAGGCTACAGCTACTGTTCCGTTTACTCCTTCGAATCCTACTGCTCCGCTCAAATCAACTCAAGCCCTTCCACACCGCAGATGGTGAACAGCTCACTAGGTTATCCCCACCAACCCATTCGAGTGAACATCTGCGATCCCAGACCTGCAAGGTTTAACCCAGAAGACATCATCCACCCTGACTTGGGCAGAGATGCAGAAATCACCTCCAAAGGTGTATGTGACTCTTCATTAACACCCAGCCCCATGGCAATGCGCTTCCAAAGTAGCAAAGTTACACTTAAAAAAATAAATACGTACAATTTGCTAGAAAATTATGTGTTTGAGTTGTAAGCACAATGGCTAGTAATCAAGCCAAGATTGCTGCAGAGACTACTTAAGGGGTAACATGTGGGGTGCTGCGGGAGCAGCACGTTCTCTAGCAGTGAGGGAGACAACCTGTGCAGACATAGCTGGTGCGCTCCAAGAGCAGTGAGCCGCAGGAAGGCAATGCCACCACAGCGCTGGTTACCAAGAAGACGGTGGTGCTACACGCCGAGCGCACAAGCAGAACGCCAGCAGGTTATTCAGGCACAACAAAATGCATTATGTTAGAGCACTATGGCAGAAAGCAAGAAAAAACTTTTATGCCACAAGAAGCCTTGCATATACAAGCACATAAGCAACTCTGTTACTTCTCAATGCCATCATAGCTTCCTATTTGAAGTTACCTTCCAGGAAATAACGTACATACATTAATTTTTCTGCCACCAGCTATCTACCTCCTCCTGTTCGTGCATTTCTGCTTTTCTCAGATATGGCTATCAGCAAGTTTCAAAGGACACAAAAGGTTTGATTACAAAGGTAATATGGCTCTACATTTCCCCCAGTTGAAACCCTTCCTTTGATCCTGCTACAGCTGTCAAGTTCCGCAAACAAATCCACTTCTCTGTTCAAGTCAGATAGTTCCCAGTAGGTCAAAATTGTGTAAAGTATGCCACACACATAATCACAAAATCATGTATGACTAACGCACCTAGATGAAATTAATGACCTCAACTTCAGTCCTCACAAGAACATCCTAACCCCCTTTTGAGAAAGGGGACAGCAACAGCCAGAAAAAGTCCCGTGTTGCAAAAACTGTACCTTGTTTTCTAAGTCCCACTTTAAAGCCAGAACAAAATACCCTTTGCCCTTGTTTAAAAAGAAATACTACACTTTCCAAAGATGCTCCCAGCCACCCAGCCTACTGATCTAGTTCAGCATGTTATGGAGAGCCCAGTAAAGGGATGAATGCATCAACCTTTTGCATTATGACTTGTTAAGACAGGTGGCTACCACAAACGTCATCTTCAGCCAAAGCAGAAATCCAGAGGTACAGCTCCTCAGAAGGCACCATGCCGAAAGCGGCAGGCTCTGTTGGGCTCTCAGTTCTGACGACCTGTGCTTCAAGGTAAGGGCACAGGGAGAGAAACCGCATTGCTGCCTGTAAGCTGCTAATGCCACAGGGGCTGGCAAGTTCTTGGGAGCTTGTCCTTCAAATAAAGGAAAGGGAAAGTCTTTATGAAGCCTACGTGCATATACTCGTAGTCACATGAGAAAAGGGGACAGCAGGGAGTGTAAATTCTCAGTGCTGGGTCAAAGTTTAGCTCACATGCAATTGTTCCCCTTCCACCCCTACTCTGACCTCTGCTCCTCTCTCCGGAGCACCGCACGCACAGCATACTGGAGACACCTTACAGAAACCCCAGACAGCAGCAGCAAGACTACTCTTCCGCTAGCAGTAGCGTGCACTATGGGGAAAAGAATTGCCTTTGTTGGTTTTTTTTTTTTTAAGGTACAGAGAATTTTTCAGCTTGCTCAGGAAACTGTAAGCTTGTAATCACTTGCCAAGACCATGGTAGTGTCCTTGCTAGTTATCACCTTCAGCCTCAAGCAACACCTGAACAGAATAAAACCAAAGACAATACTTTCCAAAGACACCAAGGAAAATGAAACATGCAACAAAATTTGAAGTATACGAACTGTTTACCAAGGAACACCTAAGAGTTACCAGCCAATAAACAGTAAACTTTTTTTTTTGTTTAAATACATTATTTAATGAGTTTTCTTTAAGAAAGAGATATTTTGAAGCTCAAATTACAATAAAGTACAATCTTCTAGATCTACAGTAGACAGTGCTATAAACATTTACCAGAACAGGTAATTTCATGTTTGCCTCTCTGCTGTTACTATTTAAGGAAAATAACCCCAAAACCTTCTGCTAACAGCAATCCTGTCCTAACTTGGCTATTTCACCCTAGAACAGAATAAGGACAACAGCCTTGTTACCGCAGCCCTCTCCGAAATATAGCCCAAATGTCAAGCAGGAGCAAGACACTGTCACGATCACACACTAATTCAGCTTTTTAAAGAGTGACAAGCAAAATGGAGCCGTTGGTTGGAGGCAATATTGAAAAAGGACATTGCCCCTTTCCCACAGTAATCACAAAAAAAAAATATGCCCTTTTGCTACCAAAGTCACGCTGCCACGGAACTTGTGTTCATTCTACACATTTGGGCAAATCTGAGTTTACACAGGTAGCTCTGAGTTCGCTTTTCCACCTTCTGCTTATTTTTTCCCTCTTCGCTCTGTGCCCAATGCTTTCTCTCTCCCTTTTCTTAGCCTGCATTATTCCTTCATCATTTCTATCTTCAGTTACTCAGTCCCAGGGGACAGAGCCAGAGCACCGCTCCTCTTCAGTCTTCTGGCACTGTCAATACTGTGGCAAAGGGCAAATCAATAGTGCTGAATTAGTACTGAGAAAGAAAAAAAGAAACAGGTCGAATCCTCAGAGAGTTGGTTCATATCTTTTAAAGGCCATTTTGCATGGGCTTTACATTCTAGAAGTAAACGTGAGCTGCAGTTAGTGTAAGGATGTGATCAAGCTGAAAAAGCGTCAACACTTCTTGGTTTAAACTGAGCAGCACGCTGACGAACCACAGCGAGCTACTGTTTGAAAGCTGCTGCTCAGCTATTCAGACATAAAAGCAGACATCAGGTGTAAATTTCATATTTATTATAACAAAAGTTATGACATGTTCATTTGTGCATTCGGCTTTAATATAACTCTTGGTATGTAAATGTTCTACAGCAAATGAGCGCTATACAATCATGCTGGTTGTGGCAGCAGTAAGGAACAC
Source organism: Falco cherrug (assembly GCF_023634085.1). NCBI lineage: Eukaryota > Metazoa > Chordata > Aves > Falconiformes > Falconidae > Falco > Falco cherrug. The sequence continues at coordinate 91,266,813 of NC_073699.1, read as the reverse complement.
AAACAAAACGTGTCTGTAAAAGTAAGGAAAGAAAAGAGACCAGAGGAAAAAGTGGGTTTCTTTAAATGGTCTACACCACCTCAGTTCTAGGTAACTCGTACACAGCCACTCAGTCCGTTATGCTTAATGACCATGGCCCAAAGAGTCACTGAAGAAAAAAAGATCAATTTTTCAGGTTGTGTCCTTAATGCCAAGGCTACAAAACATGTAAGCATCACTATACAACACTGAGCTATTTACAGGAATTTCCCAATCAACTGTTCTCTCAGAGAAAATTAGTGAATCTCAGTGACTTAAGTCACCTGAAAGAGTAAAGCAACTCCTAGGAGTTAGTCTCCATATTCTACAAATGTCTATCATTTTCAAGACCAAAAAAAGCCTTTTCTCTCAAAGAAATACAGTATTACAATATTACTTAAATCATTTAGCACTGGCTACTGCCCTGCTTTTCAAACAAAACAAACAAGCCATTTTAAAAAATATTACATCATCATCTGTTTCTCAGCAATATATTAAACCTTTTTATTATTTTTTTATTATTTTTTTGTTTTTCTGTTTTTACACTTGGTATGTTAAGGGAAGGTTAACTATTTTAAACTTTATTGGTCAAGCATCTCTAGAAGAAAGTCAATGAATATTAAACCTAACAAACTGAAAAGCTGCAGTTATCTGTAGTGGCAGGATAAGGAAAAGGAAGTATATAAAGGAAAAGGATAAGGAAAACCCCTGCTGTAATGCGAGCCCACAGGGTCCCGCACTCAAGTCTCCTTGTTCATTAGTTCATTTCTGAGCAGTAAAGAGTGGGTCATAGTGGTGTATCGTAATAGTCTGCCAGGTGGTCCATCGGGTACTGCCGCTGCTGCTGTTGCTGCTGCTGCTGCTGCTCCTGGTGCTGCTTCATAATCTCCTTGACTTCTTCTTCAAGCTCTGGTGGGATGATGAACTGGTCGTCGGGATCAGGCTGTGCTGGAGCAGCAAAGTAGCCCCCTGTTTTTCTGAGCGGCGCGTCTGTTGCAACTTCAATCAAGTTATGGCTCCTCTCTTGCGGTGCCACAGAACCGTTGCCCCGCCGGCGCCCTATCGTGCCTGTGGCAGAATATTCAGCTTTCCTGGGAAGGCCGGGCTCATCTTCATTGGCACTGATGACGATACCTTCGTCGCTGGCTTCCACCGGCACTTGGAGAAGCTGCTTCTCCTTCGCTCGACTGCAGTGGATGTCCACCTCCACTTCCACACGGCTGCCATTGGTGAACACCCCCTCAATTGGCTCCTCATCATCGCTGTCAAGGCCATTGTCGGAGAAGGCGCTGGAGAAAGTGGCGCTGGAAAGCTGCCGCTGGAAAGAATTGGACAGGCAGACAGGGTGCAACATGCAGCGCTGCTCCCCTGGGTAGGCCGGGCTGTTCTCGTTCATGGCTACCTGGGGAGGCTCGTCAGAGGCCGTGGATCCCACCTCACTGCTCATTTCAGAGGTGGAGATCTCGCTGCTGATCTCTGAAGCCATGCCACTGCTCGAAGACGGCATCCCAAGTGCATCCGTTGGCCTGTCCTTGATGACCACATTGACAGACTGGGGGAAAATGCCTGGGCTGGGGGGTGGGACCCCGTTAAGTTCACAGCAGCAGAAGCTGTCCTCTGTCACGTTGAGCTGAACCACAACTGCACTGATACTGTCGTTGCAGCCGTAGCTCTGGGCCAAAGTGCAAAGCTTCTTTGCAGCTGCCAGTGCATCAGGCACATTTCTGACTGCCTCCACTGCTTCATCCATCGAGAGGCTGTCCCACAGCCCCTTGCTCCCCAGAATGAAAAACTCATCTTGCGGAGTTAAGGTGATGGACTGGACGTGAGGACGCGGCACAACGCTTGGGTGAAGGAAGGTGTACCCCAAGATTCTTGTTGAATCCGTCACACCATTCACTTTGCCATCCTGAAATTAGAAAGGACAGGAAACTGGGAACAAAGCAGACAAGGATACACAGCACCTACATCTCCTTGCATTTTACTGATACTTTACTGATGGCTGGTTCTGCAGTGCCCCTAACACTAACACTACCATTTACAGACGAGAAGATGGAAAAGCAAAGGGACTTGCTAAGAGGTCACAGAGCTGGGATTACAGCCCAGCAATGGCTGGTTTGCAACCCTGCGCTACGCCTCCTACACCCTACCAATTTGTCATCAGCATTACCTATGCACAGACCAACAAAGCAGAGTCTGCAACAAAGAGCTGTCTATTCTGCTCGTGCAGCTGTGAGAGCCAACTGGACTAATGTTTTACCAGTGAGTCAGACTTATCCCTCCTCCACCCACGATATCTGCCTTTATACAAGGCAAAGCCACACAGCTCCGTTTGATATAGGGGCAGATCGCTCAGTTTGACTCTTCTCTTGCAGCTGTAACAATTGTAGGTTTCATCTTGGCTCATCACTTAGGAAACAAAAGTTCAGATTTTTTTTTTAAAAAAAAAGACTTTAAATGAAGCATGCAAGTCAAACGCAGCACACAGCAAGTCTGCATTTCTCAGTCAGCCGAGTTGTAGCAAAATGTTTTACATGTCCCAATTACTTACTACATTTCCACTTAGATATGACGTTTCCAAGGGGTGGAGGAGTAATATCTGAAGGGAAAACATCAGTAATAATGGGACGTATTTCAGAAGTACATCACATGCATGTCCTAATCCCAGGATCCTGTCCTGGTTAGAAGCCAAGCTGCCAGAATAAGCAGAGCAAGTGTCTGAAACAGCAAGCCTGGCTATCTGTCAGCCTGCTGGGGATAGCCGCACCCTGCTAACTGCATGTTCCAGAAGAAAACAAAGGTGAGGATTTACACTCATTTGGTCCAGCTGATGACTGCAGGGGTTATTATAAAGCAGATAACCACAGAGAAGCGAACTAAGACTAAAAAACCCTTCCCCTTTAAAACTACTCAGAAGAAAAAAACCACCCTTGTCGGCTTATTAACTTCCCCATTAGAAGGCTGACAGCAGTGATAAGCCATCAGCGTGCATGAAATCAGTGAGTCATCTTAAGATTCAGTGCAGAAATTTCCCTTTCCTCTGTGGAACAACACAAGGAGCATGCCTTGGTGATGCACACTACGTTGGAGTGACTCCGTTGCAATTTGTCACGTTTGAGATCCCAGTTGTCACCTTTCCCTGGCAAGATCAATAGGCACATGACTTATTCCACACACACACACACCCCCCTACACAGACACACGCACCCTGCTCACGGGCATACAGCAGTGAGTCTCCTGCCCTTTCCTCCACCATTAGGAGGATTCAATATTTATCTATTCCTATGCATGTGTCACACAAGGCAAAACAAAACTGACAGCCGTGGCTTCAAGCTTGTAAGAAGGGAACAAACAGTCTTCTCCTCTCTCATGGTTCAGCTGAGCACAGGATGGGTTTTCCTTTTGGGCAAGTGCTCTCTTCAAGAGCTGCCTGTCAAAGGGGCAGCTCTGGGAATGCAGGAGCTCAGACAGCAAAGTCAGCCTGCCAGGAGCAAGGAGTCTCCTAAGGGAAGGACAACATTGCTTCAAGTGCTCTGCCCTCTCATCCTTTTCAATTAGAGAGGCTCTTCATGACAGCTCCAGCACAGCAATTCCTCTCCCCATTAGGATGAGAGTGTCCACTTTCCTCTTTCAATGTAACATGCTCACAGTTGCTCACCCTCTGACATTAACCAAAATCCAGCATAGCAATGGGATGGAAAAGCAACTCAATTGCATGATAACTTGATCGCGCGGTATGAACCACCTTAAAAAGGAAAAGTGCAACTCTGGAACCCATACCATTACCTCTTAGAGGTTACTAATATCAACATGTAAGTTCATGCATTGCTGTGCAAATACTCTCCAAGGAAGCTACAAGTTGCAACAAGTCCCTAACTGTTCTCTAACCTCTGTGATAATGGCCTTATGCTGCTTAATCCTCTTCAGCTCTTCTTCACAACTCATCACGTAACACCTGGACAAAGGCAGAGGTTTCCCATTCCGGCAGAGGACAGTTTGGCACTTCCCCACGTTTGCTGAGGTTAGTGTGAAGCATCCACCAGGGTCCATGGGATCATGTTTTATATGGCAAAGGACAGCAGAGCCTCCAAGTTTTTGTCCAGCTGTTCCAAGTTTCCTGGAATTTAAACAACACAATGATTGTTCTTTAATTGGAAAACAAGTGCTGTGGGGTACTAAGGAGAAACAGCCGCTGTTTGCTAGCACAAGCACTCAGGTCATTGACTCTACTGGATCACTGAGACAGAAACAAAAGTCTCCACTGAAGACTGTGACACTACGGCAGCACTGCAGGGAAATCACGTGCAACTCTCAGGCACTGTGTTATTTACACATATGCAGATACACAAATCTGCTTAGTTTTAGAACAGAAAAAAAAATATCATTGGAATTTTAACAGTTGCACAGTTGTCTCTCTCCCTCTGCATCTTAAAGATGTTTGTTTTGAAGGTCAGACTGAAGGAAATAGAGAGGGTTTGAGAAGCATTGAGTACAGGTAGAGCTTAAAAAGCGGGTTCATATTATCCAGCTGCTTCTTCGGCTTCTGAAGCTACAGATTTTATTATAAAAAATATAACTGTAAAAACTCTTATTTTTGAGCAAAAACAGAAAACAGAGTTCACTGTTTTGTGATGTCTTGAATAACGTTCTTGAAGTATCAAGTAATGACCAAAAGAAATTCACAGTGGCTCTTAATTCCACTGTAAGAAGGCACACTTTTAATTTATCCTGTCAGTTACTAACCTGTTAAAGAAGTTCTTAGAAATAGAAATAGCAGGAATTAGTAAAAAACCCCAAAACTATGGATAAAACTGAAGTTTTCAGAATCCTGTCATTAGAATGTAAATTCATTTCAATACTAAACTATGAAAACCTGATTATTCTTCCCAGTAGCTTGTTTATCAGGGCCTTCTCCTATAGTAATTAGGAATTACAGTAATTAGAAAGCTAATTATAGAGATTACTAGGTTTATATTAAGGCTAGGTATAGCTGTCAAGATCTTTTGGTTCAAAATCCTGGGGAGAGAATGCACAACTAAATTTATAACCAATCTCCAATGTGCTTTTATTTTATTTTTAAAAAATACACTTCAGGAGTGTTGTATATCATCTGTAACAAGCTTCAATGAATTGTTAAATGCAACTGGAATGAATACTATTTCTGGTTCTCCAAAGAAGTGGTTTGCTTATTTTGACTTGAGGCCAAAAAAAAAACAGAAGAAAAGAAAAAAAAAAAAGCAAGCAGCTTTTTGTAGGAATGCCACATTCCTGTGAAATTGCATTAGTAGCAAACAAAACCACTTAATAAGTACTTTCAATACTCAAATTTGTTATTATTCTTGAATATTTTAAGTATATGGCAACCACCTTCTCAGCTGCCGGGTCTGAGGCACTATTACATGCAATTATGGCAAGGAAGCATTTTCTCTCTTGCGTCTGTCAGGTTCAGTATCGCCCAGCTGCCTCTGTATCTTTCCTGATACCAGATCTTCAGTATTTTTCCTTTCCAAAGGTGCAGCAATTCAGTGATAACCTATGCTACTTTTAACTTGATCCATTTCCTCAGTTTCTAAGCTGCTTATTTGCTTTCTCCTTTGTCTCCCTGACCTCTTTTGTTCTCCTTTGTTCAATTCCCTCCATACTCCTCTTTCCCTCAATGTTTCCCCAGGCACAATTTCTTCCGTCAAGAACGGCATGCATGCAGGTTTCCAAACCACTGCACAGAACTACTATCACACTCATAGCTATCCTATCACAATCTCTTTGGATGGGTTCTGCTCAAATCATATTCTAAGGCCAAAGGGATGACACGAGAGAAACATTTCTAAGGAGTCAGACTACATGTTTTAAATATTTGTGTAGCCTTAAATAACCTGAATTGGTATGGAGAAATAGAAAGGATCAGCCCAGACTTTGCAGCCAGCAGCAGTAAGGACATTTAAAAAGTGATCAAGAGATTCATACCACTGACTCAGTTCTGGCCAACTGTGAATCGCAAGACTTGAAGATACCAGAAGAGTAAACCTTGACCCATCGCTGAGTCATGACCATTTAGTAACTTTGCAGGTGGGTGGCTTGTTGTGGGTTTTTTGTTTTATTTTGCTTGGGTGGGGAGGTGTTGGGGTTTTCTCCCCACACCTGAAAGGATCAGAGGGCAATATTCACAAAACAAGCAATAAAAGAAAACACCGTAGCCAAGGCTACTCTAAAGCTTTTTTCCCCTCTTGCATTTTTTTGAAGCAAGAGGAGAGCAGATGTCTGAACTGAAAGTGAACAAACTGCCCATTTAGCGCACACAAGATAAAAAGGGCTTCAGATCCAAGACTCACCTCTGCATAACGATGAAAGTGTTGATCATGTATTCCTCCTCATTCTTTGTTTTCTGCAGCTCTTCTGCTAAGATGTCGCTCATCGTGCACTGCAGCAGATACGGCACTTCCACATTGCGGTCACCATCAAAAACACCATAAAGTGCCTCCCGGTTGTCGCAGAAGTTATTGGCTGAAAGTGCTGCCACACACAGCCTAGGGAAAACACAAAGCAGGAGAACATGAATTGTTACCTGCTACTAGTTTCTCATCTTGTCATTCTGACCAGAGAGATACAGCCTGGTCTTAGAGCTAGTTTTAACCACCTCTGTTCACAAGCTTTTCGGGACTGCTTTCTGCGCTGTTGGAGAAGGCAGGTCCATCAACAGCGCTAAGATGTGGAGAGAACTATACTGAAGTTCAAGCCAAGCCCTAAGGATTCTTCCTCCTTTTCAGCATGTGAACAGGTCTCGCATTTGTAGAAACAGGGGGGAAAGGAACCCTGAAACATCAGTTTAAGCTGCACTTGCTCCTCCAAAAGCCGTCCTTGTGATTTAACATGCTGATGACCAAGTGGTGTGTTAAATCAGTTAGCAGTAAGTAAAGGCTTACTGGCACTTGCTACGGAAACCTAGGTAGCAGAAGATTTCTGAAAAGGTATTTAAGGAACAAAGAAAGATTCATAACACTGCCAGCAACACAGAGACTAGCAGACTCTTGGTACATTATTTGTCAAGTGCTGCCTTAGTCACAGGAGCTCCACACACTATGAATATTCAGCATTTTGGCCATTCTGCCTCTTCCTTTAGTATCTCTGATTTGCTTGGTAAACATCCTTTGGTTGAAGATAAAGAAGCTTTGCAAAGAGGAAAATGCTTTTAAACACTCAGATCTTTTGCAAGTACTGGAGTCTCCCATAGACAAAATGTGTCGGTTACACTTGTATCTTAGCAACTTCCCTAACAAAGACCAAAGTGGAGAGCCAGGCAGGGGCCCCGTGTACAAATACAGAGTCATGGCATGGTCTCAGCCTTTGTGAGGCCCAAAATGTCCCCAAAACTTTCACTGAAAAAAGGATTTCTTTGTATCAGCAAAGAGGTGCTCTGCTGCTAGGAAGCTCATATAATAAAAACGATGCCAGGTCGTACTTGTTCTTAACGCCCGAAGCTTCTGTGTAGCCGTGACTCCACACCGCTGGCGCTCCTGAAGCATCACCGCCCGAGGGCTGGTCGATCTTGAAGCAACGGATATTGCTGCAAGGAGAAAGGGAAGGGGAAAGATGCAATAGATTGAAGTGCTGACACGATCCAGCTTAAAATGTGAAGATAACACCTTTTTTTGTCCCCTTCTAGTACTAGCAATACTTTTAATAGAAGAAAATGAAGCAGGACATCCAAAGTGGTTTCTTTTATGTGTCTGCACACAAAGAACAAAAAAGCACTAAATAACTCAGCCTCCAAGGGTGTCAGCTGCACTGTTTTGCTTAGCTGGTTCTTCTTCCCTGCCCTCACCCCTGAGCTGTTTGTTTCAAACCTGGCTCAGTAGGAATATAAGGCAAATTTGTCGCTAGCTTGATGAAAGCCAGTACAGAGAAATGATTTTTTTTTAACTTATACAGGTCTCCCACCCATTTGAACAGCAAGTCTCTGGGTTCTTTTCACTATATTCAAATGAAAGCTCCTGTATGACCCACACCATTCCCCAAAGGGGGCGGGGGGGAGAAAAAAGAAAAAAAATATTTTTAGAAACGTGTAGTAACAGCTTTCCATGAAAATGCTCACAAACCAGAAATTCTCTCCATCCTGGTCCTGCACCAACCTGCGAGAGCCAACCTTGCGGTCCCAACAGTGGGCACAGCCCTTCTGCCTTCCCCAGTTATGCAGTCCAATTTTTTACTGGGGCCCTTGATCCTCTACCCTCCAATTTACTACCAACATAGACTTTAGCCTGAATTTCAAATAACTCATGCAGCATAGTAGACTTAAAAAAAGGCCCCAGCCCTCTCTGTTTGCACCCCTCTCTTCACAGCCCTGCTTTGCTGGGGAGAGATGACCCCCCCCGCCACCTGCTCGCTTCCAAAGACGGGTAAAGCGAGCTCCCCACATGCTGCAGACACTTCAAAGGCACCTGAACCTTTCATGAACCAAATGAATCATAAAAAGACACAAGCAGAAAGGTCTAACTGTTCACTCTGAGCGTTCATTTTTCTCTATTCAAACCCCCGCCTGACCTGGACGGACAGAAAAGTCTTTTCAGCGTTGCAGAGTCTTCCTCAAATAACCTGAAGTACTGTCACACCCAGTCCCACTTCTTTCTATGCTAATAGTCAGGATGTACATCAGTGAGGGCAGATTAAAAGCAAACAACTTACATAAATAATGTTAGAACCACTGGTGTTTTAAGCCCTTGGTTTTGCAGCCCTCTGTGTGACAAACAGGAGGCAAACATCTTGCCATGAGCATTTGAAAAATTATCTGACCCCAAATCAAACTGGAAACCTGGATCTCTTCTAAAGTAGCAGAGATTTTAATTCCATCTGCACCTGCAAAACACTACACACATGAGCAAACACACCCTCTTGAGACTTCTCATACAAGGCACTTACCCTCCAGGGCAGAGGAACTTGGATCAAAAAGGTTTTTTTCTGTTTGTTTCTTTAACTGGGTTGACTGACCCCTGGTTTCTGGGCAGGTCAAGGACCCAGAGTTGTCTCAAGGCTTCCCAGCAGCGGTGAAAAAAGCTACAGCTACCTCAAAGCACTGCTTTCAGCTTCCTCAGTGGCACCACTACAAACAGACCATGTGTCCAGAAAGAAATGATATCCAAGAGCATATCCTATGCAGGGCATATAGGCTAAGGTTTGTGGACAGCGTATTTTATTTTCCCCCTAATTTAAAACGACTGTTGGAATTGAACTAGATGCTCTTTCCTAAAAATCAGAGTGGCAGCATCTTTTTCTTTTTCATTTTAATTGCTACTTAAAATTCTTACATCCAATAAATCACTTGGCAACATCCTCCTTAGCATGCAAGCCTCCTTTAAGATCTCCATACATACTGAAAAAGCAAGCATGCATGACAGGACGACTCTTCTTACCAGCACCAGGAATACATGTTAACCTACTACCTGCTTCAATCCTGCCAGGACACAGATGGAGAGCTGCCTTTCATATGCAGAAGGAGGATATAAAAAGTACCAAGTACACAAGTATTTTTGCGCCTGCCACAAAAAACAAGTGAAAAGAGCACCTCCTCCCTCACAGTCAATTATAGCAGCATACCACAGAAGTCAATGTTGTATATTGGTACAGACACCAAGAAGCCCCTCAGGAGGCCTGAAACACTTGACTGTGGCTAATGAACGTTAGGGAAGAGAACAGACCTCAGGTCTTCAGAATAATTTATTAAAAAAACCCCAAATAACAAAATGCACACCCAAGAGGAAAAAAGTTTTCCGTGGATTAAAGGCAATGCATATGCCAGTGAAAATATGGCAGGTAACTGGGCCGCACTACTCTTCTACTACTTAGGACTTAAATACAACAGCCAAGTGCAATACTGCTACAGGGCATGATGCCTAAATACCCAAACTGGCAAGAGACTGGTTTGCACATCTTGTCTGCTGGGTTATGCACAAGTATACCTGATCTTTCACTTTCAAGTTTCAACACAATTCAATTATTTTTGTTATATATAGGTGTTTTAATTATTTATTTACTAATTATGCCCCCCCCGAAGCAAAGCAACATCACATGCTGCTTCTTCATGAAGGTTTCCTGCATACAATAAAGCAGCTCTTTAAAAATAGAGAAAAGCCCCTTTTCTTGCTGTCTATTGCAGAACATGGACTCTGTTTTTATCTGCAAAACCTCATCATTATTCAAATTTCCATTTAAATTTGATAAAATCTGCTGACTTGAGTTAAAAGGAAGCTCGCACTAAGTTTCCCTTGCTTGCACAACAGATGAGGTTTACTACTCCAGTGTCCGATCTTAACTATTTAAAAGCAAACAACACGAAGCAACTGCTCGGCCCTTAAAAAGCAAATCAACCCTTTTTGGAATCATTAAATATTTAAGGATCAAAGAGACTTGGAAGGAAACTTGGAGCTGGTGCAGTCCCCTTCAGGACACAGCGAAAGCTCAAGGCAGCACCGCTGTCCACAGATGATCTGGTTTAGTGCAACAGTTTCCCCGCACGCTGCAGAATGAGGCACAAGGCACTTAGTGAACTTCAGCTATGGACAACACTTCAGTCCCAGGGCAGGAAACAAATGGGTACGCAGGAATGAAACAGAGGGTCCCAAAGCAAGGGAACTAGCTTTGCTGCAAGCAGAGTGGGAGATGCAAGTCTTCAGGAGAGGCTTAAACATGAAAAAGTATGTATATATTTCTAGGACAAAAGCAGAGAGGTATGAAGGGTAACATGAAATAGCATGTGAAGAAGTAAAAAGCAGCACAATGGCAAAGACAGACCCAAATGGATGAATGTGGGCAAAAAACTATACAGTAAGCAACTAGTGGCACCTCAACAGTGGAATAAAATAAATATTTTCGTTGAATCTCATGTCAGAAGTAAAATGGAGATGAAACTGGAGATAAATAGCAGTTATACCAGACTAGCAGACTCCTTCAGACGTTACAGCTGAAAGCAGTTGCACTGAAGTCAAGTCATCCTCTTTAACCAAGTATCAATCTCTGACCTACCCACGTAATCTGTTACTTTCTGATCCACTAACAGCAGGGAGCCATACTCCTTAAAACAAAAGTACACTTCCGTGTATTGTGGTTTTGTCACATCCTAGTGACAGGAGTCGTTCTGCCCCCTCCCTGCTCCGTAAGGTAACTTACTTCAGCAGCTCTAGGGTTTTGTGATCCAAGGCTAATCTGGGATTTCCAGTCAGGTCCAGCTCTTGTAGTTTTGGAGGCAGGTTTTCAGGCAATGTGACTTCACTCAATTCATTGCAGCTTAGGTCCACGCACTGCAAAAGGAAGAGAATTCAGCTGTCATCAAGATCATACAATTTTTGATTAAATGTAGTAATACACGTTTCATAAACAATAAAGGCTGCAACCAAGACCTAAGACCATTCACTTAAGTAAGTTGTTCTTGCAAAAGAAATTCATATGGCATGTAGCCATCTTACCAGATGTCTGGGACACCTAGAAATATGTTCCCTCCATTTCAATTTCTGGCCAGGTATCATCTTGTTACAAAGCTAGGGAGTTTTGTCTGCTCTCCACAGAGACAAAAATGGTCAGCATATTTTCAAGTATTTATGAAAAAACGTTACTGATTAAACCGGTCTTTTAATAGGTAAAGGAAATGGAGATAAATACAGTTGGGACTTCTAAGCCACTGGCGTAGCAATCCCTCCTCTGAAGTCAGTTTAAACCAGCACGAGTATGAACACACTTTCAGGAACTCAGTATTTACGGAGGGATATTAAAATAAGCAGGGTTATTAATGCATGCAGAGGGGAGGAGCAGAGAGGGAAAGGAACAAAAATACTAGAACAGTTTTAAACATTATTTTAATTCGTGTCATCTTAGATGAATTCATATTTAAATATTAAGTCAATAAAAGGAGTGAAAAAATTAAAGCTTAAATATTTCAGAAAAAAATACGATACAAAGCAGCAGAAAAACTTGCTGGCTATCCACCAGCTAAGCACAAATTAGCTAGAATAAGTGCACTAGAATGACAAAATCCCCAAACAAATAGTGTTTAAAGCGGCGTATCCAGATGAAAGTCAATACACAGGGGAAAATGTGGCATTTAAGAACAAAACCAACTCTCCAAATCCTATAACAAGATCACCAGTGTAGCATGCACCAAAAATTGGAAAAAAAATATTTTTTTTTGAGAGGACAGAGCAGGCTGGTATTTAATAGAAGACAGAAGATCTATCCACATCTTTCAGAAAGACCATTTTCTACTTTCAACTTGCAAAACCAGAAAGACTCCAAAAACTTAAACAAAACAAAGCTGAGAGGGGCAGAGGAGGCTTTTCCTAGCTGCACATTTTGACCATTATGTAATTTCCATCGATACAAGCGAGACATTTTCATTTTTGTAGGTATATTCAAAGAAATTGGGTCCTGAGCTAGAAGGTGGCATAAGATAACCTAGTAAAATCTGGAAAAGAAAAAGAATATCTCCTAACACTTTATTAAATACATGTGATGGAAATAAAGAATTTCTGACCCAAATCTTGAATCCTGAGGTTGTCTAATAGGGAGTCCTTATTATCTAAGAACAAACTGCTGACATTATTTAAGCCTGATAAGGAAATCAGAGTTTAAATCTGTCACGCAAATAAAACGGTAGACAGCTTAACAGAGCAGTTATTCCACTGAGCTTTCTTCCACTGAGCAACTCCTTACTGCTTCCACAGAACCAGTAATTACTTCGCAGATTAAAGAAGCTGCCAACAGGCCTTGCTGTGTTCAACTCCTCAATGCCATTATAAATTTGATGGAAAAGCATGCTGGAATAACAAGTTAAAAAAAAAAAAAAGTAATTTAATTGTTCTCATTAAATGCCCAATACGCCAAAGGCAGCAACAGTCTACAGCAGATCCCTTGGTCCCTAGGCACTAGTGAAGACAGTTTATTTATGGGCTTAAAATTTCTTAGATTTTATTTGTACTGTTTGAAGAACAGGCTAAGAGGGACTTTCTGCATATCTATGTTAAATTTAGTCCTTATCATACTCCTCAGGCTAGCAGGAAAGCGTATTTCCTAACTGATCCCAATTCCCTCATGCATTATTTTAATGCAAGATGTTTTAGCCCCACCCATGCAGCACCAGCAGAACAACTCCTGCAGCTGCACACAGGATTTTGCACTGGACAGGCAAGCTGGAAGACAGGGTTTAACATTCAGCATTTGTTTACACTACATTTACAGCTTGATTGAGAGTTTTGTCTTTTAAGGTGCTACTGCTACTAGATCTTCACTTATTCTGGATCTCAAGGTAACGCTCCTGTGAAAGATAAGCTTAACCAAAAACTGCAACAAGCAACCTCTGTATCACCCTCACCCCAGCCGTCCAGCAAGATGGCCACAAAGAGGAGCAACTCATCCGTCAAAAAAACTGGATCATGAAGTCAAGTCAGGTCCCAGGAGGGCTGCTGAGCTCTGCTCAAGGAGTAAGGTGTACACAACTGTTTGACTGTGAAAACACACCAGGATGCTGGATATTAAAAAAGTGCCCTGTTTTATTTTAAGGCAAGGAAATGGAAGACAACAACAGCTGTAAGGAAGAGTCTGCTGGGCCGTTGACTCAGGTGTGTGTGCTCCCAGCTGCTCAGCCGTTCACGGAAGATGTTAAGGTGTGCACAGATAAACCTAACTGACAGTATGAATAACTGTCAGAAAATACAATAAAAATCCTACAAAAACCCCAAGACATATTGCACAGACATCCCAGAGACGTTCACCATGCTCTTTAACGCACAGGACAACACGTTAACTTCTGTAGCCTTGACTGTAGTGTGTAAAAGAGGCTTGGAGAAAACTTTATCACTAAAATGACCTCGCATTTGGAAATCCTGAGTTAGTGCAAGTGTAAAAACATCATCGTTTATACTACCTTTCCTTATCCAATTATTTCAGACGGCATAGTAACTGCTGCTACTAACTGTTGCAGTATCATCGACTCCAAAAACATGTCAGCCTCCCAGGCTAATTAAACACAAAAAGCAAAACAGCCATTACCTCAGGTAACAGAGTTTCCCATGAGGTGTAGAGTCTTTGAATGCCACCTCAGTTAAAATTGACCATCAAATATGATATAATCACAGAAGTGACATGAGACTATACTTTGTGCTTTGCTACAAGCAAGCTTATTTCACCAAATGACCAAACCCATAGTTAAGGAACACATTCTGAACTTACTTTGGCACATTTTGAATGCTCTCACATACCTGAGAAGGAGCTCTGGTTAAGCTAGGTAATGGATACAGGCAGACAGCACAAGCTTGACCTCCAAACTGACACACGCTATCCCTGACCTAGAGAAATCACCAAAGGGTCAAAAGACCCCTATGCCCAACAAGGCACCTTGCCATCTGGCAACTACACGAACTCATATCATGTAAGTCAAAACCAGGCTTGAATACTGACCAGGCACTTTCTTTCCACAGAGCTGGAGTCCTAGAGCGCTGTGCCCTCTTAGATGAAGTCACACATGCTATTCCTGAACTCCCAAAACAGTTAGTGACAACCATGCCTCTTTCTTCTGCCAAAAAGAACTAAATAACCGTAGGGCACCAGCAGGAAGAAATTGCCAGGTCTTCCAAGAGCATTTTTCTGCTAAACATTCTGGTGGAGTAGCACTTTAAATACCAATGCTTTTACAAAACTTTCAGCTTTCCTCAAAATGCATGAAAAAAAGGAAAAAGCTGATTGTTCCCTATCAACGTGTTTACATTATCCCAACATTATTTATTTTTTTTTTTTTTGTTAACACCAAACTTATATTTTTAAAGCAATGTTTACTGTGCAGAGCCTCACTCTCCCATCCCAATTCTTCCTCTTAGAAAAAAGGCTTTGATTCTGATTGATTCTAAATGGCCCTCCGCTTCCTCCGGCCATTGTTCCAAAGAGGGAGGAGTATTCAAAAACCCACAAGTTTGTTTGAGATTTCCTGGCTAAAACCACAAAACTCATCTTTACATGTACTTGCTGTCCAACAGAATTATTGCTCCTGCTGCTTTCCCTGACCCCAGACACCGAGGCACACAGGGCAGTCTGGGAACTTAGCCTTTTGACTTGACCGAGTGCCTGAAGGACACTTCGGTTGTTTTGAGCCCGTGAACAGGTAATCAGTTCTCAGCCTCGGAGAATGACAGTTTTTCTGCTACATCACAAGATTTGTACGCTGCGAGTTTACCATCTCCCAGCTCTGCCCAGCAGAAACAGCACGGAGTGTCCTGAGCTATAGCCAGGTGAGAAGCAGCAACTCAGTTCGCAAAAGGTAAGCAGCAGTGCTCTTCAGCACGGTCAAGCAAAGAATGCATCCCACAAAACAGAAGCGTCAGGAAAAGCACAGGATTACTTCTGGAAACACATACAAGAGACGGATTATGCATTCTTCCGGTTCTGCAAAATGTGACTGCAATTAGCAAAATTAAAGTAGCTTGCCTAAATACTCAGTCCTGTGCTCCTGGAATTTCTCTCTGTCCCCAAGGCCTATTCTATTTTGCAGCTTCAGCAGTTTTTAACACACGCTTTAAACAAAGTCCATTCCTACTCAAACAACCAATTGCCAAGGCAGCAAGAGTTAATTACGCGTAGCTCTTGCCAAATGTTTAAGTTGTATCATAACAGACTGTCACAGGAAGACAACTAACGCTTATTTGGCAGAGAAGACAGGATCTAGTGAAGGTGAGTGTAAAATCAGATTTTGAGGCTCTTCCATTCTAATCTTGAGGCAGCACAGGGGCGCATATTTTGCATATGACCTCAGAGGAGAAAGCAGCTGTCAGACCTCAGGTCTGAGGTCATTCTCAGCAATGAGAAACCTGAGGGTAGAATAGAATTGGTAAAGTCACATTAGACCTGCTTCTTCCAAAGCACATTAATCCCTTACCTTTATTTCAGAAAGCTGCATGACTTCTGGGAAGACTTCAATGCAGTTAGAGTGAGCAATTACAGTATGCATACGTCTGCAGTTCATGATGGTTGTGGGAATGGCTTTCAGTTTGTTCCCACTAATATCAATTTCCTCCAACTCTTCCAGCTTGGCCATTTTGCTACAAAAACAACAGTTTGAGAATTTTTCTTTTAATAGACACTCATATTTTATTTTGAAGTGGTGATTTCATTATTTTAAGAAAGTAAAATTGCAGACTTTGATCCTTGTTCACAGGAGTGCCTGTCACCTCTCCTTGCATCAAGACACTAACATAGCTGTGGAACAAAATGTGTGCTGCTTCTTCAGTGTTTTGTTAATGCTACCTTTCAAATTACTTACTTTGCTTACAATCCCCCTGCTCATCAACTGACTCTTTTTTCTCCTTTCTTCCTCCTTCTTTCTACCCTAGTTTCTCACTTCATCCCAAATTTCCCCCACCACCACCTTCTAGCATCCCACTCAGCCCTTCCCCCTAATTCATCTTCCTCCCTTCCCCTTGCTGTTGAAGCCCAGCTGCTCAGAACACCACACAAGGACAGAGAAAGCTCTTCCTTTATTTATTGGCATCTCTTTTCCAAGGTTGTACCCCATCAGCTTTGCAGCACTTCTTACACTTGAAAGATTTCTGATTAAAACAGAGTGAATTGAAAGTACAGAAATTGCTGCCAAGGCAAAATCTCTTTCTGGAGTGAGAGGGTTTTTTTCCCTTAGCAGAGTTCAGTCCACTTCCAGAGGACATGTCCAGACTGCTGTGCTCACAAATCTCTTGTAAGGAGAAGCCCACCAGGTGTAAGTGAAGTGACCAAGCCAGAGAAAACAGAAGACCTCCTTTGCTCGAGTTCAAAAGCAGACCGTGGTCATGCTGAATGGGTCCAGTTGAAAAGCGTTTTAAGCACAATCCAAACACACCAACCAACAAGTAGCACGCACTTGCCTCTGCAATCAATGCAAGAGAGAGCAGCAACGTACAAGAGGGCATAGCAGGTGAATCCACCCACTGCAGTATCACTAAATTCAAAATACTGCCACCACATTCCTGTGCAATTTAGTTCTTGCTGTGAAAATGTTTCACGATGCACACCCACCGGTGGGCCAGAGGCAGTGAAACCTCTGAAACTTACCTTGCAGGGAAGCTCTGGAGGCGATTGTAAGCCATGTGCAAGATTTTCAGGTGTGGATGGCCCGTTAACAAGGGCACGCATTTATCCGTGAGGTTGTTATTGGTCAAATACAACTCCTGCAAGATGCTGTGGGTTTCTTCAGAAAGAGTGGCTGGAGGAAGCATTTCCAGTTTGTTGGCAGAGGCATTAAGAAATCTCAGGCTGCAAAAAGAAGTTGCATAAGGAAGTTAAGTGAAACATCCTGCAGGTTTTGTCTGTAAGTATAATTAAAATTCCTATTTTTAGGAGTAAAAAGTTATAAATTAAAGGTCAAAAGCAACAAGTTCACAACAACAGACAGAAAATCCAAAAGTCTAGCATTACATAAACAAAACTTCTGATGATGTTTTTAAATGAACACATTTGTACAAACAAAATATCAGCCAAATGAGTACATCCAAATGCCTCTATCCTCTTACCAAGACTTCAGTACCCCCAACATTACTACAGATGTACCTACAGGCAAGAGCAGTAATACAGCACATCATTTCCATATTAATTAGTCATAAAAATGAATTCTGAATTCATCATCAACATAACACGAGAGTATAGCTGCCCTTCAAGTGACTAAAAGTCATCATTGGTAAAAAGGTCAGCCAATTTTTCAGTACTTTAAATATTGGCTAGGGGTGCAGACAGTATTTTGTTTAAAACTGCAGGCTTGAAAGAACTACAAAATATGAAAAGTTACTCTTTGAATATTTGCATAACTAAAGATGCACCTATCACCAAAAAAACCCTGAGACCAAGCAGTAATTTGCTTTTTACATTTTAAAGAGAGACAGTGCTAACAGTAAATTAAACTTAAAAAGTTTATATACTTGCTTGCTGGCGTATGCAGCAAGACAGACAGATCTCTGTGTAGCTCCTGAGTACCCTTCCCCTACTCCCCAATGCAGCAGAAGCCCTTGTCAGTGTTTTCTGCAGTCCAACCACAAGCAGCAGGCGCTGAAGAAACACAGGAATGAAGTTACTTTCTCCTTCAAAAGACTTTTTCCAGGATGGGAACAAGACCTGTTGAGGTACAGGCGCTGCCCACTCCTGCCAACCAAGTCTGTGGGCAGAGGGCTCATGTTCCTTTGTGGCAGTTTGGTGATCACGGCAGTGCTGGAGTATACACAGAGAATACACACTGCAGGTACCTTGAGGGCTAGAATCCATACAAGCAATTCCAAAGAAATGGAAAAACAAGGCTATTTATCCTTTAGCAACCAGCTCTGGCATGACCATGCCTTTTCAACAGAAATAAGACCTTTCTCTTCCTTCCTCCCCTTTTCAGAAAAGGCTGCCTTAGAGAACTTGCGATACAGAACTAAGTGTGTGCCTGCCAGTCTGCCATGCTGGCGTTCAAACCAGGCTGTACTGCTCCTACCAGCAGGAGCGGGCAGCTGCAGTGGGCAAAGCTGCATTCAAGGAACAGACTCAGAAATGAGTTGGATGAAGCCTATAAAGCCACTGACCAGGACACAAAAGGTAGGTGGGCTCCTGTCATCCGTCTTAAGAGAAAGTGAAAAAATATTGATAGCTTCTCCCAGCCACACAGGAATCCACGCTGCCCTTTAAGATCTATTAATGAATGAAATGGATTTGCAAGAGTTGCAGCTGGTTGAGACTCGCTCAGCAGCAAATAAGGGTCAGACATGCTACAGAGGAGTCACGTGGAATGCCAAAGGATTAAAACCCCCACTATTCCCATTAGAAGCAAAAATCTCTCAGCTCTGCACAGAACTGAAACTAGGTTAGCCATTTTACACAGACAGAGGAGTACACTTCAGAGAAACACAGTTTAATCCTCAGGCTCATTCATTATTCACAAGGGTGGTAAAACTCCAGAGGAAGAAGGGAGAAGAGGAAGGATTAATACAGAGAAGGGAATAAGCAGCTGAAAGGGTTTTGAAAATTATTTACTTATTCTAAAAAGATGCCGCTCAATTTCACCCTTTGGCTATAAACTAAAAATATATTAAGCTCATTCAAAGCTCTACTTAATTAAACATCAGCAAGCACACCTATTGCAAAAGTACAGACAACTATTACTTTGGCAACTTCAATCTAATACTTCTCTCTCCACAAAAAAAGGCACTGATTAACATTGAAACCACAGTATCTCTTGTGCCACTCATAGTACAAAATGGTCACCTTCGGCTCAGCCTGGGAAGACATAAGTAATAAAAAAGTTTAAGGCTGCTGGGAGAAGTACGGTGGAAATGAGGAGATGGAAGCATAACATCCCCCAGGAAAGGGCACGTTCGCTACCCTGAAAGGGAATCTGTATTTTACTTACATTCTTGCAAGCTGCAGCAGAATAACTTGGAGTGGCGCACAGGTACTTTCTTTTAATAACCAGAGCCAAACAGATAACCTAGAGAGCATCCTATGGCTATGAAGTTCAGAACATAAGTTCACTCAAGTACAGCTAGCCCAAAACACAGCTGAAAGCTTTCAGTAAGAAAAGGTACATTCCTCTGATAAAGTTGAAATCGATACAGTCTGCTATTCTGAAGCCATTTTAAATTCAAAAGAAAAATGAATCAACAAAAGCTCTTCTGTTTTTAATAAACTTTCAACATTGGTGGAATACAACAAAAAGTTTCAAGCTGTTCCCTCACAGGTATTAAAAGTGGCTGGAATCTGCATATTTCTGCCAAAAGTAAGTTTTGATGCATACATTTTCCAATGGGAAAAGCAGAGAAGAGAGCTTTTGCTCTGTACCCCCCACCTTTTGCCAAATCTTCCAGAGCGCGATACGACAAGATTGGAAATAAATCTCAATTGTCCTGACCTGTAGTTTAGTACCTTGATGTGAACAAGGTTTAGGTGGCTAGTGAAGTCTTGCCAGAAGTCTAGAACAGGAACCCTGTGGTAGCAGGGTACCTCACCTACTCCATACATAAGAACCCACAGCTGGGTAGCACTCAGCAGTCAGGTTCAGGATAGTCGTACGCTAAACTCTGCCTGTAGCTGACAATACTAGAATGAAATTGATTTTTTAGAAAAGATTATGCTGCTTATTTACAAGTTCCTTTTCACCAGCTGTTACATTAAAATGGTAAAAACATTCAGAAATTATAATTCTTTCAAGATATTCTCTGGATTATAAAATAAATAAATAAAAAAAAAAAGGACATCATATTCTTTGGGCAGAAAACAGAACAAACCAGTAGACTGCTACTACCAAAGCTTTGTCAATTCTGTGCTATAATCTTATGTAAAAAAAAAATAAAAAAAAAAAAAATCTGTATTTGCCCATCAGGTTTTCCCTCATGCTGATTTAACACAGAAGTCCTCCTCCAGATTATTTCCACTCCCCTTTTTCTTCATCCTCGTGCAACACACCAGCTATTACCTTAGAAGGCACATCTGACAAATGCCCTCCAGAGGAGTGGAAATTTACTTGGGCATAACTGTTCCCATCTCTCTTGTGCATGGACTTAAACTGATTCATGTTCCTTGAAGATATCCCACTCATACTGCTTATCAGATGGAAGCAGAATGTCAAGTATTAAAGCTCAGTCCAAAATTAATTGTTTCCCTTTCCAATTCCACCCACACACTATACCGCAAGCTCATGAAAGGAGTACAGCATCACTACAAAAACCTGGATTCAGCAGCCTGCGCACATATCTGAGTATAATACAGAGAGAAGAGCATGAATTAACAAGTATGCAGAGTGTCAGAGATTAAGAAAGAAACAAAGGTGCTGGCAAGGAGATGCCAGAATTCTTCAGTTTTGACAAGGTGTAAATTCTCCTCTGGGATAATGATATAAACATTGATCTCCATCTGGAATAAGTCACCTTTGGTTTTATGGGGTATTAAAGTACAATCCCTTGCTGGATTTAATTTTTCCACATGACAAAATAGAAAAAAAAAAAAAAAAAAAAAGACTGTCCCATAGAATAAGGTAGAATCAAGGACATGGATCTAATTCAACAAAACAGACCTAATATGCAGTCACATGCACTTTCATTTAAACCCAGATGATTCTGATCTCACTTTGAACTTCCAAAAGCAGAGGAAGAAAATCTGCTGAAAACTGCAAAAGGTTCAAATTTTTTTTAACACCAATGCCTACCTCTAGCACACACAAAAGCTGAATATAGACAATTTTAAGAATACAGCATCTCCCAATTCCTCACCGTTTTCTGAGGTAGCCTGGCAAGTTTGGCTTGCTGGTGAGACACAGCCACCACTGAAAAAACATAAGTCCTCCAAAAAGCTTAGGAATGTTCAGCATTAAAAGGAGCAACACAGACAACTGCATCCAATGGCAAAGCAGCAGCAAATCAAAACCACTGTGCTTAGCTTGAAAGTACTGATAAGACTTGGAAAGAATACTGCAGCTGCAAAAAGAGGATACGTGGAGAAATCAAGATCTCCAGTTTGGCCTGTGCCCCAAGATCTCCATCAGCATAGAGCAATCAAAATACAAAATTTCTTCTTCAGTCCCTTCTGCAGAAACATGCCCTCAATTTCTCATCGCCTAATCCTAAAATAATAATAATTTATGATTGTGGTAGCAGGTGTGTGAGGAAGAATCCTTAAGCTAAGTGTGTCGGGGGGGGGGGGGGGGGGGGGGGGAGGGAGAAAGAGAGGGTGAAAAAAAAATCACAGCAGTTTTGCCAACCTCTGCAAAAGAGGCTGTTTCTTCTCCCCCCCCCCCCCCCCCCCCCAAAAAAAATAAAATAAAATAAAAAAAGGACGGAAACATTCAAGTGAATCCCCTTCCTGTTGACAGACTGCCAAAAAAACCACTTAACTGCTGCTGTCTCCTCAGCTTTTACTTTCTAACCTATCTTTAGCTGTTTCATTAACTGGGATTTCCCCAATTTCCAATACATCTGCTTGCAAACCCTAAGGTACCAGCAAAGAAACAAACGTAGCTAAGCATTTCTACAACAAAAGTATGTGCATCAAACACTGAAATAGCTCTTTACATTCACTTGACTTTGTTTCCTCCCTCACTTCTCCTGCATCCATGCTAGGACTCAATACTCGCATTAAAAAGAGGCAGTCACAGTGGGTGGAAACAGCAGCTATCAAACAAGAGCAAGTTTAACTGGGTCATCTTCCAGAACTCCAGCAAAAAAAACAAACCTGGAACAAATTAAATCAAATCAAAACAAACAAAGTAAAAATCAAAACAGGTAAGAGCAGCTGAACAAAGCTAAAAACAAGAATCAAGCAGAGGAGAGCCTAGACAGGCCCTGAATAGCTGACTCTGGCTTAAGCCACCACAGCTGGTGGCTACCCGACACTGCAAAACAAAGCCCAAGGTTTAAGCTGTGCACATCACAGCTACACATCTTCACCACGCAACTGCTTTAAATAGGCCAATGGCTGTTTTAAGGGTTTATACTGAAAACATTCATACTGACTGGGAAAGGAAGCTTTTCAAGAGGCAAACCCTCTCCTTTCACCACTGTGTCTCCATTTTTAACCCACCCTGACCACTGCCACCGCTCTTCTACCCTACCCAGCTAAAGCTCTTGAATGCTTGCTCATCTTACCCAAAAAACATTTTGTACAACAGTGCTGATGCCATTAAATGGTAGTTTGTTGCAAGCTGGTCAAGGAAGGCTGTAAAAAGCCTGTGTAAGAACAGGACAGAGTGGGAAAGGCATCACAACAGATGAAGCAGTGGATAGAAATGAAACGCTGCAAGAATGCAGGTGCACAAAAAAAGCTTCAGGACTCAGCTTGGGAGTTTTCCCCATCAGCCGTAGCACTTGCTTGAATTCTCTGTTTTTGCAGCATCTGGTAATGAGAAATGAAGAGATTATCTGGCTGCCTCTGTGGCGTTCATCTTGCCAAGAAAATCCCCACCCTACAAGAGAGATCCTTGCTAACATGAACAAGATGTGCATACTTTCAGTGCAACAAACAGAACCAAGCTGTCTTGGTCAGAGAAATGTTTCATAGGCTAGTCCTCAATTTCTCCTTGAGTAACAGTTTAAAATAGAAAATTAATTAAAAAGCAGACCAACAAAATATCCCCAAATTATACTCTTCAGCAGAGAACAATACCTTTTCATTGGTTTTTGAAGGATTAAGGTAGAAAAGCAATGTTCATTGATTCTTTTATGAAGAGAACAGAGGTTTTCCAGTATTTTTTCTTTTTTCTTTTTTTTTTTTCCTTTGTGAAAGTAATATTCTTTCTTTGTGCACCAATGCACTGATTTTCCTCCCTTCCTCAGATGTTCTAGATGTCAAAGCCCACCAGTGCTTGCGCTGAAGTTTGCCCAAGGCACTTCACACCCACTTTGTCAAATATTCAGGATTGAGAAGGAGAAAGCATTTATAATTCACAGCATGAGACTTCATATCCAGACAACATATCATCTGTCAGTTGCACAGACGCAAGTACCTTTCCAAAAAAATAAACTAATCTTTTCAGGACTGCAAAAGGTAAGTCATTTTATGAAGAGATAAAGGTTCTGTAAGGTAAAGTGATTTGTCCAACATTACATGCTGGGTAGAGACCATGGCAGACCACTCAGGAAACCCAGTTCTCTTGGCACGTCTGGCAGTACAGATTGTGCTTCCCAGGGAATGCTTGGAGAAGAGAAGCATTTTACCTTTTAAAAACCAAACAAATGCCTGAGCACCTTTCCCTGGCCCAGACCCATTTCTGTTGACACTTAACTGCTGACAGATGCAAACATTTGAAAACAAAATAAAAAGAAAGATGTTTCCTGCAGGAAATTCCAAACTTAAAACTTGGACATTTTACACTAATCTGCACTGCTGTTTTCCTTCACATTTATCACTTTTGCACCAGCCATGGGAGCACCAGCATGGACAAGCTATTTGCAAGCCAAGTCATCTAAACCTAAGGGGTAGGGAACAAGGTGGAAAACCCCACCCAAGCCAACTGCTTCTATTACCATCACAAGCGAAGGAGACTGCAGCAGTGATGAGATGCCAGAATGGGTACGCTTTGTTCACCTGCAATGCTACGTGACTTCGTTAATACCCATAGAAGACTTTGAAAACTCATGCCCTGTACTGCCCTGTCCTGGTTTTGGCTTGGGATAGAGTTAATTTTCTTCTTAGTAGCTGGTGCAATGCTGTGTTTTGGATTTAGTATGAAAATAATGTTGATAACGCGCTGTTTTAGTTGTTGCTAAGTAATACTTACTCTAAATCAAGGAGTTTTCAAGTTTCCCATGCTCTGCCAGTGAACAGGTGCACAAAAAGCTGGGAGGGAGCAGAGCCAGGACAGGCCAAGGCAAACTAGCCAAAAGGATATTCCATAACATAGAACATCGTGCTCTGTATGTGAACTGGGGGGGGAGTTGGCCGGGAGATGCCGATGGCTGCTCAGGGACTGGCTGGGCATCGGTCAGCGGGTGGTGAGCAACTACTGTGCATCACTTGGGTATTTTTTTGGTTGTTTCCCTTTGGGTTTTATTCCTCTCTCTTTCTCTCTCCTTTTCATTAAAATTAATATTTTATTTCAATTATTAAATTGTTCTTATATCAACACAGGAGTTTTACCTTCCCCCCCGCCCCCCCAATTCTCCACCCCATCCCACTGGGGGAGGGGTGTGGGTGTGTGTGAGCGAGCAGCTGTGTGGTACTTAGTTGCCAGCTGGGGTTAAGCCACAACATGCTTGAAAAGCTGCAGAGGAGAAAAAATCCTCAAGCCTTAATCAGCCATTTAATACTGTTATTCAATGTATTTTTTTTAATTGCACCTCTTCTCAGCACACTTTTAGCAAATTTCTGGAAATCTACCCCCAATCCCGGTTTTAGTCTGTACTTGTTCGCTTTGGTAACACAAAACCAACCAAACAACAACAACAAAAAAATCTGTCTACAGTCTTGTAGCTCAGTTTAAAAAAATGGAGTTACAGTACAAAAAAATTCAGGCTCTCTCCCAGTGCCAAAACTGCACTAAACTACATCCTCGACCCAACAACCTGTTTTTTTATAGAAATTTTACAAAGTATTTCACTCTTTGCTTTCAAAGGCGCCAATAGCTTTCTGAAACCTACTTAAAAGTTTCTTTTCCAAGTTAACAGATAGGAATTTCAACTTGGGACTTGTAAAGTTATTGTTTTTTGACCTAATGTTGCAAATTCTTGTGACAAAAACTTTTTACAAGGTTTCATTTCTGAAGTTCATACAATTTCTAAGTAGTTTGAAAAGTGATCCACAAGCCAATTATAGCTGTTGATGTGAAACATCCTTGCCACACGAACAGGCTATGAATTTCACTATTCCTAAACAGAAATGTGCCAGATATTCACAATCATTACAGTAGCAACATTGCTAAGTTTCAATGCTTTAACTGCATTTTTATGTAAAGCCTCAACTGAAACAATAAATTAACATCAGAATAACCTTGCTGATAACCAATTTATTCCAAAGAGGGCACCCTACACAGGCTTGAATATGGACAAGTATGCAACAGTATTGTTCAAAACAAAACAAAATCAAAGTATAAAGACTATTTTAAAGGTTCTTTAAAGCCAAGAAAACCAAGGCTGAAATGTCATACTGGTTTCCAGAATCAAAACCTTGTCATAGTAAAGTTCACCTTTTGAAAGACAATTTTTAATCTAAGTAATGGATTCCTCAGAACATGACTGTTCAAGAGTAAATCGAGGTAAGAGTTTATTTAGAAGCCATCTCAACCACCAACCTAACTCTCCAACTCCCAGAGCTGTGAATCCCAGGAAATTTAACCAGAGGCTCATGACGGAAAGAACAACAGTACAGAAGTGAGGGATTCTGCAACACTCTTAATCGGGTGAGGAGCTGTAACAGTGAGATTGCCGCTACTTTTGCTTCTCCACCTCTCAAGAAACTCAGCAGCTATGCATTCCTTTTGTCACAATTAGTCAGAAATAAAACCCCACAGCACACAATCTCACTGTTAGATTATGCATGGGTTGAGCACTCAGAAATCCCATGGCTGTATGTGGAAACGCAGAAGTGCAATGAACGCTGACACCAAGCAGGGCAATCCCATCCACTATCCCTAGACTATGCTACCAACCTCCTGTATTTCAATCACAGCCACTTTACAGGATATGGTCATATCCAAGAAGAAAGATTATGAAGACTCCAAAACTAAAGAAACAGCAGCATAAAAATAAGAATCCAGAAAGCAGATCAAGTGGTGACACCAGCTAAATTAGTGACAAACGTTTGAAAAGCATAAAGAAATTCACAAAGCAAGGACATGGGAATAACTGAGTTATTCTGACAGCCTTATGCACAGATTTTGTTTTGTTTGACAGGTATAAATAAGCTCTGGCCTCTGACTGAAGGAGGAAAAAAAAAGCTTTCACACTCCATCAAACAAGCCTAAGAAATATGTATTTAAAGAAACTGCCACTAACCCATCTCAGAGTATGTAGTAGAAAATAGCATGCGCTTTGCTTTACAGCTAGATTTCAAGAAGTAGGTGTTCAGCAGGAGCTTGGTGGGGAAAAAGAAGCAACCATATAAGGCAACAAAACCAGAATAAAAAGAATGTGTTTTGGTGAGTTGGGCAGACATCTGTTCTTACCACACAA
The DNA here is from genome assembly GCF_023634085.1 of Falco cherrug. Taxonomy (NCBI): domain Eukaryota; kingdom Metazoa; phylum Chordata; class Aves; order Falconiformes; family Falconidae; genus Falco; species Falco cherrug. The sequence goes on along the minus strand of NC_073699.1, from coordinate 91,240,156 downwards.
GGCTTGGCAACTTTCAAATTAGGGGAACCTCAGATTACCCTTTCAGCTAGGAAGTAACACACAAAGCAAGGTTTCTCACACACAAGTCAAGATCAAATTTCTTTATATTTACCTGTCTGCTTTCAAAAGCAGGTTAGATGGCAGTTCAAGAAGCTGGTTGTGTTGGACATCCAGGACCTCCACTTGCGTTCGCTCGAGCCGATCTGGTAGCCTTCCTAACATGTTATGTCCTGCCAGCAGCTTACGCAAGCTACTATTGTTAAACAACCTTAAGAGAAATAAAAAACACCAAAAATAAGGAAAAATCTAAACTGAAGAGTTGCTTTGAGAATTTAGGTGAGCTATCACTGTTCATTACAAGAAAGTGATTCAGCCAATTGATTAGCAGACATGGTATTAATTACACAAAGATCCAAGAACGTCTTCCCACTCTCCACCAACTTCTTGAAAAGGTTGTTCAGAGACAGGGAAGGAGGTTTAAGGATGATTCAGGAGTGAAAGTAGTGAGAAAGGGTTGTCTTATTGCACTCTATAAAACATGAATATAGAAGCATGACAGTGAAGGAGGTAATTGCTAACAATGGCTGCAGAAAACTGCACATGTGGGACCCCCCTAGCTAATGGAAGAACTTCAGAAGTGTGGGTGAAATCACCAGTTACCCCACAAGCTCCAAAGTGCTCTGCTCATCATGTGCTGACTCATAATCCAATGCAATTCCCCACCTCCCATTTTCCTTTTCTATTAATACCAGACTAACATAAAGCCTCCTTTCCAGTCCTACAGCAAATGAAATTTATCTAATCGGCTTTACTTTCTTGAGCTTTTACAAGCGATAGATGACCAGGAGTCCCAACCCCCTGCTCCATTTTTTGGAAGGCTGGGGGAGAAGGGGAGGGGGAGAAGAGGGCAACATAAAGCTAGAGCAAACAGCTCTTTTGATCATAGAGCAAAGATGAAATTTGCAGTATAAACAACCTAATAAGGAGTTAAAAATATGCACCCAAAGACCTCAAAAAGGGAGCAACTCAATTTTGAATCGGCACTGCCTTCAGCAAATTAAGAAAAAAAGATTATTCTTCATCTGCCACCTGTCTTATATTCCCACTACCGCACTGTTTAATTTGGCGAGCCTGTGCATCATGCTGACTTGTTTCAATCAAAGACTGTCAAATTGCTCAGCATTAAAGCAAAATCTTCTTCCCTCTGTTACAATGACCCAAATACACATAAAGAGCCTCCCCTGCTCTACAATACATCAGGTCATCAGACTATTGTGCCAAAATAATCAACGAAGTATGCTGAGTATTTTCCCCTTGACAGACACAGTCATACTTTGCATCTGCGTGCCAGTGTTAGCAGTTATCTCAGTTGGCTGGATCATCTGCATTACGACCATGGATACAAGTCAACAGCCAGCCATATCGTTCCAGAAGGCTCAACACAGGGTGAAAAGACACTTATCATGCAGTGATAAGCATATCTATTATGTTTTTGTCATTTAACCATTTTTGTTTCACTCTGCTTTTACTTGAAAATCTCTGTCAGTTACAAATTTGCCTTTTTATTTCCTTTCCTAACCAAGATTGGCTAGTATCATCGACACCAAACATTAGAAGAAAAAGCAGAATTGGTTGACAACACCTCCAAAAAAATCTATCACTTTGGGGGTTTTTTTGGATGAGTGGGGGTGGTGTGATTTTAAAATAAAAAAAGGTCAGATCATAGCAAACACCTTAGCAATTAGCTTTTCCATTAAAATATATTTTATAAATAATTCAGAAGAACTGAGTAAGTCTTTGGGGTTTTGTTCATTTGTGTTCACTTATTTCCAAGTTACACAAGCACCAAAGGAACAGGGATGTCTGAAGAGAGATCAAACCACCAGCATATAACTAAGCAAGCTCCTGAGAAGCCTGAGACACCTAGTTCTCAAGCTAGGTGAGGAATCAGGACACTGGGACTGCTCTTCCCTATGGGCAGCCTTCCCACTTGCCCAACTCCCACTGGAAGTTTTGATGAGATCAAAAAATTCTAAGGACAAGCATGTCACTCGGCATCAGAATCTGAGAAAACATGATTTGGTGAAAGCATTCAACAATTGAAGAGAACACAACATTGAATACATATAGAACTTTAAAAAAAAAAAAACAGACAAAAAGGAAGAAACATGCATACAGATGTCTTCTCACTGGTGGTGACAAGATCATTTTGGCAACTCTTAATTGAAGCATTTCCATTTTCTTTGAGGAATCTTTGGCATCATCAGTTTTGACAATGAATTTGTCCTGCATAGTTTAGACCAAGTACTCTTTTTGTTATTTTTCAGCACTTTTAAAGCAGAAATGGCTGCATTACAGCCCAGTGTACATTGTTCCCATTTTCTTTAATTGAAACAAACATTAGGACACAGCTCTCCATCTCAACTGCTTCAATTCTTTGTCTTCAAGGTCTGTTTTTCTGTTTCAATAGGCAAACACACATAGCATCAACTGTAGCTTGTTTAGATCAGGTGTAACCTTCAGCCCTCCAGGAAACTGCTGCAAGGCTTGAACACTTGCGGTTAGAGCAGCAAGCATCCTCCTGGGAGAGCCCTGCTCACTCTCTTCACAGGTATTCAGTGCTACTCTGCTTAGAAGAAAAAGCAGACAGCAGTGCACATGAACACGCTGGGCACTAGCATTTACCTGATACTTAACAGTAGGTCCATACCCCTGAGGCATTTGCATTTGAATCCAGACCTAAATTTCCCTAACTTTAGCAGACTTCAAAGCCTGTGTTTCAAACCAGGCCTTAAAACTGAGTTGACTTATTAGGAGCTAAGCTATCTAGACACACACTACAAAGAAAAGTTTTCAAAGATAAGCTGTTTCCTGGGGTTAAGGATAAGATGGCGGGAGAGACAAGTGGGATGTTGACTGTACCTAATTTCAGCTAATCATTAATCTCCCAAAGATATCCTGTATGCCTTGGTAGGCCTTGCTGTTATGAAGTGCAACTGAAAGGCAAATGAACTTTTGCTCCCCCCATCTTCTGAGCAGGTACAGCTTCACTTTGTGTGGAAAACCAGAGGCATTAATCATCTGCACGTTAGCCTGTTAGTTTGCTTGGTAAATCTCCTCACATCCTTTTCTGCCCACATTTCTGAAATCTATTCTCTTCCCATTTCTGACACTAAAACTGCTGGTTTACACCATATGGCACATTCATGTGACCCAGACAAAACTATCCTTTTGGGTTTCTGATGCTCTTCTGTGCTATACAGCTCTGTAAGGAAAATATTTAACAACTCATCATACACTAGCTGTCTACAATCTTCAATGGCTCTGCACATCCCCACGCAATTTCACCCTTTGTGCCTAGTATGTTCTCCCTCTTTCACAACATCTCTTTTGAAGCGCACAGAGCAGACAAGAATGACAGCTCTCTTCCAGTGAAGTCAGCGACTTGGAAATTTTCAATACCAGTACCTGATCAGTATACTCACTTGGAACAGGTCCCTCTAGAAAAAAAAAAAACAACTAGCAAGAGCCACTCATTATTTAAACTCAACTTCTATTTTCCTTCCTGTTCACTTGCTTTCCTATCATTTGCATTTATCAATTTTAAGTTTAAACTCCTGGAAAATAGATCATCTTTGTAGTGAGGGTGATTGCTGTACTTGCAGGAGTTTCCTTCCTTGATGAGGCTTTACCTTCTCCTCTCAACTCTTTTTCACTCAAACAAGGCTATGAACCGGAGTCTCCAGGCACCAGTGAAATGAAGTTACAAGTTCTGGATCCCTAAACTGTCATGCAAAGTTATGGTTGTAAATATTTAATATTCAGTATTAAAAATGAAGGGCTTTCCTGCCTGAACAGCCACATGAACAGCTTCAAAACTTCCACCTGGAGTTCAAAGGCATTGCTTTCTCTGCATGAAAGTAAAAGAAGAAAGGCTGGGTAGAAGCTTGAGGCATGACGACACCCCACAAGGTAAAAATAAAATCAAATGAAAGATAAAACAAGTCTGACAGTCACTGGAACAAGCTAAACACTGAATCAGCAATTATTTCTGAATTGGTTCTCCCGTTCCACATTGTGCAACTGGTCTGCAACACTCACCGGGCAGGCAGCTCACGTATCTGATTGTGGCCAACATCCAACACCTCCAGTTTCCTACTGTCACATACCCACTCAGGCAGGTTTTCCAGGTGATTTCTATGAACAAAGAACACAAAGAGGTGTAACTAAATGATAACTGAGATGTACATGTTATTAAGAATACAGCCTTAAGAGATACAGATACCTGCAGGAAATAAATCTGCTACATAGTATTATGCTTCCTACAAGACTGTGCGCCACCCCTCCTTCTCTAAGGGCACTACCAGTGCAGTAAGGTCCTGGGTGAGGAGGCAACAAAGCTAACAGCATCTCCCTAGATGTGCAACCACTAAGAAAATGCAAAAAGCTAGCTCCAAATTATCAGGGAAGAAGTGTTAAGGGTATCAGAGTACTGAGGATGAAGGAGTCTCTCCATGGAGAAAAAAATTTGTGAGATACTCCTTAGAAGACATCCACGCTCTACACAGTTGAAACACACCTCTTCAATTCCCCACAAATTCAATCCTGAAATTTGCTCTACCGCTTTTCAGCTATCTCACTGAACAGAGCAAAATCTTTTTTTTTTTTTTGGCATATTTTTAAAGCCAAGAGTTTTGCTTTTCTTGCATTTTTCTTCACAGAAACTAACTCTTCCAAAAATTAAGGTCTTGGAGAGAAGTTTTTCCAAATATTGCACTGAAAACCTGCAGCTAGGCACAGTAAGGCACCCTGCCTTAAAGAAAAATTAGCAGCATGAAGTACATGGAGGAGGTTGTGTGCATGTGCATTCACATAACCACTACTACAGTTAGCACACACAGATGCAAAACTGGGCATCAGATATTCAGGCACCCACAGACCTGAAGTCCAGGAATAGGACCCTTACACAGCATAAACATAAATCAGTGTTCATGCTCATTCATGTGCTTCTATCCTATAGTTCACTCATGCAATAGCCTTTAACCAAAATATGCAATAGCAACCCTACCCCTCTTATCCTCAGATCTCTTCTTTTTCAATCTCAAACGGATTTCCCAATTCCAAGCCAGGCAAGAAGTGAAAGACACTCTACCCGTTAAGTTACAATGCCATCACTGAACTGAGGCACAAAAAGGGTTTTGTGATCAAAATCATGCATTCTGCACCAATTTCATTTACAGCTAAATGGAGAACACAGCTTTACAAAGAGCACTTTTCAATAAATCACACTTAGTGTGATGTAACCTGTGTGTTACATTTAGGTGCACAATGCAAGTAACTCAAGGTTGATGAAACTTTGAAGTTGATGGCCACTCACCCAGGTTAACTCGCTAATTGTTACAATTACCCTTGACAGTTTAGGAGTGCTTTAAGCAGGCTTTTTAATGAATGAGATTATCACCTTAACATGCAGATGAGTAACTCCTTAAATAAGACAGACATTAAGCATTCCTATAAAGTGTTTTCCTGATTCAGTCCTTAAATTGTAAAACAAACTAAAGAACTCCCCCTCTTCCATTTCTTTCCTTACCCCACCTCCCTTGTTAAGGTGAGATTTACAGATGCATTCAAGTGGCAACTGCAGCCAGGCCTGCAGAGAGCAACGATGAGCTGCAGGAGCTGCCAAACTGATGAGCAAACTATAAAACTTCAACCTATGCTGGGTTTGTGTACATGTCTCATATTGGTGTATGTTTGAATCATCATGTTCCATCTCTATAAGATATAAATCTTTAAACTCTAACTACAAAAAAATTACTTTTAGCACTTAAAAAAATTAAATATTTAAATCTATAAAAAGGAAAGAGGGAAGAACTGGCCAGCACAAAAAAGCCCATCCTCTAACTGCAAAAATCAGTCTTCTCATATCTCAAGGTCCAGTTCCTGGCCCCACTCCCAGTAAAATATCAGTGAATGTCATTTTTCCCTAAGCTTCACTGACATATGTTTTACAGGCCCAAGAAAAACCGTAACCTTACCTAGAAATATCCATATAAGCCAGGCAATTAGGAACCGGATACACATCAAGGTGAACAAGTTCTAGGGGAGAAAATACATATATATATAAATAAAAGTGGTGATAAAGACTTGCACCTAAAATGGCTGTTCCTTAAGAGTTACTTTAAGCAGCTAACACCCAGAGATTTCAGCACAAGTCAGTAACCTAAAAGACTTCTGAGGGTCTGGACCTTTGTGAACTGAATTTTGTTTCTTTATTATTTTTGAGCACATTTGCTGTATTACATTGTACTTGCTGTGATAGACCAGAGAGGAGAAACTGGAAGTTTTTAAATGTTTCATGGCAAATTCTCATTTTTCCATTCTTGTTCTGGAGCTCTAACTTCACCTCTGCCCAGAATAGTAAATCACAAACCTGCTCTACTTTTTTTTCTACTGGTCACTAACGGTACAGGCACAGGAAGGGAGATTCCCCACTCAAGAACAGCAAGCTACAGAATACCCTGGAGTCTTCCAGGTCATGGCAAGATCCAGAGTCTGTCAACACATTACACAAGCGTTTGCATGCCTGTGGAGTTCCTGGTTGGAAGCAGCCTTACTGACCTTTCCAGCATCTCAGCTACTGCTACTAATGTTATATTTTGATTGCTTCAATAATACTTCATATCTTAAGGGCTTTAGGTAGGTAATGCTTAGCATTAGGGTTGAAACAAAACCAGCACACATTTATTTAAGCCTACAGAAAATCCACTAAAGTGAAAGTGTAACAAGCATCACGGTCCCTTTGGAAGATGAGGCTAAACCAAGGTGGCTGAGGGTGCAAAGAGAGGATAGCCAGGAGGAACAGCAAGAGCAAATGCCATTGACTGCAAGATACAGGTTGACTTGGTTTCTCAGCTCACATTGCACAGCACATGCTCAGATTATGTTAACTTTTCTCAGCTACAAAGATCCTGGCATGAATACTTCATGAAGGCACAGGCTTGGATATCATTAAGATGACAGCCTTTTAAAGGCAGTTCGGCCTGTTCATGAAATCCACAGCTCTCTGAGTGTGCATTTTGTTTATTCCATAAAAAACTAACCCAAATAATAAGAATGGTGGTGGAAAACCAAGTATTTTAAGTAATAGTGGCTTCCAGAGACAGATCAAACAAATCCTGCTCATGGAACACAGGAGTTATTCAACTGGAAAAGGCTGCATTATTTTATTATCAAATACAAATGAAGTTAACTCATTATAGATTTTGTAGTTTTGTGGCCAGAGTAAGCAGCTAGAGGTAGTAGCAAATATATATATATATATATATATACACACATTGTCTTCCTTTGTCTCACAAATGGCCACTTGTTCAAACTTTCTCAACTCTAGGGAGGAGCAATGAATTCCTTATTCGCCTTATTAAAGCAACACATGAATATAACCTGAAGAATTGACAACTTAAAGACTCCTCCCTGCTGACATAGAAAGGAATTTCGACTCAAAATTCCAAGATTTTCATAGTTTTGAGACCTCCAAATCAGTAGTCCAGTGTTATTTGAAAGTCACTTCTGAAGCTCAGAACTGCCAGCAAGCACAGCACGTGTAACTTTTATCCAAGGGTCATGTCAAGAGCCTCCTGCTTGCTCCTCATCACGTGCACTGCTCTCCACAAGCATCCTACAGAGAACCAGGTATGAAAGCAGAAGTCAGATGACACCACCACAGCTGCCCTGAAAACGCCCTTACCATTCGAGGAAGCGTACAGCGCCTTGAGAAAATATCCACTGATTTTAAGGGTTACCAGTTGATTCCGTTCACAGTGTAACACTTCAACGTTGTTAAAAACCGTTGCATCCAGCTCCCCAAGTTTGTTGTCTCTGAGATCCAGTTGGGTCACATGATGCAGAAAATCTGTGTCATCGGCCTCCAATCTCCTAATTGAATTCAATCTTGCAGACAAAAAGGGAGATTAAGTGTAGTTACGTAGGCTCCTGCTGACAAACCAATGCTCACTCTACAATCAGTTGCACAACAGCTCATGAATGAATGGATGCCTCCAAGTTCTGATCAAGGCTGATTTTAAATACTTTTGCCTTTGTTATGGTATTTTAAAAGATGGATGGATCCACTCTGTTGTTTTATCCATTATGACAAAGGAAAGACACCACCAAGCTCTTTTCTAAACTACTCTGAAATCTACTGATAAAAAGCTCTGCAAGAAGGTAAGTATTACTGTTATTGTGTCTATAAAAATAAAAGATAATCTGGCTTTTATTTGTGCCTGACAGTTTGAAAAAGAACAAAACCTCTATAGTTCCTGCTGGCCTATCATGAGCATCTGCTGAAAAGCCTGGCAGACACAAGTGGCCTGCAGATATTGGAGTCTCTTGCCTTATTGAAAGGCCAAATTGAGATTCATGAATTCCCATATATTCGCCTCTTGTGTTACTGTGTTCCACAGCAAGCAAACTCAGAGACCTGAAAATAGGTGTTGAAAGAAAACAAAGCAAAAACCCAAGACGAAGTGGGCCTGTCAGATAAAGAGAACCGGTTTTATCACACCTTCACCGCTGTGCACTGACTGCCAATACTCAACAACTTCCCCAGAAGCTGAGTGAGATTATCTATAACCTAGCGATGCTGGAGACCGCAGAGCACTCAAAGAGTTCAGTTTCAAATTCCCAGCTCTGACCAGAACACTAAATATCAGTATAATAACACCTGCTGGACCATTAAGTCTCCCTAGTGAGGACAAGGGCAAATGCCTACGCTTCTGCTGTTACTGTTGCTTTTGAAGAGTTGCCCTCTGTGTAACAGTTGTATTTTCACAGTAGCTACATTTTCCAGTTAGAAGAGAATGGGTAATATGTCCCCTCCAACACCACCGCCTACTTTTGCCGTTTTCAATTTACAAGCAGTGCTTCCTTCCGATTTCACTAAAGCAAAGCACTTCACTGTGCAGCAAGTACAGTTTACAAATATGTTCGACATTTACTACTGCAGGTAGCGTTACAAAGAGCCACTGTTCACTGCTCAGTGCAGACGGGATGCGGCAGACAATGACAGGGCTGGAACTTGGAGCCAGCTTAGCCACAGTGCCTCTGCTCTGAGGCCAATTTATTTATTTATTTATGCGCTTTTGGTGTACATATGAACACACAGGCATATTTTAACACCACCATAACCACTTCAGAAGTCATCCATCTATTTTAGCTGTTTTCTTATGCTGACTCTTTCTTGATTGCAAAGTCTGACAGCTACACGGCAGTACGGCACACTAAGTTTTAGCTTGAACAGCTTAACTAAATGGTTCCAAAATTCATCGTTGTTTTGACCTCATGGTCCAGGCTCTGAACTGAGCCTTGCCCAGCTGACTGCAGAAGCTAGCTTGCCCAGAGACTGTAAGAATAAAGAACCACCTCATACCGGAGTCATTTATAACAAGGATCTGTTTAGACTCTGCTGAGCGCAACAATAAAATAACATTACTTATGGTGGACTAGGCTTTTTAACATACCAAGAAATATTAAAATATCTATTTTTGTCCTTTCACCTTCACTGCCCTTTTCTCCATCCCACACATCTGTAACATTTCAGACAGAAGCTTTTTTAGGTCAGGGACTATCATTTATATTACACTAACACTGCAGCAACAAGAACTGCAGGAATCACTAGTGTCCCAGGCCCTGTTTTGTTTGATCTTTCAGTGTAAATATTAATTTTCCCCCAAACTCATTTCCTTATCTATCGATCTCCCTAAATGCTATCTCTTCTTCAAAGAAGAATGCTAAGTCACGGACAAGTGCTGTGAGTTACACAACACCACCAGAAACATGGTTTGATGGACTAACACAATAGATTCCTACCTGGGGGCAATTCTGGCAGCCAAAGAGAAACCTTTTCAACCAATAATTTAGACCCACTTATTTTTCCACTTTTCCAAACACCTACCTTAGATCCACATGTTTAATATGAGGCATCCTTTTTAACACCTGCAGATTCAGGGTATCCATGCAGTTTCCTGACATACAGAGCTTATCCATGGCATTCAGCTTCTCCAGAACCCCTGGAATGTTGGTAAACTCATTGAAGGACAGACTCACGTAGCTGAGCTGATGCATATGCTCCAACTCATCAGGAAGGGACTGAAGAAAGTTGCCATCCAGCAAAAATGTCTGCAAGCTATTAAAAGCAGGGGAGAGGAAGGGAGAGTGAAGACAGTGAGTGACCTGTTAAATCACATTTCCTTCCTACAAATACACAAATCTGCCACAATTACAGTGACTTAAAATGTACAAAAGGGCAGAAGAAAGAAAAATGTTAATGAGTAAGGCTTTAACATCTGCTACAGAAGATACCGATCAAACAATTAAAAACGTTAGCAACTATGAAACATAGGCTGTGTTAAGACAGTTGTATCCTATCTTCAAACATCTCCAGAATTGCAACAATGTGATGGATGAAGCACATGAGCAAGGAGGTTGAAACATTTTCTTCATTGTGAAGATGACCCTTGTGTCAAATGCTGGGGTCTGGAAGAGCTTCAAGACACTAAGTGTGCTTTCCCTCCATCAACAGCTCACAACTTTTTCCACACAGATCTTAAGCCAGTACGCTCTGACAAAACCCAGTGAGTTTAAAATGTTTCTTATAGCCAGATTATGTATAGAGTCATGAAACTGCTTATTGCCTTTATTATCAGGCTGTGTACACAAAGTTTTAAGAAAGTACTTGCTTGTGCATCTCGCCTACAACTGCTGGAACACTTCTGAGGGCATTGCAGGACACGTTGAGTTCAGTCAGGGTTGCGATGCTGCAGACTGCCAGTGGGAAGTCTCCTAAATTATTATTGGAAAGATTAAGGCTCTTCAACTTGGTGAATCTACAATGAGATAAGAAAAAAAAAATAAAGAGGGCAAATAAGTGGATCATAAACCACACCATGTTGCCTTGCAATAGTTAATACAAGGTAAGTTTGGTTATGTAAATACAAACCACGTGCAATTTTAGTTTATGTACCCAGAATAACTGGGGAAACGAGTAGACGCTCAAGTTCAACACCACTTGCAAGAGTATACTCACGTTAAGATGGCATAGAGAAACAAGCCCTCCTGAATAACACGCTAAATATATTCTCCTATGAGCCTAACAAACAAAACCCTTGCCATCCTTATGATATATGTAATTTCTTCTGTGCCATCTCACGCTGTACTAAAGCACTGCTATTTTTCTGAACACATTTCTTGCTAATAAGACTATCCTAGTGACACTGGTTACAAGGTGCAGGAAATTCTCAGCCTGTTTGAACAGTAAATTTTTGTGGTGCAGCTCAGCTCCATTCATGTGAGTAGATACTGCCTTTCAACCAAAATTTCTCATTAGGATAGGCTGGTTTGAATACAACTGGGAAATGTGCTGAATTAAAGCAGAATTTAGCAAGACTTCTGTAGTGACAGAGGCAAATTCTTATGCTCTCGATTAAGTACAATGTCAAAGCTCACAGAGATTTCAAAATTTTGTCCTTGCCGTGTCAAGAAACTCTTAAAAGCCCCTTGATTTATCACATCAGCCAATGAAGCAACTTGCATGTGCTTGCCTTATTAAAGATGATCAAGACTGTTTGAGAAAAAAAAAAAAAAAACAAAGAAGGGGACAATCCAATTAGCCAGCCTGCATGTTCAGCAACATTATTATGGTTGCCTAACAACCACTGGGAGGTATGCCTAAAGGCAAGTAAAAAGGATGAATGAAAAGATCTGTGTCAGATTCTGATAGATGGGAGGAAGTTTCTTTTCTGGCATGGTTTACACCAGGACATTTTATTTGGACTTCATTTTCCTTTTTTTAAGACTCAAGTCCTTTATTTTGTGCGAGCAGGCTTTTATATAACATGCTGATGGAAGCAAAACTGCACGTATGGACACTGCTATTCCACACGAAAGTAATCTCTGACAGCATGTGCCAGTGCATCCACAGCCTCCACGCTGGCCCAGCACATTCTTACCTCAAAGCACTTTGTCTTCCCCAACCAGAAAACACGGACAGAAATCAATCACATCAAGCATTAAAAGGTTAAAGAGTTTTAACATCAAAAGACTCTTAAAAATACTTACCAGCCTCTGCAATCAACCAGCACACACCTTTAGTATTGCCTAAATCAAAAACTCATGTCACTGACTAAACCTCAATATGAAAATGTAAGTAGCGCCTTTGTATTGTATTTCAATGGGGGTTGTAATTGAAGTGTGGATTTTACACCAAAAGACAGGCTGTAAACATACTTAACATTTACACAGGCTTGCAGCAAGCAAGGGAATGCTGTGCTCTCTACCGGTATTTTGGTGCAAAGATGGCAGAAGAAAAAACCTGGAAAAATCATGGCCAGAGTTAACACAGATTTTGAACACCCTGTGCCATGCTGGAGGCAGAAGTTTGGATCAGAGTTAGATGGAGACTAAATGAAATCTTGCAATCAAATTACTGCTGCAGGGAAAAAAATGCTACTGTGCAGAAACAATGACTAATATATCTCTAGAGGGTGAACTGTAAAATAAAAAGGAGGCTAGGGTTAGCCAGCTGATGCTAATAAGACCTACTAGCCAGGGAAAAAAAAAAAAAAAAAAAGTAGCACATTTTAAACACTATACCTTTATATTCCTCTCTTTTGAGAGAAAAAGCTTAAAAATCTCAAACCTAGAACTAAAATGCACAATCTTACATTTATCTTTAAGAGTAGATTTGGGCCACAGATATACTTGAAACTTGGAGTGATTCTGTGGTGGAACAGCTGTCCCACATCTTCCTCAAAGTCAACTGCAAATACAAACAAGAGTGCTCTAAGTAGCGGACTCCGCAGTCTTTAGAAATTAGATATTTTTTTTCAGTATTTAGGTAAGTGCAAAATACTAGTGATGACAGGAAGTTTAAAAAATAACTAAGTTGCTGGAAAAATCGAAATGCAACCATTCAAATTTAAGTCAACCATGAAAAGAATTAACTCATTTAATAATCAACACCGAGGCTACAGCCTTTACCTGTACTGCTCTGGAGTCTCAGAAGAAGTGTCTCAGTTCTGCCCACTAAACAAGTGAAAACTACAATCTACTGTAAGACCCCAAATAAAATCTTAAGATAAATTTACAGAAGATCAAGCTAATACACAGAGGAAAGAGGGCTGGAGTGGGGGAGGGGGGGCGAGGAGGTGAAGAAAGCTATGGAATACAGCAACTAACTCCAATGCGGTGGTCAGCTTCAGGATTTTCTGCACACATACTTGTTGTGTATAATTGTCATAGGTCAAAGACAGGGAGACAAAACCCTAGCCCCCCCACCCCATATGTATCTGGGATTACATCTCTGCTACCCTACTGTATGTTTTACTGTGTGCTTATTAAGGGCCTTCTGCAAGTAATCCAGTTACTAAGAGCACCAACTGAACTTGTTAACAGGTCTATACAGTATGTAAGGGGAGTAGTACATCCAGTGTTGGATATACTCATACAGAAGCTGAAAATGCACATGTACGCGTATGTCAAATAATCCACAAAGGAGAGTTCATTGTTAAATGACATTTAAAGAAAAGCTGAAAGACAGACACCATACGTTTAGTTAAAGAGATTAATTTAAAACAACCGGCAGGAAAGAGATACTGTCTTCCCTCCTTTGTAAACATGTTTGTTTGTGAAATGCTACAGTCACATTTCTTCTAATGGAGCACTGTCAAATACAGAACATTACCAAGTCAAACTAGCAGGCATTTGCTCAAAGTTAAGACCTAAGTCTACCTCTAAAGCTTTGGCCACTCACTTCCCACCATCCACATCACAGATGGGTTGGTGCACTTCCATTATGGAGCACTGCCATGCTGCACATTTAAAATGCTTAACTGTTTACAGTGTTTCTTACATCTAGATAGATTTACAGTCAGTAGCACCAGTATCATTTGTAGCATCAATATAAATAAAGTAGAAGTATTTTACATGCTCAAGTTTTCTATTACTCAGTTTACACAGTGTCAGGCTTTAAATAAGATTTTACAGAGCAACGTCTTTGCTGTTTTCTTGCACCCAAATCTTTATTCCTACCTGAAGCACAGGCACATAATTGACGCTGCCCCCATGGCATTGTTAGAAAGAAGAAAAGGCACAACGTTGCTCGTTTGAGGCATGACAATGTAATAACCTTGTATCAAGTCCATATATATGCTTTCCTTCCTCTTTTCCCTCCTTCCTTCACTCTAGACTATGTTATTGGTTCAAAAAAGCCAACCTGAAGCACAGCCTCTCACAACACACTATGTTCATTGAGCTTTCTATTGTAATGAACAATACATAAACACTCACTACTCTGACCAAAACCAGCCCTACTTCAAACTAGAGCAAAATGCTGACATGTCAAGCCTTGAGTTTAAACATGCAATACAACCGAACACTAATTGCCATAATTGAGCCAAAAAATCTCCACTTACTTAATCCTGAAGCTGCCACTTCAGGAATGGCTTTAGTTTGACATGTGCAAAATGACGAGAGGGACTAATAGGAGAAGTTTGTATCTACAGCAAAAATGAACTGATGTGCTAATTTCAAATTCAGATCTACCCGATGTGCACAGCAGAGAAATTTCCATTACATAGTACAGCATATATGTTTCACTGTGTTTGGAGCAGGAGGAATAGTATATTGGATTGGCCATACACCATCATTGAAATGACGGTGTAACAGACTCATCTGACAAAACCAGTCCTGCCCTGCTCTTACCAAAAGCAATTAAAAAGCAGTATTTTACTACACTCAAAACAGAAGACATGGCTTAATAAGGGACTCAGTTTAAGGAAAACAATCACTTTCCCAATACTATCTCCACTATTTGGACTGTAGCGGCATTTCAAGCAGTAGCATGACCATCCCTCAGCTTCAGCAGCATTCCCGACAGATCGATGGCACTTGCCTAGCAGCACTGCGACGAGTGTTGGAACTGAACTACAACTTGCTACCTTCATGAATGCCAGCTACTTCGGCCACTAACTTAATCATGAAGAGAATTTCCATATAAACCCGACACACCAATTTCCTCCTTGGAAATAAAAGGTCCAATTTACTGCCTTTTTGCAGTTGCATCAGATTTCCCATCAATAGCCTTATTGCCTAAGTGAGCAGCTAGCTTAGCGCCAGAAATACTGTCATAGCATTTCCCTTCCCAGAAAGGGAAGTCATTGTAAAATCCTTAAATTAGTTCGGCAATTAAAATGAACTATTCCAGCCCTCTTTGCCCTGCTAAATTTGTCGAGACAGCTGAATCGCGGTAGACTGTTTCTGCAACAGCTAGGGAGAGTGACTTGGATGCTGCCGGTGAAGGCTTTACCTAACTGAGGTCAATAGCAGCCCTGCCCACCTTGGGCATGAAAGGCTTTTCAGTAGATAGTACAGAGAGGAGGAACAAGGAGCTCTGCTGGTGTTTTCCACTCTGTTTCTCTGGACAAGACTCCTGTTCATTCAGAAAAGAAGTAGCTCATGTCGCACCACACAAATACAGGTGGAGTAAAGTCACCTCAGGAAAAAGGGTCACTAAGCTGGTCTGGTCAAGTCAGAAGAAACTTGGACAAATTCACCCATTAATTATTGATTTCTCTGTTAGCTGATTGAATAAATGAAAACATAGTTTAATCTGAATTTTTATTTCCTTCCTCCTTCCTTAAATCTCATGTGGGAAAAAGAAAAAGACAGAAAGAAAAAAGCAGACTAATAGCTGCAGTTTTGGTATCTTCACCACCTTTTATGCAAACACACCAGCAACAGTCATCCTGATATCTCTCCCCTCCACTCAAATTTTAAACTATAAAAGGCACAACAATTGTGGCATACAGACCTGAGTCTCTATGCCAAAATTAATTAGTAGACTGCATTAAAAAGAAAAAAATAAAGGGAAAAAAGAGACTGCACTGCACAGATAGGAATGACTTTAGATCTAGGCAATTATTTTTCAAAATACAAATAATCACAGATGTTAAGTTAAATTCAGACCACCTGCAAACTTAAAACAACAATAAAGCTTTTATTCTATTACATAGTTGGTAAGAAGACTTACTCTTGTTTTATAAAGACAAGAAAAAGAAAATGTATGTTTTGTTAAGTGAAAATAATGTGAACCTCTGTTACTATACTTTGCAGTTCTCATTCTCTGCCCACACCTAGCGCACACTGCTTCATTAGCAGGGAAAGAATGTCCTCAGAGAAAGAACAGAATTCCTAGGAAAAATGTGAAAATACATTCTCCTTCTCTATACTGGAAATCCATATTTGAAATACATGAGCATTAGCTAGCAGTGGGCTTCCAAACTGAAACATGTTTAAATACATGAAAAGAAACCCCTTACTTCAGAAGCCACATCAGAAGGCAACGGACAAGCAAGAGTAGGCTGATACACAATAACTGGATTCTGTAAGTATGTTCACCACTTTTTGAAGTATTATTTAAAAGAGATACTGCTATACTTAGCCTAATAGTTCCACTAAACTGAGCCCAGTTATTAACTGCAATTTCTATTTTTAGACTATACTATTTTTAAAAATGCTATTTTACAGCATATTTGCTAGTGCCATCTATTCTACTACCACTACTAAGAAGTTCACTACTCCAATTTAAACAATCAAAAAAATCCAATGTGTTTCAGGCATTAAATGGATTTTGCAACCTTCCCCACTCAGTCACTTGTAGCAACTTGATTTTGCAATTTATTTTTCTTTAATCAAATGTCACTGACTTTTACCGAGTATTCACATGAGGGTACTTTCTTGAGTTCAGAAAGGTACACAGGAGCTATGTAAAACACAACCAGTCATGAAGACTTGGAAAAATGCACTAACAAAACCAAACCTTCCTTCCTTCAACACCTTTACAAACCAAATAGAACAAAAGTAGTGAAGTGACATAAAAATCATATTTCAAGTGTGGTCTTTAGTATTATAAATAGAGAAAAAAAATATGCCAAGGCTACTGAGCTGAGGAAATATAGCACCAGAATACAGCAAACACTACACGGAGTTTGTTACTAGTAGACCTCTGGTTGTCAATATCATGCCAACTTCTCCTTCTTGCCCTACTGCTTAGATGGCTATGCTTCAGTCTTCAGCTTCAAGTGAAAGAGGAGAAACAAGTATAAAAGGTTCCCTGGCTCTGAGACCATTAGAGTGTGAGAGAAAGCTCCCAGCACCTTCCCACACTGTGGAGCATGCAGGGGCACTCCATTCTTTGTGGTAGCATACTCCCCATGCTAGCTGGATTAATTTAAATAACTTCAATGAATGCATGCATTTAGAAGCAAATTCGTTTCCAGAAGAGCATCCTAACCCCCCCACACCCCAAAATAAAACAAAAAACCCCCACCCCAAACACACAAACAAAACCCACAAAACAAACAAACAAGAACAACAACAAAAAAGAGAAAGCTCGAATCTTTTCCACTGTGTCTACTGGCAGTACCCTGTGGGGCCTGGCAAGCGGGAAGATGTGTATTTGGCATGTCATTAATCCATCCAATTTTCTTCACTAACCTCAGTTTCATACACTAAAGCAATAATATTTTATAATATAGTAACATATATATTTTATATATTATAATAAAGTGAAGGAGCACTTCAATGAACTTTGAGACCAAGTGGCAGGCTAGAGACTTTCTTCCCTGCTCCTCAATCTCTAGGGACAAGGTAGGTTCTCACCACCACATGTAGCAAGCTTGTCTACTGTGTTCATGCCAGTTGGGTTGCTGATACTGGTCCCCCTATTTTTTAAAGCTGTCTGGGAACCTAAAGTGTTCTCTGAGCAATCAGTGTGTTTTGAATTGCCTACATACTGCACATTGAGTTCATAAGGAGGGATTACCTTGAGGATCCCCCCTAAATTCTGGGGTTTCATCTAAGAACAGCTATCCTACAGTTGGAAGTAGCAAGGGATTTCAAAACCCACTTGCATCAATATCTCAGAGTCCTCTAGCCTTCTCATACACTATAGATGTAACTTCAACTTATTGCCACTAGCCCAGAAGAATTTCAGCTGAGATGCCAGGGAAGGCAGTTAATTTCTAAAGAGGCTTTGGGAGAGAAAAGATACCAACTGATCTTGAGATAAAAATCCATATAATTACTGCTAATAATTAACAACAACAACTGGAGTAACAACTTATTCTTCAGATAAAATTGGCAGCATCGCTGTTTATCATTAAAAAGAAACTTTGTGGCTTATTACACTCCCACTTTTTCCTTTCTCTCTTTCTAAATCTGAAACAGGCTTACATTAAAAATCCACATACTGACAACTTAATTTTCAATATTAACAAACAGTATTCTCGATGCCAACAGTTTTTTCCAACGGCAATGACTGAAACAATGACATATAAATATAAAGGGGTGCTTAGCCCAGTGAAGCAGAGCAACAGTAAATAAGGACTACAGTTTATTCATTTGCTTCAAACGTAGAGCAATAGTACTCTGCAAATTTAGTAAGCCTGAACTCTTGTTTGCACTTCAGAACAAGAGCTGTGAAGTTGCATTGTAGATAAGGGGAAAGTGAGGTTTGGGAACACAGTGTACATATAAATCTCAACTTTATGGTTTAAAAAAAATAATTAAAAAAAAATCCACCAACCAACATCCAAAGAGTGTAAGCAATAACATTTCTGACAACTAAAGACAACAGAATGTCTTCAGTTGCTCCACCTGCAGTGTACAGGGGCTAAAACACCAAGGCATAAAGGCAAATTCTGACTCAAATGGGGATACTGTCACAACACACGTCCACTGTTTCCAGTACTGCAACAGCTGGACAATCTTTCAGCTAGGGAATCTCCTCTCTCCCCTAAAAGAAAAACACCCTTTCCTATAACTTTAAAAGCTACTATGAGGGAGAACAAGTATCAAATGTTTGCTGTGGTTTTGTTTTTTTTTTAACACAGATGAATTTTCAGACTGCCTACTTTTATACATAGTATGAAGTACGTATTGCCCAGTAAGTAGGAAAAAAATACAGGTAGCTGTACATACCTTTCAACATTCAGACAGTTCAGTTACAGAAGTTCACAGCTGCAGTAAGAGAACTTAACACAAGTTTAAGTGGATAGTAAAGCAAGTGAAAGTGTAGCTCCCAGGAAAAAAAGTGCATCTACACCTCTGTAAACCTTCACATGCTATGAGGAGGTTAGTTCCCAAAATGGAGACCTGCCATGCATTGAGAAGGACTAAATATTTTATTCAGAAATGCAATAAATCACATTTTAACAACTGAAAGAAATAACTGCATAAACAAAAGTAGGAATTCTTGGGTTTTTCCCAATTCATTCCTGACTCTACCTGCCAAGTCAGTGCATATGTCAGCATCCCATTACTATGACCCAGCTGCTTGTAAATCTGTTTGGTGGGTAGCTGAAAATTTGGTATTTTCTTCTGTCTTTGATCTACCTCCTTGTTTTGAAATCCAGCATTCATGAGTATTTATTAAATTACCATCTAAAGTGATTTATTAAGAGGAACAGCTAGCACCAAGAGCTGCTTATAACAAGACAAATTTTCCTAGACTGCCTTGCTAACCAGATTTTAATTGAAAATTGTACCAGGAAGGGTAAGCATACAAATGCCAATACATTTTGTTCACAACATCCAAGCACATGGTTATTTTGGAGCCTAAAATACTGCTGGGCTTGATTTACTAGTGCCATGCCCTGTGTGTGGCTGCAATTTAGCAATTGAGAATTTGGTATAAAAGCCAACAGTACCAAACCTGAACAGCAGAGATTTTGTACTTGCTTTGCAGTGGTTTGAAAGAACATGGGCAAACAAAAAAGAAGACTTTTGGTTTATCCAGTCAAGTTTTACCTCATGTAACCCCCAAAAGATGTGAAAATGGTTTTATGAAATTGGATTAAAAAGAAACAAAAATAAAATATCAGACAAATAACAACCTGTGTTCCCAGGAATGACTGAACTTCCCTTACTTTGCACATGATTTCATGCTGGGATTCACTAATAATTTCAAAAAGATACAGTGTTCCCTTCTTGCTAGGTATTTGTGTATTTACTCACTACAGAAAAGCAGACTTACAGTAGCAGTTGAGCTGGTTGAAATGTTTTTTTGCTGCACAAGTAAAACCCAAGTTTTCTCACCCTCAGGAGGAGAAGCCAGCAATGCGTTTCTCAGGGAAGGAAGGAGCATGGCATGGGAGAGCATTCCAGGGCCAGGGCCATGCTTTTGCTGCTGTTGGGAGGCAAAACATAACTGATGGGGCACTGCTCTTGCTAACCCTTGGCAGGAACTACCACCTCACACAGCCCTTTCCACTGGCTCATCAATGGGAACAGCCACAGCAGCTTCCAGCTACGCACAACCTGGGTGATGCCACCTGTGCAAAGGGAAGGTCAGCGCCAAAGGGCAGGAGTTCACGAGGCACTGGCTCTGACCCACTGAAACAGTGCTGTGTAACCTTCCTAATCATTCATTTTTTTGCTGCAGAAGTTCACAGACATTCCCTGTACCTTCTTGACAATCTCAAAGCAATGGAGGCAGAGCAGACCATTCTTTCCTGACAGAACAGCACCAGTTCTCAGAAGAATGAGACAACCAGTTTTGCACCACCTTGGGTACAGGCCACTTCTCCAGGATTTTCCTGATTCAGAATCTCATTCAACAGGAGAGCTTTTATTTGGTCACCTGAACTGTTTTCACTCTTGCATGTTCAGGCTCACATTAGTGAGAAAAATTTTAACAGTTTATTAACTTCCAGCAAGACTCTTCAGCTGTTCCTACAATTGCAAAAGAACATTAAACAGATAATGAATGTTACCCAGCGCATTATTTATAAATGCTTTCTAATCCCAAACAGAATTAGGTGTTATGTACATGGACAAAATATAACCAAGTATCTCCTGTACACTTTCTGATATTTAAAAAGGAAAAATGATAAAAAAATCATTTAAAATGAAAAACATTCATAATTTGTCCACGTTCCATCACCTAACGTGTTAAAATTCCACTTGCTCTCTGGAGACCTATAAGGACATTCACAGAACATTTAAGCTAGTATTCCTCTCCAGACTGCGTTCATAAGCTCTTGGAATCACTGCCTGCTTTGTTTGTGAAGCAGACCTGTTGGGTTCATTCATCTTCCATTATGCCAAATTTTTTGGTTTTCCAGAACAAAATTGGAATTACACACAAATACAACAGCCTGCACAACCCATCTTGTATTTTTCGGTTGTTTTTCAAAGAGGAAGGGATTTAGAAATGTGGTTTAAAACATTTCATTTGAACAGGTCCATCCGCAAATATAATCCTGAGGTACTCTGCAATTCAGTTACCACTGAAATTAAAGTCATAGTTTTGTGGTCAGTATGGAAGCATTCACCTTTCCGAATACAGAAAGATGTATGTCCTCATTCCACAGGACACAACACATACATTGAATCATCCAGATCACCAACTGTGCCGCGCTCTACCTATTTGTTACATTCTTAGGTGAGCTGCAGTGAAAAGAACTGGAAGGTCACAGTTACTAGGATAGAAGGATTAGGACTGAGCAGAGCAGAAATGGAACAGGAATCAGACTGAATTTATTAAATCAGGGCTTTCTTTGCTTTGGGGGTAACAAAAAACTGCTAAGTCAAGTCACACGCAGTACTGTTCCTACCTAGACTATCCCTTTGATGGGCAGCTTACCAACTCATACTCACTCACCTGAGTCAAAAATTGAAGAACTAGTCTGGCCTCAGTAGGTAGATAAAAACAATGTTTTCTGAAAACTGCATTTTAGATTGAAAATAGCCTTCTATTTACAAGAAAAACAAAGTTTCTTATGAAATCTAATCTGTTTCTAACATGCAGAGTTAACCGATTTTTGAAGCATTACAGCAGGCCAATCCTCCAACAAGAGCCAGGTAGTAATTTTTTAGGAAAGTTCCTGCAAACCAGTAGTCCATTGGCTCCAAGGGCAGAGCAAGACCAGTAGAACCGCGTTACTTTACCTTTGTAATTCACTAAGTGCTCTACTTGTGGATGGGCTAGGGTTTAGCCTCAGGAAGTTCTGCTTTAAGTTGAGATGAGTGAGGTCTTGGCTATAAAACAGGTTGGCAGGCAGGTGCTCCAGGCTGCAGCATGAAAGATCCACTGAGCTTATGCGTTGTGATGCAACCTGGAAGTCAAGAGGTACAACAATATATTAATACTGTAATAAAAGAAGAACATCTCTTTCACCCCTACTAGCACAAAACAAACTGTTCTTAAGCACAGCAGAAGTCAGTTTTGGGATACATAGCTGATCTAACACATTTATATCATTAGTGCAAGTTATGCCATAATCTCTTGCTTTGCTTCAGGTCCACAGATGGCTAGCAGGGGGAAAAGCACAGAGGTTCGTCGAACTAGTACATAAAATGGATTAGTTTTCATCAATAAAGTTGTGATACTCTATGACCAGAATAGAAAGATAAGAGATTTGACACAAACTTTAGTTAGCAAGTAAAAGCAGCAAAAATATAGTGCAAGTCTTCTATATTGCTGCACGACAGGTCAGTATAGCCAAGCAAGTGGAGGTGAGGAGGTAACAGTCATCACCTGGTCTCAGTTTCAAGGGTCAAAGGCAGGTATTAAATGGCAGAAGAAAGTTATCCCATCTATATCTTACTGGAGAAAAAAGTATCACAGCAGCAAAGCACTGAGCACTCGTCTCTCCTCAATGAATTACAAAACTGTCCAAGAGCAATAAAAAGGTGACAAAAACAAAACTGAGACTTGGGGGTTTAACACTGTTATAGAAAGGGGAAGGTAGAACAAACACAGTCCATAGAGGCTAAGGAAATCATACCATCTAGCATTACATATAGCTAGCATCATTCCACAGAGACCTACAGGCAACAAATGCAAGTAACAGCAACTCTGCCCCTTACCAAATCTCTTGGATACAGCTGGGTGAACTACATCCTGCTGCTTTACTTATTTACTAGTCTTTATTTAAAAACAAAACCCACCCAAAACAACACTGCAATGTAGAATTCTTATATTTTCTGTACAATTCTATTAAAAAAATCCTTTTCATAGAGTCATAGAGCTAGCTACATGACACAGCACCACCACACAGTAGTACCAGGCAGTGCAGACAGTGAGGGTGGGCAAGGAGGAGGGGTCAAATGCAAATGCTAGACAGATGAGAGGCAATTTTGGAGCAGGCATGGCTTAGGTCTAAGGAGAAGCAGCAAACAACTTCACCATTTCATACTTCAGGGACTGCACAAACAATGCTCAAACGGTTCCATAATCTGTCTGCTGCTCACTGTAAGAGAAGCGTTTTGTTTTGTCATTGGCGCTTTTATTGGCCTCACATGCTAAGATTCTGGAAGCATAAACACTATGTCTAAGAGACAAAAAGAGGAAAAAACCCAACAACTCATAACCAATGCCCAGTGACTGTCTATAAGAGCTTCTGAACTCTGATGAAGACGACAGCACTCAACCTTCTGGGCCGAGATACAGACCTTGCCATAAAGTACTCTGAAACTAGAGACACCAGGTTTTGCTGACATAAGTGAAGTAGCTTGCTACTGAAAGGAAGGCCAAGGAGTTTTTTTCTTCCTTTTTTTCCTCTTCAATGCAAGATACACAGGCTTCAGGGTAAGCAGTCTCTATTATAAAAACACAGCCATAAGCTTTGAGAGGAACAGACGGTGCAGTGTTTTTCTCTAATGTGCCCATTAATAATCCAGTCCTCCCACATCCATTAAAATGCTCAAATTTTTGTTACTCAATTAGTTCAGTCCTTTTGTTACTTCTATTTTTCTTCCCCTTGTAGTATGAGACAAAAATTATTCACAGGCTATTCTGAGGAGTCACTTCTGAAAGCTAGGTATTCAGCCTGCTTACGGTGCCAGAACCTGCCTGGTACGGTACAGTTCTCATCACACTGAAAACACAAGAGATGAAAAAGCACTGATGCCCGCTAAATTAAAAAGGATAATGTGAAATTTCAGGTATAATGCTTACATACACTGTTGCTCCAACTACTTGTTTGGAATGTAATGTGAATAGTAAAAAGCAACCCAGCAGTGCTTAGCAGGGCATGTTACCCTAAAAATATCTAAAATACCAGAACTGGTAATTCTGAATATGAACCATGATAAAGCAGCCAAGCAAATCCATTCTTTTCTCACAAAAGGATGCAAATCCTTCCTTAAAGTTATCAAGCCCTGTTAAAAAAAATAAAATCTAGTTAAAAGTAATTTTGTTTTTACAAGTTGTATACTCTGGTTATTTTTTTGTTTGTTTGTGTCTTTTTAAAGGAATCATTTTGTTATACAAAGAATTTAATTAAGATTTTCATGCAACTGACAAACTGATGCCTCTACGAGAGGCAACGGTAAAAGTTAAAACCACATTTTAAGAGCTGTTAGTTCTGGAAGCAACTGTAGTTTTATTGAAGTCTTTTTGGTTAGCAAAACAGCACTCTACGAAGCTAACTTCTGAACTGTTACAAGAAATACTTATATAAACACACAGTTATTCTCACAGGCAGTTACAAAGACTTTTCCCTTTCCATTGCTCAATACTGTTCTGTAACAAATTCCTAGAGAACAGAGGAACAAGATGAAAAACAAAGAGTAACAAAGGAGAACAACATCTTAACAATACTTTCTTTGGTTCACCAGAAACTTTCAACAGTTGTTTTGAAGCTGAGCATTGGAATTCTGAAACTATATTGTTCCCAAATCAAACAATAAAGGGATATTTCAATCTTGTAATTGTCTTCAATTGACTTACATGCAGTAAGACTGCGCATGTGTGTGTCTGCTATTGTTTATTAAGAGTAAAGCATTTTTCTAAAAGATGATGCAGTTTTTAAATAAAGCACTGAGTTTCCTTCACTCACTGTGGGGAATCACTGCAGAGATAAGCTGGTAAGGGGTAAGGAAACGCTGACTAGAACATCCTTCACAGTCAAAGAACAAAAAGCATCTGGAGGAAAGGACATTATTTCCAGAATGTAAGGTTTCCACTGGAAGGAAAAAAAATAATAAAAAAAAGACATTCTGCTGTAAATATATACCCTAATAATTTATCTGGGATGGGTTCAACAGGCCCATGCTCCAACAAAGATAGTGAAGAGTCAGTGTGGTAAGAATGCTAGAGGGAAAGGCATTCTAGATACATGTGGAACCAATCTGCAAGTGCTCATTATGGCTTGTCTGGCGTTTTATTTCGGAAAACTTAAAAACATAACTGTTTTATATGCTTTACACACTTATATGGAAACACAAGCAGCATAACTCATGAATCCCCAAACAGAAGAGGCCATTGCCTCGACTAACTATCTGAAACATCTTCTTATCACATCCTAAACTGCATATATCCTTAATACTTGTTTTCACATCAACCCCCCGTTGCATTTCCAGTACTAATAACATGAGGGGAAACAACTGGGGCAATGATCTTCTTGGACGACGATGTATGACACTCTCTCAGTCACAGCAGCTACAGCATATGCTGTAGAGTCAATGCCTGCCTTTACCAGCAAAGTAAGACATGCAACAGTTTGACAGCGTAGCTCGAACACAGCAAGACCTTGTACTTTTTGAACTCTGCTTTTCAGTTTGGATTTTTAATCATCAGAAATATAAAGAAACAAGATGAAACCTGCAGCTACCTCCATTCTCTGCATATGATTTTGAAACACTTAATGGTCAACCATTGTATTGCAATGTCTCCCATTGGAATAGCAGAGGAGTAGTAATGGGGTAAGGCCAAATTCAACTTTGCACGTCAAACTGCCAAGTCCAATGGAAGACTTTTTCCAGTTCCTGTTGCAACCTCAGTTATGCAGTGCTGGCCTACTGGGGTTTAGGTTTGAGTTTTTTTGATCTCCACATGGGCATGGCATACTGAAGTGCCATTTTGAAGAAGTAATGTACAACTATAGCACGTGTACTAGAAAAAGCCCTGCATCTACCCACCAAGACCACCAAAAAGCTGTCATTGTGCTTTTAATTTTCTCCCAGCACCAATAAAATGCAGCTTTATTCTGTGAATACCACCACAAATAATGTTGACGGAGAGCTCGCTCCCTCCCCCAGGCAGTACATCTTCTGCTACTGCCCACCTAAGAGCTGTACACGTAGCAAAAAACTAGGAGTCTCCCAAATAGGAAAACTCACTTTTAAACATGTGTTACTTGTGCCACAATAGTGCAAGTATAAACAAGTCACAAAAGCCAGCAATGCTTTAAATAAAAACAGGTTTTGTCAAGGTGTTTCAATTTTAATTTGTGTGTTACCGTTTTTAGAAAGGAAGCAGTATTTCAAGACTGGTGAAAGTATGGTACAGGTTCACTGTAAATCTTTAGCAGCTGACAATAAAAACACAGAAAAATACTTGTATAAACCAATATTCTTGCCTCTTCTTGCTACACAGGGCTAAAAAAATCCCCACTTTGCTTTGTCCATCAGGGTAATGCCACCGCTGTCACTGAGCTATGCAACAAGACTGATTACTGTCTTTGTTTTAAAGCCTTGGCTATACTACAGAAATGATCTGTTGCTGACAATGGATGTCAGCAATCAACACAGCTGAACCCAGCTGTATGGACAAACACAAGCCTTGTTTACACAAGTACATCTTTTTGTGTGACCTGTGGTGTGAATTTAAACAAACGTAATTATGTATTTTTCCTGTTTATCCTCATCCCATTCCCTGTAGCTCTATTCAGATAAGAAATTACTATTTAGGACTTCAACAGAAGACAATTAAAATAACCAAACAGCCCACACTGTATAGGCAGCCAAATTCCCAGACTGTTTGAACTGAGTTGAGGATGTTAAATTACACCTGCTGTAGACATGCTAATGCAAAGGCAGTGTAATTTTTCTCCTTTAGGATGTGTTTTTAAACAGTTCAATAATCATCACATCCCATCAATGCCTGCATAAGGCTTAACTAAACTGTGATACATACACTTGAAATATCTACACGAACAGCTTAGAGCAAACAAGTTTTCCTCACCTCAGAGCTAACCTTGCTTCAAATCCTAATCCTCCTTCCTACTCAAACATCAAAGCCTCACTCAGCAGAGGCCTCCCTCCGCCAAGCTGAACTCCACAGCCAGCAAACACATCAGCACCCTCAGCCAGACAGGAGCTGAAGAACGGTTCAGACTGACAAACAAGCTAACACCAAAAACCTTAATGAAAGAGAGAGGGGAAAAAAATAAAAAGTTTTTTGGTGTTTTGTTTTTTTTTTTTAAAGCCGTATATTTTCACTTTTAAATGAAACCTTTTAAAATGGATGCAGTCCAAAGGGTGAAAAGGTAATAGCTTTTCTAGCCTCTCCCTTTTATTTTCTTTCAAATGTTAAATTAGATGCATGCTGACTCAAGCTAAGGGCCTTGCAAAGAAAAGATAAAACTCAGCAGAGGCTTCAGGTCATGTCCATCACTCAGATTCGCAAACCCAACAGGCAAAGCCATAGAAAGGAGCTGTAATAGCCTACTAGGAAAGGGCAGGAGCACATGCCAGTGTGGCAGCGTTCACAGAGCCCTTGCTTCTCGCTCCATCTCTTCCCTGCAGGTGATGCACCCAAAAGCCTCTGGTACAAACACCTCACCCCAGGCAAGACTCGGGAGCACAAAGATTATTTACTTTGTCCCTGCTCTCCTCTCCTTAGCTCTGAGCAAAGATTTACATAGTAGGCAGAATTTTGGCCTTTGTGCAAAGCTGTAACAACTTCACTGAAAACAGTAGTAGCAACTGTGTGAGGGGAGAGGGAAATGTGCAGGTAATTAAGCAGAAGTTGCCTTCCTTTACTCTTCATGATACGAGCCCAGAAAAAAATTCATAGACATGACAGTCAGCGTCGCAGGTTTAGCATCAAGACCTTGGAAGTGCGAATTTGTTAAAAAAAGTGACATTTGTCACCTGTCATTTGGAAATGTTTGGTACTATCTGAAGTCAGAACCAGAATATGAGTATTTCTGTTTCTCCAGAAAGAAAAGAGCTCTTCTTTTAGAGAGCAGGTACTGGAACCAATATTACACACGGAGTGATTATCAACACTGTTACCTTGGTGGCAGTCATGCTGGGATGTTTACACTGACAAGACCCCCTGCAAGGACAAGGCTTAAGATGCAACTTGGAGTTAAGGGACAGTAATTAGCTGTAGCATTAAGCTACATATAATTCAGACATCTGCATCTCCATTTGGTGGAGCAAGGAATATTAATATTCTTAACACAGCTTGACTGAAAACAATTAATCTGTAAATATTGCAAAACAGGTGACTGTCTCACAAAAATTGAGAAATGCTCCTTTTTCTTCTTGCAACTTGTGTTAGACTTAATTTTTTACCAAGACACGCTGCCATACTGCCAGCAAGCAGACTTCACAATGAACAGCCCTCCAGCAGACTTTCTTTCAGCATTTACTATAGATTTCAGACTCTTGCCAGTGAGACTTCCAGTAGATACTCACTTGTCTGAGTCCTCCCAGTCCCACGTGGAACAGGTTATGAGGTCTTGTTTAAGTAAGAGGTTATGCTAGGTCCTCAGTTTCTGACCTAGGCTCTTCTACACAGCTGCATCATATGGATTAATTCTACAGTGAGACGAACTCTTTTTCATGCCATTATTTCATAGTAACTCAGAAAAGCCTTCTGACCCAAGTGGTTTACAATGCAAACAATCATGAATATAGCTCTGCTCTACTGGCCTGGGGCCTAAAATTGGTCTCCACTGCTTATTTCCCATTCTCCCCAGAGACCTTCCTTCTTTCCTTCTTCACTGGCTACGGAAGAAGCCTAATGAGACAAGTCCCTAAAATTAGTTTTTGCTAATAATTCCTCTCCCTTTCCCCCCCCTGCTAGACTTTGCTTGGAAAGGCTCTCAGTGTTACAGCCATTCAGTTTCAAGACCAACTCGGTTATCACCTTACACATAGCACAGTATTATGCAGTATGCCAGGCCCTGCAACCCTCTCCAGTCTCATGGGATCTGCTCACCACAGACACTTAGCTCCTCTGAGCTTCATGAAGAGCAAAGTTACAGTCCCTCACTGACTCCCACCTGTCTACACCCAGAGATTACTGAAAATACTTTGGGATCCTCCTGGATTGAACACACCTTATAAGGTGACATCTGTGACATCTCACTGAGCTTCTAGCTATACACTGTGGCAATACTTCCCTGTATTTATGCTACAGCTGCACAAATTCAGCTTCAATAATATCAAAACCTGATTTAGAGGCTTCAAAAGACATCACTTGAAAGCTATTCTAGATGTGTGGGCAATACCTAGTTTTCCGTTCTCACTCTTGGCTGCAATACTTCAATAACTACTCTATTATTAACTGAAGGCAGCAAGTCCAAAACAAGGACCACAGACTCTACATTTCAGCAAAGAAAAGGAAAAAAAATAATATAGTGAAGCTATAGTTTCTCTAGAGCAGAAACTAAGAGAAAAGCTTGAAGTCACCAATTATACCACTTGGAATCAGCTGAACTATTTTGACAGGGAAAACTAATCAGCTGAGCCAAAACACCGAGCTTCCCTCCCAAACCATTAATAGAGACTACGCTGAAACACATTCAGTTGTTCATCACCTCCCAAACATCAACTAACCTCTAACAACAAAAAGCACAAAAGAATAGGTTTTGCAGGGAAAGAGGAGGAGGAACACTCCCTGGGGCTCCTTTGATGGTGTTACCATCAAAAGAGAAACGAAACTGGCTTTAAGTTTGCTTTGCCCAGTCTTCTGCTTTCAGACTTGGGATGACAAGAAGCCACCCACAGCAAGAATGCCCAGATATGACTGCAGAGCAAATACTGAAGATCTCACACACACACAAAAAAAAAAAGAAAGGAAGTCAAGTTCTGCATGGAAACCAGAGGTTTGTTTATATTCAAATACTTGTAATCACTGCCAAAAGGAAGACGTGGGTTTATTTTTAGGGATCTATTTTTAAAGAAAGCACTATCTCAATATTGTCATTTTAGAGGAAAAAAAATGGCTTCCTTGCACTAAACTTAAGAGTCATCATGTTTCCTGTAAGTAAGGATCAGCTCAAAAAAAGCCCCACTGAAAAATGAGAAAATTTTTCAAGGTTCTTTTTTCTTCACTGGATGTTGCATCAACAGTTGCAAACAGGCTAACGGCATTTCGTAGTCTCACAAATGTGAAAAAAACAGGACAGTTATTATCCTCAAAGAAAACGAGCTTTTTGCAGAGCCTTGGATTGGTTAAAGGCTATTTTCAAAAGATGCCACTGGTGTTGGCATTATACTAAACTCATTTTTAGGTCATACTATTATAGACACTCATTTTCAAGACTCCAAGCACTACTGGCATAATAAACAAACCAACTACTGCACGGTCACCCTCTCAGCAACCAGCCCGCCCCTGACCTCCAACCTGTCCCCAACACACACAAAAACACGGCAGCCCAGAATCATGATCATGTTCAGACATATGGACTAAGACTGTGAAGTTACAGACCCCTAACTGCAACATAAATAGTGTGTTTGTTGCTAACAGCAATTCTCTGTAGAATTACCAAAGGTGATAACCAACAGGCAAAGGTAAAAGCAAAAATACTCATCTAGGAATTCAGATCTCATATAAACTAAGGTAAAGTTCTCTACCATTTACCTCCAGAAGAGGGATATCCATTGCTTAAGAGGCTAAACAGACACCTGGAGAGGAGATACAGTATAAATTGGCATAATTGTAACAAGTAGCATCCCAAATTACTTAAACTACTTTGTCCCTGCATATGATTTTTTCCCTACACTGGCCATTGGCACTGCCCTGCGGTCAAGGCTTTGGAAAAAGGTATTCCGAGCTGCTTCCGACCAGCAAGCTTTAGAAAAGCCTGTCCTTAATGCCTCAAGAGACAACTACTGAGGTTTGGTAACAAAAATCCCTGCAACGATGAACACTGTAAAAACGTTACAGCTCATTATAGTATCTGGAAACACATAGGAAACAGGTCAGTTGGCTAATGGGCAAGCCAAGGCAAATACAATGTATGGTTAATTTAACCTTCAAGCCTTCTTCACAGGCTGAAGGCTGTACTTTGTATTAGAAAGCTGTGCAAAGGCTGTGTTCCTCACTGAAGTTGGAATCTGCACTTTGGTTTTTCCGTTGTTGACCATGACTGGTATGAGAAAGTCAGCCGTTAGCATCTGACAGCATCTGAAATAAAGATGAAGCTATATGCACAAGTGGATATGGCTTATTACCCATCGCTTTAATTAAAGCGATGAGCAGAATCTTCTGTGCTGAAGGAAAAGGCAGTCCCACAGTTGATAATCTTTCACTAGCTCAAAGGTGGATGAAGCACAGCTGAAAAGCAGGTACATCTCCAGCAGTAACACTCAATTGTCGCTCATTACATTTCCTCAGCACTGTTCCTGTAAACGACTGCACAAGCTAATCACCTTGGTCTCTGATTTTGGAAATATATTTGTAGAACCGCAATCAAGTTCAGGAGTTCATTGTTCAATTCTGTACAATTTATTTATATAAATATGCTTTGTAACACCAAACGGGTGCAGTCAGAACTCAGACTTTTTTTTTTTCTCAGCAGAAATAAAAACTGTATTACTAGAGTCATAGATCAGCTTCATCCTCTTCACACAGTTGAGACCCACGCTTCACAACACAGTCTCTGAACACAATCGTCAAACCTGTACTGAAAAAATAGCTAGAAGACTGAGGCAGCTGGTCAGAACTAGGCAACTTCAGAGAGAAAAAGCTAAAAAGTTAATTTTGTACTGCTGCTTCAGGTAGGTCTCTATACAAGTTGAGGAAAGATGGAGACTACTGCTGTAGAGGCTCCTGCATTACTTACTTGTATAGTATAAACTAAATTCAAATCTACTGTGATTTTCTGCTAGTTTCACCATGCAAATAAACATATGAAGAGAGCATTCTGCACTGACATGAAAAGGAGACCAACATGACAGCACACTCTTCTCACTTGAATTTACTATTCTTGCTATTTTTAGCACTTTTAAAACATAATATACACTGACATCATAATTTAATCTCTCCTTTTTCACAGCAGGCTAGGGTCACCTGGAACACCACATGCATTTCCACTGCTGACTTGAAGACAAGCGTGACTGAAATAGGGAAGGGAAAATACTCCTGCTCACGCAGGAGAAAACTCTTAAATTTGATAGTTTTTAAATCAAGGACCTCTTTTGGGATATTCCTCTTAAAGAGGAGGGTTCTTTTGTGTATAGGTACAAACCCACCCTGGCACCTAAGCCCCACATAAGAGCTTATTCCCCACTAAATGCACTGTCACTACAGCCACAGCCGTGCAACTCAACCTGGGAAGCAGCTGATGGCGTGTGCACACGTACAGCTGTGTGCCGGTACATCTCCACCTATCTACATGTACCGTGTGGCTGTGCACAGGCAGCTTACGTGAGGCAGTCATGCGTTATTTACAGCCTTTGTCTCTCATTGCCTCTCTTCCCCTACCTGCCCAGCTGAACCGAGTACTAAAGCAGGAAATAATTGTCGCATTAAGCCGTCGACACACTTCCTGCTCTTCTAAAACTGAGATGGGAGAAGTTCTGCGGGGTCAGATAACTCGTCTCAGCATGCCCAGCGATGCATGCTATTTCCAAGAATACAAAATTGTGTAATATGTCCCTGCTTAAGCTCTGCAATACTGTATTTCTGAGGCAGATGTTGACATCCCATTTTAATTGTATGTCTTGCAACATGGAGGACTGATAACCCTTTTTACTCCAGCCAAACCATCCATATCACGAGTCGTGTAGTAGTCAACCCTTACACAGCCATTTCACATGTTGAAAAACGCTAAAATAAGTTTAGCATTTTAGAAGAGTCAAACAGCAGAAGCTGGCCACCACACCCCAAATATAAGCCTTATGCCAGCAAGTTCCACCACTCAGTAACACCTTATACATAAAAACCTCTCTCTCTCCTGCTACGTTAAAGGTGTAGCTTTTCAGGTTCTGGAAGTAGCCAACAAGGAAAGCCCTCATCATCTCCTCTTCACTACTAACTGCACATTCTACACCTGTCCTTCTGCGTTTGACGTCCAAGTAGTAAACAGTGACAAATCAGAATTGCTCTGCAAGTAATTGTGCGGGTTCCAGAACCATCATGCCAACTTTATGCAGACAAAATTCTTTAAAGCCATGAAGATGTCCCTTTCTTCTCCTTCCAACCCCCTCCCAGTTGCATAAGCTTGTTTTCCAACATTTGGCAACAGAACGAACATATTAGATCACAAAGGACCAAATTTGTTGTTATTTTCCTTTTAAGCTTCCTTAATTAGGACTTCAGTATTTGGAAAGTAAAAGGAAAGAAATGCACTGTGGTATAGAACCATCAATAGTAAAGAACAAGCCACATTTTCAGCTTTTAAAAATATTCTGTTTGAGCTCAATCAGCATATGTAAAAGTGACCTATTTGGAGTAAGTATGTCACTAAGTTTGATATTTAGGTCAGTATTTGTGCAATAATTCCAGTCTATCCTAAAACCACAGGTTCTGTTCACTTCAGGACAACCAATCCTAACACTATTCAGAAACCCCTTCCAAAAATTTTTGGGGCAGAGCACGAGAGCTGTCTTGGCTATGATAGATTTCTCTGTTAGAACCAATCAGATTATACAGGAATGATGCTCATTTTTCATTAAATTGAGCCCAAGCCTCTGCAAACATGAATTCAAATCTCCTCTAGCATACATATACTTATTGCAGCAGTGATGCATTAGGATTTGTCTCATTCTGGAAAACCACTAACAAGTCAACATTGCCAATTTTCTGTGGGGAGAAAGACTGCAGAGCAAGCATTCTTTGCAAAGTCTCCTTTCAAGATTAGGCTTGTTATTTAAAAGTTAAAGTAACATCATCTTCTTGCTCTTTTAAAGTTTACAGAAGACAGACGTGAAAATTTTTTTTCATAGTTAAAAACTGAATTGAGCAATTTTAATGAAATATTTTACCAGGGATCTCCTTCAGCACTAAGATTTATAATGAAAATTTTCATTGCACTTCTAAGTATCAGAAGCCTCAGTTTTCAGCAGCATGCACCAGGAACACAAAGTTCTGCAGATAACTTACACTCAGCAGTAGTTTAACATGAATATCAGTTTCAAAACAAATGTCATTAAATAACACCTGTATTTAAAATAAAGCCTTAAATATTATTCACAATAATTCACAAAAGTGCAAGTACTATGTACAACACCACGATTAAAGACGGGTCTGTAAGCAGCATGTGACTCAGCTCTTAACAAGCAACTAGAAGCTCAGAATTAGACAGTCATAACATCTCCCTTCCTAAATTTGCTTGCCTTTAGACATACAATGCTTGACACTGTATTTTCTTGGTTAACAAGAATTTTTCAAGTTCTTTGAACCTGAGTAGCTTCCAAACACCTGAGGCAGAGTAACTCATATAAACGTTGGGGGGGGTTTCCTGCGTGAGAATGCCAGCTTGCCTGAAGTACAGAGCTGAAGCTGAAACTTTCTCTCCTTTATTTGTACTTGTAAATCAGGGACAATGCGCCTTAGAACTAAGTACTTAGGCACGAACAGCATCAGCTGGAGGAAATCACAGGTACTTTTGCAGCATTACTAGTTTCTCTGTTGCTCTTCTTCAGAAACACTGTTACTGCACAGTACTTCCCACACAACTGCCTTGCATACAATCATGCTTGTCTCTGTTTTTCAGTCTAAGGATAGAGAACCCAAACATTAAAAAAGCAACTTGAAGTGGCAAAGTACTGTTTCAAAATCCATGAATCCAGAACACAAGAGTCTCAGTTTTTGGGGGTGGCAAGTTGGGAAAAATGAAGCATCATTTCTCGAAGCATGTTTTACCAACAAACAGAAGAGCACAGCGAGTTTCTTCAGTTCTGACAGTCTGAAAAGACACTTGAAACTATGTATTTTCTTACTACTCTTACATAAGAAAAATGGGAGGTTATCATGAGTGCATGAGGATATGTTCTCATGCTGGCTATCGTCCCAATGCTGTTAGTCATTTGGGTGAACTAGAGAGACAGAGAGAAGCACAGCATGGCACAGAACAAGCTTATGCTGCCAGTAATTCAGAGGGGCTTTCTGGTCATTTATCTCTACTTCTGAAGTTCATTGTTTCCCACTGTTTTTCTCACTCATTAGATTTGCTTTTCATTTATCTGATGTCAAAGCCCCTGGAGATGAAAGGACATTACTCTCCCAGAGATAGCCACAAAGCAGCAAGAACTCAAAAACCTGACAGACCATGCCTTGCTGTCTCATGAAACATGCCTTGGGGATTTTTACCTTGAGGCTTAACAGACCTGAGCAGGGATGTCAGAACAGCATCTTTAAAAAGAATTTTAAAACTTACTAGAAAAAAACCCTAAAGGACACTTTAAATGATGCATGTGTTGGGAGGTGCCATAGTTCCTGCTTGAAGAAAGTTTGACATAATAATCAAACCTCTCAAAAAAGGCCACAACCCAGGCTGTACTACAGGCAATAGACTGGGTAATACATTATTGCAATCTAAAAAGACAGAACGGATCTAGCGCACCATAAATACCTCCAATTAGTACTACATAAAACGAAGTTGCTTTAACATAGTGAAGAGCATAAACAGACAGCGCTATCAAGTATAAAGCTGATGGACAGTTTAGGCCCAACTAGAAAGAGAGCGCTGACGGCACAGCAAAAGAACTTGCATGTTAAAAATATAGAAACACAATGGTTCAAGATATAAAAATTACTTTAGAAAGGGTTTATCAAAAAAGTAGCAGGGATTAAGAGATAAAACAGCTAACTGCAAGAACAACCTTTCAACAACACAAAGTAGAACTGAAGAGTCAAAATGAAATAACGCAGGACTAAATTCCCATAATAAAATCTGCTCTAGGCACAGTATACAAT
This sequence comes from Falco cherrug, assembly GCF_023634085.1. NCBI lineage: Eukaryota > Metazoa > Chordata > Aves > Falconiformes > Falconidae > Falco > Falco cherrug. Next base: position 91,204,215 of record NC_073699.1, on the reverse strand, counting down.
TTGGTTTACAAAAGCTTTAGTTGGTGGGGTTTTTTACTGACATAAAATGATTACTTAATAAAACCCTCAAAAATCAAATAGTTATAAAACTAAAGAGAGATTCAGCAATATTTCCAAGTAAGAAAAAAATTCCTTAATTCTAGCTATTTAATCTTTAGGTTCTGTGTAAGGAACAAATTAAAAAAAAAATCAACACTATTTTAGGTTTTATTAACATTGAAACAAAACTTTTTAAACTGACATTTTAACAGTTCTATTTGTCATCCTTTTTGTTCTAATGATCTCATTCCATCCACCCAGCTGGATCAAGATGAGGAAAGGGAGAAAACCCAGCACAGCACTTTGCTTACACAACCACGATAGAAAGCAGTTTGAGTACAAATGCAGAAAAATTCAGCTCCCTGTTGCCTGTTACCAAGAGCTCTCAAATTATGCAACACCACCAGCAGCACAGCAGTTCATGACAACAAACCCAGAAGAGGAACTATACTGCTGCACAGAGAAGACAGAACTGGGGGAAACACTATGAACATCCCATTCGGGCAGGAATTTGCACTATTCTCACCTTCGATGCTTGTCGAAGCCATCGCAAATATTCAGTGAAGTTATCAAAACAAATGTAGTAGGTCTGGCTTTGAGGTCCAGAGGAGCTAAATGCTAAACAGTGCTGGTGCTTTTTCACTTCTTCCACCTACAGCAGAGAAAGAAAAAGTGTTAGTGAATAAGAATCAAAAGCCTCTTTGCAGAACTCCCCAAGGAAAGTTTAAGTGTGCCCAAGAGGAGCTTGTCAAGCAGAGTTGGACAAACCCTCTCAAACACTCAAGCTGGATCTTGGCTGTCAAATATTCATGAAATCTACACAAGCAAGGAACGGGAACAGAAGGATGAAGGAAGCGAAGGAGAAAACCACCAAGAACATCAGCATTTTAAGACAGACTGAGCACCATGAAAGGTTTCCCGGTAAAACACATCGAAGGCTGTCTTTATACAACCTAAAGAAGTACAACTTATACTCCTGGTTATTAAAAACAGGCTTAACAAAATGCTTCTCTTACAGCCCCAATTAAATTCTTTGGCATTTCTCAACTTGCTAAAAAACACCCAGAATACATCATTCTGCTACCATACATGAGAAGTCCCACACAACTTATGGTATCAATGTCTCAGCACCGCATTCTGGAAAGCCTCTGCAAACCAGGAAGTGCAGAGTATTTATGGGGTTGAGGAAGAATAATTTTTTGAGCGATAATTTAAAAAACATTTGTTCTGTGCCAAGCATTCTCCTCCCAAGCTTTGTCGGCAGATGCCCTCAGTGCATTTTTCTCAGGTTAGTTCTCCTTTTTTAAAATTTGTTGTCAACTTTCTGCTTAACGCAGTCTACATGCTTTACATTACATGAGGCATTTCTGTGCAAAAGAAACTTAGAAATTACATGTTAAGCAATCCTTCTCCTTTTAAATTTTTAAAAAATAATAATAATGTTTTTCATCTCAAAGAGAAGGCTGATGGGGACCTGAATCCTGTCCTCTCCAGCGTGCTACAGCCAGGAATACAATTCACTGTCAGAGTTCACCCACTGCTGCTAAGAGAGGACAATGTCTCTACTTTGGTACCTCCAGGGAGGAGCTGGAGAGCCACGTGAAGGATCATGAAAGGAGATAGGAAAAACAGCTCCTAGAAGGCAGCACTACCTTCCACAGTGCTACTGCAGAATATTAATGAATCAACTGTAGTCTGCATATGTAACATTGTGAAGCTTGTTTCTCTCCTAATGACTCTTAAGAATCAAACTTATCAGTATGCAAGGTAAAGAAGCATTACTTCAGCTGTAAATTCATCCTCAAGCTGATGATTCTGTTCCCATTACCTTGGCTAATAAAGACAGTAATAGTGTCCTGAAACATTATTTATGTCGAAATATCAATGTAATTGTACTGTCTTCACCAAAGTTTCACAGAATCACAGAATAGTTGAGGTTGGAAGGGACCTCTGGAGGTCATCTGGTCCAATCCCCCACTCAAGCAGGGCCACCTACAGCCAGTTGCCCATGACCATGTCCAGACAGTTTTCAAATATCTCCAAAGAGGGAGACTCCACAACCCCTCTGTGCAGTCTTTGCCAGTGCTTGGTCATCCTCACAGTGAATAAAACCCACATTCTCCTTGTGTTCAGACTGGGCCTCCTGGGTTCCAGAAGTAATCAATCAGAAAAAAGTCCAGTTTCAGCTTTTCACAAATGAAAATATTTGCTGCTGTTAGCTTACAACAGACTGCTACTCATACAATGTTGAACACTCAAAAAAATTCCAATGTTCAAGCTAAGCCTATGCCTTTATTGGTTAATTTTCAGATCTTAGGAGTAACCCAATATGGATCAAACCTGGATGAGGAGGCATGGTACAGATCATACACAGTACAGCTGTAAGTATTCTTCAGCTGTATACTATCACACATATAAAACATTTAACACCACACACAAGAAAAAAAGAAACTGAATGGGCTTCCATTACTTTTCTTTAGCACTTTAATCCAAACATTGTAAATTGTTAAATATGACTCTGACAATAATCAAAAGTCATTTATATAATTTGATAATCCCATTTACAGAAACAAGCTTTTGGAGGGTCAGAATCATCATAATTGAATGCAATATTCTTTGCGTAAAGAGACAGGGGTCAAGCAAGCAAAAGTATAACATAAATTATCTTACTTTTCCACCAATTAAAGGGAGGACATGCATTTTTCCCGTCTGGCTTTCTTTTACTGATGAGACAATTAGGCATGTTCCACAAAGGATAGCTTGGCGTCTTGTCCATCTGTTGACTGGCAAATGTATTTTCCCTTTTCGAACATTGTACATTCCTGAGAGCTGAATCCGTTCAGAGCTGCCAATGCTGTGGGGCTTTCCTGAAATAGAAACAAAAGCATCCACTTAATCACAGAAAATCTTTGCCTCTTCCACTCAAGTCATCCTGAGACTTTATCAGCAAGTTTTCATGCTAAAGACTGCAGCATGAAAAATGAAAGAAAGCTTCAAAACCATGCAAGCAGGTTATTTACTATCAGCTTCAGTACAGGCTTCTTTAATGGGTAGAAGTATTGACAAGTTGGTATCATGGAGAGCAGATCACATTAATCTGCAATACTCACAGAAGTACCAATTAATGGTACTTCTCTGTAGTCTTCTCTGTGGGACCTGGAAATCAAATGTCCATCCTCAACAGTAACTGGTTACCATTGACTTCACATTGACTGTTTAGTAACTGCAAAAAGGGGGTGATGTACTGCACGCTGACCCACACCTTTGCACTTCCATGTCTCTTCTGGTCATCCTCAAGGTCATGGTTTGAATAGCTTCAATAGCTTCCCAAGGAATACAGTTTTGCTCTCTCCAGCCCACCTTGTTCAGTCCAAACCCCACAGCCAAGGTAGTACACTCAGTGACAAGGTAAACATACGGCATCCTACATGAAACCCCTCGCAGACCCTGCTTCAGTCTGAGCAGAGCTTTGGAAAGAGTGAAGTACTTTTGTCTGTATTACAATGAATTTGCCATTTATAATAATTCAGATTATTAGCATGACTACCAGTTAGACCAAATCTGTTAAATTACTTTAAATGGCTCAGACTCTACTAATCTAATCTACTAATAAGATTTTACTCTAGAGAAAACCACGTTAACAATGGCAGCACAAAGACAAGCATCTCTCGTCTCTGCTCTTACAGGATCATGTTCTTTTAGGATATAAATGGGAAAAAGCACAGTTGCCTTATTCTAATCTGAAGTATTTATCCACATCGAGTTACCTTATCAACCCTAAACAGTCCAGCCCAGCTCCGAGTCATCCAAATATACTAAGTCTTCTGCAAACAAAGACAAGGGGTAATCATGTTCAAGTTAAACCAGTCCAAGTTTCTATAAGAACACAAGTATTGGCGGAACTTTGGAAGGGAGCTCCCCTGGATAAACGAACCAAAGGCTACATTAATGTAAGTACATACCCTGTCATGATAAAAAGACAAATCATTCAATTTTCCTACACTAATACTTACCAAAATTCTTAAAAACCCAAGAAATTAATAACTAGTTAGGACTCATAAAAGCAGCAATCAATCCTGTCTTCTAACCCCTGAATTTCAGACCGGCGCCAATTAAACCGCAGCAGTGAAAAGTGCTGCACACTATTACTCCAGCATGCTATTACTCCTGCTTGTATGACAGCTCTTTGGTCTCAATGAGTCTGCTCTTGCCTTCAAATTATCTGTGGGAAGATAGAAGACACCTACCACATGGCCTACCCACTGCCGTTCTCTCACCCTCGTCTACCCTGTGCCAATTCTTGCCCTTATCTTTAAAAGCAGCCTTCTTGAATCTTCCTGCTGGTTTAATGAGCCAAGACTTGGCATAGTTACCCTCAAGCCTTGCTCTGCTCTAATAAACACTAGCATTTAGGCTACCAACGTCTGCCAGTTTGGATCTGCAGGAACATCACCGTTGCTTGAAGCTAAAATACTGAAACTTTAATGCCCGGAGGGTATCAGCATCTAATACAAAAATAGGTGCCCCAAGAAAGCAGTAATTTCACTGCCAAAAGAACAGAAGCTGTGGATAAACATTTTGCCCAGCAGAACAGAGGGAAACAGGGGACATCCACTCTATGCAAAGCTACAGAAAGACTGATAGAGAGTACAAGCGAGTAAAATAGAGCAACTCAGCCTGAAACACAAAAGCTGAACCAAACTTTACACTTGGAATATGGAAAATGTGGTTGCTGAAGTAAGTAATAATTCACCTAGCTTGTGCAGAACAATGGACCCCATGGTGCAAAGCATTGATTAAAGAATTAACTGCACACAGAAACAATAAAATCTCTGTAATGGAGTAAAAAGTACCTGATAAGTATTAATAGTATGGCTGTGTGAGGAATAGTTGTCAGGGGTGTGGGCATTTTCACCTCAAAAATTACATTTTATGGGCATCTTCCAGGGCCTGTTCCTGGCTGCATGCTCTCTAACTTCACTGGAAAAGCACAACCCACTGCTGACTGAACCCCTTAGGATTGCAAAGGACAGGCTCAATCCCTTGGGAAGCCAAGCTCATTTAGCATTTTAATATAGCTGAATACAACTTTACCCACCCAGGAACAATGGGCATAATTCACACTTAATATGGGCAGACCAGTGTCCTGGAAAACACCAAACCTCAGAAGTTCTTCAGGATTATCGCGGATAACAAAGAGACAAGCTCCTGCTACGCTGCTGCAGCCAAGAGGCTTGGCAGGAAACACGGCAGCACTCCGGAGCAATGAAAAAGTGTCAATAACCTGGCTAGTCTAGTGTTAAAATGACTACCACACTGGGCACCCACACTTCCCAAAGGGTGCTGAAAAATTACTCTTTAGAAGAGTTGGGGGAGGAGGGTGTATACAAAAAAAAAAAATAAAAAAAAAAAAATCAGAAGCCTGAGAAACCTGCTTGCCAGGACCAGATTCTCTTGGACTAGCTACCTGAAGGTAGGCCCAGCTTGATCTGTAAAACTACTCAGAACTCTCCAAAAGGCAGCTCTTCAAATTTCATCTAAATTCATCAAGGTTGTAAGTTCACAAGTCACAGTAACAATCAGAACCATCAGTAAATGTTTACTAGAAAAGCCAGAACAGAGCTATCACCAGTATGCATGTTAGGTAAGAACTGTACTTTCTCCCAAACTTCAGATTTGATGGAAAAATTACTGGGGTAAGAATATGCAGTTATTCCTACAAATAAAAAAATAATAATAATTAACAACAGCCCCTTCAAACTTGAAGGATTTAAGGTGCTTTTTCCCAGCAAATACTACCCCTTGCCACCTGAAAGGTAGAAGGTTCCTGATGAGAATTCCTGATGAGAACACGCAGAAATAAAATACTGGGCCTATTTTGTTAAGGCAAATGGTTTCTCTCTTCCTATTCTTGCCTTCTTCACTACATAACCAACCATCTGGTTGGACCAGATGATCTTTCGAGGTGCCTTCCAACCTGGGCTCTTCCACGATTTCATAATTCTGTAACTTGAATAACTCATGTTTAATATTGGATCACATGTTGTTGCCTGAGACGCAATCTGCTCACACATTGTTTTCTTCCTGCTAAAGAGTTGTATAATCATTAAGATTTGATAGTATCACAGTGTTCTATTATCATGTAAGGGGGATGGGGTGGTCACAAGCTGCTGGCTTATTTCAATTTTAAGTAGAGGTTACTCAAGGGCATACCAACTAGTTGTGGAACCAGACCCTCAAATCTATGGAAGTTTTGCAGGTAACTGAGCAAAACTGTTCGACAAGAAGCAGCCTTGCCTACTGAAAGATAAGCTTGGACAGACTGCTGCAAAGAGCTCAGATATTTGCTGTCAGGAGAGCATAAAAGCCGGAAAAGTTTAAATGACAGCAAGCTCTGCCACAAGAGAAGCGGGATGGGACTTGGGAACAGCGTGAAGCAATGACTTCAGGGAGGAAGGCAGCTGGTGGCTGGGTCTCACACTGCCCCAGGGCCCAGCTCCTGCCGGAGGGCTCATCCCCAACACCCCAGGAGCAGCAGAGGACAAGGAAAGGGCTCAGAAGTGCACCTGCCTCTTCTATGGCATGGAAATCAATCAAATGAGAAGCCAAATGACCTTTTTCTTCCAAGTTCACAGGAGGGATGGGGCAATTTGGATTTCACCTGAATGCCTTTAGGCTATGGATCAAAGACCACAAAATATGGCATAACCGTAGCATCACCACCAAAAAAAAATCAGTTGTTTTTGAGGTAACCTACCAGTGGAAGCACCATTTTCAGCAAAAGCATCAGCAGTTCTGAAATTATGTTCCTTCCTCAATCTGTCTCACAGACCTCTTGTTTGAGATTTAGAAGACTGCGAGATTCACATTCAGATTTTTCTTCGGTTTTAACTATACCCGAAGGGAGCAGATGAGTTTTCACAGGGGCCTGTGATATTATACTGAAGCCGACAGTTGTGCAGACAAAATGGTAATGATGATCCTTTGTGACTTGAAACACGAATTTGAATCCTGCCAAAAACTTTTAAGATAATTACTGTTGCTGAGATCAGAGTGGAGGCAAATATGCCAGAACATCTAGGAGAGTCGCATACCAGAAAATGTTTTTCAAATGCTCAGTCCAACCAGAGCAGTTCGAGTATTTTAGGAAGAAACCATACAAAGATTATTTTTCATTCCTGTCAGGACTCCAAGACTACAGCAGCTCCTAAGCACCCCCACAACAGGACTTTTGTTCTGCATGAGGCATCAGAGGAGATGACTCAAGGAATTATAAGCAGACCACTCATCTGCCTATCTTGACATTCATGGTTGAATTCCTCCCAGTTTTAGCTTGTCCCAAGTCCTGGAGGGAAACTACTGGTATTTAGAACAAGGACAGAGAAAAGCATGGAATTTGATTGAAACAAGGGACTGTCATTGGAACCATGAACCCTATGCTGCTTCGCAGGAAGCACAGATGGACACCAGTGATCTTTCCATGATGTTAAAGAACTAAGACCTCACCACAACCAGCCTGAGGAAGCTCAGAGTATGCAACATACTGACATCCCGCCTAGTGCAAAGACTTCAAACCTTATTAAATAAATACGCACAGCCACTTGCTTTGGATTCTGGAGTAAAGCTCTTTATCCCAGAAATGGAAGACATATGGAATACATTACCATCAGAAGTTATAAAATACCAGCTCATTATAGGACATAAAAGTACTCAGGAAAAAAAAAAACCAAACACCCCTCTCTGCAGCTACATGGCTGATTAAGTTGCAAGTACTTCTTATTACCCCGTTTGAAAAGTACAGCCAATAAAGTCTGTGTCTAAAGAACAATTTAAGGCATTACCAAAATAAGAGTGAGGAAAAGTGTTGACATAAGAAACGCATTCACTTCTGTGCAGTGGATTTTATTTTTATTACTAATATTGGTCTGATGGAATGAAAACTCAAAAAATTCTGAGAGCTGCAGGCACAGCCAGCTGGACAGACTGCCCGCTCTGAGCCGCCTCGGGTATTCACCAGCGGTAAGAGAGGCTTAAGTTATTCAGTAGAAATAACATCTTAAGTTTGAGGCTTTTCAGAAGTGACTGAATGACTCGAAGTGCCCAATATAGGGATGTCCTTTTCCTGCTACAGCTGGGCCAGCTACAGAGGTCATCATCCTCATTTGCACACTGCTGGGGCCCTGGCCAGAGGCCAGAATTGCATCAGCCCCACTGCATCAGCTGCTCCTGGTAAGCTGTCCCCAAGCCCTTTCAGACAAAACAGGCTGCTTTCATTTCTTGTGTCTCTTTTTGACTGAGAGGCCTTAGGGACAGCTCACGGTGGTGAGTAGTTCAGCATGGAGAGCAGAGGAATGGCACGCAGGGGCCAGAGCTGTAACACGGTGGCTGCTCCTGGAGAGGATATGTAATTAAACCCACCCACGGCTTTCAGCAAGTCATTTCAGAAATAAGATACTTCACACGCTAACATTCTGTGAACGTAAAGTCTTGTATGTAGTGGAAAAAAATAAAAATAAATCACCCATCAGTTTTGAAGACTTTGGTCTGAATCCACTAAGAAAAGCTGGGCTATTTCCTGCCTGAGCAGGTGCATCAGCAAGGGAGGTGGCAGTTTCTCAGTTCACACCTGGAGCACGGTCCCCACCATCCATTGGAACTGAAACTGGGAACACCTGACACCCACCTTGCCTGCAAACCTGCAAATCAAGGCTCAGCACTGGTCTTGGCTAAACCCAAGTGCAAAGAAGCCTCAATTAGCACAAAACACTGAAAGCCTTGAGCGTCTTTGTCCACCCTTCAGGAAACTGTGCCATGATAGCTGTTACTGAACCCTTACTGCCAGATCATTCTGCAGATTTCTACTTTTGCCCAAATGCTTTCATTAAATACAGATGAAGCTCCTGCCTGCAATGTTTTTGAAGCTTCTCAGTCATTTAAGGCTGCTTCCCCTTGCAATCTTGTCAAACTAAGGACAGTGGTGATGACTTGAGGCAAAGCCCAGTGCAATGTGATGTATAAAAGTAAAGCAGCAGTTGGATTGAAGAAAAAAAGGGAAAAGGGAAAGAAAAAGGAGGGCAGCAAAAAAGGAGAAAAGCACAAGTAAAAACTCTGAAACTATTTTACTGTTCTCATTTCTATTTTAAATTTATGAAGAAAGCCTACTTATAGTTACATGCCTATTAGTGGGGGTTTTTTTTTTTCCTTGTGAAGGTCCACACTGTTATAGTTTAAGAATAAAGACACAGAATTGACAAGCTTTATATTTAACTAAGACTGAGGATTCACCTTGTAGTCTCTACCAGCAATCAACTAAGGATGCTTTTGCAAAGGTAACAGACAAAGTATATATACAGCAAAATTTCACCTGGCAAGTCATTCCAAAACCAGCAGCTGCTTGGACTCTTAAAAAAATTCCTGTTAAGTTTTAACATAAGGCTGCCAACTGAGTCTGTATTGCTTTGTGGGTGAGGAACTCTGTCACCATTATGCTGATAGTTACATATCCAGAAGAACAGCATAGACTTTACTCATTATACTCCTCATTTTGCTGCATTCTGTATTACTGGGGGGGCTGGGGGAAGCTCTGAAGTAGTTAAGTTTCTTTTAGGAATTAGCAAATCAAGCTCTACTACTTGAAGGCTGTCACCTTTTCACCTGAGAAACAAAAGCAGACCACAAATGCTGGATTTTACTTAACTGTGTTGACTTACCTTTTTCTTTAAAGGAACATTCGCTATGGGACAAAACTGGCAGAGTAGAAGACAGACAGCCTTTAGTTTTGTGAAGTGTATTCCTGCTTTGTAGGAAGATCATTCTTAAAAGACAAGCTTTATTGCTATATGATGTGATACAATAAAACACAGTTACTAGTTTTATAGCAATAATCCTGCTTTCCACTTATATTAAATTCTCACTGGAGGAAAGGTTTTTATGAATTTCATAATGCAGAAAACACTCCCCTCTCTTGTCCCCACTGAGACAGAGTTCAATGTTTGTTCACTTGATCATTCCTTGTATCTTGTTCTCACAAGACTCACCACCTCCACAGAGGAGCCCTAAAACCATGGTATCAACACTTAAAAAGATATCGTAGACAAAATTTAACAAAAATGACTTTTTTAAAAAGCTTTTCTACCGAGTGTCACATATTTATCAGTGGAAATGGCTGCAATAGCTTTACTGTCAAAAGCTAAATATCAACCTGCATAAGCCAAAAGCTTCTGAAGAAAAACCTAACAGTGATTCAGCAGAATTCATTTAGAAGTCACTGTCAACCAACACTTCTACACCAGGATGACTTAATAAAGGCAACAGGCTGTGTAGGTTATATACTGGTGAACAGGGCCCTATTTGCAATTAGAGGCAAGCAAGCACAGAAGTTCACCTGCATTACTATGTAGAGGCAAGCAAACCCAAAGCCTTGGAATCCAACAGTTCTCACTGTAACAAGTGAATTCCAGGTCTAGCTGCCCCAATGTATTTTGACAGGTTTTACAGTTGAGTACAGCATGTACAAGCAAAACCCCAGAAACACAAGCCCTCCAAACAAATTGAAAACCCACCTGTTCTTAAATTCTTCATCCCATCTATCCCTACAGACTATTCCCGCAGCTGTAACGCAGGTGCTTCACATTCAAACTCAGCCCTACACACTCCTATCTGCCTTACTTGTCTGCAAGGAAGTTCAAGGAAGTTACTTGCAGACAGGTTTGTTTATTTCAGCAAAACAATGAGGCTTTCAAAGCACCTTTGATGTCTCAACTTCAGCTTGCATTAGAAATACAGTGGGGTGCAGGCTGAATTCTGTTGTTCCGTCCAAATAATTCATTCTGAAGAAAATGCATAAAGGGGAGAGAGTCACCTGCTCTTCAGCAGCAAAACTCTATACCAGCTTCTTTGGGAAAGCACCATATGTGACCTCTGCAAGGAAAAATAACTGAAATATACTGAGAAGGAACCGTGAAGAAAAAAAAAATAAAATGTCATCTTCCTCCTGTGTTTTAAGGAAGTTGTAAAAAGCTGCAAAGCTAACTAAGCCTTACAAACTTGCCAGTAGTACCACAGCTTGCATAACAGCATGTATAGATTCTGTAAGATGGGACTCAAAGAATGCTCAGGTGATCTTTCCCCTTTCTCTCCAACTCAGCCCCCATAAAGCACAGCTGAACAGAATGCTGGAAATGCACATTTATTTTTGTGAAGTCACGCAAAATTGAATTCTACTTGTTATAGTCCCGATGCACAATGAAGCCACAAGCACAGTAAAACCCCTGGCATCCAGAAGGATACTTTCCCTGTCTAAAGCAATTGCTGTATTGGCAAAAGCTCTGAGCTAACCAACTCTTTTAGGCAAAGCTGGAGTCTTGATGGAATTCAAGAGCAAAATTGCACTGATGACTCCACTGAAGTTAACAGCAGCTTTCAGTTTTTATCAATGTTAGATGCTCGACATGAAGCACAGCAATGCAAGTTCAAAATAACTACTTGAACGCACACTCTGAGAAGGAACAATGACAGCCCCTGGCAGAAGTTCAACTGTACGTCTTAGTACTACTACAGAAAGATAGAAACCAGCAAAAGCTGAGTAACCCACACACACACACACCTGCACCTAGCTCTGAGGATGGAATATGTGGGTCGTGAAACATTTAATAAAGTTAGAGAGAAACAAATATGCACACTAGGTCAAGGTTTCATATGAACTTCACATATCTAACACAAATGCCATCTTTCGATGTATTCTAGACCAAAACTCCACCAATCGCAAGGTGACTAAAATATTTTGTGCGTTAAATGTATTCAAGTTTCAAGTACAATGATTTCCTCCTTTCTCTCTCTTCAGAAGAAAGAAGCCAGGTATTCTACAACATACCCAAAAGCATGTGGTAACCTAAATCCTTGTAAAGGTAAAGCATTTTAAGTATTACACTTCCTGCAACAAACTACTGTACCAGCATTATTACATAGATCAAAATCTAAACTCAAGTTTTACCATAGGCCCCAGCTGATAAGCAGTTCATATAAAAACAATTCTGTACAGTACTGCAAGGCTATCACTAGCATATCTCAATTAGGTCTAATTTAAAAAAAAATCCCAAATAATACTTAAAGATGTACATGCTGTCTGGTCAACTCCCTCCAAAGTTTAGCGCTGTAAAAAGAAGGCCAGGATGCTGGATTGGGAATTGTCAACACCTACAATCAAAAGCTGCATTACCTAACAGAAAAAGAAACAGTAGGTAAAAATTGAGTGACTGCTTTAAGTTGCACAAAGACAGAAAAAGACAAAACCCAGAAAAAACAGCATGCGCACATTAGTCAGAGAGAATCATGTGTCAGTCTTAAACACTAAATATTTCAAATTCATCTTCATTGACACAAGATTTCCAAGCTATGACTAGGAGTTCTGGCTGGCCACTGTCCCTATAAGCCTAGGTAAGCTTAGTTCATACGTTTTGTGTCTATACCTTCGCTGCTTTCTCCACATATCAGTAGCCAACATTTGTGCATGCATGTGATTTTATGTAGCATGTTTATACAAATCTTTTTTTCAAATAGCTAGTCAAGGCAAGAGCCTTTTTGGTTTGCAGCTTTGACTTCAGTAAGTGGCACAGAGTACATCTGCAGCTGACAGCAAGAGCTGCAATAAGCCAGGAGGACACTCTGGTTGCCTCTTCCCCCCTCTCTCCTATGACTCTAGCTAGAGACTGTTCCTAACACCACCCATAACAGCCCTTCTTTTTCATTTCTCTCTTATCAGCAAGAGCAGCTTCAAAGAATCACACAGAAGCCTGGATGATGGAAAAGGAGAGACAGGATCAGCAGCCACCCTTGGAAAGCCTCACTACCCTGATTTCTGCCTGCTCGTAGCTGACAACCTTGTTTTGTTGCTGAAGAACGTGTACCCTTTGCTTGGCTCTAAATCGACTTCTGTCATTCAAGTGTTTGCTTCTTTAAAATTTACACGACAAAGGTTGGATTATGTTGATGTACATTAAACTTGTATGTCAGTGCATGAAAACACACAGCAGTAAAAGGCAACCTATCAAAACTCTGTGCTTCAGACTGCATTCCTGAGGAAAAAAAAAAAAAAAAGACAAGGGAAGGAAAGCCGATTTTATAAAGTGAGAAGAAGGGAACAGTGGGGAGTGAGAGATACATATCGTGAAGAAACATGAAAGGGAATGTTTTCCCAATACCTTTCTACCCTTGGAAACAGAGGCAGAGAAGATTTATCACATGCCCACAGATATCAGGTTTGACACCATTTCTTCTCTTTTCTACAGCAGAGACTAGAAGTAACTGGATAGCATATGGGAATTGTCTAGGAGTGCACGTCATACAGTTTTATTACAAAGGAGAGGAAAAAACCAGAAGAGGTTGGCTTTTTCCATTCCTTTTTTAAATTAAATCAACTACCACGCATCTGAGCCAGCCCCAAACCCATCAGTTTTCTGTCCAAAGCACTCCAAGGGTCTGTGAAAAGACAATCACAAGTGCTAGCACATACGGCTCACTAGACTCGAAGGTTTCTGGTTTCATGCTACACATCACTATAAGAAAAATGCTGAAAATTTCCACGCCCATAGCAAGAGGAGAAAAAGCCTGTACAAAGGTCCATTTTTACAAGTACACAGTCTGATTTAGAGCTCCTGAAGCCTCTTTTAAGTCAGGAAGTTATCTAGGAGAAATCAAAACAAGTTTGTAAATTCAGCTTTGACAGGAAAGTGAGTGTGCTAAAAAAAAAAAAAAAACACAACAGGAACTTGAAAACTCATCAGAGCACCACTTTAACTCTGGTTCATGATAGTTTTAGAAAGAGATCCATAAATACCCACCATGAATACTTTGTACAACACCGGTAGGATCAACTTGAAGCTAGGGCTGCTTGTCAAAGCTTTCTCCTCTCAGTGAAAACACTCAGAAGAGTCTGAAGTATCCATCTACGTATCTGGGGACGCCACCCTGAAAGTCAAGCACCTTCTTCGCTGGCATTTGAATCCAAGACCTTTCCACACCAAGAGAGAAGAGCAGTCCAGCTAGACAGCGTTCAGTGTAATACACAGCACAAGAAAATCTGTTTAAATACAATCCATAACAGTATTTCATTTTTTCTGCCATAGAAATGAATGCTTTCTTTACCATCAGGAAAAAATATTGTGGCTATAGATATTGTATTTAAACAGTTTGCTTTGAAAAAAGCAGAGCAACCGAAACTGGTCCACCCTCCATCCGTGTCCAATACCAGCATCTAAAAACAAACAAAAAACCCACAAAAATAAAACCACTCCCCTCCAACGCACATCATTTTAAAGTTCAGCACATCTTAATCTTATTAAAACCGTATTGAACCCTCCACCCTGTAATCAGGGGAAAACCCTAAAATATGCGAGGTCTCTCCATTTTGATCCACCCACTCTAACTGACCAACTGTCTCAAGCACGTGGGTACTTACACAGGAAGGGATCACATCATGTTTGTTTTTCTGAAAGCCATTTCAAGTCATCTCCATGCACAGGAATGCAAATGGCCCAGACTTTATGACCACGTACCCTACCTAATGGCAGAAATCCTCTCCTGTGGTGTCTCACTGACTGCTTTACTGAACTCAACAGACAGGAGCAACAAGTGAAGGTGGATCAGAATCCCCTCTTTTGCCTCCCCTTTCCAGACACCTACTGCCTGACTGGACACAGCAACACATCCACAAAGGCATTTTTTAGCGACCACTGCTAGAGCTGATCTCTTCAAAACACGATAAAGCTTCATTGTCAGAAAAACTACAGGAAAAGTTTGTGATGATCTCTCATTCGCAAACATTTGCGGGATTAAGTTTTAAAAGCCTTTGGATAGATTTGTAAAGAATCCTTCCCAAAATACTATCTTTTTGATTCCTCTGACCACTCACTATCCTTTGAGGGAGAACTGAGACTCCTGAAGATTATTATTTTTTTGACACTATCTATTTATGTTCCAAATATCTTCATCTCCACCCCAGCAAGAAAGGGAAGAAAGAGGTCAAGGACATATTATACTTGCAAGCTGTTTCTTATTCCTCTGTGAATTGTCAGCACTTTAGTTTCATTTATAACATCACAGAAACAAAAATTTGTTCAGTGAAATTTATTATTAGGAACCAAACAATAATTCATTTTAATTACAACTACACTATTTACTTTGCACAAGGGAAGCATGTTGGGTACAAAATGCCAGACATTGCCAACCTCCAAACAGATATAATTCTATTATACTTCAGATCAGTAATATGCATATTGATGATGATTCTTTTTAAAATGGAAATGTCATACACAGTATTGCCCAGTTAACTGATTTAATAGGTACTCTAATTAATTTCTAGGCATTTTAAGTAGTAGGTGATTTCTAGGTAGCTAGACAGATCACATTTGGTAACGTAAAGGACAATGAGAACTAAGCTGAAACACCACAAAATTATTCAATGGAATGTTTTTACCAAAAATAGTAGAAGAGGAAGAAAGAAATCAGTTTGATTTTCTTCTATATTTTATTCATATTCTACATATGCACAAACCTAAAAATGATGGATATGTACCAGAAGAGAGCTTCCCTTAAATCTTAAGCAAAACCAAGCAGGAATAGAAGAAAACACTTAAGATCATCCACTAGCTAGCATGGTACTGAGTGAGAAGGCATACAAGAGGAGATGGCACTCTAAGAAAGGACACTGCGAAAACAGGAATCAGACATAATTATTTTATCAGCAGTAATTTAAATTAAGCCTGTTGTTCAACAGCCGATGAAACTCACAGCACTCTGCAGGATACAGGGGACTCGCTGAAGTCCCCAGAGCAGGTCCATTTCTCTGCCCTCACAAACCTAAATCGGTGTTGGTAAACACATCTCAGGGCATTAGGCAGCAGGCCAAGTTTGCCTAATCGCCCCTGCCAATGCCAGTTTGCTACAGAAAGTGGGGAACAGCTGCTCAGTCAGCTATTGCTGTCCAGATAACTGAATCTGTACTAACCGAGCTGGGAACTGCTATTGCCATTGTCACACGGGGCTGCGTGCCCGCGGGCACGCATGGGCATGGATGCTCGTGCGTGCAGGGAGAAGGACGAGGCCCTGAAAGCAGACTGACTGGCTGGAGCACTGAGCAGGGAACCTGTGCTGCTACCACCAGCAGGAAGCACCTCTCCAAGAGCTTGGGAACCAACTGCTCAGTGACACAGGAAAAAGACAACCATGGCCATCGACAACTGCATTCAACTTCAAGGGACACTGGCATCAGCATTTCGGTTTCGCTGTCAAACAGAGATGATGAGAGGAAGGCTTATGAACAGCCATACACCAGGAGAACATCTGCAAAGGTTTAATGGGAAGTAGGAATGAGAGGGAAAATTGTCCCTCCAGTGCAGAACAGAGGACTGCTTCCCTGGTTGCCCCAGTTTGTCCTGCTCAAAGTCCTGCTCATAAATCTGAGTTTTTGTAGTGGCCTCCTGCTGGTTTCTGAAGCGAAGTAAGCCAGTGACCTGGAATGTAATTAAGGGAAAGGAACTGTGTAGTTTACCTCATCCAATTTGCATTTTGCATACTAACTCATAGGATAAAGAGCTGTTTAGACATACTTTCTCTTGCTGCTCCACTGAACTATTTGTCATTATAATTGTTAATATAATACGAGAACTCACAAGGTGAGTTTAAGAACATTTTGGTTCACATTTAATTGTCTTTTTCCTACAAAAGCATACAGTTGTCTTGACTGTTCATAAACACTAAGGCTTTGAGCAAGCAGAGTAGCTGCACTCAAACATTTATAGAACTTAGCTTTTCAACAAAAATCACTCCTGCAAGTTTCTTGGCCTCTGCTCTCGGGAAGAATGAAATCTTTTTCCTATAATCACTGTTAGTTAAAACTGTTTCCCCCCGGCTCCTTACAATGCTGTTGCTATTCCTTTGCCTCAGATTTGTTACTTCCAGGGCAGAACTCACCACTGTCTCCACAAGCTGACTTCATCAGTGGTCCATGTGTTCCCCAACAATGAAATGGACAGACCAAAGTGCTGTTAGGAAGGCTTATCGCATAAACAAAAATCACAGTTACTTAACATGGCAGAGACCATTTTCCTCAAGCTACCTTAAATCTATGGTAAGAATGACACCAAGCACATTATTAGACCAATGCTCCACCAGGAACCAAGAGTGCCATACCATCAGTCACAGAGGCTTGACAGATAATCAACTGAAAGCTTGTCCTAACAAGCTTTGGAAAGGCGCTTAGATTTTTAAGACGCCTCGGACGAAAGCCAGCTAGCATATTCTAATACTCAGAAATATGCACAGCAAGTCAACCAGAACTTGCTAAGGAAACAAAACCGCTCTTCTCCAAAAAATGGGCTTCGTTTGAACTTCGACTTGGAGACTTGGGAATTTCAGCTCCAAGGAGGCAATGAGTTAGCAGCTGTCCCTGAGGTCTTGTCTTAGTGAATCATGAAGTTGAGTCTGAAGACTTCACATAGTTTCACAATCCTTTGACAATCTTTGGAAAGGACACTCATCAGTCCACCAAAAACTGATCATTAGAAGAAACACAAATGACTTTTTTTTTTTGGTTTTTTTCTTCTTTGCTTCTTAATTGAGAAATTTTTTCTTCAAAGTCTAAGCTGGAAGAGATATTGGTCTTATCAGCCCAATTTGAAACAGCCACATCTACATAACATGGTAATTTTAAAGTAAGGACATAGACCACCTCCGAAAAAATTGTACAGGCATTTTTTTTTATTTATTTTTTTTTTTACTAGAATCAGTTACTTTGGAATCAACATGAAGGTGCTCTTTTCCAGGACTTTTTAAGCTAATGCAAAAAGACATTCTGAATCTACACGTGGTATTAAGTTTTCACCACATAGAATTCAACGCATGGAAAAAAATTTGTGTTCCCTCAGTAAAGTTTGCTTGTGGAGAACACGGAAATGATCTGAGAGCACTGTACAAGGCCTCGGGATACTGGACTGAAATGCAAACTTTTATCCCCGGCTTTTCTTGCCTTATAAATTTTATGCTTTGTTTACCATTTCGCAGTGGGGGTGGGGGCCGGGAAAAAAGCACACAGACAAAACTACTTTTAAGGCTTTCTTTGCAAGCTGCAAGCAGAGCAGCTGTGTTCACCCAGCTCTCATTAGTAGGAAAAAAATAATCCATTCCAGAGCAAAGCAAATACAATTCAACACATGAAGTCAGACTTTCTTCAAAATCTATTTACAAACTTAAGAGTCCTAACTAGGTACTGTCACAACGATAATGTCAGTACAGTAGTTCAGGACTACTCCTACATTTCTTGGAAATAGCTGCAACAGATAGTTTCCCTGTAACTAAATATAATCTTCACAGAGATGCATCAGACAAGCTCGTAACTCTTCTCTAAAGGAAGTCTGCTGAAAGGTAAGAATGTGACAGCAGCAGTTTTAGAAAGAGATGACAATAATGAAAAAAGCACATTTAGGAAATCTGTCCTTTCAAAGTGCAGGACTCCTTTTTAAGTCACCTTCAGCTTTATCTACACAACTCTTAAGCAAGTAATAAGATTCCTGTTGAAGAAGGCCATTATTCGGTGTACCCTTCGAACTTCCTCCTTAGGCTAAAGGACAGTAATGCTCCATGGCATTACTAAATTCATTATTTAATGAAAACAAAAGAGGAAAACACATTTAAGACATGCTTCTCTGAGGTATATTACTGAAAGATAGAAGATGCTATCAAGTACAAGACTTACTCAGCATGGCATAGATAGCTTCTTGCTGCAGATGTATCCTTGACAGAAACAAAGGCTGTACCAGGCTGGAAAAACGGGGAATGCTGCAGGCTCTGATGCTGCTGCAGACTTCCCATCTAACTGGAATGTCTGCCTCTGATATACTGTCTTGTTACGAGGCTTTAAAAACCTATGCAGCTTCAACAGAAGCAGCATAAAGACACAATAGCACTCTTACTGGCAAAAGGCAGCTTCAATTTACCAGAAGTATATAGATATGACCAACTCCCATACTTTATACATGATAGAAGTTATTTGACTTATTGTCTCCTCTCCTTGACTTAGCCAGCACTGACGGATAGCACATCAGAAGTAACATTTTAAAGCGGACAAGCCAACAGCATTACACTAATCTGTGGAGAAAAAAGTGCATTCCATCTAAGTATTATCAAAGATTTAGTCTTCTATGTTATATGCTGTGCTAGAAGAATAGTACCAGAAGTATACACTCAGAAAAGTAAAAGGAGCCTCTGAATCTACCAAATACAAAAATACTCAGCTACTCCTCAACCTGGAACTAATGCAGATTTGTCTAGAAAACCCAAGCACACTGAAACTTAGGACTTTTTTGTTTATTAGTTCCTCAGTTTATTGGTAAATCATGAAATACTTCACCTTTTTTTCAAGCAAAAAGGTGCAAACTTTCTACAGGCAGCCGTTGGCAGTTTTATTTGTCCCTCAACACACGTCCTGCATCACTATGGATCCCCAGTCCCATTCTCCCCTCCCTTCCATAGCTACAATCGACGATCCAAGTAACATTTTCCAGCCTGCAATTATAATGAAGGGTGGGGGTGTGGTTCTCCTTTTTTTTATTAATGCATTGCCCCAAGATTGTCATCCCTCTGCTCTGACACAAAAATAGCACATTTCTGAAGAGAACCTAGCCACTTGTTCTTATAAAAAGATTATCATGCCACTACAAAGGTTGTTGTTTCTAACTGAGTTACTCAAGCATCCTGCAATAAGCCATTCAGAAGTTCATCGTTACTTGTCCAAACAGATTAGTCATATTAGTGCTGAAGCAATGGCATTATGTAAAAGGCTGCCTCTCTCTGATCTGCTTCATTAGCTCCAAAATCATAGTTATAAAATGCAACATGCTACTTCAGCACATCTGCAGCAATCAGCAGTTAAAACAATTTCTTTTACCATCACCCATGATATATGAACACATGGGTGGCCAAAGGGTAGCCCACGGGTGCTAGGCTCACACAACTGTCTGCTGACTTAGAGCACAAAAGGTGAGAGCCCACGGAGACCAGGAGCTGTAGTTCTCATCACTTCATCTCAGTTTTAGTGGGTTTATGCGGAGGAGTAGCCCAGAGACAAAGGCAGCAACAATGTGCTACTCCATTTTCTAGAAATTGTGTGTCATTTCTATCTGCTGGTGAAACCGAGCCATTCTCCAGTGGACAGAATTTAGATATTTATTCAACCTGACAGAATCAAGCTATTTAACAATGGGAGGAAAGAAAGGATGAAATAATGGGACTAGGATGCTATGAAGTAGAGAAGAGGTAGAATAAATACTGACATATCCCATTGTAAGTCTCGAGCTGACATTATTGAGTTGGCCTTTGGAAACTAGGACAAGTGATCTGAAACATGACAAAAAGGCTTTCAAACATACACTGTCTGCTCTTTGTTTGGATTTGAAGAAAGCAAGCAGCTTCCCTGAGCTGGTGGGTACATCCTCAAAGCTCCTCTTTTGAGAATCATTTTCAGTTTACCTGTTTAAGATGGAAAGTTTTCCACAGAAAACAAGCAACAACTTAGCTTCTGGACTTGTTTGCTGTGAGAAGCCACACAGGTTATGCATGTGCAGTTAGCAAGGTGCAGTACGTAAGCCAGACAGAATTTAAAGACTTGGGGGGGGTATTGTTTATAGGGTGATAGTATTGTATCTGGGATCCTAAACTTGGTTCCGTAGCTCACTACACACATACATATGTATTGCTACCTTACAATAAGTAAACGGCAAACTGGCTTTGTGGTTGTTTCACTACCTGATACTGTCAAGAGGAAAACATATTCCTGCAACCAGTTAAAAAAACGCATGGCTCTAGGCCAGACTACACTGATAAATTTAACCAAGTCATTCCCCTCCTTGCCCATTTGCAAAGCAAATGGTATTTCAAGATCACTGAGATTTCTGATTCATAATGCCGGCATGAGCCACAGGACAGCGGTGGAGCCCCAATGCCTGTCCCGGCTGCTCGGCACACCCCACACACCAGCCCACTCGCACTCTTCCACAACGAGACTCTCAAAGACAACTGAGGCCCCAAACCTGGCCTAAGCCTCCTGACCTGCTTAAACACGAGTTATTATTTTAAGAGTTTCTCATGTACATATTTGTGCATATTTAAGTTCAAAGAAGAGGCTGGCAGAACCATGCAGAAATTACGATGTCGGCTTGCACTTCAGCAAGAATATGTGCTGCTTCTCAGAAAAACTTCCTCAAGTCTACTGCATTAGTTGCACAGGAATTATCCCTACCAAGTCCCTATATCGATACCACAATGCTTTTTTGGTAGATTCAGAAACAGATAGGAGTCTGCACTGTCAGTAACTATGTACTTTCCCCAAAGAATTCCTGCCGGCGGTGGAGGAATTAATTACTTGTTCCAAGTACTCAAAAAAAGTAATTCCTCCCACTTCAGTTTTACTGGAGAAAGAAAATACTGTTCAAGACACAAGGCTAGTGAATGGCTAATGGTAAAACACATTTTGCAACAAAGTCATGCTCTTCTAGGAGGTGCCCATCCCTTACAGCACTAAGTGCTGTCCCACCACCACCTATGCACGTAACAGGGTCAGAGATGCCCAAATGTGCGAGTCACTGGCCCTCAAAACCCACTGGAAATCAGGTTCTGTCCCCGATTCTGTGCCTTCATTTAGCATTTAGCCATTAAAGGCAAGCCATGCAGTGTCAGGAATTTCCTACCTGTGATATTAAAACCAGAAATGGGACTCCATACTCAGTGCTTGTTCTTCTCATTCAGGATTAAGTAGTCAGGGAGAGAAAAGGTAGCATCAGATTTTGCTGGACAGTGGTTCAGAACTACAGGGGCGAGTACTATTTCATTTCACAACTTGCATAAATATTCTATCCTTCCATTAAAGCCCAAGATTCCCCCAGCTTAAATACTCCCAATATACAGACCCTGTCAATTCAGTAACTTCAGCCAGGTTGCTGTATAGAGCAAGAAGAAAAACAAATAATCCAGAAAACCCACTCCAAACCACAAAACAAACAAAAGCCCAAAAACCACCCCATAGTTTGGTGGGGTTTTTTTCTTAAATTAATAAAATGAACAGACATACACCAGACAGGCATCTTAAATACCAATTCTCTGACCAGCCTGGCTATTTCTGGATCACTCCTTTTGGTATGTTCTATTCTTGCAGCCACATGAAACTATTTTCCACATGCCACAGGACAGAGCCTAGCACCTGGAATACAAACACTACACCAGCTCACATAATAGCAAGAAAAAGAACGTTACATTATGCCAAAACTAATTACAGTGCCACAGCCCCTTCCTCACCATTGTCTCCCTCTGGTTTTGGTGGGGGTTTTTTGGTTTGGTGGGGTTTTTTTGTTTTTGTTTGTTTGTTTAGGGTTTTTTTCCCATCTTCCTAGCACTAACAGGAATTTCCAAGGTCAGCCACCTCACTGTAACTACCATATGGCTGTCAGGGCTTTAACATGCTCAAGGTAGATCTATTCTAATAGCTGAAGATATAGCTTCAGATTTTAAAGTGCTGGTGTTGTGCCATGTATATGAGTTTTTTGGTGGGGTTTTTTTGCTTCTTACCCCATCTCCTGTACAGCATAAATTTTGCTGTCCAAGATTATGCTGCCACTGTTCTGCAGATACCGTAAGGAGGGCACAAAGCTCACTCTAAGGAGTGAGGGAGCCAGCAGTCCTCCAACTGTGCACAACAGAAGATGCACACCATGATGAGAGAAGTGACACTCAGACAAAAGGTAATGATACCCACATGATTTCAGCTATCAGAAAAGCATACAGAAGAAGGTCTATTTGCAAACTGCTCTATGTGGCACACCAATGTGTTACCTCCTTCCATATGCTTGAATGAAGTATTAAACTCTTACAAGCAGGTGAGAAAATGAGAAGTCACCTACTTCAAGATATGGCTCTCCTTGAAGCTGACTGCCTTCATCTCTTGCAAAGCCTACACAAAGACAAAACTACACAAAGCTAGGAAGTCAGTTTGCCCATGTTCATTTCTCAACCAAGAAACGCAAGAAAACAGCTCCTACGTCTTACCTGCACACTTACTTTTCTACTTGCTCTAGAAATGCTACTGAAAGACAGAAGCATTAAACAAAACATCTCCATGCTCAGATGAAAGATGTCTTTACTTCAGACAACACCAATGAGAATCTACAGCACATCCTGCGGTTCCGAGGAACAGAAAGCAAATCTGTCACTTGGAGACAGATAAGCCCATCTTCTGAAAGGCCTTGATGCTGACAAACTTCTGCAGCTAAAAATCCAGCTCAGATAATGTTTCTTTTCCTGAAGAAAGCTACCTCAAAATGTAGCATGAAGTATGCTTGCAACAGAACTTCAAAGTAGCTGTATAAAAAATAAAAATAAATCACATTTCCTTAGCAAAAACCAGCCTATGTGTAACACTCACAGTTTTGATGAAAAGGGGAGATGGCCCAACTCATCCCCAGGTTTAGGAATTATGTAAGAGCACAGTCTCAAAGTTTAGAGTACAGTATTTTATTAAGGACTAGATAAACGAAGCTATTTTAGTTCCAAAATAAAACTAAACTTACTCAGTAAAGCACAAGAAAAAGAAACCACCTGCAAACTTGAAGTGTTCCAAATAAAAATCTTCATCTATGGTTTCCTGGAGACAACATTCTTCTATAACACTCATAAACCATCATTTTGTCCCCAAATCTCTGTATATTCTTCAGCCAGAAAAAGAGTAATGAGTCACAGCCATAACGTAAAACAAGATTCCTAAAACCATGCTGGCAGCTTCAAAGTGGTGGATGAACTTTACCACCTTAAAAGGGGAAACAAAACCCAAAAGCTGAAGGCTGCTGATGTTCAGGATCTTCAGAGCCACCTTAGAAGTGGCAACAACAAACATTGCCCATGCAGAAATACCTGATTCACTCAGCAGCTGAAGAAGCGGAGCTCTCAGCTGAGCAGAAATGACAGTATTGCTCCTCAAAAATCTTACTTGAATTAACACCTATTGCAGTCAGAAACTACACTAATTCAAATGCATACAATCCTTATTGATGTCACAACCGAATGGGAAATAGGCTACTATGAAGCAAATGCAACTAGAGTTTTGTTGGTTTGAGTGGCTGCTGTCCATTTGCCTTTTCTCTGGAATCCTTACTCAATAATTTGGGTATTTCACTAACAACTTCAGCTTAACATTAATACCGGCCTTGATGTCAAAGCAGCTATAGCTTTCACGGACTCAAAAAGACTTAGATGCTGGTTTTAAATTATATGAAATCCCACTCAAGTCCCATAGCCTGTTGCTTCCTTTTTACAGCCTAAATCCAACAGTGAAACTCCATGATCAGAGAACAGCTTAAGGATATTTATCCCTTTGATTTCTCAGGCTTTGTTATTAAAGCAACAAAAGGACTACTGCATGCAAGGACGTTAAGGGTCACATTCACACCATGTAAAGGGTACAGGCCAGGAGCAACTTATTAGCAAAGACAAAACCCCACAACTGCATCCCAGCTGCAATTCACTATTTTGTCCAAAATTGAAAGTGGGGTTTAAACCACAAGTCTGTTCTCCTCCTTTGTCAGCCTTCCTACTAAAGATCAGCCATATGAAAGATTACAGATGTCTTTTCCTCATTCACCTTCCACAGCTCTAAGCAAGGAATGCAGACAGGAGTAACTCTACAGAAGTGACATCAACGTACACAAAATCAGTGGTATTACACAGAGGCAAAGATCAGAAACAACAGTTCCAGTGAGATGCTTTCTCACAAGGTAAGGAAGTCAGGTATGTTTGTGAACAAGTATCAGACTATGAGTAGATTTAACGAGGGCTAGCCAAATTATATGGGAAAAGAGGGGGAAAAAAACCCTACAGACTTTTTCTGAATTGTACTTCACCAGTAGTTTCAGAACAACAGAAAGAATTGCAATACTATGTTCTTTGTTTAAAGGAAAAAGTTCACCCTGACTTGTCATATAAATTTTAAACTTGCAGAAAATAAAGTAAAAGTGGGTTTAAAATAAAGTAATAAAATACAAGGTGTAAATTAGACATTTATTATTCCACCTGTGAAACAACAAAAAATCTGTTTAACAGCTACTGTTAAACAGTTATCCGCCTTTGATACTTAAAACTGCTAAATATTTGCAGTCTCTCAAACAATACAAATTTATGGCTTTTTGCTCTCTGAAGACTGAGTTTGCCCATTTAATTCCCAAGGGCCATCAACTTTCCCAAGTCTCATATTTTCCTAATTAAAATTGCAATAGATCATGCATGCTTACGATTATACCAGCCTTTCTCCACATCCATACAACAGCTTGCAGCATAAACCACAATGACATCTCCCTTGAACTGAAAGTCACTTTTTTTTTTTTTTTTTTTTTTTTGGGGGGGGGGGCATGTATGGACAGACACGACATAGCGCTGGGGGAATTAAAAGTCTTTGTGCCTAATAATGAATTATCAGTGTAGCAGCCTGAGAAATTTTTACAGTACAGTCAACCTAATTCATCTTCCTATGTAAGGGAAGAAGTTATTTTAGAATTGACATACTCTTAACACATTTGAAGGCAATTTTTGAAGCAGTCAATATTTAAAGTAGTTTCACATTAATGCAATATACAGGAAAGCCACTCCTAAACCTCCTATCAGAGATTTGACATGTCTAACGTCAGCTAGAGTAGACAGAACGAAGTATGCTAGTTACTCAGTACAACATACCTTTCATATTCTAGGAAGAAATGGCGTATGTTTATACTGTCGCATGCATTAGGCAGTCTAGGTTGCTCTACTGCTGCTAGGGGGCTCTTTTGTCAACAGCGAAGCATTATATTAATCTTTTAATAGTATTTCAACAGCAAAGCATGTAAGCTAGGTCTTGGTAGAGTAGCATCAATAATTTTAACGTGAGTTTTGGAAATTTCTGC
Organism: Falco cherrug; assembly: GCF_023634085.1. Lineage (NCBI taxonomy): Eukaryota > Metazoa > Chordata > Aves > Falconiformes > Falconidae > Falco > Falco cherrug. The sequence goes on along the minus strand of NC_073699.1, from coordinate 91,178,209 downwards.
AGCCACTTGTCTTTACATCCAGGCAAGCAGTCATATGGGCTCTGCAGAGGTGACTTACGTCTCTTCTGTACAAGCACTTTGAACTGTTTCACCACAGGATTGCTATCTCCCAAACTCACTGCTGCAACACTTTCTCTCTCCCTCCCTCCTGTCCCAAAGGATTGCTGAGTGTTTGCTCCTTTTTACACATCCAATCTGTCCACGAAATACTCCGCCATCAGCTGCATGCTGCTCACCAACAATCGAAAATGTGAAGGGAAAGGTTAACTTTAGCAATATGGAAACAGAACAAGCACAAACACATCACCACATCCCCCACTCCCTAAAAAATAAATAAATAAATAAATAAATAAATAAATCTGTCAATTCACTCCCTATAAAACCAATCTTACATCCTGCCTCTGCACTCTGAATACAAGACAGCCAGCGTTCCCTTAAGGGTTTCTCCTCAGACCATGGTTTCTTGACATCATGTGTCCGGTTCAGCAGCAGGATCATCTGAAGGTATTCTCATTCCTGCTACCCCTGCTTCTGCAGTTCATCTCCAGTGTTCCTTTCCCGGACCACCCACAGCTATGAGGTATACTTGTTTGTGGGAACACACAGTTGGTCAAGACCATGAAAATACCCTGCTAGAAAACAGCCTTCTCTTTTGAGATTTTTTAAAGCTACTACTGGTCATTGAATCCTTTTACGGTATACCACCTTACACACATCCTTTCCACCTTGTAATTTCCACACCTGCTGTTTGCAGGTGACTTTCCCCCACACGTACAAAATCACAGATAACAATAGGTCAGGTGGCAACCTCATGAGCCAAATACTGTGATCTAAATCCCCAAACTAACCATAATCACTACAGAGCTTCATTCCACCCTCCCACCATACAAAATTATACCACTGCAATCAGCCTGCAGAAACAATGGTAAATGTGTGGTTTTAAGTGGCAACACTAGAAGACACAGAAGAAGCTTCCATTAACCAGGCATGTAAGCAGGAAAACACTCAGGCAAGAAGTTCTGGAGCTACCTGTCATAGTCATAGATTCATTTGCATGTCAACATCAAAATCACAGTCTTCTACAGTTGAAGTAATTGAAGATCTGGGAACAAACTCAAAAAAAAGGTAACAACCAGTTGCATATAACATACCCAAACTATGTGGGCTAAATCTGAATCTTTCCACTGCCAAAACACCACTTAGGGTATGCACGAAGCACATCCTAGTCTCCAAACTACAGCTAGGGAAACTCCCAAGTACTTCCTACAAAAGACATTTCAGATTAAAATGACTTCTCTATAAAAGAGCATCACAAAACCTACAAGAAATAGTGTTTCAAAAAGTAAGGAATCAACCACAAGTCTTCATTATATCATAGCTTGTATGTATTTGGAAAAACTTGTTCAACAAGATGTTTGCCTATGAAACAAGGCATCACTGAATGTAGCAGCATTAAAGCTAGCACATTCCAGACCTCAATTCCAATGCAGGTCTCTATTCCTTAGCAACAAAAGTCTCCGTATTACTCTTTTCAAACAAACAACCCTCCCAGCTGATACACCACACCACTGCTTGCCGATTTAAATGTGTCAAACCATTCTCTGAAGTAGAAAGGCTGCTGAGCTGAGAGGCCATTCTGATTAAGTGAATAGCAATGCAGAAAGTTACGTTACATGAATGTGCTAAAAAGAGGCTCATGCCCTGCTTTTTGAATGCTCTGCAGGCTCCATGCCCATAGGTTTAGTGCCCTGACAAATGCTATGCCAGAAAAGCGTGCTATTGTATTATCTGGCTAGGAGAAAAAACTACAGCAGCTAGTAAAGTCACTGAAAAGTAAGGCTGTGGAAGCTGAAAACAGATAGCTCACAGCAGTCTGATACCATTTAGCTTTTTCGGTTAAGTATCTTATATTTAAACTTCAGTTCACAGTGGATTAATAAACCCACAGATTAATAGATAAAGTTTGTATTGTCCACATAAGAAGGATATAAAGTAAGAGGAGAGTCTTGTGTGGATATTCCTGCCTAGGCAACATGTGTCCTGGTGGGGTTATTTTTATGCTGCTGTAAACAGACACATTCCATTCCACCTGCGGGGTCAGCAGTGCACCTCCACACTCCCCTGTCCATTTGTTTCTCTTCTAAATTTGCTCCAAGTTGGCTTTTGTTTTAAATACCTTGCGAAGAGCTTACTGGCTTCAGCACAGAAACTGACGAGAGGAAAGAACAGCAGTTGGATTTCATTGTGTTGCAGCCTCCAAAGTGATAGACACCTTACACTGTAGGTTGGCATTGGGGCTTTTGGTTTGGTTGGTTTTGTTGCGTTCTTTTGGGTTTAGAATTTATTTAAGTCATCTAGGGGCAAACTACGCAGTCTGCAATTAGCTCAAGGTTCAAGAGAAGGAACAGTGGCAAGTTTGCTACATGTGTTTGAGTCCAGCCTCCTAACTGGAGACATTATGCTGGGGGGAGGGTGTGATACTGCGTGATCCTCTAACAAGGGAAGAAGGCAGGCTATCAAAGAACAGAAAAACAACAGCAAAAATATTAAAATTCCTTATTTTTTCTGTAACCCCAAAACGGTTTCCTTATTCTTACCTGAGTGGTGATAGCTGTTGTCATGAAAACTAAGTACAGATGAAGCTTTGAGGACTTCCTCTGTTGGTATACTCACCTCAGTGTTCACTATTCCGCATCAATAAGTTTATAGAACCTTTTAAAAGATACAAGTAAGTTTCTAGAGTTTCTAGAGTTTTGAATGTTATATATAAATAAACAAATGCAAGTGTTATTCCAATTCATCATGTTTACTGCCTTTTAGGGGGAAAAAAAAACCAAAACAAAAACCACAAAAAACAAACAACATCTGGAACAAGTGTTCCCCCTCTTCCATACAGGCTGCAAACCCACAATATCTGACAAGGTATCCTTGAAAACCCAAATGAAGGCTTGCTCTTTCATTTAACTCCTTTGTCAAATTGCTGCGATTACAAGAAAAAGTCACTGAATTCAGGTAAAATTTTAAGATTGTCCTCCAACTCAATGACAAGGTGTCAAAAAAATTTAAATAAAAAAATATTAAGAAACATTAAATCAACTATCTGCAGAAAAGCCTGGCTGTCATCCATACTAGCATACCTCAAGCATGTTACTCCCTTACGCCACCACTCACAAAATTCTTAAAATAAAAATATCACTTCTCCGTTTGCAATTTATTGGTTGAGCCCCCAGGCTGCTCACTCTCGAAGTTCTCCTTTGAGCTCTAGAATTAACTCGAAGAGTCAGATGGAACAGCCACAGCTTCCTACTGGTATATCCCATTCTTGGTTAAGCTCACTTTGTTAACGTTTAGCCTAGTGCCAACAGCACAACACACCAGAGGTAGTTTTACAGTTGCAGTTAGTCTTGGGCTAATTATACTCCTGTAGCTTCTTCCAAAGGGCACTGACTTATCTACAGAAAACAGAGTGAAGAAAAGCAAAACTATTGTAGCGGGCTTAGCAGCACTTTCCCCGCCAGAGACTCGGGTATCTGCCCACACTGAAGGCCTACAGCAATGACTACAACACCCTTTCCACCCTGCAGCAATCCTGCTTCAGGAGAGCAACAGCACCCTCCTATTCTGCAAGATGGAGGTGAACCTAATTTGGTACTTTCCCAGAAGACAATATCCCTCAAAAAAATCCTTCTCACGTGACCACATATTTGTTCACGGTTTATACCCCCTGCCCTCCAATCCTAAGGTATGAGGATAAGAAATAAAAGAAACCCACAAAACTACCAAGGCTGTGAGATTCACGGGTTTGTTAGCTATGACCCTCGCTTGTTCTTGGTGCTAAGCTGCTACCTACAATATTTGTAGCGTATTTTGGACAACTAGAGTGTTTGAAACCGCCTTCTTTCTTCCATCAGTCACCAAGGAGAGACAATGCAACTAGAACATAGAACACAAGACACAGCAGCGGCAGGGCTGCAAGGTTACACACAGCAGCCTGCTCTACCCACCAGGCAGTGGAACAAGAAAAGGTGTTTCTCCCAGAAGCAATAAAACATGGAGCAGGTACTTCTCAGTCATTTCAGAGCTGGAAATAACTACCTTACTGTATCTACACTAAAATAGTTCCACCAGCTAGAAAGTAAGTTCTTCTTCAAAGACGAATTTATCACCTTCGCCCTTCAACACCAGTGAAATCTGTCCTGGAACCTTACTTATTCCCACTAGTTTTGGAATGAGAGTAGAGCCTAGGATGCAGAAAAATTACATCAAATTAAGATGAGAGGCTGACAGAACTTTACTTCCCATGTATTCTTCGTCTCATCTCTCAAGCATCAAATCCAAACAAGGAAGGCAGTCACATTCAAGACAGCCTGCACAAACCAGTTCCCAGCACTGCTTTAAATGCAACCAGTAGCATTGACATTCACATTTGGGGGAAGGGAAATAAGAGTCACAAGGATATACTGTAAGAAGTCTGTCATCTTTAAGATACTGATAGATGCTATTCCTGGAGGCAGACCTTGGATTCCTTAGTTTGAGACATCATCAATTCACAATCACCTTGGCCCTGAGGACTATAAAGGCTGCAACTTCACCTCCCATCAGAAGCGTGTGCATACCGTAATCACATAAAGAGAGAGAAACATCATGATTGACCTACAAACCTACAGAAAAACAAATGACACTAATTACTCTGGCCACAGTGAACAGTTACCTTCTTTGCTAAAAGAAAACAGACTTTGGCTGTTAAGAGCGCAATGCATTCAGAGCAGGCAGGCTTTACTCCTCTGAAGTTCACAACGTCTGCACCTACAGCAAGTGGTTCTGTAGAACTAGGTATATTGTAAGTTACAGATGACAAATATTAGCATCGCTTTTAGAATAAATAAATTCAACAAGAAAATTACCTTAAGACATTTCAACAGCAATTAGACAACATTCCAGTGACTCATGTTATTATAGTAAACCACAGGACACCAGTGTTCCACCATTAGAAAAGCAATAACAATGCGCAGCCACCACAAGAGGGACAACTGTGATTCAGATGTAGGCTCCTTAAAAGAAAGGAGGCTCCAGGGGAATCACCATGTCCTACAGAGCACTGGTACTTCCAGGTTCACTGCTGGTAACGTGGGAGGTAGGCGGCAAGCCAAGAGGGAGGAAAAACTCAATTTCTCATCCTTTCACACAGAAAATTGATCAACCTCTCTGTTAAAGTAGGTTCTTTAGAAGCGTCCTTGCCACTAAGCAGCCATTTGTAAAAGAGGCAGGGGAGAAGGTATTTATTTTTCAAATTTCAGAGAACGAGGGAATGGAGAAAGGGTTGAAGGAGAGCTACACAAATAAACAATTGCTTTTCATCACACCAGGAAGTGCACGAGGACAACTTGTAAGTGGTATAATCACTGCTTCTGCTTCTCATAAAGGATTAGTTTTTCTAATTACTGCAAATATTTTTATTGCCACAGCTCACACTGAAGAGTAAACAAAGCTGGGGAAACAGCTCTCACAGTCCAAAGGACAGAAGGAGCATATCTTGCAGTGCAGTCATTTCACACTGGCAAGGAAGTCACTGGCCTCGTGAGTTAGCCCAGCCCTCGCTCCCAGTCCTCCTCCAGCTCTCCCTCTAACAGACTGAGAGGCTATGGCTTGGCTCTTAATGCCACACGTGATTTCGCTCCACTCTTTCCAAGCTGAGCTCCTCCATAACCAATTGCAACACTACTCCTGCCCTTCTCTCCTGCTCCGCTGCATCTCACCATAGCTTCCCATTTCTTCCCATTAACACACACTTAATCAAGACCAGAAACCAAAGCAGCCGCCTAATAAATGCACCTGCTCCCTGCATTTACCACTCTGCTTGTTTATGCTTGCTTGAACTACCTAGGTTTTGTCTTGCATATACACAGATCTCAAGCGTAGGAATGAATATTTTGTACAATGCTTAACATTGCGGGAACCCAATTCCAATTACTCATAAACACTTCTGTAGCATATGTTATTAAATGTCAGCTTGCATATGTACCGATTTTACTGCTATTAACAGTTCAGCAGAAACAACATTCCTGACTCCAGCTATTGAAAAAGCCAGCTTGGACTTCAAAGCTTAAACCCCCTCCCCCCCCCAAATAACAAAAAAACCCAACAGAGAAATAAAAAGGAAAAAAACCAAAAAGCAAAACCCACCACCCACAAAAAACCTCTACCACCATATATATATATATATAAAAAAGACACACACCTTTTCTCCTTCAAAAAATTAATACACTTGCTCTGAAGGTTCTTCCACCTCACTTCCATCTTACAGCCATTGCTTATTTCAATGTTATTGAAGCAGAAGAAATTAAAAGGGCAGCGGTAGGGGGGTGGACCAGGAAAGCTCTGCAGCACTGGAGGAAAGCCATGCTTTTACCCGAGTGAACCAGGTATTTAAGACCTCCCAGGCTGAAAGAATTAAGTCTCCAAACACGCTGTTCTAAGGAGATGGTAAAATAAGCCCAGTCACACCAAATCAACATGTTTTTAATCAAAACAGATGTAAACTAATTCCTCTAGAAACACTGATCTTTTGCAATTGTAGTTGAAAACAGTAATTCTACTGAAGTAAGACTTCCAACAGTTTTTTGATAGACAGTTTCTCCATAGCGTGTAGTAAAACAGTAACAAATCAACTGGTCAGCTGGCCAACAAAGATGCAGAAAACCCGAGGTGAGCAAGTCTGCCTAGTGAGGGCCAGCAGGGATGGTTCCAGTGGCTATAATAAAGAGAAGTCAGAGGGAGCAGCAAGTAACTAAAAGGACTTGTTATCAATATACAGTCAAATGGATTAGCTGCAGAGGATGAAACCATATGCTTGTCAATGCATAAAATGCAAATGTTCATGCAGGTTCCGGAGACAAACCAGCTGACCTCTCTGATGGGCATCAGAGTCCAGTGCACCAAGGACAACCATAATGCATCTGGTTAACTTGCAGGTTACCTTCCCTGCAGCTACTACCACTACCTTAGTTGGTAACTGTCAGTCACCTGGGTGATGTTTCTAGTGGAACATCACTATAAATCCACAAACAGATGTAAGGAAAGTCATCTCTTAAACACCTGAAGAGAGTTCAGCCAAAAAGAGATGTGGTGCCAATGGAAGATCTAATCAGGTGGAGGCTATGAGGGAGGGATTATATTTGTTTCTAGCAGGGTAAGTTTACAAGGAGTTGAAAAAAGTAATTCTGCAAAAGTAACAGACCTTAGCTTCCAGAAAACTGTTTAACAGGCCTAGATGAAATCCAGATCTTTCTGGCTAAGGAGGCATGGGCCAGCCATCACCCAGCATATGGATTATTTTTAAGCTATGTAATTCAGAAAGACCTCGATTTACTTCTAGACAGATGGAGAAAAACAGCCCCATGCAGAATGTGCTTGCGGTGGGTAACCTCACAGCCACATGACAGTCTTGACAACAGGTCAGACTTGACATCCCTATATAACAATTTTAAGCATATGAGTCCAGTCTGTTTTCCCACCTGAATCAGAAAAGCTCCATGCTGCTAGGTCAAAGGGGCTGACTTTATCCTTGAGAATATAAATAGACAATAGCAAATAGGATTAAAAGTGTTGTATTACTAGCTCAACTGCTACTGAAATACTATGGCCAGGTCTGAAATCCACAGCTCAAAAACTGAAAGGAAATCTGATTCAAGAAAAAAAAAAAAAAAGAATGAAGATCCACCTTTAAGTGACACTCATGAACAGTTTGATCTATTTATCCTATTAAAAGGCAAAAAGGACAACTCAGTCTTCAGGTCTCCTCTATGCTAGATGAAAAATTCAAGAACTGTCTTTGCATCTGGAAAATATGTAACAATATATAGTGATGGAAGTTGAAATTATGCAATTTTAGACTAGAAGACAAAGCAAAATATGTGCTTTCTTGATGGTGAAATTACTTAAAATCCCCCAAAGAATCCTACAGAAGGCAGAAATATATTTTCCACACACATGCTCACACACACTGGAGTTTTGATTGGGTACTAGGAACTTTTCCAAAAGAAAGTCTTTCCAAACAAAACTTCATGTGAAGAATTAGTAGAGCTTAAACAAGAAGTTAGACTAGTTCATAGCAAGTTGCTTCTACCATGCAGTCAGTTGATCATTTGTTCTGCCAGTCTCATGGCAGAGAACCCTGCTTATTAGCAGGGAGCTGAAAATATATCATATTGCTTAAAGCAAATGCGGTGTTCAAGTCCAGTTGCTATGCAGATCTTCAAAGGCTGGGGTCTCAAAAGAACCATCTCAACCTAAAAGTCATTATCAACCAAAGCAACAGTTTGTTACAAGGATTTCCAACACAGATGCTAAAAAGATTCACTGTACAGAGAAGTGCATTTTCCCTGATGTGTAATGCCTTAACACCAAAGCATCTGATTGTTCTAACAACTTTAAAAGTACGAGAATCCAGATGTGCTTTGCTAATAAACATTTCCTTTCAGGAATCTACACCATTAGAAACTGTAATGACAACAGTAGCAAGATATCACTTCAAGCAGCTGAAAGGAACCAATCTAGGAGGTAATTCTGAAATCTGGACATAGTTTATGGTATCTGTCCTACCTACACGGTCAATTCTGATTTCGTACTTCAAAAATTTTCCCCCTACACTCAGATTTGAACTTCATACTCGACATAAATAATAAGCTGATACCAATTTTTAATGTTTCCACCTTTCAGTTAAAAAAAAAAAATATGCAGATTAAAACCTTTGTGGACAAGATAACACACAGGTATGTTGTTAGAATTTAAAAGACTTAATCTCCTTATCAACCTTCTTATCTAAGCAGCATACAGTGCCCTTTCTGTTTCTTGCTGCAGCAAGCAAAAGATAGATAGCAGTATTGCTTCTGCTTTCATACCAGACTGGACTGCTGCAGGAACAAATCCAGCCCCTTCCATGTATTACTAAAGCAGCGTTTTCTTTTATTTTTTCAAGTGAAGGACATTGCAGGGGAGCAGGATGCCACACAGATTCCTTTTTGTTTTTTGAGAATCTGAATTACAAAAGGAAAAATGACCTTAGCAAGCAGAGAAAAACAGAGCAGGAGAGCCAGGTAACCCAGACAATGTACTATTAGTGTTGAAGCTGCCATGAGCCATCACAGAACATTCCAGGTAACAATTAATTCAAAGTTAGTGTATTGCCTTCCATTACCATCACAGAACTTGCATTCAGTCTCCTCTCCTCACATGAAGTACATTGTAAGTAAAAGCATACAAGAATGTCAGGAACCTATAGGAAACCCAAAACAGCTCAAGGGAAGTCTTGCACGTTTCCACTGGTTTTCTGAAGCTAAGGAACACCGCTCTGTGCCACAGGGACTAAACTCCATTGATTTACTTTACATGGATAGGCCATTCTTGAAAACTGCTGTGATTGTGAAAGGAAGGTCAACAGGATTTAGAAGGATGTACTTTCTAACTGCAGAATCCCAGAGAATTAAGTGACTTTAAATGAATTACTGCAGACTAGCTCAGAACCCTTCTGATCTCTTTAGAGAAGCAAAAAAAGGAGAAAGCCACATGCTAGTAAGATATGATTAAAGTTATTTTACTACTCTTAGGCACTGCGCTCTCACCACATTGCTGATGCCCCCTCTGTTCTCAACAGCTCTCATCTAAGCCATCTGCTTCTACTGTTTCTACGTACTTATTTTGCTTGTAACACCTAGGAATCCTCATCATAGCCAAGGAACCCACTATGCTAGGTGACATCTAAATACAGGCAGCAAACTTCCACCCACAAAACCAAAAAAACCCAAGGCACATGTGCACACACAAAACACAAGCCTGTCCCAAACAGCTTACTTGTACCAAGGCCACCTCTTCTGCCTCCATGTTCCTGTAAAGAACATGACGAACTTGGATCCTCATGTATTACACAACTAACAAATTAATTGTCAAAGTGAATCTAGTTTGTAGTTACTGTTCTTATACCCTCTAACCTCAGTCATACTCCAAATGCACTCTAAGAAATCCAGAGGGGAAGGGAAGCACACATCCCATTTCACGCTTTCCACTATATTACATACAAGTGTCCACCTTTTAAAAGTTCGCAGAAAACAAGACTTTTCCCCAACAACTACAACTTCCTGAATTTGCTAAACAAGACATCTGGGCACAAGTAAATTGCCTTTCTTAAGATCTGGCAGTTGGATTCATATTAGGAATATACTGTGAAGCCGGCATGGACTACTGTCTGTCATCTGTTATTTGTTTCCCTGAAAATTTTTGAAAACATTCATTTTAATTTCTGGTCAGAGCAATGTAATGAAAATTGCCAAAGCAGCAGCCACTCAAAAGAAGTTCTAGATCAACTCTGTCAATACTAAGAGCAACTGAAAAGGAAAAGCTTTCTACTACCCTGATGTCAGGAGGACTCAATACACAAAGAATTAGTAAAATAGTAAAGCTTGTCTCACCATGCCTTGCATGTGGCATACGGTTCCTTCCATTCACGAGCATTCTAGCCGTCATCTCCCGTTACTCAGCCATCTGACTGTGCTGTGTGCTCAATGAGAGCTCACAAGCTGAAGCTTGTTCACAAGCTTTGCTAAGCATCAACAGAACTCACTGGACTTGCAAACATAACCATGAACTCTCAAATTTAAAAAGTCACACACTACATTGCGTAGACTTAACACGCTGAGGCTGCATTGGTCAGGACTTCAAAATTCTTGCAATTATCAGCTAAAACTTAAAGCAAGTCCAAAAGGGACAGATTAGAAAAGAAAGGCTGCACCGCAAGGGTCTTGCACTCTACAAAAGACTCTTTTTCTATTCACACCTCTGAAAGAGACTGTTTACTTGTGTAAAGCACTAACCTCAGAAAAGGGGGATCTTGCTCCAGAAAGGAGACAATTATTTTGTCATCTTCTAGTTAGCAGCCTCTGCCTTATTTCCTCCTCAGATGCACTGAACACCTCATTTCTCCAGTATCACATTAACTGTCTCACATGCTACCAATTACCACCATGAGACAAGTATCATCATCATCATTCCGCAGATGGTTAAGATGAGAGACAGCCTTGCCTCAGGCCACAATGAGTCAGTGGTTAGAAGCAGGATCTCATCATCTCTCATTCCTCAGCTCCTGCCTTCAGACAGCAAAGTTTTACTACTCCCACTGTCTTAAGAATTGGTATCTTGACTTGCTAAAGTGCATCTAATTAAAAAGAAAGATCTAGAAAGCAAGAAACAAACAACTGCAAAAAACTGTGGTGTAACTCACTCCATAAGTGAATATAAAAGAATATAAAAGAATTTGTTCCTATGACGGTAACTACAAAGCCAATCTCTTGCCTGCAGTCCCAGCTCTAGTTGTCACCATAGCTATAACTTCTATCACAAACAAAGCATCAACTCAACAAACTGTCCCCTTGACATTACAAGCCTGATTTGTGCACAGAATATCTGCTATGCTGCCTGCAAAATGTGGACAATCACAATGCACATGCCCCCACAAAAAAATCAGTATTAGCTTCCCTTTCATTTTTCCAAGTGCTGACTGCAACATCATTATTTTTAGTATAACTTATGTAATAATTGGATGAAACTTGGGCTTTGAAACTGTGTCCTGAAATGGACTCAGTGGCAGCAATGGTTTCTTTCTGGTGACAGTTTCCATGCAAGTGCTTCTGCACTTTGTGCACCTCTAACTCATTTGCAGTGGAGAGACTGAAGAACAAAGCAGCAAAGTCTACCTCTAGACAACACTGCACATTTAAAATGAAGTTTCCTTTTTAAAAATGTAAAACATGCTGTTATTGAAAAAATGCTTTCAACTCCTCGAAGATGACACTCCAACACACATTGATAGCAACTGCTTTGCATATGACTGGGTTGACAAGGCTTGCAGTACTGATGTAACACTAGAGCTTTTACCAACTGATTTACAGCTTTGATGTGGCTCATCAGACTTTATAAGCTACCCTGACACAGTGCAATGTCTCTGCTGACAGAAATAGCAAGAGTCCCTTCAGCTGAAAACTTCGGCTGGTCCGCTTTAAGCTGCAATCTCCATGGTAGGATTTCCTCATCAGCATCAGACTGTTCTGCTGGCAGCAATCGAAGGAGTGCTTAAAGGGGCTATCATACACAGTATTTAAACCAGTGCACACTGGACTGCTTCCCTCTTGAAATGACAGGTTGAAAATAAGTAAAAATTGCTTTTATTGTCTCCAGAATAAGAGGAAAGGTTTTATCTATTTTCCTCATCAAGCAAAAATACTGCAACTTAGATGAGACAAATGACAAGCTAAATTAAAAGAGCATTCAATACTGCCTCCTCAAATACTTAACGGATGCTTTCATAGTCTGTGCAGCTCCTGGGCTATGGGAATTGTGTACATTTAGTGCAAGCAGAGGAAAAGAAAAAAAACCCAAACAAAACGAGAGGTGGCAACTCTCAGCAATTTGTACGCTTAGGCATATTTTTCCTTTCATCCTTCCTGTCTGTTCTCTTCCATACCCTTCACTGCACTTTGCCAGCTTTCTAGAGTCCCAGCTGCTATGAGAGAAACAGCAGAAGTTACCCTAGTCTTCCAGCTATGACTATCAACCTTTGTTTTCCCCATCTGCTAGCAGTACACCACCCTGCACACGAAAGAACGTTGATAGTCTTAGAGAACCGAGTTTGACTTGAGACTCCTGCTACTTCTCTAACATAGAAGTTTGTTATTTGCAACAACGAAGTCATGTGTCTGTAAGCAAGTAAGCTACACAAAAAGTCAGCTGCATTGCTCCAGTACTGACTGGCCTTTATATACAATCTATTAAGGTTTTCCTTCATTAAAAGCTATCCTACAAGATACAGCAGACATACCTGCCACGTTTTCCCAGAGGGCTGACGGCATTAAGGAATTTGTTTCTTCCCCTCATCTTTGCCCCTGATGATGTATCACTCACAACTTGAGACTGCAAGCACATACGTGCAGAGAAGCACATCTCCTCCTACTTGCCAAAAAGCCAACCCAGCCCTGCACAGAAAGCCAGTGGGGTAATGGTAATCAGCCCGCTCCTCACCAAGAGGGATTTCTGTAGAAGGCATTGAAGCTTTGCTACTTCAGGATTCCAGATAAAAACTACTCTAAGAGGGATGTGGGCCAATGAAGAGGAAACTCCACAGATTCACAAATACCACTCCTAGTTACCTCACACTGTCCCCTTAAAAAGGCTGGTGACCATTCCAAGTGTGCCTGCCACATGCTAGTGCCCAGTTTTATAATTACGAAAATCTATGTGCTATATTACTTTAAAAGCAAGTAGGTGATATTCAGACTGAAGCCTTTTACAGAAGGCTGAAAAAGGTTTCCTGCTAACCGATTTCATTACTGGGGGGGGGGGGGTAAGATCTGTCACCCAATCAAGCAATCCAGATGGATTACCAGAGGACAGAAACCTCTATTAAAAGTTAATATTAGAAATGTCAACTAGAGACCCACTATTAAATAATTCAAAGCAAGAAAAGGTCTCTGTCACCTCATCACCTGCTTTGAGCAATCCTTTGGCAAGATGTAACAATCAGTTCCAGCAAGAGATGGCTAGGCTGAACACAGAACGAAGAGTCATATAGAAAATAAATTTAAAAAAAAAAAAAAAAAAAAAAAAAGGGGGGGGGTTGGGGGTGTGGAAAAAAAGGGGAGAGAATCTTAGCTGCACAAGACCTATGAACTCTACGGCTTGATCAAGAGGAAATGATCTTTAGCTACCATATCTGAAAAACTCCATGTACAAATGGAAGAGGACTAGCAAACAGCACAATCATCTACCTTCACAGTGTTCCTCCGCCTTAGCAAAGACATTCAAAGTTTTAGAAATGATAAGTTAATGTATTTTTTTGGACAAAAGCAGAATTTGCTTAGAACAAGGAAGCAAGCTCTGGCATATCTGCACCATCCCTTCTGTCTATAAATAAAATAGACTTGATATTCCTTTCACTTTTATGATTATAAGAATCTATTTAAGTCACAACATTTTCAGGGTTATTCTTTCAACTTTTCAAGCCTGGTCAGATCATTATAATTTTTTTTTTCCTTCTGAGTATCAGCAGTCTACCCAGTATGTAACAGAAACCAAACCAAGAAACAGCTTAAGAATTTGCCCAATGTTGGCTTAGTTACATTGTCAAGTTCAGTAAAATCTGGTCTTCATATTGTGTCATAACAAAAGCTGAAGTAACTTCGATACGGAATGAAAATTCATCTTAAAACTAACAACAGGGAGCAAATGAGGAGGAATTCTCTCAGACTTTCTCTACTTCCTGCTAAAGATTTTGCTGAGACCCATCCAAGTTTCTCTCACCCTCCTCATAAAACACAATCTTGAGGATACTGCTTAACAGTCAAGACATCAATTGCTGGCAAAGCTTCATCTTGTACGAAAGAAACCACTATCCCAGCAGCTCATGGTACTAATGAGTTCTTTAAGAACATTCAGATGTGGGTTTACAATTAAATTTAAAAACCTGTCATCAGGCTTCGCAAGCCTAAATAGGAAAGGTACCAATTATTAGAATTCCCCATTATTCTGTATACTGCTAACTTAGCAAGAGCACGCAATAGTAGGAATTCCCAGGGACATCGAATACCATTCTTTTCTCACAAGAGCTGCAGAGAAGCTGAAAGGAGTGGTTTTTCCCTGCATTCCTTCTCTTTTCCATGGTGTCACGACTCAATTTCTCAAAGCAATTCTACTCCATTTTTTTAAATTATAGCAGCTACATCTGAAGCAAAACCACACAATTATTTAACCAAAACAGAGCCATATAATCTGTTCGTTTTGCGTGCCATGGAGAGTGAAATTATGTTCTGAAGTGTAATCCACTCTGTGGTTAAGGCACTAGTATTTTTCCAAGTTTGTGTACAAAGAAAATTATTTCTGGAAGTTTGGCCGAGTACTACACTGTAAACAACACAGAAAAATCACACTGTACGTTCATCAGGCCCACCACTCAGAGGGCTAGAATCAGCTGCTCTGTGTCTGAGCTGTTAAATTTGTTTGAAAGATTTGAGACAGCAAGACAATTCCTTTTCTTCCCTCCAAATCTCAAGACACTTTCACAGTCTAAAAACCACTACAGGAGATTCTTTAGATATAAATGAAGGTCTCAATTTGAAACTTCAGCAGCAATAAAAACCCAAGAATACCCTAGCTGAAACAGCCTGAATTACGAAAAAAATATTCTTAGAAGTTCATGCATCTGAAGCCTGAATCTGACTTACTTTTTATTTTTTTATGTAAAGAAAACTACACTTAAATTCCAGCCTTTAATAATAAATACCAGGGGAGCCTCTCCCACAATAAACACATCAAGCTCACTCATTCTGTAAGGCTGCATTAAGTATTTGGCCAGAAATCACGCAGCAACTCCTCCTCTTGTTTTAGGATGAAACATCCGTTACTCCACGAAGCCCAACAGCTGTGGCATGAGAAGAGTTTATCAGTGGCACACCATTTGAAGCCTGCATGAAGCATAAGTAATTTCCTAAACCTAAAATATGCATGAGAGTTAATGAGATTCCAATCTGGGCAAAACACACCACTGAAGACATTTCATTACAGGAAACTGGTTACACCTCAAAGACTTTGCTGAACACACAAGTAAAGATGAAAATAAAGGAATAGGACCATATACATTTGGGAAATTAAGATCTACAAGCTGCCAAACAGTCCAGCAATGGAACCCAGCCACAGAAATATATGTCTAAAAAGCCTCTGATTTACAGGCAACACCAAGATGGGTTTCTCATTCCCTTCTGCAAGCAAGTCAAACTTGTAACCCCCAATATTGCCTTTGAAAAGTTGACTTGGTTTGTTTTTTTTAAAGGAAGATTATATCCTTGTTTTCACTCGCATCCTATACAAAAGCAGCACTTTTCAAATCCTATACGTAGTTGGAAAAATCCTCTTAGTAATTCAGGGGGGCCAGAAGCTCAACGTTTCACACAGCTGCTATCTTCCAAGGATGCAGTTTCCAAACTACATTTCCTCAAGTATGTGTACAGTAAGATTTTCATTTGCTTGAAAAGTGGTACAGGAGTTTGAAGCTTTTTTGCTGAAAGAGTAAAATACACACCATCTGGCAAATTTTTATTTCCCAAGAATACAGAAGTGCTAAAGCTGTTAACACTCCTCCCCTCACCATACACACATACAGCCCTACCTCTTCCACAGGAACAAAATTTAGTTCCCTTAATCATTCCAAAAAGTAGTTTAAATATTTTTCTTGAGGTTTCCTAAAAATAATTCAGAATAAAACAGACACACTGTATGGAAAACAAAAGCCCAAACAGTTTGGCTACCTTACCAGCAACTACACCATTCTCTTATAGTGGAAAGCTGTCTGACAAACAAATGCAGGATCAGCACCGGTTTTGACTGTATTGTACAAGCCATAAAATGGAAAAGTTTTAGTCTTTTAACTGCTTCAAAGACGTCCCTTTTTTTTTTTCCCGCTGCCTTAGCTATTTGCTGCAGAGTATGTAAATCCAGGCACTGTGGTCTGTGTTCTATTAAAAAAGCCTTCTCCATTTCTTTTTTTTTAATTTACAGGATGAAATCAATCAAAACAGAAAAAAGTACTTATGAATCACACACCCTAAAGAGAGGGTCAGCCTTTAATTACCTAAAATAAAAGCAGAAGCATCTTTAGAGACAGCAACTGCAGCTCATATACACCAGTACCACTATGGATATCTCAGCTGCCTCCTACAGGAGAGATCAGAACAGAAACTGCCCTAATGTGACACCCTTGGCTCCTCTTGGAAGGGACTTCAAACAACTCAACAGTGCCAGCCCATGGGAAGGGAAAAGACCTTGTCCAGCACCGTGTCCCAGTGCTCTCCATCACAGTGCTCAGTGACAAGGAGAACACTGCAGTGCCTGTTCCTGTCAGCACCCTCATATGACAACAATGATGCTTCCCTGCATTTGGATGTCCAGAGAAAGTAGGGACCCATGTATGAAAAATGAGCCACTGTCCCTGTCAATCCTTGCATTTCCCCTGTCTGAGAAGGAAGGCAGAACAAAATATTCCGACAAAGCAGAGGACTGGCTTGAGGGTCTATGATCACCCATCAAAACAGTCTGGTTTTGTAAGCTTTCAAATCCCCTACTAGTGGAGACCTTTCTTTGCTACAATTGCATCCATTCCTCAGCAAATAGAGTTTCCAACCCTATGGTCAATAACTTTTTCTCAGGATAACTAATCAGCACTTCAGTACTGCTGTGATTAGAGACCACAGCCAGGGACTGCACTTGCAGTGTTTTCACCCTGTCACAAAGCAGTCTGACAAGGAAGATGTTATTTACTTTCAGAAACATTTCAGGATGGAAAAAAAACCCCAAACAAACCAAGAAAACCCACCAAACCAACAACCAGCCAACCAAACTAACAAAAAAAAAAAAAAAAAAAAAAAAAAAAAGAAGCCTACTCAACATCCCACCACAACAAACTGCTTTTACCTCTAAATTAGCTGCTAGATTGCCAAAGCTTGCAAACAATCAACACCAAAAACCTAAGCAGTAAGGTTAGATACTCCCAGCAACCAAGCATCATTTTAGAATTGGATCCACAGCTTAACTTGACCATCCCAGATTGGTGAGCAAGATCCAGGTTGTCAGCTGCAGAGTCTGAAGCCCAAGCCCTCTCTCCCTCAAACAGACAAACACTTGGAAGCTGTGACAGTCTCAGGAAGCTGGGCTACTTGCTGTAAAAACGTTGCTTAGTAGACTACACATAATCTTTTGGGAGGCATGATGAAATATTCATTTCTGGTCTGTGCAAGGCATCCGTCATGCCATATGGACGCTCGTTAGTTCTCACGCAGAGTAACAGCTACGGAAAAAAACAGCACTGGAATGAAGAAACCCAAATTCCCAGCTATTACATAGCTGTTGTGAATGCTATCAAGAACCACTTCTCCCCCCTGCCTCCTCCCCCCCCCCCCATCTTTCAACTCAAAGTTCTACACAAACAAATGCCCAAGACTTAAGGTAACAAAGGCATGTATGTACTGAACACCTTGAGTGCTTCTGGGAAGACAGATCCATCATATTGTTGCACAAAATTACTGAGAAAATAGTCACTAGCAGCACTCATTGAAGATCAGGAGCCCAAAGTCTTGATGCTCAACTATCCTGATGCAGAACTCTTCCAGATGACAGCGCACATCAATAAGGAAGACACAGGAACAGAATAATAAGGAACACATAGAACAGAATCATTCAGACAGGAAAACAAAGTCAGTCCCAGGCCACTGTAGGAGTTAAAATACAGCTTTCTTACAGGCATGTTACATGCTCCTTTCATCCCCACACACCTCCTCAAAACCAACAACAAAACACACACTTGCATGAGGTCCAATTACATGAAGGTCTCTGCTAGACAAGTTGAGAAGAGTAGACTGGAATAAACATGTATGACACTATTCTGCATGAAATGACAACACAAGCTCTCTCTACAGCCTGGATGACTGTTGTCCCTGAAAGCAGCAGAAAATGGCTTACTTTAAGAACTCAAGTGTCCTCTTTCACCCCAGATAATTACAGAACACAGCAGACATTCATTGGGGAGAGCACAGTACAATAGCTGTTTGTTACTATCAGTGTTACAATCTAGCATTTATCTAAGCCTATCACACACAGAAGACACAGCACAAAAATGCTCAAGACAGAACTCAAAGTACTACCCATAAAAAATTACAGGCAAAAACCCCCCAAGCATCAGGACTGAGGCTCTGCCCACAACTTCACACAATTTAACCACCCAGGAATCTATCTATTGAGCACATATTTAGCCGAGCTTCATCTAAGAAGCGTTAGGTCAGAGAATAAGCAGCATGAAAATATTTAAATCATTGTAATCTACTGCTAGTAACAAAAGTTGCATCTTACACAGCAGAGCCACAGGCTTGGTAGAGAGTACCCATACATGTTTATTGTTAGAAACAAGGTTTTGTTATGAACTTGGAAAATCTGTATTTACACAAGAATCTTTTTTTCTGCTCAGGTACCTCACAAATTCCTCCACATTGAAGCCTAATCTCAAATTTAAAAGACCATTAAGTGTTACCTTCCCACATCCTTCCTAGGTGAGAAGTTCAGATTCCTTTACTCCCTATGCATCCTCCAGCAGTGCCAATTCAGACTTTCCTAAATCAGACTTCATGCGCTCACACAAATCTTGTTCCAACATCCACTTTATTCTAAAAACACCACCAGATTCACTCACAGTGGAGTTCAAATTGAGAAAACTTATCTGACGCTAGCAGACAGGATTTTAGAAAGCATCAGACTCAATGTTCTAATACAGCATGTAGCCTTTTAAAAGCTACCTTGTTTTCATGAAGAACAAGATTAAAAAGTGCTTGTTACACCTGGTATGAGCTGCCAGTGCCCTCATTACTTGCATGCCTAGGCTTCTGTCTAACAGCAGTCTAACAGCACTGAGATACTGCATGGGAAATATGAAAAAGTGGCATCTATCCCATGCTACAGAGATTCCTGTCCCATCTTCAGAGGACAACAGAAGCAACAGGATTTCAGAACTATCTACTCTATACATTCCTGGGTAACCTCCCACCCAGAGACAGTAAGAAACATAAATAACATCAACAAATACTTCACCCTTTCCTCTGTTACAGAAACATGTATAACATTCATAAGCATTTTTTCTAAACATATTCTGTTCCAAATGAGGAGACTAACTGTTCTACTTAATTTACCATGGTAAGTATATATAAAGTCTCTAATTTTTATTTTTAAAAGACTGCACATTGGCTGAAGGAATGCAATCAGCTGAATACAAATACTTGTTTAGACTCTTGCAGAACAGCAACACATACTTTTCCAGAAGAGCACACTGGATTGAACATGTAATTACAGCTCAACCATAACAGCACAAATAGACTAAACAAGCACTGTTCAAGTTACTCATGCTCAGCTTCTAAAGTTTGACCCCTGAAGCCAGAATTACATTCACAAAGGAGAACCAATTTTTCCAAACACAAATACAAACACAAGTTTAAGCAAGCTTGCAAATCCTGAATAATCAGAGTACCCTCAATCAAGGCTAGTTACTCCATCTCAAAAGTCTCAGCTCAGGCACTGAAAAAAAAAAGTTGTATTTCCCTTTCCAGCTCTTATACTTCTCAACAGATTACTGTAACAACTGCACCACTAACAGACAATTATCCAATCTTATCTGCATCAATAAAAATATATTTTATTTTTAAATAGAAGTCAGACATCCCCAGTGAGTTCTCTTCCTCCAGAAATCCCTCTCTTCTCTCAGCTTTCTGCCAGGAACACTCATAGCTTCAGGAGACAACTGTCTGTATTTTGGTTCTTCCTATAAAGAAATACACTTAGAGCCAAAGCACCTGCAGCTAGAGCTCTTACTAAGACCTTCTGCAAAACAGCTACAACTTCTATACTGTACTTTTATCTAGGACAAGCTAGCATTTGCAGCGGTATATAAACATAAAAGATTTTTAATCAAGTCCACTGTCTAAATGGGTTTTTTTGTAGGTTCAAAACAAACTACTTCTGTTCTTAGCAATAATTCTGCTCCAGAAGTTTTATGGGAAAACTATGGCTCTGTACTAAATCTGTGCAAGGTTTATTCCCACAGCGAACCGAAATGCCGTTAAAATTAGATGCCCAAGACAAGACTTCTGCTACTCTGGAGTCAGTTCTCAGAGAAAAAACTAAGCCTAAAAAGTGTCCGAGTAAGGCACCACACACGTGAAACAATGCTCAGATCTAGAGGCTAGAAAGGTCAGTTGAAAGGCCACTTCTTCAGAAGTTCTACGTGCCAGTGGCACAAACTGCAACAGGCAACCCCGCTGGTGTAAGATCACAGATGTGTTGACTGGAGCAGAGGTCTGGAGGTCACAAGCCCCACCATCTTCCTTGCACAGCAAGTATCATGCCCATCTGCAAGAAGCAAGATCCGGGGTCAGTCAGCACAACCCAAATCACTACAGAGCCAATCCTCCTAGAAGCCATTTCTGGGTACCTGAAGGACAAGGACGTGACTGGGAACCGCCAGCATGAGGTTAGACTGCACCCAACCAATCTGACCATACTCTGGGGCATGAGGAGGGTCTGTACAGGCCAAGGGAGAGCAGTGGATGATGTTTATTGCTGTACTAGCAAAGCCTTTCACCTGGTCTTCCGTGGCATCCTCAGTTTGTTGAGATATGGATTGAATAAACAGAAAATACCACCAGGGTCAAGGCTTGTGATCAGTGGTACAATGTTCAACTGCAAGTTGCCCCATTTCCATAGAAATAATTCCAAATTTCACTAGGCAAAATCTTGAACAACCTGATCTAATCAGATCCAACATGCTCTGAGTGGGAAGAGGGACCAGCTGAGGCCCAGAGGTCCCTTCTGACCTAAGTTACTCCATGATTCCATATCTTCTTTTGTTTTTTTAATAAATAAAAACAAAAGAAAAGGTCTATTGCAGTCTGGGTTTGCTTTAGGTCATGCTTCTGCCACCCTTCCGGTTTTAGCAGATAAAAAATGGACTAAGAACCACTACAGAAGTAGTAATACTGTGGAAAAGGACAGTAATTGCCCTGCTTAAAGTATTCACAAATCATTCTGAAAAAAGCCTCAGTACTGTATTCTCAAATCAAGAATCTCTCAACTTGGTTCTTAGTAGGGATTAACAACAAAACAACCCCAAACATCTCATCCCCATATCTGCAGATGAAGTGCTGAGAGATAACACTGAGTTCATTACTGGACTCTTGCAACAAACCCATTCTGTTAAATAATTTAGACTATGAAGAATAAAATAAAAAATAAAAATAAAAAAGAAAGTGTCTGGTTTGCAGCAAGATCCTAGAGCAGAAAGGTCCCAAAACAGAGCTCATGCATAAAAACCAACACCAAAACCAAACACAAAAAAAGCCACCACAAAAACCCCCACCCTTGACTGTCTGCATACCCAACAGAGATAAGTAAGCATCCTAAAAGGGCACAGATAAAAACAAGTTTCCATGTTACATTTTAAACTGACAGCAATGCCTTATCAGGGCAGCTAAAACTGAACAGATACCCCTTCAGTTCCCCCTCCCCTCTGTTTGCATTAATTCCCACAGAAGGAGTCTAGTGTAAGATTTTAAGCACCAGAAGTAAGAGAAGTCATGGCATCATTTGCTGGATGGAGGCCAAGATCTCATATATCCACTCAAGCTTGTATCTCTGGAGACACTGTTCCTACCATAATTGAGTTATGTTCTGCGCAATGAGAAGGTGAATCAATTATGTTCACCACTAAACAGACAAGCTTAAGTATTCTCTCAAGAGCTTAAAATTTGTTCAATGACACCTTCAAAATACTGTTTGCTCTTCTTTTTTTTAAAGAACAACATTTTGATTCAATCTCTTCTCTTCGTGGAAATTCCCCAGTTCACAAACTAGTGAAGTGCATTCAAGTTTTAACCCATTAGGGCACACAGCTGAGACTCCCTGTTTTAATTTTACACTAAGTTTCTGGTGGAGGAACTTAGGTTAAAGGCAGTATCACATAAAACTGACATCTAAGCCTTTGCTAAGACAGTAAGGAAATTGAAGCAGCAAACAATCATCTCTGACATCAGAGTTCCATTTAAGAGGAAGATTTTAATCACAAAGTATTAATACTGTACACTCAATGGATTTATAGTATTTTAGAGGTCAATCCACCATGTTTGTTGTAGCATTGTTTCATTACTTCGGACTATAGCTACAAATTTAACCAAACCACTGCAGCAGGACTTTAGATGGCTTTCATTAGGTACTACTCTTCTGTACTTCTTCAAATGGGATACACAGGTTGCCTTACTCAGAAAACAAATAAAATGATAGACTTCTGTACTTAGTCATACTTCACACTTACAATAAATTTTTGTTTAGCCACAGAAGTCAGTGAGCACCAGTCTTGGAGTGCTTCCTGACACAGCCCCAGATGTGAAGTCAGTCATGTGCACTGCAAGACAACAGATACAGATAGGCGTATTTTTGGGCCAGCTCTTTAGCTAGAGAAAGCAGGCACGTAAGCCCTTAGAGTTACGCATTTTCAGGTGCTGAGTTCTAGGGTTTTGTTGTAAATAAAGACTGAATTCACCTGTAATTAGAATAAACATCATCACTACCAAAACTATCAAAGTAAAGCCAGTACCATTTCTACTGTAGTTAATACCCAATTTTGTAAACTGATGAAAACGCAACTGGTTTATCTAAAATGTTATTACCACAGCTCACTGAGGACAGTCTGCTTACTCATGCTATCCAAGGTAACATAAATCCTGGACAGGTCCTTATAAAGATTAAATAAACCTTTAAAGAGTTGCGTAAGCTGTTTTAAAGAATATACAAAACATTTTAAGTGAAAAAAAAAGGGTAACAACTTAGAGGCAGATAGATACTATAATCTCAGTCCATACTGATTTAACCTCCGTATATCTGACAAGGATACTATTCACAGAATTGAAAGTCACCAGAATCAATGGCAATTCCCTACTAATCTTATGTGTTAAGAAGTACCTGAACAGGGTCACCTAGACCAGTCATGTCAGATGTAGTGCTTTCTGTAAGAATGCAGTTACTTGTCCAGATTCTCCAGCTGAAGCTTCTGCTATTAAAACTCATCTCATGTCTACATTTTTGAGTAGTAAAAATGGAGAACAAGAGCTCTACAGGAGATGCTGCTATGGATAAAGCCATGGTGAACTTCAATAATACAAATGACTCACCACATACCTCTCAACTCCCTTACTTCAATAAAACAGCTGCAGAATAAGAAGAGCTACAACAGTTGTATGCTGGAGAATGAGCCCTGCAGTTCAAGTTATTGCTGCAAAAGCAGCAGAATGCTTTTGAAAGGTTTGCCAATGTTCCACAAAGTTATTTCAAATCTCTTTGGGATACTTGTTCTTCAACTCTGAAATAGTTAATTTCTTTTAAAGGCAGAACACCATTTTCTAAAAATATCAAGAAACGAATCCAGTAACATAGAAAGTCTTGCTTAAAACAGCTTGAAAGAAATTTTGCACAAACACATATGTACTAACTTGGACGAAAAAATATATTTCTCTGCAGAAATGCTAATGAATCTTAACTTTTAAATCACAAGAGACTTCATTTCCAATTCAGCAATACAAACATCAGTAACATGGAAAGAGATCTTTCTGTCTAAAATGCAGCTTTCATAATCTAAGTTAACTGTTTTCATTATTAGATAGCACTTACATTTATAAACCAGGGTAGAAGACCCACCACCAGCTATTACTTTCTTAGAACTCCTAAGGACACCTCATAGCCAGATCTGTTTAATCCAGCATCCTATTTTCCCTCAGCTCCACAGATACAAATGGTATTCCTCTTGCTTTCTATTCCTGGAAGAGCCTCAAAACAGTCTGTCCAATTCTGTCTCCAATTCTTTCTGCACTATATTCAGCCAACATCCATACACTCATAGAGCTCATTTGTGAGGAGTCCATTGAGAAGTACTTTCAAGAACCCAAGTATAATACCCATTTGCTTTTGCTATGCAATACCCCTTCCATATAACCTTTGATTACAATAATTTACTTCCTTTCAACTTCTGAGCCTGAGCTTTCCATGCAGCCTCCACACAGTAAACTCATACCTTCAGCTGGCCAAAATCATCACTCATCCACCAATTAGTTTCCTCCCTCTTAAAATAATATTTTTATAAAAGTAACAGAAATTTAGAATCCAGTTAGAAACATTTTAGAGTCCATGCCTGAACTGACAGCCTCAAGGATGCATATGCTGTGCCACACTGATTACAAAGGATAACATTTTAAGCACCAAATGAATCCAGAAGAAACAAGAGTAAAATATATTTCATTTTATTCCATCTTTAACAAAAATTCAAAAGCCTCATTAGAGAGAGGTTTACTGCAAGACACCTGCTATCTGCAACATGCCCATAACTATCCAGAGACCCTTAGAAGCCCTTTAGATTATTTTATATTTCTAGAAGAATATCCAGGCACCACCCCCATCCCCATATCTGAGGACAAACAAGAGGATTGAAACAGCCCTAGACATCTTTCCTGCAATCACGTTTTTAAGGCAAGAGATGACCCTTACTCGGAAGTTCCCAAATCTCAAAGCCTGTCCAGCTTCCCCAGCTAAGCTACAAACAGTTCAGGCACTATGTTTACAGCACTACAGAGGTATAGAGTCATACTGCATGAAGCCTTTAAGATCAGGAGAAAGAGAAAAAAAAAGAAAAGAAAAGAAAAAGAGCAGAAGGAGAAGAAACACACAGGTTTAATGCTAACAGTGATAAAGCACCTATGTAACCTCTGTTCAGAAACAACGAGGAAGACACAGTTAGCCCAAGAAACAAAGCAGACCTGTCTCACCAGAACAAGGACAACCCACTGCTATGTCAAGACTTCTTTCGGGTTTCCACAGTCTCACCTTCTTGCAGCACATCATTTTCTATATTTACCAACAGCCTTTGCAAGGGTATATTTCTCCATCAAGTATCTGGAACATCCAGGTTAAAAAGAAACAAGCTTCCAGAAGAAGGAAGCACTTGGTCCTTGACTGGCATGAAAGGAAAAAGGTAGAGAACATTCTGCATGATGACACATAAATCTTGATGCTGTTAAGTGCTTGACTCACCAGAAAACACAGGACAGAAAAAGGAGAGAAGGGAAAGTGAAACTGAATGTAGAAAGCACTTTCAGCTTTGCCAGCCCAGTTTGATGCCACACATCACCAGAAGACTCTGGCCTGGCATTGCTTTATTCCCCAAGTTAAGCCCATTCTCTTCTGCATTGGCCTCAGACAGCTGAACCTTCAGCTTCGTTCATAAGGGAAATAACACTCTGTATCTGTAGACAACATATTCATCTATGTCACCAAACCTATTACCCTCTTCAGATAGCAGACACCTAGATTAAAAAAGTAAAAAACTAGACAATCATGGTATAAAAGCCAGAAACCACGTAAAGCATTAACACCTACAGAAGTATTTATGAAAATGAACCCTTCCCCCCTTTTTCTAAAGAAGAAGGCTTTAGGGACCCTCCCTGTAAGTCTAGTGTCCAAGGTATCCCAAGTTCCTCTTTATCTGTATAAAGTACTCCTCACAAAAGGCCATTCTTACAGCAACAAAAGAATCATGTGTTCCTGGGTACCTCAAAAAGGTCAGAGACCTAAGCATTAGTAAGGCAACCAAACTTACAGATTTTAACACCATGGTTTCATACCTGTATTTTTGCTCCTCCATAAACATATACATACACAAATAATTTTCATTTATCTATTTTTAAATACAGTGGCAGGGTGCTACACATTCCCTCCCTATATTACTAAATTTCAGGAAGTCACCCAAGTCTCCCTCCCAGCACAGTTCTGGTATATTTGAATGACCTTCGACATTGTACAAGAAACCAAAACCCTGCTACCGATACCAATGCAGCAGACAGCCCTGAGTTTTTTGCCTCCACAACACTCACCTGTTAAGACATTTTGTACCCTGCCTTCCTCCTCCCCTAAGCACTGAAAATGAAAAAGCTGAACCAAGGCTGCAAGCTAATCAAGACCAATGTTAAAAATAAAAAAAAAAGTAAAAAATACACACACACACACACACACAAAAAAGCATACCACACAAAAAGACCAAACTAAACCATAACCAACCAAGACACCAAAACCCCAACCCTCAAACCCCAAAAAACACTATTATGCAAGAAGCACACTATACTGGGGGATAGAGGAGAGTAGAGTAAGCAAAACATGAAATTAGTCACCAATTACTCCCTGTAGATAATGGCAAAAAGAAGCACAGCAGAAGTGAACTACTAAGTGCATGTAGTAAATTATGACTGTAGCTACAAGTTAAAGAGAAATGCTCTACAAACAAAACATATTGAAACAATTTCAGTGCTGTTTCTTCAAAAGAGACATTGGAAACATCCATAAAAGAACTGAGATATAGAACCTGACTTCCCAGGTCCAGTCACTTCAGGGAAGTTTCGATACACACATTTTTATTTACCGGCTTGACCATCTGGGCTTACAAGCTGGCTGGGCTTACAGCAATCAACAGCAACTGCAGTTGTGGTGACCATGAAACACTGGCGTTCAAGACCCTGAAAAGAGTGAAGAAGGAAAGCAGCAGGGCACAGTCCCTAGACTTCACAAAATCAGGCTCAGGCTTATGCAAGAAGCTGGTAGGTAGAATCCCCTGGCAGACACCTCTGAAGGGCAGAGCTCAGGACAGTTGGCAGGGCCTTAACAGCAGCACCCTCCAAGCACAAGCACAGTCCACCCCCATGCTCAGGAAAACAAGCAGATGTACCAAAAAGACCCCCAAAACCAAAAACCAACACAAGAACAAAAGGTGTGGGGGGAGAGTTGCTTAAGCAAGGAAGTCCTGAAGAATGTTCCAAAGGAGGAATCGAGAAACACTTCCCAGGCTTGTAGGGATAGTGCTAGGGAAGCCAAAGCTCCGCTGGAATTGCAGTTGCAAAGGACATCAAGGGTAAATAATAATGCAGTTCTAGTGCTATGTAACTCACAAAAGAATGACCAAAGAAAACGTGGGACTGTGGCTGAACAGAGCAGGTGATTCAGTGTGATTACAAACATCAGGCTGAGGTAGCCTATGCCCCAATGCCTTTGCTTCAGTCTTCAGTGTGGAGATATTTGACTCCTGTGCTTGGCAAAGAACGTATGTTCTCCTCTGAAGAAAGTCTTTTCTTCAAGAAAGAATTTGCTAATCTCTACCTGATAATCAAGCAACATTTAATGGGGTAAAACTCATCCCACTGACAGCAGAATAATATCGGATTCACTTCTCTAGCAGAAAAAAACTTGAAACCCATGTTTTTAAATGGGAAAGATCTTAAAAGGCGATAGCTGTATTTTACCCTATAAAGCTTTCTGTCATACTACGCTTCTATTAGGACCCAATTTTTCTCTAATTCCCCCCCAAAGGTGATTTTCCTACGTAAGTAGTAGTGCAGCACAGCGAGGACATTGGCATCTATGAGAGGGTATAACATGTTCAAACTAATGTCTATTTAGCTCCTGCACAGCTCATTTGTCTCTAAGGCAGGCTAATTCTGAAAATCTCATTACAAGAGGTAGCTCAGAAACTTTGAGACAGACATACTCCTAACAAATGTTTGCTTACATCAGAGACAAATCACATTTATTTTTGCTTACATTTCAATTCAGTTCACAGTTCAGAGATGGCTGAAACAACATTGTGTGAGATGAGATGAAAGCACTTTGAGTTTTGGATTTTATTCAATCCCAAGCATTTAGGTTTAGATCAAATCCTTTCCAGCTTCCATTTTGAGAGCATCTAAAGTAATTCCCCACCAACTTTGTAAATTCCTTTCTCAATTACCTGAAGTGTTCCTTTTCTGTCATAGTCACCCACATTCTAGGAGAAGGACCTGGAACTAGCATTATATGCAGTACTTCTGAGGCGATCAGTGCAACATGTTTCTTTTCCCCCTGTTACACATGAACACCTCAACCAATACCATCTTAAGAGACAGTTTCCTTCCAGTCTTTGCAATGGAGCTCATCATGGAGATGACTGAGGATAAAAAGACAATGTAACACACATCCCTTTTTCTTTTCTCCCTTTCCCCCCCGCCCCCCAAATGAGTTTTTATGCTTAAACATTTTTCCTTCTTAGCATAAGAACAAACAGGCAACAGCCACCAATTCATTTTGGCTATAGTCTGAAGGTGAGTTTCCAGGGAAGGCAATGAAGTTCTGGAGCAATGCTTTAAACAAACCAACCCTTTCAAAACAGTGTCTAAATACATACAATCCTCCTGTTAGAACAGCTGCCCAAGCTACTCTGTGGCCCTGTTAGCCAAGTAGGCTGTTCTCTATCTAACCATGCTTCTGGGAGAACACACAGCACAGAATATATACAACAGTGCAGACAGAGAAAGAAACCTTTAAATCTCTCCGATACACCTGCTTTAAATTTAAGCAAGCACATCTGATAAGTATAACAACCACCCATTTTTAATTTGTGTTTTAAAATCTGCGTTTGACAGCCAACACTTTCTATTCTGGAAATCAACTCCCTGTGTCAACAAAACTGCTACAAAAGGGGTTACACAGTTATTTTATACAGCAACACTACTTGGTAACCAGTCAGCTTACACAAGCTGGTGAATTTTAGATAAACCTCAGCAAGGTAATACTGACAAAACTAAGGCCCTTTTAATCCCTCCCCAAAAAATACCCATGCCATGAATACCACCCAGATACCTAGCTGAAATATGAAACTCCAGAAGATTTAACAGAGATGACTTCTTCCTGCAGAACAATTTTCTATCTAGTGCTCTGCTTTCTTTTTCGGCATGGCAGGCCAGAAGAACCTTTTTCTCAAATGGCCTCCTGGGAAAAACAAACACACATCACAAAGCAAAAGGACTTCCTCCAAACATTTTGGCCATCTGCACAAGTGGAAAAACCCCCAAGTACCAGTAGCAGTGCAAAACGCTTAGTTTTAACCAACCTCCTAATACCATACCAATCTCTCCTTTGAGTCTTTTCTACTAACCCCTGGATCCAGAGGATGCCAGTAGATATGTCAACATGATACTCCACTACTGTGCAAGTTACCCTAAAGCAATTCTCTAATCTGCACCAAGTGCTACTTTGGAGAAGAGCAGGATGGGTTATTTTGTTTATGCCTGGAGCTTCAGTCTTTAAAAGTTATGCAAGTTAGGGCATCCAAGCTTAACCTTCAATTTTTGTGTTTAGAAGTGCAGTCTTCTTTATTTCAAATTCCTCCATGTCACTAGTTCATTTTTAATTGTCATTTAAAAATTTTGAAAATGTTTCCTTTAGCTGTAACACTTCATGCAATACTCTATAGTAAGAAAGCCTTCTGCAGAGTTAAACATATTTGAAAACACTACACAACTAACAAACCTTCTCTGCAAGGTGACTACCCAGCACCTGGAAAGAGAAGAAAAGAGAAGCTCAACTTTCCCCTTGATGAGTTTCTTAAAAATAGGAAGACAAGTTCCTTTTGCCCATTACACTGATGCAGTTCACTCTGTTTCAGAAAGGAAGTGTTGAATGTGCAGCCTTAATAAGCAATTTATAATTCCTGTTTAAAAAAAATGCCTAGCTGACAGAAGGGTCTCAAGCCATCAAGAAGCAAAGACACTATGAATTTTGTGTTGTAGCTTTGTCCCTTCACATCCCTACAAAAGCTAGTCACTGAACTGTATGCAACTCAGTTTTCAGCACCCAGACATTAAAATTAACAAAGGTGAAAGAGCCTGAAGTTTAAAGTTTTTGATTTATTAGTGTTAAAATCACATTATTATCACACTTAATATAGAATAACTGCACCAGTTCAATATATTACTAACTATAGTCTGTAATATGTGGATTGGATGGTATGTAGCAGGAGACGTGGGAAGACACTCACTGAGAAAAGGTATCATGTAAATATTTACACATTTATTTTTAAGAAGGCTTAAGTTAGAAGCCTGTGAGAATTCAACAACTGCTAGAGATAGAGGGCAAACTCCTCACTTAAAATACTTGAAAAATAAGATTGTTAAGATGTTTTAAAAAAAAGTCATATCAGTATCATATGATTTTGCAGTTCCCATTATACAAAACTTTTTTAATAACAAAATGTACATGCACAAGAGGGCACAGTTAGACACCACTACTCCTTGTTCACCTACACGGAAGATGTCCATAGGCATAGGTAATGGTACCAAAACTTACTTCTATTTCAAGACTTCTCTGTAGCCCACAGGTACCAATACTGCAAAAAGGAGATGATGAGAAGCACTCGTTGCTGAATGGTATTTATCTGACCCTCCAAAACATGCTTTTCAGACTCTGTGTCTCACAGACATTATGATGGAAGAACTTGCCTATGAAGGCAACCCTACAAGTGGCATGCCCTAGTGAGCAGCAGCAGTCCCATGCAAACATGTTAAGATCAACTGCATCGAGCTCAACAACAGGCATCACTTCTAGGTGATTCTGAAAAAAAAAGTCTTGTTATTCCTTATCTTCAGTTGCAGTAAAGAAGAGAGAAAAAGAAAAAAAGAAAAAAAAAAAAGGGGGTGGGGTGGGAGAAAAGATTCCTTGATACAAAATTCTGCTATCATCCATTAAAAAGATGGTCAACCTCAGAAAAAAATACTGCATATTAGTGCACAGCAGTGAGGGCAAAAAAGACTATGCTAACAAAGCACAGAATTGTACATACACCACCACCGTAAAAGCCAAGCCAGCATTGCCCCATACATCCACTCAAAGCAAGATTCCTCTTGCAGAAGGCTTATCCCATTCCCATGCATTTCTGTGGGCTGAAAGAAATAAACAATAACAAGGTTCTTCAAGTCACAGATCACATACATTTTACTTAACCATGACTAGCAGCCTAGCAAGCACACACCAGCACCTTCTTGTTTTAATGGATATCCAGAAGAGTTGCGCAAAAAGCCCCACCTAAACCCATGCCTCAGGAAAGCAGCTGCTTCAAAAAGTTTTCTAGATGAAATGTAACAGAGCACTATCTTCGGTACAGCAATCCCTTGAAAGGAAACAGATTTCATTCTCATTTCAGCCCAGCCCAGCCCTTTGGCACTGAAGGATCAGATCTCCCCCAAGCTGTGCAAACAGAGACAAGACTCCCCAGAATCTCCAAGAGCAGTGGTTCGGGGCAGCACGCGAGATTTCTTCAGAAACCTGGGGGTAGGGGGGATCAAGAACCCTTTCCTTGCTGTAAACACCAAGCAACATCACTAAAAAAAAAAAGGATGATCTGTTCTCTTATTTAATTAAAGACAAGTAATCTTTAACAGGCAATAGGGCAACGGAGATGGCAGGGCAGCCCTCAGCATCTCCCCACCCAGGTAAACTGTATTTGCTCCCTGCATTCCCCCTTGTTTGCCCCTGAAACTACAACAGCAATGCCCTTGCATATGACTGCATTTTTCTTCCTCTGCAGTGGAATACACATGCATTCAAAAAAGCTGCAGTAAAAGTCCAACAATCACAAATATTTAATCTCAGTAATCTGGATAATTGCCTCTGAGCTTGAAAGCAACGCTCTGAAGTCTGATTAAGGTTTAAAGTGCACAAAAATTAGAGCAACACACTTAATCAGTAGTGTTTACCTAGCCTGTTATGAAGCTAGGCAGAAATAAAGCTTAAAAGCTGTTAAAAAGACTACTTGCTTGCTTTCTGGTTTATTACAGACCTGATGCAATTTCTGCCTTTCAAACCCCTCTCAGCTCCTCTGTTTTGGGGGGTTTTTTTCCCTAAATTTTACATTTAGAATTTTTAAGTCCACAAATCTGATTTTTTTTTTTTTTCAGGCAGAAGTGAAGGGAAAGGGAAAGCCGAGTCCTTCAAGCAACAACTTGATTCCTCAGCAAATTAAGACTCTGGAAAAGCACTCCAATGATTTCTTTCAACTAATTGCACACTGGATTAGAAACTAACAGGAGGTTTTATTAAAACAAGAGATTTGAGGCCACTGAAGTTTTAGATGATTTAGCCCAGCAACTTGCTAATGCAAATTATTACAAAATCCAACATCAGAGCCACATCAAACATCTGTGTTAATACTCACAACCCAAATGCAGCTCTGGACAGACGTCAGTTAAAACAGAAGAATGCCTGACTGCTTTAGACATCCATGCAGCAGCACAGCATAGTGCCCAGCCAATTTGTTGGAAGGTTTGCTTGCAAGATAGGTGAATGCTGTTGCTTGCAGCACTGTCCACTTGTACACTGCAGAAACAAAGGCTGTGGCTCTTGTGACTTTCCATCATGTCAATCATATGCAGCAGGGGGAGATAAAAATCTCCCCCTCACAAGCATTTGCTCTACCAACTTTAAAGACAGAACTCCCAACAGAAGAACACAAGCATAACTGTTTCTGAATGTGCTACAGAAATCCCCAGCCAGGAGAAGCCTGGAGGCAGCAGGAGTAGTGATGCAACATGCATCTACACTGAGTGACGCAAGGACCCCCTGGTGCAAATACTGCTTGCGAAGGACAAGTCAGGTGAGGACTAACATGCTTCTACTATATGTCTTCCTTCTTCTTATGTGCAGCAATGAAGTTAGCTTTCCGTTAGTGTTCCCATGACTTGCAGGAATCCTTGTACTAGATGCAGAAAGACAGACCACAGATCCACTGGGTGAAAAGCTTCAGTACAGAATGAACTCTGCACTTGACCACTCTTGGGATAAAGGATTTCAGTGCTTTGTATTGCAGCAAAGTTGAACAGCGTTTATAGCCTAGACAGACTATTCTCTCACCGCACTCACTTTACCAATGCCATTTGGAATCTACCTTGCTTGTAGCTGCCACTGCTCTGTCAAACCATCATGTTTTCTTTTTTGTAGGCAGCCATCAAAAAACACTACCTTGTCACCTCATTTTTTCTACTATTCGATTGCTCAAGAAGACAGCATTACCTCTTTTTTTTTTTATTTTAAGGAATGCTCACTGCTAGAGATGAAATAACAACACTAAAGGGAAGAGGAAAAAAAGCAATTCACCATTTTCCCCCCATAGTTTTAAAATCAAAACTATGAAATGAATGGATGTGCTAAAACAATCACAGAATGGTTTGGGTTGGAAGGGACCTTAAAAATCATCTAGTTTCAACCCCCCTGCCATGGGCAGGGCCACCTTGCACTAAATCAGGTTGCTCAAAGCTCCATCCAACCTGGCCTTGAAAAAAATACCAAAAAACAACAAATAACCCACAACTCAACATTGCTCACAATTTTCAGCAATATGAAAAGGAACAGGCACCACAAATTTTTCCATCTAGCCGAAAGCTTTCCTAAATAACTTCTCATCTCAAAATAGTTCAGCAAGTTAAACATCACTTAAAAAAAAAACAAAAACAAAAACAAAAAACCACCAAACCACGACAACACTGTGCATCTACTACAGTTGCTTACACAGTTGGGGTTTTTTCCCGCCACAAAAATATGCAGACCAAAAGAAGAAGACAGCACTATTGTATCAGTAACATTATACAGTCAAGTTTTATCCTGTATGGATGCAAGAATCCTAGAAATTACAGTCCCAGTGTCTTTTATACTCATTATAAAATGCAAACACTGAAGACCAGTGAACTAATATATGCCTGTAATAATGTACTTTCCAACTTTCAAAGTTTGAAGTAGAAAAATTAAAACATTTTCAAGAAAGGTGCTATACAACGACCACAACAGCCTTGAAACTCAGAAGGAAACTGAAGAAATGATAGAAATGTGCCAGATGACAGAACATAATAACATGACCTCCATCTGACTGTCCTGATTTGCACCAAATGCTACTGGTTTGCACATTACACTCTTGTGAAGGACAGTGCAACGCTGACATTGCAAGTAAGAGTGGCAGATAACCACCTATCACCCTAATAAAAGTATGTCTAAGAGCTGATTAAGTTAAATGGGACCAAAGGGAAATTCCAAAGTCTAATTTTATCCTCTTTAGTATCTAGATATATAGACATGTTTAGTGAAATATTTTCCATTCACATGATGGCTACAGCATTAATTACTCTTTCTGCTAAACACGCACTCTGAGAAGTTCCATCTTAAAGGCTTATGTTTCAACAGGACAAATCCTATGCCCCTGATGGTGGGGAAAGGAGACATGTAAGTGGCTTTCATCGAAAAACACGTTTTTATGTATAAACCTCATCCACACAGTAAGTCTTTGACTGCTAGTTTACCTGTGCAGTGGGTCCCTAATACCATATTAGAAAGGCAGAGGGAACTACACAATCCTATAGAGACTGGTACATAGAGGTGGTATTATCTTGCATGAAGCATTTTGTGGCAAATGCTCGACTTGCTTACATAATCCAGAAACTATAAAAAAAGACTTGGCATTACAGGAGAAAGGGTGACTCTTGAGCATTTGTCTACTCACAACTCTTACAGCTAGGAGGAGAAATAGTATAATTACACATGTTCAAACACCCCATTTTGTATCAGCAGTCATTAACTCACCATAACATGCTATAGTAACAAAAAAGGGCAGGGAATTACACCTTGAGTGTGGCCCAGCTCTCTTCTTACTCACAAGAGAGTTAAGACTTTTGAAGATAGTTACCTTCTCTTTCATATTTTGTAGTCTGGAGGCAGAAACAAGCTAATTTTAAACAGTCAAGTTTATCTTCATTTTCTCTATTTTTCCATTGTCCACTCTGCTCCAACATCAACCTATAATTTGCTCTCATTTCCAAGTGATGCAAACTCACTTCTTGGGCTGCCTGGCAACAGGCGTTTTAACTTGTAAACCTTCTCTCAACTGACATACTCCCCTTCCTCCACTACTCAAGAACGTGTGGAATAGTTGATGCTATTTATCATCATTTTGCTAAAGACTTTCACAAGCTGTTAAAAAAAATACCAGAAAACCAACCATGAAGCAAATGTGTGCTTCCATACACTTTTTTAGTCTTGTTATAAAATTGGGTCCACAAAGTAAGTTTAAGTAATGACCTTCCAAATGCTGAAGAGATTAAAAACCTTTATATTATATATATTTTTATACATGTAGGCAAGCAGAAGGTTTTTAATATAAATCTGTAAAAAGCAAAGCTGTCACAGTACTTTCATAACTTAAAATGGTAAGCTGTTTTAAAAGGAAAAAGCTGCCATAGATATTCAGCACCATTACTTGTAATACAAAACAGAAATCAAAACTCACAGTTCTAAAGTAAAGAAAAAAATGAGCAATATGAAGAGGCCATCCAACGGCAGTAATTTTACACTCCTTGTTTTTGCTAGAACAATCCAGACATTTGGCATTACTTTCACACAGTTGCACTTGTGGTAACACGTGCCATAATCCATACATAAATGTTCTTAACAGACTGTGATTCCAGAAACTACAGCACCTTAAGAAAATTATTTCATTCACAACACTTCAAATCTCATGAAGAGAAATTCAGACTGATCTCTAAAACTGGCAAGCTAGAGGATGGAAAGAAAAAAGGGCAAAAGGAGCCCAAATACTCACTATCAGAGTAGAAGAACAGTGCTTTTCCTTACAGAAATTGCAAAGGAAAGGAATGCAACTCAAAAATGCATTTTGGTTTTCAGGACACCAGGAAGTTGTAGGACAACATCACCGTAGCAAATTAAGTCTCAGAGTAGGGGAAACATTAAGTCCTGTGCACGCCACGATCCCAATAAAGGTGGAGGCTTATAAAGATGATTACTTAGACTTAAGGTAATCTAAGTTTAAAACATTATTTGAAAGGGTACATTGCCTTGCAAGTTTTATACCCCAGCATAAAAACGCTTCTGTACATCCTATGTAGTATAGGATGTAAAGTACATCCTATGAGCCAGAGCGACAAACTTTGGATTCCTCACCTCCAATTCAGTTTCCAGATGGAACACGTTAGATATAGCTCACCCTGTCTACATTAAAAGGTTTTCAGCTATGGACTTTACTGCTCATTCACAGTTACCAAATGGTGTATATCCACTGCTCTGTCAAGCACTTCTCTTTCCATTCTGCAACAGAGGATCCAGACACAGAAGTTTACAAGTGAACATCAACCCTGCATGAGAGTGTGTACTACCTCAATTCTGTTTGTTTTGGTGAAAATGCAACCTGTTGAATACCTGCTATGCTCACCCTAGATAGCTGCACACTTCCCACAACGCATCAGTTGCACCAGCAGGAAACCCACACTGAGAAGTCACTTTCCTTTTGCCTATGCACTTCACACATGTCAATTACGTCTGTCACTGTGGTATCTAGTTATAAAGATTAGATACCACAGCTTAGAGATGTGGGACAGCTCCTGGGAAGTGAAACAAATGTTGAAGTTTGCAAAGAATTTTGTAATTCCTGTCTACTCTCTTTTAGTCATTGCTTTCTCAGTTTTGTCTCACCTTCTTGTCCTCTCAACCTCTACCCTTCTCTTGAGCCAAAGGAAAGCCACTGTCACCACCTTCCCCCTTTGCTTCACCAGGCAGCAAATACACGTCCTCAACCCCTCCTTGATAGCATTAGCAAGTCAGTCTGTAGAAGATGAACATATTGGCTAGAGCATTAGAATTCGAGTAGAGAAAGAATTATTTAACTTGAGCAAGTTAAGTATAAGCAGTCAGCTACCACATGCCAGAGTAAAGTTTTCCGCGTCAAACTTAGTACTTCAGAATATATAAGATTACATGAGCTAACAAAAAAGTGCTGGTCTATCCCTGTTCAGACAAATCCTAACATACCAAAGTATTCAGCTATCTTGGGGCTGTGGACTGTGAACTTCTCATGATTCTTTGCTCTTTCTCAAGAGCTGCCAAGTGTATAAACTGTTCCCATTATTTACTCACAGATTAACAGTTGGTAAATTGGTCCCATGGAATCACTGAAGAATTTTCCTTATAACCATTTCCCTTGCTTTAAAAAAAAAAAAAGCCAACTACACAACGCCTTCCACCCCCACCCCCCCCCCCAACCCTGAATGAATGTGAGAACTTCCTGCACTCAGAACAGCATGAATAGACCTGGCAAGTAGTCAGGGAGATAGTACAGGCCCATGAATGCTCTGAATTCAGCTTCTGTGCTGCCGCTAAATTAAAGGAATTCAGGAGCCTCACAAAGGCTTGGTTATTTAATTATATTATAAAATAAAAGGCTGAATCTATTAGACAGCATACGAAAGAAACCCCTTCCCGAGTGCCTGTGCAGAACAAGCAGCCCCAGTGACTCTGCCTAACCTTCTCCTTGGGGTGATGTCACCACCACACTTCTGCCAGCGTCCAGCAGAGCTGGCGATGGTGGCAGAGCACTGCTCTCTCTACCTGCAGGCAAGAGTCTTCACCAGCTAGAGACAAACCATGATTCTTTACCACATCCATAATTATTTTTTTTTACCTTTGCTCTTCATTCACCTGCAAAGCACCTACTTGGAGAAATCCCATGGGTTAGGGTTCTAGATGGTAGGGGGCCAAGAGAGCTGGCTAATCGTCAAGCATCGCTTCCTCCAAGCTCAAGACAGCTGCATCCTTATAAGTAAGAAATCAAGCAAAGACAGCAGGAGACCTGCTTGGATGAACAAGGAGCTTCTGGCAAACCTCAAACAGAAGAAGGAAATTTATGGAATGTGGAAAAAGACAAGCCACTTGGGAGGAATATAGGAATGTGGTCAGCACGTGCAGGGAAGCAATGAGGAAAGCTAAGGTCTGGATGGAATTAAATCTGGTGAGGGAGGTCAAGGACAAGAAAAAGGGTTTCTTCAAGTACATCAGCAAGAAAGAATGACTAGGGAAAGCACGGGCCCACTGCTGAATGAGGTGGGCTCCCTGGTGACTAAGAATACAGAGAAGGCGGAGTTACTGAATGCCTTCTTTCCTTCAGTCTTCACTGCCAAGGCCATCAGTCCAGTTTCTCAGACCCTGGAGGCAAGAGAAGAAGTCTGGAGAAAGAAGACTTTCCCTTGGTTGAAGAGGATCACTTTAGAGACCACTTAAGCAAACCTAACACCCTGACACCCAGAGACCCATGGGCCCCTATGGGATGCACCCCCGAGTGCTGAGGGAGCTGGGATGTTAAGGCTACACACCACTCACCATCATCTTTGAAAGGTCATGGAGGACAGGAGAGGTGCCTGAGGACTGGAGGAAAGCCAGTGTCAACTTGAGCCTTCAAAAAGGGCAAG
The DNA here is from genome assembly GCF_023634085.1 of Falco cherrug. Classification (NCBI taxonomy): domain Eukaryota; kingdom Metazoa; phylum Chordata; class Aves; order Falconiformes; family Falconidae; genus Falco; species Falco cherrug. Next base: position 91,139,450 of record NC_073699.1, on the reverse strand, counting down.
AAGGAGGACCCAGGAAACTACAGGCCAGTCAGCCTCACCTCCATCCCTGGAAAGGTGATGGCACAAGTCATCCAGGAGGTCATCTCTAGGCATGTGGAGGAAAAGAAGCTTATCAGGAGCAGTCAACATGGATTCAACAAGGGGAAATCATGCCTGACCAACCTGATAGCCTTCTATGATGGAATGAGTGGCTGGGTAGATGAGGGGGGGAACAGGGGATGTTGTCTACATTGACCTCAGCAAGACTTTTGACACTGTCTCCCATAACATCCTCGTATGTAAACTTAGGAAGCGTGGACTAGATGGGTGGACAGTGAGGCAGATTGAGAATTGGCTGAACAGCAGAGCTCACAGGGTTGTGATCAGTGGGGCAGTGGCTAACTGGAGGCCTGCAGCTTGCGGTGTTCCACAGGGGTCACTGCTGGGTCCAGTCCTGTCCAACTGACTCATCAGTGACCTGGACGAAGGGGCAGAAGCGCCCTCAGCAAGTCGCTGACGATACAGAGCTGGGAGGAGCGGCTGATCCACCCGAAGGCTGCGCTGCCATTCAGCGAGGCCTGGGCAGGCCGGAGAGCTGGCGGAGAGGGACCTCATGGGGTTCAGCAAAGGCCCGTGCAGGGTCCTGCCCTGGGGAGGGACAGCCCCGCGCACCAGCACGGGCTGGGGCTGAGGGCTGGGAGGCAGCTCTGCGGGGAAGGACCTGGCAGTGCTGGTGGGCAGCCAGTTGCCCGTGGGCCAGCAGTGTGCCCTGGTGGCCAAGAAGGCCCACGGGACCCTGGGGTGCGTGAGGAGGAGCGTGGCCAGCAGGTCGAGGGAGGTGATCCTGCCCCTCTGCTCGGCCCTGCTGAGGCCGCACCTGGAGTGCTGGGTCCAGTGCTGGGCTCCCCAGTTCAGGGGAGACTGGGAACTGCTGGGGAGGGGCCAGCGGAGGGCCATGGCGATGGTGAGGGGGCTGGAGCACCTCCCTGGTGAGGAAAGGCTGGGAGAGCTGGGCCTGTTCAGCCTGGAGAAGAGAAGCCTGAGAGGGGACCTTATCAAGGTCTGCAAATACCTCAAGGGCGAGTGCCCAGAGGCCGGGGCCAGGCTCCTTTCAGTGGTGCCCAGCGACAGGGCAAGGGGCAGTGGGCGCAAACGGAAACACAAGAAGTTCCTTCTGAATGTAAGGAAAAACTTCTGTACCTTGAGAGTGACAGCACTGGCACAGGCTGCCCAGAGAGGCTGCGGAGTCTCCTTCTCTGCAGACATTCAAAACTCACCTGGACATGACTCTGTGCAACCTGCTCTGGGTGAGCCTGCTTTAGCAGGGGGCTGGACCAGATGATCTTCACAGGTCCCTTCCAACACTGACCATTCCATGACTCTATAAAGCTCACGGCACTTTCAAGCAAGCTACAATAGTATTTACCTCTCTACCTTCAATCCCTGACCAGATGCACTCATATGTCAGCATTTAAATCCTCTTTTCATTTCAACTGCCTTCAGTAAAAACTAAAGCACACACATGAATAAGAGTAACTACAACAGCAAACAGTGAAAAGGCAAAACCTCTACATTTTTTTCCAACCATGTCCTACCTTCCCTCTCTTTACAACTAGCAAGGAATGAATGCACTCATAATGGCCTTAGAAGTCATTAGGAAACAAAATTGTGCAACTTCCTCTTACCTTCCACCAAATCTCTCAACAGTCTCACATACATGCAACAAAATGGATAGGGTGAGAACAGCACATAGCAGGAACGATTAAAGTGATGCACAAATCAGTGTACTCATCAGTTCAGCTAACCCCGATTACTATTCGGGAACTCGGCCTGTTACACGTGACACCTCTACCAATACCAGCACCTCCAGAAAGGTGACAGCCTTCCATCAATTCAAGTCACAGTGAAATGCTCAGATTAGTGGCCATGCCAACATGGCTTAATGAGACCTGCAACTAGCTACGGCCACGCTTTTCACTAACAAGAAGGGACGCAAACAAATACTCACATTCAAAGCAAAGAAGCCAGGCATGCCTGCCTGCAGACAGTCCCACGAGGGTATACTCTTCTAAGCATGAGTTGCCAAAAGAACAGCAGTAACTCCAGTGCAGAGAAGCAAATGCCCAAGAGAATCCGAAAAGACAAAACAGGATGTTTATGTATAGATGATAAGACAATGTTTGCCTAATTTTTTTGTTAGGGAAATAAGGATATTGTGCTGTTTCTCTGCTACTGTGGATGGAAACACTGCTATATTCAGACATTTCTGCTATGAAAAGGTTAGTGGGTATTAACTCTATGCCACAGCATTTGTTTTGGTATGGACAGCATCTACATGAGGTATGAAGGTCAGACATTAGTCTCCAGCTGTCTTTGAACAACTACACATTTTGCTGCAAAGCAGTATAACCATGTCTATGGAAAAAGGCTCAAAGGATTTTTAACTGAGTACATACCCTATCTGTTTAGAAAAATTAGTGGATATGAGCAATAAAGAGCTGAGCACAAGTGAAACCTGAATGCAAAAAGCCAGTGCAACCCAAAAACCCGCAGAGTGCTAAGGCGCAATGGCCAAAGGACCTATTGAAGACAGTGTCAAATAACATGTCTGACCAAGGCTTGCCAACAGGCACAGCATCTAGGCAAACTTGAAGTAACAATACCACATCCAGAAAGGCAATTCATCAATTCTTTAAGTGCGACATTGTCAAGAACCTCACAGAATGAAGACAACATATAGGTGCAAGACCAGTGCACCCCTATGAAAATTGCAGTTACTCTTGCATTTCCCCATGGCAAGTACACATGCGCAGTCCTCTCCTGGACACCGAGTCCCCACAACCTGCTTACCAGGAATCGATCCTTTTTCAGGGCTACAAGACAAGACTAGACTTGGACTACACCACATACCTTAGCAGAACCTTTGTCCACAATTCAGAAAGGACAATGATTGCTAACTGCTTATTTTTTTAACTTGACCAGTTGATCATGCCCAGCTTACCTGGTGACAGCTAGCAAGAAAGCACTGCCAAGTGCTGAATTTCCTCTACATTTGCTGCACACATTGCTGAAAAGCATAAGCTTTACAGATATTCCCCATGTAATACCACTGTTTACAAGTCAGTTTAACATTAAAGATTCAGTACATCCAATTATTACTATGCAAGATTAGCCTTGCTTTGTAGTTTCATAACTAGTTCACAAATTTTTCTTAGAGACAAGCACTTCGAGGACATTATGTAGGCCACAACCTTTGCCTCTTAAAACCCTACATTTACAAGAGATGTACTGATGGGTGAAAAACATACATGTGAAAAAGGATTTTTTTTATTTAAACAAAAAACAAACCAAATTTTTCACGTGCTCGTTTCTACAATACAAAAGTACAATATACCTTAAACCCCTTTAAGGCTGTGCTTTTTGAATCTCTTTTGACTACACTGTTGCCTGATCCTACATTGTTAACATAAACAGGCAAAGCAATTTGTTGTAGCTGTGCGCTGGGACTTTCTGGAGAGGATTTTGCTTATTTATTTTTTCAGCCCTGTGTTAACCATGCTACAATTAAAGCTCTTCTCCACAAAGAAAAAGGAGGGAGGGAAAAAGGAGGGAGGGAAAAAGGAGGGAGGGAAAAAAAACAAAAGGAAAAAGAAAAAAAATAGTTTAGCTGCATATTGTAGGCTAAAAGTATCTACAGCTGATCTGTGCTTTGCAATCTCCTGACAGCCTCAAGACAGCACTGTTCACAACTAAGGTGACAAATCTGCATTCCCTCATCTCCAGAGTGTAAGTAATATCAGTTATTTGCCAGGAACTCAAAATACGCTCATATTAACACAAAACCGAAGCAGCGAGAGGTGCTGAATCTGCCCACACTCCAGTGGAGCACTATGTAAAGGATCACACCCCACCTGGTGTTGCAAATTAAATACATTATTGTACCCCAGGCTGTAGTAGACCATTTTCTCCAGATAAACGCTTATTCTGACACTGACAGAAGAAATATGGCTTAGTCCACTGCAGGCTATAAAGCATCTTAATCTCTGTACTATGATATCTAACGATACTGATGAAGATATTTTCATTCTAGGTTTCAATGATGAAAAAAACGGAAGTTACAAAATAAACTAGGATTTTTTTATCACATGAATTCAGAAAAGAAACATTCCAAAATTGTTTTTCTTACAAGGGACACTTCCAAGATGGAATCTGTAAAGTAGAATAAAGTAAAATAACGTAATTACTCTTCTCGTATTAGCAGGAATTAAAGTTGTCATTTCATTAAGAAGATTAAAGAGACACACTCAGTGCTATAGTCTAATCTTAAGGGGAATGAATGTACTTATACAGTTGATACCATTGTTCTGGAACTTATGAAATGGAAACACTTTCTGCATTTAATAGTCTGAAATGTATCACTAATCTTCAGTTTATTCACAGGGAATATACAGACTACAGATTCTATTTTGGTTGATACAAACAAGGGACCATAATTTTCATGCCACACAAAACAAAAAAGAAAACAAAAAAGCCTCACATCCACAGCTACTTCAGAGAGCTTGGACACTTCAAAGAGTCCAGATTCTCATTTTCAGCCAATCCTCCCTTTTATTAGCTCGGACACCCTGGACAGAAATGTTAACTGCTTGCTCTGAAAGGATACAAACTCAGGTCTACTTCTAACCATTGAAATTTCAATCCATACAACCACACTATGAGCTCCACGCTTTTATCAAGACAGTACATTAAAAATCCTCAACTCCAGGACTGAAATGGGGGGCAGGGGGAGCCCTTTCGTATAATTACGTATTACACAGCTTTCAACAAGCTCCTGTTGGTATTTCTGAAATGTTAAATTGCATCTCCCACACATATGTGATTTAACTTCACTTTGAGAAATATTCCCATTGACAACCTGCAAACTATCTTGCCTTTGTGTTTGTAGCCATGCAATACTGGTACCAGAAACCAAAAGCTCCCAACCTGTTAACTTCAGTACATTGTACACGCTAGCCTTCTTCCACCACTTCATTCATAACAGTTTTTGTCATTAATTTTTTTATTCCAACAGGCAAGCTTCATAGCATGAAAGCAAATATACATAGATGCGAAAGCCAATTGTGACATACAATATTAGGTTGTCTCAGACGTAATTATGTTTAATAAATAAAACTACTTCTGTGTTGTCCCCCAGAGGTCCATCTGTCCCACTAAGTAACACACAGTAGAAGGAAAAATACATTCCCCCAGCACTTAGAATTTGAGTCAGCAATCATAAAATAACTGGTTATAAGTTGTCACTGGTAGATCTGACCAATCATATGAGCAAGCAGATTGCATATCAAGTTAGCTTTGCTGCTTGCAGTGCTCTTACCACAAACTCATTGCTACTGCTTCTTATCTGCTTTAAAAAAAGGTTAAAGAGGATCAGACAGGAAGAAAAAGCAAGTGGTTGATTGAGAACAACAAAACATCATTGTATGCAGTTCTGATCGGAAAAACTCACTGTCCACTTAGAAACGTCCTACTTTCAAGGTAGCTTTAAAACTCATGAGAGCTGCTTAGACAGACCATCTATGGTGTACATAAAATCAAAAATCGTTGCTAGTAAGAACTTTAAGCTTTTCTGTACCATTTATTTTAAAGCAAATACTCGGTTGAACTAGGCACAGTTATTGTTTAAAGAGGCATGCAGCTTTTTCAAAGGGAAAGAGTTGGTATTATCCCTATCAACTGAAGGTGCCTGAATCACAGGTTTTGTTCTACCCTTAATGCTGCATCTGAAACTCTCTCCTCGCCAGAGCAGCATTCAGACAAGGAGTGGCTTGCTACTTATCTTAATTACAGGTCTTACTATCTCTTTCTCTTTGGACACAAAGCTTCATAAATCGAACAAACAGGAAAAGAAACTGCATTCAGATTACCTAACGAGGTTTATGTAAATCGCACCTACAGCCTAGGGTCCTGAACTTCAAAGGCATTCCAGCATCTCGTTACCCCTTGGAGCAAGGCCCATTTGTTTTGTCTTTATTTAAATAAGTTGGCATGGCACTTGGAGTGCTTGCAGATGAGAGGAACCGGTTCAAGTGGCTATTATGGGGTTTTGAGAATTATGAATACAATTCAGATCCTAGTGAAGTTGGTTTGAAGATTCTCGTTGCCATTGGACAAGACCAGGAACAATTAATAGCCTGTAGAGGGCCAAATTTACCTCTGACCCACAAAAAATGTTGAGTTAAACTTCAAAAATCTTCTCCACTTACAGAATTCCACTTTCCTTATACACCGAGAACTAAGCTAGATAAAACCAGAGAAAAAAATCCACTGAAACTCAGTATTTTACATCAATATGTAAATAGTTATTCTTAGCTTATTCAAATCGAGGAACACAGTTAGTTGGGCAACGAGTATTTTCAGCATCCCTCCAAATAAGTCAAAGCCAGCTGGAAGAAATTTTACTTCCCCATCGACAGAAAAAGCTTCAAAGAATAGTATGCTATGTTGTGAAATTAAATGACTCTTCACTCCAGGAGGCCTTTCTTCCCAATTTAACAGTTGTCATTTTTAAATGCAATATTCTTCAAAGAACAATTTTTGCCCCCTAAATAACTTGGGGGGGGGGGGGGGGGGGGGAGTGTTGGTGTGCAAAAAAACCCACGAGATTTGGCAAAATTCCCATTCTTCCTTATATTTTAACCACAACCACAGGAGCAGAAAGTCTCAGACATCAGTCCCAAAGGGCCAGGACGAGCTAGTTAGCTGAACAGGGGAGCAAAAGGAATCCTGATTGTGGCAACTGGCAAAAAGAATTTGGATTATCAACTTACATAACTAAATGATTTTATGTGACAGTGGCAGAGTGCATGGAGGGGGTGACCACAGCTGTGGTAACTTACAGACAGGAATCCAAATGGCAATTCCTGCCAGTGCTTTGGTTTTTTTTAAAAACACACACACACACCCATAAGCGGCTGTCCCAGCCCGGACACCACAAAAAACCTGGTTATACTATTAATTTTGCCTACCCGAAATCCTGAACAAAATTTCAGTGGGACACAATAGTGTTATTCAGTTACAACCCACATAGGTCCTTCCATGCTGTTACGACAGCTGCTGCATTCCAACAGGCAGGTGATGCTTATTCTTTGCGTGTAACATTTTATTAGATAGCACACATATGACAAAAAGTAAATTAAAAGGCAATTAAGTCTTTTTATTTATGATATATTTTAAGTTTAAAATTCTCCAATACCTAAGACTGTTTTGGTATTTAACACCAATCAGTGGGAAAACATTTAATTAGAATTTGTCACTGGTTATTTTTTGAAAATTATATTTATGTTAAGGACAGAAATTACACAAAGAATAAAATTAGGCACTTTTAAGTGAAGCATGAAGCTGAAAATCTAGAATTTTCACAGAAACTTTCCAACATAAAATCTGTAGAGCTTAACTACCTCAAATCTATACACAACTCTGTCATTAGCACACAGTTGGAATTTTAACTTAGGTTTCCAATCTGACAATTGATTACCATAATCTAGACTGTATCGACCATCTTAAAAATGAGGACATTGTCTTCCTCTGAAGTTTCTTAAATATCTTGTGAGAAGCTTAGTATTTCAGGATTCCCGTCTTAGAGCCAAATCTAGAAAAAGTTACGACACATTCATTTTTCACCAAGTTTAAAACTTTTTAGTTGTTTACAAAGGTTCATTGCATTTCTCTTAAGCAGCTTTGAGAAGGAAAAAGTAAGCTGGAATTGCATGGCCAAGATAGAAAAGCTTACAAAACAGAAGAGACATTAGTACACCCCACTCCATCCTTTTTACTTGAGTCAGTTTCCTCACACAACTGCAACTGACTCCAAGCATCAGCCTATTCCATTTGAATCCACACCAAGAGACCTTACCAAAAAAAAAAAAAAAAAAACCGCTCAAAGGTAAACACAATATTCAGTTCGCTGGGTCACAGAATAAAGTTAATACAGGGCTATTTCAGACATACAGCTTCCCAGAGTGCAAATCCTCATTTGAGCAAAAGTTCTAAAATAGAGCAATAAAATTGAGTCAAGGGAAGCTGAGAACAAGTCCATGCGCAGATTTATCTGATCTAAAATGCCAGTGTGCTCCATTCCACAAGCAGTGACATCATGAAATACTGAAGACTAAGCCTTTGCTTCTACTATCCAAGGCAAACAGAAAGTCAGTCTTTGGTTTCATTTTCTTTTTTTTTTTTTTTTCTTTCCCCTCCTAAATCAAGACACTAATAGCTGAAACAATTTAAAATGACCACCTCTTAAAGGTAGAGGGAAATATAGCTATAAGTGTGCAAGGTACAGGTCCCCTCCAAACTAAAAAGCTGAGTGTAACAAGCAGCACTCTTCAGGATTTCTCTCTCAAGATTCTATTCTATGGAATTCTGTATGCATAGTTTTCGAACTGACCTTCTCAGACATGGTGCTTGATATTGCTCTTTTCTAGGGGATCATTTAGAGACCAAAGAAATTTCTCTTTATATGGTTTTATAAAACTACCAAGTAATTTTTGGTAATTAAGAAGCACCTACCAGTTGCTAACACTGTTTCAAATGAATGTTTCTTTTTTAAGTACTATTAAGTAGTATCTTCCCAAGAGCCATGTAGTGCTTTAGATGCATAGCAGTCTGTCAGTGCCCTAACAGAACAGATGGATGTTTTAATTGCACAAGGGCTTTTAGGTATACCAGCAGTTCCATCATCAAGAGGATGTTTATGCACAGTTTCAAGGAAAAAAAAAAAAAAAAAAAAAAAAGGAAAAAGGGAAATAACTGGTGAGATCTGGGAAGAGGGGTAGTATCAAGATACATACAGAGAAAAGAAAGAGAAGAAAAAGAAAAAAAAAGAATGCTGTATTCTGTGTATTCTGCACAGCAGTGAGGAAATTCTGCTCCTGGACATATCAGTTTAGGTACTACATATTTAGTATATATAGTAACTCTTCTGTACATCACACTGAAATTTCCCGTGTTGGTACTTCACACATACTTAAATTATGGATGCTAGCCAGGAGTACAACGGAATTTTAAAGTTGCAAAAACCATTGTACTTAACAGCTGTCACATACCAAGCTCAGCTGCGGCCTCAGCAGCATTCCAGCATTATCTGCAGGGCTCCTCCTGCGCAGGAAAGGCCACTGTGCCCTCAGAGCCCCCAAAACTGCCTACCTTAGAAAGACCCCATTCCAACTGCAAGGAGATAAGCAAATGGCTATGCACATGAACAGGTGGAGCAAGCCAAAGGCACTGCAGCCATTTTAAACTTTCCTGCAGAACCAGACTAGAAATTTCACTGCTTTGGTCCCACCAAGGACAAAGCTTGGCTTTAAACACGTTATATATTTGAAATGAGGTAATTTCCCAAAGTGGCAAGTTTTAGGTATAACTTCTCTCTGCAGGAGATGCCAAAACATAAATGATTACAAGGTAAAAGAATGTACATCCAAGTCATGTTAGGAAGGAAAAAAAATAAAAATCAAAATCAAGAACATTGCAGCCCTAGGCAGAGATTTTTTTCCCTTTCAGTTTCAGACAAGTTCACAGAGACCTCTCCTATCCAATCACATCTGTAAAAAAAACATCCATTCGCACTAATGTGAATTAATTTATTTCATGTTAACTAAGATAAATGGATTTCAGAACTAAGTCAGTGCTCCAAAGGCAGCTCTTCAGGGCACAGCTGTTCTCCTACCCTCAGTGAAGAAGCAGGTCTGTCCTTGGCACGTTTCCACCCCCTCAAATGGCACTTAGTCATCTTAAATCGAGTTTACCAATGAGCTAAATAGCTGAACTGCACCAAGCAGCTATCGATTCGATACATGTCACATTCCACAACATTCAGCATTGCCAGGCCTACAGTGTTTCCATGTAAGAGTAGGCATCTAAAACCATGTTTCCATCCTTGTAGCTTCAAGTCTTAATGTGACCCCAACTACTAAGTGTACTTCTTAATTAAAAATAAATCAACCAAACAATTGCTTAGATTACTGCAACTGATCCTGAAAATATCTTCCCACCCTTATCTTCATACAAACATTCCTTGTAATGAATTTTAAGACAAAACTGGATTTGTTTCTCCTTGCAGCTTTCTAAAAGGTCACATGAGCAAAAAGCATCTCTTCACAAATAAAATGTGACAGCCAGTTGTAAAATTAACACCCCTAATTACATCTGGCATTTCTTAATATTCTGCCTATAGGCAATCATCTACTCAAAAGTGATATATTTGATGACGCCAGCAGGTGCTGAAGCCCTATGTCACATCAAAGAGCGGAGAATTTAATGATGGCCAAGTGCCAGAATCACAAACAACATCACCTTTCAGTAGTAAAACAAAAAAGCCTCAAACATCCATTGTACCGAACCAGTCTTCAAGACCAAGATCATGTTACTCATGCTCCTTGCCATGCTCCCGAACACAGCACTGCATATGATTCTACACTTACTCTTGATCTAAAGTCTCAAGACAAATAAGGGGGGTTTGCAGTTTTTAAATTATGAGATTGGTGCATTACTCTATTTTTCCTCCTACAGACAAATTACAGAGAAGTCAAGGCCACTTGGACAACTCATGTTTTAGAAAAATTATTTTTAGAGAGCAATAAGGGATACCGTAACTTGTTTGCAAGAAGCCCTCTGGATTAGAGCCTTCTTATGGTTTTAGGAACAGTTTAGTAAGTCTGATCTGATCGGTCTCCCAGTGACAATACCATGACTGTAATTGCACCACAGATTCTTACACAGTTCCATAACTGTAACGTAATATGTCAGTGAAAAGCTATTTAACCATATCCTTTTAAATAGAGATTAAGTATTTCAAACTTTGAGGACAGCATCTTTTGTTGAGATAGATTTCAACAAAGAAAAGCTGACATAGTTGACAAGTATGACCAGTCGATAACACCCAGTTCTGCTCAAATTGTTATTACAGGGAGTAGGATCAGATCCTTGAAGCTGTAGGGGATTTTGTTCTGTTTTGGCAACAGCATTATCTGTTTAATGCTCAGAGTCAAGAGACTGAAGAAATAAGCCACACTCTAAAGTAAGAAAAGAAGAGGAGATACCAAAATAAAGATGCATTAACCACATTCTGAAACAAACCAAGGCAAAGTACAGAAAGTACTTTTACCATCCCAGTATCACGTTTGGGGGCTTTTAAATTTGGAATTCTGCATTAAAAGAACAGATATTTCATTTGCAGAATGTTTGTGGACTGCTGCTTATTAAGAAAGCTGTTTTGTCAAAGTAAAAAAATGCTGATTCTCCGCAATTCTCCTTGCAATTTTTTTTTTTAAATCTGTATTTTCCAGATTTCACAACTAGACGTATTACCAACCTACAGTAATCAGTACAACCATTGGCTGTACCATCTTATTTGGAGTCTGTTAACGTCAAGCTTCAGTATAGCAGTCTTCCAGCCTTAAAACTGTCTCTCCCCAGGAATAAAAAAAACCCGAAAGTCACCACTGTGCCCTCTTCTCTCCCAACTCCAAGGGGATTAGGTGAAAGAATTCTTTTTAGGAGCAATGCAATAAATCCAGCCTAGGTTTATGCCATTTTACATCGGTACAAGACCAGGATCCCCAAATCCTACTGAGACAGCATGCAGGAAATTACAGGGATAGAGATGCTAGTGGTTCTCTTATCTACTGGGACAAGCCAGGCTGCTTAAACCAATGAAGTCCCAGGCAAACAGGAAATCACTGTTCTAAAGCTTTCCTTAGGGTATGATCCTAGAGGATCATTTATTAAAAAAAAAAAAAAAAAAAAAAAAGGTACTTCTCCTAAGCAAAACACCCTAACTTCGGGGCCAAAAACCGCTCCCTTTTCCAGTTTAATTTGATGAGTATTCTTTTTAAGTGCCTCTCCTTCCCTCCCTTTCATCTTTGGGGGTGGGGTGGGGGTGGGTGTGTATAAAATAAGGAAGCAGAGACAACCTGCCAAGACAGTTACATAAAATCAGTATGATTACACGACAGTAATATTTTCTTAGCTGGTTTTGGCTGGTCTGGTATATTAGATGCTGCAACCATTCTGCTACAAGCACCTGATCACAGGTGGTTTAAATGTTAATTACAGATCCCTTCAAAGAGAGAAGGATTTCAAAAAACACTGCACTTCGGAAGTACAGAAGCATACTTCTTAGCATGTGAACTTGCGAAATAAATTTGCATTAATTTAATCCTATGTATGCATATAAAAATACATTCCTATTTAGTAGTTTTGTACAAAGTAGTCCCAAATGTACAAGTTACATTAGCAATCAAGTTGAGCCACTGAAATAAAACAGAGTTGGAACCTCCACATTTAGCATAAAGAATTATTTAATGCATAAAAGCTACATGCAAACGGTTAACTGTGTGTAAGACTCAGTTATGTTTTCTGATTGTGTTTTCTTTAGAACACATCCTGTTAGGGAAAGGATGCACACAGCTGTCCCATTTTAAAACATATCTGTGCATCCTCATTTAACACTGGGATAACTGGAAATACAGGAAGCCAACATCCCTTCCAGCATCACCTGCTGACTTCCACCCTCAAACAGCTCAGTGGAGAAACATGCAGACCACCATCATCATCTGGGGAAAAAAAAGTATTTTAGCTCCTTTCTAACCCAAGCATAATCTAACGTATTTCTGTCAACCCAACCCCTTGTACAAACACTACTTCTGCACTCATTACGCTGGGGTCATTATACAACAGACCAAGAAATCTGAAGAAAGGCTGAACTGACCACTCACCACCACTCCCACATTCTCTCCTGAATAAAGAAGGGCACTTATCTATCGTACTGCTCTCCTTCCCACCCCGCCATTACCGCCTCTATTTGACATTCAGTGGCATTCACTCGAGGGAAGAAGAATCTCGTTATTTTTCACAGTTAAAAGCACGGAATTCTCACGGTTCAGTGAAGGATCACCCCGCTCAGCCAAGCCGGCAAGGGGATGGATGGCATTTGCTACTCCACTAGCATGACCTTAGCTTTGGATACCACATTTACCCATTTCACAGGCAAACTTACCAGGTGTTGGAATGCTTACTTGGACATTAAACAATTTCTCCTTGTCGGAGAGACGGACAGGACAGTTAAAACCCAGGGAGTTCCAAGATCACAGTATTTCATACAAACCAATTCAACTGACACACAAGGTATTTTTAAACCTCTCCCAAACTGCAGAAGGTTGCATAATTACAACGTGGGAGCTAACTTTTCCACCCAATGCTCCCAAAATTCTGTACTGTAAGCCGTAACAGCAAAGCTACATTAAAAGCTTCTGCCTTTTCATTACGGAGGTTTTGACTACCCTGCTTTCAAAGAGAACGTCCTGTACTCGTGTACTTTCCTCGCCTACTGCCCCAGGCTTTCAGCGAAGTCCCGCTACGCTAATCAACGGGAAAACTGATCCCAACCGCCAACACCACGGCAGCACAGGGTTTTGTCTGCGGGAATGCACCGTTCTCAGCTGGGCAACGTGCGCGCCCCGCACAGTTGCGACCTATTTCAGGAGCAGCCCGGCGCGCAGCTCCCCCGGCCGAGCCCGCCGCCGCGCCCCCCGCGCCGCCGCCAGGCGGTCCCGGAGCGCCCCGCAGCCGCCGCGCCGCCAGCGCCCTGCGGACACCGGGGAGCGCCCTTCGCCCTCCGGTCCCCGGCAGCGGCACCGGCGCGTTTCCCGTCGCTGGGGAAAGCGGTAGATTAAGGCCGAGTTAACCTCGAACGCCCAGCGCCGCTGCTGGAAACGGCACACAGCGGGAGAGCGACCTCCATTACCCAGGCGCCGAGCGGAGGGGAGACTGCCCTGGCACAGCCTCGGGGCAGCCTGGAGCTCCGCCGGCACCCCGACTTCCCCCGGCCGCCGGCTTGGGGCAGCCCTGCCCGCCGCCGGGGACCTCCCCGCACGGCCCCTCCCCTGCGCGGCGACGCCCGCGGGCACCTTCCCCGCGAGAGGGGCAGCCCCGCGGCCGCCCCGGTGGAGGGGCAGCGCCCAGCCGCCCGCCCGCCCTCTCCTCACCCCGACCCCGCCGGCCGGGGCCGCGCCCGCCCGCCCCGAAGGTCGCCCCCTCCCAAGGGTCGCCCGCCTCCGCCCCGCTCACCGGCGTAGAAGCGGATGAGGCAGCCGGTCTCCGAGTCCATGCCCTCCTCCTGCACCCGCCACAGGTCCCGGAAGCCCAGCTGGGAGAGGTAGTCGTTCTGGATCTGCAGCGGCTTCTCGTGGGCCTCCAGCCGCCGGCTGGTCTCCCCGTGGAGCTGCACGTACAGGGCGGGCGGCCCCGGCGGCGCGGCCCCCGCCAGCAGCTCCCGCCCGCCGGCCGCGCCCGCCGGCGCCCCCCCTGCCCGCCCCGGGGGCAGCTCCCCTGGGCAGCGGGGGGCCCGGCCCGGCCCCGCACCTGCTTCCACTCCGTCGGGGGGCACCGGCTCCGCCTCCAGCTCCTCCGAGGAGGACGAACCGCCGCTGCTGTAGGGATCCAGCCGGTCGGAGACGCTCTCGGCGCTGGGGCTGAAGCTCTCTGTGTCGGAGCCGGCCGGCCCCAGCTCCCCCAGGAGGGAGGGGCAGGAGAGCGGCGGCCCCGCCAGGTACAGCTCGGCCGGCGGCGCCCCGGGGCTCAAGTCAGAGGGCGCCGGGCTCGGCCGGCCGCCGGCCGAGTCGCCCTCCTCGGCGCTGCCGCCCAGCGGCAAGCGCCCTGGCCTCGCCGCCTCCCCGCGGTCTCCTCCGGCCAGCCCGCTCCGCGTCCCTCGCCGGCTCCTCGGCCTCTCCTCCGGCGGCGGCCGCTGCCCCTCCGCCGCCGGCTCGGGCGGCGCCTCGGCGGGGGCCGCCGCCGCCGGCTCGGGCTCGGGCGGGGGCTGCGGCGGTGCGCCCGCTTTGCCCAGCACCCGCACCACGCTGCTGCCGCCCCGGTGGCCGAGCTGCTGCAGGCGGGCGGCCACCTCGGCCGCTGTGGTCTCCAGGGTGCAGAGCACCGGGCGCAGGTAGCAGTTCATGTGGCGCTCGTAGACGTGGACGCAGCCCCGCTGCAGGTCCCGCCGCACCCAGTCCCGCTCCGGGGGCTGCAGGGGCTGCAGCTGCCGAGGCGGCTTCAGCAGCAGCGCTTTCCTGTCCAAGCTGCGGGTGCCCAGCGCGGCGCCGGGGGCAGCGGCGGGCGAGGAGGCGGCAGCGGAGAGGTTCCTCTTCAGCCTCCCCCGCCGCAGGAGCAGGGAGTTGGCGTTGCCGGCCCCGCCGGGGGCCGCCGGGGTCCCGCTGGCCGCCAGCGCCGCGGGGGGAGCGAAGCCGCCAGCTCCCCCTCGCCTCCTCCGCGGGCCGCCGGCTCCTTTACCGTCCAGCTGCCCTCCGCCGCCGCCCGACGGCTCCACGCCGCTCTCCGCGCCGGGCGCCGCCTGACTCCTCCTGCCCGGGGAGCCGCTCTCCAGCTCCCCCCGCCCGCCGCCCGCCGCCGGGGCTTCTCTCGCTCGTTGCTGCGCGGGCTCCATCGCCCGCGGGGCCAGGGATGCCGCCGCCGCCCTGCTGGGAGCGCCGCTCGGCGGCCCGGCGCGGCGCGGGGGGGGCCGAGCGGAGCGCGGCGTCGCGTCCCGGGGGGGATTACGTAGCAGCGGGGCGCATTCCGCCGGTGCCCTCGCGCCGCGCGCCCGGCTCAGCCCCGCTCCCCAGCTGTCGCGAGCGCCATTAGGCAGGCAGAGGGCGAGTGCGCCGGCCGCCGCTCCCCGCGCTCCCGCCGGCTCCCCGCGCCTCATGAATATTAAACAGCCCCCGCCTCGCTGCTGACAAGGGCCGCCGAGCGCGGGAGGCTCGCGAGGGTGACGCCACCGCTCGCGCGGCGGGGCGGGGCCTCGCCAATAAACACAACGTGACCGCGCTGAGGAGGGGAGGGGGGGCGCGGTGCGTGGGGGCCGCTGGGATGTGCAGTTCCGCGCCGCCCGCCTGCAAGTCCCGGCAGCGCCTGCTCCCGCCGTTCGGCTTCCCGCCGCGCCGGGCGGGCGCTGCTGCCGTTGGCCGCGGGGGCGGCTGGGCTCCCTTCCCTCAGGCGGGCGCCCCCAGCGCGGCCGCCTCCCAGCCTTTTCCCCCAGCAGGCGGGCGGGGGGTGGTCGCTCTGTGGCCCGCCCTCGCCCCTCACGGTGCGGTCCCGCCGTAGCGGCCCCCGCCCGCGCTGGTGCGGAGGCCCCGCGGGCAGCTCGGCGCGGCCTGCGCCCCGCGGTGCGTTACCGCCCTGCCCGCCATCCACCGGCCGGCTTCCCCGCCTCTCCGCGCCGCCTCCGGGGCCGGGCAGCCGTCGGCGAGAGCCTGCTTCCTGGCCAAGCGTGAGGGCAGGAGCCCAGAACGTGCTGGAAATCACTCCGCTTCCCCGCGCTGACCCCGCAGAGGCGTAACGTGCCACCGCTCCTTACGGCACGGGGCTGAGCCCGTGTTAAAATTATTCAGAGTCTTTGTCCCTATTTCGATGGCTGTCTTCCTTAAGCCTTACCAGAAGGTTTCAACAGAACTAACCTGTGAAGGGAACCTGTATGGCCTGGAGTACTGATAATAAGATCTGTGTACAGTCACCCTTGTGCTGCACCTCAATAGGAACGTCAGTGCTTAGCAGTAATTGCTGGTTAATAGCCACCTGGCAGCATATGGAAAACGATTTTACAGGTTCAGTGACCGTAACCGTTCCATTCTTTCCGATCTGACATGTTCTCCCTGTTGGCTGTCTCAGCGCAGAACCCAAGCACTGAGCCTGGCAATCATCTCATCTGAGGAGAGAGATGATCCAGATAGAAGATTGAGAGAGACATGGAAATGTAAGTGGGAAATAGACAGATATACACACAGCACGAAAGAGCTGCTTTGTGAGTAGACTCACAGAGTTTCAGTGCTACTGGTCCATCACTGTACTTCAGGGACTAAAATTACTGAAAATACTCGCTGAAAATTGCTTGGAAGCAACCATTAAATAGCAACTTTGTCCCCAACTTCCCCCCCCCCCCCCCCCCCCAGTGTGATTTTAAATGAATTATTAAAAAGGGAAATTACAATCGGATAAGTTCAATTAGCAGTGTGAAAGTGTGAGTTTTCATACTGTAAGGGTACCATACTACAGTATTTATTCAGAGAAATCTCTTACGCTCTTGGGAATGTTTTAGCTGAGTAATGCCAGTTGGATAGGGCTGTAACTGCCTGAGATCTTTCCTTCTTAATGCATTTTGTAAAATGACAGTGAAACATCTTGCCAGATATTCATCAAAAATGCTATAGACTGCAATAAAGTGGGAGTTCTGGGCAATTAACCAGTTACGTCAATGTCAGAGGAGATAAATCACCGTTGAGAACCCTAAGATAAACTCTTAGTGAAACACTATTTTTAGTTGGTGGGGGTTTTAGTGCATACATATAATATATGAACCATAAATAAACCAGAACCATAATAAAACTAAAGTTTACCTCTCCTGATAAAACTTTCCTCCACACCTTTGGGTTACTATGTTCATACCCTGTACAAGCAGGTGACAACAGAGGTATTTCCTAAGGAACTTGCAATGGAGCTATGTGACTACCTTTTAAAAGTTTTTGTAACAATGAAGCTAATGTTTTGCCTTTATATGGAAACCACCCACTTTCTGCATAGAACAATCTGTAATTACAGTCCGGCCAGCGTGCAGTGCGCTGACCTGTATCTGGAGTTGCAGTCACCAGCAAGAGCATCTTTGGAATTCCTGCGGCATGGGAGAGCCAGGACCCTGTCCAGAGCATGGACTGACAGAAGGTGACGGCAGCACTTGGCCATTAAAGGCTTAAACTGGTGGCCAAAACCTTCTCTGACAGTAGCAGCACGCAGCAGAACTGCAACACTGAGTATATTGAGCTCTGGTTCTGACTGCTTGGCATGTTCTGGTTTATTTCTACTGCTTTGCACCACCCCCATACCACCTACTTCCTGAAGGTCACTCCAGGTCTTCTGATGTAAATGTATGAGGAAAATATTCTATGTGCAAAAACACACACACAGGCACACTCAGAAGAAGGAGACAGCGAGCTCTGGGGACATTATTGTTAACAGTAGTACTTGAAATAAAAGAGTTTCTAGAAACCGATTTCCAGCCCTTCTCTCTCTTTTTTTTTTTTTTTTTTTTTTTTTTTTTGAGGGAGCAGGAAAAAAGAAGCTCTACTTTTCTCAAATTGTCCAAATACTTGAATGTTGATACATACACAGAAAAAAATCCAGAACACAGAGATTCTCCAATGTTACATAAGAACATTGGAACTGAAGAGAGGTCTCCTGGGGCACCCAGTTTTCTCCTTTATGACTAGAGGTACCACATCGTACATGTTAGTGAGGTCCCCCCAGTCGAACATCATTTTGAAATGAGCTGAGCTGATTTGTTCTCTGCTCTAACTGGAGTCCTGTCCCAGGGCCACCCTGCCCTCACTGTTGGGAACTTCCAGTTTTCAGTCTGAATTTTACACACAGGTAGTCTATACCCATTTGCTCACGTGCCATCATGGCATTGCCCTTTGACTCAAATAGCTTTTTTATTTGTATAACTCCAGAGCGTTTCCCCCAAGGTACTTGGAGGCCACAAGAGTATCCCCTGGCTGACTTTGTGTTCTTTCTTTGACAGACTAAACACGCTTCTTTGTCTCCTCTGGTGAGATAGTCCACATAATGTAGGAACATGAAGTTAAGGTCATTTAAATAGCCTTGGGTCAGCTTCTCCATGGGGTGGACTGGTATAGCTCCAGCTCTGGATTTATGCCTCAGCTTTCTGAGTCCACACAGAGCAGCTGCCACCTGCGATACAGCTCAGAGAAGTGGCCGGGGACTGAGCTGACCTCGCTCTCCCTCTTGCCAGGGTAACTCACCAACTGCCAGCAGCCTTACTAATGAAGGGCTTTATGCAATTAAAAAACAAAGTAGCGGTACTGAAATCCTGAGGGTGGAAAAATTTGTTGGATTTATCACTGCCCTGTGTAATTTGTTCAGGAGCAGAAGGCTGCAGTGAGGCTCCCTACATGCTGTAAGCCCCAAGTTACGCCATGAGGGAAAAAGGGGCCACACTGCTGCTTTTGATAGTTTCCTGAATACAAAGGCAGTGGTTTCTGTAGTGACCCAACATCTCCAAATGTTAGTGGTACCAAGCCTGGTTATTTTTGCTTCATGCAGGGAAGTGCATTTGATATCTGTAAGTATATGCATATTTAAATTGAACTCTCAGGCTTATGAGAAAACTATGCTATTCTCCGTTTCCCAGTAACTGATAGATACTCTTAAACTCTCCTGGAATTGCGCATTTTGATAGGGATGAACTGCTGTTGTAAGACATGGGAACAGAGCTTATGAAATTGATGTTTGTCAGGAGGAAGTGGAAGGGTGAAATACACATTTCCCTTTTCTGAAGTTTGATTGATGATGGCTGTTCGGAAGACAGGTAAAATGAAACAGGATGGTTTTCCATCTGCAGTTTTCCAATCAGAATCCGGCAATCTTGAAGAAGTTTCTGATTATAGAGTTGTCAACAAAACGTAAGGGAATAAAAAGTAATTTATTGCAGATTACTATAAATGACTCCATACCAAAACTCTTTATACTGAATGAACAAATTATATGCTCCCACAGTGGCAGGCAAACGCCAGAAGGTCTTGAAGCCACAAGATGACTTTTGTGGACCACATCCAGAGTTAACAGAGCCAAAGGATCCCCTGAGCAAGAGAAACAGATGAAAGCTTAGCTGAAATCCTCACAGAGGCTGGAGCTGTGGTAATCTTTACCGCCTACATCTCTGCCAGCAGCTACTACAGCTATGGCAGGAGGCATCAGGCTGCTGTACGCAACCATGGAGCTGGCGGAGTAACTGCAGTGGTGCTTGGAGTATGCTAACTCCTGTTCAGCTGCTTCTGAAATCTGCCTTCCCCAGTTCTCACAAATTCCTGTAAAGCCCTCAGGGATACACTGTGCTGTTGTTAAATGTTTCTACAAGGGAAGGGATAGATTATGGGCATCAGCTGATGTTTGTGGTTTTCCTTACTCTTTCATCGCGAATGTGGAAGGGAGTACCAGGTATGGGTCCGGCTTTGATTCATATTACTGCCGGTTCTGTTCTGTTCTTTTCTTAACATTACACCACTTCTTTTTGTGTAATCCCTTGGTTTAGCTACAATTAATATTTTGCTGGGTAATTCAATGACAGTTTATGGGTACAGAAATGGGTTTTGGGTTCTGAAATGTCTGCTGCCATGGGATATTAAAAACAGCAAATAGCCTTTGTAGACTCAGTTTTACCATGAACTATACTCAAAGTATGGTTTGGGTTTTGTTTTCAGAGATACCATTTCAGAATAGTATGCCATCATGAGACAGGAACTGCTTAATCCCCAGTCCTTGACTACAGAAAAATTGACTGACGGGTCAGTTCTGGACCAAAAGTTGAGATGAGCGCTCGGAAATACTAGTGTGAGAAAGATTATATTTATACTTTCTCTGCTATAAGTCATCATCAATGGTGCTGCTAAATGTTCCTCTGTGCTTTAAGAAGGTATGAATCACTTCAGTGATTCCAGTTAACATATGAAGGTGGGGAGGGAGCTTAGAAAGAAGGAATTTAATGTCCTTCAACCCTGCAAATTGTTAGGGATATTACTCAGCTCTCTTCTTTAGTAGTCTGTTTTTCTAGAAAGGGAGAATTTCACTACAGATAAGGAAGCAAGAGATGTGTTTCAATGCCAAAATGCTGAAGCAAAAGACAAAACATTTGCCACTGTACAAGTAATTCAAAGACCAGGAGATGGGTGAGCAAAGGGACCATTTTGAATTGAACAATATAATATTATCCTTTTTAAGGAGAAATTGAATGTTATCATATGGAAGCTGTTCTTAAAATAATAATTTTATCAGTAGGAATTAATTTCAGTTTTTAAAATGCTAGGTATGCACCTGTATCTCTCATCCACATGCGGTTGTCACAGCTGTAGGAGCAAATTGGATATGCAGATAACAAGGAACTGATAATGTATATTGATCACTGCTCCAGCTGTGAGCTTGAGCACAAGTGTGTATATGTTCCATGCTAGTTGCGCTTATCTTGGTGTGTAAGGCCTTCAGTGTAGTAAAACATTTAAGATGGTGCTTATTTAAGGAAACTCTTAAGTTTAAATGTGTTCTTAGGTTGAGCATACAAGTAAGAACTATGCTTTAACTGGGAAGTTTCTGTTAATTGATGCCTGAAATAGAATTAGGCTGCACGTTACCTTACAGTTGCCCTTGTGTTTATGTATTCAGGAACACTGGACTTGCATTACTCAGAAGGTTATTTGTACCTACAGACTGCTAAATAATTTCCAGCAAGGGTTGGTCCATATTTCTGATTCCAAAACCACGCCCATACAAGTAATAATGACACTAATATGTGTTCTTCATCAATGCACCTCAAAGCACTTTACAAATGTAATTGTTGCCATAACACAGAGAAAGGAGAAAAGAGGCAAGTACCTTCCTGGTTGCACATTAATCCCCTCTCAAGGCGATGGGCAGAAGTCAGGCCCCTGTGTCTTGACAGCGGAGCACCAGGCTGTGAAGCTCCTTCTTGCTGAACGAAAGCCCTGTCCCGGCTTCTCGTGGGCAAAGGGGCTGGAGCCGAGCACAGAATCCTGCTGTTAGGTTCTTTGACTGACATGCAGTGTTATTCACTAGCAGTATGTGGCCGCTTGGGTTTCAATTTCTTGAAGAGCTAACCTGTATTATTTTCAGTGAGGTAAGGTTTTCCTAAGCCATCGTCAGCAGCGTGATGTGGAGCTCCTTCAATTACACAAGTGTTTCCCATTGTGACATGCACATGTGTTGCAGTTGAACAGCTGGAAGGTGCAGCTTCCTTAGAAAATTTGGGAGTTTCTTCTCCCACACAAACTTCTTGTTCCCATCACATATGAAGAAGGCAATTTATAGAAGCAAATAGCAGCATCTCCATTGATGTTCAAGGTAATGAGCAGCTGACACTGAATTAACTGTACAGCTGAAAGCTGCGTGCAGAGGAAACAAATCTGAGAAAAAGAAACACCAGCTTTGTGACCCAGATTGATTACAGTTCTATGTTATATATTCTAGCGTTATATTAATACTGTATTAAAATCAAAGCCGTATTTTACAGACTTTGTTTTTAATTTGTGTTGATACTAATTGCAAAGCCAGACCTTATAATTGCCAGTAGACTCAGTAACCCCTCTACACTAATCCTCTTACTGTGTCTTCAGCTCTTCCATTTTAAGCTACGTGCTTTGTTTGTCGGTTGTTTTTTTTAAGGAAAAGTTTCATTGCCTGTTAGATATCAATGCACTAAAAGATTGTCTTCCAGAACTTTATAAATCCTTCCTTGTAATTATTTCTTTTTATCTTTTATACTCATATGGTGTCTTAAGCCTTTTTTGTTTTAGAGCCCTACAACTCCTCAAGGTACAGTATTCATCACTACTGATAGGGATGGATTAATGTGGATTCATTAAGCTGCAGCCAACACAGTGACTTACATGCAATGGTTTTACATAATATATAGCCCGAAGTAGCATGACTGGTGTATTTGAAGTGACCCAAGAGATGCAGACATTTTTGGTATCAGCTTTTCATGAGGTTAGTCATCTCCCATTAATTCCCTCATAAATATCTCAGAGGGTAGTGTCTGTTGTTAAAAGGCTGTACATAAAAGCCTTTCATGCAAGACTGAAGATATGTTTTTGCCATACAGCAGGTTTGGCAACAAAGTTGGCTTAGAAAGTTCATGTCCCTACTCACCTGTATTTGCCGCTTCAGCGCAGTGTGTTGGCCACTCCAGCGTGCCAGTATGACTGGAGCTGCACTGTCAGCTGGGTAATGGAAATACTTTGGATTAAAATGAATCATGACTTAAGAATCTCAGGTATTTCTTTAATACTGTAAGAATCTATCACATAAATACATGTTATTTATTTGTGAATGGTGTAAGCACTGAAGTAAGAATAGCACAGTGGAAGCTAAACTCTCAAAATGTGTGTTAGTGATGATTTATCCTAGTACAGAGTGCTATCAACAGCTGCATCTGCAGTCATTTACTGGAAGTATAAACAAAGATGCACATTATGCCCTTTGAAGGAGCCTTTTTAACTTTATTACTTCAACACCAAAGGTGTATCTTGTTAAGGGTAAACATAGAAATCCTCCAAGGAGATTAATAAAATAAAGCCTCATACAATTAAAATATTGGCAGGATCAACCAAGAAGTTAATACTAAAACAGCTCAGTCACATCTGCAGCTCCCCAAGCAGCCTGCTCAGAAGGGCTTTCAGGAAATCAGTAGGGAACTTATCTGAGCTGTCTTTGATGAAAAGGACCAGAAGGAGTTAAATCTAGGAGAGCAGGGATTTTTTTTTTCATCAGCTACTACAGTGACAAAATGCCCATTGACTTCTAGGCAGGCAGCCTGCACGCGTGTGCAGAATCGCCCTCCTCTGCCATGTCTGCGGCACGTGAGTGTGCCTACCAAAGAGATGCCTCGGCATAAAATCTCCACCCCTCCCTTGCTTACTCACTCAGCCATTTCAGCTATGACTGCAGAGTCATAGGGCTGTGCCATGCTGTTACATGAGATTAAAAGAGCTCTTAGTAATAAGCTAGAATGATGGGAATGAGCCCAGTATTCATGAGTGAGGTTAAACAAAACTTGAGGAAAATGAGTCCACCATGTCACCGCTAGATCGTATGGCTCCTCAGGCAGTAACCCAGGTCACTGTAAGGCCCTGCTCCGTTCTCTTGGGCAGTCTGTGCAGGATCTGGCCTGGGACTAGGGGGAAGGGTAGTCATAGGGAAAGGGGAACAGTTAATATTTTAACATCCAGATCTCGCCGAGGTGAAAGCCTGCATCTTTAGTTTGGCAGGTGTTGGCCAGGGCACAGCAAACTACAGTCGCGTGTATTTATTTGGCATCCAAACTGTTTCAGAGGCGGCATCATTCTGCTTTTGGCTTTCCAAAGGTGTCCTCTGCTGTTCTGTCAGTGCCGAGAACACAGCTGAATGCTCTGTGAGACTCCACCTACTCTGGTCAGAGCAAGGGTAAACTGGGTTCTCCAAACTGATGTGAATTCTCATTGATAGAGCAGAATAAGGTCTTAGTTTTCCCAAGCACATAAGTGCCCAGGCACTGTCACTGGCAGCACGCTCTCCAGGATATTCATTGCCTGTGACCTACCTATTCCACAGATCAGGACATGCCTTGTGGTTAAAATATTCATCAGCCTCTTGAGAAGACAGGCGATGAACATGTGAAAACCCATCGGTGGCCCCCGCGCAGTTGGGAAATGCTGTGCTTTGAAAGTCAGTTGGATTTTTAGGAACATCACTTCTGCCAACAGATACCAATAAGCTGTTTTCATAATAGTATCACAAATTTCAGCTGCCACATTTCTTTGCCACACCACACAGTTCAGTCCTGCACCGGTTGTGGGTCTGGGGTTCAACACTGCCAGGAGCCGAAGATTTCAAGCATGTGTTTTCTGACAAAGGTGTCACCTGGAGCACATGGTGAAGGTTTTCCTTGCAGAGCTGGAGAGGCAGAGGGAGGGAGCTAGCTTAGTACCTGTGACCAGGAGCAATCAGGCTTTTAAAAAGACTGCCTCAGCAGTGATGTTTTCTCCATGCGGTTGGTCTATGATATAGCAAATAAGACATAGCCGTGGAGCTCTCCTCCACAGCATCTGCGGACGGGCTGCTGGCAGGGCTCACATCCCTCGTGACTTAGCACAGCGGAGCTCCACGCGTTTCTGCGTGATAGCCAAATATTTTGTGTCCTACCATTCTTGGCTGCCCTTTTATACTTTCTCCGTATCAGATGTCACAGTGTACAAGGAACCTGCAGTGGATTCTTAGGTGACTGGCGGAAAACCATTTACCACATCATTCCCCCACATGGTGGCATTGCTTGCAAAAAGTATTTGCTCATTCCCTGTGTGTGACCCTTTGTTTTCAGGTGCTTTAGACAGAGCTCTGCTACCTTGAGGGAGCATTTACCTTCAGGCATGCCTGTTCTTCATCGCTTACTCTGAGAATGAATGCTTTTCCAAATCAGACGGACCGTGTAGCTCTCCAAAACCAGCAGCCAGACCCAGGAGCTCTCAGGGGAGCTGTGCAGGAACATGCAGAATCTAGCTGCTAGAAAAGCTCTGCTGACTCCCCTCCTGTCACCGGTGTCATCAGCTGTCAGAGGAAGCAGTCATACTGCTCTGGAGTCACTGCGGAGTGATGGAGGCCAGGCAGGTACAAAGGCAGGCTGCTCCGTGACCAATATGTAGCCCTGAAGGGATGCACGGGCTGAAGGAAGCCAAGGAATTTGGAAAGCCTCTATATGAGACTCACAATGAACACATCTCATTGCAGAGATGAAGTATTGCCAAGTAAGGTGCGTTATGGTGGGTAACCTCTGGACCTCCTCGGGAGGTCATCCTTCTCGAAGCAGGGCAAATGTCATTCTGAGATCACATCGCCCAGGGCCTCATCGTGCACAAAACTTAAGTGAGGCAAGACTTGACAGGCTGCAATTAGCAGTCTGAGTCATGCAGCAAGAAATCGGTTGTCGATGTGGTCACCGTTGAACGAGTACCATGACAGACTATCAAATACCTAATCACTGGCTCTTTTTTTGCAGGAGCTGAGAGACAGAAATGATTTGTAAATAATTTGTAAGATTTCCTACCTACATTTTTTCAGGAGTGCCAGGGGATTAGACTACTGGTCCTTCTAGATAGCGTCCTGCTGCAAAGTGGTTACAACACACGTCAAGGAAAGATGCAAGGAGCGTGATGGTAGATGGTGTGGGTTTACCAGCCTCAGAAGCCTTTTCCCAAAGCTGCAGTGGCTGGATGCTGGCTTCTGTCCAGAAGCACGAGAGTGTAAATCCCTTCCAAAGCTCTTGTTTATATTTATGCATGTATTACCAGTCCTCTTTTGACTCCTGCTAAGATTTTGGTTGTGATGATACTAGGAAGGAAGGGATTCAGCTGAGTAATTGTATGTTGTGCAAAAAAATTATTTCCTTTTTATCAGTTTTAAATGTTTCCCTTTTCAACTTAATTGAATATTCCTTTGTGTTTATACTGTGGAAGGGAAACTATCAACGTGTTTATGAGAGGATTTTCTGGACAGGGACTAGGATTGGCTTCCCACTGATTCAAAGCAGGAGAAATCACAACAGAGTAGAATAAGCAAATTAAGAGTTCTGGTTAATCAAACTCATTAGTAATTTGCAACAAAAAGAGAATCTTGAATAATTTCTTAGGAAATTTAGTCTTTATAACACACCCAAGATTTTTTTTCCTACACAATCCCTCACCTTATTTTCCTTCCAGGAATGATTCAGTATGATTTCTTACTATAAGGCAAAAGTCAAGCAAACACCCTAACCCTTTGTTCCAGCTGTAAAGCAGACACAAGAATATCCCTTGTTAGAGGGACTGATTAAGTACATGGTCCCATTTTTGTTCTTGTAAAAGTTATTGGAAAGCAACCCAAACAATGTCTTTATTAAAGTTTTGCTGGGAAAGTTCCTTCTTTGGCAGGGGAAGGGTAATTGTGATAGCAAGCTGCTTTTATATTCCCAAATTCCCTGATGTGCTGGGGTCATGTCACATGTTTACACTCTGCTTTAACAAGGAATAACAACACAGACAGAAGTGCTTGGTTTTGGTGTCACTACGACTGAACAGATGTTACAGGCTCAATTATCCCAGTACTTCAGCTGTAACATTGCATTATTCTCTAAGCTCCGTTTCTTTGGCTGAAACCATTTTGTTTGAAGACACTGCCTTCTGTAAGCTGATGCTTCTGCTCCTCCTCCATGTAGTAGAGCCTGGCAGCTACCTTCAATAAGCAAATTTATCTCTTTGGATTGCTTCTGCACTGTAGCTATAAATCACATTGAACATACAGCGGAAAAAAGCCTGTTTTACAATATGGAGTATCTGCCTGTTGTAAGAGTATCCAGCATTTTAACACGGGATCATTGGTCACCAAAAGCAAAGTGATAAACTATCAAGTTCTACATATTTCAGTCAGTGTTCAAATAAACACTTCTGTAACTCAGGAATATTCTAGGTTCAGCATCCTCACAGTGTAGATGAGTATCTCCATATATAACAACATTGTGAAACAGAAAGACAAATCCCGCAGCTCCTGAATCACAGCTTTGAAATGCAGCATGACAATTATTTCATTTTGAGGCCAACGGTGATGAGCTCTGTCAGTGTGGCAAGTAATTATAAGAAATAGGGATCACTTGACTCATTTTTAATTCGTGCCTTTGCCAAGTCTTTAAACATAGTGTTTTCACCATCTAAAGCCTGCTCCATTCTTCTACTGCATCACCTTGTGCTGGAGTTATGTTTATGAAAAGGGTTTGTGCATTTTTAATTTAAAGTTGTTTTTTTCCCTTTGCAACAACATAAACATTTTAAATGCTTTCTGAAGAGGATATGTAATTTAGAATGCATAAATGAAGTTGAAAATAACTTAAAATAATGAGTCAAGCCAATAAAACTGGCAAAGGAACTGGCCAAATGGTAGCTCAAACAGCTAAATCAGATACTACAAAAAGAGCTGAATCATTTTCTTTTAAAATCCAGCTGAACATGCAAATTCTTATCTCTGTCACCTGACGTCTGCCACATCTTCTGCTTTATGAACACAAATACACTTGGCTTGGTAAAAAGGCAGAATCTTTCACTACAATATATAGTTAGAAAAGGCAGCTCTGCACTATTTTGGTAATTCAGTAGGATTATAACAAGAGGGGACTTGTTAAAATTTTATTATTTTAGTAG
This sequence comes from Falco cherrug, assembly GCF_023634085.1. NCBI lineage: Eukaryota > Metazoa > Chordata > Aves > Falconiformes > Falconidae > Falco > Falco cherrug. The sequence continues at coordinate 91,111,638 of NC_073699.1, read as the reverse complement.
CAGTGTTCTCCAGAGAAAATACTAATACATTTTCTACACTGTGACTGTCTAAACAGATTATCCAAGAATTAGATATTAATTATTAATCACTCAGTGATTCAGAAGCTACCCTGTGGCTCTCTAGAGCAGGAACTCTACTGCTTTTGCAACTTAATGATGTGATTTTCCCAGTTGCGGTGTTGCAATGCTCAACCAGACAGAAGGCTAATGGCAGAGGGAGCAATAAAGTTATAGGGATGCCTAAAGGTTATATCTCACCTGGCTTGGAGAAGGTTATAAAAAAGTAACCGAAAGAAATGCAGCAGGCAAAATACAGAAAACTAGTTTGATAGATTATAAGTAGAATTGGAGTGGGGGTGTGTTTTAAATGGTCTGTGTAGGGATTAATGGCAATACCTGAAAATAAACAGGTAAGACAATCTTTTTCTCATATATTCCCCAAGAACACCTTTTCCGACTCAACGTTTAAGCGGCAAGCCCGAGAGCTGTGATTTGCATTGTCTGTGCGAGTTCTTGGCTGTACATGTTTACTGTGCAGGAAAACAAGATTGATTTCTCATTCTTAAGCACATTTATAATGTCTGTGCAAATGAATGTAGGGCATATCCCAGCTAGATCAATATTTATGCAGCCTACTTCAGAAAGAGCAAGGGAGCTGCTTCAGAGCAGCAGGGGATCTTGTCATTTCTTTTCCTATGCTTTCCTCTTTTCCTTGTTTTCAGTGAAATCTGTTTGCATAATACTCCACGCTCGCTGCCAATTAAAGGGAGTTTTAATGAAGGGAGCCCCCCTCGTCCCTCTGAAGGGGCGAGCTGCTGCCAGGACTGGCAGCTGGAGGCAGCGCCCGCAACTGGGGAGCTGCTGGGTGTCTGTGAGCCTGGGAGGCAGTGAGCTAGGCCCGGCACAGCGCGTTGGCCTGGGGACTCTGTGGTTATGGCGCGGTGGGCGAAGGCAGCCACCACTGATGCCAGCCTCTGTGGCCAGAGGAGCTCTCCATGCTGGCCTGCGGTGGGGCTGGTGGCTGCCTCCCCCCCTCCAGCCCCGGCAAGCCACTTGTCTTTGGTCTGTGGCTTTGCACACTTCATTCCGCTCGCAAAAGAGCAACAATTCATTATCCTGATTAAATCCAACTGCAGGATATTGAATACTGTGGTTTGTTCCATACTTTAAAGGTTCACCTCTTTTATGCATGCTTTCTCCATACCGCCTGTCACAGCTAATCTCTTTCATTCGTTTTGAAACAGAGCTGGGAGAGAGAATGGTACGTGTAGCAAATCAAAAGGCAGTATCGAGACGTTAAAAGGAGGCAACCTCCCAGCAGTATGCCAGCATCCATGTTTAAAGGGATCCTCCTCCTAAGTAGCTGGTTTTTCACAGCTCAGCTTTCATCTTCTCAGTGCTTAGGAGGAGGCGACTTCACCAACCCACAGACAGAATGTGGCCTCTGTGAATAACCTTTACTCTTTCTTCTGCCCTATTTACCAGAATATTTTTACCCCCCACAACTTGAATAAACCCAGGGGCCTTCAAATGCCCCTGGTGGTGTAGAATCCTGCACAGCGATGCAGGTCTTTAGAAATAAATTGGGAGGTGAAGATCAGTAACTTTACAATATCGGTGTTCTCTGATTCACTATGTCAATTTAATTCTCCATCCAATAAAACACACTTTACACATACAAAATAATCCCTGCAAGCATTATTACCTTTCTAAAGGGGCTTCACCATGATTCAAATATGACAAACTCTAGGCTATTAAGGCGTCTTGATTTCCATGGCTGTAACACTGAAATGCGGCATTAGCAAATACAATATATTGAATGCCCCTGTTGTAAATAGTTCAATTTTTCTGAGTAACTAACTAGGCAATAAGAACCCTGTCACTTCTGTGTTGACAAAGTATCTTAGTTACTCAGTAACTATAGAGATGTTTCCCTTATGCTTGATGCAATTATCAAAATGCCTTTCATTTGCTGGTGAAAACGTTAAGGCTCAAAGCATAATTCCTAGAATGTAGTTCAATGTTTGTAGTGGCATGCAAATCAGAGTGGCACAGACCAGCTATGCACCCACAGCTAACAAGATTTTCGATTTATTTCTTCTTGCCAGCAGCCCCTTAGAAGCAAACTGGAGCATCTGAGGCCACCCTTGACATCAGGTTTCAAATTTGGGCTGCCCTGGGACACGAGCAGGGGAAGAGACAAGCACAGACACATCCAGCAGCCACAGCTATGGCATGAGTCACAAATTACTTTGTCTCTCTTAAAGCTCCAGCTCTTGGAGTCCTGTGATTAGGTAAGGACTTAAATTTTGTGTTTGCTTGCTCAGAAGGGGGGATGCCTTTGAAAGTGTGTGCAAGCTTGCCCTAAAAGCTCCAAACGCAAAAAGGTACCAGTTTTGCTGCCTTCCTGATCCGTAGGCAAATCTTTCTGCAGGGTCCCTGGCCTGTGCTGCTTTGGTACTTAGGGGTGGTTCAGATTTTGCCCTGCTGCAGTTCACTCTCTGCAGATCCTGATCTGCTGGCAGGTCTGATGGACACCCCGCAGATGGATGTGCCCTGTGGCCTGTAGGGCACGGGCTAGTGCACTGCAGTGGGGGATACTTCCCACTTGGCATTCATCCTGCGCTCCGTGTGGGTGATTTTTCTCCTACAAACTACATCTAACGCACAGAATTTCAGCCTGAGCTGTGCTCGGTGAAGAACGTAGACTAGAAGGAAACACATTGGGATATTTTCTGTCTCTTACTGACTTAAGGTATTATATATCATACAAAATATTGCTTAATGTAAATAACACATAGACTGCACCCACATTGTTTCAACATACTGTCTTTGAAGATATGCGGTGATGGAGGTTCCACTGCCTCCATCAGTGTCATCTGTCCTCTGCCTCGCTGCCCTTACCAGCTATAATCATTTCTTGGTGACTAACCAGAAACTTCTTTGATGCCCACAGACAGGGTAGAGTAATTCCCTTCCACTTTGCACCCCCACATGTTGGAATACTCTTTGTTTCTTCAGGCAGAACAGCTGCAGGGCATTTGGTCTTTCCTGGCAGGTGATGTTCTCCAGGCCCCCTGTCAGCCTTGTGGCTGCCCCACACAGCATGTCCAGCCAGGCTGTGCTCCTTCACAGGGTGCTGTACCCCAAAACTGCCTGACCTCCGGCTGCAGCTCTGCCCTGCCCCTGCAGGGTAGAGGAAAAGGGCTTCTGCCCGGGCCTTGCAAGCTGTATCTTTCTTCGTGCATCCATCCCAGCATGGCATTTGCCTTTGTCTCAGAAACACAGTTCTCCCAGGCTTTAGCTCCCAGGCCAGGATCCTGCCCAGCCATCCGCCATCCGGGCTACTGCCCAGCTGGATATGTCCATCATTCCTGCCTGATAGCACCATCTAGTATGAACTTGTCCCTGCCCTGAATTCCACCCTCTGTTTCTCCCCATCCCACCCCCTGGGGTGGGGATGCAGACCAGCAGGGCATTCCTGCTGCCCTCGGCAGCACCAGTGACGATGCTGAGCAGTGCCAGCCCTGGCACCAGCCTGCCCTGTTGTTCCTGGTACATCTCGCACCTGCGCCTACCGCTGCTCACCCTCTTGCTACAGTTTTCTGAGAAGCTTTGTGCCACCCCCTGGAAAATCTCTCTTTTGAGCTTATGATAAGAATGACATCAGAGACGCTGTCAAAAGTACTCTGTAGCCAAGATACATGACATGTGCTGCCTCTCTCTGCAAGACTGGTGACTGGCTGGAAAAGGAAATAAATTTGCTTTCACTCATTTAGTGCTCATTCCTTTTATCACCAAGAGTGAACTAGTCCATTTGAAATGACTTCATTGAAATGAAGTTGGCCAGTTTTCTCTTTTCCCCCCAGTTTCAAAGGCAGCCACCTTGTCTGTCCTTCTCAGCTGTCACAGTTTGACTCCTTGAAGTCTTACAGACAACTAACTATTCATGGCCCAGAGGTGTCATTAGCCAGGTCTTCAAGTATAGAATCACAGAATGGTTTGGGTTGGAAGGCGCCTTAAAGACCACCTAGTTCAACCCCCTGCCATGGGCAGGGACACCTTCCACTAGACCAGGTGGCTCCAAGCCCCATCCAGCCTGGCCTTGAGCACTTCCAGGGATGGGGCAGCCACAGCTTCTCTGGGCAGCCTGCTCCAGTGCCTCACCGCCCTCACAGTAAAGAATTTCTTCCTAATATGTAATCTAAATCTTCCTTCTTTCAGTTTAAAGCCATTCCCCTTTGTCCTATCACTACAAGCCCTCGTAGAAAGTCCCTCTCCAGCTTTCCTGTAGGCTACCCTTTAGGTACTAGAAGGCTGCTGTAAGGTCTCTGAGGTCGAAGTATAGTTGCCAATTTGCAAATAATTAACCTCAGCATGAACTCTTTCCTCTGTCCCTTCCTTAGAGGCACCCATCTTACCCTTTGGCAGTGCTGGTTTTTGCATTCTCCACCCATGTGCAACTGGTGTTTTGGGGAGGACAAGTAGAAACGAAAAGGCACTAAACGCTTCTATAGAAATGAAAGCTTTCTTATTTCAGTCAGTAGAGATCTGCACCCCCAAAAGGATACGTGGCCTTCCTGATGTCCCTTGCTAATCCCATCTCGGCTTATGCCTCATCCCTTTCTCGCCCTGGCTTTGCAGGCGCTGCCTGCCCACTCGCCCAGCCTGCTCCACTCTGACCCGGGGAGCAGGGACACCCCCGAGGCGGCGCAGGGAGGGGTGGGCAGCGGGTAACAGAAATGCCAGCGTACAGGTATTTGACATCATTTTTGGAAAAGGACAGTGGCTGCTTTTTGCTATTTACCCACCATTTCTTTCTTCTCTATGGCTGACAGGAAAACCCCAAACCACCACATTTTGTTCATAATGAAGAAAAACGGTGCTTTGCTGGTGGCGCCGCTGCTACCCACCCCCAGATGTGCCGTGAGCAGCTGTGCTCTGGAGACATATGCTTGAATAAACTGAACCCTGATTTCTGAAATACTGGAGCAAGGGCTGTTGTGGGGCTTCATCCAACATAGCCATGGGTTATTTTTTAGCATTCCTCATCTGTTTTCCCTGATTTTGACAAAGCCAGAGAGCACCTCGGCTCAACAATCTCAACAAAGCAGTACAAGAAGAACCGTGTATCCACTGACCTTACTGAGGTGCCTGTCACATAAAAACCCGCCTGCCACCTCGAATCCTGCCTGCACCTCTTTTTCTCTCTCCTTCATCAATATTTATGGCAGCAAAACCAGGTATCCTCTGAATCAGTATGGAATTTAAAAATCTTGCAGTGAGCAATTTCACATAAAATGAAGTTTATTTGCAATTCCTCTGTATATTTGTATCAATAAAATTAATGCATGTGCTGTTCCCAGGGTGAAATCGGAAGATTTTTTAGGAGCGGTTAGAAAATTAATATGATTCTCCATACGCTTTCATCCCCAGACACTTCTAGTTTCCCCTCTACTGTAAACTGGTGATAGTGTTCTGCTACTCAATTGATATTTTCCTCTACCCATCTATCACTTTCCTCATCCTAGGGTGGTCTCTGTTTCATGTTCTGTTTTTGTACCTACTCTTTTTTTCATTCCTCATGTCTAAGATCATTGCTTTGTTTTTGTACAGAAATATCATCCTTCCAACTTGAAGACTTCTTGGTACGCAACAGTGAGACCATGAGGAGACGCTGTCTTCCTCAAAATGCATCAATAGTAGGGAAATACAGAGAAGCCAGTCAATACCATGGCAGGCGAGGGGCAAGTAGGTTAGGCAGTTAGCATTCATCAAATATTTAATAAGCAATACAAACAGAGGCCAGCTATAAGGGATCTTGGTATGTTTTTGCTTTGTGCAATTTGTCTAGTCCATTGTGCAAGTCCCTGCAGAGCACCCCAGGACTTACCCATGGCCCTGACCTACATTTGGCATAGCATGCGTGTCTGTCTTTCCCCAAATGGCAAAGCCAGGTTTTGAGGAGGGTTTCACTCCTGTTTCAAGGCACCCGCAGCCGTGTGCAAGCAGAAACCCAGCAGCCAGCCCCCGCTCGCCTTGGCTGCGCTGTGGGCTGGTGCATGTGCTGCTGTTGTAGGTAAACGTTCATAAGCTCTTACTGTAAAACAGTTTGTGTTTCCTCTTTTCTCATTCCACCCTTTCCTTATTCTATTTTTTCCTCTTATAGCAGACACTGCTCTGGGAGAAGCTAGTGTTTCCCAGTGGTATGATCAGCTGAGCCAGCGTGATTTTTCTAAGCTGCAGTGCTGGAGGGTTGGCTTTAGTTGGGTTTTTTGTGTTGGGGTTTTTTCCCCCCAGAGCACCAGGAAACATGCTAATGCAATATCCTATAAAGGCCAGGGAATGGGCTATCAATCCAAAAAGGCTTTAAGACTGAAGCCAGGGAGATGAAGGCAGCAAGTGCTGCATCACGCCAGGCTTTGTCATGACACCTCCGCAAGCCGCAGCGTGCTCAGGGCTTGTCATGCCTCTGCACCGGGGTCCCTGCAGTGCCCGCAACAGACGGGGCCAGGTCGCTCGCGATGCTGGGCTGTGTTATAATGCAAAGACCTGTTCTTGTCCTGAACCTGTAGATACAGGACCTGGGACAAACCAACTGCCTTGCCTCATCCCTTAAACGGCGCAACATACCCTTTCCACTGCCAGGCTGTTTTCCCCCAGCATCCTAGGTATAGGTGTGCTGCTTTACTCCATGACTGCTTGCTGGCACACGGATTCCTCTTTCTTTACAATGAGGCTGGATCTCCTGATGGCTCCCACAGTTTGTCTTTGTGCCCCTGTTCCCCCCACATCAAACTGCCTGCCAGGAGGCTGCACCCCTTTTGGTTCCCACAGCCCAAACTCGCGGGGTCTTGCACAACAGGTACCTGCTGAGTGCACCCCTTCCTTAGCCTTTATTTTTGTTCATCGGGACTCCTGTGCACTGCAGCTGGCTGCCAGGCAGTTCCCTACATGTAGGGCAGAACAGCAGAATACAAGGCAGCAGGATAAGCAGTGAGGCACAGGCTCAGAAACATGCTTCAATTTGCTAAAATTGCCTGGTGACGCTTAAAGCAATGACTTCAGGCATTTGTGGAGCACGTAACAGAAGTAGCACCTTTAGGCAAACATAACCCTAATTTCTTCAGTTAGTAATTAAAAGGGCAAATCTAGAGGAAAATATTAATCCCTGTCCATAGAAGACTCGCTTTTGTCTTTTACTCCAGGGTATAACTATCGGTGTAGTTAAACATTTATCGATGCTTGTGCAAGCACAGCCAGAGCAAGAGAGCTGAGTAAAGGCAAAGCTTTACAAAAAAAGAAGCTGGAGCGCAGTGATGCTGGCAAGACGCAGGGTTCGAAGGAAACGAAGATGAGTGAGATTGCAAAACTGGTATGCCTGTGCTTGCAAATTACTTGTAATGGGTCCAGAAATGACTTGTCTAGTGCTGTTGTTTTACCTTTTACCTACCACTAGGTATGCAGCTAAACCCATTAAAGGGCTGTATCGAGTCATATAATTTGTTTACATCTAGTTATTTTCCATTATAATAACAATAGCATGATACATGCAAAAGCATGCTGGCGTTTTGGTGGTAGTATGCAGGCACACCTTCTGACTGCAGTTTATTGCTTGCCGACAGCCCGGTTGCAAAACACTGTTTAGTCCTATTAGGAGTAATTCTGGGGGCAGACTAGGGAGCACGAGTCCTCCCTTTGCCACACACAAACACACACGGTTTAAACTTGTTTCCTTCCTAATTGCAGGTGAGCAAAGCACAAGTGCTTTTCTTTCCATCTAGGTCATTCAGAGTTTGAAAAGAAGAAAATGAGGGAGGCAAGAAATTATAATACAAGGGCTTTTACCTTCTTCCACATACACTGTACCCATGCAACAAGGACTGTCTGAAGGTGGTTTTCTAGCCTCTCTATCCCAGTTGTAACACATGCAATCATACGATTTCTTTTGTAGCAGGAGTGATGCTTCCTGCTCCCAGAACAGCCTAAGCCGTTCCTCTGGGTATCAGCTCAAGAGAGTTACTGTTTTCATTTGGCCACAATCCTTAAGCTGACCTGGTGCGCAGGGATGACAAAAGCAGTGAATCAGCTCAAAAAAGAAAAGGACAAAAAGGGAAACAAGAATCGTATCACTGGCTGAACCTCAAGTGCTAATGGGAATTTGGCCTGCCTGAGGCAGAGCGCAGATTTGGACTAGTACGTTGTAAATGCTGCTAATGTCCTCCTCTGGCATTTGGTGGTGCTTCTAAAATAAAATTCAGATCTCAGGGTTTGGAAAAGGTTTTTGCAGTTTTTTAAGAAAAATTTAAAAAAATGCAGGGAAGTAAAAATGATTTAAAGCTTTTAGAAAATATGCAGAAAACTACTTCTTTTGCCTGGCTTTAGCAAGTACAGCCGGCTTGTGACCGAGGGGCATAAAGACTGTTTTTTGGAATAGAAACATTTTTTCCGGGTAATTTATTATTCTCTGAGCTTGTCATGAAGCACAGAGCAACTGTCAGTAATATGCCCTGTGAACACAAAAATATCTCTGATAACATCTTCTATCGCAAGATTTTGCCTTTCAAATGTTCCTCATTGCAGTGAGCACTGTGTTTACCAAGAAAAAAAAGATATAAAGAGAGCAGGTCGTGTTTGGTACAGTAATATATCTAGAACGATTATTTCACAGTTATGCAAAAATCCTTGCTGTTTTCAGTGTGTATCTTGAGAAAAATTCTTTCTTGCCAAGACATTATATGAAAAGCTTAGGCTGTCCTATAAAACCATGCTGTATACTTAATTTAATTACAGAGAGCTGATACAAAATGCACAGGCTGCAAACGAGGTGAAATCTCGTGACTTCATGTGAACCCTCTCTGGTGATAGAGGACAACCCCTGACTTCAGTTTTTACTGCAGTAATGCATAAGTCCTGAAACACACTTTCAATTAATATCTGCTCGAGTTTCATACTCCAGGAGCAAATAAGCCTCGTATCACAACAGTGGACTTCCCCGTCTTTATGAGCCTCACCTCCTTAGGCAGGGCGTGCATCAGTTGAAGGCTTCGCTTGGGAGCATAGCCTCTTTCTTCGTCATTTTTCCCAACCGACTCTGGTGCCAAGCTCTCCCCGGCTTGCCATGTACAGCGGAAACCATTTTCTGATTTCCCCAGACCAGTAGCTTGGGTCTCTGTAGTAATGTAATGTTACCTTTGTTTTTTAGGGGTGTGGTTTTTTGCTATATTTTTGCTATATTTTGGGGTTGGGGTTTTGCTGTGTTGCTACATTTATATTTGCCACCCATACTACCTTGCAGGGGTGTTTCTGCAGTAAGGGGAGAGGCTGCCAGCACTGACTGTGGCAGCTACGGTGCATTTGCTAAAAGCCTTGCAACATGCGTTATGAAGAGAGAAGTCTTCAGCTCTCCTTGTCTTGTGGGTCTCCCCGCTAAATCTAGGTGTCTCTGACCAGGGATGGTTGTCCCCTGGAAGAGAGTTTACTGGGGACACATCAGAAGATGGCAAATTCATCTGTCTCCCAGAAATAACAAAGATGGTATGACTGCGAGGGATTTGCAGCAGGATTTTTCTAGAGGCAATGGGAAAAGCCAAAACTCACCAGGATGCTTCTTCTAAAATATGCCTGTCTTTCTGTAATCCAGAGAAATAGGAGCAGCTAACATTTTTTAGGGTGCCCCCCCCCCCTCTTTTTTTTTCCCCCTAGGATGTGCTCCTGTGGCAGCACGCATGGCCCTGGATATGTCTGATATATCTTGGGGAAAAGCCAGGTTTGACAGGGATTGCTTCCCCTGGCTAGTCAAAGTAGGAAATCAAGGCTTCACTGTGACCATATGTAAAAGTGTGCTTTGTCGAGGTGTCACCATCACCTGATGCACTTGGCTGTGATTTTGCTGCTGTTTCGACATTTTTCCCCTGTTGCTCACAGATGGGGCCTCTGTGAAAGGCTGTTAGACACCTTGTGTTTTCCGCTGTAGCAGACACCACATTATTAGTTCAGAAGTGTTACCTTTGTTCCGTCAATTATTATTATGCCAAGCACATTAATCTTGATGCAAACCAAATTCAAATAGAGTCATCTCTGTGGGGACAGTTTCTGGGGGAGGGGTGTGCGTACGTAATGTGCAAAGTTTCCAGTGTCTAGGGCGTGTTTCGTTACCTGAAATCAGTTAGTCGCAGTTCCTTGATCTCCAATACAGGATCCAACCATTGTGTAACTCTGGAAAAACCTTCTGTGGTTACACAATATTATTTGGTCACCTCCATCTGGGACACAACTGTGCAATCAAAGCTGCGTTGTGAGCACAAGCGTGTTCGTACGGCACGCGCTGCCCTCCCTGCCTGGCCGTGTGCGGGTACGCACACCAAACGCTGCTTGCTTCTTTGAGCAAACAGGGAACAATCCTCTTTTTCCTACAAAGCATGAGGAAAATGAGGTCAGAAGCTGAAGCAGGTCCGTGACCACCTCGATTTTGTATTTGAACTGGATGGATGGATGCCATTTTACACACAGGAAAGATGACCAGCCCTTCCCTAAAGTACCAAAACCCCACACGTCCCGTGCCCAAAATGAATCCTGCAAAAGAAAATACAAATCACCTGTCAGGTCTGCCTCTTCCGGGCTGGCTCTGCTTTCCACTACCAACATTTTCCACCTGGGATTGATAAACCCTGGGTCATTCTCATTTACGTCACATCAAAGAGGAAGAGAAACCCGCTCCTGCCGCCCACACACATGCACCGGCCAACCTTTGTGCCCGGGGTCAGCAGAGGTACAGCCACGCAAGACATTTCGCTCCACCTGGAAAAGTGACCTCCACGTGCTCTTGTACAGTGGTGCCCCACTGTCCCCAGCACTGCCCCAGGCTGTGGGACCGAGGGAGTGGCAGCTTTGCTGTGGCCTTCAGCAGCAGTGGGAACACACGGTCTGATATCACGGGTTGGGTTTTTCATTCTAGTCAAGCTTAGCAAAATGCTTTCTTTTTTTTTTTTTTTCCCTTTAAAAAAAAAAAAAAGGAAGACACACCTAATTTATGTACCTCCTCCCACGTGTGCTGTGGACTTGTGGACGTGCAGGTGAGGCTGTGGAGTCGCACATGGAGCAGGGCTGTGTGTGCTGGGATGGGCACTGCTGCCAGCAGCTCCCAGCAGGCTCAGGACTTGGATACTGGTCACACATCGTGACGAAGCGATTCAGCCTCACTGCAGCCCTTGGTTGCACCTCACTGTAGCCCACCCAGGGTCATTAACGCCGACATCACCCTTTACAGCCACAGATCTCAAACTGTGGTCAGTAATCCGGACACAGCCAAAGTGGGGACACCAGCACGTGGCGACTCGACTGCTTATAATGTCCCTCAGAGAAGAACCATAGAGATCAAAGCACATCATTTTACAAATGCATAGGGACCAGTCCTCATCCCAGAGCTCTTGCAACACCTCAGAGATGAACAGGCAACAATAAAAGAGAGAAAACAGAGAAAACAGATCTTCTAATGGTATTTAAGTCCTCAGCTCTGCTGAAACCAGAAGGCGGGAGTTAGCCTGGAAGGTCTGGCTTGAATGAAGCAGAAGATGGTCACACCGCAGGTTGTATGGTGGTAGAGAAGACGGTAATCCTAAAGTCTCCTGAGTCCCAGTCTTAGGCTCTTTCTTCCTAAGGTAATGCCAGCATGCTTAATCTCCGAGAAGCTTATGCTAAGATTTCCCTGTTTGTTTAAAGTTTTAAAATGAAACCTAATCCTCTACAGGGAATCCTACACTGCTATTTTTATTTATTTATTTTTTATCCCAGATGCAAAACAACCTTAAACCTGCTCTGCAGATCTGCTGACACAGAAGAGATGAAATATGATTTTGTTGGTTTTTTTTAAAAACTCCTTATTGATTTTTTTGTGGGTTCGTGAAGGGTTCACAAATGATGGTCCTTCAGGGATAGCTGTCTGTTTTAAGTGCTGCCTTCTGCATTAAAGCATTAGAGGACGGGCTGCAAAAAGAACAGTATGGACAGTTGTGCCAGAGGGCTCGCTCATGCCTTGGAGCCCCACTAGCTTCATTTGAAATACGGTTTTCACCTGATGTAGTTAAGGCAGCACGGAGAGGGCTGTGAGGAAGTCGTAGCCATTTTAACCAAGCATGGTGCAGCTGAGTTCCAAAAGCAGTGAAGTCAGAGCAACTGCCCTTCTGCAGGTGGCAGAGGGGAAGGACCTACTTCCTTTTGGACCTACTGTCCCATCTCAGTTTGTAATTGCCCAACTGATCTTGACACCAAGAGGTTGGACTCTGCCCACAGCATTGCAGGTACAGAGCCACAGTGCAAGCCACAGGCACCCTCTGGGCACCAAATCCTGGGGACCAGAACCAGATTTTGGTGGTGGTGGGGCAGGGCTCCCACCAACACCAGCTGGTACTCAGGAACATCCACACAGCTGTCGGTGCCATCCTCTGGAAAAGAGGACTGCTACAGAAAGGAAAACCAGATGAGCTCAAGCATGGACCTCGATCATCCACAGAGCTGGAGCATCAGTCTCTTGATAACCTTGTAAGACATCTGCTGGAGATGCTGTCTGGTTTTCCAGCTACCGCCTGGCTCTTGGTAGTGACTTCTTCAGAAATGTTGTTCTTTGAAATGGTTAGAGCACATAAACTGAAACAAGCAAAGGGAAAGAGATGAACATACTAAAAGAAAAATTGCTGCACGAAGAGTTTCTTTGACAATTTCAACCGAAATTAATGTCATCTGGTAACACTACAAGAAAGTGAAAATGGGGCCTTATTATGGGAGGTGATGGACAATGGTGATTACACTTGTAGTTGCCTGCACTAGAGGTATACATATAAATGAAAAAAAAATCAGGTGTACCTGTAAACAAAATAGAATCACACGGTAACTACAGTTGGAAGGAACCATCTGGCCCAATCCCTACCCAAAGCACAGCCAGCTTTAAAGTCAGAGCAAGCCTTTGGGAGAGTCTTGCACATCTCTGTGGGAGAGAGTTTGGCTACCGTCCCTGTGAAAATGGTTTCCTAATGTTTAACCGGGATTTCTTTGTATATAACTTCTGTTTGGTGCCCCTCATCCTTTCACTTTCAGCCAAGGTGACCCTGGCTCTGTATTTCCTTTAAGGCAGCTGCAGACAGCAGTAAGGTCTCCTTTCAGCCTTTTCTTCAGGCTGGACAAACCCAGCTCTCTCAGCCTCTCCTGCTATGCCACGTTCTTCTGCTGGACTTGCTCCAGCGTGTCAATGCTCCTCTTGTACCAAGGACCCTACAACTGGACATGGTACACTTAGATGTGGCCTCACAAATACTACACGTTTTCTTCCAGAGAGGCCAATAATTTGTATGGTTTGTATACTATATTGTGGCTTCACTGCATTTAAGAGCTTTTCTTTTCCTGTTTAAATACACTACTGACTGACGCTGGACATATGATGCTCAGAAGGATCCTTCAGCTGACCCCACATGGCTCGTCTCACCTTCTTACTTTCTAATCGTCAGACCAAGGAGGCTCCACAACAACCTTTTACTGAGAGAAGCAGGACAAAATCAGCCTAATTACCTCTATAATGGAACTAGGGCAGCCTGGAACAGAAGTCTGCAGTGAGCTGCAGGTGATGGTAGAGGCTGCAGTCTTGGACTGGGGTTTCAGAATGTCTACAGCCCCTACATTCCTCTTCACCATTTTAAAATGTAAACCCCATGCTTGCCCTTACCTCAATGCCTGTAAGCAAGGCGCAGCCTGTGGCAGAGATCTCAGGTCATTCTTTCGTGCCACTCCTTTTTTTCCTCCAAATATGCAGTAATGGGCAAGCCAAGCAACTTCCTGCACCCTGCTTTCCTCACCCCTCCAGGCATGGGTGCTGCTTCCACACGTATCCTCCCTCTTCCACATGCTTCCTTTTTCCCAGTGGTCCAAGTTATACCTTTTTTTATTTTTTTATTTTTTTTTCCTGTAACAAGCTGCACCTTGGCTCTGTGAGAATAACGTGGGCTTCAGCCCAGCACGGAGCACGGTCCAGTCTTCCCTACGCATTTCCTTCAGGGTGGCCTCTGTGCATTGGGAAAACATTGCAATAAAAGCTAACCAGCACTGAAAGCTGTGCTGGCTTTTATTCTGATAGATAATCAGGTCACATAAATGCTATTAGATATGATCGCTTGTGTGAGCTCTGCAGGCAAGTACTTCAGCAGGAAGGAGAAAACCCTTGGTGCTACGCTTTGTGGTAGGACCAGAGCTTTGCACAGTCCATGGCCAAATCTTAACTCATTTGAGAGGGTCGCATTTCCCTCTGGGCAGGCAGGCAAGGTGGGCAGCTTTGCGAAGCCTGTCTTGCTCCTCTCTACCCTTCCCCCATGGCTCCCTCCATCCTTTCCACCCTCCCTGCGGGTCTGAGGCGAGCCGAGGCATGCAGCCAGCCTCTGGAGCAGGAGCTGGTGCACACCAGCGCACTTCAGCCTTGAGATGTTTCCCTTTGAACAGCTTGACAGCAAAAGCGTTCATCCTGGAGAAGACTGACTTGCATCTGCGGCTCGTCCTCCCGTGCCACCGGGATTTGTACACCGGTGGCTAAAACCTGGCTTTGGCTTTAGGTCCAGTGCTTGAGCAGGGTGGAACCACCAAGGTGGCCTTCCTCCCCGGCTTCCACCCCCTGCCCTCAAGGTCTTCCAGGACAGCCCCGGATACACAGGATGTCTTATAGCTGAATTGCCCCTTGGCCAGGCTGCTTAGTATTCATCCTTTGGGGCCAGTTGCTGGCTATCATACAGAGCAAGTGCAATTCATGAGGAAGAAAAGGCATCTTTTTTAAAAAATTAAGTGTGTTGGGTTTTTTTCCCCTCCAAGGAAGCCTGCGAGGCAGAGTGACAAGAAGCATGAAGAGAACATTTATGCAGATGAGCAGCATGGCCTATTTAAGAGAAGAGTGAAAGAGCAATTATTCCACAGCTCCATTCTGATGTTAACCAAAAATAAAAAACTTCAGCACAAGGACCACACGCAGCCAAGGAAGCAGCCCTGGCAGGGGCAGGGTTATGCTGGTGGAGGGACCCTGAATGGGAAGGAAACGAAAGCTGAGGCTCCTGCTCACCAAAGCTCCAACCCAGGACTTGCGGGAGCAATTGTCATGAGTAAAAGCGTTAAAACCCCTCTGGGAGACAGACTGGGGGCAGTACGGAAAATAAGCCAGTTACTCTCATACTCATTTCCCTGTTCAGAAGGGCTGCACGCGGGGAGGGATAACTCTGCCTTCTGTTTCTGGCCAGCCAAGCTCACACAGCCTGCGCTGCACCCTGGGCTACACGCACCGCAGAGCTGCCTGTGCATCCTGTAGGCACAACCCTTCAGCTCTTAGGAAGAGATTTTGGAAGCCCTTGCTGAAGCCAGCCACCAACTTACACTAAGTTACAAAACTGTAGCCAGTTTTGTCTACAAAGCAGCTATTCTCTCATTTTTTTGTTTTGTCACTTAAAGGAGCTTTTCTTATTTTAGGTTTCAGAGAGGGGAAGAGTGGACTAGGTTTGGGAGAGAAGGTACCGAATTCATTACCCACGGTGCAGCTGAAGTGCGTGCACCTACCCTTTCGCAGCAGCTGTGTCGACACATACAGCAACAATGGAGAAAGTTAGTGTGATGGGTCTAAGGCAGGGAATTAATTCATTTTGGTGTCACCTGTCTCAGATTTCTGAGCAGAAACCTCACCGAGATGAGCAAGAGCAGCTCACACTGTGTCAAACTACCTGCAGGCTTCAGCACAGGTAGCCTTCCATCCTCACTCCCTCCCTCTGTTCTCCAGCTGCTTTCTGCCATGGTGACTTACAACAGGATGGATTGCCTGCTCCTGTGCTTCTCAAAGGTGGTTCTTAAAGACTGACCAGCGCTCATGGACTCCTACACCCTCAGAAGCAGATTCCCAGGCTACTGTACTTAAATATCTCCCTGAATAGCTTAATGTTTTCTGTCCTGAAGTCCAGGGTAGCAGCTCTGCTGTCCTTTTTCCTTATTACACTGAAAAATTTGAACTCAACCATTTCATGATCACCGTGGCCAAGACAGCCACCTACCGTCACCCCCCCATGAATTCTTCTCTGTTCACAAACAGCAAGTCCAGGAGGGCATCTATCCTAGTGGCTCACTGAGTACCTGTGACAAGAAGTTCTCTCCTACGAACTTCCAAAATTTCCAAGACCTGTTTGTCACAGCAGTACGATATTCCCAGCTGATGTCTAGGGAGTTGAAATCTACCATAAGGACAAGGGCTACTGATCAAGAAATTTCTCATAATTGCCTGTAGAATAATTCATCAGTCTTTTTTTTTTTTTTTTTTCCCTCTGAAAGAGAGGATTCATGCTCTTTCTTGAACTTGCATTTGGCATCTAACTTGGGTGCTCTCATCCCACCCTTTCCTTCCCTAACTTTCCCACCACCACCCCAGCTACGCTGAGGATGCAGGGATGTACCTACATGGGTCAAGGAGGCGCACAGAGGACCGGGGTCCACCAGCAGCACCTGCCACAGCATTGCCCTGACGGAGCCCAGCGGCACCCGCCTGGGCAGTGGTCCCAGGGTCGGCGTGGGCAGGT
Organism: Falco cherrug; assembly: GCF_023634085.1. Classification (NCBI taxonomy): domain Eukaryota; kingdom Metazoa; phylum Chordata; class Aves; order Falconiformes; family Falconidae; genus Falco; species Falco cherrug. The sequence continues at coordinate 91,095,058 of NC_073699.1, read as the reverse complement.
GCCCAAGAGGCAGCATGGGGGGGGCACCATGCATTTTGGGGCAGAGGGGTCAGCTTTGTGGGGTGTCTGTGCACCCCATCCCAGAGTCAGGCAACAGGGCTGGTTTAGGAGCATGGATGTGGCCCTGGGCTCCTGACACCAGTTGCCTGCATTTCTCCCGGAGCAAATGCCTGCTGCAGACAACATGATTTATGCCTTCAGCTTCGTACCGCTGTTTACAATCAGTGCAACAGGGGACAAAACCATCTCTGTGTCTCATGGAGGGATGGAAGTAATTATAGAGACTTCTCAAGTGCTCAGATAACTTGATTTTTAGGACCCTTCTATATACTGTAGCTACATCCTTGAGGCCCTGTCTGTAAGCTTAGAAAGACAAGGAAAAAAACCCCACACCACAGCTGGATACTTGCAGAGCAGGATACCTTTCCTTCTGAGCAGGACAAAGAGTAAGGCATGTGGCTGTGAGCACACTCTCACAAGGGACATGTTCAGAGAGAAGGAAAAAGCAAGAGAAAGAGAAGGGGAAAGCACACAACACCAGCGGGAGAAAGGAGTCCCATCAGAAGCACTAGTGCCAAGCTCAGCTATCAGACTCCAGCAGATGTGCCTCCATTCAGACACAGTTCCACTTGTAGCCAGTACAACAGAGGGGGGGAACTGATAAAAACTGGTAATCAATTGGTAATTGTTAATTATGCCCATTACACCCACTGTAAATGACATGCAGCAAGGGCCTCCTTCAGCTGCCAGCACCTGGGTGTCTCACTGCCACCACAGTCACCCCCAGCTACTTGTGGCAGCAACACAGAGAGAAAATAAGGCTCAAGCCGTACAGGAGACACGCACATGCCTGGAGAGGCAGCTGGAGGCCTGCTGGCGTGTGCCAAGGTTTCTGAAACGATGCTAGACATCTATGCGTGGGCTACTGAATCCGACCCCCCGTCTATACAATAACAGATACAGCATTAAGTAGGACAGGAGAAGACAGTGGCTCATTAAGGATTTGTCACGATGAATCTAGGAAGGGGATGTTCCACAGATCTTGGTTTGCATGCTTATGGAGGGCACTTGGATGTATCAGTGGTGGGATACGAGAGGTCACCACCTGAAACATAGTCCTGGGGGACATCTGGGACTTGTGGAACTCACAGGACTGGCTGGGTCGGGGCAGGAGACAGAGACACGATCCCACCTCACAGGTGTTCCCTGGAAGCTGCTGATCCCGGGCAGTGGGAACTGCAGAGGTACATGAGCAAAAGCTGTTCAGCACCTTGAGGGCAGGGCAGGGAAGGAGTGAACAGCATTTCTTAGCTCATGATTTGTCTGTGTATGTTCACGTGGAAGCTTTTTATTGCTGTCCTGTTTCCAGCTGGCACTTCAGTGTGAGGACATTAAATTTTAGAGGAAAGGAGAAGCATGTCAAAAAGCACGTTGTTGTGTTTGGTTTTAATAGAAGAGAGAAGCTTATCAAGGGAGGAAAGCATCAACCCCCAACACTGATGGTGGCTTCAGAGGTCCTTTGCCCCAAGTAAATGCCCGAATACCTCGGGGAGGAGAATCAGCCCGTTATGGGCAGAGGAAGCAGGACAAGGGCACTGCAGAGCCACCGAGATCTGCCTGTTGTGCTGGGTGAGACCTCCACCACCGCTCGCGTCTGAGCCTCGCGTTTCCCTTGGGCTGTAACACAGCCAGGTTCAGCGCTGGTTTGGTCTCTTGGGCAGTAGAAGGATCCTGAATACATGTGCACTTCCACCTCGTGCCATGCTAGGGCAGAGGCCAGCCATCCTCCTGCCACACACTTAGCTCCAGTGATCACTGAAGTGACCACTTCACCCGCACCCCAGTTTCCACTTGAATCCCACATGGAACAGAAACCACACCTACATTCCTGTCCAACATCCCATGCCCTGGACAATGGGCCAGCCTTGTCTCCCCACTGTAGCTGATGCTCACCATGCTTGAGAAGACAAGGCCAATCTGCTTGATGCCCAGAAGAAAATGAATCCAGAGAGCGAGCTTGTCCCCAGTTACGTTTTCTGAACTTTAAAGCTCTTTGAGCCAAAACATGATATCATCCTAACATAACACAATGCTAAAATAAACAGTGCAGAATAAGAATACTTAAATTAGTTAGAAGATAGCTGAGAAATAACTTACAGCCAGTGGAATAAAAAAACCCAAACAAACCAAAACAGGACAGAGCAAGGTCTTTGTGGACGCACTGAGGCAGACAAACAGCATAGTACAGCATTTGCAAAGGGATGAAACTGATGGAAAACACAGGAAAACAGCACAACTGGAGAAGAGAAATTACTGCCCAACACGCCCAGCGGCAGAGCTGGAGGTGGGGACTTTGCAGCTGGGCTCGTTGCCTCACTGGAAGTGAACAGGTACAAGGAAGATCATGGGAGATGGTCGCACAGTAGGGTTTGAGGCCAAAAATTAGATGAGAGACGACCCAACAGGCAGCACAAACGGAAAGAGGGATGAAGGGACAAATGACCTTGTCTTTCATTCGGAGAATTGTGCCCAGCTGAGCCCATGTTGCTACTCCAGGTGCTCTCCACACACCCCACCTGGGAGAGCCCACCAGGACCTGCTCTGCTCCTCGCAGATACAACACACAGCAGGCGAAGCTCTAGACTGGGAACAAGCAGTCTGTAGACTTGAAACATCTCTGGCAGTAAACCAGCCCTCACTCAAAACATGTTTGCCTTCACATTAGTGCTGCTCTTTGTCTCAAGGAGGGAAGAATAACATTTTAGGCCCTGAGTGCCGACAAAGTGCTGGCAAATGAGTTTTTAGCTGGGACTGTGGTATCTGTAAATTAGAGAAATGTATTTTGCTTCCTTTGATAAGGCAATGGCAGTCCGGTGCAAAATCTGCCCTCTTTCACCTGTGCCTGCTGCCTCAGGCACACTATGTTAGACTTATTTTAATAGGTCTCAAATGAGCAGTGAAATCCATAACCACACAGTTTAATGGCTTCTGTACTGCTGAAAAAATACTTGCATAGAAGTGTAGCTGCTAAACCCTGTTTGCTTCACTGGACAGACACAGCCGGCTCAATCAGCACCACGTTGCTTTGGCTTTTCGTTTGTTGCATGATAGAAATTAGTTCAAGAGTACCCGGGACTGAATTTGAACCTGAACCAGCCTTAAATAAACAACACCTAGTGATTCTGATAGCTACATTTTAGTCTTGTTCTTTCCATCTCTTCTTCCGTCTCCCCAGCTGTGTTTTGCTCTTCGGTTTTGCTGCAATTATGAAGCACACGAAATAGTATCCTGCAAACGGGATGACCTCCAGCTCTCTTCATTTGCCACCCACTGTCCTTTGCCCCACAGCTGGCACAGAACCAGTAAGAAGGAAAACGTTTCCCACCTGGAAGGGGTTCTCAGACAGTACGACGTGGAAGGGACCTCAGGCGAGATGAAGAGATGAGCTTTGCAGGACACCAGACAATGCTTGCCAGGGAGCTGCAGGAGAGCAAGGCTGCCCCGCAAGGGACAGTGACCCCAGCCACCCTGCAGCCCCCCAGCAGGGCCAGAGGCTGGGCGCGGGTCTAGCCAGAGCCCCAGATCAGGTGCAGCGATGGCGCAGGTCTGGGGCCCAGGCAGGAGCAGTAGGAGAGGGGGATACCTCCAACATGGGTCTGAGACCCACCTGGGAAGACCTCTCTGTCACTTAGCCGGGGTGAGGCACACGGACAGCATCGCTCCAGCAAGCACCAAAGCCCCCAGCTGAGCTGAACTGGGGCTGCTGGGCCATGAGCAGGATGGGTAGAGGCCCCACGGGGGGCTGGGCAGGCTCGTTAGGGCCTATTAGTGCTCCCAAGGCCCTGACGATGCCAGCTGTTCATTTCTGCCTTAGCTTTGGCTTGTTTTCCCCTCGTCCTTTATTGAAAAAACACCCCGCTGGTGCTCTGCGCAGCGGGTTGGCAAGGCACGGCTCCCCGCTCGAGGATGGTGCAGCCAGCTGCGGCGGCTCCCCCACCATCGCTCCCTCTCCTGCCTTTAAACTCTCACGTTTCCTCGTATCAAAGGCACAGCCAGCTGTAAAAATAATACCCTGGCACGGATGAAACAATTACGGCGCGATATGCAAACACCTAAGCAGAGCGAAGCAACGCTGTGTGCAGCTCAAGAGAAAGAGTGTTTGAAGTGAAATTAATTTGATTCAATTTTATTAAAGGACCAAGGGCGCTTCCCAGCTTTCAAGTGGCAACAGGAGGAGCCTGGCATGTCCCTCCGTCAGAGGCAGAGACGGGAAAAGCTTGCCGACCAAAGGGAAGCAAGCATATGGAATATGTTACCCACGTCTGTCATGGAAGTTAGGAGCTTTAAAGAGTTCAGACGGAAATTAGATACATTTCCAAACAAAGAAAGGCTGAAAAATAGGGGGTGAGTGACAATGCGTGATGGGGAGGGGAGAAGCTCCCATAGCCTTCCCTCTGCCTCAGAGAGCCTGAAGGCTTGAAGGCTTTTGAATATGGAAGTGGTCTAAAACTGGTTAAAGATGTGCACTGAGGAGCTGAAAGATGAAACTTTAAGGCAATAATCATGAAGGCTTGTGGGGTGTGTGCGCGCAAAGTAAGGGCCCACATAAGTGATTAAACTTTCTGGGTGCCCACGCTGGCTATACGCTTCGGTATATATGGTATATATATTGGTACATACAGCATTGGTACTGTCGGGCTGCTTGACCTTACTGTGCTTGTTTGCAGGAAGGTGCTGGCTAGGAAGGTTTTTCTTTTAAGAACCAAACAAAACGCAGAAAAGATTGAAGTTGGGAGATTAAGCTTCTGCAGCGCAGAGCACCACCGAGCAGTCCTGGTCCCCCCTGTGGCTCCTGATCCCAGCACCCCCTCCTCTGCCATTGTGTGCGGCACGTTACACACCCCTCCACGCGCAAATCAAAAACTGCTTGACAAGTATCTGGCTGCAGGGCACACCAGCCTCTGGTCTGGTCAGGAGGTGGCACTGCCCTGCCCAGAGGGGTCTGGGGTGCTCTGGGAAGAGCAGGCAGGCCAGGGCAGGTCACCACCTAAATGTGGGTTGAGATGTAACCCATACGCCATAGGATGGTCACTGCTGAAGTGAACTGATCTTCCAGCTGCTGAACGCCTCCTGCTTCCATGTCTTTGTCAGAAATGATGCAAATGTTCTGTCGGTGCAAATGGAAACCCAGTTCACCCAGATGCCTGGAAAACACTTCAGAAACTGAACGTCAGCATCCTTTTTAAAATCCTGTGGCACGTTTTGGGCAACCATCCCCTTGTCCTTAGCCAGAGGGCAGAGGGCTGATCAGGAGATCACTGCCCTGCTGCTGTGAACCTGCCAGGTCTGTGCTAGGCAGTGATGCAGGGCACTGTCCCTCTGGTTGTCCCATACAGGCACCGGCATTAGGAACCTGCTGGCGATAGATGGCAATAAAAGCATTACAGTATTGTCTTCCACGGACAAGAACAAAATTCAGGAACGCACTGCCACAAGTCTCTAGCCGCTTGGCTAGACTGCTCTGACTTGGACAATCACGTCTCAGGGTGGCTGCTCTCTCCAGTGATACTGGAGGTGAGACAACCTTTGGGCAGCCGGCTGTAGTTGTAGAGTAGCCAAGCATATTGGTTTTCCTGTCTAACTCCAAATTAACATCCCATTCTTTGCCTCTTCCACCTGAGAACATGCTAGAAATGAGATACCCTTCCTTAGAAAGGAAGAAAAATGTGATGGTTTCCAAGTGCCATGTGAAGTCCCAGCTCCCAGCAGACCCCAACCACCTTTGCAACGGCAAGTATTGGTACACACTCACACTGAAGTAGCCACCCCCTTGCACAGGTTATTCTATTTTGGATCAGCAAGGCTCCAATATTATTGTTTGGGAGTTTGCATTCCATGGATTAGAGCATTTCAAGTGGCCCTCCATCATGTGCATGGTTCTAGCTTGCTTGTAAAAAGAGACTTTTAAAGGGTAATCAGGGCAAAAGCAAGACGAATTAAAAAAAAAAAAAAAAAAGTCAAACACATAAAAGTGGAAAACAAATCAAAGGGAGACAACGCTTTGAAGGGCACGTTAGCTAGCTGACAACTCTGTAGCCATAAGATATATGAACACTGTAAGATTTTAAATGTATTATTATAATCTGTTCCAAGCCCACTCAACTTAGCCATATGTAGGTTGCTGGCAGTGCCCGTCTCCTCTGTTACATCTCTGGTATGGTCAACTGTGCTGTGGTGAAGTGCAGAATTCGGCTGGTTTTGTACCAAATAGATGCAGCGGCTTTTTGAAGTTCTTTGCAATGAAATGGATCTGAGCTGTGGTAAGAAATCGAGCGATGCGTAAAAATTGCCTCACCTCTAGCACACCCCAACGCCTGGTTGGTATTGTTCTGGTGTTGCTGTTGCTTTCCCCTCCCCTCCTCACACATTATTGATCTTTAAATTGCAATGGTTTTTTGTATGTTGACAGAGGCCAGGATGTACATGCTCAGTTTGAAATACCCAGATGTCTTTGTCAATGTGCACCTCAGAGTCAGTCTGGTCTTGAAGGAGCAATTAATGTTCCATGATGTTTTTTCATCCAGAGTCTTGCCACTGCTAAGCTGTCTGCTTTTTTGCTGGGACATGTGCATATCCTGTAAAAAAATAACTTTAAAAAAAGGAAAAGAGCATTTTAATAGCAACACAATTACTTTTATGTTTTATATTGAGTACTCTACCTAGATATGCCATCAGTTTCAAAACTTAGTTTCAGTCAAACCAAGAAAAAGATCTGAAGCTGTTGAAATTGCTGTGGTTTAAACTTTCAAACTACAAATTATGTAAAATAAGACCATTTTAATGTACTATTTTATTATGTAAATTATATTTTATTATGTATAATACTTTTTTTCCCTAAGAAGTCCCTAACCAGTACTTTAACACCAAACTTAAATGGCAAATAAGTTTTTTTAAGCCATGATCCCCGTTTTTCCTTAGTCGCACCAATAAGCATCAGTAGGAGTTAATTGTTAACTTTGTATCAGTCACCAACATCCTGTGTCTCAGGAAAAACCCCATACTTTAGAAGTCAATAAAAACGGCGATTTTAGATCAAAGAGGAGGGTTCTAAACCGAATGCACTAATGGTTAAGATACAGCTATCCTACCCTTTTACCAAATTCAGCACATTTTTTTCAGCCTGTACTTTTGTACATTGTTTTATTGACCCATTGATACAACAGTGACCCTTTACACTAGTCAAGGAGCAAGTATCAATGTTAAAAATAATGACTTTATTATGTTCCATCTCTTGGACTGCATGTTCCTGAGCATGAGATATTCCAGACAAATATCTAATCTGTGGACCTTCAGACTAAGTAGAGAGAGAGATAAAAAAGAGACATTACCCTGAAAGGTAACCAGACTCCCTCTGGAATTATTCTAGTTTGCAAAAAAGGCTTTATGGTCCTCGGAAGGCATTCCTCATCGTATGAACACAAGAATCTAGAACCGTTTTAATGCTCAGTAGTTCTTAAGACACAGCTTTCACGTTTGGCTGCAGTTCTCTGGGTCTTTGACGTTCACGGTGAGAGCTGGGTGTTTTAGCTCTAGGTAGTGAATGCTTCAGACATGCATTTAGCGTGCTTTTTTTTTTTTTTTTTTTGAAAGACAACAATTAGTATGCTCTTCATGTGAGAAAATATATGAACATGAGAAAACCCTACAGAAAGCAACGTTACATCATCACAGGTCAAAAAATCCCCCCTCATACTTCAGGGCATGAAGATGCTAAAACCAAATTAAACTGAAGCTTACATGGTGCCTCCCTGTCTGTTCCACTGGCAGAGTCGTGCTGCCACCTATTGTGAAGATAAACTTAGGAGACTCATTCCATTTCGCTAGGCAACGTTTGCAGTAATTACCGCCCACCTTTCTCTTTTTTGTGTTAAAAGTACCTTCTGGAATACCTGCTACTGGTCATTGCTGGAGACCGGATGGAGGCATAGGTGGCCTTTGGGCCTGACCACATACATTCTGATCTCTAACCCACTCCAATGCACAGCTTAATTGGGCTCGGGAACAGGAGTGTCTGCTGCCGTTAGCTCAAAGGCTGGATCAGAACTAGAACCCCGTTTCCCTGCCCTGATTAGCAGCTGAGGTCCACCAGGGCCAGGGCAGCGGGGCCACACGCTCTCCCTGCGATAACGATAATGCCGGGATGTGCCCTGCCCCCCTCCCCTCCCCTGCTACGGGAGCACAGGTCCGCAGGGCAGTGCCTGGAGCCTGCCCACCTCGCCGAGGGAGCGCTTCAGCTCTAGCAGAAACTCAGACACACCTTCAGGACACCTCTTCCTCCTCCCAAGCACAAGTGCAGTCCACAGGCCCTTTATATATATTGCACCTGATTCTAGCGGCCATAGTTACCAGCCCTGAGCACTGTCTCCCCAAGCCGCTCTCCGGCCTGCACAGAGCTTACACCACCTCGCTTCAGGAGAGCCGCTGCAGGAGGCCCCGCTCAGCCCAGCACACCGCCCGGCGCAGCCACGAGCAGAACCAACCCCAGTGATGATGGTCCTTCCATCCCTCTACCACTGAAGTAGCGTGGCACGGGTCGCTTGGCACCGGTTGGGTTTGCAGTTCTCAGCGTACCTTTCTGCACCTTTTACTTTCTGTCCACCTTGGCACAACGCACCCGCCTTCTGTTCCTTCACCTCTCCAGCAGCATCAGCCAAGTCAAGCCCTAGGCATGAGGCCATCGCTGCCACCCTGAGGTCGCTTAGCTGGGAAGATGAGGCCGTGTGTTCGCTTGTAAGCAAGCAGTGCACATCACCACCTCATCGTTCGTTTTTAGGAACCATGTGGTTTGTACAAATGACGTTTCCACCCGCAGCAGCACTGCAGCAGACACCACAACCCCGGAGCCGGGCAGCACTCAGGCACCATTGATGGACAGCTTGGGCAGCTGCTTGGGCCAACCAGCTGCTGGGGGCATCTCATTTATCTTTAGGGCGTAAAACTGTTTCCAAGCCACTCAGTGGGAAAGAGAATCCCTCTCTAGAACTGAGCTGTAGCTGAACCCAACCATCCAGATAGTTGTGGCACAGCCAAAGGGGACAGCTAGGTGTGAGGGCTGTTGGGCCTCCAGCAAAACACGCACCAGAAGAATGAGGCATCTTACACTGTTTGCTGCGCCAGAAGGTACACATTGTAAAATTTTTTAATTGCTAGATCCAACCAGGATCTGGTAAGGTCGGGGTTGCTCGTAGCATGGAGGCAAACAAGAACGTCAGCAACTCAGATGGCACGCTAAATCGCGGATTGCATTTCCAGAGTAACAGAATAATTCACAAATTCCTTGGATGGGTGTATGCACTCCCCCTGTGTCCAGGGAGGGGACACAGAACATTTCTAGAAATGGAAGCTGTATGATGATGCCTGCAGGACACCTGGGGTCAATACCACCCCCTCACCCCCCCAATTATTACGGGAATTGCCTGAACAAAAGTGGTTGGGTTGATGGGCAGCTTTGAGCCTTCTCATCGTATTAGTTGGGTTCTCAGGCAGCAGGGTGTTCCGGGGAGTAAGCTGGGATAAAGATCTAAGAGAGTCTTGCGGTCCTCAGCTCTGCAAGTCGCTGCTAAGCAGTAGGAATCAGAAGCACTGCCTATACCGTCAAGTGAGATGGTGGAGTAATACCCAGATGACCTTTCTCTTTCTCGGCACTAGCCGAGCACATCTGGGTACTACATGTGCATCAGACTCTTCAGCTGTGATCTGCACATTCCTAAGCCCATCGTCCTGGCAACTCCTGTTGTCCTTCCATTATTTTAGCAGACAGATCTCGCTTTCCAGTTACTCCACGACCAGCACACACATTAGTTGCACTGCAGTCAAACCCAGCGTGTTTAAACTGGGTTTTAGCCCCAAACCCAGGAGCCATCAGAATACAAGACAGGCTTAACTGTTCTCAAAGAGCCCAGGTTAAAGTCCTGTGTCTATCCACAAGGTTGTCCTCTTTCTTCCAAGAGATCCATCTATCTTAATGAAGTTTTAATCAAGATACATTATCCTGACTTCAGATACAAGACTGACTTTACCTCAAGTTAAATACTCTCAGCTTTGTCTAACAGATTCCAAGCAAAATAGTGGCTTGCCAAAACCTTCTGCAATCCCACACCTATACCCAGAGGCAGAGCATCGCACTTATTTCATTGCTCTCAGTGACAAAGCACGGCACTTACACACAGGTACTTTTTTTTCTTTTTTTTATTGCTGTTAATTCAAGGAAAAAGGTTGCATAAAATCCAATCTCTTCTAGAAATATAAGTGACCTTTCCAGTACATTTCAAATATCAAAGTATATGGTAAACATACAAATAAAGAGAAGGTAACATACCTCCTATTTACAGTACAGTATTTTAAATCATAAAATAAGTTCCATAAAGTACAACTGGCAGGTAATTCACAATACAAGTCCATTGGTGGTTTAACACCCTCACTTCAACTCAAACGCAGTTCATTCATTTCAAGTGGTCCAAAAATACCCAGATCAAATAAAAATTTTAATCAAAATAATTTTCATTTACTACTTAAACTTTTTTTTTTTTAAATTAAAGCTTTCATCTACCTCCCTCCCCATTTCCCCCCTCCCCTCCAAGAAAAAGGTTTCAAAATGTACACTGGTGCTATAAATATAAATGCTACCTATGAAGAAATGTAGTAATCAAGCTTTTTTTTTTTCTTCAAGTTTTTTGTTTGTTTAGCAATTTATTAGACAGCTGAACCAAAGATCGATTTTATTTCATCCCTCTACTGGACACCAGGTCTGATTTTAAGAAAAAACACTTCTGCCATGAACTGTGAGGAATGCCAAACCCTATGGATATACAGTGGTAGTTTTTCATCGGTGTTGGATGCAGCAGTCAAAAAATACACTCATCTTCCAGATAACCTCAGTGCACTTTAGGAAATCAAATATTACCTGGAAGCAATTTAGTACATATATTGGCTTTTAAAAATAAAATAAAAAATACAGCAGCATTAAACTTACTTACTCATGATACTGACATGATTAATACCATCTTAACACTCATTTCAGTCTTTCACATTATACCGTAATTACGCATAGTGGTAAATTGTTATAAAATAGTGACTTTGCTATTTGGTAGACAGGTTCTAATACTAATACCTGACTATTTTGTAGAAAACCATAGCTTTTGTTCAGTTTGAAATAAAACATTTACATTCTAAGTACAATGCAACACTGTAATAGTTTAGGAAAAAATATTCAATCAAGTAATGTTCATTCTGTGTTGACACGATGTAGAATAGCTTTAAAAAAGGAAAAAATGCTGTCAATGTTCATTACAAATGCAAACACACTGAGTACAACATTCATACCATTTTTGTCACCTTTGTTGCTGAACATACAGGCTAAAAAGCTACAATGGAAGAAAAATTTGTCAATTTAAGCTCATTTGTTTTTCTAAATCTGTTCCAGTCCATACAGTTTCATCCCCTTCCTGCTCTATGTATTTTCACTTATTTGGGACTCTCAAGAGCTGTGTATATATATTATTGTCACATATAGTACACATACAGGATTGCGTGTTCCTTTGGACTCTCCTAATAGGACGTTTGAACATCTCCCCTCAATTCATGAGCATTAATTTAGAGTACGGGCAGGGTCTGTATGAACTGCTAAACACTCATGCAAGTCCAACAAATCCATGTGGACAAACTGGGAAAGAAAATAAAACAGCAGCATAAGGAGAACAGGGAGGGAGGGAAGAAGATTGTGGTGGGGAACATGACCAAGTTTCTTCTTTCACCATATGGCTGCTCCACCAGTGATGTCAGAGGTCAGAGGACTTTTTTTTTAAAAAATGCAGTAAACATTGCACATGTCTCAAGTCTTCAGTGCAAAAGCATGGTTCGAATGCTCTTTTTGATTGTTTGGCTGTGTGTTTGAATTACATGCATTACGCAAGCCTTTTGTAGAACCAGGAGGAGACCAGGGACTCAGCTTTCTTCTTTTGTATGGAACAGAGGTGCAAAAGCAATGAAAAATACCAAAAGAATATAAAACCGGGAATGTCCCAAAACACAAGACCAACCCCCCCACCTCCCCCCGCACACACCTTCCCTCAATTTCCCAAGCTTCAGTTTAAGTAGGCAATGTTTACTTGTTTCAGTCTGCAGAATCCAAGGTATCATTGGAAGGGGGAGGGGGAGGTGCGTATCTCAGTCTGTAAGTGCCTAAAACAGGAAAGAGAACTACTAAGTCACTGCTCACAATTAAAATGGATTACAAAACCACTACAAGGTATCAAAATGGACATGCTCGTCAAAAGGCACTATCATCCTCCCGTCCTTTTAAAGTAGGTCCTAAGATTTTATGCTATTTTCTTTCATCTGCTTGCTAAACCTGTATGTTTAAAAAAAGGTATCGACCGTAGATGTGGGACTTTACCTTGACTGGAAAAATGCAAAGAAAAGACAACCCCTAACAAGGTTCGTCTCTCCTGTCCCTGTCCAATCAAACAAGTAAAGTCAGAATGGGCACAGGCCAAGAATCAAAAATGGTTTATGCTCCATGCAAACACTGCACTCTTCCCCCATTCTTCTGGATGGAGAGAGAAATGGCGTACAAGACTGAAGCCGTTCCTTTGATTTTTAGTTCCAATTGTTTCTGCCTTTGTGCTGCAACATGTCTGAAAAGTTAAAACATGTTTCATTTATGTATTGCATGATAGGGCACACAAGGATGGCTGATGGTACAAAGGTAAGCTTTAGAAAAGTTATCAAATGGCCAGTCAGTTGGTTTTTTTTTAAATTCTCACAAGTTTTAAGAATCCAGGTTTGTATCATAGACAGCAATTGATATCTTTCGCTTTTTGCCAATGACTTCTCTCCAAAAAAACACTAAACAGGAATGAAAAAATTGAAACAACATGCAAGTCTCAACATAATGCCAAAAACCAGCCAGTGAAAAAAGAACGACAATTTAGGACTGATACAGTGTGACTTCCCAGCTCCAAACCATGCTCATTTGCAACTTCACTCTGCGAACTCCATTCCCTTGCACTGTTCTACAAAATTTTCAGGCAGAGATAACATACTTTGCAGTTTTAGAGCAGGTCACTAGTGCACAACCATTTACACAAAACATACGCACACACGCACACCTTTCGGCAAGACCAGAAACAGCACATTCAAAAGGGTAAAGAGAAACTGTTAAACTCAAAAGCAAGTCCGCTGGGAGTTATCATGATTACCTTGTTGACTGGCCTCCATGGATGACTGCTTACAGTCCTGCGCATAGTGTCCACTTACACCACAATTGTAACATGAAACGTTCCCATTCTTCTTGGGTCCCGACCCATTTGTGTTGGCAACTACGTTAGGTGCTGGATATACAGGATAGTACCTCCCAAATCCTGCCATCTGCTGCATACCATAGTTGGCTTGGCTCCCCATCACTGGGTCATGCATAAGCCCGTTTGCATATGGAGACTGAGGCAGGAAGAAAGGAAGTTGTGTTCCATTGCTTTGATGTGCTTGATTGAGGTAGCTGCCATTGCAAAGTGATGGCAGAGTGAAGAAAGATGGAACTCTGTAGACTTGTCCATGAAGTGGGTTAGGATAAAAATAGCTATTAATCTGAAGGCTTCCATTGGTCCCACAGCTACACCTACGTCCACAAGAACCACAAGGCCCAGATCCCAACTGCTGCGGAGGTAACATTGTCCCGTTAGTGTTGTTATTTCCAACAGCGTTTATGTAGGATGTGCTGTCACTCTGTGCAGTGCTGTGTGTTAAAGCAGGGCTCGGGCTAGGGGCAGGGCCTGGCGTGTGTGTAGGTATTGCAGGAGGAACAGTGGACTGGACCTGACCAACACCTAAAGCAGCTGACTGAGGCGGCGAGGAAGTTGCTACAGTGTTTAGCACGTTTGTATTCTGGTTAGGCAACACACTGCTAGCATGAGGACTGCCTGGCAAAGCGTATGAGGCTGGTGGAGGTGGCGGTGCTGCTGTGGAGAGACCAGCTGCTGGAAGAACTACCTTTAGATTGGTAGGCTGAGGGATTGCTCCTGGGTTTCCCTCAATGTGAGGCACCATTTGATTCAGTCCTACCACCTGGGATGCAGGTTTTGTGATGGGATCTGTAGTAGGAACTGGGGATCCTGGGAAACTACCTGGATTGTGGACTGGGATAAAGGCAGTATTTGGTGATCCGATATTTAAGTTTCCTGTTGGCTGCTGTGGTCCATTAACTGTGCAACTTTCCGATGACCCCTGTGGAGAGGGCATTTTCAATCTATGTATTGCCAAATGCAAAGCAGGGCTACCAGGCTGGACAGAATGTGGAAGGAAAGTGGATGGGACTGGCAAAGGGGAAGCCATCAGCTCAAGGCGTTTCTCAGGTTCACCAGAGGTCACTGGGCCCATTCCACCAGGAGGTGAATTTGCAGACTCTCTCACTGGCGAGACAGCAACAGGCGTGGTAACGAGCATCCCCATTGTTTTACCATCTGCAGATATGGGTGGTGGGACAACCGCTTCAGGCTTTTGGGCAGCGCTGTGCATCACACAGTGTAAGGCAGGCATGAAGGAAATATGTTGAAACTTTGCATTCAAGGGATCTTCTGAAAGGCTTCCGTTTTCATTATTCACTGAAGAGATCCGAGCAGATGATTTGTTCATATTTGATGAACTGACAGCACTGTAACCTGTAAACCTGGTTGTATTTTGATTCCCAGAGTCCTCAGAATTGCTGTCTGTATCTGTGGAGACAAAAGCATTTATCAGTCACACGAATGAATCTAAAACAATACAGAGCGATGCCCAGGGCTCATTTACCCATACAAAACTTCCCAAGTCTGACGACACAAATGACAGCTACGCCTTCCTGAACTACAGTAACTTGGGGATATTTTCATTCATCCAAATCAAGCTAGGTCAATCCCCCTCGCTTGCCTATATCAAGGTGTCTCTGACTTGTGTGTATCTGCAAATATGAAGAGCGGGACACAGACCGAATTAGGAATTTGCATCTACCTAGAAAGACATTAACGCAGCTTACACATATTCGGAAGGAGTAGCAAATTAAACTGTCAACACAAAAAGAAGGACCTCTCAGACCTGCCACACATAATTCAGTATAAACCCAGTCCCTTTCATGCCAAAGATTTTCCCATTATTGTACTGCTGAAATTTCTTGACAGTGCTACGCCAGAGGTCAGAAAATTACTACATGTATGTAGCTGTCTAAAACTCAGCAGTATTTAAACAGTTCTACTATTTGCTAGAAGCTTTCAAACCATCCAGTCGTGAAACCTACAAAGCAAAATGTATTCTGTGGCTGGTTCAGAAATAAAAGCAGCCAATAAAACTGGGACACTAACTAAAATCAATACAAGGAAGAGACTGGTCTAGGAATATAAAAATTCATGCACACTCTCCATAAATACAACCTCTGTCTTTTTCTTCTTCACTATCAAAGCTTTCTCTCCCATCATGTCGTGGACTAGAAGGAGAACTGTAACTTTCAGATGATGTTTCTCCACATGTATCATGACCAGATCCAGCATCCAAATTCAGATCTAAAAATAAAAATTGGCATTTTTATTTTTAATCTCAGTATACGCAAGTGAGGTTATTTTGGTTTGCTCACATCTCACACTAGTTTACATCATTGTTTGTTCCTACTTAATTGCATCTGTGCCCTGTACTCCTAGCATTCCCACTGCCAGCATTCAGGACTGGTCTTTGACCTTAAATTTGCAATGACTGAATCCTTGGTAACATTGAAAAATGATATTTAATGCAGAGTTGGGAAAAGAATGATCACCCTTCATAAATTTTGTGACGCTCATACCAAATTGCACTACAATAATAATTATTTCACAGAATGGTCAGGGTTGGAAGGGACCTCTGGAGGCCATTGCGTTTAGCAGGTTCACTCAGAGCAGGTTGCAGTCACATCCCGGTGGGCTCTGAATGTCTCCAGGGAAGGAGACCCCACAGCCTCTCTGAGCAGCCATTTCCTCTGAATAGTAGCAGCCAAACACTTCCATTCAAAGAGATGTAATACTCCTTGGTCATACCAGCAAAGGCAGAAAGGTAACTCAGGAAGCCACATCAAAATAATACACCTTTTATGATTAACTCTTCCAGAAAGCGCTTTAAGCAAACTACCAAAAAACCCTGTTTTTTTAAAAAAGAGATGAACTAAAAAAAAGTGTAAAGTTGTTTTCAAAATTCTGAACGGGATCATGGGAAATTCATTTCCTAGAAACCAGCTTTCAGGGTGGGTAGCTAGTATGTTCTGGTTTACAAGTTCAGCCTCACAGGTGAAGGAATAAGACAGATCCACCCCCTCTCAGAATGTACGCCAGACACTAGCTTCAAGGAAACCCCAACCCCAAAACCTTGGTTGGCTAAACTCCAGGACAAAAATTAGAACACTATTTACTTTATTGATTCTAATAAATTAATATTTTATTTATACTTTATTAAACAATTTATTGTTGCTACTGCAAATTGAACAGGCTGGAGGAAATAATCAAAAATGCTTTAATTCTTGAAATAATTTCCTGGATTAAACCCGTCATTGGTCAAATTATTTTAACAAGTATTTTAAATATCTAATATAACCTCGAGCAGCAGTGTCAACCTCACATCACTGAAAGCGAGAGTCTAAAGTGCTAATTGCTAAGTATCAAGTCTTCAAAGTTACAAGTGTAACTAACCAATGCCTCAGAAAAGCTAAAAATAGGGAGAAAAAAACAGAAGGAAACACGATGCAGTTGAAGAGTTACTGCCTCAAAATAGAACATTTCAAACCAAGACTGGCTATATAAAACCAGGCAGAGATTCAGACTGCAACTTGGATTTTTTTCTTTAGACTATGTCTCCAATAGTTTTTCTCAAAAGACATTTTGATGTTTGTACACAAACACACAGGCAGAAAGCTCATCTCTGACAGGACTTGGTTGCCTCCAGCCTCTGTGGCTTGCAGTTTCTTCTTGAAGTGGCCTTAACTGCCCAACAGCATCGTCAGGCAGGCAATTTCACATCTGCAGAGTAGTGGCTAGTAAGCAGACAGAACTCCTATGGCGAAGCATTCCCTATTTAACTTTGCACTATGTCACACAAAATTGCACCTCTTACAGTTATCATCGTTCGTAAAAGCTCAGTAAGCTCAGCGCATTTTGCCCAGCAAGAACAGCAATCAATCAAAAAAGTACGCAGCAAAGCTGTTCTGTAGAGCATGTTTTCTGCTTGTACAGACCTCAGCTATAGCTTTCTAAAATTGTCCTGGTTTTCCTAAGTTTGTGAACCATAAATCCTTAAAAGTTTTACTCAAATACTGTTTGTAGAAGGTAACAAAAACTGCACACAAAACACATGACAATAATTCAGAATGGAATCCACCTGCAACTCCCAAAGGTGAGAAGCAATGAGAAGAAAGAATGAAAGCTTAATCAAGACTGTACCCCAAGTGGAAGCAAGAGCCAGACAAGGCACTCTGAAAGAGTCTTTTCAACACTTATGCCAGTTAGGTGGTGTAGAACAAGGCAAGTTCTTTGTTGGCTTTCTTCATGAGAGCGAAGTATCAGAGAGGCTCAACTGCTACTGGGAGCTTAGAAAATATCAAGGTGGCAAGGTCAATGGGTAAAGCAGCCCTTCAGAAATTTGCGATAAAGCTTGGAGACTCAATTTACTGAAAGAACACAAACACCATTTTGTCTTCTAACTGACTGATATACACAAGCCTTGGCGTAGACACTGGATTTTGTTGGATTACCCAAACTTGAAAACCCTGTCAGGGTAGCACACACAGTTCTGTGTTGTAGCTCAGTAGTGACTTGGTTTACACACTACAGTTCAGCAATGGTTCGCACCAGAGGGCTTTTATACAGGTTCCTCATGGACCATTCCAGAACAGCTGAAGAAACTAGTAAGCTGCAAAGAGAACTGCTGGACCTCCACACACTCGGACAGCTAAATTTTATATAGAAGTAGTTCAACGGTAACTGTTTCTGCAACTACTCCTCCATGTAAGGCAACTTATGGAGACTTCACTAGTATTCTTCCAGTTACGCACAAAAAGAAACACACCCTACGCAACTGCATATAGAAGGCTGAGTCTAGCACGTTCTATACAGCAAGTCAAAGAACAGACTGGACAGCCAACATGCTGACTTGCAACAAAACAGATTTTGGACTTGCAATTTCCCCTTTACAGCAGAACAATGAATAAACCAGCAAAGATGGAAATTCTGTTTCCTAAAAACAACCTGCCAAAAACCATCTTACCTTTTGCTGTCCCTGTACGGATGTGCTGTGACGCTGCAACTCTAACTCCATTAGTCCTGTTATTCAACCGGCAGTCAGTTTTCTTTGCTTTCTCCCTGTGTAAATAATTTTCATGGGTTTTTTTTCAAATGTATGAGCACAAATAACCAACCATGAATGAACATATAATGCCACTGTAAACAAAGGCAGTGACTCCAGGCCAGACATGTTATATTTAGGAGGTGTAACAACAAATGTAGGTAATAAATACGTAAAGGCTCTTAGTGCAGGATACGAGGAACTAAACTGCAAGCAGTGTTACTAAACACTATAAATATAGATCTAAAAAAGAAAACACAAAAAAAGAAATGGTGCAGCTGATACTGAAATCATCTTTGAACGATGACATGTACAACGCAGCTACAAACCAGACCAGCATAAAAGCATCTGGCTAGAGAGTAACAAAATGGCAAAGTCAAATTGGAAGTAGGAAAGGGTGGAAATATTTTCACTTCCTCACAATGCAGTATTGTGTAGGCCACAGGAATTTCTGAAGCTCTCTGATGTGCAGATTATCTTCGATAAAGTATTTCAGCAAGTTACCACCCACTGGGTAATATTAAAGGTTGCCGTCAATCCTTATTTGATTTTGAGTGTTTTCTGGACAGCCTTACGTCTTTTAACTTTCAAATAAATATATACGGGGAAAAAAAGCAATTCCATATCGGTTAAGAACCTAGTTCTGCTCCTTTATCTTTTTGCTAAATTACAACTGACATTTCAAGAAATGAATGTGTACAATTACATTCTATTTTTCAAATTACTTCTTTTCAGAAAATAAGGATTTTTATGTAGACTGGCTTCACACTATGTTATTTCTTGTTTCACAACAGCAAAACAAAGCACCTAATTGATGTAGACTCTGTTTATCAAAGTGAATGCATTACACTTTGTTTCTGGATTACTGGTTACATTGGAAACCTACTTTTCCAGCTGTGGCTTTCCTTTCTTCTTGCTTACTGTAGACAGACGTTTTTCCGCTGTATGCTAGACAGAAAATACAAAGATGCAAGTCAAACAACAGAATTTGTATCACAAAAGCCAACACCCCCCCCCCCCCCCCCTTTACAGACTGACAAGGTCCGTGAGTCCAAGACTAGGGCGCTCACAGGTGTTACAACCATACAAACAACTACTTGTACAGTGCATCCTGGCCTTTAGAATAATGCATCTGGTTTTGTGTTTATGCCATTATGAGCAAAATACTCAGCAAATTACTACTTGCAAATATTCTGAAGATGTCAGAATATTATTGTTTTGCATGCTGTCTTTCCTCTTGAGAATAAACCCAAATGTGTTTCATCACATACCGGCTAAAAAGGCTACTCGCAAGGCTTAAGGGGCTACAGAATTTAAAACTGATTTAAGTGGAATTCTTTGATGATTGGGGGATGAGAAATACATGTGGAAAATTATTTTTACATAGTGACAAAGCAGGTACACAGCCTTAAACTTGAGCCTGCTGCTAAACTAAACTCTGGAATACAGCCTAGAAGCATGTAAGAAAAAACATAACGTGCATAATTATTTAAGTATACTATTACTAGCTGCTAGTAATATCTCATATTTGGCAAAGGAGTAAAATTTGTGAAAACTCAGAAATAATCTCTGGCTAAACATACTGTATTTGGACATCCTTTAAATAGGAAGCAGCTTTTTTTTTTTTTAGCGTATTAATTTTTTTCTTGCATCAAGCTTGCCATATTTCAAGCTTTGATGCAGTCTACCCATTTGCTTTTTAGAAGCAAATCTCAATTCATTATCCTGCTTTGTGAAATGAAGAAACTGTTTTTGTTTGGCTTGCTATTCCCCACATAATAATCAATAGCCAAATTCTCTAGAGTAAGACTAATATCAGGTAATTCTAACGTTCAAGGCTTTTCAGATATAAGCACTGAGCAACCTTCCTTCTCCCAATTTCAATAGATGATTTTATTTATAAATATTCTTCTCAACTATACTCACACCAGAATTGACTACTGAAGAGACACAAATCTCACAAAGTTTATATGCATCTTGCTATTAACTTTTTCAAAGACTAATACTTAAGTTACTTAGATAATGCAGATAAAATAGAAAGAATATTAACCTGTTGTCCCTACTGTAGCATGAATATGGTTTAGTTATTAATAGAGCTTCTAGTTTCTTCCTTGGAATAACACAGAAATTCCCCAGGTGTTCTGAAATTCTCCCTGATGACAATATGTTACAGTAATAGGAAAGTGTCTGATTAGAAATCAAACATCAGACTTTTCTGATTACTTATAACCTCCTGGGAAATTTTATTTACAAATTCATAAACAAAATATGCAACTTTAAGACAGTGGTGAGTAATTACGAGTTTTTTCTAATCCAGGTAAGTCAGTAGCAACTTGAACTTTGACACTTATTTGTACAATTTTAGCAGGGCTCTTCATCTTTTAAACCTAAATTTAATCATGTGTAGTGGACAGCCTTCTGAAGTGCCTCGGAATACTACTGTAAAGAAAATCCAGCAACGCACCTGGTCAAGTAGGTTTGTACAGTGCTCTGGGAGCTGCTGGACAATACAGCTTTTTCTTCTCCAGTCCATTACCCCATTTTGCTCAGAGTGCTGTATGTTAAGGCTATCCAGTGAAGAACATTTTGCACTGCTAGTGCTGCTGAAAGGAAAAAACAAAAGTTATGCCACTGCGAACAAACTTGCAGGCTTTCTCACCAACACACACATTTTTTGCATCACGTTGGGAAACTGCAGTATTTTGCTTTCAGAAAACTCTACAAATTCTCAAGAGATTTAAAAAATGTAATTACAGGAGTTATTGTGCTCTAAAGTTATACTAATGATCTGAACATAACTGAAGTTCCTTTCTCATTCGCCTACTTTAATTTGAGGCAAAACTCAGAACAGAATTTGTAGGAAACAGTACTTGAGAGAAGAGGTTCCATCGATATTTCAAACAGTCTTTTTGTTTGCTTTTTTCACACTAGACATGGGGAAATTTTCCAGATAGAAATGTATTCCGAATTCACCTTTCTTCTTCCTCATCATGAAAATCAAACCTGGAATTACTTTGTAATCCTTATTTCAGAATTCACCATATTTAAGAAAAGGAAAGCATGGCTACTTACAGATCATACTGCAGTTGTGTTTGTTTGAATTTCAAAATAGGTGTCTTGCTTTATATTTTTACCTTCAGGATTGCTAGTTTTGAGTAGTGCTGGGAAAGGGGAGTTGCACTTGGCATTTACTTTGGACTTTATAATTCTTTCCACTGAAGCTTCTCTTAGCAGCTGGTCAGAAGCAATATTTAACTAGGTCTGAGGGCACTGATCAACAAAGACTGCTGGAAAAACAGTCAGAGTTCTGACAGAGTCAGCAGGGCACACAGACCTATACACTTTTCATATACTGTACAAACCCATGCCCTCCTACTGTCAGTTTTAGTGTACTTTATTATACTTCGAATAAGAAAATGATGTAACTATACGCTAGTAAGTTTGGTTGCCACTCTTATGAATTCATAGTAGGTTATATATACACTAGTATAATCGGAGATTTTGTCAAGATGACATTCTCCTCTTGAAGAAATGCAAGCTGAAAGTAAGTAGGCGGGTTATAAAACAAATCACTAAGTTGTCCAACCGGTAATTTCACAGGAATCTTTTCCGTAAAAGATCTGTGAACCATCATCAACACTTTTGTGCTATGTTTATATTCTAATTATTGTAATTCCAGGTAATTCCCCCCCCCCCCCCCAAAGATAAATACATTCTACAGATAAAACAACAGAGAACAAAACTGTAAACCACAATAAATTTTGTATCCATTTTTTCTCTTAATACAGTTGCACAACTATGTGCAAACATATCTAAAGTTTCTGGTCAAAATATGTTAATAGGTAAATTCACATTATCTACTTCATATCTGAAAGCATATATAGAATCATAGAATGGTCTGGGTTGGAAGGGACCTTCTTAACTATTACATAGTTCCAAAACCCTCTGACATGGGCATGGACACCCTTCACTAGACCAGGTTGCTCCAAGCCCCATCCAACCTGGCCTTCAACATTGCCAGGGATGGGGCATCCACAACTTCTCCGGGCAACCTGTTCCAGGGCCTCACCACCCTCACAGTAAAGAATTTCTTCCCAATAGCCAATTTAGATCTACCCTCTTCCAGTTTAAAGCCATTCCCCCTCGTCCTATCACAACAAGCCCTTGTAAAAAGTCCCTCTCCAGCTTTCCTACAGGCCCCCCCTTTAGGTACTAGAAGGCTGCTACAAGGTCTCCCCGGAGCCTTCTCTCCTCCACCCTCAACAACCCCAACTCTCTCAGCCTGACTTCAGAGGAGAGGTGCTCCAGCCCTCTGATCATCTTCACGGCCCTCCTCTGCACTTGCTCCAAAAGGTCCATGTCCCTCTTACGCTGGGGGCCCCAGAGCTGCACACAGTGCTCCACGTGGGGGTCAGGAGAGCAGAGCACAGAGGGACAATCACCTCCCTCGACCTGCTGGCCATGCTTCTTTCCATGCAGCCCAGGATCCCGTTGGCCTTCTGGGCTGTAAATGCACACTGCCAGGTCATGCTGAGCTTCTCATCCACCAGCACCCCAAGTCCTTCTCCTCAGGGCTGCTCCCAATCCATTCTTTGCCCAGCCTGTATTTGTGCTTGGGATTGCCCTGACCCACGTGCAGGACCTTGCACTTGGCCTTGTTGAACTTTCTGAAGTTCACAGGGGCCAACCTCTCAACTTCAATAAACTACCTTAATGTACAATGGACATAAACCAGCAAGGTTTACATGCTTTTGCTACTAAGCAAGGGGAAGAATGGACTACCTTCTCCTACGAGGTCATCTTTGAAGCCACTGAAGAAAATCTTAAAATCAACAGCACTGCAAATTTTTAGTGTATGCATGCACATGGGAAAAATACATGTAATACAAATTTATGTTACTTGGCTTATAAACACAAATCAAAATATCTACCCAAGCAGAGAAGACTTACAAAATTCAGGAAAAAAGACTTATAAATATGATCATTTGAAATATTTTCTTAATACGGATTAAGTTAATAATGCCTCTGAAACAACACAAAATAAAACAAGAACACCCCACCACAATCAAACAAAACCCCTACTAACAACCTTTAATCTGGAAGGAAACTCATACTCTCAAAGCACTAGAAAAATGAAGTTCAGAAATGCAGTGTGGACACATTACATTCTAGTACCTACTTGGCAACAGGACTTTTTCCATTATGTTTCTTGTGAACTGCTGTGTGTTGCATTACATCTGGAAAAAAATTAAAGCATAATTTCAACAGCAATTCCTATTTCCTCTTTTAGGTCAGTTCAACAAATTCATCTTCCCATCACTACCCAACACTTAGTAGAAGACATGTCTGTTAAATACGCTAGGGTTAATTTACAGTGCTGAAATTAACTGTTGCATAGAAGACAGATCAGTTTGTACACAGTGTAATCAAGACTCTTTACCTTCCATTTCATAAAAGAATGAAACAGAAAAATAGCAACTATAACAACTGTTTATGTTTGCTCACCTCTGTATTTAATCCTAAGGACTAAATGCGTGACTGAGTATCACCCAGTGTGAAAGGATGGAGAGAAGAAAGCGTTCAGTCAGAGAAGTACAGACTTTTGTAATTTTTTCTGAACTGCTAAAATCCATCTCAGAACTACATCACACATTCCAAATCGTGAATGAAGACAAGTCTTAGACAGAAGTATTATATTCTGAACCTCAAAATTCACTACGCAAGTAAAGCTTTACAAATTACACATGACAAAAAGAGACACTGCCTCAAACAAGAAACAAGAACTTCAGAGACACAGCCAACTCTTCTTTGAGGCACCCATTAAATTTTAACAGCAGCAACTTTTCTTAATTCTACCTGTTGATGAACAGGTAGCCTTCCTGGAGCTACCTTTTTGCCTGAACTCCTCAATGCTACACATAAGTCCAAATTATGATTTGAAAAAACAAACTTAAAAAAAAATCACAATTTTTAAACTTCTGATAGCATTTCACTAAAATAATACAAATGCATTCAGAATGCCTTTTTTTTTTTTTGAGGACAGTATACAAAATGCTATTTGGGCAATTTCCAAATATACTGTAAATTTACTTGTGTGTTCTGAACTCTAAAGAAGAATATAGTAATGATTTTTTTAAAAAATGAAAAGCTGTCTGAACTGCATATGTGGATAACTGATTGCATATAAGATCAACTGCAAGCTTCTTATTAGTTATTGATGTGTAACGGGGTTAACAGTGGTGTCAGTGTAAGTGTTCAGTGGTCCATGTTCACCTATTAGTCCCATTTCTCATCCTTTCCACCTACCTTATACTTGCTCGCTACTGAAAAGAACGCAAAACTAGCTTGCCACTCCTTTCAGAATGAAATTACTGACCAGCCACTAGGCCGCTGCTTCCTCATATGAACTGTTTTTGAGGTATTTGGAAAACACCAGCTTTCAGACTGTAATCAATACTCACTACAGTCCCAAACAGTCCTTACAAACAGTCCAGAGTACAAAAGCAGCCTAGGTTAAGAATAAGAGGGAAACCTGAACATCCTTTCTGTGTAAAACTAAAAGCTAGACAAATTCGGCACATTAAATGCAAAACTGTCTGCCACTCTTGAAATAGTGTACTCAACTTTGAACCCTGGTAACTGAAGAATATGTAAAGACATGAAAAGGTACAAACAATCTTGGCTTAAGTAAACTGTAGAATATATCTTCCTGGTTGCTCAACACAGCTGTGAACTTCTGCCTCCGAGCTGTCTACAAACACTCCCACTCCTTGAATTATATAGCAACCTCCTAAGGAAACTGCTGGAAGTATACCAAAAAATCTTCATTTACATAGCAGATTTCATCCACATCTCTCAACTTTGTACCAATGCAGAAATCAGCCAACTGTATGATTTCCAGAACTGAGTGTGGTAAAATTTCTCAGAGAAGAACCACCTTTGAGTACACAACTACCTTCCTCCTGACTTGAAGCTTCTGAACTGTCCTCCTTGAAGTGTTCTGGTGCCTTAACCGTCTTCAAAGAGGGTTGTAAGTTACCTGCAGAGAATAAAGTTCACGTAGTAACTTTATAGATCTTGAACAACTAGACAGTTCCTGAATGCTTGCACTAAACTGGAAGCTGGGGAAATGGAAGACTGAACTTACTGGTTTGCACGTGGCAGTAATTTGATCATCATCTCCTTCAAAGCAGGCCATCTCTAAGAGCAAAGGCTCTATGGAGATACTTTTATTTTGAAGAAAGGAGTGTGCAAAACAATTTTAAAGCTATGGTGCCATTTTAAAAGGTTTGGATTGTGATGATAGTATTAGAAATACTCCTATTATCCTGCCTTTCAGATTTTTTTTTTAATAATCTTTTTGTGTTACAGCAGGAAACGCAAGGAGATCAACAACTGTTACTAGAATTCTTCTGCAACAAGTTACACTCCTCCCATTATCAATTCATTCACCTGCTGAAAGAGACCTAATTTGGGCTGAAGTCTTCTAGTGCATCTAACATAGTCTCCATGCACAATTTTTGCTTCTTTATGCCAGACAGGATGTAAAAAGAAGTGGCAATAATATTTACAGTTTTGTTGCAAAAATAGCACTGCCCTGCTCTGAAAAAAGACTTAGTTTGGAAATGAATCTAACTCTATGAGTCTACTCTTTCCCTCTCAAAAAGTTCCAAGTTAGTGCAGGTAAAAGCATGAGAGCTGCTGCTTAGGAGCTTGAAACTTTGATAGGAAGATCCTTCCGAATGTTGTCTGTTTTGAAGATACTAAATCCCCAGAGACCATGCTGTAATACAGTCTGCTGGAATCAGAAGTCTACTCCAACCTGGAGAAGTGTCATTGATTTCCTCCTTAATGGAACCATGGTGGCATAATTATGCTCACTGAATATATTATTCAGTGTGAGATCCCAAGTATTATTTAAGGTATAAAGACCCTTCACTGAACACAGAATTTATTTCCACACAAGTTTTACTAAAACCATATTCTTTGGAAAGAGTATTTTTCTATTTCTGTGAAGAGATATTACCTTTATCCCCAAATCTAAATAGCAACTGAAGACCAATTTAAGCCACAAATGCTTTGTCTGCCAATTAATTCTGCACATCTGATTTGAGAACTACGATGAGATTTTTTTCCTTAAAGATACACTTCCTCCCCCTCCCCCAACACTATCACCACATTTGAAATACACCACCATGGGCTAACTTGCAATTGCAAGTATTAGCAGGATTCCAGGAATCACAAACAGGAAACCTAGAAAAACACAGAGGCCATCAATAAAAAAACCCAAAAAATCATGAGCCACTTAATTGTGGTGACTTTGGCCATAAGCAGGGTGAGTACTTCTGTCTTAGTACAGCTTCTGTTACCCTGCATCATAGGAAATGTGATTGTGAGCTACCCCGGACAAGCCACCCAGTCCCCCTTCTCAAAAGAAAATCAACTATGCTTAAATTTATTGCACTGTCTTCACGAAACGTCTAATATCTAACTCAGTGTCAGGGTCCTGAACCACGCCAATGGGCTTTGCAACCTCTTCCCCTGTCCTCCCAAGGGCTTCACCTGCCTGTGCTCAAGATTCAATTCGATACAGTGCCATTCTGTAATTTTGGGTGAGACTCCTGGGAAAAGAACTGGCAGTGGCCTCATCCAGGGTGTCCCCATCCTTTGGGTTGAGAGCTCAGGCCCTCGCCCGGGTGCACTGCAGCTATGCTTGTGACTGACCATGTCCCTTGTTGATGTTGTTCTTAACCCTAACCAACTGACTTGTTTTTCTGCCTTGACCTCAGACCTGCCTCACTGCTTTGGACTTGTCTGGTAATCACCAGATTCTTGCCTGCCCCTGGTCCTAGTCATCCTCGTAAGTTAAGCCCAGTCCTTTTTATCTCGTCCATCAGATCACCCTCTTTACATCATGACCCTCTGGTATTTGAAGACTTAAGTCATCTTCCATTGGAGTCTTTCCTCCTCTCTGCCAAACAATTCAAGCTCCTTATCCTATCTATCATATCTGACAAATCCTGTTGAACTTTCATGTACCCAATTATTTACTTACTATTATTAAAGTTATCTCCCATTTATGATCACATTATAATCTGTAAGACTTCCTGCAGAACTGACATTTGTCCATTTTACCATTCTGATCTACCTACCCTGCAGGTAATTTCTGCCCTGCACTAACCCAGTCAAGTCTGTTGTGATGGAACCCGGCACTGGTTCTTTTTCAGACCATTTCAAATTATCATCATGTACAACAATGCACTTGCAAGTCTTTCCCACCTAGATGTAATATACAGACACATGCAACCTTTCAATACAACAGAGTTGTCAGAATTTTCACAGCAGTAAATTCCAGCCAGTTTCACAACCATCCAGGACACCATTAACTAAACATTTTCATGAAACTGCCATGTAAGAATGTCCCAAGTGTTACTTAAAAAAAAAAAAAAAGTCACAAAATTACCTACAACTTCTATCCTAATCACAATGCCCTATCTCATCATGCAAAGAATACATTTGTCACAGATCACATATATCATCTCAAATTAAAGTCAGCCATCATTACTCTGTTTTCTTCCAAGGTCCTATGAGTAGTCTGTTCGAAAACTCTTAACTTATTCAACTCCTTACAAAGATCTTCTGCAACTTCTGAAGGCAGCGGCCTCACAGTCAGTGCCTTAACTATAACATGTACTGAAAGAAGAAAAGATTCAACAGAAACGAAGATCACATCCTAAGGCATCCATAGAGAGAAGTTAAGCTTCGGTCGCACAAACAATTTCTAATGCACAAGTAGGTAAGAGGACCACCAAGGAATCTCTGCAATTCAAATGCTCTGAACAAGATTCTGTATGTTGTGAAATTAGGGCTATCCCATCATTTATGTACTATGTATCCAAAATGAATCTTAGTTTAAGTATCGAGACAAATGGTTCATCTATAAAAGAAACCAAATCAAAAACAGATGTGATTTTTTGGGTCAGCTCAAGCTTCTTGTTCAAAAGTTTAAGATCTTTTTAAAAGGAAAAAGTCCCAAACTGTTGCACCTACTCAATTCATAATTACCTATTTTAATAGTATGATGGTGCAGAGGTAAAGAAAGAAAAAAACCAAACACAAGCTGATGCTACATCGCCCATTCCCACTGTCAAAAGCATCTGCATCTCAGAATATCTGCTGAAGCAACTATTCATTGGCAGGAAGTTCAAACATGACCAGTAGAATACAATGTAACATGAATACATAATTACAAAACTGTAATTAGACACAACAGAAAGAATAGCTTTTTATAGACTGTTACATAAAACAGAATATTTCTTACTGTGAGTGTGCAAAGATTCTGATGAAATTGATTGGAAGAAGTTGTATACTCTCTGATTCTGCAGAAAAGCTTGTGATGTATTTGAAAATAGCTGCCTGAAATTTAAGTGAGAATTCGTAAAACTGTAAGTAATATTCCATAGAAAGAAGACAAAAATCTACTACAGTACATTCAAAAGCAAAGCGGTCAGTTCTTAAGAAGTCCAAACTCTGAGCTTTGCTGTTCAGTGCCAGTGTAACAGCCTGTACAGGAAATTGGTATGATGAATTTTTTTTAATGTAAAAGACATGTGCTTTTAAGCCATCCCAATTCAAACATTTTAGCCACCTGCAACAATTTATCAGAGTTTGGACTGAGTCAAAAAGCACTGGACTTCATAAAAAGTTGGGGTTTTTTTGAGAACACATTTAGTTTTCCGATACAATGCACCTCTTCCTCAAACACACTTACTTGGTTAAATACAAAGTTTAATTCACCTATAATGTCAGCATTTGAGTTTCATAATTATCTCTAAGAGCACAAAGAGTGGGATTCTCCACATTGCTCTGCACTGGTCTAAGTCTGTTCTTAAGGGGTCTGTGACAAATTCTACTAGCTTCAGGTAAGAAAACAGGTCAAGAATGAATGGCTTTTACATGCCAGAACAAGTTTTCAGTTATTGCTTGCCAGGAAACACTATCCAGCTCTATTTTTTTGGAGGTGGGGCAAGGGAGAGCAATTTTTGGGAACTGGGCACATACTTAGGACCCCCAAATAAGTATATATTTATGCTAAACCAACACTCTTAAGAAAATTAAATTTGTACACAGTAATGCTATTTTCATGAGATTATTCATGTAGCACTCTAATATAATCAAAACATAACTTGCAAATTGTAGTTATAGAGCCATACTATGACACGGTTGGATATGTTCAAAGGTTATCCTCAGTCTCTTGGGTTTCTAATTATTGTGCAGTGAGGCTTCACAACCTTTCTGTATTACCGTAGTACATTCTCTTCAGTCAACCTCTATTTAACAAGTTTGTTAATTTGAAACCAGAATGTTTGTTAGCCAAAATTGTTTGCACAGATTTAGGTTTTGGCTTGACAATCAAGCCAATAAAGACAGACAATATTACAGATCAGAAGAAAAGGGAATTGGGAAGGAAAAGGCTGAGGCACCAGCAGCTCTGTATCTTCTTTAACTAAGCTATTAAGACAAAACCCAAAGACCTGATATGCTTGGACCCATAGTACGTTCTGAGCAGGAGCTCAAAAAGTGGTGCCTGATTCTTCAACAAGTACCCTAACTTGAGATACTGCCTAATCTGACGAATAATTTGTTTTGAACAAGGTTGAACAACCCTGACAGAAAAGAACAAATGTAACAAGGAATCTGTAGGGGGGGGGGGGGGGAAGAAAGAGGCACATACAAATTCATATTGCTGTTCTGAGTTACAGAATTTAA
The DNA here is from genome assembly GCF_023634085.1 of Falco cherrug. NCBI lineage: Eukaryota > Metazoa > Chordata > Aves > Falconiformes > Falconidae > Falco > Falco cherrug. Next base: position 91,064,905 of record NC_073699.1, on the reverse strand, counting down.
CCAACACATCCCACATACCAGCAAGCACTCTCATCACTAAATAGTAGGTTATGAGGTAAGGGCCATTTTCTTACAAATGTGTGAGATACATTTAATTTTATATACGTTTCACTATCACTGTTTATTCTTTCCAAATTTGTTATCTCACTCTATCCTGTCATAAAATTAGAGCATGTGTGCTCTGAGTTACTGTTTCTAGTATTTCTAAATGTAATCTTGTATAATGGAGGCAAGACCCTTGCAGAAGTGCCAATCATTGCTATATACTGCTGCTCAGGACAAATATTTTCAGATTACTTCTGAAGAAGTAACTCATTACAGTTTAATAAAAGTCTCAATTTAAAGGAAAAAAAGTGTCAAGAGTATCTGTTTTCACTGCCTGCCCATTCACAAATTGCTTTTAGGCAGCAGAATTTCCACTGTCCCTAAAAGCCAGCTAGTTTGATTTAAATCACTTTTCAGGTGATGGATTTGCTACAATATTTACCTGATTATGGGCTCAAGATCAGCATGCCTTCGTTCTTCCCTCTTCTGAAAACCCTGATTTAGTGCTCTTAAAATAGTCTTGTCAAATGCTTCAGAAGACAGTTCCTTCGGGAGCTGAGAAAAAGATTAATGTGAAAAATGAGTAGCTGACACTTTAAAGACTGTATTCGTTCACCATTAGTCTTTATACCTTTTGGTATCAACAAGAAAGTCTATTGTTCCAGTTTGAGTAAGGTAATTTACAGACCAAAGGTACAACAAATCATCATAATTTAGTTTTGCTGGAGAAACACTTTGCTGTAAATCCTGACATCAAATCCACGTCTAAGACAATTTAAAGCTCTATTTGAGAGAACTACATTCAGAAATTACCAATACCATCTTCCCTTCCATAGTAATTTACTGCCTCTTTTGATTTGTTTCTTTAAATCTTTCACACACAGAAAGTAGGTTGGAAAATAACATTAGAAAATTACCAGGGAGGACTGAATGCACTGTACTTACTATCATAACTTAGCTACATTAAATTATTTTAAAGAAACGGGTAGAAAGGAGACTGTTTCAATTATATAATACACTACACTTCCGTGGGCAATACTGAGATTAATCAATAGCAGCAAGCCACTCTCCAGCTGCCATCAACACTGAAACCTCTTATGGAAGTCATTGTAACTGCTTCCAGTGCCAGTATTACGAAGTGAGGTCTTCTGATGTCATAGTTCAGAAGGCAAAATTCTTGCTACTGAAGAACATGTCTATTTTAAATGAAAAATATTCCCTAGAACAAAGATTTTTCACATTTAAACCTTCCAAAGTACATTAAAGTTGATTAAATTTGTTAATTTATATTAATAAACAACAACAAAGTTTTCAATTCTGGGGCAATTCAAGGTAAACTGCCATAGCAAACTGTTTTTTTTTTCCTGTGTTGCTAATCTGGTTAACACCTGCCATCAGTTAAAATCAACGGCACTAAGTAATTTACACTAGAACAGCATCTTCCTCTTGCATATCTGGAATACACACAATCCAGAGTGCCAGCTGGATATTTCATCCTGCTAGCAGCATAACAGCAAAGCATTAAGTAATCCTTTCACTGAATGAAGTGCTACTAATAAAGAGACACTATATCTAACGTAGATAATTGCTTGGTAACATACATAAAGGGAACTTCTGGAATCCAGACAGGCAGGTGCTGTTAGTATCAGATTAGTACAGTGTTATAGCACCTAAACTGTATTAGTTCTAAAAAACAGAAAGAAGTGCTTAAGGCAGCTGCTCTTAACTGACCTTTTTGGCTTTTATATACGGTGTTGAGGAACTCTGACTTAAGAAATAGTATTAACCAAAAGGTACCAAAAAGCTACTGCAGAAGCATGGTGATAAGCAAACCTCCTGTCGTGGTGTTTTGTATTTAGATTTGTCTCTGGAAACAACCAGAACTTTTTTAAGTTCTTAACTTCAGGTAATGAGACAGCCTTGTTACTTACAAGCTTATTAGGGGTAATTTCCTACACGCAAGGAACTTTTTATGCTTATGACCCAAGAGAAGGTGCTCTTTAAATATGAATTATCAAAGTTATTCCATTTACTACCTTAGTTTTTCCCATTGATGCTTCTATTCTGAAACAATTTTTACAGTTATCTTACTCCTATCAACCCTAACAAATATTTCGAGCCTTCTTTCCTGTCTTTCTGTTGCTAGGAAATAGAGCGTACTAGTTAACAATGCCATGCAGACTGGCTAAATTGCAAGTGCATATGAACTGAACAGCATTCTTACTTCTACAGTGTTTTGCATAAGTTTTATCCTGCTTGATTCAACAATTCTCTCTTTTCTACTTAAGGCTACTGAACCAAAACAAACTCAGCTGTGCACGTTCTTGACAGAACAGCCTGTGGCTGTCCTTCCCATCTTCTATATATCTAGACTTTGCTGGAGCAGTCAAGCCAGGACATGGAACATTCCACATCTGAAAAGCTGCCATCAGTCAAACTGGACGGCTCTGTATTTTGGATCCTGTTTTCCTGGCTTCTCCTCTTGCTGGCAGCAAGTAGGTATTAGAGAGTCCACTTCAGAATCTGGTGTTTGTCTTTGCTTTACAGGCAGGAGAACAGGAGGCATGCAGCTGGTCACTCATACCAGAGCTGCACGGGATCCTGTAAGACAGCCCTGCTTTTAAGGTTCTCCTCAGGAGCAGATGCACGTACCCTATGTTGTGGGACACCCCATCTGCAACCACACATGCCATCCATAATTCAAATCCTCACAAACCAAGGTCTGGGAACTCTTGGGACTAGATATTCCAACTAGATTAAAGCAACAGTGAATACTCACTGCTTCATTTCTACAATGCTGGAAAGCATATAATGCTGAGCATTGAAAGAGTGAACAAGACCTTTGTACAGTAACTGGCTTTCCACTTGCAATTAACACTGTGGTTAAGAACACCAGATGCCATCAAATTATGCTCAAAACAGCTTTTTCATTAATCCCCTGAACAGTGAGGAGTTTAAATACAGAATTTCCCAGAATAGGTGGAACCCAAAATATTAAGACACTGGCAATGAAACACACAATTCGAGGTCATCACACTCATGGGGCCTATGTGTGGCCTACGCACACAAATGCATTCCCTGCTTGGGGCAGAGGGAAGAACAACTTAGAGAACATTCACTTTTTTTAAACACGCACAGGTAGTTGCTAGATTTTCCTCAATTTTAACTCCTTGTGATAGTGAATATGCCTGCCTTTGTTCTACTGAAGAATACAACAGTAAAATTGAGAACTGTTATGCTCATGGCTCTGCCTCATTAATTAAAAACAACAAACGATACTCTAAGGTCATTCTAAATGATCAGTGCTTGTACCTACATTAACTCTATGAGGAATACTAAAAACTCATCTGGTAGTTTTATGGTAGTTCAATTAAAATTATAACAGCAATTTCAGATGAGACAAAATGATTCCTCCTGGGAAAATCCCCAAATATTCTGTTGAGCTTCTTCATCTGTCAAGCTGCTCCATCACAATATACGTGATTTAAAAGATTAATACAATTGTGAAGTACACAAATCTGGTAGCATGCTTTTGCTTCTGTAATTAAATCCCAGATATCACAACTGTCCTAGACTACTTTTGGCGTTATAAACCTGATGTGTAAACACTACTCTTCTATTTCAATACATACTTTTAGCAGGAATTCCTGAAGCTCCTGGTGTGTTTTTGTTACACATGTTACTGAAAGATCGGACCAGTTTACCTAGTAAGAAAGGAAAAGAGAATGAGGAAGGATTCTTTTTTCCAGATTTCACACCAGTTAGCTGACCTTAACATTTCCATGAATCTGACCATCTCAGTATAAGAGTTAACACTTGCAGACAACTAAATACCAGGCAAAACAGAGACAATGGTGTACTTTTTCAAAGACATACACTAATGTTGAGTGTATATTTTAAGACCACCTTCATGTTACTTGTGGCTAAAAGAAGTATGAAGAAATTCAGGTGAATGCAGTGAAGTTCCTGAAGGTTACTGGCTTCCTGACTCAGAAAGAAGCCAAGCAGAAGGCTTTGTAATTACAGGAATTGCATCAGACATCATTAACTGCAAACCCCAGGTACCAGAGAAAACGATGTAGGTCAGATATACTGGACTGAGCATTCACTGACATTATTTGGAGTCAAAAGAAAGAAGAGAAGTATCTGTTTACATTACCTATAAAAAAAATTATCTGCCTCAGGCTTGAATCTTACATGGTCATATAGTTGCTGTTGCACAACACAATTCATAAAAAGTACTGCAAGTACTAAAGAAGAATCAGACAGCATCTTGGTATATGCTTGTATAAAATTTCAGTAGTTTATTTTTCTGACACAACATGCAAGTAGTAAACCAGCACCTTCACATGCATATTTTGAGAAGAAAATAAGTAAGCTTGGTTAGATGAGTGCTGCCTGGCTCCAAGACCACTTCTGAGCTTAAGGTTCCCATTGCATGCATGGGAAGATTCTGTGTAATGGGAGTGGACATGGTAATTATAAACATTCATTTACTCCCAAGGGCTGACAGAATAACATCAAACACCAACTGCCTTCAGCTTAGTCCCCAGAAATGCCAGCTACTCTTAGTGCTCTCAGTTGGGAAGCCATGACTGTAACTGCTGTTTAAACCTTAAAAAAAGCAGTGTCTGAGCAAGCACAAAATGATCTGCAGTGAGGATCACAGTATATACCTGCACAGATGAGGAAACTCTTTCCTAAAAGAACTGAGGTGGAGGAGTTTCAAGCTTACTCAAATACTTCCCAGAATATCTCCACATTCCCCCTTTAACAAAGAAATTCAAAACCACTGTCAAATCTGTCTACACGATGAATTTTCAAAATAGTTTTGTGACTTTAAATATTAATAATCCATATGGACATTCTGTATAAACTTTTTTATTTTTCCTAGTACTTGGTTCACAGACTACTCAGACAAAAGATCTATGACAAGGTTGAAATACTTGGGCAAGTTAACCTTGAAGACTTCGAAGGCTACATTGCACACTACTGTCCTCAGCATAAGAAGAGTGCAGAAATTTGCAAATTTCACCTTCAGACATGAACAACAACAAGGTATCTGTTGCCACTACTTTACTTCAAAAACAGAAATAGTATACATGTCAATTTAACTCTAATTTTAAACTTCTAGTAATACCAGAAAATAAATAACTCTGTAATTCATATCCATTTAAATATACGATATTGAACTCTGGGATCAACACATCAATTTTCCATGTCTCAAAATACCATTTTTTTTAATGCCTCTTCAAAGAGCTCCCATGACCCATATCAAATGGCCAATTATAACGTTTGATCTAAAAGTTTCTTTTGTTTGGGGAAAAAAAGATAAAATTTAACTCTACGTTCAAACCTGGTATACTACCAGACTTACATCTACTAGCCAAATGACTCATAATGTTAGTCAGTCCTTGCTAAGGAAATCACTCCTGTGATTCAATTAGAACATCACCACCAATGGCCTTAGCAGCTGTTATTTAACACCTACAGCCTTTAATACCAGAGCTCAATAATGAAAGCTTCTTTTCCGAAGTAGTAAGAAGCTGTTTAAAATTCACTCACATAATTGTTTTGTATGTTGCCTCTGGCTATTATAATACATAAGAACTATACTAGGTAGGCCTTCAAGACTGTTGACATTTTTAGCCTGTTTGGTTTTACCTTAACAAACAAACCCCCAAACAAACAAATGCCCAGTTTTGTCAAATACCACAGGAGCCATCCTCTTAATGGTAAAAGTTGGTGAAAGAGTTCCAAGATAACCATATGAATCCACGCCATATATATGGCTGTAGACACAAGAACCGCACTCCTATGCCATTTGAGCAAATATCAATTAGTTTTAGAATTCTTTGTAATGCTTTCCCCAAACTAGCAAAAGCCAAGTTTCCTGAAGTGATGTCACAGACCCAGCTATGGCTGGTGTTTTACAACTTCCCACTTTATGCCCACAATTACATAAAAAACTTGATCTGCACACAGAATCCAAAAGAATTGTAGGATAATTCCAAGAATATCTCTGAAGACCTTAATGTAATTCAAAACTGCCTTCTGAGCAGGTACTTGAAACAAACTGCATGTATCTACAATACACAGATATCATGAAGACAAATGCTTTAATATTCTGGAGGTTATTTGCTTACTTTGAATGTGTACTCCAAATGTTTGTCAGCCCTTTTTCTTGGTACTCCTTTCAGGGTTATCTTCTCAATGTGTACAGCTGAAAGAAAAACACCTTATTGTCCATGCCAAAATTGCAGTTTGAAAATGTATCTATTTACCTAGCCATTCTGAGAATCACTGTATGCCATTTACTGACTCACTAAACCCCTCTTTCTCAGATGCTACTTTGCTGTAAGAAACTGCAGGGGGCAGGGGGATCCTTGTTCTCTAAAAAGTATTTCCCTGGCCTGACCACAACGTTGGAGATTAGCTCATTATCATTTCATCTAACTTAAAAGTCTTCAATGAATTTTGTTAAAGTTACAACTAAAGTATCATCCCCCTCACATATGCCATTTCTAAGAGAACTTTCAGTTCTCTTAGACAATTAAAGTATTGGCAATTTCCTTAAAGAAATAATAAACCAGCATATAAACCTAGTGATACTGCTTCCAGTTCTTTCTTAGTAGAAAGACTGACAGACACTAAGTGTGTTGGTGTACACTGGTTGTGACCCTTTACCTGGGAGTTGGAGCACTAGACAATCAATTAATTAAAATAAATTAATTTTTACCAGTTAACAAGGATTATTACAAAGCAAAGAAATCTGAGACGAGCTAAGGACCAGACAATAAAATCTATCAATATACCATGAAAAGCCAAATGTTCAGTGTCCTTAATTTTTGCTGGTCCGGTATAGATAAAAACACTGTTAGAAAAAGTACTATGGCATAAGTTTTGGTGCAGTAAAGTTTCTTAACAGCCAATGTTAAAATTTATACCATCAGCTGAGTTAATACTCTCAAGATAATTAAAAAGTTGATTCCCATGACTGGAACTGAGAATAGTGGTTTAAATTGCATTTCACTACATGCATATATTTAGCATACATAATTACAGAAACTAACACTATTAACATTCACAGACAAACTTCTTTTCTAATGGGATTATGTTTGTTTTAAACTATTGAATGTTCTCAATGCTAAATATATTTGCCCTCAAGTATAAAGAAATTTTATTACACAATGTACTAACTTCAGCTCCCTTAACTTCTTTTTGTTAATGTTGCATGCTTCAGTGTAGTAAGTGATACACTAGGTAATTACAGTGTTGTTGCTTGCTGCATAGCTTCAGTTCCACAGTTTCAACAGATCACTTTAAAATTCAGTTTCCACAATTACTTTTTAAACATTCTAAATGGCTAGACCGAGAAGAAATGTTTGAATATACAACCCAAGGAGGTGTGTTACATCTCTACATCTATTTTGGACACAACACATGCATTCAGGATGATTAAGTCAGGCATGCACACATGACACTGCTTCTACTGTAAGCATAAGTCAAGATTCCTAAAAATCATATTTGTTACAGCTGAGAATAAAACCCATGTTCTATTACCAGTGCTATTTCTAACCCAGTAAGAAGATTCCTGTAGCAGGGATTCTCTATCACATACCAATACAGCAAATACAACAAAATTATTCTGATCCTTCACTGTAGTTTCTAACTATGATAATACAAATGCTGAGAAATATTTAAGCTCTTCCCTAGATTCAATTATTCAACTTTTCTGTGCTTGTTACTTAATTCAAGAGCGTTGCTAAAGACAGTCTCCCTTTTGTGTTTCTAATTTGTGAATATGAACACTTTGAACTCTAAAAGGATTTGAAACAGGTTTGTTGTCTATAATCTGCCATATTGTTTCTCTGTGGTTTTTTTGCAAGGAATTAAACCTCTCAAATTGCATGCCTTCAAAGTGTAATTAAATCTCCACAGTAGAGACAAAAAGAACATTTATGAGGACAAAAGGAATAGCAATAGTTTTCCCAGATTGCCAGCTCTTCACTATCTGCAGGATAGTGTAGACAAATTTTGAGTAGACAAGTGATTTGCTAATCTTATTGGGAGAAAAAAGGGTAGGAATAAATCTGTTTTCAATAATGTTCATTTCTTCAAAGAAAGGAAACTGTGCTGGCAATTGCACAGAAGACTTCTCTTTACGCTCTGAAGCCTTGTTCTCATTCTCCCCAACAAAGCCAAAAGACGACTGACTCCTACGGAAACCCTCTCACTTCTCCAAACGACCACTTCTATAAAACCTCCTAATTTTTTCCTTGTTTTTAGGACTAATCAAATACAACTGAATCAAGCAGCAAAAGCTATTGACTGTTTCACAGTATCTTCATGATTAGTTTTGTTTAAAACAAATCTACACACCATTAATACAACCGCATTAAATTTCCTTGTTTTCTTCAAAATCCCACCTTTTTTTTCCAGGAGGAATTCCATTTGCAATCAATTTTCATGCATGCAGTCACTAGTATTTAGCAACTAACAAGAATGACAAATTGTTATAATAAAGAAAAGACCCAAGTAGGCAGCAGAGAAGCTATTATACTTACCAATCACTGCAGCTTCTCATTCAAATGAAGAGCAAGACAGATGTAAGATTTCTGCAACTTCAGGCAGAGTTTAGTGTTCAAAAAAAAACTTAAAGTGTTCGTCAGAAGAAACCTCAGACAACCTACCTTCTCGCTGAGGTCTATGGGAAGCCACTGGTAGTCCATCATGAGGTGCTGTGGTTCGTTCTAGCAAACTGGCCTCATTACTTGACATGCAGTCACTACGGGAAAAGTCATTCTAAATTGAGAAGGGAAAAAAGGAAGCGTCTTAATAGAATGTATATTATAAAAGCTTGCCCTAAACAGCAGAAATTAAAAAAAAAGAAAGAAAAAAAAGAAAAAAAAAAGTTCCTTATTTAGTAGTCTACAGGAGAAAAACCTGAAGTTCTTCACAGTGGCAAAAAGTCATTGGCTATTTCAGTTCTTCCTGAACTGAACTATAGCCAGCTATAACCTCCCATGTTTCACTGACCTTATTTTAAGAACAGAACAGGGTGAGGGACACGTGTGCCTTTAGCATATCTCAAGCTGGATGAATCAAGATCATTAGCTCACAATTTCAATGCTAATTTTCTGTTAGTGTAAACTCTTTCAATTACTAACCTGTGACATTACCTACTCAGTATACTCTAAACATATTCTCCTCAATTATATCCATACCCTGTATCTTCAGCCTCCCACCTCTTCTACATAGGTAATTATGAATAACTACTGTTCAGACAGTCTACCAGAACATATGGTCCTAATAACTAAACCCATGCACCTCTTACTAACTAAACATTCAGAACACAACCAGTAGCCACCAACACCCTCTCTTCCATAGACAAAAGCACAGACTGAAAGCTCATCTCCCCAATTTACATGCAGACTTCAAAGTTATATGCCAAGAATTACTACTGTTTTAACACATAATGGGACAGAACAGGAAATCACACAAGACAGGTAACATAAGAAAGAACAAACTAGGCTAGCAATGATAAATTAGAGAAAAGCATTAGATGCGCATGGACTTCAAGTGGTTTCTCTAGGGTAACAAAAGCCTATATATTTTTTCCCAAATTAAGACAAAACATTAATGTATCAATCTACATGTTCTTCAATGACCAGGTCTTGTTAAAATGCAAACTGACCAAGCAAGCTAAAATTCAGAAATGTTTTTAAATGTCCAATGACTTTAGATGCAACTGTTTTGGCCTGTTGACCTGTGTAATTGCATGCTTCAAGGAAATTACATGTTGCCTTAAAAAGATATATCCACAAAGAGCCAGGAATTACTGGAACTTTCTAGCAAGTGTCCTGGTTTCAGTCTGGGATAGAGTTAATTTTCCTCTTAGTAGCCAGTACAGTGCTGTGGTTTTGGATTTGGCATAAGAACAACGTTGATAACACACTGATGGTTTTAGTTGTTGCTGGGTGATGTCCATCCTAAGTCAAGCACTTTCAATTTCTCAGGCTCTGCCAGCGAGAGGGCTGGAGGGGCACCATAAACCGGGAGGGGACATAGCCAGGACAGCTGACCCGAACTGGCCAAAGGGGTATTCCATACCATAGGATGTCATGCTCAGTATATGAACTGGAGAGAGTTAGCTGAGCCTGCTGATCACTGCCCAGGGACTGGCTGGGCATCGGTCAGCAGGTGGTGAGCAACTGTATTGTGCATCACTTGTTTCTTTCTTTTCTCCCTTCCCTTTGGATTTCATTCCTCTCCCCTCCCCTTCTCCCTCCTTTTCACTATAATTGTTGTTATTATTGTTTATTTAAATTATGAAATTGTTCTTATCTCAGTCCTCAAGTTTTGTACTCCTTTCCAATCCTCCTCTGCATCCCTCTGAGGGGTACAGGGCTGTGTGGGTGAGTGGCTGCGTGGTACTTCGCTACCAGATAGAGTTAAACCACAACAGAGTGTTTCTGGATTCACCTATTTTAAGTGAGGCACGGCTATTTATCTGGAACAAGCAGCATAACATATGAGCTTAGCAAGTACCTAAATGCCATCAACATGCAAATAACATGTTGATGATAGCAGCAGCCCTGCAGAGGGGGAGAGGTGGTTCTCTGTTTAGCACCACAAATCAATCAAATACTGTCAAAGCACTGGAAGCTAAAACAGAGGGTAGGTTTCTTGGAAAAGCTTTCAAAAGAAGCAAGTTAAATAGAGGACATCCAATGCATCACAAATATTTAGCAACTGGTCTGCATAATAAGTAGAAGGTAAACAAATACCTATCTTATTAGTATTTATACAAAACAAATAAAATTCCTGGGAGAAGTGGATACTTTGGGGAGCAGATGTATATTGATAGTTCAAAGTCTGTTCCTCTCATTCAGGATGAGAGTGGAACTGGTCCACTGAAAAACCTTCATAAAAGACAGGTAGAGGAAAAATACAGATTTTCAGACAGTACTCTTATTTTTAAATACAGGAAGCATAAGATTCTGGAAATAAATGCCAAAACATATGAGATTCTTTTTTTCCTGAAGGACTTGTGCAATACGATGAGACAAACCAGCAGCCAAGACTCCTTTGGTACAGAGGACCCCAAGACTGTCACAACAGGCAGACCAGAATGAGGAAGCACAGAGATGTCAAAAGACACCACAATCCCCTCGCAGTTTGTGAATTCTTCAATGAACTTCCTCAGATTTGACAGATATACCAACCAAAGCTGGCTCCATCTTACTAGACCAGCTTCACATCATCTGTAGCGTGAGCACAAACTCTGGCAACTCCTAACAATACATCCAACTCATTTAGGACCCAGTAAGTACACATGCATCAAGCCTGCCCTGGGCATACTGTTAATCTGACTTTCATCAGTCACATCAACAGCAGTACACAATTAGCAAGCGAACATTCATGTGCCTTTAGACTGCACTACAGATGGTCTGAGGAACTGAATGACATTTTAGCTGTTTCATCTATATCAGTGTACAGTTTGTGTTCTACATGGAGTGTCAGTAATTTCACGTTTCAAAGCAATCAGATTTAAAATACAAATCATGCTTTGTTTCCTCAAGATAAAACTCGCATCAGTCCCTAGTCAGCCAGTAAACAATCTCAGCAAACTTCACTGATCAAAACTGTATTTCATGCTTCAAACACCAAATAAATTATGAGCGCAATGTCAGACATGCAATAAGAAAGGGAAAGAGCTGTGTATCAATGAGATTACGTTTTAACAGCTTTAGCAATTTCCAAGTTTAGTTTAATAATAAAAAAAAACCCAACCCACAAGCATGCTCTGGAGAAAGCTGCTTTCAGATCGCCTCGAAACTCCCATTGATACTGTTTTGTCAGACATTTAGCAACTCTGGATATAACCAAACTCAAGTACTTCACTTAACTCCTTGTGACACACTATTCAGAAAACTGAATCAAAATTGGCATTTGAGCATTAAAGTTACCCTGTTTACACTGTGATTCATTTAAGACTGTCCATAAAAAGAACTACTATGATTAACTAGCTGTGTCCAAACTATGTGAGCTAATAAATTTAGCACATATTTTGGTACGAGACTGAATGTCTTCCTGACATGAAATCAAACAACTGAACCAAGATTTCTACCAAGGTGCAGCGTCAATTCTCTGGCAGAGGTAAGGTCTTCCTTAAAATACAGCCACAGGCTTTGCTAAAAGCAGCTTTGGTATCTTCCACACTGCATGTAGAAGATGACAGACATTTGGATTAACTCTGACAGAGGCTCTCAAACCATTCAGTTTGGTTTACTTTTCTAAGATGTCCTTTTCCACCTCTGAAATCATCAGCCTAAGAGCTTGAAGGCAGTGCTTCATTCATTTTAAGGAACAGGCTGAGACTTCCACCTAATCAATTACTTCTTTAAGAAAATCACAAATGGATCTAAACCCAGTTTAATTTAAAGTCAGACCTTTTGCAATCAAAGTCAGGCTACTTGTTTTGATAAATGAAAAAATAAATTACAATCTATTCTAATAAATAATTGCTAGTTAAGAAGTCAAAGAAATTGTAAGCAGTTTTTAGAAGAGAGGTATGAAAATAAGATTTACTTCAAAGAGGTAGTCTGCTCAGTTCATGTCAAAGAACCATTAAATATTGCTGCTACACCTCCTAAGTGCTTCTCACGTAGCATACACATTATCTTTATAACAGTGTTCAAATATTTCTACAGAGTATTACTGTAGAATGATTACTTTTCTATCCATGGCAGCATTCTGTACCAGGCAAACTACATCCACATTTGAAGGCTCCCTCTAAATTGCAAAATATTAACATGGTTCAAGCCTGTATTTAAACAAGTCCTGATATCAGTGATTTTATAAATCATCATAACTGCAAAAAAAAAAATCCATAACTTATTCACTTGAAAAATTCTTCACCTAGAAAGTTAAACCAGTAATACATACTGCATGTATTTTGTAAACGGCAGGTTTCACAATACCTTGTGGGACCCAGCAGGTAGACAGTTGGGTAATCCAAGTCAGTCATAGCTCTGCCTTACAGCTTGCAGCCTGCAAGGGTCGTTTGCATGGCAAGGTCTTGGTAGTGGCAGGGCTACAGGGACGGCTTCTGTGAGAGGATGCCAGAAGCTTCCCCCATGTCCAGTAGAGCCAATGCCAGCCAGCCCCGAGACAGAACTGCTGCTGGCCAAGGCCGAGCCCATCAGTGACAGTGGTAGTGCCTCTGTGACAGCATGTTAAGAAGGGGAAGAAAAAAAAAAATCTGCACCAGCAGAAGAGAGGAGTGAGACTATGGGAGGACAACTCTGCAGACACCAAGGTCACTGAGGAAGGAGGGGGAGGAGATGCTCCAGGCAGCGGAGCAGATTCCCCTGCAGCCTGTGGTGGAGACCATGGTGAGGCAGGCTGTCCCCTGCAGCCCATGGAGATTAACGGTGGAGGTGCAGCAGATCTCAACCTGCAGCCCAGGGAGGGCCCCACACCAAAGCATGTGGATGCCCAAAGGAGGCTGTGATCCGTGAGAAGCCCAGGTGGAGCAGTTTGCTGGCTGGACTTGTGACCTGCTGGGGACCCACCCTGGAGCAATCTGTTCCTGAAGGACTGCACCCTGTGGACGGGACCCACTCCAGAGCAGATTGTGAAGGACTGAGGCCTGTGGGAAGGACTCACATTGGAGAAATTCATGAAGAAATATCTCCCATGGGAGGGATCCCACTCTGGAGCAGGGAAAGAGTGCAAGGAGGAAGAAGCGGCAGAAATAATGTCTGACAAACTGACTGAAACCCATTCCCTGTTCCCCTGCACCACTCAGGGGGAGAGGAAACTGGGAATTAAGTTAAGCCCGGGAAGAAGGCAGAGGCAGGGGGAAGGGGTTTTTTTCTGATTTGAATGGAAATAGATTAAACTAATTTCCCCAAGTCGAGTCTATTTTGCCTGTGATGGTAATTGCTGAGTGATCTCCCTGTCCTTATCTTGGCCCACAAGCCTTACATTTTATTTCTTCTCCTCTGTCCGGTTGGGTGATAAGAGTGGCTTTGGTGGGCATCTGGCATTCAGCCAGGGTCAAACCACCACACTATCTTAAGCTGCATCACAAGTCTTCACATTTGGTGTTAGCTACTGTGACATTCCTACAACAAACACTCACAAGGAACTACAATACAAGTGGCATTGTCAGAGCGGACAAATCCAGCATACAAGGGACTGGAAAGTCTAGGCAGTCTGGAAGGGCAACGAATGTTAAATGTGACATTGTGGGTTGCTGCCTGGTGTCAGTCACACTACAGACCCAAGTCCTTTATAACTGGGTAGGCTGCCGAGGAGTTCCTGTTGATGGTCAGGCTGTATAGTGCTAACTGTGCTAGTCATTGCGTGTCAATGAATAAAATGTATTTCCACAACACATGCAAATGTAAGGTTAATTCTTGCATAAGCCTTTGCCACTGTAAGGCTTTCCCATACAAAGATTTATCGCAGCTTGCAGTGCTGCTGATGACTAAAATACAGTGAAGCAAGAAATGTGGGTGGCCCCAAACCAGTTGCCAGGTAATTAGATAATCGCATCAATCTTTGTGACAGGCTGGAGGATCAACTACATCTCTCCTTGAAAGTGAATCAGGCTAAGAGAGCACTCTAAAATTTGTCTGCTCTCACAATCTAGACCAGAGTTTTGTATCCAAGACATCTTTCCTCATATGGCTGAAAGCAAGAACCACATTAAACCCACCTATTGCTTGAGATGTCTCCTGGGACTGTATCACAGACTGTATCACAGAATCATAGAATGGTTTGGGTTGGAAGGGATCTTCTTAACAATCATCTAGTTCCAAAACCCTCTGACATGGGCATGGACACCCTTCACTAGACCAGGTTGCTCCAAGCCCCATCCAACCTGGCCTTCAACATTGCCAGGGATGGGGCATCCACAACTTCTCCGGGCAACCTGTTCCAGGGCCTCACCACCCTCACAGTAAAGAATTTCTTCCCAATAGCCAATTTAGATCTACCCTCTTCCAGTTTAAAGCCATTCCCCCTCGTCCTATCACAACAAGCCCTTGTAAAAAGTCCCTCTCCAGCTTTCCTACAGGCCCCCCCTTTAGGTACTAGAAGGCTGCTACAAGGTCTCCCCGGAGCCTTCTCTCCTCCACCCTCAACAACCCCAACTCTCTCAGCCTGACTTCAGAGGAGAGGTGCTCCAGCCCTCTGATCATCTTCACGGCCCTCCTCTGCACTTGCTCCA
Source organism: Falco cherrug (assembly GCF_023634085.1). Classification (NCBI taxonomy): domain Eukaryota; kingdom Metazoa; phylum Chordata; class Aves; order Falconiformes; family Falconidae; genus Falco; species Falco cherrug. The sequence continues at coordinate 91,049,616 of NC_073699.1, read as the reverse complement.
AAAGGTCCATGTCCCTCTTACGCTGGGGGCCCCAGAGCTGCACACAGTGCTCCACGTGGGGGTCAGGAGAGCAGAGCACAGAGGGACAATCACCTCCCTCGACCTGCTGGCCATGCTTCTTTCCATGCAGCCCAGGATCCCGTTGGCCTTCTGGGCTGTAAATGCACACTGCCAGGTCATGCTGAGCTTCTCATCCACCAGCACCCCAAGTCCTTCTCCTCAGGGCTGCTCCCAATCCATTCTTTGCCCAGCCTGTATTTGTGCTTGGGATTGCCCTGACCCACGCGCAGGACCTTGCACTTGGCCTTGTTGAACTTCATGATGTTCGCAAAGGCCTACCTCTCAAGCCTGTCAAGGTCCCTTTGGATGGCATCCTTTCCCTCCAGCATGTCAACCACACCAGAGAGCTTACTGTCGTCAGCAAACCTGCTAAGGGTACACTCAATCCCACTGTCCATGTTGCCAACAAAGACGCACCCATCCCAGTACTGACCTCTGAGAAAAGCCACTAGTCACTGGTCTCCACTTGGACGTCAAGTAGTTGACTGCAACAGTCCGAGTGCAACCATCCAGCCAATTCCTTATCTACCAAGTAGTCCACCTGTCAAATCCATCTCTCTCTAATTTAGACAAAGACGTTGTTTGGGACTGTGTCAAATGCTTTGCACAAGTCCAGGTAGATGATGTCAGTTGCTCTTCCCTTATCCACCAACACCGTAATCATGTCATAGAAGGCCACCAGATTTGTCAGGCATAACTTGCCCTTAGTGATACCACGTTGGCTGTCACCAATCACCTCCTTATTTTCAATTTGCCTTAGCATAGTCTCCAGAAGGACCTGCTCCATGATCTTGCCAGGCACAGAGAAGAGACTGGCTGGCCTGTAATTCCCCAGCTCTTCCTTTTTTCCCTTTTTAAAAATGGGGGTTGTTTCCCCTTTTCCAGGCAGCGGGAACTTCACCAGACTGCCACAACTTCTCAAATATGACGGACAGTGACTTAGCTACTTCATCCACCAGCTCCCCTCGGCACCTGCGGAGACATTTCATCAGGTCCCATGGACTTGTGCGCCTTCAGGTTCCTTAGATAGTCTTAGACCTGATCATCTCCCACAGTGGGCAGTTCTCACTCTCCCAGTCCCTGCCTTTGCCTTCTGCAACTGGGGCAGTATGGCTGGAGCACTTCCTGGTCAAGACTGAGACAAAACTGTTGTTGAGTACCTCAGCCTTCTTCACATCCTGGGCAACCAGGTCTCCCATTTCCTTCCGGAGAGGGCCCACATTTTGCCTAGTCTTTTTACCACTGACATCTATGGAAGCTCTTCTTGCTGCCCTTGACATTCCTGGCTAGATTTAATTCTCAGGGCTTCACCTTTAGCTTTCCTAACCTGGTCCCTGGCTGCTCAGACAATTTCTCTGCATTCCTCCCAGGCTATCTGTCCTTGCTTCTACTCTCTGCAGGCTTCCTTTCTGTGTTTGAATTTGTCCAGGAGCTCCTTGTTCATCCATGCAGGCCTGCTGGCATTTTTGCCTGACTTCCTCTTTGTTGGGATGTATTGCTCCTGAGCTTGGAGGAGGTGATCCTTGAATACTAAGCAGCTTTCTTGGGTCCCTCTTCCCTCCAGGGCTTTATACCATGGTACTCTGATCCCTGAAGAGGCCAAAGTCTGCTCTCCTGAAGTCCAGGGGTGCTAATCTCCTGAAGTCTAGGGGTACTTGTCTGTAAAGATAAGCACCAAATGTCTGAAGTGGAGAGCCATCCTGCTCAGCAGGATGTTGCTTTGTATAACTAACATACGTGAGCTAAGCAAATCTCAGCTAGTCTACACAGGAGAGATGTTCAAACTCTGCCTCCTATTAACATAGATGGCTAATCAAAAAATGTCATGCTGGTGTTGGTTTGGCAACGTGTAATGAAATCTGTTACTGGATAGCCTACTAATCATCATGAGCAAGTGACTGATGCACACAAGTCTTCTGATGTTTGCACTGCACTTTCATAAAAGAACTATTCGTGCATCAGCTATGATGAGCACTAACAAGGGAAACCTGCTTACAGCAGCTGGACAGCTTGATTAGTTCTACATGCCCAAATATGAAAGCTTATTTTTCTGCAAGACTTCAGTAAATGTGCTGTTAGGGACAGCACTACTTAGCCTTGCAGGCTGTGCAGATGTAAATTGGCACAGTTCATTCATGTATAAGTGGGAACTGGCAAACAAAAGCAGATGAAAGAAGGCATCTTGGAAGAATCAAGGTCTAACTCGAGTTATCAACTACAGCATCTGTACCTTAAAGAAATTTGAGCACTATCAAAATAATCATTAATAGATGTGGTGCTGCGATTTGCTTAAAACAATCCTTACAGGCTGCCACCCTTATTGCTTCACAACTGCTACACACGGATACTAGCTCTGTAGCTACGTTATCACAAAGGCTAAACATCCCCTCTTAAGGAGCAACAATCAGCTGAAACTGTGTGTGCTATACTTGTGTGCTACCGAACCCTCTCTTGGTCACAAGTGGCAACGAGAAGCCTGACTCAAGACTGTGCAACTGTATCTACACCCCATCATCTAATTCTTCTTGTTGCTTGGATATAGAGATAGAACATCGTGTCATCTTACACTTACATGGAAATCCATGCATGCACTTAATATTCACAAATGCAAACATACAGTGCAGCAATGCTTCAAAATCTGTTTAATGTTGACAACTGTTGATCAACAGATCGTGTCCCATGCAAAAAATCCACTACTGTTTTGGACAAGCTGCTAGTGAAATGCAAGATCAAGACTGAAGACAGTTGCCCAGTTGACACTGCTGCTAAGTTAACGCTTCACTCTGCAAGCTTGGAACTCTGCAATGTCACTGTCCAATTAATTTGAGATACAGAGAGCTGTCCTACAAGACTAAGAACAGAATGGGCCTAAAGATCTAAGACAAAAGATCTCTCTTTCAGCCACAGCCAGCAAACTACTTGAATGCTTCCTTGTTAACTTGTCTTTTCACATGCAGAAACAACCTCCAGAACAATAATGCTTATAGAATGCACAGAACCACAGGCTGGAGAAATGGGCTGACGGGAACCTCATGAAGCTCAACAAGGGGAAGCACAAAGTCCTGCACCTGGGGAGAAGCAACTACAACCACCACACAGGCTGGGGCCTAATCAGCTAGAAAGTAGTTTTGCAGGAAAAGACTTATAGATATAAAAACATATATACACACATATGAAGGATGAGTGCAAAGAGGATGGAGCCAGGTTCTTCTCAGCTGCGCCCACTGACAGGCCCAGAGGCAATGGGCACAAACCGAAACACAGGGTGCTCCCTCTGAATGTCAGGAAACACTTTTTCTACTGTGAGGGTGATCAAGCACTGACACAGGTGGCCCAGGGGGGTTGTGGATTCTCCATGCTTGGAGATACTCAAAAGCCATCTGGACATGGTCCTGGGCAGCCAGCTACAGGTGGCCCTGCTTAAGCAGTGGGAGGTGGAAGACAAGATGACCTTTAGAGGTCCCAGCTGATCCGAGTCATTTTGTGGTTCTGTGACCAGACATAAAATCCCATAATGTGCAAAATAAAAGCCCAACTGGCTGAACATTCGGTTTAAGTGGATAATGCACAACTGCCCTATTAACTCATACCTAGTAAGCCAGACTGCATAGAGAGAATGCACAGTTGCCCAAGAGTACTTTAAGCATATTTGTTCAGTGAAACTATTTTAAGAGCTCACCTGTAAGAGGTAGCAACAAAACTCTATGAGGGAGACAAAAACTTTTTGAAAAAACATCAGCTGATTCAGGGAGGAAAAGCACACATATGACAGTTTCAGCAATCACATATTGACTAACTTGTAGCACTGTGAAATCATGACGATTTGGAGACAAAGGGCATACCAACCTCTTACACAGCATTAACAACTTCAGCTATCAAGGCCTCTGGCGATTACACTCAAAGTACCAGATAGGTCAGCTACAGCAGTGATTTACAGTGCTGAGGAAACACTGCACCTCCTGTTCGCTAGAAACACGGCACATTCTTTCTCTGAGTCTCATCTGCATCTGAGCTTTTAACAGGACTTAAACCAGAGTTTCAGTCCAGCCTAGCTAGCCCATGACAAAGGGGAGAACTTGAAGCTAAAGCCAGCAATGCACCAGTTGGGAAGTTCCCACACTGCCAATTTTTGCTCCTCCTACAACTTCATATAATGTCAGTGCTGTTACAATTGTCTGTCGAGTGAATGAGAAGAAAATTACTTGAATGTTCAGACTGATTAAAAGAAATATTCTCACAACAGTCTAGCGTGACAGAAAGATTTAAAAAACAATTGTCCTTTAAGAGTGGTGAACTCTAGTACAATTAGTACTGAGTAAAGATGATGCCTTCATTACTACTTTTAACTACTGGCAGAGGGTAATACATCATTTTGTCCAGTTCTTGAACTGAAGAGATCTAAGCAGCAGTTTAAAAGTATTCTTTCATGTAGAGCAGCAGTTCCGAACAACAGAAAATCTCTCTGTCATGTTCTTATCTCACTCTTAAGACACTTCCCAAGACATTAAATCTCCTTTCACTATTAAAAGCATTTTTACTTTCTTCTTCCAAAAAGGACAAGATTAAGATTAAGAGGCTGAGGAAAGGCAAGAAGCTCACGAAGGAATGCAGTTTTCAGCCAGATCTCTGAGCTTGTCCTCTGCAAGCTTTGGTCTCTGCAAGTATAAACCCTTAGACTTGGAGGATACTGCAGAAATTTACCAAGTCTTGGAGGAAAAGTAGACATTCAATATTAAGTATAGTTAATGGAGAATTAGCTGTAGTGTTTTCTAGGACAGCTATGGCTAGACATTGATACTGGCAAATAAATGAAGTGACAAGAGATTTAAGTAGACAGAATCCTACAAACTTCAGTGGTTTCATAGATACAGCCATCTTACTGCTGCTGTCTGTGTTCCTTTCTGCAGCTTTTTAGAAAGAGCTGAGTCTCCTTGGTACTCCAAGCCCAGTGAGATCCTGCTATTTACAAGTCAGCACTTGGCAACACTGAAAACCGGACTACAGCTTAACAACGGTAATCTAAGTGCAAGCATTAGGAAGTCATGGGTATATTTTCAATGCCCTTAGTGTTCATTTAATACATTGGAGAAAAAAACAGCACAGAAAACAGTGAGAGGCTAATTAACCCTGGTATAAAGGGACTCCAGGCAAGGCTACAAACTTGTCTAACACCTCTTATTTAGAGCTAAATGACTGAAACAACCAAAAGCAGTGCAAGTTTTTACTCTGCAATTTCCTGGAGCACTAGCATGCACGTTTAGACAGAAGTCTTTCATTTTAAGCACTGTCGTTCATCTAGTTATGACTTCCCTTCCAGAAGACTTCCAGTAATGTTTCTGGAAATCCTTAACTTCTGTTCGGAGTCAGAGAAATTCTGGTTCAGAGACAAAGGTGTTTGGTTCACTGAGGGAGCTGGAATACTTTTTCTCTCAGTATGCAACACTTGCAAAACATTCGTATTTTCCTGGAGCGTACCAGCATTCGAAAGATCTTTGCCAAGAGTAAAATTACATTTCTAATCCTCCTGTCTCTTATTTAAACCAGACTCTGATGGCACACTTTTCCATAGACTCAACTCTGTAAAAATAAAAAGAATACACTGCAGCTTCAAAATGGGATTGCCTGTATTTTCGTTCTTACAGAGCTATGAGACTCCAAAATTAAGTTCTACTACCTTGTTCTGCTGCAAGTGACTGAAGATCAATTATAAAAGCACTCTTCCAATTTGCAGACAAAACATCCTATAAATAGAAGCCTACTAAGAAAAACACTCTGTAAATAGAAACTTTCCCTTTGTTTGTAAGTAGAGACTTTTGCTGTAAAGAATCCTCTAGCCAGCTAATTATAATATTATTTAGCAAACAATTATCTCCAGGAGATTGCTTATTTCAACTGAACCTTAGTTCTATTACTGACAAGTATGCCTGATCAAATGTTCCAGTGTCTAACGCAAGCCACATTTATTATGTTAGCAAATATTCAGGCCTCTTTCGGTATTTCAGCATTCTGATCTCAGATTTTGGATGGGGTGGAGCAAGATAAGCAATAATGCCAAACAGCTTTGATACTGATGCACTTACTAAACAAATATAATCAACGCAAGAATTAAGCTATGTGTTCTGTTATTTAAACCAATATATACAGTGATATCACCAGACTCTTTGCACATCAATGCTTGTTTTATGACTATGGATGTGAAGGCTGCCGATTTATTCTTACACTTCAACTATAGATTCAAAGTCCACATTCTGCACAGCTTAATGCACTGACGACTTTTTTCCAAAAGGTGCTATTACAGACTACTTCCATTTAAAAGTCTGCAAATAGTATCAAGTGTTTCTACCTTAAGTAAAAAGTATTTCAGAACACTTTCTTTAAGAAGCAAAGTTTATGCAATTATAAGGCAATCCTAGCTCTGTCCATCACACTCCAACAGTCCTATCTCTCACAACTTTTGACTCCATCAGCCATTTCCAACTCAGTTTGTTAAAAGGTATCACCAAGAAACATCAGGTTCTTCAAGGATCATTAAAATAGGAGACCAAAATGAGCAGCAGTCCTATTAATCCTTTGTCAAGAAGCGACTGTAACATGAGCTCAATCTTACCAGACCACACAGATCCTAGCTAGAAAACATAACCCTAATCACGGGAAAAAGCAAACTGCTTTATATTCTAGTAAATCACCCATAAATTCTTTGTAGGTGAACCTCGCAAGTTCTTCTGCTCATTATAGGTAAATGTTCCAGCTCCTTGAAACCTCAAACCAAGCCACCAGGCTGGATGTGCCACATGCAGTAACGCAGCCCTTGCCATACGGAATTCACAATCTAAACTTGACAAATAAACCACCTGGTTCAATTCCAGGTCCAAACTCCATCACCTCTGCAGGCCGATTTCACATCACTGCCGCTTGCCCTAGGTGCATCGTATTTCACGGGTCATGCGAACAACATGACCCCCCTCCAGCCTGTTCAGCAGCCTGAGCTGAGAGAGCCCGGGGGTCACGGCAGGGCAGCCCACAGCTGAGCCGGCGGCCGCTCGGCACAGAGCTGCTCGTGTGCTTTATCTGCTCGATACAGCGGGCACACCACGGCGCAAAACCTTCCCGCAAAGGCCCCGAGCTCCCCGCGCCCCGGGCAGGGCCCGCTCCGAGGCCCAAAGCCCGAGCGGCTCCGAGCGGGCCCGGCGGGGCAGGGCCGGGGGCGCTCCAGGCCCACCGCGGCAGGCGGCACGCGCCGGCAAACCGCCCTCCCATTGGACGGCCGGGAGCGCGGGGTCCCTCCAACCGGCGGGACCGGCGCGTGATTGAGCCCACGCGCCGCTACGTCGGTGCGGAACGGGCGAGACCGTTCCCGTTACGCAACAGAAGTCGCCCCCCCCCCCCCCGCGGCGGGACGGGGAGGAAACCGCCCTGCGGGCACGTGACCAAGAGCGCTGGCTCCGCCGCCGCCATCTTGAATGGGGGCGGGAAGCAGCTGTGACCATTAGTCACCGGATCCCTGCCCGGGGAAGGGTCTGGTAGGGCGGCTCGCCGGGGCCCGGCCCTTTCGCCCCCACCGGCACGGCGGGAGAGGGCGGAGGGGAACAGCGGCCGTGCCCTCACGGGGCGGGGAGGCGCCATGATCGATCTGTCCTCCCCGCAAACAAAGCCGAGAGGTCACCCCCTCCCCCCGGCCGACTCCGGGCCGGCACGGTGCTCTCCGGGTTGGGGCGTCCCTGCGCCGGTAACGGTTCTTCTGCCCTCGCAGAACCTGGCTGTCTCTATTTAACAGGGGAGGAGAAAGTTCAAGCCCTTCTTCAGGTGTGGCCATTGCAAACGTGACAGGAACCGCCCGCGCCGGGCCCCTCCCGTGCCACCGGGAGGCAGGGCCGGTGGGCGCCGGGCACCGCCAGCAGCCCCAGGGCGGGAGGCAAAGCTGCACGGCGCCGGGCAGGTTATCGTCACAGGGGGAGCCCGGCCCTCCTGACCCGGGGCCTGCCGAATTCAGAGAGGTCTTTATGAACTGATTAGTTTACAAATGCAAAGCCCTGAAGGCACTCAAATTTCAGAGATTAAAGCCGAATGAAAAGACTGTGGACACCTGACAGGTTTTTAAATCAAGTCTAATTTAACAGTACCACTGCATTTAGTCAGGGAAGTCTTCAACTGTGCCACTAACTCCCATTTCCTCCAGTGTCCTATCTGTGAGGGTCCCACCGTCCCCTGTGAACACGAATGGAAAATACTCAGCAGAAACCCACCAATCCCTCTGTCAGCCATTATTTCCCAGAAGAGGCTCTGCTGTATTTACAATTTAACCATTAAGAAAGGAAAAAAAAGCCTACGGAAGGGATGCCGTTTCAGCCCTGTGTGGACTAGAGAATATGTGATGTGCGTGTTCAGCCAAGCTGACTCGGGGCTCTCAGTGTTCCCTGAGTAAACAAAACCACCACAGCTTGGAAAGCTGCTTTTACACTAAAGCCAGGACGCTGCATAAAACAGACTTCAATTTCAGTAGTTCACGAGAGCCTCATCTCCTAATGAATTTGGTGGGACACACTGAGCAGCTACAACTGACCTGCCTGTTTCAGGCAGGACGTATGTTTCCAGTTACTAGCACCTTAAATCCAGAAAGAACAGTGTCCAGTCTTACAACTTCCTGCAACTCAATCCTCTTCCCCTAAAGACAGACTTCCAGGATTCATTTTGGGATAGAGCTAGACTTGATGCAAGTTAATGAGCCAAAATAAACACTTTTTGGACTTCTGCTATGAATTCATTATGATTTCAGTGCCATAATGTCTACCTACTAGTTTATCACCTGCCAAATACGCTTTGGCCTTAAAAATTATACAAGCATTTACTTTGTGTGTTTGAAGGCTTAGAAAGTCATCCCTGTCTCCTCTGAGTACTCTTCAGGAACATATCCTGTCTGCCAAACATTTCTCTGCTTGGTAAAGGAGCTATTCTTTTCCTATGGCAGTCAATGTAAAAGGGTTTTCTAGGAGTGGCAGAACTAGATAGCACTGCAAGTAAACTTGGAAACAAAATTCAAAAAAAAAACAACAACCCTTACTGTTTTGTACCTTCTTCTGTTACGCATCCGATGAAAACCTGATGCGTTCAGTTGAACAGCATTACAAACACCTGTCTTCCAGCCCTTTCTTCCCCTTTACATGAGAGGCCATCTATAGACCAAAAACCACAGAGCTCCAAGATGATGTCTTGGTTGCATAAATATGGGGCAGATTTTAAAGTCAATGCTCACCAAGAGGGCAGCAATGAATGGCACTGGGGGAGAACCATAGTTTAAACACAGCTGCTGCACAAGAGAATGCTTCGGTGCCACTCACTGAAAGTCTTCATTCTTGGTGACAACCACCTTCTAGCAACAAGTGGCACATCTGCCTTCAAGATGTGCTTTGCTGTTTCCTGACAGCCACCCAGAAAATCAGCTTTTCTCCGAACAGAAGCTCCAGCTGTGACATTTTAATTTGCAGCTTTAGTGGAATGATTACCACCCCTTCCCAAACCTCATCAGCCACCCTACTGAACATGGCTTTTCAGAGAACCAGCCTTAGAGCCGCTCACCCCTAACTGCTGCCTGATCCTTGCCAAGTCCAAGCTTAAGGCTCATTTGGGAGGAGGGAGGAGTGCAGGTTCCATATAAAAACTATTTCAACGCGTTCTACTGTTTTAAGCCGCTACAGAACGCTCTTCTTAAAACATACGGTTTCTATCTAGCATTACTATTCTTTTTACAAGTTTAGTCAAGCTTGTCAGTTGTACTCCTGCATCATACAACTTCTTCAGTGGCCTACAGCGTGCGAGGCTGCCAGTCAAGCTGCAGCATTGCACGGCACCCTGGGCTCCAGCAAGGCAGGGTTCAAAAGACAGTGCTCCAGAAAGCATGGCAGGCTAGAAAAAGAAACCCTGCCTCCCCAGTTCTACTACGTCACAGTCAGGCACTGTTATGTCACAACAAGAAATTCGTACTAGACACTCCACACAGCTGGTGGGGGTGGCCGGGGCCTACACTGCCGCGGGGGGCGGGGGGGGCGGCAGGACGAGTAAGGAGGCGAGACGGGAGGGGCCACATCCCAACGGGGGGCTTCGGGGAAAGGCAAGAGGCCGCCTTCAGCTCCTGGAAAGTCGGGAGGGGGTGAAGGAAGGAGGAGGAAACCGCCTGATGAGATGGCGCAGCGGGAAGAGCCCAGGACGCGGCGTTACCTGGGCTTGGTGGCGACCGAAGCCTTCCTCTTCCTGGTCCCCGCACAAGGCCCGCCGCAGCCTCTCCAGGTGCTCCCGCAGGGTGACCCGCTGGTGGAATGAAAAGGCCGGGTGCAGCGAGGCCATGGTGAAGAGCAGGAGCAGCTCTTCCTGCGCGCCGAAGCCCAGGCCCTGGGCGGCGGGGAAGCCGGCCTGCCCGTTTTCTCCAGCTCCGTCCATCACCACCACCACGTCCTCCTCCTCGGCCCCCTCCTCCTCGGCAGCGCCCGCCGGGGGCCGCCGCGCCGGGCAGCTCTGCAGGATGGAGTCCACCTGGGGTAGGAGGCGGTGGAGGCGGCCGGCGGCCTCGCGGTTCTCGGAGCCCAGCAGGGCCAGGTAGACGATGAGCTTGGAGCGCACGGCCGGGTCGCGGAAGTCGCCGAGCTGCCCGGGGTCGCTGAGCCCGTTGGCCTTCGCCTCCGAGTCGCGGAGGCAGTGGTAGTCCTTGCGGGCCAGGTCCTCCAGGCAGGAGCCCAGGAACCGCAGCTCCAGCGGGTTGCACAGGTCCAGCAGCCCCACCATGAACTCCAGCCGCTGCGCCGAGCCCAGCACCAGCCCGAACCACTCGTACACCGTCTCCTTGTCGGTGCGGGCCGCCGCCGAGCCGGGCCCGCCGCCGCCCGGAGCGGGGAGCGCGGCGGGGGGGGGCGGCGGGCCAGGCCCAGGCCCCGGCCCCAAGCCGTGCAGCTGGCTCGGCCTCTCCAGCCCGCACCCCCTCCCCGCGGCGGCGCCCCCGCGGGCCGGCGCCCGGGGCACCTGCTGCAGCTGGAGGTGACAGTCCAGGGCGCCGCCGGGCTCCTTCAGCCCCAGCCCCGCGGCTGCCGCCGCCGCCGCCGCCTCTTCCGCCGCCGCCGCCTTGTGGCTCGTCTGCTTCAGGGGCAGCTTCATCTTCAGCATCCTCGGCGCGGGGGGGACGCGTGCATCCGACAGGGCCCGGCTCCGGGAGGGGGCCCGGCCCGGCGGCGGGGGACGCGGCGCGGCGTGGCCGGCGGTCAGGAGGAGCCGCTCATGCTGCCGCGGGCCCGCCGGCGCGGGAGAGGCGCGCGCAGGGGCAACGGTCCCGGCGTGTGCGCGCGTGGGGAGTGGGCGGGAGGGTGGGGGAAGGGCGGGCCTCGCTCGCGGCGGCTGCGGCTCCTGCAGCGGTTCCCCCTCCCCCCCCCTTTCCCCAGCGCCCGTGCGCGCGCCCGGCGGCCCTCGCGCGCGCGCAGAGCCGGAGGCGGCCGTTGGCGCTCGCGGCCCCGGCCGGCGCGGAGTGAGCCCGAGCTGCCGGCGGGGGCAGGGCGGGGGGATGCGGCCGGGAGGGGGCGGCCGGGGCGCGCTGCTCCGCCTATCAGCGCCGCCGACGTCAGCGCGCTCGCCCGCGTGCGCGGCGCCCGCCGCCGGGGCCTGGGCAGGGCGGTACTGCGCGCGCTGGGCCCGGGCATGCGGCAGCCGCCGCGCCTCAGCCGGGGCGGGCGAGCCGGGGTCCCGGGGCCGGTGCCCTCTGCGCCAGCTCCGGCATGCCTCCGTCGCAGGCGCCGCTCCGTCCGCAGGGCGGGCCCGGGGCCGCGGCCTCGCTGTCGCCCGCGCTGGGCCGGCGCCGTGCCCCGGGTCCCGGAGGCGAGGCAGCCCTCGCTCCCTCGGCCGGGCCGATTCTCGGTTCTTAGTAAGCGGAGAGCGGCGGTGCGTGACCCCGGACCGCGGGGGCTGGGCCGGGCCCGTCGCGGCGCCCTGAGGCGTAGGTGTGCCGGGCGGTGTGGCCGCGGGCACGGAGCCGTGCCCCCCGCCCCCAGCGGGCCGGTGCCCGCGGCCTGGCTCCTGGCTCGGCCTCGCGTGTGCCTAACGAGTGCAATGACGCGCGCAATTGGGAGCAGCTCAACAGCTCACCTGAGGCCGGTCGAGGAACAAACCTCCCTATTGTGCAGCTGAAAGATTCTCCTCGCATAAGGCCAGGTGCTGACTGGAGGCTGGGCTCTGGTGTGCAGGGGCACACGGATTTACCCACGCCAATGGAACAATGGTCATCACTGAAACATGGCTGCTACAGGCTTTTACGTTTCCAAAGCAGTTGAAACCATTGGCATTGTAAGATGTCCCATTTTTAAATTACTGCTGTACAGTATCATGTGGCTTTCTACCGGGTTGTTTTGCAGCAGGGAAATACAGGGAGTATTACATAAAAAAGTATGGCAGAACAGCTTAGGGATAGTGTGGCCTGAAATAGCAGGCTTGCTTCATTCTCATTCCTCCTGTTCTGTTCCAAACTGTGGTGATCCATGACGACGAAGAGCCTACAATTACAAGATTAAGCAGTACTCTTGAGTAATCAGAAAGTTGCAATGCTCCTTACTTTGGTTTCCACACGTACATAAAGACAGTATATTTGAAATCGGAGTCGAGCCCATGGCTTGCGGGACAACACACTGAAGAACAAAATGTGTTTTAATTATAGTTATGCAAAGCAGCATCCTTGAACTGCTTACAACAACCAAGTATAAATTGCCAATGCTAACTCCCCCTTATCTGTCTGTCCAGAAGCTGATCACGCTAACAAAGAAAGAGCCTGCTTATTAAACTATAATAATCTGCATGACATTTACTTAATCTTGCACGCATCACTTAGATTTGCTACAAAGCAGTCTCAAATGGTGGTTTTAGAATAAACAATGTCCTGCATTTTTATATATATGCAGCAAGCATATGTATTTTATTTAAAAAAATTAAAAGGACTAACCTGCAGGTAATGTGTTAGGTTTATACGTTCCTAGTTGCCACTTGTTCCTCTTCTAGTAACAGAAATGCGCTTGAACCTGACTCACTACAGCTCTCTTTATTCGTTAGCATCACAGCAGCGCTGTCACTGTTGTCAGCCGCTTCTTCCAGGACGTGTGGAATCAGGAGTATAGTGAGGAGTGTGAAATGGGTCAAGTTTTACGCTTTCATCCTGGACCACCAGCAGTTCTTTGCTGGTCCCAGCACCAAGAGGGAGAAGAACAGGTACTAATAAACCCATTTTATCCTTTTTTATTGTATGCTGTTGGCTGGCCTGGCTGAACCTGTGAATTGTTCCAGATCCCTACAGCTATTAGTCCAAGCAGCTATCATAATACCTCAGGATAATATTGTCTTACATTGTCATTATGAAGTAGTAATTCTAGAATTACAGCAGTTCTTGTCATATTGTCATTATGGTTTTTTTTCAAAGAAAAATTACCATGACTATCTCAGGGGATGTGCCAAGCTGGAATCATGGAAACAGAAACAAGGCTTGAGGTTTCTGCTTAGTAGTTAGAATAAAGATATTTAGCCTGAATAGAATTTGCAGGATCAGATTTACAATGATCTGATGTTAGAAATAATGTTTCCTACTTTAACAATATGTGATTCAAATAAAATGTGACACAGCTCCAAACAGATAACATCACAGAGACTGAAAAAGGAATTTAATTCTGGGGCAAGGGGAGGAGGGGGATGACAGAAAGAGAAGGTCCGCTGCTCCATCCATAAATCCAGAAAGGTAAGATAAATGACACGTGTATAAGGGTAATGGTTGAAAGTATATTCCATGGGTCCAGAAACTACTTGTGCCCATCCTTGTTTGTTGTAGGTCCCAAGCTAATACTTAGTTTCACAAATAAGCTTAAGAACCTGATTAACTCAGCCCTTAATTTCCCCTTTCTTAATAGCTTAAACTGTGATACTTGTGAAAAACATATGTGAAAGACATGAAGTCAGGAAAATTTAAAAAAAAAAAAAAAAAAAGGAAAAGGAATAGGATAAGAAAACAAAAAGAAGAGAAAGATATTCCAAGATTTCAGTAGCTGAGGGAGTTGGCAGCAAGAGGACAATGTGGAAAGAGAACTGAAACTAAAGTGCCCAGGAGAAATGAAAGTGAGACTCAGGGCTGTGAATGGAAGAAGGACACAGTGGGGAAACTTACAAACACTGACAAGCCCGCACAACAGGAGAGGCTACTATAAAATTTTACTTGCCCAGGGCAGCTGCCCTTGAGGTTTTTTAATCTGTTTTTCTCTAAAAAAACATATAGCTTGCATAGATCTTTAATGACTGTTGGGCCCACAGTCACACTGACTTAAGAGTGAGCACAGTACAGAGCCTTAGAGCGAAAAATGTGTCTGTAATCCCTTGAGTTAAAAGCCAGGTGAATCCTGATGCAACACAGGGCAGGCAGGGGAGCAGGCAGGGCAGCAGTGCCAGTTTGGGAGCCCCGCACCCCTGCTCTGGGAAGTGGCACTCATAAGAGTGCAGCAGGGGTCCAGTCTCACACCCCCATCAAGGGCCAGAAATGTGCCCCACAGAGCAAGGTGCCCTGTCCAAGAGAGTTGCCGTTGCCACAGCTGGATTTGCAGTAATAGGACCAGTCTGAGTCTTCCTCCACCTGCTGTTTTTTCACCTCTATAGCATAACCCCTGTTCAAATTATCAAAGCCTCAGAGCCTTCTGAGTGCACAGAGGCTTCATTGCTGATCTAGAGATGTTGTCCTTATTGATAGATCCTCCTGTGAACCTGGCTGCCGCAGGCTGCTGGCTCAGCTTTTACACCTAGCTGTGACCATCACAGTTTGGATGAATGAGCTGTGGAGAGCACCGAGACACACACAAGCCGAGGAGACCCGTTTCCTGCACTTTGTGTGTCACTGCACTGCGTACAGGCAGCCACAATGTGTCTTTTGAGTAGAAAGCCTCCCTTACCAAGTTCTTACAAAGAGGTCATCGGCATTGTGGGGGTTTTGTTCAGCAGGCCTAAAACTTCTCCAGCAGTGCTTTTAGAAGGGAGAAATCCATTAAGAAGAATAAAAAGCATGCGCTGGGACACTGGACTGAATGCTGAAGCTAAAGGAGGAACTAACAACATAACCTTCAACACGATTCACATACATTTCTTTTGTTTGTTAAATTATCCCATCTTTTTTCCAATATTGACTTCTGACCGAGGCAAAGAGTTTCCATTAATTTCGACAACATATAAACCCAATTTCATATTCTCAGTTTATTCGTTCCGTAACCATTGCTCTGGATCTGCTAAAACTGGTTTGTGAGGGTGTGAATGAGGTTAATCTGTGGCCCGTTTAAAAATCAGATAGGAAAGCTGTAGTATATATTTTTTATTTAGAGTAGTGTATATATATAATTCATATATATCAGGACATATTTTTTTTTCTTTTTCATGTTGATACTGCTCCCCAGCTACCATCTCTGCTATTAGTGTTTTCACTTTTACAACAAGCTCTAACAAACGGTGTGGATCTTTGCATGGATTCCCATACTACAGGTTAGAAGATGTGTAAACAGGGAAAAAAGCGCTTCCTTTCCTCCTTTGTTCCCCTTCCTCCCCTTTCCCAGAATACAGGAAGATCAACTGTGTCTTTATACAAAGTTTTCAAATGTCTTTAATTTATTGTCAGTAATACGGACTATTGCCTGGTCTCTCAGCCAAACTCCCAAGAGGTAAGGGAATCACTTCAGGCAATGTCACACAAAAAAACAACCTGGAAGAAAATATAAGCTCCCTGGAGCAATTTTGCCGACTCATGATTTGTCATTTATCTCATGATGGCGTATTTTTTCAGTATCTTACCTTCTATGAAACAGAAGGAAGGGTTACCTTTTGGCCCTGACATCTAGACGAAAAAGTCTTGAGAAGATGACAACTTGAAGTTTGCTAAAAATAAAACCTGACAAATCAATAGGTTGTTATTTTTTTATTATTAATATTATTATTATTGTTACTGGTTTGATGGGGTTTGAATATTTGAGCTGTCTTATTCTTTCTTTTGGCCTCTTTTTCAGCAGAGGTTGAACAAGCTTATATTTGAAAACTAAAGATATGTTTAAGAAATAACATTCTTTTCCATATGCTTTTAAGGAATGAAGACAGGCATTTTTAGGACTTTATATGCAATATCACTAGTAAAATGCAGAAGATGATCCATAGTCCTAATTATGTTAGCATGCTGTGCAGAAATACACATAACGATTTTAAGCACAGATTAGAAGGTTTTGGATTTTAAGTTACTGAAAAATAAGTTCCATGCAGGCAGAGGGTGTGTTCCCAGGATCAACTTCATGATGAAAGACTATTTCTAAAGTCAAAGTGGTTGGTTATTCATTTGCAAAGGTCACCTGTCCCAGGCCTCTGTGGCAAGCTTGCCCATAAAGGTGCTGTTATGAAACATGGTTGCAAATTTCAGCTCACTGTTGAAGGGAAGCTGAACTGAAGCCACAGTCTTTCTTTTACGTAACTGTTAAAGGTGAATTATTACTATTTTCACCTGGATGCATCTCAGAAATGTATGAAAGAAACACTACCAAGCTGCTAAGATAGCGGGGCCTATTTCAACTTTTGTGCAAATGGAGCAGGTTTCTTACCTGCACGGTGTTCCAGCCTGGGGTACACAGGGCAGTCTGTATCAGTTTGCTTTTCTCCATATAAACTAATAAACAAAAATTACCAATAGAATTTAAGGAGACTTAAGGATACAGTCACACTGGGATATTCTTATCCTTTGGCTCTTCTGACCAGCAGTTTCATATAGTCAGAATAGAATCATAGAATCATTTAGGTTGATGAGACCATCAAATCCAACCACTAACCCATCACTGCCAAGCCCACCACTAAACCACGTCCCTAAGCACCACGTCTACACAGTTTTTAAACACCTCCAGGGATGGTGATTTCACCACCTCCTGGGCAGCCTGTCCCAGAGCTTGACAACCCTTTCGGTGAAGAAATTTTCCCTAATATCCAATCTAAACCTCCCCTGGCACAACTAGAGGTGGTTTCCTCTTGTCCTATCGCTTGCTATTTGGGAGAAGAGACCGACCCCCACCGCCCACAGTCTCCTTTCAGGTATTTGTAGAGATCAATAAGGTCACCCCTGAGTCTCCTCCAGACTAAACGACACCAGTTCCCTCAACTGCTCCTCGTAAGACATGTGCTCCAGACCGTTCTCCAGCTTTGCTGCCCTTCTCTGGACATGCTCCAGCACCTCTACATCCCTCTTGAAGTGAGTGCGCCAAAACTGAGCACAAGATTCGAGGTGCAGCCTCACCAGCGCGGAGTACAGGGGGGCGATCACTGCCCTGGTCCTGCTGGCCACACTATTACAGTGACAGAAATTCTCAGTGGGATTTTCCTGTCGCAGAGCACAGCCTGCACTGATTCTGATCACGCGGAGTTCAAGCCAGTATAAATTGTGAGGTATCAGGGTACATTGTACCCAGAACTGAAATTTACACACAAAGCTACTACCCGATCTAGATGGCAATTCAGTTTTGGGGAGGAAAGCAACGGGATTTTCAACACCATGCAGCACTGGGCTTTCTAATGTTCCAGCATGGACAGTGGTGAAATGGCCTTGACGCCAGGGAGTTACAGGTGAACCATCACCATGAGCTTTCACAATGAGCAGCAGCACATGAACTCCTGTACGTGGGCAATCTGCACACACAGCTCAGCTAACGCCAGGGCTTCGCTGTCATGGCAAGTCCTATTTAAGTAAGACCATTAGACAAGACCATTTAAGTGCATGCCCAAACCAGTCTCTGTTCTAGTTAGCAATGAAGTACGTCCTTAAGTGTAAGGTGGTGAAATTTAAACACCTACACAAAGAAGAAAAGGCTTAGGCCACCTTAAACATCTGATGAAAGTTAATCAAAATCTGTTCTGAACTGAGGGCTGGCAGGAGGAATGTGGGTGTGGCTGAGGCACGCAAGAGTCTAAGCACCAGGCCTGCTTGATACCAGTCATGTACATGATAATTAGGTAGGCAACGAGCATCCAGGAATCAAGCTCTCCTGAGAGGTTTATTGACTAGGTTATTTTATAAACTTTATCCCTGGGCCAAGAGGAGGAGAAAAGCAACCTGCCAATCAAACCGTAAGGAACCATCGTGTGCACTGGACATTCTTCAGAGCAAAATTCTCACCGGTATGCACTCAAATGTACCAGGGAAGAAACACTACATCCTGACCTTTAAAATGTGCAGTCACAGTCACAGAGGCCCAAGGATGCCAGTGCGAGCTGCAAAAGAGTCATGAGTCACTTGTGAGATTTGTACTGCAGAAGGAACACGTTATCCCTTCGCTCTGCTGGTAGTGCCAGTCTCTTTCTGTCTTAAATGATCCATCTGCTGCTGCCCAAATTAGACACACAGCTCTTGCTGTCACTGTGCAAAGTGGTCGCTGACAGTGCTCAGAGCGTGACATTCTCTGTAGCTCAAGCCTTGCTTAGCATCTCACCTACAGCCAGGGAAACCCCCTTGTGCAAGCGTGGCTTGTGTCCCATCGAAGCCCTCAGAAGAGGAACTGTGGCTGCAGCTGCCAGAGCCAATTTGTCAAGGCCAATACCCTGTAGGTCCTTGCCAGCAAGCTGGGCTGAAGGAGAAAAGGAGAGATCTTCCATTGGGGTGGGACTTGCTGTCACGAGCCTGTGGACGAGGTGGGGTCTGGTGGGAAAATGAACACCTCAGCTGCACAGCTCAGTGCTGCTGGGGGTGTGAGGTGGTCAGCTGCTACTGCTTTTTTGTCTTCTGCCCCACACAACTTGTTTGGCTCAGGGCACACGACATCACTGTTCAAAAAATGCTTGAGCTTCAGCTCGCCTTGGTTTGCTGTTTGTTTGCATCCACTGCATGCATTAACTTGAAAACAATGCAGGAGTGCTTACCAGAGCAGGTGTTACACACTGCCATTCAGGTATTTTAAAGTAGGTTGTGATAATCCATAAATATATGGACCCATATCTATACATAAAACCATATAAACCCATAAATATATATGTGATAATCCACATAAATCCAAAGAAGTGACCTTCACTTTTGTTATGCTTTCTCCTGCAATGTATGTATTTATATTGAGGTGCCCATAGTTCAAATTATCTATCCTTGAAAGTTTCACTATTTGCTCTTTGGGGATGTCCAGTGTTTGGTTCAGGTGTGAATCCCTGCTCGTAAAACAGAAGTTCTCCATTTGGCAGCCTCTCAGGAATAAAACAGGGAATTGGAAATCTGTTGGTGGGTAGGTGTTTCACACTGGAGGAGTTCTGGCTTTCCACTTCTGAAGAATGAGTAGGTTGCCTTGAAATAATGACATTTGTGGAAGCTCTTTAAGTCTGATATGTATTTATTAGGATTTTATGGCATATAAGTGGGATGGCTTACAAACTGGGATATATGAGAAAAAGCATCACGAAATTTATTCTGTAAAAAAGAAGTAATTCAATGAATTAGTTGAGTGGATACCTCCTACAGAAAAAAAAAAAGAAACCTACATAAGCTCTTTTTCCTACTGAAATTAATAGCCCCACTTCAGTGGTTTTTAAAGGACCAAGGCATCAAATTTGGTGTTTAAAGTCAAAATCTCAAACCCTGAGCAAACCTGAGGTAGGGGACCGTTGTACAGAAAATAGCTAAAGCATCTGCGGGCACTGAACACCAGTATGGATCCTTGGAGCTACTGGTGCAGCCCATGGGAGGGCAGCACTGCCCTCAGCTCAGCCAGGCTCCAGCCTCACCCCCTGGGGCATCGTAAATTCCCATGAAAGGCCTTCCTCTGGTTGGGTGCTGTGGTTATTTTGGTGGTAGTGCCCGGTCTCAGGAGCAGCTGTGTTTCCTTTTCGATAAGGAAGAAGAGTAATTTCTAAGTGGAGGATACAGAGCATCTTCTGTATGTCAGCGGGTGCTCACCTCATTCCCACTCCAGTTCAGCCAGGGCACTCCAGCATATGCCTAGCTTGAACTTGCATGTAAAAGTGATGATGTTTGTGCTTTGTTTAGCAAAGAGAGATGTTTCATCTGGCTGAAGCCAAAGCCTTTTTTATTTTATTATACTTTTTTTTATTTGTCCTCTGTTACAGGCTGTCCTTAGTAATTGAAGACAAGTGAAGGGTCACAAATTACCCCATTTCACCCTGCCTCCATTTCATCCCTACCTCAAGGGATGTTTTCAACAAGATATAATTACCATCCACAATCATCTACTAACTCCTGAAATAATAGTTAGCCATGCCTAGCTTTCTTTAGCATGTACGGAAAGAGCAATCAGTATTTGAAAGAGGAATACCCTTTCTTTCCCAGGAATCTGGAAAGTATTTCAGGCTCTGAAGAACTAAAAAGCCTGGCTGAAAAATCATCGGTAAAAGGCTGGTTTCTAATTTAATACATTTAAAAACTTTTCTGTCAAAAAACCTCTTAGCATCTTCTTCTCAATTAAGCAACTCCAGATTTACTGACTAATGCTTAATCCCATTTTTTCTCCTCTCTGTGCCATTTTATTCACAACTGCTCTTCCTCCTTAAATACTTGCCATTGGATATCAATGAGCTTCAGATGCCTTTTGATGACCTTTGAATGTCATTCTGTTAATAAAACTGCTCTTAGCCAAATGATGTTTTCTTGCTGTGACACGTGCCAAATCTCTAAGTCCCTCCACCTTGAGCCATACTTTCCACTTTTGCAACGTTGCCCAAACAAGGTTGCTCAGTGTCTTTTCTGAAGAGGTCCTAATATTGCCTGCTGCAAGCGAAGACATCACCTGTAGAAGTCAGGCTGCCTCAAGGACAACGTGGATGGAGCCTGGGGTGCCACCAAGATGGGCAGAGAAGATGCTTCCAGAGCTGGCTGGCATGGGACCAGTGTGGACTACCATGTTTCCCTCAGGTCTCTATTCAAGAACTCCCTTTTCTTCTATGCTAGACCTGAATCATCCATTTTAGTGATAAACTCATTTTACCATGACAAAGTCTTCCTCTGTATTTGTGCAGTGGCCAAGGCATTGATTGAAGCATCTAGAAAGTAATAAGATACATAATAAAATAGTAATTAGGAAATCCTCCTTTAGTCAGGGACACATGTTGCTTTCTATATGCCTGGTGTACTTTGAGATACTAAAAGAATAGCAAACTGTAACACTTTGAGTTTGCCTGAAGATGATGAAAAAGCCCCGGTGATAGAAGGCTTAAATTGGAAAACATTGTGAGCACACAGTCCACAATGCAGCATTCTTATCTATCTTGACAACCAGCTTTATCACCTCCCAGAGAAAAAGTAGCAAAATCAGTTAAATCAAATGAATTACTGTTGCAGCCTTTTGCAGGGTCCCTAAAAAGGCACTCCTGCTCCTTGGGAAAGGATGTGCTGTGCCTGCATTTTAAATCATGTCAAGAGTTTAACTTTTTACCAGTTTAGTTACTAGTCAGTGTCAGAAACCAGTTGCAAGTCCCTCCAGCTTGAGCCATCCCTTCCGCTCTTGCAACATTTTGCCCGATTTTTTTTTTCTCTTCCTTTGCCATTTTAAAGGATCTCTGGGGATTACCCTTCTTCAGTCCTGAACACCCTATTTAAATACTTATATAAACAAAAAATCTTTGAAATGCAAACATCTAGCTTGCATATGTAGCTTAAATCCAGTATCTAATGAATCCAAGGGGTTCCCAGCTCCCTCAGTTCCTATGGACATCAGACTCTGACTATTTAAAAATTCTATTGTCTTAGGAGCTCATGTTTTTTAAGCACTTAGAGAGCATAGAAATGAACACGGGAAAAGCCAAAGGAATGTCACAGAAACATGTATTTCAAACTGCAAGTGCCAAAAAAAGTGAACACTTCTTTTCCTTTTAAATAAGCTTGCAACTATAAGAAGTGGGGGGGGAAAATGTTGAAACCGATTTGAGACATGCAGTTAACAAAAGGTTTCCTCTCACTAGATCTCTGGAAATGCTTGGCCTTTTTTCCCCCATCTGCAAAGTGCTTTTCAAACATTGTTTACCTAATCTTAACCCTCTTCTGGAGGACTGACGGGAAATCACTGTGCTTTTTTTCAAGGTGTAGAAATTGAAACAAACATGGCTAAGCCTCAGCATTTAGGTATTTATTCCCAGTGGGTGTAATCTCTTCGGCAATTCCATCTTCAGGACTGATGGCTGGAGGCAGCAATTGGAGGGGACACGAACAGGGAAATTAGAAAGTTTCCAGAGGAAGGGATCTTTAACGGAGAACAGGGCTTGAGGGAGAAGGATATGTAAGCTGGAAAGATGCTCAGGAGTGGGAACAGTTATTTGGAAGCCCCATAAAATGTCTAAGAGGTAAAGTAATATACGTAGGCCTGGCAGAGCAGGGGGAGGTGAAGATGGTGCCTCAGAGGAGCATGCACGGGAAGGAAGGGAAGGGCGAGTTGGCTGTGGATTAACCCTCTCCTGTCTCTCTTCCTGTCTCTCATCTGTGAAATGGACCTAATATTTAGGCACATTTCCCCAGGGAGGGGATGAAAGCACTGTGAAAGCATTGAGCAAAGGAGGGCGTTTAACGACAGAAGTGAGAAACACAGCTGCACCTCATTGCCTCTGGTTAGCCAAACCCTGACCAAGCGCCATCTGCCATTGCAGCTGCAAAGACATATACACTTAGTACACCTTCTAGCACTGTCAGTTCTCTTGTTTTGTCGTATGCCAAAATATTTGTTCGCCATAAAGAGGCCTGCAGGTCAAGAAAACCTTAACAGCATATCTGAAGAATACACACTTAACCTGCTGTGCAATGTCATCAGAATAGTAGTGGTTTACTTGTTGGCTATAAAACCCGGTAGGCAAGGGCTAATAGCTTGCTTCCCACTGGCTCATCTCTCCTTGGCCACCTCAAAGCTTTAGCCTGAGAAGCATGGCAGAATTGCTCCACAGTGTGCAATTAATTGCAGATTAAAAATACAGCTTCAGGAACTTTGCCAATGAGATAATGTGAGACAACGCTCTTAGGTGCTCAAGTAGACTGATTTATCCCTAAGCAGTACCTGCCCTTTTAAAGATGATCAGAGCAGTCAGAACATTTGACTTTAAAAAAAAAAAAAAAAAAGGAAACAAAAGCAAAGCTTTTGAAAATTATCCTGCATTGTATTCAGTATGCATTAGTGAACGATGTCAGACCTGAAAAGTATTGTTTTTCATAAACAATATTATTTACAATAAATACTCTGTCAAATTGTATTGTAAGGGGTGCAACAGAAGCAGGACATTATGTTAGGAGTTCACTATTCCTAACCCGCATTGCCTGACCATTTTACTGCACTGTAGCCATATAAAAAGGAGCTTAAAATGGAGGTGAGGTGATTGGAACCAATGAGAACATCCAACTAAATGAATTTGCATTGAAAAATGTTGTTTTGTCAAAGCTGAAATGGTTTGTAGGGATGCATTAGTTGTGATGAAATTCTTGATAGTCTCTGAAAACTAGCATTACCTTCTTTCTGCTGACCAGGACACAAACAGAAACAAAACATTCAATCTTGCAATAAATGCTTCAACACAATTTTTTTCTCTTGCATAAAAATTGTTTTGAAACCTAATGCAGCTTGATAACACATTTCCAAACAGTGGGAGGGAATTCATGTCCTGAGGCTAGCTACAAATTATAGTCATGTCTTCTTTAAAGCCCATTTACATGACTACAAGGGTACAAAATTGCTGTTGCATAAATGAGACTAACTCAGAACATGGGGAGTATCATCTCAAATGGAGCTTGCATATACACCCATAGTATAAGTCTTGTATACTGTTTGCTTTTATAGCTGTGGCTTTCTATAACAAGAAGCCTATAAAGAAGACCAGCATAGATGTCATTAAGGAACAGATAATAAAATGAGAAATAAAATGAAAGAAATAGACCCTGCCCCATCCTTTGGATCATCATTTTACATATCAGAACTCCTGTCCTTCTGGGAAGTCCATAGAAGTAGCAAATTCTGGATACTGTTTATTCTGCAAGTGTAATGGGCATGTATATTTTTGGTGGAAAATGCTGCCTATTAGCCTCATGCTGTCTTTTGCACAAGGGAGGGGAAAAGTCTTTCAAACTTGCATACCTCAGACTTCACCGGAGGGAAAAGTAGCTAACAGGAAAGTAGGTTGCACTTTCAGGAGGCAATTATGGAGAACGGAGTTGAAAAAAGTACAAAATGGCCAGGTTTCAGGCACACCGAGGGAGACAAGTTGGAAAGGCTGTGAAGGAGAGCAAGGTTAAGAAAAAAGCACAGGACCAGAAAGGCTGCCAACAAATTTCTAGTGCTCAGGAGAGGGGCCTGAGAACTGCTCCAATGTCTGACCCATCCACATTCCTCAACTGTGTAAGGGTGCAGGACGATGGTGTCAGCTGCTGGTATTTTCCTTATCCCACTGCAAACTGGTTCAGGCAGCTGAGTGAGCAAAAAGTTTTTAAAGTTTTTTTCAACTTGGTAATTTCAGTTTTATATCTGTTAATTTTCTGGTTTGCTCTTTGAACTGCCTCACCATCAGACAAACCTTGTGCTGGGACAAAGCGAGTGCCTGGCTGGATCTATGCTTGTTCCAGCTCTGATTTAGACCAGCTTAAACTGCCATGGAAATACACCCAAGAAGTTTTCTAAGACAGGCGTGAAATCTGCAGGCTTGGGTCAGCGTTAGTTGCTTTAGAGCTATTGTAGCTGTACACTGGGAATCTCTTCAAGTTCAAAACTTGGTTTTTGCAGAGACCACCAAGCAGACATCACAGACATAATAGTAATTAGATATCACATTTGAGCTTACTTAAACTAGCAAATGATTTGGCAGTGGCCTCATGCCCTATTACACACACTTTGAACTATTCAATCTCTATTTTCAATGTTCTTTGCTTAAATCTAAGCAAATCCAGAGTCTTTCCTGAATCCCAGCCCACCCATAATACTGAAAGATCCGAGAATTTTAAATATTTTTATTTTTGCTCCCTTTTCAGAGACATTAATGGAAGACCATGGATATATACCACATTTGTATGTGCCAATGTATGGGTAAGTTATCCTGCTGTACTTAAAGAGCTGCAAGAGGCAGAGTTACTTGATTTGGATGTTATGAACGCGTTGCCATTCCAAAAGGCATCCTTTCCCTTTGGACTAGCACAGTAGAACTTATTGCATCCTTGTCTGAATAACCATTTTCATCTGCCAGCAGGCAGGGAAGAGGCAGCTCTGACACAGTAGTCCTCCAGTGGGACTCAAGAGCAATTGGTTGAAAGCAGGAATGCTCACAGATGTAGGAAGGCTGGCAGAAGCAGTCAGGATAAAGCGGTATGGATATGCATCAGAGAAAAGCATAGACTCGTTGAAAAAATTGGTGGAGGTAATGGATATAACCCATGGAGATGAAAAGTGAAAAAATACACAGGAAAGAGGGATGGGATACTATCACAAAGTTGTTCAGTCCTAATCACTGATTTTCACTCACATTTTAAGCAGTGCAATATGAGCACAAACTGGTTGGCACCACTCACGTTTGCTGGTTTTTACACTGATTATTGACTGGTGTAAACATAAGTGGCTACAAAAAATGCACGGCTAATCCACTAATAGCACCCAGAAAAAAAATAATTATGTCCCTACGAAACCTTCCGTCATAAGATCTTAAAACAAATTGCAAAAAGCAGTATGGGAAAGCTCAGAGCATCTAAGCCAGGCAGGCTTTTTTTCATCTCATGTTGCAGATAGCAAGTTGAGGTGCTGAGAGATGTTAAGTACCTGGTTCAAGCTGCAGAGTATGCACAACTCATACCAGTAACTCCCTACTTGGACTTAGCAAAATGAGAACCCTCCATCCCTGACATAACAGCTTGAAACAGGGAGCAAGAAAAGAAAGATGCTTTGACCAAATTTTAAGCTTAGTTTTAAGTTTGAGTGAGTGGCTAACGGGAATGTGAAGAAATGGATAATGAATGTGTCTGCATGTAGGGAAAGCAGCAAAGGAAGGTAGGCTAGGGAAAGGTGGTGGGATTAAACTGGTGAGGTGTTGCTCTACTAGCTGTGACAATAAACCATCCAGCAAAAGCATAAAGGAAACTACATGGTGTTACTGGAGCGTAAGCGTACGTGGGCTAGCTCTAATCCTGCAGCTCCAGGTAATGAGAGCAACAAAAATGCATCCGTGTGGACTAACAGAATGGACTAATTGGCAGAGACTTGTTGCCTTCCAATACATCTAATCCCACTTGGTACCTGAGGGGGTTCCACCGCACAGCTCTGGGTGGCAAAGTCAGCCGTGCATAGCTACCTTGCGGATCTCCGCGTGACACTTCATCGCCCAGCCGAGATGTGTTCTCAGAAATGGGCCCAGGCACTGATCTGGCCAGAGAAGTACTTCACTAGGCTGTGCTGATGAGAAAATCCAGACTTGCCAAGCAACAATTAAGAGAAATGAGTGGGTTTTTCCTGTCTTTGAGGAAGAATCCTGGCCTGTCATTTTTAATTAGCCAAATTATAGCTGCCATTGTGTTCTGCAGCTCATTAAATACTAGAAGCCTGCTTCAAGTATTGTAGGGAAATTAAAGAGACAGTCTTGATAAGTTCCCTTCTTTCCATCAGAAAAATTTTGACTTCTCTTCTTTCATGACACTTCACTGAATTAAGCCTTTGTTTCATCCAAGCTCATTTTCCCCGTGTTACACCTTTCTAGTAATATCTAAGGATTTCGATAGAGTGGTGGTGTTCTCAGGAAGAAAAGAAAAAAATAAAATAAAATTGATAGATGGACAGGCCTCTGCTACCAGCCATGCTGACCCCACTCTTACAGCCAGGGTGGTTGAATACTGCATAGCTTTCCCTCAAGATATCTTGCACATGTCTTCATATTCTTTTGCTAAAGACATACAACTACATACTCCTAAACTGGAATTTCCCCTCCCTTGCTGGATTTTGTGGAGTTTTGATTAGAAATGAGGCATACACAACTGTTGTAATTTTTTCCCTGCATAATGATTTATCTATCTACTGGAGGCAGCTGTTGTACAGGCTATAGTTCAAATATAGTGTATTACAGGAACACATTCTACCTTTCCACACTGATCATATTTTTTCTTGCTTTGCCATTGCTCTAAAGAAAATATAAATCCAAACCTACCGAGATTATAAATAATTCATATGAAAGCAAACATTTATACACAAAACACAGTGGAATAACCAACGAATAAAAGACTTCCATGTTTGAAATCTATATTAAAGTCTTACTTTAAAGCTGTAACAAGGGTTTGTAATGGATAGATTTCAACTGCTCTTACTCTTCTTAAATATTTGATTACAAAATCCCTTTGGGATCTCAGTTAAGGGTGTGGATCCCATTGGACTCAGCATAAATCCAGAACAAAAGGATGGCCAGTTTACAGCACAGATATAAGGCTAAATGCACTGGACAATAAATAGGAAAATGCATGGAACCTATGAAATAATACTGATCTGTGTGCGATGTCCTGGTCTCAGCACCCTGGTGGCTTAGCCCTTTTCTTT
The DNA here is from genome assembly GCF_023634085.1 of Falco cherrug. NCBI lineage: Eukaryota > Metazoa > Chordata > Aves > Falconiformes > Falconidae > Falco > Falco cherrug. The sequence goes on along the minus strand of NC_073699.1, from coordinate 91,022,032 downwards.
TCATCAGCACCGTCAAAAAGCAGGGTGCTTTAAGGTAGCTAGTGAAAGCAGTTAATAAAATAGCCTTGTGCACACCGTCAGTAAACTACATTGAAGTGGGAAAAGTGGCATCAAAGAAAACCTGACGGTGTTCATTCTATTAGCTGTTCAGAAAGTGTAGGTGGCAGTATCTAACAGAGACCAACTCAAGGAGCTGGCCCTTTGGATGGTGACAGGGATGGTGTTGCTCAGAGCACGGGCACAGGAGAAGGCAGAGAGAGAAAGAAATGAATCCAGAGTCAAACTCAGGGGGAAAGGCTAAGTGGAAGCAGTTAGAGAGGTGGAAGATGGACAACATATGGCAATAATATTGAAGGGAATGGAAATAAAACGCTGTGCTGTTTAATATTGGAAAAAGAGCACAGAGGAGAGAGGTCAGGTGGGGCAGACATTGAAAAGAAGCTCAACTCTTCCATTACATTTGAATCTAAAGAAAGGAAGATGTACAAGAAAATGCATGCAAGGACACTAATCAAGGATGCTCCTACATTGCATAAGGTCCTGGGACAGCATAGCTGTGTCTACGTGGGACACTCTGCCCCCTGTATCTCTGGAGCTTTGCCCCTGTCCCAAGTATATTTCCAGGGTCTGTTATGAAAGACAAACATACTGTTTACTCTCTCTTTCGCTTAGAATTACCAAGTCACCCTGGGAAAATATAGTTAACTTTTATAAAATCATCAGCATGCCGCTTGGTAATTTTAGTCCCGTCTAACCTCTGCTATGCAGTTAAGAACTGCGCCACGTGCTTCCTGTTAAAGCAGAACATTGTGTCCCACCTTGAAAGACACACCACGTTCCCATGTCTGCATTTAATGGGCCAAAATAATAGGTCTGATGGGGCAGCAGATCTGAGCCTATACAACTCCAGCTACTTGTTTATCAGTCCTGCAATGTGCAAATAAGGTACAGGCTTGTCAATAAAATAGGTTTCAATTTAATTTTCTCCAAGGCAAAAAAATAAAAAAAAGAGACCCAGAAAATAAAAAAAAGATTTTTGGCGCCTAAATGTCTATCTGTTCGTTTTCAAAATCTGCTTTTATTTATCCTCTGGTTTTCATTGATCTCTGGTGATAAACGTGCCAGCTGAGAGAACTTAGTTCTAACAGACAGTTTTTCTTCCCTCTGCCAAAAATGATCAGGTTTCCTCTGTCAGCTGTGCTTAGGAGCCTTCAGTCAACTTGAAATATATCTCAATTCAGCGGATTATAACCAAATTAAATACAGCTTTGCTCCAAAATATTTTTATTTTTTTTAAGGTCTTTGGAATGAATTTTCAATCCTTTTCTCTCTAAAACACACATGTTTATTGACAGCACGTGTCAGTTTCTGAAACCCAATGCAAGTTTCTTACTGCACCTTATTACGAATCCTTCCTCTCATCTTTCTTGGCCTAGCATCTCCCACCTGCCCGCTCTCTCCTTCCCCTCCGGTTTCCAGACCCAAACCCTCTGTCACCCTGGTGGGGTGGTCACCTCTGTCTCCAGCGTGGGGCAGGACTGCTCCGAGCATGCCTGCAAGGCCTTATCGCTGCATCACTCCACAGTGGTTTTCAGCTGGACTTTGCATGCTCCTTGGCCACCTCTGGGTTTGCTGTTCAGGGGCCTCCCAGCCCACCAGCAGTATGCAACTAAATGGAAAAAGGTGGAAAAGGCTTAAAACAAAACCACTTCCTCCTTGCTGCTGCCGATGAATCCCTTTTCCTAGGCTGTTTCCCCCAGCTTATTTCCTCCCGAGCCTCTCTGTGTGCATTTGAGCATTTTCTGACCGCAAGCATCTCAGTCAGCTCTGTCCTGTCCTAAAGAACTGAAAATCCCTTTTACGGCATAAGAGTTAATTCAGCAGCAAATCCCAAGGAGCAACTAATTTAAACATTGTTTAATTAAGAGAAAGTGCTTCCTTTAGCCTACGTTCCATGCATCCATATACCCCAAACATACACTCAGTGGTTGAAATGGCTTGCAATAGCATACAATAGCATGCCATATTTGCAGTGTGAGTACTGGCATTTCTCATGTAAAATGCTGGGAGTGGAAGACTCCATACGAGTGTTTCACCATCTGCATACCAACACTTCTGAGTCTTCACATGGGGACTTCTGAATTTCCCCTGTGACTGACATATATAAAGCATGGGTACATGCTGGAAAGAAGGCACACGTCAAGAACTTCAAGTGCTTCTACCAGTGCTTGCTCCACTTGGTCTCTGTTTTCTCCCCTATCCTTAAAGCTCCTAACCCATTTAAATCAGGAGGGTTACATTTTAATGGTTCAAATCAGCCAGCATGTAAAGCAATGGGTAAGCTGAACACTGATTGTGCTACAGTAAGTCAGGAGTTACTTGGAGGTAATTAACTATGACCTAGTCTTTACCACAAAGGGGAAAGAAACAGTTACATTAGCAGTTCTATTACCATTATGGTCTGGTTGGTTAATATTATTAGTAGCACAAATCAAATTAATTTTATTCGGTAATGGTGAAATAATGCCTCTATAAATAATGCTTAATACCTTATACAAAAATATTTAAAATTAAGAATAGGATGACACTTTACCTTTCCTAAAATTAAACTTCCTGCCATTACAGAAATTTTAACGTACTGTTGAAAGACAGCAAGAAAAGCAGTACAAGTATTGTTAATGTGTTAGTAAAAACTTCCGATGACACCACCAAATATTTCACTTTTGGGTGGGAAACATGTTCAGCTCACAACCTGACTGTCTGCATCTGGTTGTTTAACACCAGCAATCTAACATCCTTCGGTAGAGGCTAATGGGGCTTTCTGTATGCAAATCTCCGTGGTTCAAGTAAGAAAGTGAAAGTGATTTATAGTACATGCAGCCGGGTGCACTTGAGCATCACAGGTTGTCGAGGCGAGCTGAAGCCTGAAGCCTTGGCACCGGCAGAGCTGGGTGTGGAAGGGGTCCCTCACCCCTTGGCTAGCAGGGCTGATGAGCAGGACACCCCAATCCCGGCCTCATGGCAAGCGGTGGGAGGGCTGCTGCTCCCAAGGAGGAGGAGGATGTGGGACCAGACGGCGGTTGTTTAGCTTGGCTGTCCTCGCCTCCCACAGCGGCCACTCTTTCTGGCAGCATCCAGTCATTCCCACAGTAAGCCTGGTCTTAGCCTGGGATGGTTGTGTTCCATTATTACTTTGGATGTAGCTGAAGTTTTTCTGAGGGGCTCAAGCCACGGCACAGGAAACACATATTTCAGTTTGCAGCCCAGGACAGAGCAGAGCAGGATTTCTCTGGCAGGAGGAAGGCGGCAGTCATTTTGCCATGAGCCCATCTCCTGGCTGGATGGCGAGGGGCAGTGGCATTGCTCTGTGCAGGAGCCCACAGGAATCTCCTTATGGAAAGCCTTTGGCTGCCTGAGACCCCGGAGTCGAGCCAGGTCCCCTGGAAATGAAAACAACTGCTTAACAATTTTGTAGCCTTCCTTATGTTTATTTGTAAAGTACTTTGTGACAGGTGAGTTAACATTAACTGCGTTCCACAGAGAGCAGAAGCAGACAGAGGTGTCCAAGAGCACCTGGCAAATTAATGGCAAAAATGTAAAGAGAAGCTGGGGCTTCTCATTCAAAGGCCACGTTCAAAAAAAAAAAAAAAAAAAAAAAAGGGAGGGGGAGGGGCAGTTGGGAAGAAAGAAATCCATAGAAGGCAAGAAAAGTACATTCATCTGTAAAAATGTTTTCATAGGAGCATTGTCTGAGCTGTGACTCCAGCTAAAGTTGTTTAAGTCTGCAAGCAGACAGCAACTTTGCAGTGGGCTTTCCTTCCCTGAGGAACCACATCAGGAAGAGCCATTTGGACAGAAGGAAACATGGCTTGGATGTTGACAACCTGACTTCATTTCTTATTTCCAGGTGACTTAAGCCTTCAGAGGTCTATAGCAATTGGCTCATAACTTGTTAATGATGTGGGTGGGAAGTCACCACATCTCCATTTTGTCTAAGAGATGTAGAAGACAAATTAATAGTCTGCTTCATTGTTCCTCGAAGAAAAAAAGAAGGGAGTATTTTTTTCCATTTAAAAAAATGGAGAGTCTCTTAAAGTAATATTTTATAAAATTTAAATAATGGGTAGAGTTATGTCCTTGCTTAAAGCCCCATAACAAACAGCACATACAACCCCCTCCCCTGCCAGAAAAAAACCTGCAAAAAAATGCAGCAACCAACCCAATGCAAAGTACCATCAGCAATGGCTCCAAATTGTCCAGGGAAGGGCTTGTCAGAATCACTCCTAGAACAAGAGTCTGTAGCTGCTCTGCTCTTTTTATTACCAGAGTCTGACAGCAGTAGAGCAAACCATGTTTTTATTACTTGTTGCACAGTTCCCCTGTGGCAGTTCTGTGTGTAGCCATCCTTGTTAATTTACTTGTGGAGATACCATGTCGTTCAGCTTAACTGCACCTTTGTAGTGCCAGAAATATGCCTGTAGAACCGAAAGAATAACTTCATTAGCTCAGCCAGCAGAGGGAACTGCTAATCAGCACTAATTGCTCATGCAGGCCTAACTTACACCCTACCGAGTTCAGTAAATACCCAGTAAGTGCTGGTACCTCGTGTTTTCTGCCCTGTGTCGGACTGCAGATCACCCGGCCTGTTCCAGCACCATGATCTCCTTCCACAACACTCCCCCAGGCCCCTGCCTCCCCTCACCTTGACCTTACGGCTTTCTCCTGGGAAGAGGAGAGTTCTGACACCGGTTTTGCACAACGGCATTTTTGTGTCTTTCTGACCAACTGAGTACTCAGCTGAGTTCAAATCCTGGCTAAAACACACAAAGTCTTGCCCCCACCGCCCCCTTATTCCCCTCTAGTTCCGCTCACATCCCAGATATATTCTGCTAAACAGCAGCAGCTCATATTTAGCTACAACCCAAAGCCAGAGGCAGGTTTGACCCACACTGACAGGCTTTGCAACTGCGCTGTGAGCAATGCCACAGCCAGTGCTCCAGCAGGTGCTGCTCCTCCAGAGCTCCCCTGGTAACTTCTCCCAGCTTCCCATGCAGGAAACACACATACAAAGTGAAAAATACTCTTTGCTGTTAGCATTGCTTACTAAGAGTCACTTGAGAAGCACCGTGGTTATTAACAGCTAGTCAAAGTATGGTTTGTTTGCATCCTCTTCCCTGCCTCACCCCAGGCTGAGCCAATGCACTTCACATCTTCCAACATAAAATACTTCCTAGTGATATTAATTTGCTTCCAAGAGGGCAAACCAGAGCAATTTCCTATGCCATTTGTGATAACAATCCAACTTGCTTTACCCAGTGCTCATACTGGTGTTTTACTTCCCTGCAACAGGTAAAATAAAAGGTGCTTGCAATACCTCCTCCCTGTCAACAGCTGTAGTTCCCATTCTGGCAGGAGCAGCCCAGTCACCAGCACAGTCACACCAGTTAGAGCAGGAAATGAAAAAGCCTCTATCAAACTCAGGCAGCCCAAAGGGCACCCATCAGCTCGAGAGCAAGGCAGGCACGCAGCAGAAATCTCATTAAGTAGCTTCTGATGATCTCAGATCTTGGAGTTCACCGAGCGACGAGAGGAGCTAAAGGCAGCTCTCTCTTACAGCAGCCACCTGCGGGCCACCAGCATCACTTTAATGGCCAAGGAGCAGCCAGCGCGGGCTGTGTCAGCCGCACCTCAGCTAGAGAGGCCGTATAGAAACCCGTATGGCAGCTCCTGGACACCTCACCTCCTGCACCCTGAACAGCATAAGAAAAAAGCTTGGGGAGCTGAAGACCTGGCCTGCTGCATTCACGTAAAGTCAGCAGGGGAGTTTTGTTTGGAGGAACATAATGAATTAAACTGGAAGAGGTCCAGGATTCAAGTTACACTAATTACCGGTTTAAAATTAATGTAACATTAAACACCTGCTTCCTTCGATCCTGAGAAAGGTGTCTTAGAAGGGTGTTATGTCTAATTTGTGCTTTTACAACCTTGAGATGAAGGTGCTTTTACCATGTGAAATTAATTGCTTAGGAGCCCTCCCTGGGCCCTCACATGGAAATCAGAGCCTTTGAAAAAATGAAAGACTGAAAAGACAACAGCTGTAAGATGAAACTCATGACGGAATAAAGGCAGCACCTTACAGAATTAATTTTACTTTCCCCTGTAATACATCCATGGTTAGCTTAGCAGTTTTCCATCTGTTTAACCCTTCCTTTTCCATGACAATATATTTTTTTAAAAAAACAATTTTTTTCCAGCCTGACTTATTTTTCTTTTCCATGTTTGAAACAAAACTAATTTAGGCACACAAAAAGCTGTCAAAGCTTAGAGCTGACGAACCTCATCCAGCCTGCCCCAGTCTTGCACTCTTCAGGGGAGTGTTCCTCTGTCCTGGGGTACCTGTGTGGCACAGCACCCACCCTCCTCCTCCAGGCACAGCTGGCAGCAGCTAAGCAGCAGCCCTGCCTGCGTATGCTGCCTGGGAGCAGAGACACCTATGCAATGCTGCAGCTGAAGGAAAATTGTTTGGGAGGGTTGCGTGCTCTAAAAAGCCCTTTGAAGGTTTCTGGGGACACCTCTGCAGTCTGGTGGCACAGCTCCCACCCATGGTGTGGCAAAGCGCACGTTCCTCTCCTATGTGACCTGGCATGCAAGCGCCTCTCTGTCCATCACATGGCCCCATGGAAGGGCAGGGAGGGGAGACATAACCATTCCTGCACACAAGTCTTTAAAAGTTCTATGATCTGCACGCAGCCATAACACTTGGGAAATCAATTCCCTTTGGAACTGGCTTACAGGTTGTAAATATTGCCCACCCGGAGTAGTTATCCTAGAACAGTTATTTTGGGACATGTGTAGTTACTGTCAGTCTTATTTATTGCAGCTCGGGCTTCCTGCCTTTTCGATGCCTCCTGTGTGCTGCACTGCATCTACGGGGAGACTCATTCTGGTCTTCCAGCTTTTGGGGCAACATGGAGCAACTGCCATTTTACAAAGGAAAATAATGAAACGTAAGAAACATTTTACTTTTCTCTTTGCCAGCTCAGCAGTATCCTTAATCAGGTGGAAACAGGGACTAGCTGCCTAGTATTTTGAGTTTGACAAACTTAGCCCTGAAAATAGCAATATTGTTGACGTTTTAGAAGTCACTGGGTTCTCCATGGGTCAGTACTTAGAAAGTGGAAACCGTCTGACTGACTTGCAAGCATTTTCTTACTCCAGAAAAATGGATCATGAGATAAATCCTCCTCATTCTGCTCGTGAATTTTTCCCAAACTGAATAAAATCAGGTCATTATTTCCAGCTCTGTGCTAACTGTAAACCTCCCTTGCTTCCCACTGCTGCACCCTCAGTATGTTGGGGCCCCTGAAGTACCTCCTTGACAGAGAGGCCAAGCACCCCCCCAGCCATTGCTCCAGGGGAAGGGGAGCGGGGAATCACCCCCTCCCACCCCCAGACGCTGGGATGTCAGCAGCCCCACACAGGCCAATAGGTTCGATCAGAGGAGGTGGCAAATTACAGAGCTGAGAGGGAAACAGCCCCGAGTGGCTAAACTCAGGCAAAGTAGTTACAACACTTAATTTTTGCACTTGTTGATGATATTTCAGTGCTTTCGTCTGTAACATCTGGTTGCCTTAGATACATGAGGTAACTACGGCAACTAGATATTACAGGGAGAGGGATAAGAAATAGATCAGCATTACTGAATTTGGCAGGCTCTAAAATAGCTTTTCTGTAGAGGCAGGTGCAAAAGGTACAACAGCATTGTGGGGCAGTGAATGACAAAGGTGACCACGGCAGGAAGATACCCTAGCATTAGGCTCTGTAAACATCTGGGTGCATTACCCCGTTACATGTGCTTGCAGCAGGATTACTGGACAGACGGTATTAACAATATTTGCGATGCTCAAAGGGGGATGCTCAGTATTTGTATTGGAGCTATTTTCACAGTCAGCCATCCCATCCCATCCCATCCCATCCCATCCCATCCCATCCCATCCCATCCCATCCCATCCCATCCCATCCCATCCCATCCCATCCCATCCCATCCCATCCCATCCCCATCTTCCTACCACTCCCCCCTTAAAAAAAAAACAAAAGGAGGGAGCTACAAGTTGTCCTCCCCAGATATATGAGGTGAAAAGACTGTGGTAACCAGAATCACTGCGAGCCTGAACACACCCACATCCTAAATACCACTTTCATGGCACAAGTGACACCACGCCTTGGTGATGTAATGTACTGTGGTGCCACAAAACAGATCAGAAAATGGTGCACAGTTGTCATTTACTGATTATTTTGGTGCTTTTCAGAATAATTAGATAATCTGTTAGAAGGCGAGCAGCTTTCAAGCTGCGTATGGTGGGTTGTCATCCCTGTAGAAAGTCATTAAAGTGCACTGAAACAGCCCAGTGACCTCTTTGCTCTAGACAGTAGGGAGGAGTGGGTGTTCCCAGATTTGAAAGTGAACCATCCAAGACTGCCAGAAAGACATGTTTATGCCCTAAATGTCTGTCTGACTTTTTTTCTGGCTCGCAGGAAAAGCTGTGTTAATAAATCTGCATGAAAAGCTGGATCCGCATGCTGTCTGGCTATCCTTCACCAGGATTATTCCTACACAGAAATTTTCTCTAGATAGCTAGGGAAAAGCCATCATTTCTTATTTGACTCAAAACTACAGACATTTACAGAAGGAAGCCAGCACTACTGCTCCATCTGATGCATTTCATTAAAAATACCTGTAAGATCAGGGTGTTACAATAGCTAATGAGCCCCAGCTCTGCAAATGAAAGGCATCATTCATTAATCCTGGCAACATTGTCTTCCCGACCAGAAAGGGCGCTGCCTTATTATATTGCTTACATATGAATTTTGAGTGTCTAAACCAGAAGGTCCCCACCTTTTCACCTCAGCATGCTCCTGGAATGGAGTCTTCACAGAGGCTTGTTTTCCTTAGAATGTTTTCCTCATTAAATAGGCTAGTTGGTAACTAATGTAAGGCCATATTTTTCCCAGCAAATTGCCCTGTTGGAATTCTTCGCTATTTATCTTCAGAGACGTGCACTAGTTAGATGAACAGAAATGAAATTCAGTCTCAGTAAATGTAAAGTAATACACATTGGAGGAGTTGTGAGAGCATTTTCAAGTACCTTAAGGGCTCTAAATTAACTATCTCAATTTCATAAAGCGACCCAGGTGGCAATGCACAGCTCAGTGAAAATCATTGCTCAATATGCAATCAAAAATGCTCACAAGATATTGGGAAGTTTAAAGAATGGGCTGCAAGTTTAAAAAAAAATAAGTATCTTAAGACCATTTCAAATGACCAAGCACTGGGCAGACTCAGGTATAATATTGCGTGTTTACTGCTCAAAAGATTTCAGAAAGGTATTGCAAGGGTTTGGAGGAATTTCATAAAAATAGCAAATAAGAAACCTTTCCAATCAAAGGAGCGAGACTGTATTCTTCAGGAAGCAGAAAACTAGGAGGGGACCTGAGGGCAAGCATGGGAAATGAGAAATGACCTGGAGAAGAGAGAACAGCAGCTTCTCCTTTTCCTTCTTTGTAATACAAATAGGGAATATTCAGCAAATTAAAAGCTGGGAAGTGCACAACATAAAAAAAGGAAATACTGTTACACAGACTGTGCAATTCAAATCCCTGAGATTGCTGTGAAAGCAGTCTAAGAGGTTACTGCCTGGACACCCGTTCCTATTTTGTACCTACATCGCAGTTGCTTGAAGGGCCATGTGCTGGATCCTTGGTCATCCTACATCACTGGCTGAAACTTTGGCTTGAAACCTGAATGAATGTGGCCACGTAGCAAGATGTATGAGGTCTGGCAGCTAGGAATTGGGATACGTGCTCCACTCCATTATGGGGTCGAAAGCCATCAACAGAGGGGTGGTAACAAGTATATGAAAATAAAGAGCTGCAGCTTCTGGCTCTGTGAATATAGGTCAGAGTTGCAAAACCTTAATCTACAGAGGAAGTATGAATATCAAAAACATAATGAGGTCCAAGCAGGATTACAAGTTGTGTGGGTTCTCTGAGAGCCCTCAGAGTTCACCTAAATTAACTGACAGAGAATTTAGCTCTTTCCATGTAGATGCAAATGGGACTAAGCAGCGAGACCTTCTGAAAACACAGTGACCTTGTTAGATGCTTTAGAAAATTTACAAACTTTTCCCACCCAATGGACAACGTATGGCCAGGACTTTTCAACAGTGCTGCAGCAAGCTCACCTCCACTGCCAGGCAATTGAGACACTATTAGCTGGGCAGTGTTTGAAATGAGAGGGTAGGTAGAGGAACGGGGTCACACCACATCAGCTTGGCACAGAGGAGCAGTCACTGTTTTGGGAGAGGCAATGATAACAGTAGTGCATTGCTTTATGTTAAACAGTGATGTACATACGCAACACATCACTATGTGTTACACAGTGATGTATATATGATAAACAGTGAGCATCACTAGGTGTTAAACGGAAAACAGAGAAGCAATCTTAAGCCAGACAGAAATGTCTCAAAGTCAGTTGGCTTTTTACCTGTGAAGAAGTCCCCTTTTGACAGCCCAAACCCATCTTTTTTCTCCTGTAGAACTGCTGGAGGTGATTCCCTCACCACCACCAAATTGGCACGTTAATGTAGCCACTGAGGCAGCTGTAGACAGGTGAGGGCATAGTTCCTGCTGTGGGCAGGAGGGGTAGAAGGGCTGTTAGTAAAGCAGGTGTTTGGTGGAGGAGCAAAAATTTTGGGTGAGGAAACATGACTTTTACTCAGAAAGTAAAATACAGGCTTCAATTTTGTGAGGCCTTTACAAGAGCATTTCTCTTGACATGTGCCAAAATTCCTATGTGATCCAGTCACTTAAGCAGGGCTGCTAGGTGCAGAACACCTAATGGTTTCAAAAGGGAATGTCGTGTTTGGGCTGCTTGCATGTGCGTTGGGCTTGGCTGTGTGCATTGCACCTAACAACTTTGGTACTGTCAGCCTTAATAGGGGATAAGCTGCTCTAATCAGACACCTGTTTAGGGAAGGAAAAGACAGTGCTCTTTGCAGACACATGTCTTTTTCACTGTTAATCTGAAAAGCGACATTGATTCTTTTCTCCGTAGTGGAGCCATGATTACTTCATTTATATCTGCTGAGGTCTATGGCAACACCTTTTGTAAAAAGAACCATGAATTTTGACAGCTGACTTGAAAACTAGTATGGGGACAGACAGAAGATGATCTAAATCTACTCAAACCTCAGCAGACAAGGTAGTACCCTACTGGGATGAGGGTTTAAGACCTCTGTATGAGCTCTCTCTCAAGGCTATACACCCAAGATTAGGCTTTTTTCTTTATAGTGCCATACACGGTACTTTGAACACTGTACCCACCTTTGGTCACACCCTGATTATTCGGGACATTAAGCCTCTGCTTCAGCCTACAGGGGCAAAAGGCTTGCTGTGATGGGACCCAGTTTTTATAGAACTGACTTGAACATAAAGCCAACTGATTTTTTCTCTTTTAACCTACCAGGCATCAGCACAGAACTAAAAAAACCCTCCTAACGATTTCTTTTTATACAACTAAGTGTAGCAGTCTGCAGTGATCGCTGTATGGGCTCTGAACAAAACAGCCAGCGCATCAGAGGAGGAGTGTGGTGGTATCTCAGGCAGTGCCTACGTGGAGATCCCCCATGCTCCTCTGCCAGAGCAAGGGAGCCACTAAATGCTGCAAGGTGTGACTGGTTTGGTGAGTGATTTAGATGCTGATGGTTGGTTTAAAGGTGGCTTGCTGTGTAGGTAAGAAGGGGAAGTGAGAACATGCGCTCAAACCAAGCGTGGTGTAACCAGGCCGCACATTTACGTGTGCTGCCCAGTGTGCTCCTGCCCCGTGGAGGACACACCTGGAGACCCTCTGCTGGGCACAGCCATGCAGCTGAGAGGATGTGTTGCTACTGCACCCTCCAGTGAAGTTTCTCCTCTTTTGGCAGGCAGACTTCAGAAATGCTAGTCCTTCTCCAGCAGCACTGATCCTGAGGGCCATGTCAAACAGGGGCCTGAGCAACCGCCAAAGGCTGTGACAGCTTTGCTGGAGCCAGAGGAGCCCTTCTGGCCACACCCCTGACTCTCCACCTTCCTGGGCTGGTTCTCTTTGCCCTTTCTGACTCTGAGGCATGCTGCTGCATGTGACTTGACCATATAATCCACTGTATTTGGGCTGACTTCCTTCCCTCTTTGCTTCTTTCTCCAATAACTAATTCCTTGGCCTGTGTAGCCGGCAATCCTCAGCCTTTCATCTCTTCATCCATCAGGTATCTCACCTTTTCCTCTATAACACTGGGGGTATCTGATGCCTCTCCCTCTGTCTCACCATTTCTCCTTCTATTCTGCCAGAATCCTCCATGGCCATTAAGCATTTGAGGCTCAATAGCTTCCCATGAGACATCAAATACCTCACCCTGGGTGTCAAGGAGTTAGGAAATGAGAAAAGATCTTCAGCAAGGAAATATCTCTGGTGCCTTTGTAAATCTATATGCATGTAACCTTGGGGAAAACAGATGTTGTGGTTTAACCCAGGCCAGCAGCTAAGTACCACACAGCTGCTCCCTCACCCCCGCAGTGGGATGGGGAGAAGAATTGGAAAAAAGGTAAAACTTGTGGGTTGAGACAAGAACAATTCAATAATTGAAATAAAATAAAATATTATAATAATTATTATTATTATAAGGAAAAGGAGAGAGAAAGAGAGAGAACTAAAACCCAAAGGGGGGTGGGGGGGAAGTGATGCACAATACAATTGCTCGCCACCCACTAACTGATGCCCAGCCAGTTCCCAAGCAGCAATCAGCAGGCCCCAGCCAGCTCCCCCCAGTTCATACACCGAGCATGATGTTTCATGTTGTGGCATATTCCTTTGGCTAGTTCGGGTCAGCTGTCCTGGCTCTGCTCCCTCCCAGCTTCTTGTGCATCTGCTCACTGGCAGAGCATGGGAAACTTGAAAAGCCCTTGATTTAGAGTAAAAAATTTAGCAACAACTAAACCATCAGTGTGTTATCAACACTGTTTTCATACTAAATCAAAAAACCACAGCACTGTACCAGCTATTAAGAAGAAAATTAACTCTATCCCAAGCCGAGACTAGGACAACAGAGAAAAAGTTGCTTCAGAATGCATGCATGTTCTTTAGAGTTCAGTGCTATGTATGCTGTTATATTACTTATCAGCACTGCATCACAGCGTTCACTCTTTAACCAACAGTATGTAAAGCCTCTGCTTTGTTAAAAGCTGTCATACTCAAAACCAAGTCCTGCTTATCTGAACACATTGATACATATATACATAGATCTGAACACATAGACACATAGAATATCTGAATACAAATATTCTGTTTTTTAACAGTGTGTGATAGCTACTAGTGCAATGCAAGTCTATCAGGATATTACTAGGTTGCCAATATTTACTTTAAAAACGTTACTTTTTATAGTAGCTGTGTTACATTTCCATGCAATTTTTTGTCTCAATACACAGCCTTTGTTTATAAATCAATAATCTTACATTAATGCGTTCCTTTCTGGGGTATATGTGTACTCTTCACATATAAGCTAATTTTTATCCATACATTGCACTTTATAGAAATGGCAGTGGGAAAATACACACAAGTGTATTCCATCTTTAGTACAGTAAATGTCATCATTCAGACTCAAAAGTACAGAGGTTATAGTAGTTATAAATAGAATTGTTCTCTTTGTGTTGAGTTTTTTATACAGAACGCAGTTCTCACTTCAGGGAAGTATGTCCAGGTTAGATTCAACAGGCAAAACCTACTTCCATGTCATAATTTTCAATACAGTAAATTTCACAGACTCTTTTTCTCTGTTAAGAAGGGTTTTTTCCCCAGAATTTCTAGTCTCTAAGGAAGCTCAGAAATGAGAAGGCTTTTAGGAAAGGATTTCAAATGGAGGCAACTCTTGCCCCAGTACAAGAGTCAGATAAGAAAGCTTTAATACTAGCTCAAAACAGTCTTTGACTTCAAAGGTTTCATTTCTAGCTGGCACAGGACTGATAAAACCAATCATTTCCTCTTTAGGTTTTGTTTTCTACTAATTGAATGTCTGTTCTTGCAAAGCATGTTAGTGAGCGAGCGGCACACAGTGCTGGCTGCAGCCCAGCTCGCTGAGCTCCTGAGTTTATCCATTTGATAAAATACATAATTATGTGCAGTGTGTGTGTGTGGCCCAAGGTCCCACTGACTTTGGCAGCTGATAAGATCTCATTTTAAGACCATCAGCATCTGTTCATAAGCTATTATTCCTCCTATTCTGATTTCAGTTACATTATTTGTGTCTGTTTATCCTCATTGGCTAAGGATTTCAAAGCAGCCTCAAGGATTTAGATAAATTTTCCATTTTGTGTCCATATTCTTTACACTTCCTTGAAGAATTCCAGTTACCCTATTTACAGACCTTTGTTAAGCTCAGTGACAGCAGCCTTTTGGGCTTATGGGACAAAACTGAAACATTTCACTAAGAGATCGGTCAATGGGTGAAGCAGATTAAAAAGGTGTAATTGAAGAATATGGGAATAATATATTCTCTGTGTATACAGTGGCCTGAAAACAAGAACGCAGGCTTGAACTGTGGCAGCGGTGACCTAATTTAGACATTCAGAAGAATTATTTAGCAATAGAGATAGTGGCACGTAGGAGTGTTGCTGTAGGATGCCGCAGTGTTTCCACCTTCAGACTACCGGCAAGGGCAGGTCGGGTTCCGCAGGGTGTTCTGCCTTGCTGTGGCTCTGCAGGACCCTCGGCCTTGGTGGCTCTGGGGGCCAGGCGAGGCGGGTGCTGCGGGGGGCGAGGGCAGGAGGTGGCGTCAGACCGGAGGGCTGGCGGCTCAGCTGGCAGCACCTCGCTGGCTCGCTGCGCAGAGAGCGAGCTCTGCCTCTGCGCCCGCTTGCCGAGGCGATATTAAAGAGCTAGGCTGGGAGGCCGGGAGCCTTCGGAGAGAGGGGTCGGACACCGAGCGGCCCAGCCCCGCTCCCCGCCTGCCGCCGCGCACAGGCCGCCGCGCACAGGCCGCCGCGCACAGGCCGCCGCGCACAGGCCGCCGCGCACAGGCCGCCGCGCACAGGCCGCCGCGCACAGGCCGCCGCGCACAGGCCGCCGCGCACAGGCCGCCGCGCACAGGCCGCCGCGCACAGGCCGCCGCGCACAGGCCGCCGCGCACAGGCCGCCGCGCTCCCTCCGTGCAGGCCTTTCCCTGGGGCGCCACCTAGCGGCACCGCCTGCAGCTGCCGGGAGGGCAGAGGCGGGCGGGCGGACAGGGAAGGCAGGCGAAGCCAGGCAGGAGGGCAGAAGGCAGGCAGGCGGGCAGGCAGGAGGGCAGAAGGCGGCAGGCAGGAGGGCAGGAGAAGCCAGGCAGCTCCCAGCAGACTGGCAGGAGAAGCCAGGCAGCTGTCAACAGGCAGGCAGAAGGCGGCAGGCAAGCAGAGGAAGGCAGGCAGGAGGCCAGGAGAAGGCAGGTAGGCGGGCAGAAGATGGCAGGCAGGCGGGCAGGAGAAGGCACGCAAGTGCTGGTGGGTGGGCAGGAGAAGGCAGACAGCTCCCAGCAGGCAAGCAGGAGAAGGCAGGCAGGCGACCAGGACAAGGTAGGCAGGTGGCCAGGGCAAAGCGGGCAGGCAGGAGGAGACAGGCAGCTCCCAGCAGACTGGCAGGAGAAGGCAGGCAGACAGGAGGAGGCAGGCAGCTGTTAACCGGCAGGCAGAAGAAGGCATGCAGGCAAGCAGAAGGCAGACAGGAGGCCAGGAGAAGGCAGGTGGGAGGGCAGAAGAAGGCAGGCAGGTGGGTAGGAGGTGTCAGGCAGGTGCTGGTGGTTGGGCAGGGGAAGGCAGGCAGGTGGGCAGAAGGCAGGCAGCTCCCAGCAGGCGGGCAGGGGAAGGCAGGCAGGTGCCAGCAGGCGGGCAGGGGAAGGCAGGCAGCTGCCAGTGGGCACACAAGGCCTGCAGAGGCACCGGGCAGTGCAAAGGGAAGCAGTACGTTTCTGATGCGTGCCTATCTAACATGTGAGAACAGCAGTAAACCTCACAGCTGCACAGAAGGGTGTATATGTTATGCTGACGTCAAAGGAGTTGGAGTTTTTCTGTGGTTTGGGGGTTTTCCTCTTGATGCCGTTCTCCTGCCTCAGAAACCAATGTAACTCTGTTTTACAGGTGGAGGCTGGAGAAACAGAAAGGTGCCAGGGCTAGCGTAGAAATCTCTCGTGACAGGGCAGGGGCAGCCAAGAGTGAGCTGGACCGGCACCTCTGGTGGCAGCAGCAGCTCCAGATTTAGGTCATTTTCAAATGGCTGGCTCCCAGGTGGACTGATCCAAATGCAAAGACTGGGCTCAGTGAGCCAGCAACAAGGTACTGCCTTTTCTGCCCCTGTGTCTTAAGAATCAGTCACCTTCACGCACTACAAGGATGGCCAAAGCCATAAGTATCACCACAGTGTGCTTCAGGAGGGATTGCTTGGCTGACTCTGAACTTGAGGCGTGATCTAAATGTTAAGCATAGTCTAATCTCCTATGTATACACATATACACAGCTGTTAAAGATGTTCCATGATCTACCCAATGGCAAAAAGTAATCTGCTTATTTCTCTGCAGCACATTTAGGAGAAAAGCATTTTTTTTGATCTCTCACACAGTCAGAAGTCCATAAGCAATCATACATGATACTGGCACTGCTCAGAATAGTTGGCATTCACAAAGGCATTTTTCATGCACGCTGGTTGCAGGGAATACACACCACACTGGGACTTTTAAGTTTCCATTTTAGTCACATTGCTTGAACATGAGAATGAGTCACCCACCATACTAAAAACCATGACCTTTGTATTTACACCAAGAAAAGGAATGATAATCTTAGGAGAGGGAAAGAAAACTAGAGAGAGAGAAAAAAAAAGAATCTGAACCCCAACCCAAGCATGTCTTTGCTGTTTGAAACATAGTCAGCTGCTGTCATTCAGATGCGAAGTAAAGACGTTGCTGCGATTGGGTCAGTGGCATTGCAGTCCCTTAAGCAGGCATATTGTGGTTACAATAAAGCAGGGCAAAGCTTTGTGTGTCTATCCATCCAGTAAAGGAACCATATGAGATTTCTAATTAGAAATAGACTCCATCTTCAATTTAGAGCAATCCTGCCCTCCAGCCATCTCCAGAAAAAAAAAAATATGCTGTGAGGGAACAAAATGGTGGCATGGAAGAGAAGAGCGTTTACTGTCAAAGTAAGCAAAACATGGAGATCCAAAAGCAAACAAGTCTTCAGGACTTTTTAAAATAGTTAATCAGACAGAAATCTTAAGTCTTTTTTTCTCATGTTCCACCTCCTCCTAAGGAAGAACAAAAAATACTTAACTAATTTCTAGTATTTTTCATCAATAAAGTACCATCTGTAACAGAGTAGATGAAAGTATAGTGTGGTAGACCCGAAAGGGACCTGACAAAAAACATGACTTTGATGAGAACAGACTTAAAAGTGTTTCAGCATTTAAATATAGTAGGGCAGCCTGAGTGACAAAACCTAAGTAAGCATTGAAGTGGATTTGTTTTTACATGCCTCCCTTTACCATACTCAGAGCATCCTTTCAGACAAAGGGGACAAAAGCCTTGCAATGATTATTTTTCTAAGTGAAGACAATGAACTGGACAGGCTTCTAATGTATCCATGAAGTGTTGCCCACTCAGCAGACAAGTTGGATCCACAGAGTGAGGATGAAAAGAACGGGGGTTGCAGGAAACATTTATGAGCAGCCTGCTGAGATGATCATTAGAGCCACTTGCATACATCCCATTCTTCGATACATTCAAAGGGTGTTCTCAGAAGGAAATCTGGCTGTGCACCAGCAGGCAGCTGCATTTTTAAGTGGACACCCCTATTAAAGAAAAATTTTCTGTGTTATACCATGAGCTCTACCATCTGTTGTCTAGCTCATTTATCACCAGCTAAGCTTGCGAAAGACCCAATGAGGAACTGAAATGATTCAAAAAGCAAATGTCCTTGGGGAAAGTGTTCTGTATTTCCCACAGGGAGCAAGAACTTGTGTGCTTTAGAAGTGCCTACAACACTAAAAGAGAGTGAAATAAATGTCAGAACTGATCAAAACCAGACAGAATAAAGCAAGCAAGCTGCTTCATAAAGGCTAAGTAATTGAGATCTGTAATGGCAGGCTTGCATGCTGAAAACCACCTTCTAAATCCTTATTTAAGGTGCTTCAAATAATTGAGATTTCATTTAAATAGCCTGCCATTAAAATCCAGTGAAGATCAATAGGAACAGCCTATTAGGGCAGCGGTTTCTGCATTTGAAATGGTTAGTCCTCATGTGCTGCCTATGGCCAATTTAACTTCATTTTGTATAGACTGATTTTTTTAAGACACACACAGGGCTGATGTCATCTCACAGAAACCCTGGCTCACTTGCTGGCTACTTCTTCCCCTGCAGGAGAGAGAGGACCAGGTCTCACTGGGTAACACCTGGTACCAAGCACCGGGGATGGCAAAGCCTCTGGGATTCTGCTGCCCGGCTTGCCTCCACCACAGGGGCAGGGGGCATCTTCAGCAGCAAGTTGCTGTCTCCTCTCACCATCCCCACAGGGCAGTGAGAAGATGGACCATCTCTCTTTCAGCCTCCTCTCCAGCCCTTGCCTCTCACCCTCTCCTTCCTACACGTGGGAAATCTGAAGGCCCATCTCCAGGCACAAGATAAAACTTTCAGACCTATAACCAGACAAACGCATAACTCGCTGAAAGGTGGGGTTTTTTTCTGTCATTTTAGAAACTGGTTGAGGCAAAATAAAAGCTCTATTAGACAAAAGTGACAGCTTCCAAGCTTTTGAGGAAGGACAGAAAAGGTGGAAGAGGAGGAGGGGTTATGCTCTATGTAAAAAAGCGATTTGAGGACATGGGCAAGAGGACAGGTCAGCTGAGTGCCTTTGGGTCAAAATCAGAGATGTCACCATCAAGGGAGTGCTTGTGGTAGGCTGCTGTGGACAACCTGATAGGGGAAGAGAAACAGACAAGATCTTCTTGAGACCATCTGAAAGACTGACAATGGCAGCCTTGGCTGCAGTGATAAGACCGTAGAGTTTAACATCCTAAGGAGTGTGAAGAAGGTAAGTAGCAGAATAAAGCCCCAGAACTTCATAAGAGCAGTATCCCAAAAGAGTCTGGCTTGGAAGCCAAAGCTGTTCAGTATTGGGAGACTTTCAGAGACAGCCTTCTTCAAGCACAGTCCATCCACCTAAGCAGGAAAAGGAACCAGCATAGCAAGAAACCAGCCTAGTTAAACAGTGAGCTGCTGAGAGAACAGATGCAAAAAAGGAACATGAGAGAGATGGAAAAGGGAATAGGCTTCCAAAGCAGAATATAGAAATACTGCTCGGGTATGCAGAGATGCAGAGAGGAAGACTAAAGCCCAGCTGGAGCCCAAACTGTCAAGAGATGTCAAGAGTAGCAAGAAAGTACTTACATACTGTATGTACATTAACAAGCAGGCCAAGGAAAAGGTATGTCCACTGCTGAGTAGGGTTGGAAGTTAGTGACAAATGACAGAGGAAGACTCGACGATTTTCCTTCGTGCCTTCTTTACCTTGATAGTAAGGTCAGCCTCCCGAGACTCTATGGAAGCAATGTCAAAGCAAACAATGAGCTGCTGACAGTGTGAGAGCATTGAGTTAGCTAAGGTATGTGTTGGCTTCTCCCAGTTGCTGCCTTCTCCTTCATGCCTGGAAATAGCTTCCATGAGGACCTGTTCCATAATTTTTCAAGGGACTCAAGTGAGGCTGACTCATCTGTAATTTCCCAAATCTTTTTTTCCCCCTTTTTGTAGATGGGTGTAATATTTGACCTTTTCCAGTCACCTGGGACTTTCCCTGGACTCCATGACCTGTCAAAGATGTTAAAGTATGGCTTTGCAGTGAGGCCAACCTTCTTGGCAGCCTCAGAGGCATTCTGCCAAGTGCCATTCATTTGTATATGTCCAGCTTGTACAGGTGGTCCCCAACACTCCTGAGCTCCTTTGCTTTCCTTGGGAACCTTTCTAACAGTTTCCTGGGAAGCTGAATTCAGGAGCGATTTTGTGCATGTTCATCTGCAAATAATGTACAGAAATCTGAGACTGTCAATAGAAACATGATGCAACAGACCTGTTGACTTCGATGCAAGAAAAAGCTACTGCAATGCCCAAGGATCAATCAAATGGTCAGGCAGGCTAAGGAATGAGCCAGAAGGGCTGTGGTAATCCTCAGCCAAAATAAAGAAACCATAAGCCAGCTAACCAAAAGAAGAAGAAGAAAAGCAGTGATAAAACACAAATGATTGAACACTCTGGCACACTTATCTACCACAACATATTTCCTTAATGCTTTCTGTATGCTGCCATTGCCTTGTTCATAAGCCAGAGACAACAGTAACAATGCATTTTCCCCTATGTTCACGCTCATGTATGCTCACGTTTTACAGAAAAAAACACAACAGAAGTTTGAAAATGTGACAAGGGTGCTGGGCGGCCTGAAGGCAAGACCAGAGGGCTAGCAAATCTTGCTGCAGAGATGACAAATCACTTGGTGGCTACAACCAACTTTGATGCCTTGCAGAAGGAAAGAACGAGCAACTACACTTACTGAAGTGAGAGCAATGGCAAATGCAGGTACATGTTAGGGTTTGTCAAAGGGGGGGATCCTCATGTACCCCAAAGGTACAAACCTTCAAAGAGGCCTTTGAAGGTACATGTAAAAACTGCACATTGCCCATCTAGGATTGCAGCCTTGATTGCTGGATAGAATGGGTTTGAATAACATATTCAGCTCAAGTATTATTATTATCCCATACATGGTGAAAGTGGGAAGGAAATAAGAAGGTATAAAACCCCCTACAAGAATAGGAAAAAAGGAGAGAGAGGATTTTCTCCTGCACCATCTCCTCAGGTAAGGACATCACATGGGATCAGCAGCACCACTAAACCCAGACATTCTGCCTCTGGATTTGCTGGGGGGAATGCTGCTTTTTAATTCCCCTTACAATATTTTGCTAACATGGATTCAGCAATCATATGTAAAGTAGTACCTTTTACCATGGAATTGGGTTAAGTAAATTGGGATGTTAAGGAGCTGTTTGTATGTGTTTTGTTTTCTGCTTCAACCTTCCCACTCAACAAGGTGATTAACACCGCAGCACAAAGGCAGAATAGACTCCAACGGCAGAGCTCTGAGAGAAAACCTTTATTGTATAGTAGGAATCACTCTTCATTCTGGAAATCAGGATAGCACCAGGCAAGAGGAAAAGAGGAGAAACACATTTCATGACAATCTTCCTGTCTGAAATGGGACTCATTCCCATCAGCACCTAGGATCGCATGCCCCTGGCTTCAGCAGTGACTGGGACTGCCACAAAATTACCAGTTTGATTTTTCCAGAGATAGCACTGCAACTCAGCCAAGGTGAACATGAATTGTTGGCTTTTAGCGTTGTGGGGAGCAGGGGCTGGGAATCCTCACAGGTCAAATATCGCCAGGCAGAGCTCTTGGGTACCCGCATCTCCAAGACAGAGTGCTGTAAAGCAGTGCTGCCAGCGTGTTGCCCTACCACGTCGCTTTCAGGTCAGCATCAAAGTATTCCTGATGGACTGAAAAAGGCAACAGCCATTTGGAAGGAGGTTTGAAAAAATAGCTTATGAGGTTTGGAGTCATTCAGCATTCCTTGCAAGAAACCCCAGACAACTTAAATATACTTCCAGTTTTCCAGTGACTGTTATTAAGTGTCTATTAATAGTATATATTACATACTCCAGAAATAACTTCTAAACATGAAGAATTTGCAGCCGTTTTACCATGTCCAGTATCATGTGCTGGCAGAAGTGAAGTATCTGACAGCTGTAGATGGTTTTTAACAGTGGTGGTGAGGGGGCACTGTTGCCTAATTTGAATGGAGACATATATATCTATGTATAAAATACCTGATTAGCACAAAGACATCCTTTGGCAGGGTTCTGTTTTATAATAGACACAGGGGTATAATTGCTTAGATACCATTGATATGATAAAAGGAAGGGAACCCGAATGGACAAGTAGAAATTATGACATTTTAAAGTGATGCTATTCCCAGGTATGCTGTATGCTTTGCATGGTGATTTCCAGTCTCTGTGTGAACATGTAACAAAGTACACAGATTAACAGCAGTTATTGTCTATATTGGTTTTTAATGCCATATTGTTTTCCATGGGGATAGGAAAGGCTGCTCCAGTGCCCTTGTGCAAAAAATTGCTCCTCATTTTTCTGTGGTTATATGCAGAATTACTGCTGTCCTCCCGGCCTTGAAGTAGCTGAGTTTCAAAAGCACCTAGTATATACGTCATGAGTAAAGCATGTTGTGATTCCTTAGGCTGAAAGACTTGTAAAAGCACATACTGTGCAGGAGGAGACTTCAGGAATGAATTGGAATCAATGCCCAGTTCTCAGCAGTAAAGCATGACCACACCGGATCTATGATTGTTCCTGTTCGGTTCCATGCGTGCATGTGAAGGTGCTTGTGCATTATTGTGGCATACTGAGGAAGAGAAGCACTTTTTGTTGAAACAATTCTACATATAAAAAATGTTACAAAAGCCTAACCAGGAATGTCTTTATATTCACATTTGATTATTTTTTTGGTCAAAGTAAGTATAGGCATACAATAATGTATTTGATTTTCTCTGTTAATTCAAATAAAATCTTCACTTTTTCTTAAGTAGATCTTTAAGACTTTTATTATCATTAATTATGTGTAATACAATAGCAGCCAGAAGCCTCCAAATTAGTGCCCAATGCACAGGGCCCTGTTGTACAAACAGATATTAAAAAAAACCAGCCCCAGCTCCAAACTGATGACAAATGAAATCATGAGAATAAAGAAGTCCCTTTGGGGTTCATGTCTGAGCAGCTGGGCACAGACCCAGGGAACATGCAGCATGCTGATGAATGTGATATGGTTTCTTTGCTTTTGGGTAGATTCTGGAGGAAGGAAAAGAATCTCATCTGCTGGTGCATCGCATTTCCCATGAGGGAGCAGCCACAGCACTGAGATCATTATGACCCATTTCTTCACGCTTGCTGATGATTCTAGTTTCAATCTTTTCTCAGTAGGATCCTGAAATTCAGAAAGTGAAAAGCGTGTCCTTACTGAGGACACATAGTAAATGTCCATTGTCTTCTCTGAAATCAGGATTTTAAGTCTGCTCTCTGGTGGCGGACACAAATCATGGAAAGAAAGAAGCTGCAGAAGGAGAAGGAGAAAACAGCAGACTGGCAGACAGGTATTTACTCAGAGCTAAGCATAAAAATTCAGTTCCTCCTGCCTTGTAAATGGGGCTGTTGAATGCTCCCCAGTGGGGCTGAGGTCCTAGTTGAATGCTTTCCAAGAAAATATGACTGAAAAAATGAAGATGAAGGGAGAAAATATCTGCACCACCTTGCATGAAGGTGATGGTGGCTCTGCTTCCTTGTCCCTATTGCACCAATGTCTAGAGGATAGAGAAATAGGCCAGAAGAGGCTGGAAAGAGGTTGTAAAGGACAGGAGCAGGAACGACAAAATACCACAGATAAGAGATCCTCAGTTACACACCTTCAAAGAGGCAGAGGTAGCTTGGGCTGTCACTGAATGGGACCACCTGCCTGCCTGGATGAGTCTAGGTTAGGATGGTCTAGTTTTCTGAAGGCTATGCAAAGGTGAAATGGAGACTGGCTGTTCATGCACCCTTTATGCCAGGCACTCAAAAGAGAGTCTTGCACGTTTGTACTGTACTTTACATCACAGAATATAAATAAAGCAGAATTATTCTCCTGAGAGGTGAAGGTGGCTAAGCCCATTCTTTTGTTTTGTGGATGAGAAGCTCATCATGACACAGTGGTCACCTTGTCAGCTTTATAGGTGCTCTTCACCCACACAGCATTACTGTTGCAAACAGAGTAGCTACACAGTGAACCCCTCAGCTTTAAAACCTCCGCAGGGAGGAGCCCTCCCTGCCAGAGACCTTTTCCATCTGGACAGATGAGATCACACTAGATAAGAGATCCCTTTGCTGTCTGGCAGGTAACACAGCACTGACCCTCCTGAAGGCTCAGACTGAAGATAGCCTCCTGCAGTGCTCACATGTGCAGGAGAATGTCAGAAAATTACCCCTTGTCAAGAAATCATTTAAAATATTATCTTTTCCTCTTGGGAGTTGCTTGAGATTCTGTTCCCTTCACCTTTCTTTCCGCAGTGACTACTGGAGGAGTCTGCAGGGTATGTGACCTGAACCAAAGCCAGCTGAGTAGCTGAGACTCCCTTCTAACTACAGCTACCATCATTCTTTAAATCTGAACCTTTGGTCCCATTGCTTATCAGCTCTCAGCGTGACAGTGGCTACACTTTGATTTCAGCTCAGACAGGCCGAGCTCTGGAAATAGCTTCATGCTACCTAAGTAAAGCTCTTCTTACTAATGAAAATATTGAAGGGAATGACAAAATTGTTTGGGCAGGTGAAGGAACATGTATGTGTTTGACCCTGACCACGTTCTCCATCTTTGGGTAACCCCTCCCTCACCTGTCACTCAGGAAACGTCCACAGTGGGTTATCATAGACTCTTCCTCTACCTGCTAGCAGCTCTGCGTCTTAAATTTCAGTGACGTTATTCGTGCAGCAGCATGCTGGGCACATGTCACTCATCTTAAGAGGTTTGACCTTCTCTAGTGAGGTGCAATAAGGCAGAGGTGAATCAGGGTCCAAAACAATAAATGCTGTTTGCTCAGGATTAATCTGATATGCTTTTAAGGCATATCAGCTTTATTTTGCCTGTTATTGTGTGCTTGGAGCACCATTACACCTGTTCATACCCATAAGCTAATAAGGGGCAGACCAGGATCTTTAGTCTGGTGCTGGTTTGAGACTGGAGTGTCTGCTCACTTGGGGAAAGATGGGAAGGGCTGGTGCCACCTGCCTGATCACCACAGGGAGGCAAAGGTCGGCAGTGGCACTAAGCTCAGCAGCAGAGGTGGCACCACTTCCTTCCATTACCTTTCCTTCCATCCCTTCCACCACCAGAGGCACTGAGGAAGCCCAAGACCCAGCAAAATGGGTGCAGCTTAGTCACAAAAGGAAACCCCCAAGGCAGAGCTCAGGGGTCCCCCTCTCAGTGTGGTCCTCTGCCATGTTGTTCCCTCTCTGGGAGCACCCTGCACACCCAGCAGCAATGCTCTCCTCCTCACAAAGTCCCCAGCCTGAAGGACTTCCTCAGCTCTCCTCTGCGGCTTGCTGGGGAGAGGTGCCAGGGAGTGGGGGGCAGGTGGGGAGCCCACTGCCCCGTGAGGGAGAGGAGAGAGCCCTGCCGCTGCTTCTGCGATGGGGGCAGCACACCCGGCCTCACACATGCGCCTCTCCCCACCAGTAACCTCCTCAGTGAGAGCACCACCACCAGCATGTGTGCCACAAGGGTCCTTTCCAGCTGTAAAATTTCCCCAGAGACAACCAGGGACAGCAACAGTCTCTGAATTTGTCACGACACCTGCGACTTCAAGAGTCCCACAGCCGCCCCAGGCCTCCTCGCAGGCTGCCTGTCGGCGCCCCGGCCCGCAGCAAGGACACCGGCTCGCCTCAGTTCAACACTTTCTCTGAGAAGTGTCCCAGCTTCCCTTCCTCCTGCACTGGCTGCGAGGCCTGGGCACAGCAGGGTGAGCCCTGCTCCTGGGCCAGGGGTCTGGCAGGCCACCGCGGTGCCCCGCTCCCCGCCAGCGGGCAGGCACCCTGCAGCTCCGCACACTTCTCCTTGTAGTGCTGGGTGTTGCCAGCAAAGGTCTCACAGCGGCTGAGGTTCTCCTCCTGCACCGGGCTGCCCACGTTCTCCTCGCTCAGCCCCGAGGCCGTGGCCCCCTCCTGGGAGTTTTGGCTAAGGTAGACAACAATGATGTCGCCCTTGAAATTCATTACTTGTCCACTTGAGATAAAGGTGGAGTTACTGTTTCCAGTCACATTTCCTGGGGAAGGAGGGGGGAGAAAAGAAGACACACGTGATTAATATTTTCCCCTCACGAGATGGATGCTTAGTGCAGTGGACTTAATCCACTGTGATGGCTTTACTCTTGTTCCATTATTTTTTTCCCTGTGACACGAGAATGATTTTATAATCAATGCCTTCCACTGGACCTTTTCATTATTTCCATTTTTGCCTCCTCAGGACGAAGCCTGTCATTCACAGGGAGCCTGTCTAGAAGGCTTGGAAACATTTTCTCTCTCAATCGTGTTCTGGGAAGCAAAGGAGAGCGCGACAATCTCATGGTACCTGTGCTGCCTGATGCACAAGCTGCACCCAAACTGCCTCTGCCTGCAGTTTGTGAGGAAATGGTCACTGTTTCCAACTATGAGGTTCTTTTTTTATTTTTTATTCCCAGTCATCACACTGGGGCTTTTTTCCCCTTTGGTAAACAATCAATCCTACTGTGTGGGCTAGGTAGCAGGCTTATTGAACAAATACTGAAAGACTTAATGTCAGATGTGCACTCACGTGGTGTCAAAATCACACAGAGCTCAGTGCCTCACGGATTTACTTGGATATACACTGACTCCGGTGAAGAGACTGAGTCTGTATTAGAGCAACCTAATGGAGTTACGGTTTAAGTCAGTCTGCCTGTGGTTAGAGATTTTGCAGTGCAAATTCAATCTTTCTGCCATTCAAGGACTGCGTCGCTGACTCAAGTGACAGCAGGACCAGGCTCTAGGGGTTAATAAACTTCCCTCAGAGCAGAAAGAAAACAACTGAGAGCAAACTTTCAACAACAAACTAACAAACTTGTTAGAGTTTGAAAATTAAACAAACCGAATCAACCAAGTAAAAAGAAAAAATCTTCCTAGCCTATGAACACGCTTCCTAAGAAATGTTTTTCCTGCTGTGCTTACTTAATCATTACTTGCAGACTGATCTGACACCTTTTAGACATTTTGTGCCTTTCCTTATTAAGTTCTTCAACACTTCAGACATTCCCGTTTTCATTGCAGCCAAGCATGGCCCAGACCAGAGAAATGCTGTTTTTCTAGCAGCCACGGGTGATGTTTGCACATCAGCAATGCACATTGGGCTCCAGCTGTGCCGAGTTAGGACCTGTGCTTGCTTGTAACCGAGTCTGGGTAGCACTGCAGTGTCCCTCTAATAGCCCCCCCTCAAGCAATCCTATTTATTTCAGCTAAACCACTGTATTGCTAACTCTTTGCTTTCTTTGCAAGTGTTGTTGATTAATGTGAGGTGTCAGTAAGAGTTTTCTCTGTGGGTGTTGTTTCCCTGCCAGTTTCTTCCCCTGTGTTCGATTCAGTTCGGCTGTTTGCCATCAACAAATCTCTTAGGCATAAGGGGAGTACAAAAATAACTGTTTGCCTTTATACAGATTGCCTGTCACTCACAAAAGGTACTGCAGAGAAGTTTACCAATGCTCAGTGTGATATCGAGCATTTAGAAATGTATGTGACAGTGGGGAGAGGAAAAAAAAGGGGGGGGAGGGTAGATTAACACACTTATAATATTTAGTTGTATGTGGCTGGAAAATCTTCACTGCTTTCTGAAGACACTGTGGTGAAACAAAAGGATAGTTGAGGCCCAAAAGCACAGAAGATTGACACAAGAGTTTCCTGGACTTGCACTAAGAAATGTGCTTCCAGCCTGGAAAGTATCAGAGGCACCTTCAGAGGATAAGTGAAGGCATCGTTCTCTGAAATGGTTCAGCCTTTTGATCTCTTCAGGCTACCTGATGATATTAATTACAATGACAGATTAATTTTTGTGGTAATTATTAATTAGGAACTGGAACAACACAGGCAATTAATTTTCTCTGAGCCATTTAATGGCCTCTAGGTGGTAAGAACTGTTTGTTGCTGCCAAAACTGGGCTGGTTTGGAATCTGAAGTTGAAAGGCTCTGCAAAACTGTTCCTAATCATGAGTCACCTAGGTTTTCCAGCACTCATGCTTATTCTGTAGACCTACACGACTTGAGGTGGTCATGAACCAACGCTTCATGTTCTGACTGCCTCCAGGCTTGTGGGTTTTGAAAGAGCACTTGAAGGCTTACCTCCACCTCTGGTGACTGGCCCTGTCAGTGGCACCTGTCCAGAGATTTACTTTGGTCTTCTGCGGTTGTTTCATAGGAGAGACAGAGTTTGCAATTTCTGTTGTCATTTTGAGTGTTAGGGAACTAAAACCACAACTTCACAGAATCACCCATGGCCTTTCTTCCCATTTGTCATCCACCCTCTTGTACCTTTCTGTCTTAGCATGACTGTGCGCAAAGCCTGGTAGCTTCAGTTGCTTTGAGAAGGTTTACAGAAAGTTGTTTTGCATAAACATTTGTTCCATCTGGGCATTTCACAAGGCCCAGCAAAATGGCTGATGCTGTTGCAGCTCCAAGCGCACCCCCAGCATGGCCGGGGTGCTTCAGTGTGGAATCTATGGCTAAGCCCTGTCTCACGCTTCTGCAACCAGGCATTACCAGTGGGCCATGGACATTCTGTGGATGGAAAAAATACCTCTGCCAGCAAGCCACATTGCCTACAGATTAACTAACCCACATTTACGTACTACCCATAGCTCAGTCAGTACCTTCCGGCAGTTTTGCCTTATAAAACAGCAAATCAGGAACACGGTATCTGTGCTCAGGTTTCACCAGATGGCACTATAGCATGCACATACCCGAAGGCACAGACACAATTAAAATCCCGTATCAAGAGTTATTCTGCAGATCTAAGATGGCACTTCCTAGCACATTGCTTAAATCCAAGCTCTTCTGTTTGCCCTGTTCTGTAGCATTTTCTCTTCCTCTTCATGTCAGATTTAGAAAGAACAGCAGTACTTCTGCACTTCCAAACACGACTTGACTTTCAGTTGTACCTCAGAGTCACCTTCCAACAATAAAAAGATCATCTATGTTGTCTTTACTACTGCCGAATTTTGTACAGACCAGGCAGTGAAACTGTGTCAGGATTTCAGGAAACTGAAGCAGCAGAAAGAGTATCTGCTCTTAGAAAGATGAGCACTACACACTCCCAGATTCCCACAGGGCATGCATGTTGAGAGAGGAAGGGCCTTCAAAAGTGTTGCTTTTGGGCTTTGGCAGACTGACAAGAATGTCTCCGTAAGAAACTTTAAGGCAACACATGGTTTCAAAGAAGGGCAACTGCTTATGACTGCTGTGTGTATTACAGTAATACTTAGATGTCCCAGTCAAAATTAAGGTCTCATTACACTTGGCAGTGCATTGGCATAAATAAAAATAGAGCATCTGACTTTAAGAGATTATAATCTAAAGTGACTAATAACACATGACAGGCGGATTGCAGACTTTTATACTGAAAAAAAGTCTGAGGGAGGGAGATTTCATCCAGAAAAGGCTCATCACTTCCCTTCTGCTAGTTTTGCTTCAGCGATTTTCCCCCCTGCTTTTATTTGACAATTTCGTTATGTATACTCAATTAGTAAATTGGTAGTCAATTAGTAAATTGGCGACAGTGTTTCAGAGTTGTTTAGAGGACAGAGCACTTGTGTATGGAGAAACAATGTCTGTATGAAATTATTTTTAGGTGAGTGCTTAGGTCCTAGCAAATTAAAGCAAAGAGAAAGAGCTAAAAGCAGAAAATTGAACATAATCTCTTAGACCCAGTTGTGGCCACCAGGTTACAGCTCCAGCTGAAGTTTCACTGACCACCATATAAATGTAACTGGACTTAAACCTAATGGCAAAAATGTGCCTTCAGACTGTTGAATGGAAATTTGTCTGTTGGAGCGTTGTGCAACCTTTCTTGACTCAGTCTCTAGGTCCCTACACTCTCCTCCTCCCAAGTTTTCTCCAGTACAGACACCTGCTGTCACCAAAATACTTCATTAACAGAACCGCCTGGCCTCTACAGTGACAGCCAGAAGATGGGTTCTGCATTGCTGGTTAGATCAGGGCAGGACAATGGTCCCTCACAGTGCTCATACTACTTGCAGACTTCACTGCAAACCAAATGTCGTTACTATTTCAGTTTTGTTTTTCAGATTAGCTTCAGAGCAATTAAGTGAAAAAGCATCATTTTGTTCTTCTCTCCTCCTAAATCACACTCTCCAAATAATACTGAGCTAGCACAGAGAACAATGACGTATGACTGTGTATGGGTCAGGCCTAATGGGCTTACCAGATGCTGGAGGAAAGTCTGAAGTGCTGCTGCTTGTCCCTGAAGTGCTTCTGTTTGTGTTCTGGTACTTCATGTTGGAACTATCTGAAGATGCACTTTCCATACTATGATCACTTGCTAGAGTGCTCTGACCCGCAGAGAGAAAATTCAAGCCACACGTGCACTGTGCATAGGATCCAGTCTCTGGGGAGGTGGAAGCACTGTCAGCCACAGCACAACAGGGTTTGCTCCACTTTCTGGGAGATTCCCTGTACGAAATGCCACACCTCACACAGATCTTCTCCAAGTCATAGTTTGTTGCAAAATTATCTGTGTCTTTGTTGCCTGTTTCCTTCAGGCAACTGTGGGCATGTTGGCAAGATTTCTGAAGAAGTTTGTCCATGGTGGGGTGTGCCCCATCTGTGCTGGAGGAAGGGTGAAAGCCTTGAGAGACTGATATGTCCTCTGTGCTCCCAATCCCTGAAAAATACTGATTTAGGCTGTCATTCTCCCCTGCCTCCATTGGTTCTGAAAATGATGAAATGGTTTTACTGGCAGTCCGACTCAATAAAGAATCAGCAGTATTGAGATCCTTATCCATGTATTCATCTTCCATGGGAACTGGTGGGAAGTGGTCATCATCAGTCTCAGTTACCACAGAAAACCCTTCGAGGTTCCCTCCTGCCTCACACGGTGCTGTGCTGGGGCTCCCGTTCCTGCAAGGAGCGTGACCACTGGTGCAGCACGAGTTTCCAGGGGCAGGCGAGCCAGTGGGGCCCAGGAGACCCATGACTTCAGGGACAGCAGCATTTGTGATGTTCACGGTAACAAAAGCATCTCTGGGGGGCTCCTGGAAGAAATTAAAAATAAAAGCTTGTTTAATAAGTAGATCAGCAGAAGGTTATTTTCCAGACAAAGAAGAAACAGGCAGATCTCACTTCTTCCTCAGTATGGAGCTGCTGAGGTTGAGCAGCACTGCTGTATTGGAGTCCTGAAGTGTAATTCTGTTCTGCTGTGAAACTGTGACCAACGATGCTGGGTTCAGCGGTGCTCAGACAAAAGTCTGGTGGCCTGGGTGGCAATAGTATTTAATTTTGGGAGATGACTATTACTAGTTCTTAAGAGGGCACTTAAGAGTTTATAAATCTAGAAGAGTTGCTGGATTCTGCTATTCCTTATGGACCATCAGTAAGACCTACCTAACTGCTTGTAAGGGTTTGGAACCCCCCCCACTTGTCTGAAGGGCTGTTCACCTGTGAAGGCCTTACTGGGAACAGAATCTTTTTTATCATTAATGACTGAAGAGAACTGGAGAACTGGGTTGATTCAGAGGGCTCAAGACAAGACAGAAAAAGGAAGTCCCATGGGTAAGGCTGCTTTAACCTGGAAAATGTTAAGACAACAAATGCAAAGCCCATGATGCCATGTTGCCAGTACTTGTCAAAGTAAAGCTAAATTTTTGGTTGCAGCTCCAAAAAAATTAAGACTGGGAAATACTTCAAGGGTTTACTTTCAGTTCATGCAAGCTGTGCTGTAGATGGGTATTTGGGAACTGGTATCTTTCACTTCCAGAATCTGTTCGGACCTTCCAGGACAGAAGAGAGAGTGTAAATGCTGCAAGCCTGTAGCTGCTGTTGATTCACTCCTCTGTCCTGGAGGATCTCAGCAGCTGCTGATGCGGGAAGTTGCATGAACACTTACGAGACAAAAGAACTGCCTGCTCAAAAAAGGTGGGTTGGTTTGGTATGTTTGTTTTGCAGCAATGGAATTTGAGTCTTTCAACAGCTAAGCTAGATAGGGTAGCAGGGAGAACAGACACCTGGGACACTTCAGCCCATGTCCACAGTGTGCAGCAGGCACTGCACATTAACTTGAACCTGTGTCCCTATTTGAGTGTTTCAAGCATGGGATCTGGTGTTCTTCCAGAGCAAAACCTCTTACTTCTTTCACATGTGAAGGCTCTGTGCTTAATGCCTTGCATGTCTGGCATTCTTGGCATTGCCCCAAAGCCAGGTTTCTCCCCTGTGAGCACTCTGGTATGTAAAAAGGTGCAAATTCAGCTGAAAGTTTTCCTGCTCTTATGATTTAGTAAGGCTTTCTCCTAGGCAGTCTCAGGCGTTCAGCAACCGGTGGGCTCATGTTTAACTTTCTCATCATAATTATTTAATCATCATGGAGGCTTTTACCACTGTTAAAACTGGCTGAAACCAGAGAGCAGGTTCAGAAGCTATTTGAGAACAGTGATTTCATATGTCTCAGATTTACAGAAAACCAGACTGAAAAAGCCAAAGTTGCGAACATTTGTTGAGGAACTCAAAACTTATTTTCTAGCCAAACATTAATGAGGAGTCTGCTTCAGGAGGGATGTCAGGAATGCCATGAGGAAATGTAAAACAATGAGAAAATGCTAGTGTCTTTGACTTTACCTTTGTTCCTTTTATTTGGCTGCACACTTCGTTAGCCCAATTCTGTAGATCTGCTGTAGGGAAAATATAAAGAGAGGCTGTAACATATAGCAGGCACTGAAGTTAGCCACAGACCTAAACACCCACAGTCATTCACAATCCGCAATATCAAATTAAATAGAAACCAGCGAGACTGTTTTTACTGACTGTTCAAGTGTCCCAGTGTTGGTCTAGCTGAGGATTCATTGTAACTGGAACAGGGATGTATTTCTGTGGAACAAATGTTTCCAAGCTCCTAAAATAGACCATGGTTAAACTGTGTTCCACATCAAATGGGGTTTCTTTCCTGGTCATATGTCACACCAAGCTATGACTGGCCCAATACCGTCCCGCTTGCAGCCATACGGTCTGTTTCAAGAGAAGTCACGTGGATGGCCCAAAGGCCGTTCTCAGACAGGAGTGAGGAGCCTAGAGAGAAGAGGGTAAGCCACTGAAACCATGGGATGGTAGGCTCAAACACAGCGTATTCCACTTAATCAGGGTGTACTTAATGGGGAAATGCACTTAATCAGAGTATGTCCCAAGGAAAAGCTTTAAGTCCAGCAATGCTTTATGGTAAAGACTGCCACTTAACGGAGTTAGCAATTCCTGTTTTGTCTTTATACTTTCAGGAGATTTTGTAGGGCTCAGGTCTCACGTACATTTGAAGCTTATCCTGGTTTTGTATGTCTGAAGATAGATCAGCTATGTAGCCACCGCCAGTTCCCAGCAATGACTCTCTTGCTCTGATGTTCAGCCTGCACATTTACCATCAGTCCCCACTGCAAGCTGGCAGAGCTTCTTCCTGAGCCTGCAAGTCTCTGGGCCTTTAACAGTAGGATTTAACATGCAAAGGCAATGAAGGACTGTCACTGCAGAGCAGCAGGGCAATAGAAATGTCAAATAAAGAGCATTCCCCCCTAACCTGCTTTGCATCGTAAGTATTTGGTTTGCAAGGAGAGTCACCGTTTCCTCCAGCCCATCCCAGGAATTCCAGATTTAGCACAACCCATGTTTAGTGTGGCAGAGGCAGCCCATTTCTAAAACACAGGCTGAAACATACTTTACAAGAGAGGGTTGCTGTCTTCCCCTCCGCAGCATCCAAAACATTTCATAAATTGCTAGGGCTTGGAAAGGTGATGACGGAAAAAGTACACTAGCAAAGGCTTTCCATGTTTAGAGGGGAGAAAATAAAAAACGAACAGAACAACATGGGTATGTCCTTAATTAAGGCTATCTAGGGCTTTAACACAGAATTGAGTAACTGTTGAAGGTATTTCTGTTGTATTAATAATATATTTAGTACTCCACTGTTATACAGTATGCCTTTGCTATAATTTTTCTAATTTTCTACTTTTACTGTTTATTCTATTTCCTTCTAGTATTTCTTCCTTCACACGTCAGAATTTTGGCCTTCAGGTAAAAAAAAATTGCCTCCATCATGTTTTCAAATACACATCAGGCCTTTGTCTTGAAATCCGTATCTTAACCTGTCCAGATGCAGGTTTCAGGGGAGGAGAGAAAGTGGGAGGAAGGAGACAGGAGGTGGCAAAAGCCCCCTGTGTGTGTCCCTGCTTCCCTTCCGCCAAGGGCCAAAGGGCCAGACGGTGCAGAGCAGCTGTGCTGCTATAAAGGGCCCAAGCACCAGCCCTCCTTCATCCACAGCTGCTGCATCCACCCCAAAAGTGGTCACCCCGTGGTCCGGGCTGCGGAAGGATACCAAGTGATATGCATTATGCATGTGTGTAATATGCTGCCTGCCTAGGGGAAAGAAATTTGAAGCCTGGATTTGCGCTGTTAAAGCATACCCATATGGAAGAACATAGGGATAGCACAGAACTTCCAGAATAACTCCTGAGTTTCTTAACCTGGTGGTTATCCATGAAATCAGAGTGCACAGAGTACCACGCAGTTGTCACATTCATGAATATCATTAGCTATCATGTACCTGTCAGCTTTTTTCCCTTATTCTTGTAGTATACGATGAAGATGACAATGCCAATTAGTGCCACAAAAAACAAGATGACAATCAACACGTATAAGATCCTGTTTGCTCCTGCAGGATGTAAAAAAGATAGTGCCATCAACATGCAGCGTGTAGTCAGCAGTATGACAATCCTTGTTCATTTTACCCACTTTTGACAGGAGAGGGTTTTTCTCCTGTTTGATTCTCAGTTTCTATAATCAGGACAACAGCTCTAGCACCCATGCTATTCTGTAACAAGCAGCCATACTGAAGGCACCTGGTACCAAGCCATCTCCATAAAAACCAGAGTCTTGGCGTCTCAGAGAGGTGTGATCCAGTGATGCCCCTCTGAAAGTCCCCTCGCAAGCTGCCAGCATCCCACGGGCTGTGCCTGCTCTCCCTCAGGGGTTGGAGGACATACGTCTCATGGACACTAGAGAATCCAGCTGGCAAAATTTGTCCATTATCTCAGGTTATGAATGATGACCGCATGCCAGGCAAGCAGCCTCCCTGGTATCATACCCATACTGGAGAAGGAAGTGGGCAGTGGGCGAGAAGGAAGAGCTACATTCAGCTGAGACTACATCCATAGCCATAAAATAGCAATGTAGACAAGCTGCTAGCCTTTATACAGATTAGTGAGTGTATGGAAATCAGCAGGCTGAAAAAACGAGAGAGCTGTAACTGTGATGGAGGTCATGGGTATCACAGCAGTGCTGCTTGCCATGCAGTTTCCGTGGGAAGGTGTAAAGCTCTGCTTAGCAGTGGACATGGGCCCTAGAGCTGCCAGCGTTAAAGTAATCTTTAGAGGTGGGATTTTCCAAGAGTTGTCTTGGTCTACAGCTGCTCCCCCTAGAGTCGCCCACAATGGGAATGAAGTTAAACCAGCCAAAATCCCTAGTAAACACATTCTTCCTCCTCCCTGCTACTTTTTAACAGATAATCTGTGCAAGGACACATACCATCTTCTGATGGCTCAGGCATCTTCCGTTCTGCGCAAACTGCATCTGACTTGTCAGTTCCAGGCACATTTTCTGCCATTCCTAGAGCTGTACAGCTAAAAGAGAAAGACAAAAGAGGCTAGGCTCTCAAAGAGGAAGCTTGTTGTGACTCCTACACTTATGCAGAGTAGTACTTTCTGTTGTAACATACAACATTTCTCCTGCATTTCTCCACACTCAAGAGCCTCAGATACCTTCTTTATTTTCAGCTGTGTCAGCTCAGCAGTTCTGTTGTTACCGCTCTCTTTTGCTCCCCCCAAGGAGATTTCAAGCTTCAGTGTGAGAATGCCTTTATCGCTGCACAGCCAACAGAGATACTCCGTGCACTCTGCAGAGAGCCTGAAACACCTCACTGAAAAATGCTTTCGCCCAAGCTTCTCCCTGCCTTCTGGCTAGTGGGGTCCTTTTACCATAGACAGGGACTTACTTGGTCCAGGATTTACACTCGTCGGTGGATGAAGCGACCTTTGAGAAGTAGCCTCTGGGACATGGTATGCACATTGTGTCCTTGTCTTGTTGCACTGTGTGTAGTAAAGGAAGAAAAACTTCATAGCTGAGTTTCCACATGTTCCTTTCAGATGAGGATAAGGTGATTATGCTCCCCATACCCCTGCTCCACACCCCTCCCCCAATCCCCCCAAAAGCTTGCCTGAAGAGAGAAAGATCTTAGATTACATTAAAGCAGCAATGACAGTCACATGTAAGCAGAAAGAAGTACGCTAGTCCCACATGAGCACTTCTCTACATGATCAAAAGAAGAAATGACCAGGAGCCATTTGCAGTTATTGTAAAATAACACACAGCTATAATATCCTCCTCTTTTCATTAATTTCCTCATATTGAAGCTATCACAGACAGCGACGCTAACTGGCATTGTCACTTCTATGAAGCCACAGTAAATAAAATGCTGTATCAGGGTTTGCTAGACTGGAGGAAAAACAGCACTGTGCTCCAGGCCCATGGAGCATTTCATCCTTCATTATTCTATTATGTGCTGCATTCTGGGGGTTCCTCATGCTTGGCACAGCTATTCCCAGTGTTTATTACAACTCTGAACTTCACTGTCTTCTATTTTCCACCCACAAAACACCTGCATCTTGTGTTTGATCAGACAAGACTAAATTAAATGTCTGTAATAAATCTTTGCAGTAGAAGTCATCTAAAACAGAATACTTGCACTACTGAAATGTGTTAATCTTTTTTAACTTGCTTATAACATTATAAAATGGCAAAGTCATTGGACAAAAATGTATTTCAAATCTGACCTCAGGAACAATTCCCAATGGACTGCTTCTCTGAATACTGGAGCCATGTATGACCTAGTGACTCACAGCTAGACACCTCAGCAAACATCAGAAATGCACTGAACACCTTGCAACTCTTGCTACGTTCACGTGATATCTTGCAAAAGTCACTTGATCCAAGATACTATTTAAAAGATAGAGGCAGAAGCCTTCAGAATGCAAATAGTCCAGGAAGGTTATATGCAGTAGTAACAGCAACTCAGATACACATCTTCTGTTGACAGTCATCTGAGAGTCCAAAGTATCCTCTGTAATGTCACAACTCACACAATGCTGGCCTCATCCTGTTGGCCTGAGCTGGACTTTTCACTTTGTACGTCCCATTTCTGTATCTTACCAGGATGCTCAACTCCGAACCCTGGAGCACACACAGTATTTCGTTGACAGCAGTCACAGTCTTCGTTCCAGTGGTAGCCCATCGTACAAGCACACTGACGCTGGAATGTGCTGTTCCCAGGGTTCACTTCTCTCAAAGCTTTCCCTTAAAGAGAAAGCAGATGGGAGTAAAAATCTCTCTGATAGTAAGCTTCAAGTTTCTGAACCTCCTGCTCTACTTATTTGCTTTGCTTCAATGCCAGATGCAAAACAATTTATGCTAGAGGAAATGTTCTTTTTCAAGAAGCATGGGAGACACTTGACCAGCATGGGGCTCCTCACCGGTTGCACTCCTGAGCAGTATTTTTCCTTGTAGGTGCTGTAGAAAATAAACAGAGCTTTTGCCAGGGTGAGACAAACGTGTTAGGGGAAGTCAATGCACAGTACGCTGGGAAAAAGGACAACCTTTAAGATGCAACTGACAGGAGTGAATGGCTCCAGTGAAGATAATCATTATGAGCAGCACAGAGACCATGGTCCTGGTGCTCAGCACAGCACAGAATCTCTGCTGTCTGGCGACCTCCCTCTCTGCCAGGCTCTTCTGCAAGCCCAGCCTCCAGTGCTGGGCACCTGAACAAAGCAACTTCTCTAGATCCACTTTTCCAACTTCGTGCTTCACTAATTTGGATTAAAAGGTTCCTCAGTAAAAACAACTCACCTTGATCACATATTTTATGTAGTAAGCATTTATCTTCTTCATTCCAGACATCCATATACTCGTTTGGGCCACACGGTTGGCACACACTATCAGAAGTATCAGTGCATCTAGCAGACATATATTTTCCTGTGAATGAGAGAAGGACAAGTAGATCTTGCAAACCAACTGTCTAAAGAGCTTTGGGAAAATAACATGTTGGACTAATACTGCTGTACTGCTGTGGACAATCATTTATTCCTGCCACCTTTTCAGTTCCTCAGTCTGGCCCGCTTTTAGCATGGCACCAACACATCCATGAAGCTTACAGCCTGGAAGCAGTCCTGTCTACGCACATGAGAATCAAGCTGCTTTCTGCCTCCCACAGCAGTTGAGTGCTAACCCAACAAAATAGCTGCTAAGGCTTTTGCTGAGGTCAGCAGGACGACTCCTGCACTTGAAGGCGCTTTTAAGCCTGAAATCATGCACCTTCAAGGGTATGTGCCAATAGATTAGCAGAGTTGCAAAAGCAAGCTGCCTTACTGACCCACAAAACTGTTTCTAATGAGCTTTTGTGAAGCCGGTACAGCCCAGGGCTCACATACCTGGCTCACACTTTGTGCAGCACCGTCCAGAGTATTCATAGTGTTGTTCGCTTTCACACGGTGGAGTGATTTGTAGTGACAACTGGAGCAGAGAAGGAGAGAGAGGACATGAGAACCAATATACCTGGACACCTTCAGGACTACCTAGTCACAGTCCTGCAGAAAGGAGGAAATCTTCTCTTCTGTATAGCATTTTGGATAGCTAAGCAGTAAAAATTACACAACATTTATTACTTCAAAGGTGGTTTGTAGACTCACTAAGAATGTGTACTTGTTGCTGTACACACAGAGACTCGTACCACAGCCAGGTGATAAATAAATAACACAATCCTGTAATTTGTCATGAACTTTTGGCCTGCTATATAACCTTTTCTTACAGTGCTATATTATTTGAATTCTATGACTTGAAAACAATTGTACAGAAAAAGAATTGGCATAGAGATACTTCTGTAGTTTCTTCCTCAGACCAAGACCTGGGCAACCGACAGTTTTAACGTATAGTATTAAGCAAACGTAAAGTGAACAACTTATACTCCTAAAAAAAAAGTTCCCAGCTTCCCACTGGGATACACAATACTCCCAGCTAGCCCCGGAAAATATTGAACTTTAATTTTGTAGCTTTTTATGGCTCTCACTGTGTCCTGCAGAGGGGGTGTCATGGAACTGAGGCAGCCATCCAGAGAGATGATACAATTACGCCAACAGCTTTTTGCTTCTCAAAAAAAACAAAACAAAACTAAAACAAACCACCACCCCCAAACGACCTGAAACTGCTACATGAGAGGGCATCTGCAAAGCAGGTAGCAGTGCTGCCTCTAGCTCTGACGGGCCTTTGCATCCCCTCCCTGCTCCTGGCTGCCTGTAGACAGCGTGGTCCTGCCCGCAGCCCAGCACACACGGCTGCCTTGGCCAGGCTTCAGGGCACGGCTTGTGCTGGGGATCCTGGCCAGCCAGCCCCACGCTCAGCCCCTTGCTGATCACACTTCGGCTGCCCAGGAGTCTTGTGGCAGCGGTTTTCCAAACAAACACACCACCTTAAAACCAGTCGTTGATCTTGCGATAGAGAAGATGATATAAAATTTGGCCTGTACTTGGGAAAAGCTGCAATAAAGCTTCTGCTGCTGGTTAACGGGAGCTTTTGCCATTTAACAGCATATGATAGCCCTGTGCCTCCTGATACTGGTTTCCATTCCTCTGCTTAGTGTTCTCCCCTTGTTTCCCCCAAGTCTTTACTTCTCCTCTTTCCTCCTTTTTTTTAGTTTCAGCAATAGCAATCTCTTTAAATAGAAAATACTTTTCCCTAAGCACCTTGTCATCTTCTAATGCTCGGAAGGATCTTGTAACGCAAAGATGACAGAAAATCTTTTTCTTAAAACAGCACCTTTTGCCTTGGAGTTTGAGCCATGGGATACACACCAATGTGTTTATCAAAACTGCGCTAACTGTGTCTGGAACAGAATAAGTACCTCAAGTCAGAGGTCTTGCGTTTCTGTATTTTTTGCAGGTTATAAACAACTTGTAGCCATTTTTTATCATTACCACAATCTCAGATCAAATTAAGAGTCTGATCTTGCAAGAAATATTCTGTTGTGTCATTATTCCCTTGTCTTTTTCTTTGCCTTCATTAGCAGCACCTTTCTCGTGATCAGATTGTATGTTTTTTGGAACAAACATTGCATTTTGTGTTTGCACAGTGCCTCCCAGGAGGGGCACAGTGTAACGATCGGTGCTGGTGTGGCAAGAGGCAATCTAGGAAATGGAAAGTCAGGCCAGCCTGGCAGCTAACAGTGACAATACTCAGTGTCCCAGGGTAAAAGCTGAAAACACTTCTGTAATCGAAAGAGCTCATTTTCTGTAATGCACTTCACTTGGCATCTGCTAAAACACTAAGATGGCCAGCACAGGGTTGAGGTGATGTTGTGGGACTGAGCAGCAGAAAGGAGGTCTTGAGCAACTGATTCCCTATTCCCAGCCATCCAAAAAGGCAATAAAACTGATAAGGCCAACAGGTCCAGTCACTCGCTTTTTGTCACAGAATGTCCTCTTCTTCCTCGTTTGCTCCATTTTGATAGTTCCTCTTTAGAAAACAAGGCTAAAAAATTACTGAAGTGTCAAACAAGGGCAAAGTCATCCTTTTTAAGGAAGGATATGCAAATTTGCTAAAGAGCATTCAGCTTAAGGGTCTGGAATAATTTCTGAGAATTGCAACTCAGCCTGAGGAGAAGCAGCAATCCCCTCGTGCTGGGGCTAGGGGAGCCAGCCAATTGCTCAGCCACTTTTGGAAATTATTTCATACCTCCATGCTTTACTGTATAAAGAGGGCTATTGTTACAGTATAACTCACAGCTGCAGTTGCATAAATCCATGCCCTATGTCAATAAGCAGTCTCTTCTGGGACCATATCCTTCCCCTTTCCACATAAGCCAACGCATTCACAGAGCTGCAATACTCCCTCCTTTCATTTATGCTCAATGGTGTAAAGACACGTGCCCACATGAGTGCCTCACGTGAGCCCAGCCTCCTCGTGAAGGCAAGAGATTTTGGCCTGGTATGGACTGGCTGGACCTACCAAGCAGGAGAGCTGGAGGGAGAGAGGACAGAAAGGGAAACAAAAGCAACCTGGGGTTTTCTTAGGGTGGGAGCCAAACTTGGGCCTTTTTGCTAACACAGCCCTTTTGAAGTCGGGTTATCCCATGTTTAACCCTCTGCCAGGGGATTGCGCTTGTCATCATCAAAATGTACGTCAGCTTCCTTTGGGAGCTGAGCAGCAGTCGTGCTGCTGGCAGCACGATGACCTGACACTTCACCACCACCACCACCACCAATGCATTCCCACCACTGTGTCCTTCGGAGACGGGGAAGTGCAATGCATTTTGCAGATGAGGAACTCGCACCCGGAGGCTGGCTGGCTTTACAGAGGTGACAGGAAACCAAACCAAGTCTCAAGTTCACCCTGTAACCCCTGGAACATCCTTCCTCTCATCGGGTGCCGGCCAGTGGGTCAGAGTGATCTGGACATCACCAAGCTCTTATCTAGAGATAGAAGGGACCTTGATGAATGAGAAGGTGTGAACCTCCTCTGAAGTGATTAAATGATCAAAAGAAGAAAAAAGATGAAACCCAGCCTGGTCATTTCTTTAATGGTCTTTCTGTTGATGACGCTGCCCATTAAATCCCACCACTGTGCATAAATGAGTGCTTCAAAAAGCTCTAGGTATACCACGTAAATTAAATTTGTGACTTAAAAGGTGTGCAAAGCACACAGATTTGCACCAGTCCCTAAAAAAATCGTCACCTTTCCTGCTTGATTAACATTACCTCAGAACACGTATATCTGACAGGGGAAGAGTCCAGGGGACGAAAGACAAACCTCCTCTGGGCTTGGTGGAACCAGCGCAGTAAAGCACGCCAGCACCTGCTCACCTTTAAGCACATGAGTAACACCACTGACTTCTTTGTGAAAACAGGCATGCTCATGTCAAGGTTTGCAGGAGGACTGTGTTTTGGTGTCAAGCTGCAGACAGCTTTTTCAGCTTCTTTTGTTTTTTGCCTATTTGTTGAAAAGGACGCTAAGCAAGAGTGTGCTTGTAGGGTGGGAGAGCTTCGATGACTCAGAGCTACAAAGCACCACTGTGTTACTCAGAGCTTGAAAAAAACACACGCACACGCACACAGGTGCTTCTGAAGGGGAACCAGCAGTATTCAGATTCCTGTCTTCAGGCTTAAGGAAATATTTATTCTCGGTGCCGTTGAGCAATCGGATGGCAGCAGAAGCTGTGTGTCATGGATGCTAAAATTACTTTCTCGCTCAGATGAATATTCAGACAGACATTTTAGAGAAGATAGAGTTGCATGGGCCTCTTTCCTTTAAAAGAAAAAATCTGGAATAACAAGCTTGGGGGTTTCCACAGCCTTTTTCCCATGTCACTTCTGAACAAGAACCTGAGGCCTCAATGAGGATTGCTCAGCAGTGATAATCTTCGTTTTGCAAAAATTTAGATGTAAAGGGACACATCAAGGGGTAACTATCTTAAGATGACACCTTGTTCCTCAGTGTAGTTGTTTCTGGAAAGTATTCAAGTCATCTGTCTTAATTTCACTGAGCAAAGCACATTTTTTTTCATTTAGTATTACAGAACCAAAGTACCTATGGGAGAGACAGCTACGGTCTGTCCTACCTCCCACACTACTGGTTCTTTATACTCTGGAGCCTGAGTTTATTCAAACCGCTTCCTTTTGAGGTCCTTAGACTTGCCTCCTGTACAGCTGTAATATTCCTGTGGATTTGGGGCTTTATTTGCCTTCATCAAGAGGAGCGAGGTTTGACCAACATTTCCTGATCTGAAGCAGCCCATGCAAGCACAGCACCCCGGTATCCAGCTAGGACGGCCTTTGCCGTCATCTGCTGCTTTTTCTCCTTCAAATATGAGCCACTCCCTCTGCTCTCACAGGTACCAATTTTGGCCCTACATCCTTCCAGCTTCCCACCTGCTTTGGGTCAGAAGTATTGCTAAGAA
Organism: Falco cherrug; assembly: GCF_023634085.1. Lineage (NCBI taxonomy): Eukaryota > Metazoa > Chordata > Aves > Falconiformes > Falconidae > Falco > Falco cherrug. The sequence goes on along the minus strand of NC_073699.1, from coordinate 90,979,014 downwards.
ATCTTCGATTTCTTCAGCTTGTTGCCAGTTTCAGGGGCTTGCCTAAAACGTTATTTAGGAATAAAAATAGAATCTGGCTCTTGATGGGCACTGCTCCATGGCTGGTGCTCCCAGGCACTCTACTGAGGTGCATAACAGCAATGTGCACAATGAACGGCTCTGGAAATTTTTACAATTGTGAGTTTATAAGGGGAAAGAGGAGTCTTATGTTAAAGATTTAATCATAATCACATGGATACTGAATGCAACAGTTCCTTCATAGACAGTATTCACTGTTGATAAAAACTCAATCAAAGCATGACAAAAGTCACAGCTTTACAATTCCAGTTATTTGCTTGCAGGTCTGCAATCCATCACAAAAATCTCAGATTGTGAATGAAATGCTTTTGGTGATGTCAACTTTCCAGTGACCAGTAAACCACATCACAGAACTACCACCACGTGGTAAAATACAGCCGGGAAATGGCAACAGCTAAAAACTAAATATTTTTTCACTCTTAAAAATAGGTCCTTGAAACCCTGCTAGAGCCTAAATACCTAAAGAGGCCAGAAAGAACACGAGGGATAAAACCAATAATAAAGAGGTCAAGAGAACAGTGTAACTTGCAGCCAGGAAGCGGGCAAGCAGTGGTAAATGCCCCATCCTGACCATTCTCCTTGCCCCTCCGTTTTAGCACGCAGCAAAAAGCCAACACCTGAGCAACTGGTGCTGCTCTGCCAAACCCAGCAGAGTTATTTCTAGCCAGCGGACTATGTGAAGGAGAAGTGCCACACTGACCGCTCTGGCAGCGGGGTGGTGGGGGTAAAGCGGAGAGGAACCTCAGGTATATCAGATGGGAGATGACGGAGGTGATAGATGGCAGGGCTGAAACAGCTGCTGACTGAACCTGTGAATCAGCCAGCTTTCTTCTGCGGACTGAAAACTTGCGATCACGTGCACAGCATTCATCATTCAGAGATAAAGTCATCTTCATACAACAGCCAGAAGGGTACATCTAACATTTTCGGTGACTGAGCAGTCAGTAGCGTGTGCGTGTTGCTGGCACTTTGGTGCAAAACCTCGTGCTTTAACCTGCATGTCCTCACTGCCACAGCCATCCAAAGACTAATAGCTACTAGGTAGAATATTTTAAAGATGAATCAGAGAGCAAAACCCAAAAGCTAACCAAACCAAAATATTTAACAAAAAGGCTTGACAGCAAGACAACAGTCCATAACAAGCAGAAATAAAACCTGCAGAATAACAACATTACAAAAACCAATACTTAGATGTGCTTGCACAAAGGCCTGCAAAGGCAAATCTCTTGTAGATTAAACAGGTGCAACAGCAGTACTCCATAGGAAAGTTTAGCAGTCTTGCCGCCCCCGGTACAGTCTTAACGACTTGATATGAATAACTCCACAGCTATTCATGCTTAATTAAAATAATAATAATAAAAAAGGCACTAAAAACACCGTCATTTATAGGGACCATGCTCCTCTTGCATTTTAGTTCAGCAGATTATTTTTCTATGCTTCATCAACTGAAGACAATCTTAACGAAGAAATGACCATGAGAGATTTCTTGGGCCGGGATATTTCTGGATGCCAGATTAGGAGTTCAGCGAGGACTTCCTATGCTCAAAAATCTGTATGTTTATGTACCCTTTCCTTCCAGCATGCTTCCAAAGTGGAACATAAGGTATTAGTCTCTTATGGTGTGAGACCCTGCAGTCCTAGCTGAGCTGCTGGGGAGGATGAGAAAGCTTGTAGAGAAGAGGGGAAGCCTGCTTTCACTGCCTGATGCTCTGCTTTGGCTTCATTCTTTTGGATTGTAGCATTGCACATGGAACAAACGCTGAATTTTCTGCAGGCAGAAATACAAAGGGCAGTGGTAGGGCTGTAGCCCGTACCTTGGATGATGGCCATATAGAGGGGGTGCATACAACACCCACAGACCATTCTGCCTTGGTGTGAGTTATAGTAAGAACTGCATGATCAGATCTGCACCTTTTCCAACATGAAGCAATTGCTTCCTTTATTAAAGGGTTCAGGATTGGACTAAAAATTCGTTCATTTACTCTTTAGGTGTCACCACAACGCACCAGCTCTGCTGGGGACTGTAGGCCAGTCAAGTCAGTGGAAATATTCCTCCCTGATTTGAATAGGCTTTGGATCATTTCCATAACCAGCCTGTTTTACTTCACATGGTATTGCAGGGGAGAATTTTTCTTCCTGTGAGAATAGATTCAAGGAATCATCTTATCCTTGCTACTGAACGATGAAAAGTTACTGAAGAACATGATGCTTGTAAGGCAAAAGTATTCGCTGTGGCAAAATAACATGCTCAAAATAGATTCCCTTGCATGCTACATAAGCAATTTTTAGGATTTCATATGAACCTAGTAGCACATTTTTCCCTATCTGTATTCCAGATTAATGGGTTGCCTAACAAAGCCTCACAGTATTTTTTTTTCCATACAAGACTTTTTTTCGTTTCCCTCAATTTTGACCACTGACTAAATATATTCTGGACCCATCTGCAGTCACAAATGTTGTTCTTTGTCATTCTTGAACAGATCCTATATACTTTTTTTTTTTCTTTTGGAGTAGCCGCAAAGTGGTGAGGGTGAGTGACCTCATTTTTTTTTTTCTTCCCCCTCCTTGGCTAATTGGTTCTTGCAGGGTGGATTAAACCAGCCAGCTTGGCTCTTCTACTGAACACTGCCTTTCCTGGTCTCTTTTATCTAGATTTTAAGAGGGGAGCAGCCAGCGGGTTCCGCAGAGCCGAGAGGCAGCTGAGGGTCTCAGCCCTCTGCCTGCCCATGGTGCTGCCATCCTCTGCCGCAGCCCCTGCTCCAGCCTCTCCTTCGGGGACTTCATGGGGAGCCACCACGAACACATTTGGCCAAATAGTGCAGGGAATGTGCTTCCACCTTGAGGATGCTGGTGGGGTTGTGGCCAGAAAAGGACCCTGGGAATAAGGGTAAGGGCTGGATGCTGCAGCCTGTGTGATGGCAGCTGGGCTAGGGGGGGACATATCCCCTCCCTCCCCGGGCCTGTGCAGGCCTCTCCTGTGACTTTGGTGGGAAAGGGATGGGGCTCTGTCCTGCAGTGATTAACGACTCTTTGGCTTTGTTTGCAGCCACGACATCCCAAGTGCTGTACAAACTCCAAAGAAAGCCAAGCCCTCTGCTCAGAGAACTCACGCCCTGAGAAGGCAAACAAACCAGGTAACCATGGGAAGCACTGTGAAGAGCAGTTGAGGTGGCTGCACAGGTATGGGACAAAAGCCAGGATGTCCTGGAGCACTGGGCGTAAGTCAGTGTCGTTCCTCTGGTGTGGTGCTAAGCTCTCTGTGAGACACCACATCACAAATATGATTGCACACTGCGGTGACACACAAACACAGAAAAATCAGGAAACTTGCATTTCCCCAGAGCTGAACTGTCACGCCAAAGCCTGCTGCTGTGGAGAAGACACAATGGCAGTCTGCCCTGGGTGCCAGCACAGCCTGCAGCCCAGGATTCCCCCCTGTAGCCCACCTGGCAGCTTTCAGCCGTTGCTGCTCATGGAGGTCCAACAACAGTCTTTCTTCTACTACATAAACTTTTGACCATTTTCAAAGAAGAATAATAAAAAGGGGCAAGTTCTTGCAGGTAGGCTATTGCGTTGTACAGACTGAGGCCTACCCAAGTCCATAGTGCAACCTAGTTAAACAGCCCTTAATTTTTATATTGCATTTATAACACACAAATATTTGCCCTTTTGCTTTCCATCAGTAATAATGAACCATTCTCAGAGCAGCTGCTTCTCCATGCAGGCAATGCTAACCAATGCATCCTTTAAACCAGGGGGTGAGCAGCTGCAGCAGAAGCCAGCACTGCCTGGCAAGTTGAGTTTCCATTGAAAGGAAGGGGGCAGTCTGTACAAGAAGTGCGCAGTTGCAGCTGATGTGATGAACCAGCCGCCCCTGTTTCCCTCTTCTCCCCACTGCCTGCCTCCAGTAAGCTAAACCAGCATCTGAAGCAACCGCCTCCTCCAAGTGTCCAGCAGCCCTCGCGCTGCAGAGCAGCCCCTTGCAGCGCAGGGCACTGGATGGAAGGAGGTGTGGATTCTGTGCTCACAGCATGTGGTGGCAGGAACCCTCCTGGATCTGGTTCCTGCAAACACCTCATACAGAGAGCAAGCTGGCAGGGAAGAGCAGGAGGAGGACAGCCTTGCAACACGCGTTACTTTTCTGTTGAGTCTACACGTGTACCTAGTACAGCAGGGTCTTCCACCAGTTGAACTCCAAAGGACAGATGGATAAACATAGCAAAGCGACTCAAATATACCTTTAAACAGTGTTAAAAGTATAAATGCCAGAGGGCACCACTTTGAGGTGTTAATGATTTTCTGTACTGTTGTTACACACGCATCCCTTTTAATGTCTGTTTAATGTCTGCACTGGTTCTTGCAAAGCGGTCAAATTAGAACCCACTTTTCTGAGTCTGAGGGTGCTTGGGATGACAGTAACAGGCACTTAGAGAGATTAACTGTGGCCCTAAGGATCTGTTTCTGTTTGACCTGCATTTTTTTTTCCTCCAGCACAGTATGAAGAAAGCCCTGTGCCGTAAATGACATAGGTCAGTACCCTCGAGATGGCTGATAAGCTTTGAATTCTACTGACTTGTGAAATGTGGTGAAGGTTTGTTTTGGTCCCGTTTGTGGGAAAGAAAAATTTGCATCAGGAAGATGATGCTTAACATGCAAAAAGAAGAAGCAGAGGTTTCTTAAACTGTAGATTGGTTCAGGTTATATGCATTATATTCCTTTTATACGAGGTGCTGTAAGATTTTTCACATGTTCTGGGGGAAACTGCAAAGCAATGAGAAACTTTCCAGTTTCTCTTGCAGATACTGTTCCCGCCAGGGCATTTTGACAAGTGAACCAACTGAATTACAATAACTTTGAAACCTATGCTGTATAACAGAATAAATCCAGGAGTTCAGATTACATACTGTAGAAGTTTTGCTCTACTGAGTGATTCCTGTGGCCCTGATCAGAGCAGGAATACCGGACCAGGAAGAACCCATGATATAGCACATCATGGACATTTTTATGCTCTTTTTTCCCCCTCTCTCCATAAAGACTGTGTATTATAGGAAGTTTAAAAATAATCTATTTTTTGGCCAAAATTTTTCTGTATTACAAAGAATTCCAGATGCTTGCAGTGAGAAAACTTTCCCTATGAAGTAAGTATTACGGGAAAACCCCAACCCATTGCCACACAAGGGAAGAAGAGTCCTTTGACATTAAACCAGGCAACTGCTTTATTGCATATTTACAAATGCACATTCTCACAGGCTTTAACTCCCACCTGACAGAAACACTTATGCCCTTCACCGATGACAAGCAAAAAAAGGGATATAGTGATTCCATACAAAGAAGCTGAGCAGATCATGCCTCAGAAAGCAAAATACCACGTCCTCTGACAGGCTCTCGGCCCTAATTTCCAAGGAAAGATCATCTTGCGGCTGAAGCACAAGACAAGGAGGGCTGAGCTCTGCTCCCAGCAGTTCTGCTCCATACTTGGTGTGTGACCTACAGCAAGTCACGAATTCTCTGTTCCTGTTTCCTCTTTGGTGAAAATGACGATGATAACCATGGTTATTCTCAGCAGAATTATGAGTACTCATTAATTTACATGTCCAAGTGTTTCTCATTCTTTGCAGGAAATACATTGCAAATACCACTACCCTATCACTACCCCATCATACTATTGACTCTAAACTAACACAAGTGCATCTGACAACTTCAGCCCTACCACACTTACTCTCATAATTCCTTCCACCAGAAAACAGCACTCTCATAAGAAACCACTGTTCAAATCAGCCAAGAAAGGGAGAACCTGAAAGGCTGGCTGGGAGCACTGTCTCTCCAGGTTTGCCTTGCTATCACATTCTTGACTCACAGGTTCTCCAGGTTCAACAGGCTCTTCGTCAAAGCATGGCTTATCCTATGTAAACTTACACTGTAACTTTCCTAGAGCTACTATTTTGTACTGCTACACGTCCAAAGCATTGGCTATGGAAAGTCGCACCCTGTGCAACCACTTACAGGCTCAGAATTAAGCACGTGTTGAATACAGTGGAAAGACTTTACACAACAGCCCCAAATAAATACAAGTTCCCTGTTTTGCATCCCCTGAGAGGCTATGAATTGGGAGGTGAGAATTAATGAGGAGCTCCTCCTGGCTCCTACATCAGGGTACCCAAAATGTGCTGGGAGCTATAGCATGGAAATTTGAATTGCCAAGGTTTGGCCAAGAGTCGCGCAGGTTCCAGGCAATGAGGATATTCCAAAGGGAACAACTAGCCCAAACCCAAAAGGCTCCAGAAGGAAGCCAATATGTAATGGTTAGTGACCTGAAGCAAAGGTATGAAGAACATTGAGGTCTGCTCATCATGCTGCACTGATCACAGTCCTGAACTCCGACAGGGGGAGGGAACAGACAGAGGATACTGAGGAATGGGACAAACCGCCTGAAAGCTGTGATGTAAAAATCACTTTTGAAATACACAGGCTTATTCATATATGTATGGAGGACACCTGGAAAGCACTAATTTAAAAGAAGCCTGAGGACCAAGGCTGGACAGAGTGAAACATATGTTTTAGAGGGGGAAAAAAGGCCTGTGTGGTTTTAGGCAACATATTTAGGACCAAGGATCCAGAGGAAAGGCTTTCAGGACTGTGCGGTCAGACATTAAATTGTAAGCTGTAGACAGCAGAGGGTTTTTGTTTTGTATTTTTTATCTTTCTTGAAGCTGCACCTTGCCCTCAGGGAACCCAGCTGTAGCCCAGTTATAGCACTCTGTTGAAGGAAGCCCTTAAAATGACACAACTAATCAAGAATAATGAGACACAGAGAAATATTAGCAGTTCAAATGAAATAAATACAAATGGTAGTGAGGCTGCCAAGCACTGATTAATGGAGGAAATAAAGTGCCTGTACATGGGATTTGCAAACAGCCTGCCAGTCTACAAGGGTCTAAATAACCCAAAGAGAGGAGAATAATTTTTAAGCTGTGTAATTAGAAAAAGCAAAGCACGATTCTGCAAATTTAAACCACTGGAGGAAACCTGGTTTATGCCATTCACAAGGGTCAGCAAGAGCTGACTGCAGAAAAAGTTCTTTCTGAAAATAGGGGAAGACCAGCAATGATCGAACTGTAAAACACACTGACCCTTAGCCACCTGGCATTACATGAAGCTGCAAAAAGAGCACGCTCTGTTTGCAAACAACCACAGAGCCAACCTCGCTCAGATCTTTCCCCTTGAGAGGAAAGGGCTGCCCTGCTGGCGCAGCTGACCTGGGACTGGGTCTGGTTCCTGACTCTGTCACGAGCAGCGTACAAACTTCCAAGCGAGTCACGTAGCTGTTCTGGGCCTCAGTCTTCCACCCGTGGACATGGGGTCACGATGCCGTCCCGCCTCCCAGGGCCACTCAGGGGCTGCCCGCACTTGGGGTGGCGGAGTGGTCGGAGCGGAGGGACAGCACCCCTCCAGGGCAGGCTGAGAAGCTGTAGCTGGGCTGTGAAGAACATACGCGCTCATCGCACGGTCTGAGGGACAAGTGTGCTCACGCTCTCTTGAATAAATCTGTTCGGTAGGGTGGAGTCTGCCTTATTTTTACTCTACATGCAAATTATATCCCTCAACAACCTCAGTGCAAATATTTTCTGGCTTCTCACACCCTGCCCTGGGCAGAAGCAGGCTGTTTTCCCTGCAGATTCTCTGGCTTCCTTTGGAGCTTTGGGTTTGGGTTATTTTGATTTTAAAGAACTGAGAGAAGCTTTGTGAGACGGGGTGAGTTGCAAGGAAAAACCAAAAACCAAACAACCAGAAAGAAAAAAAAAAACCAAAACCAATAGGCAGGCAAAGCTGTTCTTCTAAACCCCGCGCTGCCAGTGCCGGTGGTGCACGATGCCACGGGCTCTGACTTCGCCACCTCCTCGAGCGACAGGCAAAGAAACCAACCTCCCCGGGTGGGATGCGACGCCCGCCTTCACCCTCCTCCGGCTCAGCCCTGGCAGCGCAGCCTTACCTGTTTGCCAGCAGCAGTGAGGGAAAGGAGAAGGAGCCAGCAGCCTGACGGGACAGGCATGTCTGGGTGTCCGTCTCTGCCTCCTCCTGTGGCTTCTTTTCCTGCCACCAAAGAGAAACTAGATCCTTCCAGCCGAGCCCCCACGCCCCAGCAGCAGAGCGAGGCACATTTGCACTAGCTACTTCTCGTTCTTCCTTTCCTTCCTCTCAGCTACACGAGGGGAGAAAAGAGAAGAAGAGAGAGAGAAAAAAAAAAAAAATAGCGCCTGGCTGTAGTTCCCACAGCATTTCCTCAGACTTGACATGCAGTTGTGTTTTTTTTTTTTCCCTTCTTCTTGTCCCTCCCTTTCCTTTCTCCACCCCCTTTTACAAGAAGTTTAGTCACCATGCCCACGTCCCTCCTCCTGCCCATGGGAACTGCTTCCCCGGCCCTTCTCTTCTCGGCAGGGCCACCCGTCCACCTGCCTCCCACCCTCTGCGCCCTCCCTTCCCAGCACCAGCCCTGGCTGCACACCTGCCCCAGAGCCAGCACCTTCTCCCCACCACCGCTGGACATCGCCCGTGCTGTCAGGAGCCTCCCACCGCACGCCCATCTGCCCTAGGACACCCACCCTCCTGCGCCACCCTCCTGCGGGCCCGTCCTGTCCTGTCCCACCCCGACCCCTACCCCATCCCTACTCCCACGCAAGAGCCCTGTGGGTGCCAGCCTCAGCATTTGGGCACAGCTCGAGCCCCCACCCCACCCCCACGCCCGCCAAGTACTTTGCTTTGGCTTATGGTGGGAGCTGGTGGGTGGGATTGCTGCCAAGGAAAAGAAAAACAGAAGATGCGCTTCCAGAGCTGTCCTAACCCACCCCCACCCCCCCCCACCCCCCGCCATGCATGGGGCCAGTTCCTGTGGCCTGACCTGGGACAGGGTAAAGTGGCCTCTTGACCCCCAAAAGACTCGTTGCCAACACCACTGACCCCGCTGCAACCACGCTGGCTGGCAGCACGCCCTTCACACCCAGGCACGGCCCGTGGTGCCCCTCGCCCCACAGAGGGACCGTGGATGCTCTGTAGTGGGGCAGGGCAGGGCAGGGCAGCGCCGATTTCGGGGGGCTGAGATCCGGCAGAGCCAGCCGTGCGGTTGCACCACCTTCCCTGCCTCCCTGCGCTCACAGGCCGCCAAGCCGAGCGTGCTTCTGACTGAGCAAATAAGGAAGTTGTTCTTTCGCTTGTGTATTTAGATTTAACCCTTGACCAGGTATAACCCTTCACCTGTGCTGCTATGGTCTGTTTTCTGCCCAGAAGAGCGACCCTCAGAGCCAGGGAGCGTTCGGGACAGAAAGGCCTGCCAGGTTTCTCTCCTCCCTGCTAGGAGCTGCTGTGTGGTAAAACGAAGCTATGACATTCACTTCACCTCTACATAGTTCCCAGAGGCCATTAAGCCAGACCTTTTTAATCTTCCTAAAGTTCCTTTCAACATTTAAACCTTCAACGTTCTCTGCGAGTGTTGGGCCCTGCCCGAACTGTGCTCAGGCAGGTCTCCGTGCCCATTCCCCTGCCTGGTCTCCAACATGACATGGCTGCTGGAGCGCTGGTGGTCCCAACACGGGTTTGATGCTCCACAACAGGCCATGGGGCAAAACGACACCGCCTGATGTGCCTGCCCTGGGGCCAGCGGCTGCTCCTGCTGCCTGCTCACCTCATGAAGACCTAGGGCAAGGGACACGCTGATGGGTTTTAGCAAGCCACAGAGCTTGCAATTGCAGTGTCAGAGTCCTGTTGACCGGCCAGAGGAGCTGGGGGGTCTCGCCACGCTCGGGCTGGACAAGCTACAGCTCTAGTATCGAACAGACATCGATTTGAGGGGGGGTGGGGAGGGATGGCTGCAGCACTCAGCCTGCTTGGTAGGCAACATGTGCAAAGCTGACTTCACCCAGGGCTTTGCAAGGTAAGGCGTGAGGTGTGGGTGACATACGTGCCTGGCTGCTGGCAGCGGTGTTATTCCCTGTCGGTCCCGGTGGGATGGCGTGGCAGCGCTGGGTGGAGATCCTTCTGCCAGAGGCAAGTCCACCCACGGCTGAAAACTTGCAGCCCTGCGCAGGCTGGAGTGTTTTAAAATGCCGGTATTTAACGTACAAGGAAACGTTTCTTTTTGAACAGAACAGTCTGCTAAGTCTCTTCCCCTTTTCACATTTAGCACAATACCAAGGCTATAGGCTGTGTTTATTTACCAGCTGCTCATTTGAACCACACGTTTATGGGAGCAAACTCATACTGTCATGAGCAGTTAGATGTATTATCAGCTCGTTCTGAAGGTGTTGAGTAAAGGCTTTGAAGGCATTGGGTAAGGCCAAGTCCTGTTCAGCTCAGAAGAGCCCCAAACAGTTCAGTACTGCACGCTAGCTCGATCACTTTTGCATTCCCACCCCTTATATCCTGCCTGAAGTATTTCTTGTTTGGGCTGAAATTTCTCTTATTTTCTACCACTATGTGAAAACAGGCTCTTTTTGAAAACTCAGACGTTTTCCTCCAAGTTAAATCTTACGTTTCTGAGCCAAAACCCGCAGAAGCCACTACTGGGTGCTTTATAGTCTTAATTATGTATTGCAGTAGATTGTTAGAAACCGAAATGTGAGCGCTAGAAAATATGAGCTGGGGAACATATAGAAGAAAATGCTGTCAATGTTCTCACATTTATCGCGTATATCATTCTGTGTAGCACAAGAAAAACTAAACATTTACACCAAAACTGGTTTATCTCTTTTCATCTACAGAAAAGGTTTTTTTTTTCCTATTAGAGAACACTAATTTTTCAGCTACCTTTGCAAAGCGCCTATTTTGAATAAAATCAAAATGGTTGAAATCGGAAAGTTTCAAACTTATGGTGGCTTTTGAATGCCTTGCTTCTGTTCAGCACTGCAGCATACGAGGCTGAGCTGGACTGGTCTTTGGGATGCTCCTTCTAAAGAGGAGAGATGGAAAACTTTGTGCAGCCTCAGAGGTGCCACAGAACTTAAACTGTCCCCTGGAAAGTATCAGGATTCCTTCCTTGGTGAAGCCTGTCATAGAAAACAAACTGGGAGCTTGGCTGACCATTTAGCAGGCCTGCAGTCAGCGTGGATCTCTTCTGACCTCCTTCCTAGAGAGAGAAAAGTGGAAATTACATATTAAATAATATTTTAAAAGTAGTACAGTAGTCAATGAAATGCTGCAAGTTTTGTAACTGAAAATGAAACCACTTCAGCATCAGTGTAAAAATGTCTCTTTTCCAGGAGCTTGCATAAATGGCGACTAACTCCCAGGCAATCCCTGAATTTGACTCCCATCTTTCCAAAACTTTCAACCCAACAAGCAAAGGTAAGGAATGGTTTGGGGGATACACCAGTTGACTGGGCATCTGCACAGCACCTGCAAGCTCATGCTCACGGCCCCAACTATTCCTTCACATTCTCCACGCCACTGAACTCCCCTCTGCCACAGGACCCCAACCACTTGCGATGCCCCATTTTCCTGGAAAGGACAACTAGGAGGCTGCATGTTAAACCTGGGTCTTTGAAACGACACGAAGGAAACTTGGCCAGAGAAGCAAAACTGAAAGGCATGTGGTTGGACCCCAGGATGCCTTTTCCCAGCACACGGGAAGGCTGTGAAGGACCTTCCATTCCCCTGCCTCTCCCATCCTGCCAAGGGATACGGGATGAGATGAAGGGGTTTGATGTATGAACGTTAATGTTTTTCTTCCACTAAATATCATAGAGGTTGGTTGTGGTTTCTGACTCTGAATTAAATACAGGCTTAGTAGATAAGAGCACCTGTCTCCCAGCAGGTGAGCGAGAAGCCCAGTGCATGTGCAACATTAGAGCTCTAGGAAAAAGCCCTGGAAAATCGGGGGGATGCGCCGGGGGGGCAGGTGGGTCTCAGCACAACTTCTGGAGTACCAGCAACCCATGCACAGAATCCGTCACGGGGCCAAGGAGAAGGGACAGTTGGAGGCAGCTTGTCACCTGCCACGGGGGGAGGGCCCTAACATATGATCCAGTACATGGTGCTTTCTACACTGGGCTAAAGAGAAAAAAAAGTAGAAAAGGACCTGCACACTTTTAGTACAAGGGGCTCTGATTTTATTTGAGGTCTCTAGCTATTAAAATTAATCCATTTAAAATAATCTATTATTTAAAAATAAAATTAATGCACAAAACTATGCTATCAACTTCAAACTGTTTTCTTCCTGTGAATGCACGTTTCCATATCGGACTACTGCCTGATCTCTTTGAGATTTTCAGACGCACTATTTTTCATGACAGAGCAAATATAATGAAGCTCCTTAGTCACGTTGGTGTGGTTTACACAACACACCTTTTACAATCCCGCAAAAACATACCAGTGCTGAATATCTGTCAAGAATGTGAAGTTTGCACCATTCAAAAGAAAAAAGCTCACAACCAGCCACCGCTAATGTGCTGAATATTTGAAGTACGTGCAAGCAGACGCTGAACCGATAGGTTATCACCAGCCACCGTGGCAGTAACAACGCCTGCAGACTTCTGGAAGGAAATACAGTCATGGTGAATTTTTAACTGAATATTTGTTCATGCTTGTAAGAGATAGCAACCTGATGACCTCCAAGACTTCAGTCATATGTTCATCCTTAGGGCAAGAGCAATACCGGCACGAACTGGGGAGCCTGCGCTGCCCAGGATACACCTCAAGCTCTTTCCTGCCTGGAGATGAGCCTGTAAGGCTGGCAAACACCCACCACCCCCTCACAGCAGGAGGACTGACACCGTAACTCCTTTGAAACACCATGTAACACTCCAATACCAGTTCCACAGAGCCACCCTATTGTTTTATCTAACAGCACACACAATCATCTTGAAGTCCTCTGAAAACTCAGCAGAATATTGAGATGACTCATAGTTAGATCAATAAAGTGCATTCATCCCCCGGCAAAGGATCACATCTAAATGGAACTTTATTGCCCACTAAATGCTACAGCTGCTTCTTCCCTGTCCCCACTTCCCCATCCCCTTGCAGCATATTTAAAGGGAAGGTGTTACACGTGTGGCAGAATGACACACAACATCCCACGAGGCACGTGCTTCGCTACAGCTGTGGTAACTTCAGCAGGGCTCCATTGCAGTGCCTCCACCTCAGCTGCAACTGAAGCTGAAGAGGTTGCTCAGGTTTTAGAGAATGGGAAAAATCTCCGTTGAAGTACAGGACAAAAAGCAGCAGCACAGGACCACAATCACAGTAAAATCTGGGGAATGGCAACATCCAAATACGCTGCAAACAGCCCTATTTGTATGCGCACCGTATTTACATGGTAGAATAGAAAGGTATCTGCCTCTGTGGGATGGAAAATTGGAGGTTGGGGTACAGACCGGCCTGCAATACAGCGAACGAGGGATGCGGTGAGGAGCACATGCAATACCAGTGGCTGGGAAAGGACCCAGGCAGACCACTGCCATGGCGTTGGCCCTTTATGCCAACACCTTTTGAAGTCACTGACTTGTACAGTACAACTGCTCATGTTCCAAGTTTCTAGCAACTAGAAATCTTCAGTCTAAGGAAGTTTTCCATTACATTGGAAGTATGGAGGTTGAAGCTCAGCATGCAGTGCAGATACCTCCAAAGATACAGGCTGTTTACCGCTGACTCGCCTGTTATAAACCCTACAAGCAGAATCATCTTTTCTTACAGCTTACCTGTAAGCACGAAACCTGACCAGCATTAAACCTAAAGGCAGAACACTTCAGACGGTGCTTCTCTGGAAAATGATTACTCATTCATGGTTACTCATTAAGATGAGTTAACACATGATATATTACTGTACAGTACTAACATCCAGGACCTGATTAGCCTACTTATCCAACAACAGCACTCCTCCATGCCTTTGTTGACCAATTTTATAGTCTGAAACAGATTAGCTACGTATTTGAATGTGTTTGCTACAAATGCTAGCCAAATGCATTCAGTAAACCACCAAAGCAGTTTCCTTGAAGTCTTGTATGAAGTCCATACTGCAATCCTGTAATTCAGCCTGTAATTCACATCAAGAAATTCTGTGATTCTACTTAGGATCAGTGCCATGCTAATCAGCTTGCTGTACCAGCACTGTAATGAATTTCTGCTCCATGAAGTTTTGCTGGTACTCTGTGGTTTACTTAGACATCAACATCATTATGTTTCACACGGGAAATTACTTCAAACATTTTGAATGCATGATACCCACCTTTAGAAACTGCACTGAAATGTAGAGCCACTTACTCCTGGAACAGAAAAATGTCATTAACGCTGTCACAGACAGAACAGAAATATCCCACACTTCTGCTTTTTCTGCACCATTTTGAATCATCTTATCATCCATATGTAGCAATGAATTCCTACAGTATATTACAAAAACTCCTCCTTGTTCTTCACAACAGTTTTTTGTCATGGATAATTTTTATCTTTCAATCTTAAAGTTTAAATTTGCTAAAATCAGTTTCTTTAGCCCTGAATTCATTCAAATACTGCTTTTAGCTCTCCTACCAGAATACGCTTTTACGTGCAGCCTTTTTTCTCTTCTTGGTGTGAAATAGGAGTGGGAAGAGACTGACAGAAGAATGTGCAGCTTTTCTTAAGAAGCTCCCTTTATTCACCTTGGTTAGAAGACAGGAAAAGAGTAATTTGCCTCATTTACAGTTTCAGAACACAATCTCTTTGATACTATGCATACATTTTGCCCTGAGTCAGCCTTAAGTTTAATCTACAGAAAACATATTTAGATTGTGAACACTTACTCAAAGCAGCCACGTTTAGATTGTGAACACTTACTCAAAGCAGCCACGTACCTTCAGCCCACTGATCACCTTTGCTTAAGAGCACAAGAACCTTTTAAATAAAGATTCTGAAATTTCATTAGAGGCCACAGGAGACCGTCAATCTATCCCCCATTTAAAGCCAACAAGTTGTAGAGGTTCAGCCAGAATAATAAAGCCAACACCGGTAATTTTACAGAAACCTTACTTTGGCAAAGTCATAAGTGATTGAAGATAACCCTTCGGGGATGAGTTGCTTTCCCTGCTGGATATCCAACTGCCTTCTTTTAATGGAACATTTTTCTCTCAAAAATTTCACTGAACTTGTTTTGTATAATGGAAAAAATTTAAAATATCCTGGTAATTCTTTTAAAAAAATTCCATCCCAACCCTGAATGCTACAGTGCCATAGCTAGGAAGAAAGAGAAGAAAAAACCCAAACAACCCCCAAACCCACAGAGAACAACTTCTTGCAATCTTCTTGAAAAACTGTCAATACACAGTAAACCAATAAACATTTTCTCAAACGCCTGCAACCAACATACACTAACAGAGACCTGAAATTTAGGAGGCAGAAGTCCTGAGAACAACCCGCATAAGGTTTGTTGCCTACACAGAAATTTTTTCACCTCAGTAGTTACTGTACTGGTCTTCCTGGGATTCTCACTCAAATTCCTCCTTGGATCAACTGGTATCAAGTAAAATGCTGGCTAGCAAAAGCTTAACCTTGCAAGAGGCTGGAGAGACCGCACCTAGCAGGGCAAAAGATGCTACATTTACACTAATGAACTAAAGAGCAAAAGATGCTCCATTTCTACTGACAAATTAAAGAGTCTCACCCCACAATCCTGCATAGTTAAACTGCTGTCACAGTGTTTTGCCTTGTGCCGATTAGCATGTTTGGCGATTAGATGTGCGGATTAGATGGCTGAAGTTCAGTCCAGGCTAGGAGCCTCTCTCACAGGCAGCCAGCCGCCCTGCTTTGGAAAGTAGAAGTTTAACCATAAAGTCATTTTGGTCTCAGGACTACAGAGCTATCTCTGCAACTGCAACTACTGGAACAGACACAGAAAAGAGAAAAGAACAAGGCAAAAAAAAAAAAAAAGAACAAGGCAAAAAAAAAAAAGGGTGGCATAGGAATCCTGCATGAAAATGGCAATAAAGCCACATGACTAGAAGACAGAGTGAAAGAGGCATATCAAGATAGGAAATTTAGCAACTTCAGTCTATCATCTGCTATGTAAAAGAAGTTAAGGCTGAAGAATTTGTGTGCATTAGACCTCTCTCCTGTAACAGGTGTTTTGATACAATAATATTTTCTGGAGAAGACTAGAAGTAAAAAGACAAGGCAGGTATACAAAACTTTTTATTGACAACAGAACAATAGAGAGGAACATCACCACTTCCCATTCCTCAGGAATGTCTCCATTTCACAGTCAGTCTGCTAAAAGTATACTTTCATGGTAACAAGCAACACTACGCCAGGGAGCTGTCTGTAACCTCAAGAAAAATGTTTCATCAGTGCAAAGGGACTGACAGTGTGCAAGTGTGCAGCAGGCCCTGTCACAACACAAACATGGCAGGCAACTGTATGTGCAGAGCCAACAGGCATAGACACGGAGCAGCTGGAAGCCTCAAATTAGCTCCATTATTTCTAAGGGCAATACCTGAAGTGCTACTCCATCCATATTCTCTTTCAGAAGTAAATACTTTCTTCCCTCATTCCTTTTGCTTCCCCTGTCCTCAAAGATGTTAATACTTCCAACTGAATGGTACCGTGTCAGAGTGCCTGAGCTTTTGTATTTTACTACCTCATACCAGTTCATGCATGCACTTGAGTTTGCTTTCAGAAGCTTACATTGACATAAAGAACACACACACAAAAAAAGTGCTGTAAAAGAATAAAAATGTTTAGTTGTTAATGCTTCCTTACTAACAAAAATATTTGGTAGTTGTTTAATGTTCCTTGTAATGTCATTTTTTTAAAGTATGTGTGCAGTCTACTGAACATTTTAAAGAAACGGCATGTCAAACTCTCTTAAAACAATTTTAAATACCCTGAAATTAAATTTGAACTGAGATTCAATCTAAACAACAAAGTATCTTCATTTTTGCTTTCACAGTACACAGAACTGCACACCGAGCACAAAATGAAAGCACTCTTCCTTCTGCAGAAGTTTCTTCTGCCTGCAGAACTCTACTGGGACCTGTGTGTAGTAGTTTATATATTTATTAACATTTATTAATTTATTATGTTTTTCCTTAGGGGATGTGCCTCTGGATGTGTAGACTGGTTGTTAAAGTGCTTTAAAATAAAACAAACATCCCAACAAAGGAAAACATCCCTCAACAAAACACAGTGGACGTGAGAATTCTATCTGAAGGACTTTGTACAGGATTTACAATGTCAGCATAAAGCATCTGAAATATGAGCATTCCCTGCAGACTGATGCAGTGCAAGCAGTCTCATACATTAGATACTGCAATTCCTCTGGATTCAAGATGCACAATACTTACAAAAACAACCCTAGAAGCACAGACAAATGCTGGTGGCTCTTCCTCTTCTTTTTAGAAACATAATAAAAAAATCTGCATTACTCTCTCATAATTTAAATACATAAGTAATCTCCACTTTTATTACTTCATGACAATGACTTCAAATTTACATTATTTTAAGTACCGTCATAATAGCTCCATGTATAATACAGATATTTGCTGATATCCTGTCAGAAAATAAAAAAAAAAACCAAAACAACCCTTCCACTATATAAAAAAAAATATGCTGGAAAGACAAGAACACAGAACAGGGACTTGATACAGACTATGATTTCAGTTTTATATCAACCACAGTTAACCCAAAATTAACAGATACAACACAGCGATATTCAAAAGCAGTGCAAATATCTTTGGAGGTTAGAATAAAATAATACTACAAGAACATAAGACAGAAGAAATTAAAAGGCAAGTACTTCAAGTACAGGAACCAGTCTCTGTGAGGTCCATCTTAGTGTTAGCTGAGAGTTCCTTCTCCTATCTTACTTCTTCCTCTGAAACACATTAGCCAACATTGCACCTGATGTAGTCAGCTGGCCCATTTTGTTCAAAAACTTGGTCTTTGTATCTTCACTCACAAGGCTTGCTGCAATCGACATTGAGCTAGGAAAATAAGAAATTTACTGACGTAAGACTACAAAGAACACCATGTTATTTAATAAGCAACTGAACGTTTTGCATTTTAGAGGTTTCAACATTCAGTCCATCAAGTTCAGTCCACCAAGAAGAACTGAAAAACCATTACACCAGCAAGCACAAATATACACTGTTAAAACAATTATCATGTCCTCGCCATCCTAGAGAAAATTAGAGAAAATATTTTTTATGCACACTACTTTTTACTACCTTTGCAAGTCATTGCATTAGCACTGGCAATTGCTCTAGTGAAAAATACCTCTGTGAAAGATTGGCTTTACCTGCTCACCAGAAATGTCAATTCTTACGTTTATTTAGTATAACAACAGCAGCACTAGTTCAGACCAAGGATCTGTCTAGTCCAAGTATCCTGCCTCTGACAGTGATCATTAGCAGAGATGCAGGCAAAAATAAAAGCAAGATTAAGTACAAAACAGTGACCTCTCTCCTTAAATTTCCAGCTCTTTTGTTTTCCAACTATTTCCACCTGAGCAGAGTCCAAAATCAATGTGGGCTGTCATTCTAGTAACTCCCAATGAATCTTTTATTTTACATTACTTGTTCAGCTTTCTTTTGACCCACTTGTAAACCCTACCTTGTGGCACTGAGTCCTACTAGGTGTGCCCCTCGCTAGGTAAAGAGCTCTCTTCCTGCTTGTTGTGAATGTGACTCCTACTGCCTTTGCTTGAGTGTTCCTACTCCATACATACTACAGGAGACAATGGAGAGCCCACAATTTCCCCACAAACCGAACTAGAAGGACCAACCCAACCAATGCTGAACCTGCAGGATATGACTTTGAACATGTTAAAAAATTATCCCAATGCTGTAAAATTAACTGATTTTAAAAGAATTATTTATTTACAACATATCAGTGACCTCAACTTCAGATATATGTAACTATTTAGCATAATAGGTAACTGGTCTCAAGCCAGAGTGGAACGAGGCAAATGTATGACAGAAGGAATATTAATAAACATTCCATTCTTCCTATACTTGTAGTTAAATGGCAAACATTTTTCAACATTAGACAGGCCCAATTTTACAACACATTACCAGTGAAATTCTCCCTTGTGAGCTCAGTGTGAACTCTGCATTTCAAAACTATACCTAACATGACAAGATCTGCCTCACTGGCACAGGCTAGCTTCCAGGAACTGAACTTTTCAGCCTGCAAGGTTAGGAACTGTTCTGTCAGACAGTTTTGCATCAAGAGGTCAACTTGAAGTTAACTCCAAATTGCTCCAACAGAATTTGAATGGTCTCTTCAAAGGCAGCAGGGATGCGTTCAGTACTTTTCCCCATTTCACACCACAAAAAAGGTGCTTAGTGGTTATGAATTCTGGTTCTTTTTAAACAGAATACTTGAAAAAGCAAAAAGGCAGGCTCTCACTAAAGCTGTACTGTGGTTTTAGAGATTGCTTAATCATATCGTAACTATATCACCTCAAATGTATACCCCATTCCTTCCACTTTTTAAGCTGAAGCGATTCCCTGTCTTCTGCATTTCCACAGTGCCTAATCGACCTAGATCCTTGAAAAGCCCTTCGGTTTGCCTCACGTAGCATACCTAAAGAGTATCACAAAGCATACTCTTAAGTATTATTTTCAGTACATCCCCCATTAATGGAACAAGTTATTCAAATCAATCATCTCATTTTAAATATTATTAGTTGGTATTTTCTGAAAGCTCTGTAAAGTTCCTCATTATCTAAATATTCAGTTTTTAAGCATCATTTCATTGAAAGTATGTAGTCTGAATTTTTAGTAGTTTAAAATTTTGAAAATTGTTCTCTGGTTATCTCTCTTTTTAGACAATCTGATTAAAATCAACATTTTAAAGATAATAATCTTTTATTCTAATTAGCAGCCAGCAGTGAAGATTTATAGCTGTTTTGAAATAATTTATAAACTTTTACAGTGAACTATTTAAGGCATAGTCACATAGCCAGACATCTTTGGCTTGATTACAGAGTCAACTAAGGAATCACATATTTCCAGTTAGCAGGTAAGATAGTACTACTGTAAGATGGCTGTCTTGTGCAATTCCCCTTAATTTCATGATAAAGCAAGGGCATAGGCATATACATTATGTAAATAACAGTTTATACTTGCTATCAGTTGGCTAATGACAAGAAGCTATTCCTGCCTATGATGTATCCTAGAGTTGTGTGTAACTATGGAAAATGATTTGGGAAATACAGTACATTCCAAGCATTAGCCATGTTAGAAAATAAAATTGCTCACTTCAGAAAAGAAAGCCTAACAACGGGTTACAAACCTCTAGTTTTACACAAACTGTGCTGTCACTATTCTAAAGATCCTGAAAAAGGTTGAAAAGACCATGAAATGTTTAATTAACATTCGAAACAGTTTGGGGGGGGGGGGGGATATCAGTCATCTAATGTTAAAAATTAAAAATTGAGGACTGGAGTGTCTAGAAGTTCATGTTTTCTAATATTACATTACTGTAAATAGAAAGATAACGCAATACACTCAACATATTTAAAGTTTAAATATACCCCAAAAGTACTTCCATTACTATAGAAATTGAACATTCAAACATAATAATAAAAGCAATATGAAACCAAAGTTTCATTCTCATGTCTTTAAAAAGTAATCAGAGAACCCAACAAGCAACAATATATCTTGTTTAAAGCAAGCAGTCCTACAGAAAAGTCCTTGCATATACTCACTATTTAAAAAACAAAACAAAAACCAACCCACAAATAAACAAAAATATGTAAACAAAATTTTTAACCAGTGTCTAGATGAACTAACACTACACGGAGTTCTGCCTGATTTATGGGGAAGCTGTATGCCAAAACAAACATTCATGCTGGACATTTTATAAAAATTGGTTTGTAATGCAAGTTGTTACCCATGATTGAAACACCTTGTTAATTGCTAAAGAAAACGTTTAACAGAATGGTTATCCAATATTTAAAAAGACAGTTTCATTGATTTTTAAAAACTATTTCTGTGACACCATATTATTTGACCAGCCTTTTCTAACAGTTAGGGGCAAAGACGAGATAACCAACAGAATCTTATAATTGCTTTTACATTCAGTTTTGGTTTTGTGCATGCAGTCTTATACGGTTAACAAAAATCCATAATTTATCTCCTATTTGCATTTAAATCCTTCATCAAATATATATTTAACACTGAAAATAGGAACTGAAATTGGCAAGGGCTTAGCAAGAAAAAGGAGATATTTATGTGTCTGAAAAGGTCAATTCTTCAGTAGTAGAAATATTTCATGTTAATTTTGTACAGTAAAAAGTTGCAACCACAGCCTGATTTTGAACAAGGGGAAGGCTAATTAAAGAATGACAAAACACATTGAAAACTTCTCCTTTAAAAATCTTAGTTTTCAGCAGTTGTATTCTAAAAGAAAATACACTGGCTGTTGTATCACATTTGCATTTATCTGTTTCTGCAATGGCTTAATACGACTAACTGATTTTAAAACATTTTCACAAGAGGGATTGCAAGTAATACAGACTTCTTACATTTAGCTTAACATGTCTGCACTGATAAAAGCTAAAGCATGGAGAGTCTAAACACTACATGAAATAAAAGTTGATCGCTCAAACTCTAGCCACACAATGAACAGCTTTCATGAACTAAATAGGTTAAAACATTTGAGAGGCAAAAGCACGCATCTAAATAAAAAAAATTTAAAAATTCTGTCCAACTGAAGAGCAACACTTAGGAACTAGGAAGAGCTCAGCCAAGGTATTTTCTTTCATAACCATAGGCTTCACAGTTCAGTTAATGCAGATAGGATAACAAACTTCAGGTTAGGGTTAATTATGTTCTTTAAAGAGACCAGTTAAATACTGTGTACATGTGCTGCATTCTGGGAGAGAAAAGAATGTTTGCCTAAGAAGCAATCAGTTTCGTATTTTCTAAAGATCTCTCCTGAAAGGCTGTCAAGAAGTTGCTCAAGAAGTGATAAATCTACTTCAAAAAACATTTATCAGATCTAAAAGTCTTATCTTACATATTTAGATACATACACTGCTTTTATTATTTTCTTTACGTAGTCAAAGTCTGAGGTGGTAGCTTTTTCATTGCACAAAGAATTAAAATGAAAATGGAAAAATAATATTGGTTAGTCTATAGATTAAAATAATAATAATAATAAAAAAGAGTCCATAAAATCCAGGCAGGGGAAATATTTGCAAAAATATTAAAATGCCCATGTATGCAACTGATTCTAATAAACCAACGTGTTAATCAAAATACTGTCATTGCTTATGTGGAGGGATGTCCTTGCACAGGCTGTTTGGTGAGAGCAATTGCTTAGCATCAGATCTGCAAAGGGCCTGGCTGTTACTTCTGCCTTACCACAATTACCTATTGGGAGCCTGCTGTGCAAGGTACATAGTGCAGGGCAGACCCTGATAAAACCAATGCTTACTTGCAAATAGCAGGATGAGCCTACTGGGGCAACTAGCATGTTTCTATCTTGCCAAGAATCATTATTGGTACGTTTTTTTCTGAGGAAATAGCTGGCTTGAAGCGCCAACCTTTAATACAGCTGAAGAGGCAACCTAAGCATTCACCATTCTTTAAAAATAAAACCCAAACACACAGCTGCTGGAGAATCTGAAGGACACAGGAAGGGGATGACCATTCGGAGCGTGACTGTTGGGGCCAACACCCAGGTATGCATGCCAGAAAGCTCCATTTAAGAGAAGGCAGAAAGGCTAAGGGCAAAAAGTACAAAGCTTGAGAAAGCTACGTAGTGAAGCCCTGGGAGAAAACAACAGCATGAATGCATTTTTTAGCTCTTGACTGACCAGCCATTTATGTTGCAAACACGGAATATGCCCACAGAATGATTAATAAACCTGTTCTTATTCTGTGAATAACCGATTTGTCAAAGAAATACCTATTTCATCATGAAAACTGCCACTCAATTGGAACACACTTAGTACAGTTCCTACTTCATAATATTGGTACATGAAACAGGAAAGAGCAAAGAAAGTGACTGACTCCAATCTTCAGATCTTAAAGGTTTTGTATTTCTTCTGCATTAGGCAGGACTTCTATATGACTAGACAGAACCAACTACCTTACTAGAACAGATACGCTATGGATTGTGAAGAACTTGGACATTTTTAGTTTTAAAATTACTTCACTTCCAAAGTCTAAAGTTCACTTCTAGTACACTTTTAAAATTGACCTGATGCTCATATCGCAAGTAGATTCAGTTCTTGCTACACTCCATTATCAACTACACCAGTAAACAGGCTAAACACCACTAGTAAGATGTGAGATACTTTATTTGGTGCATGACGGACTGATTTTTTTCCACACCATTTCAGTCATTCTCAAATGACTGGTTGCTTCCAGGATTTTGCCTGAGCTCTTTCAAGTTGTAAATTTATCAACTTGTTACAGATATGGAAGCACAATATAAACAAGTTTGGTTGTTTTTTTTTCAGATACCTACTGTTTCTTCTCCAACTCTTCCTGGCAATACTTCCAGGGATTTATTAAGTTATATAATAATCCATGAGAAGTTACGTGCTGGTATGCCATTCCAGGCAACATGCGGGCAAAAGGACACACAGAGGTCATCATAACAATGCTTACCTTTCCAAATCTGTGGGTCTGTCAGCCTGTGTTTTGTTATCAGTAGAGGGACACACAGAGATGTACCACATCTACCACATGAGGCAAATTGATGCATATACACCATGTGTCTGATGCCTCACTGGAGTGCTGGGCTTACTGTGCATTTGTAGAATGGGCGTTTTACTGAAGTACAACATAGATGACATTTTCCCAAAGCCAGTGTATTTACTAAACAGCATATTCACACAGGTAGGTCAGTTTATACACCGGAGAAACTATTCTTGTATGAACTAGTCACATGCAAGCAAAGACAGCAGCCTGGAGCAGGTCATTACCACAGTCAGAATAATTCCTTCAGCCTGCAGTCCACCCCCCCGAGACAGGGTTGCAAAGTGCACTGCTCTAAGCACTTAGCCCATGCACCCCCTGGTTTCTCAGATCCAGGATAGAAATTCAATTACTGCTTTAAATGAATAAAAAATTAAGAACAAAGTAACATGGGAAAACATCAATGTCATTGCTATGATTAAAAAAAAAAAAAAAAAAAAAAAAAGCATTGTCCTGTTTTACACTGGAGAAAGCAGCAACCACAAACTCAATTAAAATTTCTAAAATCTCTTTTCAAATACAGAATATGTCAGTGCAGGATTTCTGGTCACAAGCCTTAGACGTCATTATGGAATGACTCTTCAGAACATTACTCTGGAGGCACAGAAAATAAAAGAGAAGTGGTAATCTTACCCCTGTGGTTCTTGGACGGTCTTGTTTTCCACTTTCTGTTCACACTCTTTTATCATGGAGCTTAAAATAACCTAAGACACAGACAGAAGAGATATAAATGACATTTCTTCTTTTATGATGACGCTTCATACAAAATCTACTCTGCAACTAATTCTGACATTAGCAGAACTGTTTAAAAGGTTTCTCTGTTTTTCAAGTGCAATTAAATTCCAGCTATCTGCTAATGTCTTGTGGCTAGAAGCAACAAAGCCATTCAAAATACTTTAAGGAAGAAAATGCTTTTGAAATAGTTAAGGAGCTAAAGAATCCCTCCTGCTTCCCCTGTTTTTAAAAAATAGAGCTAAAGCAAACTCAATTCTGTGACACACCTCCTTACCTTCCCTTTTTCAAACAATGCTTTTATTTATTAGCAATAAACTTTGACATAAATTCATCTTACCTCTGTTTTCCTTTAAAGAGTTTTCAAGTACCTTTTAAAATTTGTATCTTTACCAACATTACGTATGAAAGAAAAAGCAAGGAAATAAAAGTGTGATAGCATCCCGAGATATCTTAATGGAAAAGAAGTGCTAAAGCAAACTTGGTATCATTTCATTGCTGTCTTCCAAGGTTCCTATGAATCAAGGGTTTTTTCCTTTACTTAAGCAATTGCAGTGTTAAAGGTTTCAGCAGAATATTTAAGATTAAACCCCCCCCCACCCCCCACTGGTATTTTACATTTCTCCAGCATATCAAAAAATAAAGAAATTGTTCCAAATAGCAGGCTTTGAAAGAAATCATACAATTCATTGGACAGGTACAGAACTCCCTGCCCTGCCCACAACAGTACTGTTAAAACTCATTGAGACAGAAGCATCTGAAACACTTTGGCAAAATAGTTGCAATGCACAGTGTGAAACTATAAACATGTATATATATGTACCCACTGCATAAATGGAAACTTTCTGTGCTTACTTACAGTTTAAGAGAAAGCTAAGCACTTTCTTTGAGACATTAAACTTAAAATATCAGCGCTGCAAGCAACTAAAATTAGCAGTGTCTTACCAAAACATGAATATATATAATAAAGGAAAATAAGCTAATTTCAATCTCTAAAATACAGATCAGTTGCTAACAGTTACTACCAAGTGATAACTAATTTTGCATGTATTTATACACATTAAAAAGGTATTTATTATTATTAGACAGCTGCAGCACAAAATATCCTTTGAAACCATTTATTACACTAATAAGATGTGTCCTGGTCTGCAGATCTGTGCCACTGACACTCTATTTCTCCAAATCTAATACTTCAATGTTTGAAACAATTTGGATAGCAGGTGTTATATACCCTTGAATGTTTCAGAAAGCAGCATTCAAACCCAAACCTGTGTATGGGTCTAACAGGACTACAGCTCTGACTGCTAAATTTGCTGTCCTTTATTTGCATAAAATATTATGCAAGTACTTAAACGCAAAGAGTACAGAGGTACAAGACAAATGTGTTCAGAATTCCAGTGAAAAAGCAATATTTTCTTTCTGTATCAAAAGAAAACTGAATTTTCTAAGCCCAGCAACCATGATTTTTGTTACTTAGCATTTCCACCTGTGCATTGGAACACTTACACATTTTTTTATGTTTATCTGAAACTAGATGTTCCAAATATTGATAATATAACATCTTGATCAAGGGGAATAATAATTCAGCAAGGACTCGGAATCATTTGAATACTGGGATGGAGTTCCCATCCACTGCACAGCTCCTTCCAGGAAGGCTGCATAATTTTTGGATGATGTGGAGCAAATCTTCCCTCTTCTCCAAATTAATTTGTCTTAAAGTTTAGGGTAAAACAGGGGAAAACTATAAATATAGTATCATATAGCAATTTTACATTATGATACTTATTCTTACACTTATTCCTTTCGGTGCTCTTTGTTTGGTCACAGGACTGATAATGACATCATTTAGACCTCCTTTAAGAGACACATTTTAGAGATATAACTGTATTTAGAGACATTTAAGAGACATAACAGGTGCTTAGGTATTATAAACAATCCTGCAAATGGAAAAAATATTTTTATTAAGTATTGATCATATCTCACTATCATGTAACTCAAAATCCAATTATTTGGACAAGAAATAGAAGGAAATGGAAAGCAAATGGAGAAGGGAGAAGAAGGGACCTGACAGAGATGCTGGCAACGTATCTGAAATGTCTGCACGAGGTGAAACGTCTATTTTAAATATGAGAGGCCTGGCTTGAACACCCCAACTTGCACTTTTGTTTATATGAATGAAAGGAAAGCAAATATGAGGGATAAGTGGTAAATGCTGTCTGACAGAATCACAAGCCAATTCCACAAATGTTACATTTCCAAGATGAGCATTAACTTTGTACTGATGTTAAAGCCACAACAGCTAAGGCTTGTGAATGAGAAAATGTGGTTTTGTAACTGATATTCCACTTGAATTGTGAATAACACCACAGTGACCAAAATAATGAGAAATGGGTTAATTCTGTTTATGCAAATGTCTACATTTGAAACAGTAAATTACATTTACTTCAGAAAACATAATTTTAAGAAAGAAAGCTTGAAATACAGGCACTAGGTGGGCCTCAGAGGTCTCTCTCACGGTGCCTGCAAACATCCCATTGTAGCAAGGAGCTGATTAAGCACTGCATTTCCAGTTCTGTAGTAAAAGCTGTAGTGAGTTTTCTAACCCACTGGCACAGGAGTAAATATTTTTAAATTTATGTTTCTCTCTGGCTAAAAAACAAAGTACTTGGCATCACGCCCAAAGTCAATTAATCACAGTGATACAGAATGTGGTAAAGGAGGATTGAGAACTGTCTTTACTTATTTCTTTTTAATTCTATTTAAGCCCTCATTTCCTTCTCTGGCCACAAGACTCAAAGTCAATCAAATAAGCTCTTCTGTTCTAATTCAAGGCATCTTTTGTACTGACTAAGCCTTAAACCTTAGAAGTTGCACTAACTACTATAAAAAAATTAAGTATCAGTATTTTTATCAATTATCCCATTAGTGAATATGATAGAACAAAGAAAATTAAACTAAATCCAACTTTTGCCTACTGCAGCTTTCAGATATATTACTTCTCAAAACACAATACATCTCCCAGCTCTCGCTGAACACAGAGTATCATTGCCAGATCTCCTCCAGTGCTGCCTGCGGTAAGGAAGTACAATTCTGTCGCATTTGACTGATGCTCAGGTCACTACTGTCCCTTCTGACTCAGCCCTCTGAAGTCAGATGTGTTCCTTTTAGGGCCGAAAGTTCCTCAAATTAATTCACCTCCAGTTCCACATACTGTAAATTATATAAAATAATATAATAAAATACAGAAAATAAAAGCATGAGACTCTAGGCTATTAGACTTGAAAATATAACTGGAAGAAGGGACTTTGTTACCAAAAACTTAGAACTCCTAGAGAATATAGTTGTCTCAATTTAAGTCACTTCTGCAGACACAAGGAAAAGCAGTTACTTTTCTCTAGTACAAAGTAACCCATGAAAGTGCAGTATGAACCTTCAAAAATGAGAAAGATGTTCCTTTGCACCTTTTGACTGAATCTTGTCCTCCATCACTTGAAGTGTTTGTACTTTCAAGATTTTCTCAACTTGCAACTAAATCATGTGTCTCATTTTCTGCAACTGACTTAATATCTATGTGTTTCAATCTCTGTTGCCCAGGACCATGTCCAGATGGCTTTTAAATATCTCCATGGATGGAGACTCCACAGCCTCTGTGGGAAATCTGTACCAGTACTCAGTCACCCTCACAGTACAGAAAGCATTTCCCGATATTCAGAGGGAGCCTGCTGTGTTTCAGTTTGTGCCTGTTGCCTCTGGGCACCACCGAGAAGAGCCTGGCTTTGTCCTCTTTGCACCCTCTCTTCAGGTATTCATATACACTCTTCATATACACTCATAAGATCACTCCTGAGCCTTCTCTTCTCCAAGCTGAATAGTACCAGCTCTCTCAGCCTCTCCTCCTATGAGAGGTGCTCCAGTCCCTTCATCATCTTTGCAGTCCTTCGCTGCACTCTCTCCAGCAGGTCCATGCTTCTGTACTGGGGAGCCCAGAACTAGACACAGTACTCCAGATATGAAGTGCATCCCATATATTTCAGGACTATACTTTCCTCATCCTTGCCTATCATTTCTCTCCAGTAGTACACCAATTTTCATCTGCATTTCCTTGGACATACTGTGGCCACTGATTTTAGTATGCTTTTGTTTTGATGAAAAAACACACGGTAAAAACATTTCCTTTTTCTTCAGTCTACAAAGATCAGTGTTCCTACATGCATTTCTGATAGTTGAACATTTCTCTGCAGAGGTCCTTGGCTTAGAAATACAATTTAAAAATAGTAAGTTCTTTTAAAATCATGTGAACCTATTCCTTATCAAAAAAACCCTCAAAGCTATGTTTTGATATCACTCATGAGTACCTCTCCTCAACTTTTGGTTTTAAATACCATTACACTTCAACTTTTGCTGCCACCTGTGTTTCGTAATTAGTAAACATAGCCACTCACCTCATGCTCTGGTGAGAGATGTTCCATGTCAGTTCGTAAACACTTAAGTCCTGGTAAAAAGTGATTGACCATTAAATCCTCCGAAATAACTAAAGACCAGGTTGTTAAGGTATTATAAGGATTGTCTTCTGAAATTATACAGTTTGTTTTCTGTCTTCTGATACTGTTATTCTACTGAACACAGGGACAAGCTACAGCAGCAAAACCCAAGAAAAAGAACAGCATCAGGCCCTTCACAACTAATAAAAAAGATGTTAAATATTTAACTTCACAGACTTCATATACCCATACCATTCTGTTCATATTTTCTCAATTTACTGGTTAAGACCAAGGGGGTTGTTTTTGTAGCTTACTATCAGTTCCACTGTATTGGGTCTGACTGAGATGGAGTTAATTTTCCCCCCAGCAGCCCTCACAGTGCTCTGCTTGTATCGGTAACCAGAGAGGTGGTGGTAACACACCAGTGCTTCGGCTGGTGCTGAGCAGCGCTCGCACAGCATCAAGGCTGCCTCTTCAACATTCCCCCTCACCCAGCAGGCTGTAGGTGGGCAAGGTCTTGGGAGGGGACACTGACCAAAGAGATACTCCATACCATAGAACACCTGCTCAGCAATAAAAGCTAAAAGAAAGGCGGAGGCAGCGGGTCATTCATCATTGCAACATTTGTCTTCTGGACCAACTGCTCACATACTGAAGTTCTGCTTCCTGGGAAGGGGCTGGACATTGCCTGCTGATGGGAAGTGGACAATAACATCTTCTGTTTTCCTTTGCTTCCGCACATAGTTTTTGCTTTATTTAACTGCCTTTACCTTGGCACACAAGTATTTTTTCCATCTTATTACCCCTCTTCCCCTTCCCCTGCTGAGGAGGGGAATGATAGAGCAGCTTGGTGGGCACCTGGCATCCAGCCAGGGTCAACCCACCACATCCACCTTCTATGAAAACCTCTTCTTTATACTCGGCAGATCATGTTTTACATCACACACTCAAGGACAAACTTAGTCTCAACTATTAACCTTCTCCCCCCACCAGAGCATTAACAGCTAAACTTCCCCTACAAAAAGGATACAACAACAGGAAAGAGCACTGTAGGCTTCAAACAGGTGGGTAGCGATATCCAGTCTCTTTGAATCCACAGACTGCTGGTTGTTGACCAAGGCTAACTTGTGCAAGTGTGGAATAACAACTGTAAAAATAAATACTGGAATAAGTAATTTGAAATTGCTTTCCATAGAGTTGCTTAGTATTAAACCGGTGCTAAATGGCAACCGCAGGCATCTGAAGCATCACACATCAGTGTAGAATAAGAACTGCAATTCATGGCTTTTGAGGGGACTGCCCTTGTGGATTTAACTGATCAACTCAAACTTGAAATAAAACTCTGGTAACACCGCCTAAAATAAAAACATACATCTCAAAATAGTAACAATTTACAGAAAATACTTTGCAACATTATTACTGTCCCGCTGCAAAAAGCTGTCTAAAACATGCTTCTTTTCTATAAATACAGCTGATAAGCTAGTGACAGAGACATGCATGTCACGACAAATCTTCACTGACTATAGAGGAAGCCTACTTAACGATTTTAACCTGCTAAACTAGATGCCTGCAGTTGGGAGGCATGGTAGCTCCGTGTTTTGTTTACAAGTATCTTTAAGACAGTCCTAACAATCAGCTTCACTCTATGCACTTTACATTTCAGGGCCATGAAAAAACAAAAAAAAAAAGCTGTTTTGTTAATTGGGGATGCACTTCCATTTAAGACATGTGGAATGCTTGAAATTTATATGCCAGCACAGGGTGATGGAATGGGGGAGGAGGGGGGAGGAAAGCATTTTACATATCAAGTAATTTTAAAAAAACCCAACAAACACCACCAAAAAACCAAAAATCCACTTCAAATTTGCTCTGCAGCAAAGACCACTCCCCTCAAGCTCTGGAATCATTCATCACCATGTCCTGGTGTTCTATATACACACCAATGGTAGGCAAATTGAAAATTATACGAGCAAAGTCTTAAATACTGCGACATATCAAACTGAAACAACAGTCTTCAAACTTCTCGTAAAGAAAAAAAATAAATCAGTATAATCAGCATACTATTGGCTTTAGGACAGAAAGAGGAAGACTGCATCTTCCTGCTGATGCAACTTACATTCATCTCGAAATCTGGGCTCAGCATTAGGTCCAACTCTTCCAAATGTTTTTATTATTTCTGTATGTAGAGAATGTTGGTCTTGATATTGAGGGTCCTCCAGGAAAGATGCCAGCTGCATTTTCACTCTTTCCAGAAGCTTAAATATTTCCAGAGAAATAAAAAGTATACCAAAGAATGAAGATGCTAGAAACTGTTACGGTCAGTTTGGACTATGTCTATAATATTTAAGATAATAAATCCTGGACCTGTTAATTTACAGGTTTTTCTCTAACAGGATGTTCCAAACTCTTCAATGCAGCTCAACATTCTAAAGACTGTTAACAGTGTTTTAATTTGATCTATCTTTAACTATAAACAAGTGCTTACATATAGCTTGTCCTTCCTCCCTGAGGTTTCCTCGGTTTTGATACTCAAATTTTTTACCTGCTATTAAAATTTCCCTCATACTATTAATATCTTTGGAGTTTTCCTGTTTAATGAGAACTGAATTCTCATTATAAAAATATATATTTATAAATATAAAAATTATATATTTATAAAAATATATGATTTTTTTTTGCAATATTAGTATGCTCAAAAAGTTTCTGCAAAGGACAGAGATGCAAAAGTAATCATAAAATCATTGAATTAAAAAGATTTCTTCAACTAAAGGCTAGAAAAGCTGGAAATACAAATACATGTAAGATCACATAAGTATTCAATATGCATTCATCAAAGTTGTAAAAATAACATTTTTTATTAAATTTTGGAAGGTGATATCACCTCTGTACTCTAAGGCTTATTATAATTAGTGCAATGGATACAGTAATTTTTGTGGGGTAACAAAGCAGTATTCTTCCCAAACTGATTATAGGCATGCATTCCAAGCTGCAAAATTGTAACTTATCCATCTTCCAAGTACTTGTGAGTCATCACTGACTTACTCACATTTCCTCAAACACATTCTTTTAGAATATGTTGAAATTACAGGAAGAATGCAAGCTCTGCAAAAAGCTGCAAGGACTAAGAAGAGATTTGATTGTGCAGCTGTTAGACAAAAGACAGTATTTCTACTGCTTACAGCAGAATCCTAGGTGTATTTCTCAGACTTCTGATCTGTTAACGAGGTTCGTAATTTAAAAACAAGGAGGAACTGCATAGCTATATTATCCTCGAGGATTATTTCA
Source organism: Falco cherrug (assembly GCF_023634085.1). Classification (NCBI taxonomy): domain Eukaryota; kingdom Metazoa; phylum Chordata; class Aves; order Falconiformes; family Falconidae; genus Falco; species Falco cherrug. The sequence goes on along the minus strand of NC_073699.1, from coordinate 90,946,769 downwards.
GTTATGTTACTGTGATGACTTTTAATGCAATCTTAGACATCACAGGCTAAACCAGCAGATATGACAGGAACTACAATAGACTTGTGCCCTTCTAAAGTAGTTAGAAGCCAAGCATGATACCCCAGAGTATCTCAAATGGTACAATACACTTGTGTAGAGCTCACTGAATCCCACCATGACGTTTTGGTCACCATTTTAAAGTAATGCTATTTTATTTGGAATAACGGGACTTGGATTTCTCCACTGCATTGGAGAATGTTTTAAAGAACATTTTGAGCACGGGATTTCCCATCTTCTAGCCCAGGCCTCCCCCTCTACATACACATTTGTCTTTGTTTATGTTTGGTTTGATATTTAGAAGGAAATGTTTTCATTGGTTAAAAGAGGGTTGGTTTGTTTCCAAAAAAACCCAAGAGACCATTGTGAAACTGGAAAGCATTTTGGAAGAGGGTATAACAAAGGAAGAAATTATTTATAAGCTGTTTTTTTTCTCCACATTAATTAATAAATTACTGGATTTCTGGACTTACAAAAAAACATCCACTATTTATGCTACAAAACCAACAGCCTGATAACAGGTGTCTTACCTCTCTCTGAGTAACAGTTTCCATGATGGTCCCAAAAGCAGGAATTGTTGCAATCCTTACTGAACTAGAACAGAAAAATAGAGTCTTTAAGATGTATTAAACATTAAGAAGAAAATTAATTAAAAATAAAGCAAAATTTTAAAATTAGTACTTTAAGTTACATTAGTTCTAGCAATGACAAAACAAAACCAGCAGACCAGGAAAAAGACAGACAGGATTAACTCAAGGTCTCAATCTGAAACTCACAATTCAGGATCACTGGACAAGGTAACAAGGGCCGGAGCAACCCGCTTGTCAACTAATGCTTCACTCATGCCTCGAAGAGTCAGCTGTAAACCAGTCAACATGCAATAAAAAACGGTTTGGTAAACTTGAAGAACTGGGTTAGCTGTGACTGAGGATGGGCAGGCAGACGGGGGGTTTTTCTTGGTTTAGTCACCCACACAAGACATTGAAACAATTAAGACACTATTCATGCTGTAGCGTTTATTAGTAACAACCTGTTAGTGAAATTAGCAAAGCATCCCTCCTTCGCTTGAAAGAAATATCACATCAGGAACATCCAGAAAATTAAGTACTACGGTCACCTATCAGAAATTAGATACAGCCCAAACTGTTTTGCATTTCAGTAATGCAGATGGTACTTAATTTTGCAGTAGTAAAGCTGATAGCTTTACAGAACTTATTAATATCCAGCTTTCTACTAGAAATGATGAAAGCACATTTCAAACTGAGAATATGATTAAATATAAAACAGCAAAAAAATTAAATTACATTAAGTTATCTATTTAAAGTTCATCCAGTGGTTTTATCCAGTTTAGTTTTAGGTGTTGCAGTAAACCTATTTATTTACAATTAAATGATTAAGAAGTTACGTTTGGTTAAAAGTAATTCAATTTTTGTTGAGCTAGAATAAGAAACAGAACTGATGGTTATTTCTTCCTAAGTATTAAGAGGGATGCTATGTACATAAGACAGTCAGAAAACTTACATTTCAGGGTCACTGGAGAGAGTAATGAGAGCTGGAACAACTCTCTGAGCTACCAGAGTTTCATGTACCCCCTTCACCAACAGCTGAATGGTCAGAGCAGGGGGGTATCACAGGTGATGCACGGAAAGAGCGAGCACAGTATCATGGGAAGAGGAACGGCACAACCAAGAGAGAGAAAGAAAAAACACAAAAAGCAAACCAAAATTAGAAGCTAAGCAAATACTGTTACACTAGTGCTTCATATTTGCAAAGGCATGAAGAAAGCTGAAGTGGTCTGGCAATCAGCACAAACCTGACTATGAGGATGTTTTCTCTACTTTCAGCTATTTTAAAACCTGAACTCTCAAAATTTTAGGAAGTAATTCTGTATTATAATTCAAATACTAAAATAATTATGCATTATACTTACATATAATGATGTGTAATTAAATACTAAAGCAATGCCAATTTGAGTTTGACAGTTTAATCTAAATACTCTTCCTAACTCAATGGAATGGTATTTATTATAGTAGGTGGCTGTCACATACAAAATAGATGTCTTCAGCTAGGCCAAATGTGTGTAGTTTTCCCACACTGAGTGATACCTTGCAGACTTTTTACAACATGACAACAGCACCTTCCCAGATGCCACTAAGCTCTCCTCAAAGTCATTCAGGACTATTTTATATTTAACTGCCATCCAAGCAGTATGTATGCAAAACTTCCCAAGTTTCCCTTGCTGGTCTATGCAGGTAGAAAATGGAAAATCCTTGGGATTATCCATGAAATGTATCTCACCAAGCCTTTTTACAAACTAAGGAAGAGGTATATTTATTGCAATACATCCCAGCACAGTGAAATGTATTACCCATGAATATGTGGAAATTGTTTGAATTCTCAGGTGGTTTTTTTTTTTTGTTTTTTTTTTTTTTTACATTGTGTACGTAGGTGTACATAAGCATGCATTTGCTGCATAGGTAGCAGATGCCTTTTCCATGTTTTCTACATATGAAAGCCTACTAATTTTGGAAAATGACAAGTTGCACACTTTCTTCATATTCGGCAAAACAGGTTTTTTTGTCTGCATTAATAAAAAAGGGAAAGCCTTGATATTTTCATTTTGTATCTCATGTAAGGAAGCCTGTGTGTATTTGCTGGTCCTAGGAGATAAACATAAAAAGCTTATTTCTGTAAGAAATTTGAATTTAAATTTTTTTTTAAATATTTAGCTGTATTCTAATTACTCAAATTACATCATCAACACAAATCAAATTCTATGCTTTTTCCCCCCAGCAGAATAACAAGAGAACACCTAAGATCCACAGGGCATGGGGTAAACAGTAGCTGTCAGTGTGTATCATACAGCACTAAGAGTAGGCAATATTTACACTCTCCAACTAGAGAAGGTTTTATATTGTGCTATTTGTTTGAGCATTCCTGCTCTACCAACTCTGAATAGAAAACAAAGTAAATTGTGAAAGATTGGAAGGAACCCGACTTTCCAGAAGCCTTCTATACAAAGCAGTAACTTTTATGAAGCAATACTTCTGCATGCATGTGCATGCACAGGTGCACATATGCACTGAACATATTGTGGCCTTACAGATAATAACTAGAGAAGGAAGAATGGGGAGAGAACTGTTAAGCTTTGTAAGAACATATGCATTATTCCTGCAAAGCATCTGGAGGGAGAAAGATGCAACTTCCTATACTTGTTATTGAGAAAGTATTAGGAACGTCAGTTCAACTACTACATTTTAACGTTAATACATTATATGATTATTTACAGTGGCAACAATTTAGAGTGCTGATGTGTTGAGTTTATGGGTACTCTTTAAAAACAGCTGTTAAGGACCAGCTCACTGCTTGACTATGATGATTTTTCTCTCATACACAGACGTACCTATGTTCCCATTGATCAAAATAGAAAATGCTTACTTCTTGCTTACTAGTTTCAATTCTGAACAAATAGGGACTTGAGTTTTCTTTACCAATCTTTTAAGAAATGACTAGAGGTGATGTAGTGCTTTGAAAAAAATGCTTTGGATTTGAATAATTAGCAATCAATTTAGAATGATCTCAGCTTCATGACTGTGTCGGCTGCCACACTACTAATTATGTTAAAGCATGGTAATCAGCATCGTTCTGCCTTACAGAAAATAAAATGTGCTTTACAGTTCAAGTGTCATTCTAAAAGTAACTGTTCCCAGCCTTGGACCTAAACAGACCAACAAAACTTACAACTCAGCTATGCGCTTCATGTTCAAACCAGCAGGAAATCCATTTGCATTAACATTCAGATGGGAAAGTATTGACTAAGAACATTCACGCAGGGACAACAGCAACAGCTGGATGGGCAAAGCCATGTAGCAGCACGTAAGGCCACAGTAAGAAAGACAACACAGATTTTTATCCTGTTTTGATTCCTCTAAATCAGTGTGTGATCACTACTTACGCATGCTACACCTTAAAAATGGTACCACAAAGCTTCTTGCCCCTGAAGGAGAGAAGGGGTAGAACGGCTCCAAATCACTTCTGCATCCTTCCAACCTTTCACAGACTGTAAAGGTTTGGTAATGCAGCCTGGCAGGTCCAAATCACGGCAGTCTCTGTGCTGCTGTACAGACTACTGCGCTGTTTGGAATCTTTATAGTTCTCATACAGCTGTCCTGCAGGTGATGTACTCTTTATTTTATTATCTAATCACTGGGCTTTGCCATTCAGCAGTCTCCAAGATGCCAGAAATCCCTTGAACGAAGGAATGAATCTTCCAAAAGCAAACCCAACTATTACCACCTCTTTACACAGGTGACTTCCAAAATTTACATACTGCCACATATAAATACACACGCAACGGCTATCAAGTGGCAATATGATACTATTTTCAAGCAAGAAAAGTCTGCAACAAAGTTGTCCATGCTTTAGTAAAAACTGAAGTATGCTAGGAAACAAGCAGTCAAATAGCATGCAGGACTGCCTAAAAATAATCAATGTGCAGTTGAATTTGAAAAGAAACTGCAACCAAAACAACAGCCAGTTGTAACAGAGGTCTTTCACATGTTTGGGTAATGCTTATAAAAAAGGATTTAAAATGCTTATTATTACAGATATGAAATATAAACAATCTTATTGGTAAAGAAAAAACCCAACTCAAACCCAAACAGCAACTCAAAAATATTTGAAGGGTGACCAAAAAATTGCCATGTCATTTTTAAAGTGACAGGATGCAAAAAAAAAAAAAAAAAAAAAAAAAAAAAAGGAGGGGTGGGGGGTGGGGCAAGGGGGTGGAAAGAGACAATGAGACAATGTTGGATGTTTTCAACTAAAGTCTCAGGTTATGTCTTAAAGTGGTTGTTTAGTGCTTTGTCTGCAATGACTTGCACAGTTGCAGTAAAGAACACTAATGGTTATGGTAAGTGCCCTTTTCTGCAAGGCAGTCTGTGTCCATTTGCAAAAACAAATCTCAAAGGTAGCAGGTTCAGCTAGAGATTCACTGAAAAGCTATCCTAATGACTCAAATGTCAAAGAAATAGAAAAAGAAACCTCAGAAACCAAACAAAAAGAAGTACTGTGATAGCGTGATTAGAAATACATCTTTCTAACATGTAATTTTAAAAAAAAGTAATCTCTTTGTTCAGCAAACGGAGTAAGTGGAGTATGTCTGCATGTCCCAGTTTTTGTAGATGCCTTTTTTAATTAACACTGGATGAAACAAGGGCATGATGTGGAAAGAAAAGCAAACTTACTAGTTAAATGTTTCACCCTGAACAAATTTATAGATGTTAAGAGAAAGATGAACCTGTCACCATGTGGCAAGTAAAGTCATCCTAAGTTATTTTAATTTTCACAAAAACTACAAAATCAGTTAAGTGTATGTTTTTACTGCCATATTTGGAAACAATGGAAACTAGTTTTAACTACAAGGCAAGTACATTGTGCAAGTATACACAAAAGTATTGAAAACCATTAACTCGTGAATTAGGCTACTGATGATGTGTTAAACAGCAGAAGTTACAACTCAGATTTGCTTATTTATGTTTATCTACAGACCTAAGCAAACACATTTGACAATGTATTTAATTATGGTTTGAACACAGTTTAGCAATGAAGAGTGTTTTCATAATTGGAAAATATTTTTCAGCATGCAACAATGAGAATGCAACAATGAAGTCAGCAGCAGATTAAAGAACACATACACAGTTACTACAGGAACATCTTGCAAGTGGCTAACGACAAATTGCTGAACCGAAGATGAGCTTCTGAACATAGAACAGATACAGAAACAACTGCACAACAACCTCCTGCTCCATCACACAGTACACAACTTATTTAAGCCATTTGTAATATTTCAGGATGTATCAATGTTATCTGAATCACTGCTTACAAAAATAAACTTACAAAAATAAAGCTTTAAAAAGGTTTAAAAAAAGTTTGGATAATACTTACCTCAAACATTCTAGCAGCTGTACATCGAACAAGAGCAGAAGTATGCACAACTCCATACCATAAGACTGTTAACAGCAGCTCATGGTAAGCTGGGTTTGCACTAAAAGAAAACAGTTGGGCAATCAAAAAAACCCAAACACAAAAACCAATCCCCAAAAAAACCCAACCCCCAAACACTGAAAATGTTCTTTGCCTACAAAGTATAGTCTCAAAAATCCATTAGTCAACAATGAAGGATACATAACATTCACCTCATTCTAAAGGACATGCAACATTTTGCTGTCTAGAAAATACGTTGCATTTTGAAATTCACGTAAAAAAAATTAAGAATAGAATTTCCAATAAAATATGACACTGAACTTAACGCAAATACTTATCTAGATCACAACATAATAGCATGGAAAATACAAAATTAATTTCCATTTTATTCTCAATGAGTGATTTTTGTGAGGTTTTTTGTTTATTTTTTGGTGTTTCTTTTTCACACTTCAGAATTTTTTTACCACAACTTATTTAATCTAGATATTAAAAGTTTAAACTTTGTGAAACACTAAGGGTAAAAGTAAGTATACCCTTTATTCACCCAAAGCATGACTGTTATTACAATTACAGCCAGATTAGTAGCCCTTAATAAAAACTTCTAATGTATTCAGATCTAGTCAACTCCAAGGTATATTCTTTACCCCAGCTCCACAAAGGAAGCTTTCAGGCTATCAAGAGGAGCATGGGATAGTGAAAGCATGGTCATTACGTCTTCTAAGAATCCAACTAACAGCTTGCGGTCTTCTTCCTGAAAGAAGAGCATACAGTGTTGAATGTAGCAGAAGTATTGGTGCAGTTGTGATGACCTACAGCTATGAAAGAGACAAGGTCAAACTAGATTTAGTCTTTAACAATCTTCTTATGAGCTTCAAAAATGTGGTTTAAGAACAAGAACGTACAAAGCAAACACAAGAAGAGACTATTTCTGTATTTTATCAACTAAGCACATCCTCACGCATAAATTACCCAAATTGTTTTACTAAAGAAACTTTAAGAAGAGTACTTAAGCACTTTCATGGCTCCTAACAGTTTTTGATTACTCACAGTTGACTAAACATTCCTGAGATGAAGTATTTATTAATTTTTCCTGCAAGCTGCGTACATTCCGGTCCATCACTGCTGGTTACTGGAGGATTTGTTTTAGTGTTTATGGAGTGTTTAATTCAGTACTAGGTAACACTACAATTGTAAGACTCCAACGATGTTCAAAATGTCAATTTACCTGCTTATCTGTTTCAGTAAATTTTATTGAATTAAATTATGGCTGCATGGGTCACAGCTAAATGGCCAAGAACCTATTTACGGAATAATATTAATATTTTTCATAGAGGCACAAGGCACTAAATGATCTGAATGTAGTAGACAACCGGACCAGAAAACTTTGCTTTTTACTGTTTACAGCTGCTGACTTAGTACCTATATTCAAAGCACTACAGCACTAAGTTTTCAAAGAAAAAATATATTTGTTTTAAAAAAGTTTTACTTATTATTATAAAGAAATAAAAAACCAAACCTACCTGAATATAACATGTAAGGACCCCTGTTGCATAGATGGGAACTGTGGCTTTTGTTAGCACTCCATTACCTGCTGTGGAATCTAATGAAACACAGTGAAGTATTTAGGTTTTTTATATACATATATGTCTCTATACGTGTGTGTAATATATATACGCTGTATATTATAAATATTGTAATACATATAAGGTAGACATGTGTATTACAAGTATTACAGATGTATTAACTTTTTAGATATACACGAAGAATTTGGATACATATGTATGTATATATACATGCACATGCTGTAAAATAATCCTCAAGTGGTATTTGGATTTGAGATTTTATTTGTACTTCACACACAAAATGTACAACTTCAGAGTGTTCCACCCAGATTAACATCAGATTTTCAATATTTCAGAAAGATGACAAATTTGAGAACTACAGACTGGAATGCTATTTGAACATGAGATTGATAATTTTTTTTCAGTTGCAGTTAAGATCCACTTTTATTCCTTTGAGTGAAAAGCTACTTACCTATGTTTTCCTCAGACAGTCTTAAGATTTCCTGGAACTGTGGTTTTACCTATATAAAGGATGATGAATCCCATGTAAGAAAACTTGTTACCAGTGTCAATTAACTTAGAAAAAAATTAAGAATAAAACCAAAACCACTACCAAAACAGGAAAAGGATATTTTTAAGGGAAAAAAAGAAAGAAAAATTTAAAAAGCATATCCAGCTTTTACAAAAATTGAAAGTGTGACATAAGAGTAAAAATTTCTATTGAGTACCCACACTGAGGTAGCAGTATTTAGCACTCATGATACTGAAAGCTGAAGCCTCTTGGCAGCATGCTTAGTTGGATTTTAGGGTTTATGGTTTTACAAAGCTATGTGTAAAAAAACCAAAAGCTTTTGTTTTACATCTCTGCTGTCCATGAAGTGCTCTCTTCCAAAATAAAGCTGTGATAATCAGTACCATAACAATTCTATAGAAGCAAGGGTTCTAAAGATGACTTACAGAAGGGGTTTTCAAAGACCAGAAACTAGTTTTAATCTCCTCTTTAGAGGCAGCACATAATGCTAACATTTGTTATTTTATCTTCAGATAATCCTCTGTGTTTCATAATCTGCTTTTAAAATATTTTTAATTATATTCAGAAATTATTTTGTAGAGAAATATGATGTTCTTCCTTGATAAAAATGTTTAGATTTCATCTATAGAAAATATTTTGGACAGGGAAAGCATAAATTTTACATGTCAAATCAAGTACAGGCTGTACTTATGTACACCAGACATTGAATAGTATGCTCTTCCGAAGAAAGAAAATTGTTAAATCGCTAGGAATTAGGATGACCTGTCCCACGCTCTATGCCATTCACAAAAAAAATATGAAGAATACAGTTAAAAAATTTCAAATCCTTCCTTGTTTGGCAAGATGAGAAGTTATTCCAAAACAGTCAAAAACAGAAATCAAAAGGATGCAAACAGAGGTTTAAAATCAGCAGGTTTAAATGTACTTATGGAAAAGCATCAGTGTGACCTGCAAATACAAATGGTCACACAAAGTGTGGGTATTCAGACACACCGTAAATATGGAGAATATATATTATCAAGGTACTATTGCACAGAATATTTAAGATAGTATCTTACCTTAGTGTTTGTAAAAATTTTCCCAAATGTCCTACAAAATCTCCAGAAAAATCTGGAGAACTCATGGACACAGGCAGTTGATGCTACATTGATCTTGCCAACTATTTCTATAAGCTGTGGTAGCCTAAAAAAATCAGTAAGCAAAAGTATATTAAACAGTACTCTGATCTTTTGTTTTTCTCCAGTTATATTTGCATAGATTTACTGTTTATATTAATATATATAGACACACAGAGCAGTATTGGTTCCACTAAAATTATCTACGTTCTGCACAATTCTTGACCCTTGAAGAAAGAAAGGGTGTAAGTGCCAGAGAAGCCTGACTTGTATTGTCAAACATCTGTTACTGCAGAACAATATATTTCATAAGATACTCAGAATACAATATTAAGTTCAACAGAGAATTAAGTATACCAGCGCAAAGATGAAAAAAATTTTTTTGCAGGAAGTAGTTACCGACACATTCTGCTAGAAGGCTGATATTTTCTGAATAAAATCAAAGTCAACTCAGTATGAAAATTAAAACGCCTAAAAAATTTCAGTCTTCTCCTCTTTAATAATTCCTAAACACAATCATAATAAAAATTCTTATGTTTCATAATTGTTAAACATAATCATATTAAGAACAATTAATGTTGAGGCATTTTAAAATTAGGAATCATAAGATAAAAATTAACTTACAGCTGATTGACTACCCATAGCAAAGTCTCCCAGCCTGTGGTACCCTCATGTTCCAGCTGATAGTCATACAGTTGCAACAACACTGCTAATTGTTCACGGCTTCCAATGATGATGGCCACATCCTGAAGAGGTGATACGGGTCGGGGAAATCTAGTGACTGTAACAGCAGAAGACAAGCGATCATGAACAAAAAAAAGATGAAAATACCTTGGAGGTGATGTCAGTAAGGTAGCTAAGAAAGTCTGAATATCTCTAGTGCCTTCTGTGTAAGGTTATCAAATTGCCTTTTAAAAACCATTGAGTTAAACCCACCTCTGAAAAGGTTACATAACCCTCACTATAAAAAGAGAAAATGCTGTCCCAGGGAGATGACGGGATTATCACCAGCATAGCTTCATCAACGGCAAATCTTGCCTGACCAACCTAGTGGCATTGTGTGATGAAGTGACTATATCAGGGGATGGATGCCACTTACCTGGACTTCTGTAAGGTCTCTGACACAGTCACCCACAGCTCTAAACTGGAGAAATATGAATTTGATGGATGGACGTTTTGGGGGATAAGGAATTGGCTGGATGATGTTCCAGATGGAACACCTCTCTATTGAGGACAGGCTGAGAGAATCAGGGTTGTTCAGCCTGGAGAAGAAAAAGCTCTAGGGAGACCTTACTGCAGCCCACTTTTTAGTAGGACCTGTTGCAACAGGACATGGGGTAATGGTTTTAAACTAAAAGAGGGTAGATTCAGACTAGATATAGAAGGAAAAAAAATTTTACAGTGGGGGTGGTGAAATACTTGAACAGGATGCCCGGAGAGTTTGTAGATGCTCCATCCCTGGAAGCATTCAAGGTCAGGTTGGACAGGGCTGTGAGCAACCTGATTAGTCAAAGATGTCCCTGCTCACTGCAGAAGGTTTGAACTAGATGACGTTTACAAGTCCCTTTGAATCCAAAACATTCTATGATCTCAAAGACCACACTGCAGATTTACAGTAGTGACTTGCAGACAAGGTTTCCTGACACTTGTTGCTACACTATTCGACTGTTCCAACTTTCATATATGAAGTAGATTTTGACAGTCCCCACTCCCTTTCCCAGCTTCTTAATTATCTGAATTACCAGAAGAGAGTAATTCACATGTAAAAAGACCACAAAAAAATTCTAGACCATTAAAATATGTGGGGATTGAAAGTCTGCCACACCAACATTGCTTTTATTATTTGCAATTCATGCCAAGCACATTCAGCAATAAAGTTAAGCAACAAGAACATCACCTTTCCTACTACAAAATTCAAAAAAGCAAGCCTGCACCTCCTGCAACACTACCAGACTAGTGAAAAGTACGTAAGATTTTTTTTCTTCCACTTTTATGGAAGAAGAAACTGTCAGACAAGGCTGAAGACTGAAGTTTTTGAAATTCCTTATTTTAGTAGTAGCCGCCCAGGGAAAAAGTGCTCATCTTCAAATGACTCAAGTCAGCTGGATGATTTTTACCACACCATGCTTAACATTTTCACATTTATATCATACAGTAACGTACCATTAGCTACTTTCCAAATTCTCCTTTAAAGTTTTTACCCTTTATTTATATCTCCACACACAGCACTATTATCATCATGTGCCAGGTATTACCAATATCTTTAAAAAGTGTTCGTAACAGGAGAAAACATTCTACAGGTTAGGATTGCTGATCCAAGTATAACTTCACTATGAGGTCATTCAGTCTGCTACTACATAGATACATAGCAGATGGTGAAGCTCCTGCTCTAGGCTGTGTTTTTCCCACTTCATAAAATTTGTTCTTTGTGAGAATATTAACTGAAACTGAAGCCAGCCCTTCTTGAACCATTATTAGCTATTAGTGGAAACAAATTCTTCAGAAACCTTTAGGAAGTCCTAAGGATTGCTTTGCTTTCTCAAAAGCTTCTTCTAAGATGTAGAGAGAAATAACTAGAGGTGAAATAAAAACTTTTTTGGTGATAATAAGGTCTCTCAAGCATAGGAATGAGTGGAAAAAGGAACCATTACTTAAGGACTTGCTAAGGAGACCAATATGAAAAAACATTTAAGAGGCAAATCAGAAGGCAACACTTTTTTTTTTTTTTTCCCTTTCACAATTTATGATGTATATTAGGAAAAAAAGTATTTCATTGCAAGACTCTCGGTGGATTACATAAAGCCATGTCAGGGCATGAAGTAACCATTTTGCCTGTAACACTGCTAAGTAAATACAGAAAAAAATTGTTCTCCTTTACTGGCAAGCATTTCATAAATATTCATGACTTACATATCCTTCTGCATCAATAAGTCAATACTTGTACTTAGTTAAATATCTGCTAAGGCTTCATGTCAGACTGATTTCCTTCATAGGAATGAAGTAGCAGCAGAGGGAGGAAACGAAGTGTAAAAATGTTTTCCCCAAAAGGGAAAAACAGAACAAAGAAAAACGTTATGACAAATCAAAACAAATTTTCATATACTGGAATCTGCCTTTAAAAAAATAAATTATTCTCTCTGTCAACTCAGCAACATTAAAGAAAGAAAATTCACAACACGACAGAGGTTCCTGGAACTCTTTTCTCTTTACTTGCTATATATGAAATACAAGATAAAGAACAGGTAGATTAGGGAAAAAAGGCTTGGGGACAATAAACTTAAATTATTATTGTACAGACAGTGTGCTATAAAAATCTAAAGTTTACACATATATTCTGCAACTTGTATTTATGCCGTAACCTTAAATACACACAAATCCCAAGTAACCATAGACTATGGACTACTTCCTAAAATTATTCTCTTGCAGTTAATATGGATTTGAGATTGGTCAGTGAATTATATTTAAGTTTATAAAAATTCCCCATACCAGAAATTAATCATTTACCTTCTATTTGTGGTACTTCTCCCTGAAGTTTAGCCTTGCTTGTGAAAGGTGCATTCTGTAGCACCAGTGCAAACAGTGAAGGAATCAACGACTGCAGAGCAGACAGATACATGTGGAGCTTATGTTCATCCAAGCCATGTTCTCCTTCCTGAAAAACAGGACATTTAAAATTTTTGGTTTGGATGATCTGTTGCTTAGGCATTTATTCCCTGGCAAGAGATCAACACATCTGTGATGAGCTTCTACACAAAGATTAATTACATAGTAATTTATCCAAACCACAAGCTTACTTTGTGTGACCATCAAAATCCCCTTAAGTCACTTCTACTCAAAAGATTCAAGCAATATAGCCTTTGGCATTTAGTAGTTCATAACAATGAATATACCAATATTCTGAAAGTACATTTTAAAGCATATTTTAGAAATGTGAATCCTTGGTCTCATAGACCAGTGAATCCAAAAACTGAATAAACTCGTCACCCGTACTCTGAAAGCATCTTGGTTAAGTGTGTTAGATTGTTACGAAATATCTGTAAAGTTTTGGAAAATACGGTATCTACCAAATGAAGCGTGCACACAAACTGGCTCATAATTGCAAACGACCTAACTAAACCATTTAATTCTACTTCTTTTTTTGGTTTGTTTTGATATGTTCGGTTTTTGATATTGCACATCATTAAAAACTACGCCATGTGATACTTAAAAAGTTTAAATATAGGGCAAATACACTCAGAATAACACGTATCAGGTCACAGCTCCAAGCAAGCATTTACTGAACTGCACTTTGATTACTGTGCTACAAAGCAAAACATCATTAAATTAGAATATGTTTCTTTTGAGGGGTTTTGTGTTCTTCCCCCCTTTTTCAAAGGACAAGTAAAAGTTATGGAAGTACAAGAAGAATCTCCTAAAATTTTTCCCCCATAGAAGTAGTAATTATTTACATTTTCGTATTTTTTAAAAAAGCCTGCATATATAATAAAGATACAAAGACAATTTGCCAAACAGCTGAACACATACCCTGAGCAATTTTTCAATTTTATTAAGCAGTGTAGGTATAAGATGGAATTGTAAATTTCCCAGTTCTGTTGTCCAGGCAGCATAAGCAGGTAAAAATACCTGATGTGTTGCACAAACTACACGTTCTGAAGGGTCTCCTAAAGCTGAAAGCAGCAGTTCAAAGCCCTGGTAGAAGACAAGAAATAACGTAATTTTCCTAGAGTTTATGCTAAAGTTTCCCACACAAACTGTGCAGAATAGAAAAAGATTATGATCCGCTTTTAAAATGCTACACTAACAAAAATAAAACAAGGTAGTACACGGAGCCCTTTCAACAGATACTCCCACCACATTTACAAAGGCAAACAGTGGGTGGTTCAATGACCCCGCTAGTATTTCTCTACAGTCATCAGAATCAATACAAACACATTTTACCACTCTGCCTTCAAGAACTCAAAGACAGGATTACAAGTTCATAATTTTCACTTACCTGAAACATTACTAGGCAGTATTAAATTGAACTACAAGTTGGCTTTGTTGCAGGAGACAAATCTCTGTTGGCAAGTGATGATATCATATCGGCTAAGAGTATCAGGTGGGCAATGAAGTGGTATGTTCTTGAAGGCAAACTATGAATTATTAGAGATGCTTCTGTATAAGGCTTACACCTGAGATTCTAGTTATACTTCTAAGTATATTTTTTCTTTTTTGTATTGGTGATACATTAAAAATCCATATTGATATAAACCATCAACATTTTTAAAAGTATCTGGAAGGATTTAATAATACATGAAACTATCTATCCCCCTATTAATGAAATAACTATAGAAGACATTTTATACATACAGATCCCAAACTAAATTATACCTGTTGATATTTGTCTGGATCATCAATATATCCCATAATGATGCCAAGGCTTTTGATCACAGCTTCTCGTACCAGATCTGCCTTATCTTCCATTAGCATTTGCTGCAGCATGGAAAGTACTAACGAACTACGAATTTCTTTCTGTTTGTAAACAAGAAACATACTTGTTAAATCAAATGAAACAAGACATGCAGGTTTATATCAATTTATATAAGTAGTTTACACTGTATTAGTGCTCACAAACAAAATTAGTTCCTCCAACTATAGATCCCTTTATGAATATTACACATTCAGTTTTCACAACAGAAGATGTATGTATTTAAAATGTCAGTAGCCTCACCAGAGAGCCTTTTTGTCCTACTAATCACAGAACTTATGGAACCACAAATAACTAACAGCAAAAAACTACTACAGGCCTAGACTTAAACCAGAATCTTTAATAACTGCATTACTAAATTGGAGAAGTGAGTTTTTAATTTGTCTTTTTTTCCCCTCTTTCTCTGAAGCTTCATATTCTAGTTTGCCACTGACTTAAATCTGCTGCTTCTTCTGACTGGCAGCACTCTTCATGTAACATTCCACAGTGTCCGAAGAATTACTGGATCATCATTAGATCAAAAAATTATTGCCAAGTATTTTTTCAGTGATTATTTCCTTAATTAGTCCTAACTAGCTTTACTTCAGCTTCACTGAAACAAAGATGATTTTTTCAGAAGATATTGTTTTTAGAGGCATTTTATAGCTATGTGGACCTGTATTCCTTTATAATAAGCCATGAATGCTTTAATGTGATTTATTGAAACTCACACATGTGATAGACAATGTGACTGTTTATGACTAACAAATGCACTTGGGAACATTTAAAATGATAAAGGATGTTTATGCAACAGATTTTCACATTGCTTTCACTAGCAAAATATTTAGAGTCAGTATTAATACACTGTTAAGCTTACTGGAAGGTAAGGTGCTAAAGCTCCACAGGATTCTGCTACCAGTAGCCGTCTCTCTGGGTATTTGTGGTTGATCTGGTAAAGAGAAACAGAATGGCTATTTACTTTGCAGTAACCAGTATTCAAAATGTGGTTCAAATGAACTCCAACCGAGGGATACATCTGCACCTCTTAGATAAACATTGACTGTGCCTGTAGAAGTTGCATATGGGTACTAAGCAGCCCCAGATTCTTGCGCTGAGGTATAAAGGCTAGGCAGATACAGCCTTCTCTAGTTGTCCTACAAAATAGAGCTTATAGTCAGAGAAGAATTAGAGAAGCGTATATGTATATGCAGTAAAAGAAGTGTGGAAAACAGTGTATGGGCTGCTGTACTCTGAAGAATATGAGTAACTTCAGAGCTGGCATGTCAAGAAATATTTTGTCCCTCCAGGAGTGCTGGTTCTCCAAGAACTACTCAAGTGCCCTCTAGTGCTCTGAGCCAACCAGTGTAGCATAGCTGCCTAAAGTCTTGCTGAGCAATCAGTCAAAAGACCCACACACTACGCTAAAAAGTATCTGCATGATACTGAAGTTCTGCTCTCAAACATGTCACGCCTCTAAAATGTGACTGAAAACATCTCCTATTCCCACGAACCTCTTGATCCTGTGCTACCTCCCCATTACCACTCATAGTCCGTTTGAAAATTCTGCCTTACAAATTTGATATTGACACTTTGGAACCCAGTTTGCATCCTGGTGAGGTCAGCTTTAACGGCCAGTGTAACGCTTGTACAAAGAAGTCTCAATATATGTTTCAATATACTTCGGGAATATAAAAAATATTTAGGGTAAAAAGGTGAGAGAGAAATATGAACAGTTTGATCCTGTCAGATAAAATAGGGTATGTGCGTGGTGCAACTATTTCTCTCTTGCTATGCAGTGTATAGCCTTGGTAAGACACCATCTTACCATGGAAAAGACCAAGCAACTCACTGCCTTCTTTGTCTCGGTCTCAGGCATGGAAGAATGTTCTTTGAGTGTGTTTATCATTATTTTTTATTCATCAGTAGGGCACCTGTGGTATTTTTAAGTATGGAGGTTTCATAGATGAGAACCATTACGGGCACGCAACAGGCTGCTTTAATACCTATAGTATCTTTGACTTATGTGCCATCTTTCCAAATGCAAATTCCCTACTGGTGAGAGAGATACACTTTCCTTTCTGGAGCTCTGCCTACCTGAGGGAAACAGCAAAGGCTAGTTTCAACTTTAGGTAGACCAGCAAGGCAATATAAATATCACCCCCGATACTGCAAAGATATACTAACACATTGGAGGAAAAAAGGACTCAAATTTCTGAAAGGTTTGCATTCAGGGAAGATTATTAGCCCTTGGAAACTTAACTGTAAAATGTTTACTACCACTTATTTTCCTTTTGTCTTTAATAAGCAGCAGTACAATTTTGAAAGCAAATAAACTGGTCACTAGTTCTGAGGGAACTTCCAGCATTCACAGATCATTGATCTAAACACCAGTGAGTCAGCTACTGAATTTTACCTGCAAAGAGCAGGTAGAAAGATCATATAGACTAGCTTTATAACTCTGCACTCCACAATGTGTGGATGAAAATGCTGAATCTTCTGAGTTCCCAATCCTCTGCATCTGTAAATAGACTCTGGTTGGAGACCAACTGCATGAATGCTTTCATGATTAAAGCATCTACTGAGAAAAGGCAGAAAATTATGTGTATTTTTGAGTTCCTTCTACAAATTCCATCTTGTGACAATGAGATTCAGCTGGTATTTTGCTGGAGAATAAAATGACCTGGTTTCAGTACTGCCAACAAAATCTAGCAAACTGCGTTAAATAAGTGCATGATGACATATGGCTTGGCAGCCTGATATGCTGTACTGTTACAGTTGGAATTGTTTCTTGCTTGCATCAGCAATTAGCAAGAAACTAGTATGATAAAGATGTGGTCTTACTGAGGTGAGACTTTTTGTTAAACAGTTTAGATTTCATGAGAAGGCCTAGAAAACAAGATGTGGTTTATTTTCTGTTCAACTATTGCCATGAGCCCTTCATTTAATCAATAGATATATCAGTCACACATATAAGCACAAATGCTGCATATACTATGTACTTCTACTGTCAGAAAGTATTAAGACTATTAAAGCTTGGACTTTATTGTGAAACACAGATGGTTGCATTATGCAAGAAACAGCTGACAATTATCAGACCAGAAAGACTGTGCCATGAAAGTAAGCATTACCAATCTGTCATGGCTTAGTTACTGATTTTTAGGCAATGACGAGCTCCCTTTTCTTCATTATGGTAGGAAAACACCATGCATTTTCACCTGTACTCACATTGTTCTGTTTCTATACCTCAGTAAGAGCATTTCAGTTTGGTCGTTCAGTTGTATCTATTAATTTAGGATACCTGTGGAAAAGGTCATCGTGATTCTAGAAGTCACATGCAAACTTCAGGCTGATCTTACAGGTATAAAATCATGCCCATCTATGGGGGTCTTATTTCTGACTACTTCGATCTTTAATTTTCTGTCTGTTTAAGAATTTAAACTAACTGAAGTGTGGATGCTGCTCCAGAGACTTATACAATATAAAAATCAGTGAATGAAAATGGATTTCCAACAGTCTGGAAATTGCAGTACAAAGTATAAAGGCACCTACCTGGCAACAGGTTAGGCAACATTGATGATGGACACACACATATCTACATTTCAACATAACAAACATCTAGAGGTGTATGCAGGCAACTAGAATCTCCAGATAGCCTTTGACAAATTTTATGCTTCTGAGCTCTTTTTAAAGTTATATAGAAGTATTTATATAGTGAGGACAAAGAACATCCAAATAGTTCTCTGAAAAACACTTTAAACTGCCATTCATTGAAAAAGAAAACCAAAACCAACTTCCCCCTCAAACAAATACAACTCAAAATTTATGAATTTCTAACTTATTTTGCAGTGTAAAGCACAACTTAATCAGTTACCTGTTCCCAACACTGTGGTAAAAGCTCAGCTTCTACACGTGTTGGTCCAACATGTCGGGCAAATGCCACACACCCAGTCAGTATCATCTGTCTGAAAACATAAACGCAAAGCTTTAATCTCTTTATAAGTCAAGTTCTATCATATGTAAAACATATTAAGTTAGGAAAAATAGATGCTGTCAGGCACTAGGTAATTGTCTACAGTCAAAATTCCACACCATACACACTGACTTAAAGGCTAAATCTTAAATTGAAAGCTGCACTATTGTCCCTGTTCATTGCAGGGGCGATTGGACTAGACGACCTTTAAAGATCCCTTCCAACTCAACTTACCTTGTTTTCTATTTAATATGCCTTTTCCAGAAACTTGCAAATCCTAAACTCCATGAACCAGACCCTGAGAATCTCTGATTTGTGAATGTCCGATTTCCTAATGTCTGAGATCAGGAATCTCTGACTAAACCTCTCATTTAATTCTTACTGAATACTATGATTCATCATGCAGTAAAAGGATCTAGATTACTTAATACTATCATACTATCAGTATTTTAGTCCAGTACACATTCTGCTTGTATTTATAGGCATTCGTGAGATTTAATGAACTTTGTTCAGAAGTAACTTCTTTTATGACATGGTTTCACAACATTCTAACATGCAAGCTTCTTTCATCTCTCCCAAAATACTGGACTTCAGTCTTGTCATAAATCTTCCAAAGCCCATTATCAAAGGGAAGCAATTAAACAATCAGTAGTATCTGCAATCACCTGAGTAATTTTTATTTATATTCTTGCCTTTTTTAACTTTCCTCAAAGTCTGCAAGAAGTCACTGGTTCCACCAATTTCATAGACACAGAGATGTTTTTAGAATTTCAATAAAACTGTACTTAATTGTCATTTGTTGCTTACTTAATGAGTGTTTATCTTTTAAAGATTTTTCACTTCTATTTTTCCTGTTAATAGGATTGGAATGATAGCAACTTTCCATGCAATTCACTAGTTCTATTTACTGCAGTGCCTGTATCTACAAATAACCAGTTTGAAACTGTAACACTGTAACTGTAACTGGACATAAGACTTTCATTTTATCACCTTCACAGTAAGATTAGGACACCACTAAGAATTTATTCATTATTATTTTGTGCAAAGTAAGCCAGAATTAATTTGTTACCATTTTAGTGTCATGTCTGAACTCCTAATTATTTACTGCAGCTAATAGTATGCCCTTAAGGTTGAAAGGCAGCGATTCTGCTGGTTATTTCTTAATCAGTTATACAATACATTCCCATTAAAAAAACCCAACAAACAGAACCCCAAAAACCCCTCATTCACTTTCAGAATCTTCTCAAGGAGAAATAGTCTATCAGAAAGATATTTTTTTCCTCTCTACCATGTACAAAGAACTAGACCTTTGCTCAAGGTAAAAAGGTTGGGGGAAAACAAAAATGCAGTGATTAGGTGAGAATCAAGCAATCAACAGCTGATATGTGATAGCAATACGGAGCCAAAAGCCTGTGGCAGTTCCGAGTTCTACAACAAAGAAAATGGTTATCTGAATAGCTGTCTTGGGTTCTACATGCTGCACCTAATCACAGAACAGGGCAACAGAATATACTTTTATAAGATATTAAAAAAGTGAATAGCAGAACACAGTAATTGCTTGAAGTCTTCTGCATCAGAAACTGGGAAAGCCAAAATATATACTTTTTAAAAAAAATTAAACCTTCCCTTCTCAAAACAGTTCCATGAAATCTCAAAATTAACTTGGATTTCCTTTTGACTTGCCTATAAAATAGGGAACTTTAAGGTATTGCAAAAATATTAAAAATTAACGTTTTGAATATTTTATTGTAACCATCTTAAAATTATATGACAAGAGTCAGTATTTCAGTGGAAGGAAAGGTTGTAAGGATCTCAACAGGTCATTGAAACAAAAGATGTTAACACTAAGTTGCTGCAAAAATTGCAGTCAAGGCTGGATATGGGAAAAACTTTTTTCTACTTATTGTCATAATGATCTCTTTTGTTAACAAGATCCTTGGAATGCTTTCCTCAAAGAGCTCTTCCCAGGTTATACACTTATGACCACTCAGGCAGGAACGCAAAGCAAATCAGTATGATTCAGCAGAGCACTAGTTTGCTTCACCAGTACAGAAACCACAGCGAAACCAAGAAGCAGACTAGAGGAACAAGGCAGAAGTTAAGAGAACAGACATAATTTAACACTTCTAAGCTCTTTGCAGAGGTTTTAGAAAGTGACTGATGCACTGGTATGCAATTCAATCTTATATTACACAGTTCAAGGTTCAAGTTGCTCCTGAAGGTTGTATTTAAAAACTTCTAGAGTTTTTCTTAATGTATCAGCAAGTTATGTGTGTTCTCTAAGAAGTGATATCACAACACCAACGAAAAGGCATACTAGATACACTAAGCTTAATGTATTTTAGCTTCTTTTCATTAAGAGGGCTGCTTCTGGGTACTTTGCTTGGAAATCTTCAAGAGTTCACATTCTGAACTATGTTTTAACCTTGTCCTAAAGGACCCCAATGTTAATCTGACTTCTTCATGGCTCCTTAGCTTCCAAAATCAACATAACTGCCCAGAAAGAAGTTTAAGTAAAGCTAACACATATTTGTTTCTTTGCAGAAGAAAATCTGGTAAACGTTCTGAAAAGTTGAACAGTATCTTAAGAAGCAAAGCCTTGAATATAAAAGTGGCCTTGTTAAACATAATGTTAGTATACAAGTCTATAGCAACATGCTTATCTGCGTGCACCAAAAAGCCTTTCACATGGGCAACAAGTATTATGCGGAAAGCCTGTACGATTGTTAACATACTTTAAAAGGTGAAATGCTTTAAATAAAATACTTATTTTAATGGGTTCATTATTAGAAACACAATGTCACATTTCAGCCTCTTGCATTTACCAAATTTAAAAAGCCAACTTGTTATCAACTGCTACTTTAATGTATAATTAGGCATGTACCGTATAGCAGTAGGTAAACAACATATGAGATAATACCATTGTTCTGGTGACTAAGCTGAATGTCTTTGCTTTCTTCATATCGCACAAAACAGGACTGCATCTTATTTTGATTTCAATCTGCATGGTGCCACTGTGCTACAAGTTCCTTTTATTTATGCACTTTTTTTTGTCTCCAAAGCCGTGCCTTACAATTGTACCTCATCTCTAAATTTTACCATGGGAACTATTTAGAAAGACACCAGAAGAATTTAGAATGACTTCCGTTCAGAGAATCATCAGGAGAAATGCTTTCCACCTATTTCATAAAGCTTACTTTGCCTGAAGACAGAATAGAGCAACGATAGATACAGATGCTTTACAAAACATCTCTAATGAAAATAATGGCAGAGCTACAGATAAAATATGAAAAATCTTTCCACAGTCAGAGAAGGAAACATACCAGCTAGGGTACTGTCTTTCAACCTTAAGGATATTCTTATCAAGAAACGTACAAAGTCAGATTTCCTGAGTACTAAGGAAGAACTAATTTTATAAAACAAAATAAAAAGTATTTTTAGACTTTGTTTTAGACTTTTAAGACTTTGTCTCAAAGTCCTAAAATAAAACAAAGATCTTAAGGCTTGCCAGAACGAAATCACTGCTTCAGTCTTCTGAATTTTTTATTGCTACCATAGTACTGAACAATAAGTAGGAAGAGTACCATTTCCTCATGCTATTTTCCCCAACTGAACACTAACTTAAAAACACAGAGATCACTAAGATACACTGACAGAGGTTTAAAAAAAGCTGCTCTCATTTCTGTATCAGTCATTGCTAAGAATTATCATCTTAAAGCTCATTTTAATGAAGCATTTCAATTCATCTTTAACCAAAATGGAACTGGAATGTTACACTATAGCTTACCAAATGCATTCTTACATTCTAGTAACTAGAAAGTACAAGTCATGGAAATGGAAAATCCCGAAGTCCACATACATTTGTCAACGCTATACCAGCAAATTATCAGCTAAAGTGAAACTTGGTTAAAATCATGCAATAATAGCCAGTTTCTATCAGTTCTACTTCTTTGACAAAGAAAAAAGTTCCTTCTTGTCCCGCAACACAAACGCAAACACACCTTTGCTCATCATCTGGTCGTTTGATCAAATTGAACAGTATGTGTAGAAGCTGATCTCTCTCTTTGGGTTCAGGATGGAGGCAGGCTGTACACAGTATGAGTGGGATCAATTCCTAAAAAGTTGTGGGTAGCGGAAAATCAAACAAGGTAAAAATGCTTTGGGCATATATTCATTAATGGCAAAAGAACCTAAGAAGTTAAATCTAGCCACATAACATCAAAACAGAGAGGATGTTTTAGGATCTTGATCTCTTATTAAATGACCTGAAAAAAGCGAAGGACTACAAAAGTTAGAATTATTTTCCTGCTAGGAAGGATCAGGGGAGAGAACCAGCACATAAAACAAAAAACTCTGCAAAGATTACAAATAACATACGCAGGTCACCTGTAACCAGAATTAGGGGACAACCATGGTTTAAATTTTCTTCGCTACCTACTGAACTGAAACAAGCTCT
The DNA here is from genome assembly GCF_023634085.1 of Falco cherrug. Taxonomy (NCBI): domain Eukaryota; kingdom Metazoa; phylum Chordata; class Aves; order Falconiformes; family Falconidae; genus Falco; species Falco cherrug. The sequence continues at coordinate 90,923,646 of NC_073699.1, read as the reverse complement.
ACAGATATCTATGGAACAAAGCTCCTGAAGAAAAAGCTATTTCTGATGCCACAGAGTTAAAGATTAAAATTTCCAATTTAGCATGCACACAGTTTTGTGCACAAGTTTGAACTGAGAAACATGTATCGGTAAAGGTGACTGCAGCCAGGTATCCTGTATTTTGCGTTGACTGAGAACGATATGGTTTTAAAAAACTTTTTTTTTTTCTAATAAAGAGGCAATACCTGAAGCTGAATTTTCTTTTTAGAGCAATTCAATTTCCTTAAAGAACAAACTACCAAGCAAATACTGTGTAAAACATTAACTGAAAGAACATACACTGCTGTTCACAACAGTGAGGACCTCCTCCTTCCTAAATATGCCTTCAAAGCTTATGGTATTCATTCCCAGAAGAAACAAACATTTCTAACACATGGACTGGAAGTCCCTTTCCTTGACCTTATTGACACAAGCCTTCACTCCAACTGAATTTGGAACCCATACAATTTCTAAGTGGTTTAATATCCTGGGGACAGAAACATCACACTTGGGAGGTCAGGGGAAAAGAACAAGACAAACCTGGGTGTCTGCAGAGAACACATGGGCAACCAACCTGGAGACTTTCTCTCCCACCTGCGACATACTTTCAAGCCCCTTTCATGAGACAAGCTTTGTGACAAACAAGCAGATGACAGTGGGAAACACTTCTGGAGTTACTAGGAAAGACTATACAAAACCTGGAAAAATCTATAGTTATTTGTAATAACTTTGCAGGGAGGTGCCAATTTCTTGCAGAGATTCGAAGTGACCTATTCATGATATTCTTGTGAGTAAGCCTCTTAAATAAGGTGGACGTTTGGAAACAACAGTAAAGACACCCTCACTGTTCAATTTGCGTTTTCCTGAACAGCAAGTGCTAAGTTTATTTTAAACATAGAACAATACTCTATTTCAGAGCGCTGCCTAAAACAGTCAACTCCCAATATGCTTTTGTTTTCATTCTACAAGAATTCTACTCAGTGTACTATTTTCCCCCCCTGAATATGGACTGAGACATCCTAAAATGTATTTTAAGATTCTGACAGATATTTTGGCAATATTTAACCCAATTATGGTACAGATTAGGGAATATATGACAAGACAGTAGAATGAATGTGGAAATACCCTACCCACCACATAAAAATCTGATAGCACAGAAGGAGAAATAAGAAACAAGTTCGAACAATTTGGACATTTCTACTTCTCAATATTTTGACGTGAGACAGTTTTGGGGTTTGTTTTTAAATAAGTGTAGCATAATGTAAAATAATGTGAATGGAAAACCTGTATTAAAGAAACTTAACAAATTCATCACACAAATAGCTAAATATCTTCTTTCAGATGAAAGCTCCTTTTCATCTACAATTTGCATGTTGAATTTTATTTTTCAGATAGTTAACATTGAGGTTTTGCCCACTTAAAAGTTCTGAGAAGGTGGAGGGCTTAGCCTATTTTACTCTTTTCTTCATACTTCACAGAAGTGTCTTCTCTCCTGGGAACACTGTTTTAACTCAAAAATTTTTTAAAAACTATTATATAAAAATAAAAAAAACCTCTACCACTCTAAATATCCCTAATTATACAGCTTTTTTAAAGGCAGAATCAGATTGCAATTTGTAGATGCATAGCAGAAGTACTTCACCAAAAAGAATACAGCTCACAGAAAAACCTTCAAATAAATAAAAAGTGTTACTTCACCAGGTTCTAACTTTTTGAAATCTACTCTAAGTTCACATTATCCAACTGCTCGCTCTTGCAGTTATTCTTAAGTACTCCTTAGAGAGTTGTTTTTTTTAAAATAATATACCCCATGAAATGGGCCATCTATGGTTTTTTATGATCGAGGGTTTTTGTTTGATCTGTTGAAACATAACACTGACTTCACTTTCCTAGTATGTTTGAGTACTTACTCAAAAATATCAACTACTCACTCCAAACCTACTGCTAGATTTGAAAACAGTGCCATGAGCTTTATTTTTTTTTTAATGCTTCTTTTCAGATTTAAGAAAGTTAAAAAGTTGTCTTTTTCCAGCTAAGTCTGTATGAAAGGAAAGTAGCTCTGAACGTTTACCTAGATACTACTACTACCTTGTGTGTAAGGCTAATGAGTAACCTAACACTGTTGACGTGGGGCAGATACAAGGCTGGTTCTTTACCTTGCAGAAAGCTGGTTATTACAGCTGACGGAATTAGCTGTATTCTCTTGTCCATTGGTCACATTCTTTCATGCATACTATGGGAGAAGAGTGTTCTCTGCATCGCTGCATCAGTGCTTCTACAGTTCCTTCTATTAAGGGGAGTGGAGAAACAGTGAGAAGTCTTGAACAGTGTTTTATGTGCTCCCTATACACTTAATGGACAGGAAAGTAAAACTGGAGGTGAAGGGGACTTTCTGTGGGACCAGAAGGACAAAACTGGTCTCATAGATGGACAAAACAGGTCAAGTGAAGTCTGCCAAAGACTTTAAAGGGGACAGATTCTTCTCGGGATATCCAGGATGATTAAGAACAAAAACAGGTTCAACCTCATGCCTTTCCTGTGGCTAAAGGCCATGCCTTAGAACTATAGACTTGTTTAATAAATCTCCGATTTTTCATTCTCAAAAACAGCACAGAAGTGCTGTAGAAAGTGGTAATTTTCCAATAAGATCCAGTAATATTAGCATTTGGCTGTTTAAATTCAAGAGGAAAATTGATATCATTGTTATGGAGACAATATTAATAATCAAGGAGAGGACTTCCAGTGCTATCTGAAACACTCTGCCTTCCTTGGGAAGGAATACCACTTGTGCTGACAGTCATAGAGCAAGAACAAAAGTTTTTAAAAAACCAATAACTCACTCTCTATTTAATTTGGGATCCTTCCTAAACGTCCTGTTCATTCCCGAGTCTTTTTTGCCTCTGGCTTAGGAAAACCAACTAGTTTACATTGCTGTTAGTCAACAATACCAGCACCGATTTTCAGGAGTGCGATAGTGTTTTCCTGTTGGATGCCAAGCAGACTAACACTGTAACATTGTCAGCACTTGCAACTTGACGAAATAAAACATCAGGTGTTAGAGGTCTCACCTCTACTACTGAAAAGGCAAGTTCATATCTGAGGCACTTCATCTGTGAGCTACCCAGATGTAGAATAGAGAGAAAAAAGTTATTTTGTTTTTACTGTGACATAAGCTATGTACAGGTGAACAACAGGCAAGGCGATGAGGCTGACCTAATGCTTCGTGCTGAACTGAAGCGGCCCATCTTCTCTCTGTTCTACTGCATAACTGTCCATGCAGGTGTCTCCAAAGAAAAACTCCCAAACAAAAACAGCCCCACCTCGCCCCCCCAACCGAAACCAACACCCTACACAAACCAGAAGTGAACAGCAAACAGGCTGTGGTCAACACTACCCCTATCTTTTCAAAAGAATCTATAGAAGCCTACCACAATCTATGTTTTACAGAGTAACAGAAAGCATTTTAATTGTTCATTTAAATTTTTCTATTCTTCCCTGTTCTGTGAAACAGAAACAGTCATTTAAAGATACCGATAGCTGACAGTTTTCGTGCCCAGGAATTCAAACCTATATACCTTTATCCATTTCCAACCACAAAGACATCTGCTTGACACAGTTACTGGAAACATCCACTTAAATGTACTGCCAAGCTCTGACACAGCATTCTTTCACATTTTTTAACAAAGCCAATACTTTAAGGCTTTTAAAGAATGACTGAGATGAAAATCTGTAGTAAGATATTCAGCTCTACTGTGTTTTAAGAGACAGCTACATACAAAAAGTGCCAGAGAACAAAAGTGCCTCGGTGATGCCTATGTATAGTTACTACACGTGAACGTGAACAACTTGAAATCTACATTACTTTCTTTTAGCTGAGTCAAGAATGGCAGCCATTCAGAGTCTGCAGATTCAGCATTTTCTCTGCTTTAGCTTTACAACGGAAAAAAAGAAAAACTTTATTCTTAACATATTGAACACTGTATCAATAATAGTTTCTCAGTATAAAAATTTAACTGTGCACATTACTACCATGGTTTTGCTAAGTTTGCATAACATAAATGAAAGTTACAGAAACTAACCTTGGAATAATAGGTGCGATGAAAGGTATAAATAATTAAGGAAAAGTGTTTCTTGGTTAAGAACAAGATTAACAAGATCCTGATATTAAGTAGAAAAGTTTACTCTGGCCCAAACTCCATTAAAGGTTGAAGTTGTACATACAAACAAGGTTACACCTGTTACCTGACAAAAAGATACTCATTTTTACATCTTAGAAAGGGTGAGAAACCAGTTCTGCCTGAGCAGTTATTGCAAAAACTTTAAAAGATTGCTTTTCTCCAATTAACAGTTTAGCCAAAAGAATCTTTTTATGGTGTACGTCTTTACAAATGGAAGGTAACTGATTTTATCATTTTTAGCCTTAAATGTGTTTTAGTTTTAAGTGGTAAAAGCAAAACTGAGGAAGCAGATTCCAATGCAGATTTTATGAACTCAAGTTGGTTATCTGCAAAAAGCATTATCATAGATTGTGTACCCAGCCAAAGGGCTTTTTTATTTGAAGAACAGGTTTTTAGCATTTTGTTACTGTTCATTCCAATAACTATTTGGCTTGCAGTATCTCTTTTGTTTCTAAGTGTATTTTCAGATACAAATCTAAACATTGATATACATGTTTTCAAGCAGTTAGGATAACCTTGACACTTGGAGTAAAAACAAAATTAAATTTGTATGTTAACATATTGTATTTTAAATTATTATTTCAGGAATTTAATCTATATTACAAATTATTGATTTTACCCAGTTGAAGTGCTCTCTTTAGAAACAACTATCTCCTCAGTTACCCTACTCAATACTGTTTTTCCTTCTTTCTTATCTTCCATCAGACCCTAAAGTACAGACATTGAAGAATAATGAAAACTGCACTAATACACAAAAATAACATCTATTTCAGAAATGTGTCAGACATTCTGACACTAACTGGTCACTCAGATGTCAACTATAGTATTTACAGGACCACTTATGACCAAATAAAGCAGGCTGCTATTGACCTTAACAGGGTTAAAATCATTGCTGAAATGGCTTCTGAATCTCTGATAAAGGACAGTATCTACTAAGAGACTGTCAATCTCCACAAACTCAGTTTCTCCAAAATGAAAACATGTGGCACAACATTTTCAGTTTAAGATTTTGCAACCAATTTCAATATAATGGAGGCTTAAAGAACAAAGATAGGTCCTTTAGGGCATCATCACAGAATTGTGTTTAATTCTTATGTGTCACACACACAGACAGTGTAAGACTTTAAATATTACCACTACCTTTTCAGAGCAGGCTGGTGATCACTTCACATTATAACCTGAAGCTGTTATGAACATTTCTTAAATTAGTGATCTTTTGGTGTATGTTACACCATTCTCTGTAAAACTGTGCTAAGACTCTCTCATGGTAAAGTTGGTTTTGGACAAGACCCAAAACAGTACCTTGCTGAAGAGAGTTTATTAGGTTAGCTCGTCATAATATTGATATTAATAGATACTAACAGATGGTATACCCAAGTTTTCCTTCAAATTCCACAACTACATCTGAAAGAACATTACAATAGTTGTAACAACAGGTGGTAACTAAGAAAAGCTATTTTTAAAGCAAATTTCAATTCTTGGAACATTAAGCAACCCATGCAATCCAGTTACACAATCCTCACTTGTGGATTTTTCAAATTGAAACAGATGAATCATTTAAGGCAAAAATATATGTAATCAAATATAACTTCAACTGTAAAACCAAGTAAGTAGGGAATAGCCTAAAAGGTCACCAAAATATTAAATTCGTTACACAGATTATGCTACAAGCTGTGAAAAGAAGCCAAAATACTACATCCTGCCAAGCAGAGGGAAGGAAAGAAATAAATAAAAAATCAGAAATTAAGCACTGATCCAGGAACATTCACAGAATTATTCTGAAAGACTATCAACAGAACCATTTCCAAAGCACCCAGTTAACACCCCTCAACCCTCAGAAAAAACCCCAACCTTTTTATTAAGTCTGAGTCTTTCAAAACATGGTACATCTCAAACTCGCCATGTGAACAGCTGATAATTACTTGTATGCTATAAAATTCAAGATTATAGGATCAGTACGAATTTCTTGAGGATTTTTCAAAGCTTTAGAATGAACTTATGCAAAACGCACTACTAAGTCTACCATACTGTAGGTCCCCTCAACAAGGACTTAAATTTACTCAATGAGCTATGCTACTTCAAACCCTTTAGTTTGGTGTCAACTATAAGGCTGCTGGATTTTTGTTTGCTATGTTTTCTTATTTAAATTTTTTACACATTTGGTAATGTGCAATATTTACAACAAAGCAATATAAAAACAGTATTTTTTTTCATCTTCAATCAGTCTTCCTTTTTACACTCTATATAGTATGAATGATTATGCAAAATACCATCTTCATTTACATTCAAAATAAACATTACATTTTCATAATTTTATTTAGCTTCATTTAAAATTTAAGGACAACATATCAGCAAGATTGCTAGTTTTCTTATGAAGGGGTCTTTTTGATGAACCTGTCTCGGCTAATACATGGAGCCTTCTAGAAAAAGATGGTAAAATAATTTTTTTGTTGAAGTACATAGTGCTGAAAGAGAACCTGAAGATTAATCCTTATAAAAACCGATAGATAAAATCAACCAAATTTGATGTTTGAACTTATATCCTCTGCTATTTATAACACAAATTAACCATGGTCTTCTCTAACAAAAACATTTGTGCTACCACAAACAGATGGACCTACAGTAACAGTTAGTGCTGCTGAATGCTAATGGGTGCCTTAAGCAAAGGAAGAATTATTAGGATACCATGCAGCTTTACTGAACTCACCTGACAGAGGTGTAAAACCATTTTCTAGGAGCAGAGATGCATGCACAAAAGTAAGAACATAATTGCAAGTAACAGACTTTCATGAAATTAGACATATCATCTTCAAAATGAACAAGAAAACATCCTGGTAAGAATAAAAAGAAAAGTTTCAGGGTTCCTCACCTCTCGCTTTGCAAGCAGCACATTAGGAACAATATGAGGCAGGCAGCGTCCCAACATTAACATGACACTTTTTTCACTGTCTGCAATCCGAGATACCTAGAAAACAAAGTTATTTGTTTGCTTTTTTCAAATGAAGCAGAGGAACAGAAAAATATCCTTTCAAAAGAATAGTAAGAATTGCAGCAGGCTGATCACTTACCAGAAAATACTTAAATTACTCACACACATTAAGCCTTATCTGGCAGTATCTTCAAAAGCATGAATCCACTTGTAGAGACTCAAAACTTCCCAGTAATTACATATTTATCACTAGGTTTCATATTTAAGCTAAAATCTGAAAGCACATCCTTAAGTTTCATGCAAATTAATTTCTCCGTGTAAGTCTTGTTTCAAAGCAGTTCTTGCTTGTTTAACTATTGCTGCCATGCAGAATAAAGGATCTTCTAGTTTAGGTCAACTGGGAAATATACCTCTGATCCCAAACGGCTGTCTGCTGACATCCGACAGAATGACAGTAGTGCCTGATGGAAAGCTGGTGACAATTTCCTGAAACACCGTCAAAAAAGGAGAGGGGGGGAAAAAAGCATAGATCAGAATGTGACTGAACAAGTCCGTTCACTCTGGCTTTACCAGCTAGAAAAAATGACATTCAGAAAGCATGTTTTAAGTGAAGCATACTGCAGAAGTTTTTGTTTAAAATTATCTTTGACTTTTAGGGTGTTTAGTTTGTAGCAAGAAAAAAGTGGGTGTCCTAGTTAAGAAGTTACTTTCACTTACAAAAAAATGTAACATGTTTCATACTGCTGCACAGACAAAAATAGGACTAAAGCATAAAGAAAAGGAAGCTTTAGCAATACAAGAGGAAGCATATAATTATGCAAACTGGTGTGTGTGTGGGGGGGGGGTGTGCAGAAATCACAAGAAACAGTATTTTTGCTTAATGCTCTAATTCTGCGCATTGTATAAATACAAGTTTTAGGATTAAATACAGATTGCTCAACTGCCACTTCGGGATCTAAATGTTGCATTCAAACCTATAGCGAGAACCTCAAAACTAACCCTAAATTGTGGCTTAATCCCTAATCTAGATGTGTGTCACTGCCTCATAGCCATGCACAGCACCAGCCAACACAGCCAAACTACTCAAAGCCTTAAGCATACATATAAACCCTGATAAGAGTCTCAAAACAACCTTGTCCAAGGTGGATAATTTAGCAGAAATGTTCTCAGAAAACAATTACTAGGCTGACCGTTACATAAAAGAGACAAGCAGCAGCATCTTATTTTCCCCATAACAATTCCCTCTGCCTTATATGAGGCCTGTATTTAGATACTAATCTAACACTGCCTCATCCACTATGCTGAAAGAGGGAAAAAACCCCATTTGTCTTCCAAAACAAGCACAGAAACCATCTCATCCTGTATCATCATCTGCTGTTTGAATCCTCTAATGGCATTAGAGGCAAGTCCTATTTCTTACGTGGAAAGTGGTATCACCTTCCAACTCAAAGATGGTATTTTGTGCACCTGAGCACACAAAATCCTATGCATGTGCAATTATTTGTATGGACATACGTATTTTTATCTAATAGACTGAAAAACTACACCGTTTATAATAGTAAATACATAATCATTCACCATTTTCTAACCAAAGAAGGCACATTAAGAATCTAAGTTCCTATTTATAATTGTTTAAACCAATCCAGGATGATAGAAGATGAACATAGCAGAGTAGTCTTCCTCTTCTGTTTACAAAGTATGATAAATAAGAATTTATGTTTACTACTTTAAATCCAGTTTCTTTCTTGACAGCACGGGCTTTTAAAACACGATTTAGATTTTAATGAAATAAGGTTGGTTTAATTCCAGTCAGCTTGATTTTGTGCAAGGTTTTACTTTAAAATAAAGTTACTAAATGACTCAGCTGGCAGTGAGTTATAAAGCACCTCTGTTTAACAATGTTAACCCTTATTCTGTAAAATTATTCTTGAATGACAGATTTAGAGGATCTACTCAAGCCTTTAAGGTTTATTTACACTGGGGGAACAGGAGCAAATATTGCAAAGCAGCAGCTTAACATTAAGAGAATGGCAGGGTTTGGGCCAGCCCTTTGCCCAGGCTGTCCTTCACCTCAGTGTCTGCGATGCAGAACATCAGATCCTTCCCTGTTTGAAACCTTAATTAAAATCCTACATAAGGGCAAAGTTTTATCCCCATTTTGCAGAGACTCAAAACTAAGTATGACAATGTGTCACTGAATTTCCCAATGGGTTAATTAACAGCGAACTCTGGGCAGCTTGGATCCTATTACGATTGCTGGCTATATTCAGAGTAAAGAAACCTCCTTCCCTTTGATGAAGCCTAGTAAAATTCTTGATAGCTATGCTGGGCAGAAATGACGACAGACCCAGGCCTGTTGCACACAAGTCAGTGGAAAGTCTTGTCAAGGACCAACAGATGCCAGTATTGAAGATGTTCAAATACAATAAAGTATGATGAATAGAAAACCCAAACACTGCTATTCTGTTCCATATAACACTGGGATAAGAGTCAGTCTACTGAAAAAGCCAGGAGTGACTGCTATATACAGAAAACACCTTGTATTTCGTGCAAACTACCAAACACCTAAAATTAGTTGAATAAATACATGTGGTGCAGTTTAAATAAAACTGCTGCTAGTACTTTCTACTGCAATCTGTTAGACGAGGCAGTTTTCCAATGATGGCCATGTCCTCGTTTGCAGACATGCACACACAGCTGCTCTGAGTGCAGTCACACAAAGCAGGCTCACTTATTTTTCCATCCTCTCTTCCCATCTGGGCAAGATTTATGCCAAGAATCCACTCCCTAAGTGCAATAGTAACAATCCTGCCTTTCAAGATAGAGTCTTAGGTCTTAATACCTTTCAATACATTCTGAATAAATTATAGTAATTGTCTTCTACAAGTAACTAGCCCTGGACTGAAATAAATATCCAGCACTTCTCTCACAGATCTCAAATACTTAACAAGTAATAGAGTTCTTAATGAAAAAAAAAAATGTACTGTGTAATTACAAACCAGATGCATAATCCAGGAAGCAAATTTAGCGATATGGATCGATAAAACACTGTATCAAATATGGTTTCCTTTGACCCTTCACTGACATGTTAAGCCCAAAGAACTAGCTACTTATTACACATGCACTACTTATTTCTGCAGCGAACTGCTTTTGAAGGGACTTCTAAGGTAAACTCAATGGAGATTCAAGGCTTTATTCAACTACTTTTCAAATAAATCCACGTGCAGTTACCTAAGAGCTGTGAGCAGCAAATAAATTCTGTTTTTCTAGGGACTGCTTTCAGAAATCCTACTGGAGATACTCTTAATTCCTTCCTCAATCAGTGATCTCATCCTATTTTGATACCCATCCTCACTATCCCCAAACCATCAATCCAATATTCATGCACTTAATGCCTCCCAACACTCGCAATTACTCCAAGCAAAAAGAAACTTGCAACAAACCACACATGAAGGTAGGTAGACAAGCTTATAGCAATCAGCTATATGTTTTGATTATTACATAGTCCAGATACTCAGCTTGGATATGAAAGTATTAAAAAGATAAAAATCTGGAAAGCTTAAATGGAGTCACCGCAAAAGTTCCAGAAAAAAAATATCTAAGTTGTATTACTTTCCTGTTTAGCACTAGTACACTCCACATGAAAAGGTGAGATTTGTAGTAAGACTCTACCGTATGGTATTCAGAAATCAGAAATCTTTCCTCCTGTTCAATTCTAAAGTTAAGATATTGCTGAAAAAGTGCCCCTGCCCCTAAGACTCAGTGCATGAAGTCCAGGAAACCCAGAGAAAACAGAATACTTAGGGTTTGCAAGAAAAGTTAATTACTAGCAGAGGTAGCAACTCCTTTTTATTTCTTCTTCTTCTCCTCCCTGCCCCCTCCAGTTTGTACTGATTTTCCATCTGCACAGAGTATCACACAAACTTCTACTTGGTATTTTCTGATGGAAGACCGTTCTAGAAACATTACCGTATCAACATCAGCACAAGAATGCTAAGGGAACAGAAAAAATATAAAGCTGAATGGCTACCTAGGAATACGAATGGTAAGACCATAAGGTGAGCTACTTGGGCATATATGTCCACAATGCTAATTTTAGAAGTTGTACAGACCCTTATTAAGTTTGTGGTCTGTGTTACTCTTAATGGCTACACAGTGGTTTATCTGTTACTTAATGAACATGTTACTTCTGCTCTTTCCTATAATCCTTAAAAAGACTGTATAGATCAAAGAACACTCAGACACACAAACTCAGTCTTCATGTAATAACACATCACAAATACCCTATCTTAATTAAAAGAATAATAGTCAGCCAGTGAGACTTGTCCCAAATACAAAACTCAAAAATCAGAATGTCATCGGATACACTTTCTGATTACTAAAAAAAAACCCCTCATACAGCATTCTTACATACTCTAAGGGAGTTATACATATCAACATAGGAGAAGTAAAATTTTGTGGTTTGCTTGAAAAGCAGTTGGGAGAGATTTTGTTATGAAATTAAAATTTAAAAGAGAGTGCACATATCCTATCTTCCCATTCCCCATTTTGATTTTAGCTTTTTTTGTTGTTGTTGCAAATAACAGGGCTGGTTTTAGAAACAAGTAGGAGGTGAAAAGAAACCCTTGAATTTAATACTAAAACTATAGGTTTGTCAAATGCACTCCTTCCTAAAAAGATTAGGAACATCAGCAGATATTAGAAAATATCAGCACTGCACCTAAAGATATGTTAAATCTTTTATTTGCATTCAAAACACAAATGATCTATGCATTCTGCAGAATTCCACTGTTAGAAAAATATCTATCCATTTTACAAGAATTCCTAATAAAAGCATTCCAGTTTAAAACTTATCACCAACCTATTAGGTTTATCGAAGTAGACTGCAGCTTTAGTTGACGGAGCACAAGAGGACAGCTTCTGTGTTTCTTTACAGGGCACAGAATTTAACTTATCGTCTTTAGAAGTCCTTGAATCCACCTCAACCGATAAAGAAAAGCTCGTTTCCTCAGTGTTTCCATGCTTATTGTCATTCTCAGAGCTCTTGATATCCAAGTACCGTCCATTGTCCTCTGAGACTGTGAGAGGCACTTGTTTTAAAGAAGGATGGGGAGCTACACCATAAACTGTTGACACAGCAAAGTTTTCATTCTTGAGCAAATCTATTTCACTAAAAGAGGAAAAGCAAAATATGAAATATTTTTGTAGTTTTCATGAAAAGGTTGTTGGAATCACAAGACTGCAATACAGAAACAAAGACAACATACTGAAGAGCTCCCTCTTCAATTCCAGTATGCTCAAAAATTCTTTTAATAAAGTAACTTCTATCACACAAGCTATTCAAATGAGCACTGGCTTAATGGAGTCCTTTAGTCAATAATTAGTAGTAGGAAAAAAGTTGCACTCAGTGAGTGAATCAATAAAATAAGTAATGATAGTGTTATCTGTTTCTGGCTGAAATATGAGCACCGAGACACAAATTGTCACGAGAAAGAACTATGTGGGATGCAAAACTTAAAATACTGTAGTGGTGAATTATTACATACTATCCCACCTGGTTTTGAATTGGTAAATAAGCAAGTCAATAAAGCCACTTAAAAATTATGCACTTGCCCATATGTTGTATTGGTTCACTATGAGGAATCTGTACATGTAAGAGGAATGGCACCTTACAGCTTACAGAATGATATACTTTGACCAAACTTTTAAAGTCTCTGTTTTTTGTGGTTACTAAAGATACTGTCATTTCTACTAGTCTTGTTCTGCAGAAAGAAAAACTGTGTTGGAGTCATTCAAACAAACATCTTTCTAACAGTGTTTGAAGCTCTCCACACCATTGTAATGAGGAGGGAAATAAAGTTGACTGAAGAGAAAACCTATACAAAACCCATCATAACTAATTCTGTTTTCAAATAAATAAATTAAGAAGTTACACTGAAAGAACAAAACAGATTACAAAATTAAGTGATGTAGGTAATAAAAGGGAATTAGTTTGAAATCTCTTCCTTTTTCTAAATCAAATACCACATATTACAAAGGAAACACTGCCCTGCTTTGAAGAACTCCTAGTAATTTTATAGGCTGTATGTTTTCACATATATGCTAGAAAAACATTGACAAGTTATTCCAACATTTATCAGCAGTCAAGCAGATTGATAAGTACATACCTCTCAAGTCTTTGGATTTGTTCCATCAAACACCATTTCTCATTGTTTAACACACTAATTTGATCTTCTAATTTTTGCACTATTAAACATTGCTAAATACAAGATAGAAACAAAACAGTTTAGTACAATAAAGTTAAGTAGTACTGCAAACAGCTGAAACGCTCCTTCTATACAAACTCTTACTTCTATTGACTGTGGCGTTGTTTCAAATACGGGGACGCTCCCAAGTACAGGAGTAGCAGTCTCTAGCTCATCATCTTCCACACCAACTGACACATCTACCACATCTCTTGCAGTAACATGATGGTTTCCAAAGTCACGATAGAGTTGTAACAGGTCAGGAGGTTTTGGAATGTTCAATCCTACATCATCCCAAAGTTCAAAGTCCTTCAAAGGAATAGAAGAAACTAAAGCATACAATATACTTCATTTTCATTTCTCTTCCACATTTAACTGCAGGTCACACAACAGCAAAACAATCGTGTCAAGATTGCACTGCAGTAAAGGACATGAAAGCTTAAGTCAGATAGCAGGAAACAAAAGTACAAAAAGGATCTGTTTCAAGACCCAACACATTTCCACCCTAAAGGCAGCTCTAGGTAATACACTAAAACTTCCAAAAACACACAGATCACAGATTTCCTTTTTTCTAGTACATAAACACTTTTGACAATCAGATATAAAGCTAAACAAATTCTAGCAGAAGCCAGTGCAGCTGACAGAAGGCTTTCTACTGATAAGGGTATTGTTTTGTTTCAGTCTCATTCACAAGTACTGGTGTAATTTTCCAGAAGCAAATAGCTCTGTAGATGACCAATAGACAGGGTGCATGTTCTCAGTGAAATGTAGGCATAACTGTATTAATTATGTAGAGGTGTAAACAAAACTCGGGCCTCCTGTCTCAAACCATCACTGTATCTCCTTCCTTTTCTCATTGACATGTTACCATCCTATATTATTACAAGATTATTTCATGTCTGTATATATAAATAAGCATGTGCACTGTTGTACAGAAATTGCGATTGTCTCTTGAACGACAGTAAATATTTTAATTCCCCCCTGCCCCTCCCCACACTGTTCACAATTTTCCCTGTAATTTTCCCAGTCTGGTTACAAACACGTATTTGAAGAAAGATTCTATTCTGAAAGAATTATATGAATAATCTAGAAAAAAAAAGTGCATTCTATATGTTAATTGTACTATGTTTATACTTCTTAGAATTAAGAATTTTACCAAGGTTTCTTGCTAATTTATCTCATGACATAAAAGATCTTCAGTTAAGAATATATAAAAGGTAAGGCTAAATTATTCCTCTTTTCAGGGCTGTATCCACACAAGTATTTGTATGAAACCTAGCATTGTTGAAGTCAAATCTTAAGTGGATGATTCAGAAATTTTATTTAACAACCCATTTTCTTTACAGATTATGACACAAATTGTAGGAAAAACATAGGAAGACTAGTTATAGATAGAACTGGTTGATATTCAATATTTAATTCTTCTGGTAATATTCCAGTTTTGTGCTGAATATATTATATTGCCTGTTGATGTTACTGGTTGTTTTATTCACCTAGAAACAGTGAGAATGTAACATTTGAAGAACTTTTTTCCCATGAAATGCAACTTGACAGAGACAGAAAACTGATCATCTTAAGAAAAATGCATCAAAGCACAGATATGTTTGGAAATATCTAAGGTAACACCTTATTACCAAGAGCTTCTCTAATACTGTGTTTAATGCCACAGTATGATTAAGTAAACTCATACGCATATATTTGCTCAGGAGATGACAACCAATGAGTATATTGTACATCCTGCACAAATCAACTAACCATGATTTAAGGAAAATATTACATTCGAAGTTTTACTATATCCAGATCCTGAAGTGTAAATGAAAAGGTGTCCATCAGAATCCAGGAAAGTCTCTAAGTACCTATAACTCACAATATTTTTCTTCTTGTTTTGCTTCCTTCAAAGAATTCTGCATTCTGCCTCCTTCCTATAAATTTTGGGAAAATAATCCTCAAAGTGCTGTGTTTGCAAACCCTGCTTCATATATGCAAATGCTAACCCATTTGACTCTTAGAATACTCATATGTAAGAAGTGAACAACGTGCACAAGAAATACCATTTAAGTTCACTTCAGCTTATGACAGAATCACAATAGGGAAAGTAGCAATGTAAAAATCCCACAAGAAAACTTTACCTGATCATGATTTTCATCTGAAAATGTTATTGATGTGAGCTTGTAACTATTCTTCAATAAAAATTCATTAACTAGGAAGTTTAGAGCTCTTTTCTCAAGAGGTCTGATTGGCTCCTGGAAAAAAAAAACAAACCAAAACAATACACTACATCGTTGATTCATCCTCCTTCCAGCTATGAAAGCATATCTTTCTTAAAGTCCATGCAAAGCTCAGTTATCACCAGCCACCTACCTGAATTTCAGGACTTGATTTATAATTTTTTCGTTCCTGCAAAGGAACTTCATTTTCTGGGGAGGAAAAAAAAGTAACTAAATTTTACTCTTTCACACAGGATAAGCTCAGCTACTTCTACATTGTTCAAAGTAGAGACTTAAGAAAAGGTTTATGTACACCACCTGCAGCCTGAGTCAGGTTGGCTCGGAGGGCCTGTATGGTCTCCTTGGCTTTCCGTAGTTCAAACTCCAGGACTGGACAGGGATTTGGATTAAACACACACAGGCATCCAACCAAGGCAAGGGAAACAAAAATAAAATATAAAAAGCAAGGATGGGTGTGAAAAAAAATATACAGTTTGTATTAAACTGAAAGCATGCAATCTTTATGGAACTTATGAACACATGCAGCAGAGTTGGTCTGAAAGCAAACTGGTGAACATTTTCCATAGTTTCATTTGCCTTAAGTTACCTAAAGCAAAATTTCAAGCTGTCTGACAAGGACTCGCTGGAGGGTTTCGGGGTCTCCTTTTCTGTTTTTTGCTTGCTTTTAACTTTACACATTACTGGGAAACGCTTGTTATTTCTTCCCCACTCTCACAATCAGTGGATACTGTCAAATATTTTGATTTCTTAGGGCAAAGAGAGTATGTGGGCAACATACGACAGATCTAAATGAAGCAAATACATGCTAGCAGCAGAGGAAGCTGTCTCCATGTAGCAAAACTTAAACCATGAAGTGAATGTATGGTCCCATTGAGACTACAGATTGTTTTTAAAAACTGAAATTTTAGTAGTTTAAATGGCAGAGCTTGAAACATGCTTTATTTTACTGCTAAGGATAATTTCATTTTAAATCTCTATTTTAAAATAGTGGAGTTTTGAGTATACCCTAGAGTTGATTATTATTTTGAATTTAGTTGAATGCATTTAAGAGATGCACAAGACAAAAAAAAAAAGCAAAATAAGCAGCTCTACTATAGTACTTAGAGAGAAGCTTGAAACAGAAGTCTTTGCTCCATTTTTCTTAAAAGTTTCCAGTGATTCTAGACTATACAACACTTTTAATGATTTAAAGTCAGCTTTGGAGATCAAAGAACATGTAATTCTAGCTGCTGTTACCACCTACTCTAGCTGCTCTACCTCCCCATGTCCCTGGTCACTGTTATGTGCTTCTCATGTTCCAATGTTTGCTCCAAAAAGGGCCAGCAGTGCTTTGTTCACACTCAAATTTCATGTGCTTTGGTGTTGAGGTCGTATGTATACTGTGGCTTCAAATTTTAAAACCCTGTACCTTTACAAAACATATAGTAATTATTCTTTCTATAGCTATAGCCACTTACAGTTAGAGCATCTAAGGGCACCTATTTAAGGAATTACCAGATAATTACACGCATTTCATTAATTCTCAGATTAATCTAATCACAGTTACATATACAGTCACCAGAAGGAACGATTCTTGTACTTAACCAGAAGAGACAACCACAGAAAAGCTACCATACTGAACTGTTAAACTATTCTAAATAGATTATCTAATGTTTACTTTATTCCCATGCAAAAGTAAAAATGTTGTAGCTGCTTTTAATAAGAAAATGTTAATGTGATTTTTAATCATCACTGGAAACAGTTTAACGTGGCATTTTGAAATATTTACACAGAGGACAATGCATGGCAGAACCACTGCATTGGCTCTTGCTTGTAAGAAATGCTACTGAAGACTGCACATAAAACAGTTTCCTCTTTTGCACATCTGTTACAAAGAATCTTTTGATAATCAGCATGCATGGAAAAACAGATTCACTCAGTTTGCATTTATTCATAAAAACTAGGGTACACCACATTGGCTACATGAAAGTAACTTGTTTGATGCACAGAATTTTACTGCAGCAATACAAAAGCGCAACTGAGGATACAATGAAGAAAATATGTAAAATCTCTCTAGTATTCAGCAATGCTGATCTGCAAATACTTCTGTGCAACAAAGTTAGAAAATGCTCTTGTAGTAAAATATCTAATCATTTTAGCACTTCCTTGCGTTTGAGTTACTAATTCACAGTTAGGATTCTAAGTTGTAAGCTACTAATTTTTTAGGTTTTGAAAATTGTAAAGAATTCAAATTAAGTAATTCTTCTGATGCAAATGACTGTATGTTAACATTTTATTCTTGTAAAATACTTTCAGAGACCAGAACAGTTGCAGATCAGGAGTGCCCTGCACTAGAATGATATAAATAATGAAAAAAGGTTAGAAAAACAACACAAACTAGAAAAACTCAGGAATCCCATTAAGGAAAATAGGAATAAGACATGTCTGAAGGCATAGAAAGCCAAAAAACTCATGTCAGACAAACCCATGTCAGACGGCAAGAATTACTTTTTAGTGAACTGTCATGATGCTGAAAATTCTTAGAAGCCATTAGGACTTTATCCATTCAACCTTAAAAGTAGATTACTCTGCTGCATGTTTCTCTGTATACAGTGGAAGATTCTGGACACAGTATATCTGAGAAGTTGTCACCTTGCAGCATGTCACAACAGCTACATAATTCTACTACAACACAGCATTGTTACAGTTACACCTCATCTCCTAGCCTTACTAACGCCACCATTGTAATTGCCACCACAGAAACCTTGATGTATCTGAGTCAGTCACAAATTTAGCTTTTATTTGAAGAAGTTTGTTTGCAGGTTTATTTTATAAAAGCATAAATACTTGTAAATAGCTACAACATGATTTCACCCAAATTTTAAGTTACGATTAAAAGCTTTTTACTTTAGAGGCTATACTAAAATGCAATCTTCTGCCAGAATACATAATGATTTTTAACTCAACACGTGTACTAATGAAATCAAGACCAGAAATCCCCATCTGTTGATGATACACAACATTCTCTGAAATAAAAAAGCGATCCTTTCCTTATAACCATTATCAAGTACTGACTTTTAAAATAAGTGACCTGATCTCTCTCTCTCCCAGTCTCCTGTTGTAAAGCTTTTGTAACTTAGAGAAGTTAAGCCTTCAAAAGCATTGATAAAGCCAGCTGAAGTTTAACTGCATGCTTGACTGAACTGATAACATGTATAACTCATAGAACTTGGTGAAAGGAGCTGACACGCCTTAAGAATGATCCACAGAAAAGTTTTGCTGCAGACAGCCTAGGAAAGGGAAGAACCAAATTGATTCTTCTTTACATCAGCAAAGCAAAGAACAGAAACTTAGAACTCTGAGGTTCAGTAATCTTCCTGCAAGGAAAAGGCATTTCTGAACAATCTGTTTTGCCTTAGGGGAGAAAACTTTCAAATTTAAGTAAAGTCTCTTGCTTTTTCTTTTTATAAAGAGCTCAAATCACTACAGCTACCATTCTGAAAAAAAAAAAAAAAAAAAAATTCCTTAGACTTACTTAAAAGAGCTGCACATTTCAAGCAAGTAACTAAGCGTCAGACCAAGATTTTCAGATTATCAATTCTTAAATGTTTCAGTTTTCATGCAGCTAATCTAATGCACTTATCATTTAAGGTGTATATGAGGAGTGGGTAGCTTGTTTGCTCAGCTTTGAAATTTAAAAATGAAGGTTTTTCAGGGAACTTATTCTATTCACTCACATTTATTAATGACTTCATAAATTACTGAACCATAGATTAAGAAGTTAGCTATAAAGATTACAAATTGCAATTTGAGATCTCTGCTTGTTCAATATCCACGTGAACAGCAGTCTTGTTGGGTCAAAGCCAAAAAGCTGAAGAAATAAACAGTAATTCTAAAAATTTTCAGTCCTTGCTTTTGTATAAGAAGTATTTTTTTCAAGTATACTAGAATTTTACATTCTACATCTGAATTATCTTGTCAGACTTTTGTGTACTTCAGACAAGAGCAGAAAGGTAGTTCTATGTTGTGAAGCCACTATATGACATTTTGACATTTTCTATTAAAAGCAATTCTCCTTTGAAGTATCAAGGGCCACTGTGCTTACCTACCTTTCCTCATATTCAGATATAACTGACAATTTTTATTTGTTTCTTAACTGTCATCTCAATTTCTTCCTCCTTGTAAAGTACCAAATGTCCTAAATTATGCCCTCTAAAACACGTATGACATCTCATTACGTTTGATGGATTTGTTGCATACATTTTTGAGTCAATGGGAAGAAATTTAAATTCTCTGACTACAGTTGCAACAAAGCTACTGTCACAACATACTTCAAGACCTGATGTTTCCCCATTCCCACTTCCCTGACACAAGCCCTAAGAAGAAGTGACCATAGTTAGTCAGCGTGAAACACTTCAGGACGTAACGCAAATAGACCTGAACCAGAAAGTTGTACTACAGCACGAGAGATGACTATCAAGCTACAAAAATTATGATCAGCAAGAGAGTTTATGAGCAAACTAACAGAAAACTTGTTATCATTCTAATAGTTGGAAGCCAACACTTGACTCATTAGCCTCATTAAAGCCTTTAAGTTAATGAGACAGGACCAGCTACAAAGAAGACCTGAACTACAGCACACTCATCTTCAGGTTCAACCCTTGAAGACTACTGACCTGGAAGGAAATTATGGAGGCTAACAACTGCTTAATAGGGGTTAAGACAGGAGATGAGAAGACAAAACCAGATTCACTTCCAGGATGAAGAAATGTTAGCAAGTGGTTGTTGTATTACAAATGTCTGTTGTGTTTTGGTATTTTGTTTGTTGTTTTTTTAAGACTCTCCTCTGATTTTGATTGCACAAAAGTAATAGTACTTATTAAAACACATAAACAAAAAGGCTCTATAAAAAGCAGAAAACTGTCAACCTAAGCCTAGATAGATGAAATCCTCAAAAATAATCAAATGTTTTTTGAACTTGTCTCTTCCCTTAAAATCCTGACAGGGACAGTATTTTATTCTGCTAATCAGAGATACATAGTCTAGCCAGAAATCAATGCTAATGCAGGGAGACCTAAGAACACAAATTATTTAAATGGTTATGAGAATTTTATGATCATTGAAAACTCAACATTGCGTTTTTAAAATTACCAGGTTCTCAGAACAGTAGGTGTCAAAGGCAGGTTCGCAATACTAAGTATTTTGAATTATGGAAAGTAGGGGGTTTAGATCACAAACATACTTGCGCACACAGTCAATTTAAGATGTGGCAGAAGATTCAGTTCCTTAGATTGAATGTCAGATGACCTATTTACCAACCAAATGTTGTGGGTAGTTGACTTCAAGTTAGGCATATCCCTATTCCACAGGAATAGAACAGGTTTTTCGCTCTTCTTTTTATGAAAATGAGTATTTAGATGTTTACTAAGCCTAATAAATCCTTCAGTACTGAATTTCTCTTAGCGCCAACTGTTTTGTTTCAGCATGTAATACATGAATTCAGATGCAAGACTTATTAGTCTTATAGAACAAGTTGTTTCCATCTAGCAAATTGCAAGCTTTAAGGACACATTTATTTTTTGAAACTTTACAGATTATATATGTATTATACGACTAGTTACACAGCGCTCTACATTTACGTTAAGATCAGGAGATACAGGAGAAAACATGTTTTCTGAATTGCAGTTAGGTTTGTCATGCTCATTGACAACCTGACTGGCTTTTATGACTTGCACCTTTTCAATCAAGCTGATAATATTATAGAAGAGACTGACTTAGCTTCCTTAGACCAGATTTCACAAGTGACAAGTTCACACCAACTCTTCAAAACACGTTTGCTTCCAGGCCAGATTTTGATTGTAACACCAGATGGACTGAACTGGGCTAAGAGATCTGAAATACTGAAATTAATTTCAAATGAGTCTTTCTAGTTATTTCCAGGGATTTCTGGATTGGTAAAATAAAAAAAATATAGCAGCGAAGTCTAACACCATCCATAACAACAAAATATGATGGCTTTGGATGGTATACATGCAGTTTTTGATTTGGTACTTTCTAACATTGCCATGGCATAAAAGTATTTGTAACTGTATGTGTTATAACTTCAGTTTTAAAGACCTTCTGACTTGGGACCAGCTTCTTTTAGTGACTGATGTGCATCTATTTCCTATCCTTCATTTGACTAGGGAATTGATATGGAAATCATGGATTCTGTCCAAACAGTAAAAAACAAAGATAAGAGCATGAGAAAGGCATTTATAAAAAGAAACTATTCAAACTGCACTCTGAGAACTATCAAAAGAAAAATACAACTATCAGATCATGGCCTCATGCTTTCACAAAGATTACAAATTTATCTCCGAAGCATCAAAGCTCTTTGCTGAAAGACTGAGAAGAAATAAGCAGGATGGACTACAGTTACGTTTCAAAGAGCATTTGCAGCTAAGAACTACTTCAAAAGCAGAAATTATAAGCCAAAGTTTGTTCAAAGGAGGAACTGGATATGAAAAGGTTTTAAAACCTCTACTGACTTTTTTTAATGTGCAAATTAAATACTTATCAGTTTTATGAAGTTTATTCTCAGGTAGATGGTTTTAAACAGAATTGAGGCAAAAGATTTTAAGCAACTCTAACTGAACCAGAATTTTAAGAGTAGAAATAGGATATTCTGGAAAACTTCAAGTATTTACAAACATCCAGAAATATTATCTGGTCTTGCTTTGTTCAAGTTCTTACATCACTTTAACAACTTTTCGAAAAAACTCTAAAGGAACACAGAAATTTAATGTAAATATCATGCCATATGATTTGTTTGTCTATTACATATGACAGTGGTCAATTAATATACTGTAATCTTCAAAAACCTGTATTTATTTTTGGATTTACTTAATTGAATGTAGTATTTAATTTTAGAATATATTCATTTCATACTGCAAGTAATCCATATTTTGTCATTAATGTTCCATCAGAAGATTAATGGTTCTACTGGATGTCAATTCTGACTGGTCTTTATTTTCTATAGGCATCTTTAATCCAACTCAGTTCCTTAAGACAGCTCCAAGCAAAGATCAGACTAGCTCTCTCAGTAATACTACTGCCAAGAAAGATTGACTAGAAACAGGAAAAGTCTACCAAGATGATGAAAAAATTAAAATTTTCAGAATTTGCTTGTTTCCTCCAGGACACAATTCAGAAATACTTGGGGTTCCTTAAACACATGTTTCTTAGAAGATTAGCTGTGTATTTACAACTATTGCCTCCTTGAAACCGACTACGTATATTGAAAAAGACAGCAATTACATAGTAACAAGAATCCAGAAGTTTCCATATAAATTGAAGAACAGTAAGTACCTATAGTTCCATACCAGAGTACCAAAATACCTGAATCTCCTTCATGTTCATGAATTTAATCCAGTCCTTGTAACCTCAGAAACACTGACCGGGTAAGAAAAACAGACTTTTCCCAACACTTTTGTTTCTTCTCTCTGGGTCAATACTGATTGCCATTTCAGACTGATCAAGAGAGGAAATTTTAGAATCAAGATCCTTTTCAGAACTGTGTTTCACCAGCCTTTTCTTTGCATAAGAACATGACAGTGTTTCTGCTAGGATGAACCATGGTGGTTCAGAGCAGAGACAACAGCATGGAACAGAGACATAGCAGCTTGCATCACCTCAGGTTTCATAAAGCTGAACTATGTGAACAAAGGTCACAGCATGGACAACCTTCATGTGCTCATGATATTAAACACCATTAACTGACAAGAACTGAACAGTTTTATGTGGCAGTTTCTAGAGAGCTTTTATGGGTTTCTCTACAGCAGCTGTGAATAACAATCTCTGAATTTAGAAAAAAGCCTGGATTAGAGAAACATGGCTCACATACAAAAGAGATTATAACAAGAATCTCAAATATAAGAGAAAAGCAGTCTCTGCCTTTAGTGAGGTAATCATAAATCCTGAAATTATAAATGCCACAGGTTCCTAAGTTCAGAACAATGGCAAGAGTAAAAAACCACTGTCACATCTTTGAAAGAATCTTCTATAATCAAGAAGTCAAATGGGAGAGAGAAAAAGCTCTGCTCTACAATTAAGATGTGTAGCAAAGACTCTTTATGGAACTAAGAAAATCTCAAATTTACTCTGGGTTTGGTAATGCTCATTTGATGTACACATAAGCTATAATTACGAGGTGACTTGATAAAGATCTTTAAATCAGAAAGCTATCACCCATGTAGAAGTCACAGA
Organism: Falco cherrug; assembly: GCF_023634085.1. Lineage (NCBI taxonomy): Eukaryota > Metazoa > Chordata > Aves > Falconiformes > Falconidae > Falco > Falco cherrug. The sequence continues at coordinate 90,899,822 of NC_073699.1, read as the reverse complement.
CTGCTACACAGAATATTTTAGCATATGTTTCAACTTAACAGTAGTAGTCAGTAAGCAATACCAAGATACCGTTCTATTGTCAAAAACTGGGCACAATCTTCAAGTATACTGCTTGCTTCTACCTTGGTGGCATCTGGAATCATGCAGAAGTATACCTGCCTGCTATTACTGATGTAAATATTCAAAGTGTCTGAAACACAATTATATTGTTAAGTGACTAGTTAAACAACCACAGTGAAATCTTAGCTTCAGCAATGTTCATTTAAATATACTTATGCTAGAAACAAGTGAAACTGTGAAGTTAGCAATCTATGATTCCTAAATCATACAAAACACTTACCTGCTACTCTTTCATCTGTTTCCCTATTGCCATCATCAGAGTATCTTGCAAAATCTAAGGAATCAAGAGTACTGATGCTTCCGGTACGATCTTAAGGGGGACAAAAAAAAAAAGAAAAAAAAAAAAAAATCAGAAAAAATCCTGAAGAGTTGACTGGCTTTGATAAAGTCAAAACATGTAATTTCAGAAACTGTTAATCAAAGTCTAAGTTAAGTGTTCTGCAAGACTGAAATTCTACTGCATTTTGTAAGTCTGCCCCTTTTAAGTAAAAAGTATGTCAAGAGTACTGAAAAAAACACAGCATTCAGCAAGTTCAGTGAATAGACACTAAAAAATTCACCCTTGCTCCCCACAAAAGGCAGCATTTCTACCCTGTCCACAGCAGATGAGGAGCAGTGGCAGTGGAGCACTTTGCTTTTCAACAAGAGCTGAAGACCTTTGCTTAGACACGGTGGTGGATGTTGGTGAGCACGCACAAGAAACCAGACAGATACAAACTGTTCTGCAAAAAAAAAATCAGGCAGTTCTGTTCCCATTTTACAGCAACCTGTAAAGTACCTCAAATATGCAAACTCCTTTTCCCTTTTTTAGTATTTTAATTGATGTTAACATGACCAAATACTTCTACATATTTCCTGATCTAGCTATCAACATCAGTACATACCCATTTAATACATTGTTTACTAAGGAATGCATTACTTCACAAAACTAAAGCAAATTAAGTACAGCTTATGCTATTGCAGGTATCATTTTCACACTCCAGAATTAAGTTGTTAACAACAAAAAAAAATATTCAATAAATTCAGTAACCAGCGTAAGTTTTTGATCTGACCTTGATACCTTTCATTTCAGGAAGGGGAAAAAAAATTAAAAATGCAATTATTATAAATTCAGGTCTGTTGAAGCACACATTCACCTTTTGTTAGAAAAATGTGCAAAAAAGTTACCCAATGACAGAGCCCAAAGTACATAGAACACCTTCCTAACACATGCTGAAATTATATTAAGTAACTTAGTATCTATCCCCTCCTTTTGAAATTAATTTCTATGCAGGACTTCAGAAATAATTTTAATTAGAGCTGTTGTCATATTAACAAAGAACAAATTCCATAGGGCTGTCAAAAAGCCTTGTAACTGTTGGTGGAAATAGAAGCAATTTCATCACTTGTCAATCAAATTCTGTTCTGACTAACATCACAGAAAGTATTTAAATCCCCTCCCAATTCTGCATTATGTGGGGGAAAAAAAATTAATCTATTAACGAGTTCCTTTTTTGTACATTTCAGCCAAAGCTCTCCCTTAAGGTATTGTGACATCCTCTCTACATACAGGCCACATAAGAACACCTGGACTGAGACTGATGAAAGCATCTACACTCACCTGAAAAGCCACACAGTACTAAATTCTAGCTAGCTGACTCTAGCTCAGTTACACAGTACCAAAATTAAAGTGCCTGGAAACCCTAACTTGCCTGTTTTATGGACATCAAGTATATGATAGTATACAGTTTATATTTAATCACATTCTTTTTCCCCCGTAACTATGTTTGGTCATCCAGGCAATGAAACAGACTGTTGCTCCTCAATGAGTCTCTACTCGGTACTTAGTTTTAAAACTCACTGTTCATTTGCAGGTTCTGGTCTTACCTACTGCATTTTTTCCAGACATTAATCTGATTTAATAAGTCTCTCTAGGCTATTCTATAGCACTTAGCAGCTTAGTACAAACTCTTATTTTTACAGCATCTTTGCAAAATGGACTGTTGTGAAAATAAACCAGATTTTATACATGGGAAACCACATTTAGAGTGGTTAAGTTCAAAACTAAACATGAATTTTACATGCACAGCGTGAAAGCCTTCAGAGCTGAATTTTCAAAACACCTGACATCGTGTTCAGTAAGTATTGCTCAAATTTATTTCATTGGGAGCTGTAACATCATTTTTTGAAATCAAATTCAAGACTAAAGTTAAAGAAACAGACAACATTCAAACAGAGATCTCAATGAAAAGCTGATGTTTAATAAAAGTGACCCAGTCTCGTATATGGCATTACCATAGCAAAAGCAGAAAACAACTGTTTCTTCCTGCAGTCTTGCCATGTTTGCAGATCATTTTTATATTTCTTTTATGAAGCAGGTAACATTAGAGAAACAAAGCCCAAATTTTTCAGGTGAAGTCAACCACATCATAATTGTTGAAGCATCAAATCCATAAACACCAAAACTTTTTTCATGTGATTAGTGGCATATTTTAGAGGCAAATGCTCTCCCCCCACAACTGATAAAACAAACCCAGCCATAAACCGCAAGCTTATTTGCCAAAGCAATCAGAAACTTCTTGAAAAAAAAACAGTTGTCTCAAAAAAAGCTTGGGGTAATCAAAGTCTGTATCAGGATGTACACAACAGAAGCCATGTAAAATCGTACCAGCAGCTATAAATCCAACACTTCACAGACCCTAACCAGTGAACATCCATCAGTTTTACAACCTTAACGGTCCTTACAGAAACTAAGTAAAACCAAGGGGGTTTATGATATTAACGCCCAGAAACTGCCTCAAGCACAACATCTACATGCACAGCAGCAGTTCATAGGGTTGAAACTTGTACATTCATCATTCAGATTTCTCCTTATCATTACAATGTTCATGATAACAGCAAACATCTGACACACTACATACAGGTTTGCATTATAAAGAGACACAAATACCTGGATTGAGATTGATTAAACCAAACAAAAATGTGCTGAGGAACACCAGCCTCGTGGTCTGTTTCTTGCTGCCAGTATTTCCCTCTCTCAATAATGCTGATCCTCCTTCCCATTACAAAGGTACCTGCCCCAGTTATCACCATCCCCCAAGCATGCTGTCATTACTAAACCAAGCCATTTTGGGTGCTAGAAGTCATTATGTCCACAGTGTTAAATCTGAAGATAAGGTTAAAAATGAGAACTGTCTTTATGTAGCGCATAGGTGGAACCTGAACCTACGCAGAGAACTGCGTACAGCTCTCCAAATAAACACAATGGAACTGTAACAGAGACAACTGTATATGCACGCAGGCTGAACAGCATCTTCTAGTTGAGTGTCCCACTAGATGATAAATACTGCAGAACTCAAGCTGGGAAATCATACCTTCCATAACACAACTCAACTAAATGGTTAGCTGGAATAATGTAACAAGGCTTCTACTACTACTTTGCTATAGGCTACTGCCTTTAAAATATGTGGTACAGCTGCAGAAGTGGCTCCTGCTGCCAAGGTAAGAGCCACCCATGCTGAAGCACTTCAGCTGAGATGTCTCCTGGCCAGACAGGGTCAACAGGCATCAATGAATCATCGGTGCTAAGGTTATACTCTGCCAAGTCCCAGCTATGGGGAAGGCAGAAAGCCCAGTCACAGACACTGTTGCACTGCCACAGCTCCCACTGAAGCAGGGATTTCAAGCAGCAGGGAAGGAAGCTACGTGGGAACTGCTCCCTCTGCCTTCAGTGCTGGTGCAGCTATTTGTTTCTGCTGCCCACATGGAAAGATGAGCTTCCACCTCAGCCAGGCGCGGTGAGGTCCAAATGGCAGCTCCCCCCCTTGCACTCATACTGCAAAGCTTGTAGTGCCACACGGCCCGTGCCTGGGCTACACCAGAGTCTCTGCCCCAAGGCACAGCTGCTGTGGAGCCAAGGCTGAGAGGAAAATGGATAAAGGGACCTGCTGCTTCTATCAGCTGCCACAGCAGCTCTAGTGACCTGAATCTTGCCCTGCTGGGACTAGGCGAGATGAATTCTGGAGCCATTACTGCACAACATATTGACATTTCTCAAGGAACAGTTAAGCGCTGCACAGGAACTGAGACAGTGAGCTTAAACAGCAAAGAGGGATTTCTGGCAGAGCGTACTAAGGTATCAGCCATGGGATAACAAGGTGAGAAGAGAAAGCTAAATGAGACAGTTGACTGAAAATATCACCCAGGAAGGTGAGGGTTGGCAAACCTGCCAGATATATCAACAGTAGAGTCATGGCACACATGTGCTGCCTGGCAGGGCTGTGCTGAAGGCTGCCCAAAGCTGAACAGTGGCAGCCCCCCCATCACTTCACCTACCTAAAATGCCACTGTGGGGGTAACTATATCTGTTGCCTTACTCCTTACCACTGTCTTCATAGGCAGTCATCAGCAGAGGTTTATCTCCTAAGACTAATGCCACAATCCAGACAATTATGGAATAACATAACCTCCAACGTTATGCTTCCATAATGGATGTACCTGCTCAGCAAAAGATCAGAGGGTGAAAATGGTACCTCCCTGGTGGCAATGCAACAGCCTCATTCACCAGGAGAATGAGCAGGGCCGTTTGAAGGACAGTAACTGGCAACGGAAGGGCTGTGCTCAGCCATGTAGCTCACCCGAGGAATGTGAAACCACCATCTTTCTGAAGCACAAATGGTTGTACTCCAGTACAATGAGTGGAAGTATTTCAACTAAAGTCTTCAGAAAAGAGAACTACTTTCTGAACTGAAAGGGGAAAAGAAAAATGCTATTTTTTTACAGAAAACAATGTATATTTCTTCACTTTTATTTTTATCAATAAAAATCATAAATCTTAGGTTTGAGTTATTTGGCAAGGAATAACAAAGCAGAATCTTGCATGGGGAAACCGCCGAAAAGGAAGTATACTTTGGCTGAATTCTGTTCCTTTTCTAGAAAAAAACCTCGATGTGACACACCAGTGGGAAGGTATTTTGATGTCATGACATGCACATTCTTATCAACAGTCTTCTGTGCATGGATTTTATACCTTCTCTAGCATTTCTGAATTAAAACATTTTTCTTTTTAATCAGCAATTCCTTTCTGTAAAAGCTTTCATAGTGAATAGTGAAAAAATAATGCTGTCCATTTCATGTCTCAGAAATTGTAAAACACCACAAGAACAATTTTGACAATCAGGTGTAAACAACTCCAGAAAGGCATCACTGCAATATGGAAGAAGAGGGTGCCATAGGTGCACAGAAAACAAGTGAAATAGGCTTAGGCTTTTTGTAGTTCATACTAGTGAAATGCCAGGAGACAGACTGGAATAGCAAAGGAGAGACTACGTATAGTTCTTGTCTCTGACCTCTACCACTGGAAGAGCATTAAAAAAATCAGAAAGTTAAGATTCATATTATATACAAAAAGCTAAGAAGCTTTTTAATCAATTTTTTGGAAAATGCAATGTTTTTAATTTCATTTGTGAAGTTAGAAATCAAGTTCATCACCATGTTTTGCTTATTAACTTATAAAATCTTTTAAAATATTGCTTCACTCCAGAAGAAAGGTTTAATTCTTTTATTATTCCTAGAACTGTCACCTGTATAACATGCAGATTTCTGCTGACAGCTTCTGTTCCCTAGGCATATTCAGCTTTAACTATATAAGGAGGAAAATGTAAAATAATCTAAAAAAACCCTGATAAATCCCTTCTACTGACATACGGTTAAGTTTCATTCATTCTGATGGTAAAAGCAGTTTATTTTTATCAGCTTACCTAAAGGGACACCAAGAGGGATCACATTCACCATAGTTTTACAGTACATGAATTAAGCAGAAATAAGTTTCAGTCTTATACAAAAAAAATTATTAAATGATCTTCACATAAGCATAACATCTACACTGATTTTAAAAACTATTAGTTGGTAAAGCAGCCAGTTAGTTGTCGTATTTTCACCAAGATCACAGGAAACCATCATCATGTACTAACAATTAACCAAATGGTGCATACAAAGCCCAAGCACTCTATCTTTTTCCTTGACATTCAAGGAGAAGTAATAATGATACTACCCTTCTACAAAACAAATTCATTTTGCATCTCTAACTAAGTGTTTACTTGTACCGAAAAATACCTGTAACCCTGAAACAAGACTGTTGCTGTATTTTAAGCTGAGGAGCGAAATAGCTGGCTAACCACATTTTAAACTCATCAAATAATTGGCTACTGGAAATCTGGTTTTGATTAATATCCATATGGAGTAAGAAGCAGTGCAAAGTGAATCCCTCCCAAACAAGATCAGAGCAGCTTTCCACCAGATATTCCATATACTAGGACAAAATCTTTCCCAGTTTAAGCCAGGCTTTACATGAATTGTATGGTTATATGCAGGAAGAAACAGCTGTAAGCAGACCTTGTTTAGCAACTGCAAGTGCCTCTTTTGCTCTCCCCCAGATATTCTTACCCAATGAGACCTGCTGAATTTTCAAAGTTGGCAGGTTCTGAAAAGTAGTCCTCAGAGCATCATCAAATGAAAAGGAAACTAAGTTAAGAGTAACATTAACTTTTAAGCTGTCAGAACAATCCACTTACCAATTACCTAGAACGGGCATTCAAGACTACCAGATAATACCAGTCCATGGCGGGCAATCCAAATCAGATTGAAAACAGATGATCAATACATTTGTCTACTTCATATTACTAACAAGCTATGAAAATTCATAGAAAGTATATGAGGGTAAAAACCCTAAAGCTACTTGGAGAAAACTAACCTATGCTTGCTGGCCAAGAACAGCAGGGGAAAAAAGGAAAAAACCCAAACCCCAACAATCACCAGATATGTAAAACAAATACTTTGCAGATACATCGCAGCAAAAAGATAACCTTCTGTCCCATGACAGGAACACAGCAGATGCTCATGAGAAAGATTAAAGTACATGTAGAAAACAGATCTTGCATCCTAGTATAGAAATAACCCAATTCAGTGACTGTGTGTTAAAATACAGATGCACCTGAGCCGATACCATGAAAAGCCATACCAACAACACACTGCTTTTGTGGGGGGCTTACTGCATAGACAGCCTCAGGCAGTATCCAGATTAGCCAGTCCTACACAAAGGCATTTGAATGTTACTGCAGTGAATGCTGAGGTCCAGGGGTACACGACCTTGGGGAAAGCATCAAACCCAGCCTTGCTCCATACATATCTGCTGCAGTGTGCTTGAGCTACCAGAGCTTCCCAAAATAAAAAAAGTTAAGGGAGAAACATGGTATAGAGGTACATCTTCCAGCTCAAGACTCCAGCTGGCTTCAGCAGAAATCAGAAAGCATCAATGCCATCAAAGTCACTCCATATGCTTGAAGATGCAGCACTGCATTTCCCAAAATGTATCAATTAACTTTCATTACAAGGATCTTTCCATTTTCCACAGTAATCCAGCTTTCTTTTATACTCCCTGACATCAAGCAAAATTGTATCAATCTAATCCTTAAATGGCTGTCTTTGCTGAGGGACTACTTAAAAGTGTATAGATAATACCCATCTTAATTCTGAGGCATTGTATTCTCTCAGTTTTCTTCATATTTCAATTCTAGTCTGCTCCTCTTTCTATGATTTCTATATTTATCTCAGGATAGCATTAAATTTTCCAGTTAAGTGTCCTGATTTTGGCTGGGATAGAGTTAATTTTCTTACTAGTCACTGGTACAGTGCTGTCTTTTGGATTTAGGATGAGCATAATGTTGATAACACACTGATGTTCTTAGCTGTTGCTAAGTAGTGTTTATATGAAGTCAAGGCCTTTCCAGCTTCTCAGGCCCTGCCAGTGAGAAGGCTGGAGGGGCACAACAAGCTGGAAGGGGACACAGCCAGGACAGTTGGCCCAAATTGGCCAAAGGGATATTCTGTACCATATGATATCATGCTCAGTATATAAACTGGGGAAAAGCTGGCCGGGGGTTGCTGCTTGTGAACTGGCTGGGCATCAGTCAGCGAATAGCAAGCAACTGCATTGTGCACCACTTGTTTTGTGTATTCTAATTCTTTTATAATTATTATCATTGTTATCCTCATTATTATTATTTTCTTTCTTTTCTGTCTCATTAAACTGCCTTTATCTCAACCCATGAGTTTTCTGGTTTCCACTCTTCTGATTCTCTCCCCCATCCTGCTGTGGGGGGCAGCGAGCAAGTGGCTGTGCGGTGCCTAGCTGCCAGCTGGGTTTAAACCATGACATTAAGTTTTAACAATGTGTGTCCACATGGATTCTGTAAAGAATTAAAAAATTACTAAAAGGAAAAAAAATTAAAACTAGCAACTGGAGACCATAGCATCTCTCCCATAAGCAGAAGCTGAGAAAGCTGGGGCTGCTGAGCCTGGAGAAGAGCAGGCTCAGGGGACATGTCATGAATGTGTATGGATACCTGAAGAGAGAGCACAAAGAGAACGGAGCCAGGCTCTTCTCAGTGGTGCCCTCTGACAGGCCCAGAGGCAACGGGCACAAACTGGAACACAGGGTGCTCCCTCTGAATGTCAGGAAACGCTTTTTCTACTGTGAGGGTGACAGAGCACCGGCACAGGTTGCTCAGAGGGGTTGTGGAGTCTCCATCCCTGGAGATACTTAAAAGCCACCTGGACACAGTCCTGGGCATCCAGCTGTAGGTGACCCTGCTTCAGCAGGGGGATTGGACCAGACACCTCCAAAGGCCCCTTCCCACCTCAATCATGCTGTAATTCTGTGACAGTTTTTGCCATAATTTCTCTTACTACAACAGTTTTGTCAAACAACAAACAAACCAGCTGATAGCACACTTTCCCCTCCAATTTCAAACCACGATGAAAAAGTAGGTGTTATGTAAATACAAAATTCTTATTCTGGGAGTTTTTACGTAAGAGTATTTCCTTTAATTCAACAGCAAACCAATCAGTTGCGTCACCATCATGCAGCATTATATTGCAGGAAGGGAGGAAGTAAATTGCTTCTCCCCTACAGCGCACCAGGGTAAAGAGTTCGGTATTTCTCAAAGGCTTTTTCAGCTTGGTCTTAAAAAAAAAACCCACCAACACCTCCCTCACACCCGCCCCAAACTTTAAATTATTTTTTTGTTTAATTTTTCATCCAACAAAGTCAATATACTTCGTGCTATGTCTCAGGCACATGCATCATAAATAAAAATACAAGGCCTACAACCTTTACTGAATCACTCAAAGTTTTAGCTTATGCTCAAGGAGAGTTCAACTCAGTTTCTCAAACCTGAATCTTTACAATACACTAGAAAATCAAAGACAATACATTGAAGATAAAGAGTTATAACTTTGAACATACAACAGCATATGGTTTTACGACCTGTCTTTATATACTGACAGGAAAAAGACTTCTCATGATATATTTTAAATAGTTCCATATACATAGCTACCTAATTCAGAATTTGTAACAAATCTTAGTTTGAAAGTATGAGAACTTCCTGAAGAAGATTTTTTTCCCACACTTCCAGTAATTCTGGGTTTATATAACACAGAAGTCCAGTATTTACAAATTTTAAATTAACAGAGATGATGGCCTGCACAGCTTCCAACACAGCTGATACCAATACCTTCTTGATCACAACTTCCTTGCAAACACCAGACAAATCTTCTTATATCGGGTAATGAAGCTCATGTAAATTCTGCTCAGCTGAGAGAGTGCTTGCTGGAAATTTTACAAGTCACATCTCCAGTCAAAAAAAAAGATCATTTTCAGAGGAATAAAAGCAATAGGAAACTCAGTATAACATATATGGAACTGAAATTATAAACAGGGGAGCTTAAAGAAGCTTTCAGTGGTTGATTCTGAAATGCAAAGCTCTAGCTAACCTTATTGCTGTTTTCCTTTTTGTCTCCCTTCCCTCAAAAAAACTTCTCCTTTTCCTAACAGCAATACCGTCAGAAGGAAATGTGTGCTTCAGCATAAAGCCTGCTTGCTTTGCTGAAGCTTTCAACCAAGCCATGGTTGAACTCACCCATAGTAACTGCAATGCCTATATACAGTTTCACTTCTGCCTTCCCCAACATAGAAAAGTAACAGTAACTAGCCCAGGGGCAGAACAGCAAGTCAGGACTAAAAGGCAGCTAAATTCCCATAGCATATCTGCAAACATTCTAGGAGAACAACAACATGCAAGTAACATTACAAGGTAAACTATGGTACACTTGGTACTCAGTAATAACTTGATATTTGCCTGCCTAGTAGTAGTGGCTACTAGTCTGTCCTCCTTTGCCCATCAACGTCATGCTTACCTCATGCTACCTTATCTTGTTATTTCTTTGTGTAGTTATACCCTTACAGGGGGGGGTCTAACCTGTCTTCCGAAGTATCTACCATTATATCCCAAATCACCCCAACACAGATAGCAGCCAAAGCTTAAGCTATCCACTTATCCATCAGAAACAGCTTCCAGCAGACCTGGTTTCATTCATCTGACAACTCCAACAGTTGCAGAAGTCTTTAAAACACTCTTAAGCTATGAAGCACATCTCACTGAAAACTTTTCAGAAATACCCGTCAGTGAAACGGAGAAGGGTTTACAGCAGTCACAACTGAAGAAAGTTCACGTGGCTTCTCTATCAGTAAAGCCAACATCAGAGCACTATGAAACCTCTCAGGTCTCATCCAGGCATTAGTGTTTTCTGTCAGGTCTGCAAGGAACTCAGCTGCCCTTCAGCATTACATACAAACCTATTACTTTCTAACTGTTTTCTGTACTTTTAACGAGACAATATTCAGTCTTTCCCATCTGCCGACACCAGCAGCATTGATTACCTATTTAACTGCACCTTTCCATCCTGTCCTTACTAAGAGGAGCACCTTTCCCAAACTGGGTAGTAAAACCAGTGTCTTACGCGCAAGTTGTCATTCCATGTCACAACATCTGGAAAGGCAGCCAAGACAAGTATACATTTTTTGCTTACCTTTAAAAAGCAGCAAACAAAAGAGTTGAACTGACAACAAAACACCTAACAAAGAAAGAACTAGCCATTACAACAACAGAGGTTATCTGTCTTCCAGTTTCCTATATTTCTTAGAATGATATTTATTGAGGTAGCTCTGTTCTGCTATATATTCAAACAAAACAAAAATCTGGTGAAAGACTGGTCATGACAAGGGCCTACATATAGCTACAGTGTCTGCAACTCAGGATTGAGAGCTGTCACCAAGACACCCCTTTATCACAAAGGCATAATCAATACAGTCTTCCCACATGGCTTTTCTGAATTTGAAAGGTTACAAACAAAACCAGAGATACTTCACAATATCTGAAACAAACAAAAATTATCTCACAGTGTAAGCAAAGCCAGGAGCTTACTATGAAGAAGTAGCAACAATTTATTATATTTTTGTACTCACAGATTAGCTTAATATAACTGGAATCAAGTTCCCAGAAAGTTATAAGCAACTTATTTTGGAAATAACTAGAAACAAATCAACTCCTGAAAAATGTAAATGCAACTTAAATATTCAAGCCCCTTCTTTATGATTTTCATTAAAGCTATTTAAATCTTTGAGAATGTTGAACTTTTGTAGCCATGAAGGCACATTTTAAGACTAAAGCTAGTTATGTGTAAGCTGCTCCCTTCAGTAAAGGCATTTGCCAAGCATAGCAATCAAAGACATAAAAAAAACCCCCAAAAAACAACCCAAAACCAAAAAGGTTTCTTCACCCACAATGTCCAAGCTTGAATTCTAGTCATACGTATATACAGGAAAACATCTGAGGTTCAGGAACGAGGATGAGACATTTGAGCCAGTTTTATTTCTAAATTTCAAGTGTCTCAATTTGTATTGTACTTTCTTATGCAAAGATGATACGCAAGGGGACACAAATTCAAGTTTAATATGTAGGTCCTAACCAAAGCCTTGTAAAAGATATGGAACACTGTATGAAGGAGAGACTTCCAAACCATACCAAAATGGTCTCGCAGATGTGGAGGGCACTGCTATTGAAACCAATGGAAGAAGCTGTCATAGAAGTTTGTGAAGATCTAGCAGAGATACTGAACATGAAGGATGACTACACAAGCTCTGTGCATCTAAAGGCACAGTGCTGACTCCACAATAAGAATTTGCTTCAGGCTAGAAGAGCAAAGTTGCTAGATACAATATACATTTCCATATTTTACATTACAGTATATCTTAATCTCTGTTCGCAGGAGTGACATTACCACTGCTGGAAAATGGATGGGTGTTTTTGCAAAAAACTAAGAAATCCTAGCCATCTATCGTTTGCTTTTGTAACCAAGTGCTCTGAAACATGGTTCAAAGACAAACCAGCTTCTAAGTCACTAGCTGACCACATGATGCTAGTTGTTTTAAATCCTATGAAACTTCATTTGAATCTCTTCATAGCAGTCTATAAAGAGAAAGACAAAAAAAAAAAAGAAATAGCAGCATGCACTCATAGTTTAGCTTGCCTAAAAGGATTCTGAGAAGTGCCAATGAACACTTGCACTGAAATTCTCCCATTCTGTATAGGAATGCAGAGTATGAAAGCTTTCTATTGCTCTGTGGAAATCCTCAGGCGGCATTCCAAACATACTTCACATTCAATAAGAATTGACAGTCATACTTTTTCTCCATCCACTCAGATTATTAAAAACCTCAGTGTAAAACCCACAGAAATTCATCTAACTTTGGGACAGGGAAGAGCAGGTACAAAGCTCGTGCCAAGAAGAAATTCTGACTTTAGGTATCAACAGAAATAAAAAGCTGCTTCTTTTTTAATCTGACCACATTAAGAATTTTTATTCACTGAAGCATAACATTCTACTGACCTTGAAGTGACAATCATTCCAAACTCTGCTACTTTCTACATCAATAGTTTCTATGAAGAAACCTATTGGTTTATTCTCAGATACCTTCTGGCACATAAAAGCGAGAGAAGGTACCTGAACTACTCATATATATTTCTCCACAAGTCTTCATGTGAGGATCTACAAATGTGAGCACAACAGACTGGACCTCTCAACAAAACTGAACTTTTTAACCACCTTCAGAAACTATCCAAACTTACTTTTCCATCTGACCGGTGCCTTAGTCTTCTACCTAAATCCAACAATACCAGATGCTTAAGAGGGAAAAAGAGATGAATTCTTTCAAAGACCATATAATTGTCAGCCTATCAAGAGTCTTCTGCAATCTGTTTTTTAACATTTGGAAATTAGCATAAATTCAGAGGCATAAGACCATCATCTCTTGCTGACATTAACCAGAAGCAGGCTGAACAGCACTGTCACAATTGATAGTTCAGTGCTAGACTCCAGACTGCAAGAAAGTCTGACGGCAGTAAGTTAAAAAAAAATATAAATCTACTTGAGCTATAGAAAAAATCTTTTTTTCATTGTTCTCGATCTGTCACCTTTCAATGTCACTCAACGTGAACTGCCTTTTGAATCCTTGTTGAGACAAAAAAATCCTTTGAAAAGCATTCTCTAACCTTGTACACATCAGATTTCACGACACTTAACCTTTAACCTAACGTCTAGCATGATATTTAACACATGACATTGTTAAACTGCTCCAAAATAAGTTCTAGTGCCCCCTCACACATCTCTTCCCACTGCCTCCTCCCCCCTTTTTTTTAACAGTGATGTCCCATCACTATCTATCATTCAGCAAGTCAGGACAATAATCATTACTATGCTCTCACAGAAGCATACATTGGCCATTTTTTTTGCATGCACAACACCAGTTACACAGGTTGCAGTTTTTTAATTCTACTGGAGTACACACATTATCAATAAGTGGAAACAATTTATCATGTTAACAAAGAAAAGAGAATGTTTAATCAATCAGATGAATTGATTGGAATCCCCAAGGAAGCTGCTTTTAATGAAACAGAAATTTGTATCAGTTTGAAGCCTTGAAGAACGAGTTTTTGCAACATTCACCAATCTTATCATAAAGATGGCCACACCGAAGATCTCAGCTGGACAAAACCAAGTATGAAATTCTAGGCGTTCATAACCAAGATAACCAGAATATAAATAAAACAGCATGAATTATTAAAAAAAAAATCCATACCATTTTTAAAAGATGTTGAAAACCAATAACAAGTAGAAAGCTTAGATACAGTCTATTATCCCAGCCATCTAGATACTACTAGTTCTTTCCAAATTTTAAGTCTAACTGCATGGCTTCGCAACACTAGAAACATTTTTTAAAACAAACAAAAATACGGGACTGCTTACAAAATAACTTTAGGTGTCTTAGAATACACATAAATAGTCTTTCAACTGTCCACTAACCACAACAACTTTCATTTCAATACCTTCCCATTAGTTCATTAAATCCTCAAAAGTCAGGTGGCTGGCCAGCTTCTCTGTCTCAATGCCACTTCCACAAGCTGCCTCCTCTTCAGAACTCTACATTTCTTGACATTAACGTTGATAAGACACACAAGTGATTTTACTGTAAGTCATCTGATACTAAAACTCAAAAGCTCTTAGGGCCAGCTACGTGACTATTTTCCTAATATCTGTACCACTTTTTCTCCCAAAAGCTATACTAACTCAGTATATGTACTGCTCCCCAACTCCAAATCCCAAAATGGTTAGCCAAAGCCTGCAGACACTTAGTAAACATGCCAGCACTAATTATAGGAAACATTGTGTTAATTGTGCATGACCTACGAAACTCAGACCCATCCCTGGATGACATAACCATTCCAGTGCATCAGCAGAAATAACACGCTGGCTCCTGACAGCCCGTTTTTGCCAGTTTTCAGACTTTTACATTTAGCAGCCATGCCTTAACACCCAGCTCTTTCTCCTAACAGCACACAACATCTCTCTTGACCGTAGGCACTGAAGAAGGCACAAGAAACCCCAACACAACTAAAAAGTAAGGCTGAAATTTCCACCCCTGATGTTTCTCCCACGTTTGGCACACACGTGACCTTCACAGGAAGGCTGAGGCTCCATAAGGTACGTGAGCGGGACCAAGGTAACATCTGTCCTAGCACCCCATCTCCCCAGCCCCCGGCTGCCCCGCTCCCACGCACCCCCCAGGCCCACACGCAGGGGACAGCAAACAAAAAGCGACGCCAGACGCTCTCCCCGCCCGCCCAAATGCCCTACCGACACGCACCGGCGAGGGCTGCGCCGTGAGGCGCCCCTGCCCAGCTCCAGCGGCGGCTGCCGCTCCTCCCCAGGCCCCCGGCCCGCACCGCCCGCCGCCCCCGGCCCGACACTCCCTCCCCCGAGCCACTTACTGAGCTGCCCGGAGCCGGGCTCCCTGCCGCCTGCTCCCCCCAGCGCGCTGCCGCCCAGGGCCCCGCCGGCGGGCGGCGTGCCGCTCTGCCGCTCGAAGTTGCCGGGGTTGGAGAAGAAATCGCGGAGCCGGGGCAGCTCCCGGCCGCTCTCCAGCAGCTCCGTATGCAGCTCCAGCGCCGTCAGCAAGAACTGGTCCCGCAGAAGCTGCGCTGCTATCGCGTCCATCGACAGCCGCGGCGGCTCCCCCGCGCCGACCCCGCCGCCCGCCCCCGCACCGCCGCCGGCATCGCCCGGCGCCGCCGCACGCAAACCCGGCAGCTCCTCGGGGCTCCCCGCGGCTGCCGCCGCCTCCTGCTGCTGCTGCGGGTATGCCGGCCCGCCCGGCTCGTTGCTGCTGCTGCTGCCGCCGCCGCCGGGCCTGGACTCCTCGGGCTCGTCCTCTTCAGAGTCGCTGAGGAAGGGGTTCACGCTGCTGCCGCCGCCCGCCGCCGCCATCTTACGGCGCGACCACTGCCGAGGCGCTACCTCGGCAAAGCCTGCGCGGAACCGCCACCGGCGCAGCCACCTCTGACAGGGCCAGTGCCAGGGCCGGGGCCAGGGCCGTTGCCAGCCCCCCTCGCCGCTGCGGGCGCTGCCGCCGGCAGCAACAGCGACTCCCTCCCACCACCGTCACCGCCGCCTCCTCAGCCGCCTCCCACCAGCCTCACTACCGCTTCCGGGTCCCAACTCTCGCGAGAGTTCCCCCCGCCAACCCCGAGCAGCGCCCCAGCACTCAGCCCCTTCCCGTCCAGGCCTCGCGCCCGCCCCCTGCACGCGAGAGACGGGCGGGGTCTCGGGGCGGGGCCCGAGGGAGCAGGAGGTGCCTTGCGAGGGGCGGGGCTCGCGTGTGGCGCCAGGGCAGGGGTGTGGCCGAGGAGCGGGAAGGGACAGGCGGAAGCGGAAGCCATTGGGCTCGCGGCAGAGGAGAGGAGTGAGTCTTGGCGCCTGCGCACTGAGCGCGGGCCGCGGGTGCCCCGGTGGGGGTGGGCTGCGGCCGGGTGGGTTTCTCGGCATCCGGTTTCTGCTTGTGGGGGCAGGTGCAGGCGCAGGCCTGCCCCTCTGGCCTCCGGAGAGCTTTGGCTGGGCTAGTGGCCTGGCAGCGGTGGTCCGCCCGGTGGCGTAAGGGCGGTGGTGGGGTGTGGGACTCGGCTGCAGCGCCCGGGTAGGGCCCAGCTCCCCGTCACCCTGGGTTGGTTGGTTGGGCCGGTGTGGGGTTGCCTGGAGAGGGCAGCGCTGAGCGGGGTGTCCCGGGCCGGGCCGGTGCTTGGGCGGCCTGGGCTCCGTGCCCCCGGCAGGGGTGAGCCATAGTCCAGCAGGAAGTGTGCCTGGTAGGCCTGAAACTGGGAAGTGTGGGGGCACGGGTGGTCATGAGTTACTGCTGCTAAAAAGACGATGTGAAGCTGTTAACCTTGTGTGTTACCTGGCAAGAAACTCAAATTGAATCTTGAGTGTAGCAATAGGCACTGTTAGCTAACCAAGGAAGTTCAGCTTACTAGACATGATGAAGAACAAGATCAGCATTGGTTTCTGTTCTGGTTTTTTATATATATATGTAAATCGTGCCCCGTTCCTATTAATAGGAGCGCTGTTTGCATCAAGTTGATTCACTAGGAGTTATTTGCTTTACTGAGAGCAGAATATTGCTGAAATCTTGGCAATAAAATAGTGGCAACATGTTGCGGTAATACAGAAGTCTAGAAGCAATATTCAGTACTATGACGACAAACTATTCTGTTCATATCATGATAGTATGCTATAAAAGACTGGCTTTCCGTCTCTTGTTAATTTGTGTAAATTTGTAAATAGTGTATTCAATTTTGCATTCTGTCCTACAATAAAATTTGAATTCTTTCGTTAACGTACTGGTTTATGTTACTGATACACAAAAATAGAGTAACTAGTGGAGTGTGAACTGGTTGTAGCATAAGGTAAAATGGCATTATATTGAAAATGCTTTAAAATTTGACTCAGACCCCAATAAAAATGCGAGTAAAAAAATCTTACTGTTGCTGCTCCGGTGGGATTAGGAACCCTTGAAGAAATCTTGTGTACTTTCATTTCTGGGGAGTTAAAGCATGTTTAGCATGAGTTTGTTAAGAGTTGATGGGCTGGTGTTCTGCCGCTTCCCTTAAAATGGAGGGAAATGCTTACGGGTGTCCTGTAGCGGCCCCTAGTGGCGATCGGTAGCGGTTACATGTGGCTTAAAGTTTAAAGGTCGTTCAAACCCTAGATTCTGCCTTTCTTAATTTTGAGAGACTCATTTTTGCCGACTTCTGTGTGCAGTTACAGTAAGGACTATTTTTTTCAATGTTCTTCGCCTGAAATAATGTAAATGTTTTTCTCTGTTTTGGTATTTCAAAAGAGGTTTGTTGGGGTTTATGAAACTAACTGAAATATTTACAGCTGTCACTCAAAATAATTTATGGATGGCTGGGATAAAGTTAACACGGCTAAAATGTGTGTTCCAGAGCTGAAAAATGTGCTTTTAAAATTTAAATTTAAATTAAACTAAAATTTTAAAATTTAAAATTAAAAAATTCTCCAGAGCTGGAGAAAAATGTGCTTTTAAAAATATGCTTAAAAGTAGTTTCTTATGGTATACCGAAGGGATGTTATTTTGAGGCACCTGAGAAGAAAACCTGATAAAAGTATAGTATCTTGGAGGATGTGCAAGGCAGAAAAAGATGCATGAGTTCTAGAAATAAAGCAATATATAGGCCTAGTTAAGGCTGACAGCTACAAACTAATTTTTTTCTTAAATTATTCAGTAGTCATTCTGAGAGGCAAGTTGTTCAAGCTGCTTTGTCTCTTACTGGAGTTAGTGTTTCTTCTAACTTTTAAAGCACTGAAGAACAGTATGCCTAAATACATCTTGGAAGGCTTGATGGCTAAAAACAGGTCTGTCAAGCTTAGTACCCAAAATAGAAGTGGCTTGTAGAAAAAAGATCTTCAGAATTTTTTTGAGCTGGAGGTATATAAATAATTTTTTCAGTCTATGCATGTTTTTTCATCAACTTTTAAACTTTCACTTCTGGAGATGGAAAATAAGTAGCAAAAATTCAGTCATTGCTTTTACTGTGTTGATTTTGGTAGGAGTGTTAAATCTTGACTTAGTGCTTCAGAGTTTAATGAACTCAAACATATGACCAGTTTCAGGTTCCCTCTCTGCTGTTTGGTGGGGTCGTGTGAGTGTAAATTATGTTTTCTTTCTGTGCTACTCTGGTGTGGTGTCAATTGCTCTCACACTGAGTGAATGCTTTATTTAAGTCACACTATAAGGGTTTTTGTGTTTCAGCTTCTACAGATAAGATTATTGTTTAAAAACAAAATTAACCTCATTAGGCCCATATCAAGTTTTTCTGTGCTGAATACTTGAAATGTATTATTGTGTTCTAGTGAGTCCTGCAGTGAAGCAGAGTAGCTTTTTTTATCTGATTGGAGTCCCAATCAAGGCAAAGGGAACAAAATAATGGAAAATCTGAAACAAAACTGATCTCTACTTTAAAATAATGCAGATATGTGAGTTCTGCCAACTCTTGCTGAAGTAGTCTTCTAAAATTGAGCTGCCTGAAAGAATCTTTGTCTGTGTATGTTTAAGACTAACTTTTAGCCCCTTTCAAAAGAAACTTTACAGAAGTTATGATTGTTAAGTTTATTTTCAGACCTTACAAAAAAAATAATTTCAATATTTTGTAAACACTGTAACCTCAAAAATGCTTTTATATTCTGCAGGAGCTGAATAATGCAGATGTTGAGACTCATAATATTGGTAGTTTGTGCTTAAAGATCTCTGCCATTTCTCTGAAACTCTATCTGTCCCTTGCAGTTTTAAGGGCATAGTTTCTAAATGAGAATAGCTTGTATCAGTAGTTATTTGTCTGTTAAGTATAGGCTAGCTTTACCTGGAGAAACCGATTTTGGGAAGTGTTTGTTAAATTGGGATTTGAAATAAATGTAGTGCAGCACTGTGAAGGGGTTCTTGAAAATATTTTCAGCCTCACCAAAAATGTGATAATGTCCTATGAAGTCAGATGAGGACCTGAATTAAACAAAACAACCCCCCAAAATCGCTTTGAATTGAAGTTTGGCTGTGTTTTTCTACCTCTAAAATTGTTTTGAGGCATTACTGTGAACAGTGAGTATTTGAAAGCCTGCCATCAAAAATACAGCGAGCAAACACACTCAGAGCCCAAGGAGTATTTTAGAAAACTTGTTCAAGCTTCATGATGTGTGTATTATGGTTTTGTGAGAATGAATAGATAGGAGAAAATACTGTTAACAGTTGAGTGAGGAGACATAATTTGAGAATAAGAGATACGACCTTTTATGGCTCTACAAACACTAGAGTACTGAATTGCTTGGGCTTTCTTCACCCTGGTCTAGAAGATAGAGTGTATTGCCTGGAAAGTGTAGGCTACACAGAAAGCTGTCACTCTATGGTGTGCTTTACCATGCCTCACCAGGGTGAAGTACAGTGTAGATGGGGAAGGGAAACGGTGCACTGAAGTATGAAAATGATAATTTTCAAGTCATTCTTGAATTCTGAGGTCTGAAGGACTAAATTCAAACAAAAAGCTGTTTTGCCTGAATTTAAGGTCTCTTTTATTGAAGCTTTGTGGAGGTCAAGGCGATTAAGGCTTGATAATTGAAAAGGTCTCAGTTATTCCTGTCACTGCAGAAGCATGGGCCAACTTGCAGAGATATTGCTGTGCAGACTTCATGCTGCTGCCCTGTGTTTTTGAGGGTTGCCTGCTTCACCTTATTCCTCTTCCAGTTTAGTATTTGCACAGTTTTTTTTTTAAAAAAAAAAACAAACCCACCCTTATATTTTCCATATAAAGCCTGCTGCTTTTCAGTCATGTTCAAATATAAGGGGGAAATATGATAAGAGAGACTTAAGACTGCCTGTGGGGGAGGTCATGCAGTAAACTATGGTGTTAAAAGGAATACAGCTAGTGTGACATGCAGGCTTCTGAGAACAAAGTAGGAGTCTTAGGGCTTGCTTTGAACATGCTGAGTTAACACTGTTGTCAGGAGGAGATGCAGTCCTGTCCTGGTGCCAACACAGAGGTTTGTTTTGGGAATTAGATTGGGGAACTAAACTACAGCAAAGTTATCTTTACTCTTCCTTCCTTTTTTTTTTTTTTTTTTTTTATTCGCTTGAGTTTACTTTCATTTGCATTCATTTTCCAGTCTGCTTGACTATGCAGTTGTACAGATGGCTGTGCCAGCCCAAGGAATAAGTTTGGCAAGAGGGTAAGCAGCAGGAGCAGAGGAGGGCAGAACAGCCCTCTGGAGCTGTTACTGGCTGTGTTTTTCTTGCAGTATTTGTGACTGTGAAGACCTTGTATTCTTTGAACTGCTACTACCACAGGAGCCATTTTTTTATAAAATACCTGATAAAATATATTTGTCTTTCTGGTCTGAAATATTTCAGATAACATACTTTTAATTACAAGCAGGTGTCTACAGATGGTAGGGTACAGGTGAATAACTGCTACACAGAAGTGCATAACAGACTTTTTTCTGTCATCTCAAAACTAGCATATACTAACATAGGTAAGCTTTGCCTTTGTGTGCTTGATATGAAACTGTATTTGGTGTCTGTCTCATAACAGTAATTATAATATCTTTGGAATCTTCTACCTACCAGTGTTTTATTGCTCCCTTCTTGCCAGCAAGAGAGATCAGGAAACTACAAATGATTCTCCAGTTTGGGAAGATGATGTAATTTGAGAAGTGGGGAGATGTTGCCCATCTGTCCCCTCTGGGTCTCTGTCCAACAGTTTTTGTCTTGTTCTCTGCGTTGTGTGTTTTTTTTTTGTTTTTGTTTGTTGGTTTTTTTTCTACAATGAAGCTACTGCTGGTTTTTTGCCAAAAAAGTTTGGGTGATGGGGAGCTTTCATTTTAAATCAGTAGTGCCCCATATTGCAAAGAGGCAGAATACAGGTTGTTTCCAGAAACCATTTATTGTCTCTATTAATTATTAGAGCCAGTCAGCAACTGACAAATAAAGGTGACTTATAGAAAATGAAAAGTTGCTTGGTTTTGCCTTAAAAACAAATGTAAGCTTACAGCGTTTCAGTAGGGGGCATTTACAAGTTGATATATCAAGATGATAATGAATGTTAATTCTTTGTGAGTAGAGATCGCTCTAGGAGCAAAAAGAAGTATTCTAAAGCGAGTGTAAGTATTGCAGGCTGCAGAAACTGATAATTTGAGTGGGTTTGATGTCTTATGCACGTTTAGGAAAGTGCCTTTCGATGTGAACAACTTGCAACTATGGTTGGTAGTGGAGGAGTTAAAGAGGAGGTGACTCCTTTGTGTAAAGATTGATTATTACTCCTCAGAGTAGCCTTGGGACAGATATTGTATATGCTTACTACTTGAGACCTTGAGTGCTGTCTTGAAAGTGATACAATCCATCCTTTTAGCGTTTTGCTGCACTTTACAGCTTGGCTGTTGCAATTCTTAGTTAAATCCTTTGTTTCATTTGGTGATTGAAGGAGTTGGGGGTGTGCGTGGTGGAGCAGCACGGTCAGGGTGGGGTTTCCCGGGGCGCGACGGGCGGGGCCGGGAGCGCTGCAGGACCCTGGAGAGCGCCCGACCTCCGCGGGGGTGGACCGGGGCCGCCGCCCCCCGCCGGGCAGGGCTGCGGTGCTCGCCGCTGCCTTGTGTCCTGTAACGCCTCTCCGGTTTGGGTTGCTTTCCTTATGTATGCTCGCCTCGGGCTTTAAAGGAGGTTTTTTTCTCAGTGGGAAACGTGACTTGCCTCTGTGTCGAGGTGGAACTGTTGGCTGTGGGCTGAAGTTTGGTAGGTAAATGTATATAAAATATTGATTATGCTAGCCAGTGAAATAGTATTCAGTTATACATTATATTCAACTGGCTAGCATAATTAAGTAGTACTTTTGAACTCAAAAGCTCCAAAGTCCTTTTTTAAAAAAAAACAAAAACAAATAACCCCCCCCAACTTTGGAAAGGGTGGGAACCTACAAATCGATCATTTGACTTCTGTATTCCTTTTATTTAAAGTGTTACTTTGTGCTTAGAAGGTTGTCTTGCAGTCCGTTTTTTCCTTCAGTCTGAAGCTATTGGAAAATTGGCATTCAGAGGCTTATGTGCAAGATCCAACAGATGTGGCTTGACATCATTCTTCTTTATTTGTAGTGGTTGATATTGGTAAGAAAACGTGACTTAAAAGCTGACAGAAGTTACGTTTTATTAAGACTTCCTTAGTCGTACCAGCTTCTCTGGAACATACTTTAAGGACTGTTTAGTGTTTTGGGTTTTTTTTGTCAGGGTGCTTTCTTCTCTGCGTGCATACAGAATACATGTGCAAGCTGGTTTTGCAAAGCTTGATGCAGCTGAAAGTTGTTCTTTCCCTCCTTTTCCCTGTGTGTGCTATGTTAATGTTTTCTGTATGACTTTAAAAGAGTTTGATCCTTGTCCCTTTTATTGCTAAAGGGAAGAGCTGTGCTGCTTGTACTGGTGCATGTGCTTTATTGCATAATCTTATTGCACATCTCTTTAAAAATATCTCAGGGGGCCTTCAGCCTTGGATTGCTATGGAGGGCTCCAATGAGACAAGAAGACTGCTGTGGCAAGCTGTCTTCCAGGCACGTGCATTTGCTTAAGTGTCATTTATCCCTTGGCCCTAGCAACCATGGATGTCAGTCGGCTGGGTTCTGTTAGACACTGTCAGACTGACATTCTTTCTCCAAAACTATCCCATAAAACTTGCAAAATGAAAAATCTGTCTACAAGATCTCCAAACCGAGCAAGGGAAAACCATGACGGGGGGTGGAAAAATTATTTTTTGCAAGAATAGAGAAATCTGAGTAATGCAAAACACTCTTGGCAGCACAAAAAAATTAAAAAGTCTGTATTGAGATGAAAACACAATGTTAAGCTGTAGAACAGTGGTACCTGAAGAAGACTTGCTGATGGGGTAATTGCTCAGAAGTCAAGAAGTCAAGAAATACCCAAGAGGATTTGCAGATACCTCCTGAAAACAGGTGCAGGCCCCCCAAATGCTGTGGCCCAGTGAAACAGCTGATTCGCAGCAAAGCCACTCAGGTTTTATTGTTATTGGGTTTTGCTTTTTCCATGTTCTGAATTTCTATCTGCCTGCATACTGAGCAGATATAGAGCTGATTTTCTACTCTTGGGTTTTTTCCGCTTAGCTAACAAGTGTTACCAAAGGGTGATGCTTGTTTTCTCTTTCATGCCTCAAAGCAGTCATCGTTTCTTCAAGAATATCCTTGTTCTCTTTGCCAATGTTGTCCTGTTGGTCAGTTCTCAAGTATGTTTTTATGCATGGGAAACTTGTGGATACAATTTCCCATGTTTACAGGATAATTCAGAGGAAATTGCATAGGCTGACATTGGGATAACTGATTTGCAGTACATTCATATATTAGGACATGATGTTTTATTGGCACCTTGCAGGCCATAGTCAAATTTCTCCTTGAAAAGTTTTGGCAAAAGAGACTTTTCCAGGCAGGCAGGGTAATTTTTATTATCAAGTGATGTTAAAAAGAAAATTAAATATTCTTTGAACTCTTTGCCTCAGGTTTGGATGTGCCTTACTGAACCACATGTAAAATTTAAAACAGATGTCATTTGTTATTATAAACCCTAAGATGCTCAGTGAAGATGTAGAACAGAAAATAATTTTAAACAGATGGTTTGAATTACAAAAGCTTCTTCAGTACAAGAGCAAGTGGAAACACTGTAGTTGCAGTTTCATTGTTTGGCAGAGCATGTATGCCTCAACAGAGAAAGAAAATTAAATTTTGGAAAAGAGGAAAAGGGACTTTATTATTATGCCACTTCTGTTCATATTACGATTATATGATGAAGTCAGGATGATGGGTTTGGGTTTCCTATGTTTAAGTATTGTGTAAAGATACGAGAGAAAGTTACTCTGAGACTGGCTGATAAGTCTCTTGTATAAATTTGTGCGGTTAATAGTATGGGCAGGAATTACTTGATTGCATTTCTTGACTAGTGTAACTCTTTAAAAATCTAAATTAATAAAAGAACAGGGCAGGGACTGCTAGTACCATCTTAGATGATGTATAGCTGCCATACTATGTGAAATACAGTCAGTTAGACCACACAGCTTCCACTTTGCTCGCCTGCCCTAAGCAAAAGGATCATTTTTTATGTACGAACAAACGGTACAGTCACCACTTTGACAGTTTAAATTACAAAATACACAACACTGTTTAGTTGAAAAACTTATTAGTCAGCCAGAAACATAGAGCAGATGTTCCTGTCTTATTTCTTTTTTTTTTTTCTGTAAAATATACTTACCAAGGCCATTGATGCTTTTTGAAAACGCATTTTCAATGGATTTTCTTCATCTTAACCAACAGGCTTGACAGTATTAGTGAAGCATGGCCCCTCTAAAATAACTTACTAATGTATTTTGAGCTCCCTGTCTTGACACTGTTATCCTTAAAAAAAAAAAATACTTCTGCCAATGGGGCATATTGCATGTAGTATTTTGTGTTTGTTTTATTGCATATGTGAAGAGAGAAAAATATAAAAGGGAAATGTTACATTTTTCACAAAGAACTATATTGTGTTGCGGTACAATTACAGTTTTCTTTACCTTATAAATAATGCTGAGAGATTATAACTTCAGGGGGAATGCAGCTTAAATGTAGATTACTTTGGGAAAATGAGGACTGCATTTAATTATGTCAGCTTTCCTGTTAAGCACTCAGGGACCTGATCCAGCTTGAGGCTATGGATGTAGCTTCTGTGGCATGAGTCAAAAAAAGTAAAAAAAAAAAAAAAGTCTTGTCAGCAAGTTATGGATCAACTTGAAAAAAAGGAAAAGTTCATGTGAAATAGACTGTCTGCCTCTTGTCTCTGATGGTTGGTTTGTTAACAGCTGGCTTGATCCACTGCCACCATCACAGCATGGGTATTCTAGTCCTCGGACTGACGTGACTTTTGGTAAGGAACTTGCAGCTAATAGCAAGATTTTTTTGTATTGTTTTGATAGGTGCAAGTACAAAAAAAATACAAAGAAAGAGAAGGGTCTCTTCATCCCATCTGCGACCAGCTGGGAGCTGAACTTTCTCTCTGAGGATTCTAAAAAAAAAAAAACAAAACCACAAAAAAACCCCCAACAAACTCCAACCAAAAACCCCTTCTCTAATCTGTGTGAATCACTTTATTCTGGAAAAATAATTAATTGCAATCAGGAGGTCCCTTACTGCTTTCCTTTCTTTAATCTCCTAGACTTTCAAGAAAGGTCCGTGGGTTCTGCCTCATTGTCTCAGAACAATTGCTCTCCTGCATCTGCTTGCTCTCTTCTCTGCTTGTGTACAACATCCAATAAAGTGAGAAGCTGTCAAGTCTGCTCAAGTCCCTGGCACAGCCAGGGCAGTGCTAATTTTCTATTTGCTCTGTTCACGTGGACAACTTGTATTTAACAAGCAGCGAGTAGCTTGGTGGATCTTAAATACTTTTCTGCTAAGGATCAAAAAAGGGTCTTTATTTAAGAATCCATACCAGCTTTGTATTGTTGGCTCCAAACTGTTTGAACCAAAAATACCTTATTGGGGTAGTTTAAATTCTGACATGCTGGAGGTTGGACAGTGTCATTATTGGCTCTGTATTTTGTCTAGGAGGTGGTGACAGAAAGAGAAAAAATATAGAAAGAGTAGATCTGGATCTGATACATAGTTTACTCATTGGACTGAGTCTGTAGAGGAGGTGAATTGGCTGTCTGAACTGTATTTTAACAAGTGATATGTTTGGATGGACAGTAAAGAAATGGCATGTGGCAAATAGGTTGCAACATGCTCCTCTGTATACAAGACTAGAAGCTTCTGTCTCTCCTGTTTGTGTGATAGGCAATGACTTAACAGAGTATAGTAGAATAATGTAGTCAGGATTTAGGCAAAGCTCACATTTTGCTTTGTGAAAAAAAGGACTGTAGAAGGTAGCACGCTAAGTCACTTGTTAAGGGATTGCCTGGGAAAGTATCAGAGGACACAAAAAATGCTGTGATATCCTTGGCTTAAGTTTTCTTGACAGAAAGATGTAAGATATATTTTCAAGTGACAGTCTGTTTATCCACTTTTTGGATGGCCAGGCACCCGAGGGCAGAGATGTTTTTGCACTAGTAATAAATACTTAGATCTGGCGCCTTGTCCTCCAAAGTGTATGTGTTTAATGTACTTCTGTTTTTCTTCTGTTGACAGGCTGTGGCTTTTGCTTTTTCTTATAAGCTAGTGCTTAATCCACATTTCTCCTTTTATCCTTGTTATTTCTTCCTTTTAGCATGCCTTGTGAGGTTTCTGCCTTGAACTGTCAAGCACCAGGCTCTATGGAGAAAGTTGCTTATGGTGACCTCTGTAATGGAGGGGAGAAAACTAAAGGACTTGGCAGGGTTGGGTTTTTTTTCTCTCTTCTCCTTTGTGTGGTATCCCATAGAAGCTGGATTTAATTTTTGTATCTCATGTGCGATACAGAGAAATACTGTGTAGATAAGCATGTTTCCTACTAGGGCAGGTGCATACCCAGTGCTAGCTCTGTGCCTAAAAGGCATGAGAGTAGACACTATAGGCTTGAGGCATGTCTGAGCGCTCAAATTTTACTGGGTTATCTACTTTCTCCTCTTCCCGCCAGAAAAGCATGTCAGAAGGCTTCTGGGCACCAGGAGTTTGCTACTGATGCTTCCATTTGCAGTTCCTCCTGATGCTGACAGGCCTGTCAGAACATCTATGAGACCCTGTTCAGCCTCTGGTTCCCCCATTGGACCTGCAGATTCATAATGGCTTTTGAACCCTCCTGTCAAACGGTGATGCAAAAGCACAAAAGGGGAGGAAAAGAGGAGTGGAAGAGATCTCTGGATGGCAGAGGACTTGGATGGGTGAAGATCTGTGCATTGTCAAATTTAGAGGTGCTGTCAGCTAGTTCCAGCTGTTCTTGTGTCGGTTGTGTGGGAGCTGTATTGACTGCTAAGTGATGTTCTCTCCTTGGACTTGGAGTCTGAGACCTTACATTGCATCTTTGAGAACACAGATCAACTGATTATTCCACTCTTCTTGGAAACGGGTGGGGGGAAAAAAGGGTGTAATGCTAGAGCATACCATAGGGAGAAAAACCCCAGGTGTCCCAGGAGATCTACTCTGAAGTTTTTCCACATCTCTTGTTTTTCCTAGATCTCCTTTTTCTGACTCATAAAGATCGTGTCCAGATCTTGTAAGGAAAAGGGTATTTTCAAGATAAATATTTGGCTTTCCTTCTCCATGTCAATGGCCCCTCATGCAAGAGTGCAACAGAGGAGAGATGACCACAACTCTCCAATTTATACCTGAAGTGGGATCCATCTTCTTTTTCTGTTCATGCCACAAATGTTTGTAGCTGCAATTACACAGCATAAATGCTATTTAGCATGGATCCTCCTTTCCTACAGAGGTCTATTCACAAATCCCAGAGGTCCATCTTTTACCTTCACTGTCTTCCTTGATGGTTTACCTTTCATGGCTCAGTGATTCATGGTAATTACCTTTCATGGCTCAGTGATCCACGGTAAATCAACTTTCAATAGTAGGGTTCCGAGGGGTGGGTGGGTGGTCCAAGAAGACATGTCTTTTTCTTTGTTGCCTTAACATCATAACATAATGCCTTAACAACATAATTGAACTAAAGACTTCATATCAAGTAGCTAGAAATAAATGGACAACTTATCTTGTTCCACAATAAAAAGAAAGGTTCCTAGGTTTAAGAAGCTCACATACCTGCAAATGTGAATTCAAGTGACTTTGGCATTCCAAATTAGGGAAGAGGGTTGTCCTCTGATTTGCAGGATATACGTTCTAAGACTTGAAATCCAGAAGTTTACAATCAAATGTTGATAGCAAAATGCTGGTGATCTGGCTTTGTTAGTGCTGTCAGCCTTAACCTATTTTGCACCCTCATTTTTCTTGCCTGCGTAGGTGCAAACTGATAAAGACTTCTGAATAAACCAGCTGATTTTGATTTCTTTGACTTCCTGTCTTGCTGGCTTTTTTTCATTAAAAGAACTGTGTGAGGTACCAGTTGGTAGCAATTCAGGTAAAAAAACCATTATCAGCTGAGACCTGGTTCTTCACAGTGATGGATCATTTAGACAAGCTCTTTCTCAAAATGCAAACTGTTTTTTATATGGGAATGGGGCCATTTCAGCCTGTCATTCAGCTGTCTTCCACCTGTATCGTAGACCAGGGTACTTGTAAATTCCGAGGAGTCTAGTGAAGGCCTTTCTAAAAAAGGGAATACTTCATTAATATCTGTGTCTGTCTGTTTCCAGATGTTAATATTTGTCAGGCTTCTGATAAGTAATTTTGTAATTCAGTTAATCTGAACAACTGAATGTGTTATATTTGTTACAGTTCTGTCTGCAGTAGGGTGCCTCGGAACCTGGTCCATACATACGGCGGTTGCAGTGTCTGTCACAAGCAGCATGCCTAGGGGATCCCTCTGGCTGTCTTCATCCCTAGGAAGAACTTTCTGGAAAACTAACTTGCCCATTTTGATTCATGTTGCCATAACTTCTAAGCAAACAAATGTTTCCACATCATGGGTGAAAACAGAAACTTAATGCTGCACTTGAGGACCCAAGCCTTGCTCTTCCCCTGAGCATCATCTGTGTTTGATAGGACTAAGTGCACAGTCGTTCTTTTCTGATACAGTCTCATTGCTCTGCTTTGTCAGATCTCTCCCGCTTGCGTTGTTCATCTCTTAAGGGGGATCTCTGCAAAAAATGTCATCCATGTGCCAGCTTGCTTTTCTTTTGCCTTTCTCAATGGTCAAATATGTATCAGTATTGCAGGCTGAGAAGAAATGGGGATGTGCTCCAGGTGGCATAGCATATGCTGAGAGAAAGTAACACTGAGATGGGCATAGATGGGCCTGTGGAAAGTTGGGTCCAAAAAAGCCTGGTCTTGGAGGACTAGAATGGGTGCTTTGGATTGGAAGTCCCAGAGAAACACAGACAGTGATAAAGAATTTCCTTTCCCAATGAAAATCAGTTACTCAAAATGCTTTGTTCTTTGATGATACTTCGGATGTTTGAAGAGGATGTATTTCACAAATCAGCTGTCTTAAGTGAACTTCAGGCACTTTGGGCTGACAAAGACCAAGTTTAGTTGTAACTTGATCAAGATGAAGATGTGTACAAGGTCACTGGTACCTCTCTGGAGTTGCTGTTGACTGTATTTAAACTTTGTTCTTTGAGTTGGAGCCTTCCCTAACCACAGACGAGTGCCTGTTTGCAACACCTTACTCAATAGTTTAGTAGTTTGAAAGCAAGACTGCTGTTCAGAAAGGGTACCAGGTGCCATTCTGGCATTCAGCTGAGATGCACTTATACCTGTGGGAAAGTATTTGTAAGCCTGAGGATAGGATAATCTTCACAATTCTATGTCACAGTGATGATGCACAAAGTCATGCGTTAAAGGAGCAATGTAAGCTAAGCTAGGGGCAGTAGGAGGGGCTATGAGGGATGTGGCAGAAGCAGGTGCTCTGGGAGCTGCCTGTCTTGAAATCATCTGATGGTGATGGACAGTTGAATATGTTGTGCCCAGATGAATAGTCTAGAGTAGTGTAGTCAAACTGTGGTTGCAAAAGGAAGTGTGATTAAAAAAATAAATTAATTCTGTAGATCACTATGGTCTAAGATGGCATTAAATTTGAATTGTGTTGATTGCACTCTGCTGCAAGAAAGAGCTCAGGCCCGGAGAGAGTTAAAGCAAAGAGAAATAGCTAGTACTGAAAAAAGATTAGGTTACTACTACTTTAATTAGAATTTAGAATATGTTAAGCTATAAATTGGAGCACTGGGAGTATACAACAGCAAGTATCTGATCGAAGTAACTGCTTTGTTTAGTAGGTTGTTTAGCCACATCAGTTCAAGGCATGAATATTTTGGATTCTCTCATCAAACACAACAACATCAAAAGAAAAAGCCCTATGGAAAATAAAACTGATTAGATAAAATGAGGTCTGGCATCGAACTT
The DNA here is from genome assembly GCF_023634085.1 of Falco cherrug. Lineage (NCBI taxonomy): Eukaryota > Metazoa > Chordata > Aves > Falconiformes > Falconidae > Falco > Falco cherrug. Next base: position 90,869,430 of record NC_073699.1, on the reverse strand, counting down.
AATGGTATTTCTGTGACTGTTTTCATGTATTTAAATTCATGCAGGAACCCTGGGTGCTTAAAAATAAAAAATAAAAATACTGATGTTTACAAATACTGCAAGTGTTAGAATCTCACTTGTAGACATAGAAGCTTGTAAATTCCTTATTAATGAAAAGTTTTTCTTTGATCACTTAAGTATGACTACTATGTGTCTCTTTGAAATGTTGTATTTAGTTATCTCTATCTTGTTATGTGATTTTTCTCTCCAAATCTATAAAATGAGCAATTACTATATTCATGTTTCTGATTATGATTTGTTGCATCTGTAGGGAAAATGGGTGGAATTGGAAGTTATGGTTAAGTTGCATACAGATCTAACTTTTCTTTGGGTTAGTAAGGGGTGTGTGTGGGGGTTCTTTGATTTTCCTGGCCCTTTAAATTTTTTATTTTAAAAAATATCTTTCAGAGTTTTGATCAAAGTTAAGGTTATGTTGTAGTGAAACCTTCTTTCTTTATTTGATATGAATAATAGTCTTACTGCATGGTGGCTGTCTCTGTCCGGCTACTGGAATTCTCAAAGGAACAGGATATACTTATATATTGTCCTTTAGAAGCGCTATCTAGGTTCTGAAACTAAAGAGTGTGTGTTTACATAGGTAATTGAATATCTGAACCTTCCAGTCTGTTAGGAACATCTGTTGCTAAATTGGTGAGTGGAGGTGTTTTGTTAAGGTTGGTAATTAGCTAATATTTAAATAACTAATCCAGCAGCCTGGACAGCACTAAGTACTTTGTCAGAACTGAGCCTCTCTGTCTCACATCCCACACTTACCTACTATATGTGTTTGTGTTGCCTTCAGCAGACATCATACGAGGCCCTCAGTACACACGGCAGACACATAAATTTCCACTGTTATTAAGCATGTTTTTTTATCTAACCTGACTTCAGAGGATGACAGGGTAAAAAAAGCATTCGGAAAGGGAGTATCGTTGCTCATGAAACATAGTTCTTCAGCTGTTGTGCTTTTGTCACTTGTTTTGTCACAGAGGAATAGTATTTTGCACTCAGCAGAGCATCTTTATTCCTTTAAAAGAAATTTTCTGTCTCTAGGCAGAATACGATGAGCCCAGACTTGATAGTAAATTTAGGAAAAGCAACTTGGGTTGGATGTCTGCTATAGGATGGCTTTCCCTAGCTGTGTTTGGCTTGCGTTTGCTGACACAGACCTCAGCACTGTCAGGCAATCAGCCGGTAGAGGGTAGTATGTTCACAGAGACGTTACATTGTCAGAGTCTTCTGTCACTGATGTAGGTAACAAAAACCTGCTGAATATGAGACAAACTGGCTTGATTCAAAGGTCTTTTGAAGCCATCTGATACCCCACTAAATATTAGAGATGAGTTGCGGAGACATAATGACTATCTGAAAGTCTGAATTAGTCATGCAGTGACTTTTTTGACAAAAACTGCTGGGAAAAAGCTTGTTGAAAGCAGAGATTGGGTATGGATCCTGGGTAATGACTGTGACTGCGGTACTCCCATTCTATTACAAATGAAATAAATACCGTTTCTGGCAAATCTGATCTGCCTAACTTTATTCTTCTCATTCCTTCTCAGTGTTGGACTTTGCCTTGCCACCCTGGTGTTACCATGGCTATACCAGTCTTCATACTCGCTGGTCTCCTTGTGCATTGTGTGTTCTTGGTCTCCATTTTTGACATCTACTTCAGCTCTCCCCTGGTTCATGGTATGACTCCTCAGCGGACTCCACTGCCACCTCCGGCAAAACGTCTTGTACTCTTTGTTGCTGATGGTCTGCGGGCAGATTCATTGTACGAATTAAACAGCAACGGTACACCACAAGCACCTTACCTGCGGTAAGTCAGTCTGAAAACACTACTGATCCAGAAGTTTTTGCTTCTGGAGGCAGCTCTATAGACATAATGTTGGAAAGAGAACAAGAGGAACAACAGCAGCTGTAGAAATGCCTGAATTTGAGTTGGTGGTCAACCATGAACAGAGTAAATTCAATCGATGTTGTCCTCTGAAAACTACAGCTAGCCAGTTATTGAGAGGAGTGTGAACTTCCTCCATTCACATCAGCATGGTATCAATTCTGAAGCCTAACAGAGTCGTTAATTTAAACTGCTTCCTGGATGTTCAGATTTGGAGTAGTAGTTCATTAATGTGCTTGTTTTATAATTCTGAGCTACTGATGAAGCCTTCTAAGGAGTGATTAAAGAAGATGGCCTGAATGGATTTAACAGCAGGCTGCCACTTTGTATTTGTTCCACCCTTCCTGCACGCGTGACCCTGCTGCCTCGTTGTGCTCTCTAGTGTGTGTCTGATTGCTTAATGGAATGATTTGGTGTAAGATTGTGAAAAACTAATCCTGTCAAAAAAGAATGTTAAAAGTCATATCCTTGAGTGCTTAAAACTAATTTTCACCAACCTTCCCTGTTTCCTTATATCAAGATAATTATTTCATCATAAGACAAATAATTTCTTAGACTAAAAAAAGTGGACAGTATTAAATAAGAGTATTTTAGTATAATAGCTCTGGTCTGGCTTGAATGTCAGAGCAAACCCAGATAATCAATCATCTGAAGCCATTAGGGTGTTTGCAGTCTGCTACAGAAATCTGAGGAGTCCTTGCTACAGCACTTGGCAGTTTATATGTGATTATTTGTACCCGCTTCCCCTGTTGTTAGTGTTTTTGTAAGGTGCTATCTGCCACTGGCAGATGTCTGCCACATCAGTGTGAGTTTTGCATGTTGTCTTTTAGCAGTGGACTTCACACTTCCTCCAGAGCAGATTCTTCTAGCAGTAAAACTGTTGGTCTCTTGCACCATGAACAAAGTGTGAATGCTGTAATGGCCCCATCACTAGAAGCAGCGGTGGGTAGTGGCCAGGAAGCTACTAATGGATATTTTTGCCATTAAGTGATACGAGGTTTTCGGTTTCAGCCATTCAGCGTTATCACACCTATCTAGAAATAAAAAGTTAAACCATGTGTTAGCTTGGCCAGTGTTGGGAAGTTTACACTTTTGCTGTCTCTGTTTTACCTTGTTTTTGGAATTACAAACCTCATATTTCAAAATCTGTAGAAGTAAAACATGGTCACATGCACTGAAAGGACCTGAGTGAATGGAGGGGAACTCCCACGTAACAAGCAAAGGTGCTTGTAGGTCACCTAGTGAAATACAATGCCAGTAGAGGTTTGAAGTGCCATCTGTATTTCTGTCATTGTCTTTCATTCCGCATATAAATACATAAGTGTGTGAACGTGTGTAAGTGAGAGATGATGAAAAGAAAAAACGCGGCATGTCATACCCTCTGAAAGGTGGGAGTGTCAAGCAGCCCAGGGCCTGTCTGCAGGTCTATTACATGTACTGCTGCAATTTTGAAGGAAAAGACTTAGTGCGTTGTCACTAACTCTTTGAGCTACACAACTTCTGCCAGTTAAACTTATAAACAGGTCAACAAGATGAGATGTTGGTTGCTGGAAACTTTTTATTCCACAAAGTTAATTTTTGAGGTTTCCTTTTTCAGTAATATTAACCCAAAGTATATGCAGTTTAATGTAAAGTTCATTTTTTTGCACATTGATTCCTAAGGGACTGAACAGTTGGCACTTAACTGTTTTATAGTTTTTCTCATCCAGGTGGAGCACTTTGGGAACTACTGTGGTGTTAACAAGGAAAGATTATCATTAAATGAGCAAGAACCATTCTTGTAGCAATGTGCTATAAATAAGGCAAAGTTTTAGTAGGTATGTAAAATTAATAGTAAATATCCATTAGGCTTAGAGCAGATTTCTGGCTGATGTATGCTAAGTACCTAGTCTCTTCTCTTACACAGACTTTTTTCAAGAATATTTGTTTCAGCAGTGTTGTGATAGTTGTGAGGGATGGTAGGTGGTCTGAATTGCTGTGGTGGTGGTGCTGATTTTGGGGAAGATGTTTTCTTCATTGCCTGTCATGTTTCAGCTGTATTACTATATCATATTCATATTCATCATTGTTATTATGGGTAGCTAATGTTTATACTTTCAAGGAAATTAGTTTTTTTTAATGGTTCTTCTGAGTAAAAGGCTTTGAAATAATGCAAAATAGCTAAGTGAATTTTGAACGGGTAAATGACAATATCTAGCTATATTTTTTTCTGCTTGGTATGTATTATTGCTGACTTCAGATCCTGCAGTATAGCCCCACAAAAGAAAAGGTAAAGGATTACTTTCCAACTCAATAGAAATCAAACTCTAATTAAAAAAATTTCCTACCTGCTTTGACAATTAAGTGTGAGGGCCAAAAGTGTTTTGGTTTTGTCTTAAATCCTCCACTAACGCTGGTGGAGAAATACATTTTGATCAGTGTCTTCATTGAGAATAAATTAGAAATCATCTTAATACTTAAATTCTCTTTTCAAATTAATGCTTTTTTAAGTACAACTTGTCTTAAAACCTAATGGAGATGAGAGCTAGAAATAATTTGTAAGAGTGTTATATCACCTTTTATATTTTTCACTGCAATATTTGGGCTATTCCAGATACACCTGTGAGCTTTGAAGTAGGCCTGACAATGTGAGATCTAGGGTGAGTTAAAAAACCCCAAACAAGTAGCAAACTGAATCTGGCAAGCTTAGAGTGGAGCCTGACATTTTAGGTTGTGGTTTGATTCTTACTTCATTAGTGAGAAATATATTTAGAGCTGAGTGTACAGATCTTGTAATTAACAGCTGTATAAAATCTCTGTTAAAGTTACAAAGCATGAACTTGGGCTAAAACACATCTGATATAAGCTACAAAATTTGCTGTATTTTTATAATGGACAACAAAAATACAGTTTCCCAGTAATTTGTATCTTAAAAAACGCTTTGAATTTGTTCAGAAGATTCTGCTGCTTTTTTCCTAAACATTAGTATAAGGTATGTCCTGGCGTGTTTTGGGTTGTGTTTTTTCTTTATTTCTCCCCTTGCTCTGGCAGTGGGCAGTGAATTTCAGAAGATGGAGACAAGAAAACAGCATATGGTAATGCTCACCACTTGCTCTCCGACAGGCTCCAGCTGTTCATATCTTTAGCAGATGAGAGTAGTTTATGAGGCTGTTTCTTACCCTTGGGCTTTGTCCTCTGTTTTCTTTGCTTTTTATCTGCTATAACTATTGTATGTGCATAATCCCTAGACAATTTCTGTGTATGTGGTGAGAAGGCATTCTCCTTCACTTTGGTGTGATTGCAAAAGATGCAAGGTTTACTTAAATTTTCTCCATGTTGCTGAAATGATTTGCACCTTAGATTTATGTGGTTTTTAAATTCTCTTGGTGCTGGCTTCCAATATTCAGCACAGATAAAGGTAGGCATGTTCACAAGACCTAATTATAATTGAGCATATTTAATGAGTAAAGAAGATTGAACTAGATACTTTTAAGCTAAATGGAAAGAAGAAGGAAAAGTAACACCATGCAGAAACAATCTGTTAGGAGAGAAAAAATTATAGCAGAAAGCAGCAGAAAAAAATGGTATGTTAATTTTAAGTGTATTAGAACACGAGCTAAACTCATCTGTTAGTAGTGCTGATGGGCCACAATACTAATGTTCTCTGTGGGGCATTACAATATAGAACTACTTGCAGGTTAATGTTCCGCTTGTTTTGCTGCACAGCAGGTGGTAGTGAAAATCTGGTTTAGCCTGTTGTTTTGTTGTGGTGGGGTTTTTTGCATTTCCTGCCTCACGTCTACCTGTCACACTTTTTATCTGCAATTCATTGTACTTTCAAGAAGTCATAAGCATTAACTGCCTTGTATCCTGTTTTCAGGGGTATTCTAGAGAATAATGGCAGCTGGGGAATCTCTCACACCCGGGTCCCAACAGAATCCAGGCCAGGGCATGTTGCGCTTATAGCTGGATTTTATGAAGATGTCAGTGCAGTTGCTAAAGGTATGCTGGTCCTAAAGCTTTGAACACTGTCATCCACAGTAAGGTGTTCTGGTGATGTGCTGGGTTTCTAGATAATTCCTTATAGATATCTGCATAGTGGTTTGTATACTGAGATTATATGGGGGGAAAAAAAAATTAGGATGAATTTCCCACTCATTATTGATAGCTGTGAAAATAGCTTATGCAAATTAGTGTGTTGTAACATGGTAGAATTTAGCACCCTGAGTGTAAAAGCAGAAGTATTTTATGGATTGACATCTTCATGCAACAGAGTTTTTAACTATCATTTGGGATGTAATGGGAGATGGCTAAGTAGATGCTGCAAACAGAAGTGAACTGCAGTGTCTTAGCTGAACCATTGCTAGATTAAGCTGGAGAATCAGTAGCAAAATAACCCAAGTATGCTCTTTGTCCAGAGCTCACTGTGTCCTGTGTGCTTGGTGGTTAATAATGTGGAATGAGCCTTTGTTTTACTGATTTGGTCTTTTGTGTGGTCCTCTTCCTCTGGCCAGGCTTCCAGGCCCAAAGACTTGTGATGCTGTGTGTTGGTTTGGGGGGTGGGGGGTGGGGGGGTGGGTGTAAGAGGAATTTACTTGGTCTTATCCATGTTCCTAATCAAAAGGTTCTTCTTTCTAACATCTGCTACAAATGCAGCATTGGCAGGAATTGCTGTTAAGAGCATCTCTATTTTTCTGTCAGCTGCCTTGTCATGGAAATGGAAGATCTTGAAGGTTTTATTGTGATGAGGTGGAACATGACTGCTGGACATAGGATATATGAGTGTGTAATTTACTGCTTAAAATGCTAAAAGCTGAGTTCAGACAATAGGGGTTTTAGAATTCAGGATAATTTTAGCTGTTTAGAAGGTAAACCAGCTGTGTGTTTTGTCTGTTTGAATCCCTGCATAATGAGTTTGGCCTAAGTTTTCAGCTCGCTTCTTAATGGATGGGGGACTAATTGCAAACAGCTTGAAATGGAGGTAAAACCAAGACTTGCAAAGTGGTGTTCATTGTGAAATAATGTAAGGAAAGCTTAAAACCAAAAAGAACCCCAAAAACCAAACAAACAAAAACTCTAAAGAAACCATTTTGCATGGACTATCACACTTAGCAGTCAATGAGATCTTCTGGCAACCTCATTTAAATCCAGGTGTGTTTGTTTAACAGGATGGAAGGAGAATCCAGTGGAATTTGACTCTGTCTTCAATGAAAGTAAATATACTTGGAGCTGGGGAAGCCCAGATATTTTGCCAATGTTTGCAAAAGGTAAGCTTTAAATTTTGTGAATTTGTAACGCATAGTTATCAGGTAGTAAAATTAAGACACTTAAAATTTTTGAGTTTAGGAAGAAGGTGATTCAAGTATTTCCAGTTTGTATGTTTGCGTATACCTGATTCCTAGTTTGTGAATTCAAGACTGGCTGGAGAGAAAGAAGCACGCTTTTAAAGAGGTTATCCCTATCTGTTACTCATCCATTTAAACAGGACTTACCTAATTCTATCAGCGTGCTGAAGGATGCGTGCTGTTGGTTAAAAGGACCTAATATTTTTTCTTTAGCTGAAGTTTAAATTAAAGCTCTTGTTTGCAAGCCTGCAGCTGGGGTTTTTCTTCCTCTACATGCAACTCCCAGTGAGTTGGGTGATAGAACTGCAGCCATGCTTTTTGAGTGTCTGAGCTGGAGAAGTAGATTTGGCGGGTTATCCTGCTTCCACTCCAGAACAATGATGTGTAAAAACAAGAACTGTATGCAAGTAGGGACTGCCTGGTACTATTCATGAAGATGAGGTCTTTTCCTATCGTGTGCAGTGTGTTAGTCTTGTCACCCCAGTGCAATTGGTCTTTGAGCATGCAGAGGCTGCTGAGCAACACCTGAAACATTTAAAGGGCCTCCAAGTTTATTTTTGTTTTGTTCTTGGAAGAATGAGGGCATATACACGCTTTCCCATAATCTTGGAATAAAACAGTCTGAAGTGAAAAGGTGACAAGCTAGGGGCATAAGCTGCTGTTCTGTTCTAAGTATTGGCACTGGTGAATCAGAGAAATGTGATAGGGTAGGAGTAGAATCTATACTGGTTTAGGAAAAGTGTAGATCATATTTCTCATGATGATTCTTGAACTTTTTCTGAACTCCAATCTGAACTTCTCCCCTCCTCCTGATAGTCCTTCCCCTGTGCCCCCGTTTTCTGTTCTTTGCTTGAGCCTCGTGAGTTTGTAGTAAGATGTAAAAATATCTCTTGATAATTTCCCATGACCTCAGATTACAGCTTGTATTTGGGAATATTGTGATGGTGACTGGGGAGAGGGGAAAGGTAGTACACTGCCCTTGCACAGATTATTTACATTTTTGGAGATATGTTCTTGGGAAAATATTTGAGGAATTTAAGAATTTCCCAGAGCCCTGTCCTTCTACTAGTTTTGTTTGAGTAAGAAGATAAGCAGAGGACTTGGAATCAGCTTTGATGTTATCTGGAGGGATGTGCAAGGGTAACATCATACTCTTGTTGTGTGTTTTGATATGGTTTGTTCTAAGTAGCATCAACAATGGAGCTTTCTTTTGCAGGGGGAGGGAAATCCCCAGAACTGAGAAAGGTTTGGTGCAGCACTGTATCCAAGAAGTAGATGCTGTATGGGAAAATGAGTCGTAGTTTCTCATGATGGAAAGGTAGATTAACTTCCTGCAGTAGAAAAAGGTGTTCCCCCTTCTTCCAAAGAAGAGAAGTTTTATAATACAGAAGGGAATGGAATCAAGTGTTTGTTCTTTGCTTTTACAAAAAAAGCCAAAAAGGAGATAGGGGAGCATAGCTTAATTTCTGTTGCTCTTTCCATGTTGTAAATTAGTGAGGTCACAGGCTCTTCTTTTATCAATTCTTCCAAGAACAAAACAAAAATAAACTTGGAGGCCCTTTAAATGTTTCAGGTGTTGCTCAGCAGCCTCTGCATGCTCAAAGACCAAAAAGAAGTTTATCATGCCAAAATGTTCAGAACTGTATTAACTGTTTCACTGCTTCCATCAGATGATGCATAAAGAGTATATAATACTTGCTGGGTTTTGGGAAGGAGAGAAAAATCCTGTCATTGTCTATGTTCTTCAGGTCTTTTTCTTGTCACAAAAGAAATATTTCAGTGAAATGTTTGAGGATTCTATAGAGAGGGTAAATAAAATGCTCACAGTTCTCTTTCAATATCAAAATAGGTATGCATGAAATCTAAATTTATCAGGCATCTCAGTGACTGTGTGATTAGCGTTTTAGTCTGAGAAAATGTCCGAAGTGCCTTTGGAACTGGTGTGCAATTTACTGAAGTCTTAAGCAAGGTTAAAAAGAGTTAGTTTCTAATAGTTGAACTTACTTAAGTTACACAAGTTCAGTGTGCTAATTTTAACCTTATTTTCTTCGATATTTTTAGATTATGACATTGAAATTAACTGAAAATAATGTACTTTGAAAACGCCTCTTTTCTTTCCAGAATGCTCCTTAAAATTTTGAGGTTTGCTTCGAGGCTTGCCAGAATTTGAGATTTGATGTGAGCAGTCCAGTTCACATTTGTCATGGGTGTAGGCTGGAGTATAATCCAGTGTTGAATGCCATGCTGAGAAAGGAGCTGAGGCTGTTGCTTCTGTTAACGGAGGTAGATATTAGTCCATTGCACCCAGGTTGCCATTTGTTCCACAGGTTCCCTTTCTCTGTCATTTTAACTAGCAGCAAGGCTAGGGTTTAGCTTGAGTATGAAGAAGGGTATTGTCAAGACCATGGGAACAACAGGACAAACTTTTGCCAGGGTTATTCTGGACAGACAGATGGCTTGGTCTCCTCTTGTTCCTACAGCACACCAAGAAAAATGCAGAATTTCTCACATTCCTCAGCTGGCTGTGTTTGATGACAGTTCTCTGATGCCTGTACTCTGTCAGCTCGGTGTCTGACTGTTCTCGGCCTTCATTCTTTCCCCCCACCCCGCTTTTTTGCCTGCAAAATTTGCTAGCAAAGGTCTCCTGCTGGTCTTGGCTTTGATCCATGAAAGACTTGTCAGACGGGACCTGCCTCACTACCAGAGTGAGAGCTTTACTTTCCACGGGATGTAAATCTTACTGTAAGAGGGTGATAACTTGGTCCCTGATCCTAATATTTGAATAATGATTCTGAGGGTGGGATGATGTGCCAGACGGGTATGCAGTAGGAATAGGTTGTATCTGGTGTATGAGTTTCTGGCACCTCCAGTTATTTTCCTTAGCCTAATGGCAGCACTAAACCCAGTAGAGCTCTGTGCTCACTTCTGAAGGTTTTCATCTCTGGGTTCCTTCTACTTCTCTGTCCCATCTTTGCTTCCTCATTCACAGACTTAAAGTATTGGGAATACTGTTGTCTACCACCTCTCATACAACAGAAATCATATTTTGTAACAGTTTGCAAAGTAGGGTTTCTTATTAAAAAAAAAAAATTACAGGCTATGCAGGTGCTCTAAAACTTTCATAGTGTGGCTTCATTTTGCCATTGTTTCTTTTTATAGCAGTGCAGGGTTGGGTGGGTTGGTTTCTTTTTGCTCTGGTAGAAATTAGAAAAGGGTAAATAGTAGGTATGTTCCTTTGCCTGGTCTGCAAACTGCATGCTTTCATTTGGCTTCTTTGCTGTGGCACCTCTCAAAGACAGGTCTTCTTGGGTTTGCTGTGACACTGCAGAAAAACAGCACAGCAGCGTACCTTCTTAGACCATCAGTCATCCTGACAGTGATAGCCAGGGCTTATTTCTTCTTTTGAACTCATATATCCACCAGCTGGAACTCCTGAATTCACTTTTTAATGCCTGGAAATATTTGCTTTTCTTTCAGACTGTGAGAGTGCAGTGAGTATTCTGGGTTATAAGTAGTAGTAACATCTCCTGGGGGACAGTGGGGAGTCGCACCAGAAAATCTGTGCCAGCTTTCATCTTCCTGGCCTGAAATACCTGCATTCCTTGTGTGGGTTTGGACGTAATCATGGTTAAACAGCTCCCTTATACTGGGGTGTTAGTTCATTCACAAGCCTGGAAGCTTACAAAACTGTGTTATGTAATTGCGACATCCAGCAAATTGGTTATAGTCTCCCTAGCCATCAACTGATTGAAGAACATTTTCTCCTCTGGGAGTTTACATAGTCACAGTAGAATCCCTGAGCTGTAACAGCTCAGTCATTGACTAAATTATTTCATTAAACCCCGCTGAACTTCAGATCTTTCCAGGACTTCAGAAGTTTACTTTCTTCTGGGTCTTCATCTCCGCCCCACCCCCTTGTCTGCTTTGCTCTCTTGACAGTGCGTGCAGAATGGAATTGCCTTGTCCAGATGCTGTGTTTTCATGTCAGTGGCCCTTGTGTTGTACTTGATGCCTGAACATAGTCCAGTAGTTTTCCCTTTTATATTTTGAATCCATGTTTTAAAGGTGCAGACTTTGAATATTGTCTTTCTGAAGTTGTCTGCTTGGCTTTCAATACTGTGCCTCTAGGACTGATGTACAGTAACCAAGTTACATCCCTCCTGTTGCCTTTCTTATGTGTCGTGTATGATATCTTCCTGTTTAAAAGGTCTCATTGATAGGGCATTATCTTGTATGATTCAGTTTGGCAACCAAAAGCTAAATACATTTTCTTAAACAAGACACCACCCCCCCCCCCCCCCAAAACACGTGTTCAAACAAGGCTCTTAATGTGTAGCTTCCTCTGTTACAAGTTGCTCAGTGAAATTCCTTGTTTCAAAACTAAATTCTATTTAATTTGCTTTCACTGGGATTTGTTCTACTCCTGTCTGCTTTTTCCATACTTTATTTCTTCACCTGGGCATACTGAATAACATTGTTCCCCATTCATCTGGGGTGCTGATAAGCTAAATGTGTTAAAATGGTATCCAGGCTTCAGAAAAACATAAATTATGGGGAAGTTTAAAATAAGGAGAGAACTTCTTTGACTTCTCTCAGGATTGTCATTCTTGATAGGCCATTCTACTACTCCGGTGCATTAATATTACTGTATTTTTGACTATGAGAAAGGCAAGAAAACTTCCCTCTGTTTCCTATTCCATCTGTATTTTTTTGCAGGTGCTACTGGGGATCATGTTTATACATTTTGTTATGCAGCGGAAAGTGAAGACTTCGGAGCGCAAGATGCAGCCAAGCTTGACATGTGGGTTTTTGATCATGTTAAGGTGAGCAGAGAATCTCTGTATGCTACCTGTGTATAAAAAAGCACAGCTGGATGTTAACTTTATCATAGAACTAGAAAGTAAGAAATTTTTTGAAAGACACATTGCTTGGGGTCATTATTAAAAATTGCTTGAATCAATTGCCATGACTAGTGTAATGGAAGCTTAGAGGAAGTATTTGTCATTCAATGCTAATAAAAGCCCCAACATTTATAAAGTACCCATGAAAACATTCTTGGCTTTTCTTTATCTTAAATTTGCATATAATCTGAAACCCCTCTAGGAGTACTACAGACCGTTTAAAATCTTGAATATGATTAGTTAAGGATTTTATAACAAGTATTACGGCGTGGCAGAAATGGTAAGTCTTCATTATGAGGAAGAAATAGACAATATTAATGACTTAAAATTTGTCAGGCTTGTACCCGCCATAATTACACAGTGTGGCAGGTTCTGATGCACGTAGCTGATGGCTCATTATCTGCTGTGGGTCATGCTGTCTATGCTGTGACGGCTGGAGGAATTATGGCTGGTTTTGGGGTGGGAGGCAGCTTAGGCCCTGAAGCGATGTAACTTGTTCATGTGGTGCTGTGCTCAGCTGACTCAGGTCTGTGCTGGCTCATGACCGCTGTTTTCTGTGCCACTGTCACTGTGAGTATTAATAGTCCAAGGCACACAGTTTCTGATTATTCACATTATTCCATGCTACCTCGCTTGTCTTGGATTAAGAAGTGCTGATAGTGAGTATTGGTGTATAAATATCTGTATCAGTGGAGCAATTAGGTGAGCTACTTTTTGGATCTCATAACAATGTTAATGGAGTTTAGGACTTAATAAAACTTCTTCCACAAGATCTCTGCTCTCTGTGCATTAACATTAGCATAAATCAGATTAAACCAAATATAAAGCCAAATAAATCGATAAACAAAATCAGTATATATATTAGGAAGCCAGGCGTGGATCTGCTTTGAACAGTGACATAGGGTGGAAAAGTTCATTTTAGTTTGCTTATTTTCTAAGAAAGTGATTTGCAGGTGAAAAGATGTACTTTTTTTAACTGCTATGCTTTCCCTGAATGTGTGAGTTTACCAGGTTTTGTGTTGTAATGTACACGAATAATGCAAATCAAATTAGGTTGTCAATTGCACTTAAGTAGCTGTTGTCTTAAGGTTGACCTGCTGTCATTTGGAGCTGCACAGGTATATAAGGGTGGTACTATATTTCTTTTACTTCGAAACACCTAATGGCATTTCTTCTTTCAGACTATAATGGTACATCTAATATATATGTCATTACTGATGACTTTTTTTTCCTTGGAGCCAGCACCATTATTTTAAAGGCTTATTTTGCCGGTCTAAATTTCATACTGTGAATGGATAGGACTTGATTGACTGGTGTAAAAACACCTATTCCATTAATCATCTCTTCACTTACACATCAATGGTTGCTTCAGGAGCATGAAACTTGAGTCATTCTGCTATTATAACCCAAACAACTCTCAGCTATACTGGTGAGTTTATATAGAACTAACAATGTCAATTTGCTGAAATCTAAATTCTGCTTTGCCTGCATTTTTTTTCTTCCTCGGAGTTTTATCTCAAATATTTAACAATATATCATTTAACTCTATTGGGCAGGGTGGTCCCTGGTTTTCTGCCTCTTAAGGAAGTAAAAGACACTAACATGTACTCCCTCTCTACTGTGAAGTCAGCAGGTCCCAAGCATCATGAAGGCCACTTGTCGCTTCCTCTGCCCCAAAAAAGATGGGGATAAAACAGAGAATAGCTAACTAATGTTTGTGCTACTAGTGCTGCCACCCTGAAGTTGCTCATTCTCTTAAAAAGCACTAACTAATGATAACTCAGTGGGTCAGGAGATAGGAAACTGACGAGTTTTTATTTGTATGGATCAGAAGCAGATTGCTTAAATCATGAGTAGATATCATGTGTGTGATATTAGGTAATTCCTGTCATGTCTGCTCGTGGTGCAAGGTGATCCTAGTTCTTTCTTGGGAACTTAGAATAAACTCAGTATAAACTAGGCTGGATGGGGTTTATATCTGCAGCTGGGTTAAAAGTCAGTGATTTTAATGTGTGGTAATAGCTTGGGAGTGGCTTGGAGATCCAGATGGGTGTGGAGCTGATTGATTATGGGTTTTTTTCTGGTTTTTGGTTCTGTTTTGGTTTTGGGTTTTTTAGAAGCCTTCAGAATAGTTAAGGGGCTGAGTGTAAATTAGTGTGATGTGGCCTAATGATCCTCAGTTAAATAACCTTTACCTAGATCATACTTTGAGTCGGTGCTAAAGAAAAATTAGGGAGCAAAATACTGGGAGTCTAGGTTAAGTAACAGGAAAAATATGGTCTTTTTTAATTTTTTTAATGCATTTCTGGTTTTTTAAGTATTAGAAGACATATATATATTTATAAAGAAGAACTCTTTGTTGTTTGGGTTTCTTTTTTCTTTTTTTGTTTGGTGGGTAAAATTATTAAAGTTCTAGGAACTTAAGTAGTCTTGGAGGTAAGTCCCAGTAATGGTCTAACCACAACTTATTATGACCACAGGTTAGGATATGCTCAAGATAATCAGTTGATGCCTTCTGATTTAAATGGATATGTAGGTGCAGATGGCATGCTTTTTTTTTTTTTTTTCTTTTTCTTTTTTTCATTTTGAACACAGTACTTCATTCTTCCTTTGGCCCCGTTCAGACTCTCCCTTCTGTGCAGGCTGGGGGCTGGAGTCCAAAACTGATGTTAAACTTTGAAGCTCTGCAGACACTGCCACAACGTGATGTTTATTTCTGCCAATGGATTTCAATACGGATAGCTCCGCTCTAACTGGCAGCACAATGGTTGAATGATTTATTTTAGATTCTTAGTGTAGGAGTCTTGTGCATGAGCATGCTCAGTTGATATAAACCTGGCATATATATGTTTATCATGCCTTTTTACATTTATTTTACATCTATAAAGTGGCATAAATATTTAAACTTTTTCATCGGCACAAATCAGCTTTAATCAACCAATTTAACTAAATTGTCCAGGGTTTATGTATGAAGGAGTTTTGTGAAAGGAGAAAGTTTATTTGGTTTCTTTCTTCCTGTACATCCATGCATCAGCAACCGTTTATCAGATCTACTAAAGGATTGTGCTTCCATGGAGGGCTTTATTTGGGGGAACAAACAGTCCCCAACAATGTATGTTAAACATCTATGGAGTCCATATTTTGTTCAGACATTGGCAAATCATTATTTTGCTAGACCTTCTAGGTAGTCTTTTTTTTTTTTCTCCATTGCTTTCTCCCATCCAAGGAGTGAGAAGATACTGAAAGATTTCACATAGTTGTAACCAAACTTTTCTTGTAGTATTTTAGTTAGTATTACATTATAATTAACTTCACAGGTAACTATGAATGTTTTAATGGGAAACTTATTGCTGATCTTAGTAAATTGCTTATCAGTTGTAGCCAGGGAATTATTTGTTATTAGTTGCCAGAAAATCATAGAAAAGTTGCCAGAATCATAGAAAAAGAAGGTTGGAAGAAAGCTGTAGTGGTCATTGAGTCCAACTACCTGCATGAAGGAGGTCCAGTTAGAGCAGCCTGCCCAGTCAAGTTTTGAGCATCTTCAAGGGCAAAAATTCAGAAATTCAACAACTTCTTGAGCACCTGTTCTGGTATCTGGCTACAGTCATGGTTTAAAATTTTTTCAGAAGCCTATTTTACTGTAGTTTCCCACATTTCAAACTGAGTTTCCCCTTTTCGCATCACCAAGGGCCTCTGGTTCAATCTTCTCTTCACCCTGCCAGTAGCAGATGGTTGTAGACAGTAATGAGATCTCTCCTAAGCTGTCTTTTCTTGAGACTGGATAAACTGAGTTCTCTCAGCCTCTTTGTTGTTTACTCCTGTCTCTGAAACTTCTTGGAGGCGTTCAGCTTAAATATACAAAGGAGGTAATATTACTAAATAGAGCAAATAAAAGGGAAACAAAAATGGAGAGAGAAAGATATAGCTAACATATAATGGTGGCTTGGAAACAAACTAGTGTTGAGTGGCAGCAGGTCTCAAATTTTTTGAATACTGTGTACCAAAAAGAAGAGGCCTTTAGCTGGTTATGAAGAGATACAAGGATAGTGCTGGGCAGATGGTTCAGCAATCTCCAGAGCAAAGCCAAGTGGGTTTTGCCCCTGCTGTTTGATGTCCTGCTCACCACCTTTATCAGCGAAAGATAACTCCTTGTGGTGACCTTCCTATTTGTGGGTTTTTTTAGTAAACCGTTTTAAAAAATGTTCCATGGGATAAAGTTTACTATTTGCTTTGGGAAAAGATGCCACATCTTAGTTACACTTGTCTTTTATCATCTCGTTCTTAATTAGCCACAGGTTGGGCAAGCTCCTCTGGCTGCTGCTGCTCTGGGTTACGAGGTGGCTGGGGCTGGGCGAGTGGGGTGGTTTTGGGGTGTTGTGGGGACTCCTTGGGTGGGAGAGGAAAAGCTCAGGCTTTGCCTTCTTTACAACAGTTTCATTTGCTAATCAGTCCACAGTAGAAAAATATCTATCTTCTAATGTTTATCTACATTTTAGGATTTAATTTCGGGACTTTCCTGTTCGTCTGTTTTGATATGTTGTTTCTTTTTATTTAATTAAAAATAAGAAAACATAATTATACTGTATCCTGCAAATTACTGGTGTGCTCTGGAAGGCTTCTTCAGTCTGTGGTCAAATATGTGCAGGTGGACAGACCCCTGTGGGACATGGAAATCTCCATAAAAATAATTATAGTGCTATTGAATGTGATCAGACTTTTTTTCTTGTATCTTTGTTTAAAATATCTCTGGACTTTGGTTATGATTTTGTTTGGACAAGAGCTGAAGCTGTGAGTGTGCAAACATTAGTCCATTTGGCTTGTGCATATTCAAGGGGAATAAAAGGTGGGATTGTGTACTGCCATGGTTTCCTGACACAGTTTAGTGTGATACACTTGCTGCCAGTTTAGTCTTCCTCTGGGTACAGTGACTTTTGTTTACGCAAGGTTTGAGCTTTAGTTTTTAAGAGCTCCATTGCTGTCACAGGTATCTGGTGGACTGCTCTGCCCTTTGGTGGCAGAAATGGTTCGCTGGCTCTACCAGCATTTTCCCTGGACTCCTGTGTGAAATTCAAAGACATTTTCCTTTATATTAGTGTACTAAAGGCTTCTCTGGATGCTCTTTGAACTAAAGCCCTACCCAACTTTGTTCCCTTGAGCAGTGCTGTTACTAAGGAGATCATGTTGGAATAGCTGTCTGCCTGCATTTTGCATTGCTCTAATGTGGCTGGTCTAACACAGAGTAGCCATGTCAAGACTTATTCAATCTGAGGGAAAAATCCTCCCCTGGCATCTGCCTCAGGGATGCTTAAGTAGGACATGTGCAAGGCAGATGTATGGTCTGTAGTTCATGTATTTGTAAAGCGTATCTTGACTTGTTCTGGTTTAATTTCGTTTCTGCAAACAAGTTGTAGTTGCAGCTCAGTCCTGCAGAACCTGCTTCCAAAGCAAGGTTGAGACCTTTGCTTCTGGCTTGAATTTGATAAATCAATGGAAATGTAAAGTGCTAGTGGTGCTTAGGAGTGCTTCATCGTTGCGATTATACAGGAGGCAAAGAAGGGGTGATATGCATTTATCTGGTATTTCTGTCTAAAGAAACTCAAAAATCCAAAGAAAACCAAAACAACCCCCCCAAACCCCAACAAAAATAGCCTACAACTTCAAGAGTGTTGCCTTAGATAAGTTGAAACTTTGAACTGACTATACTGATGGTAGTTATCCTCCTAAGTAGTAAATCGGGAAGTAATTAATCTTTCTCTTTTGTTAACTGATAACTACTGGTATTTTGACATGAAAACAGCTGCATTTCAGTTTTAATAGGCTGCCCATTGTCTTTTTCCATTGTGTACAGTTTAATATCTTAATGGCTTATTCCATACAGAGCTTCTTTAATTCTTCCAGAAGTAATCAAACATTGTTCTCTGCACTGAATGAAGAGAAAGTTGTTCTATTCCTGCATTTGCTAGGCATAGACACAAATGGACATGCTCATCGGCCAAACTCGAGGTAATTGAGAGATTAAGCATATCTTTCTCATGACTTTTAAATGCATACAGTAACTTCTTTATCAATGCTATTTATCGAGCCTGAAACAAGACTTGCAGTCTTGAGGGTTTCTACAATAGGTCATATATGTCACCATGATTACCTATGTTCTGAATTTTGTGGGATTTTCTGTTTTTCAGGTCTCGCCTGTAGATGTGACAGATTTTTGCTCTGGTTATACTCCTGTACTCAAGTCTGATTTCTGGCAGATTGTCTTAGTTATAGTCAACATATAATCTAGAGGATATGTAAGAAATTAGAGTTTTAAATGTAAAATGAAAACAGTTCTTGGATTCCTTGTAGCTGAAATGGTATGGTTGAATATAAATTCAGTAAGCTCAGGAATAGTGGCTGCAAGTTCCAGAATTATGTTTTAGCTTTCCTTGAACAAAGAGAAGAGTTTAGATTAATAGTACTCATCACCAATTCATCTTGAAGTGTGTTATTTGAAAACTTTTTTTCATTTCCTTGTATGCTTTAATGTAGGATGTCTTTCTCTTGATCCTTGCATACTTTTTAAAATCTTTCCTTTGATTTCCCACATCATTCCAAAGTTCATACTTGCCTTATGTGTCATTCATTTTGTTATGATTTTTTGAAGATAGACTTCTTAAACTGACTTTAGCACCAGCAATAAATAGAAAATTAGTTGGCTGAAAGTTTATCATGGTCACTTTTTCTAGAAAAAATACAGATTTTTGGTTTAGCCTCTGTTCAACAATGCTCTGAGAATCATCTCAAAACAGTCTGTGCATGGTGAGATCTTTCTTTGCTATCTAGTTACTGGCTTAATTTTTGAATTAAATTTAAATTTTTGAAACTCACAATTTAAGGCATTTAAGTTTTTCCAGAGTTCATTAGTTTTGATACTCTCCTTAACTTGCCTGATAGCTGTATATGATTACAGTCTTCAGCCAAGGACAGGTCAGATTTGAAATAAAAATAAACATCCATTTGAGACTGTAGTTTCAGGAACCTTCGAAGTGTGCTGTGGCAATTTAGTATCTCACAGAAGACTTAGAGGAGGAGATATTTTACATCTAGGATTCATTTTGTTATCTTAAGGTTCTCTAGAGGATAAAGCTGTCTATAACCAAAGGACTGGGCATTCTATGACTATTGATAACTTGCTTTATACCGAGTGAGAGAGCCACTTTGAATCTGACAACATTTTTTTTCATATTCTCCTAGGGAATACAAGGAGAATATTAAAAAAGTTGATGAGGGTATAAAAGAAATTGCTTCAGTGATTGACAGTTTTTATGGAAATGATGGGAAAACTGCATTTATTTTAACTTCTGATCATGGAATGACAGATTGGGGTGAGTATTTTTAAATCTTGAGTCAGCTGAGTTTATAGGTGAGTATCTGGAGTGTAATTAAAGCTCTGTCCCATTGGAAGCTTCGGAGCCCCTGCTTTGATTTGATATCTTAAGTGTTGCTTGTATGTAAAACCCACGCAAATTAGGAAATGGTTAATTGGCTGCAGGGACCCTCATCAGCCCTGTGACAGCTAAGTTGCATAGCTGGACAGAAAAAAGAAAATTGAGTAAAGCTTAACTCCCTTAGTGGCTGCTAGTAGCGATAAAAAGACCTGAATACTACCTCTGTCAGAGCCTTCCTGCAGAAAACCAGCTCAAGGAAGAGGAGATTGTGTTATTTGGCTGCCAACAGCAGAGTTTGTCTTGTTCCAGCCCATGTGGGAGATACAGTTTTCATTTTGGTGCTCTGGAGCACCTGGGAAAGGTGGCAAATCTGTTCAGGAGCTGGTGAAAAACTTTGGAGGGGGAATCTTTTTGCTTATTTTAGCCTTTTATGCCCAGCAGAAAGGATAGGACTGCTGTGTGCTCTTTCTAGAGGACACTGGTGCTGGAAACTAGGCAGAGCAGCTGAGAGTGCAGGAAAGGAGAGCGAGTCAGGTGGCCAGCAAGGCTGGTACCCACAGAATGCATTTGCAAAGGGCATGAGCACAGTGGCCAAATGACTTGGGACAATTTTGGTGTAACTAGATTCAGGGCAGATGAGTTTACAGCAGTGAACTAATTTAGACCATCTTTTTTCCTTCTTTTTTCAAGAATTTTAAGAACACTCCTGTCCTTTTGTGCAGCCAATGAAAGTGTTAAGTCCCTCTTCCAATGCTGTGCATGTGTTTGTAACTCCTAACTGATACTTTTGAACTAAGGATGCTTCAGGCATGGGCTTGGCAAAATTCAGCTTCTTATTCTGTGTGTGAAATCCTAAACTTTTTAAATGCTAGGGATGCAAACTTTGTCTGTCATCAGAGATGACAAAAATATTCATGTATTTATTCAAAATGAGCCTAATTACCATCTGCTCATTTGCAAAATAGTCTGGTGTTTGGGTTTTTTTTTGTTTACTGTTTTTGTTTACTGTTGAGCTGACTGCCATTTGCAATAAAATTTTAATTCTGGCAATTTTTTTTTTCTGTTTCAAGTAATCATTTCATAATTTTTTTATAAGTGAGGAGTGCTTATAGGTACATATTTTTTATATATATGATAGACACCTCTGGAGCTCTGACCACCTACCCAAAGCAGGATTAAATTTGGGATGAAACACAGTTGCTTGGGCTTTATCCAGCAGGGCCTTTAAAACCTCAAAGGGTAGAGCTTTACACAGCCCCTTTGGGCAGCCTGCTCTGCTGCTTGCCTGCCCTCAGAGAGGAAAAGGTTTTCTTTATCTGCAATCTGAACCTCCTTTGTTTCAATTTACGAACGGCAGTGAGGCCCTGGCTCCGTCCTCTTTCAAATTCCCTTGCAGAGGGGTACAGGCACGATGCTCTGTTACGCACTCCTCAAAGCCCTTTCTTCTCCAGGCTGAACAAGTCCCAGTCCCTCAGCCTCTCCTCACAAGACAAGTGCTCCTTTGACCAATTTCCATCCCCCTCAAGTTCATTCCAGATGGTTCATATCTTTCCTGTACTGGAGGGGCCCAAAACTGGATCCAGTGTCTAGAAGTTGTCTTGCAGGTACTAAGTAGAGGAGGATAATCCCTTTGCTGGACAGTGCTCCTGTTGACACATCCCAGGGTGCTGTTGATCTTCCTTGTTTCCAGCGTGAGCTGTCGGGGTGTTCTCATGTACTGGATCCTTTGAAGGGGGAGTAAAAGGTGATAGGAGTAACTCTTCAGGCTTCGAGAACCACTGGTCTGTCATAGTTTTCTCTTGGCTTTCTGTCTCAAAGAAAAAGCTTGATCTTCTGCCAGAAGTGTTAATAACTTTAAAGTTGGCTTTAGTGAGTCCAGGAGCAAACCCAGAGATAATGCTCAGGCCTGTAGCCAGCAGTCTGAAGGCTAGTGCAGTAGCTTTTATTTGACCTTGTAGTATCAGCAACTGCTGCAGTCTTTCAGCAATTATTTGCAGAATGGGATGTGCACCAGTTTTAAAACACATAAGAAATGAAAACGGCTGGGAGAACCTACTGGGGAAGAGAACATGTTCTGAACTTGACATAATCAAAGAAACTGTGCCAACAACCGCAAAGACCAATAAACCCACTTGCTTTCTCAGTCTGACTCCATGATTTTGCTTTAAGCTGATCTCGGGTGGAACTGCTGACCACCAACATAAGTGGTCCCACACCCACCCTCATCTTGGCCACTTGTTCCTGCTACTATCCTGGCACAAGTCCTGCTGTGTGGTAGGTGGGACCAGAGAACAGGAAATTAAGCAGCATCCTTTCCCTCCTTTCCCCTGAAAAGGTGTGTTTGGAGGGTGCTGAGAGGTGGAACAGGAGAACTGACCTAGCTGAATACCAAATTACACACACACACCACCACCCCTTATAGTTCAGATCAGGCTGAATACCAGGGTGAGGGTGGATACAGCTGCCTCTGTCAGCTTTATCTGCCTTTAGGTATTCATGGAGGCAGAGTCTCGGTGAAATGCTGATGGTACTGGTGGCTCTGCTAAAATGAGAGCTCATGAAAAATTGCTCTTTCCTCCTGCATGCAGTAGAAAGAAGTAGCTGACGCCTGGAAGATGGAGGAAGCACTGTCTCAGTCTGCTCTGTTCCCAAGCTCTGCAAAGAAAAGCAGTTGTTGCTGCTTTTGAGCCCAGAGAGTGCCTTTCAAGGGATTTCTGAACACCGGGTATCTTATTCCCAGACCTGTATGTTTTTAAGCTTAGGGCTGTTTAAAGAAAGCAAAGCTGGCTTTTCAGGTCTGCCATAGTGATTGTTGGACAGCCTCAGTGCTATTCCTAATTTTATACCCAATTCCAGTTTGTGGTTTGTTTGGGTTTGTTTAAGAAAAAAATGTCCTTAAAACAACGTGTTATTCTCTGTCCTGCATATTTATTATAATATATACACACACAGAGGGAAGAGTGTGTGTCTATGCAAATACAAGGAAAATGTATAATCAGTGCAGTAACTGACGTAGAGTTTGTATAACAATGTCATTCCCTTTGAGACGGGGTTATCTCACTGCTGTGGTACCTCACCCACGGAGTTCAGTGGCTAGCGTTTCTTTGAAGCTTGTGTGGTTTTTGCTTAAATGCAGCTCCTCTTGAGACATTATATTTTTAAAGCTTCCTCCTTTTGGCTGCTGATAGGTTAATTTGGAGGGAATTAATTTCCCTGGGGAAGGAAGTAATGGTTTATCAATTTTTAAGGGGTGTGTTACCAGGCTTTAAAACCTTAAAAATAAAATTGTATCACTGGGGAAAGAATGACAGTTGCAATGCATATTGTCTCCTGGTTTTGAAAAGGAAGTCTAATCCTTATTTGGGGTTCAGAGATCAGTTCCGTGTATTTTGGGCACATGACTAATTTTACCCCAAACATCCCTTGTTTCCATGGGATGCTCTGGTTAAGCATGTGTGTGTGTTTTGAGCAGATAAGTCCTCTACACCTTGAGGCTTTCATGTTACCGGTTTGGGGTTTTTATTACACAAAGCTATGTCTTTGTGGGCCTGACTTAAATGGTACAGATTTCCCAACTTGCAACTTGAATTTAGCCTTTATTGTTAGGAGTGTAAAAAAAGCATATAAATAAATTGAAATAGGTTGTCTGTAACAGGATTTTAGTATGTATATTTTTAACAAGAACGTAGTACATGTTTGTATATTCATGTCTTAAATTTTACACTTCTTTTGGTGTGATGTATCTTAGGATCCCATGGAGCTGGTCATCCCTCAGAAACTTTAACACCACTGATTGTTTGGGGTGCTGGCGTGAATTATCCACAGAAAGTCACATCCCAATTCTTTGAAGACAACTTTTTGCAAGGTAGGTAAAGCATAACACTTAAGTAGAAGATTTTGGTGGGAAGGGAGGTGTTTAACCATTACACCTGTTGATCTTCACTGACTTCTGTTCCATTACAGTAAATATGACTTGCTTCGTATGGTGTGGAAAGAAAAGGTGACAGGGCATGCCTATGGAGGATATTGCAAAATTGGGTAGATAATGTCAGAGTTGATTTTATTTTCTAATCGTGGAATTGGAGACCTTCTCTCTTTGGGTACAGGAGGCTATTCACACTTTCTTAGGAAGACTTAGAGGTTAAAAGCTATTTGTACAGAAACGTGATAAGTTGACGTATCTTAAGAGTCTTTACTGGTTTCGCACTATAACCATGGGGACTTTCCAGGGGCTGTCTTGTCTCACTTGCATCCTTGCAGCTGCTGTGGAAATGTAAACAATTCTAATGAAAAACTGACTCTTTAGAGTTATCTTTCCACTTTATAATTTATTTAAGAAGAGTAAACTTTTTTAAAAAGAATTAATTTTTAATATTTCAAATACATAATGTTATAAATACGGGCTTACTGAAATGTCAATGGATTTCTAGAACCGTGTGTGGTTAAAGTGTGCAAGCTCTTCCTTTTTCACGTGCCCCATTCTTGTAGCCTGCTCTGTTTAAGATGCATTGAATCTCTTGGGTTGTTACTCGGGATCAATGAGGTAATGACTTTCTATTTTATTGGATCATTTGTCAAGCTACATTAGAGAAGACAGCACAGCAAAAATTACTTCAGCCCTGAGGTTTTAACCCCACCTTGCTCTCGAGAAGGTATTTGGTAACAGATTAAACAAACAGGACTTCTCGGATACAGACCATGCTAATATTTTACTCTTTTGTGATTAACTGCTGCTATAAAACTATGATATCTCTGATAAAAATTAAAATTAATTGTAGAATAAAAAATAGAAAATGGAGTAAAACCAACTGATTTTGTGTCTGTGATGACTGATCTGCTAGACTTGTAAGGACACTTGATGTCTCTAAGGGCTGATCTGTAGTAGTTGATTTTTGCAGCTGTCAGGTTTCCTTGATTCTCACCAGCTTTAGTGCAAACCTTGGCATTTGACTTCAAGTAATGATGGAAATGGTTTGAGAGCATTTCAGAAAAGATGAGTGCTGAGCTGACTTCCAGGTACACAAAACAGCAAGCTTTTTGACTGTGATCTGTTAGGAAATGTGTATTTTATTAAAAGACAGACTCAGACTGTGTCTGCACCCTTCTGTGCTCCCTTCATATTTTCCTTCTGATGGTTTAAAACCAAACAAACACCACCACAAAACCAAACCAACAACCAGACAAAAAAACCAAACACCCCAAAGCAAAAATCAGGAACACCTCCCTTTGTTCTGCCTGTGCACTGTAGCTTTCCGGCTGTCAAGCATGTTGTTGGTCTGTTTAGACACTATCTTTACAGGTTCTTAATTGCTAGGGGTAATCTCTGTTGGAGGTTTAAGTCTCTCTGAGTATCTTGGGAGTTTGAATCTCTATTTGAGTAATAAGTATCTTCTTAAAAAGTGACTGTTATCTCTGTGGTAGTACATTATAGCTTCTAGTAGACTGTGTAGCTGAAAAGTAAATTAAAAAGTGTTGTTGAAACTTGGCACTTTTGCAGGTCAGTACAATTTAGCTACTCTATTAAGCTGTAATTCCAGATATTTTCACAAAGCTAACATATGAAAGAAAAGATGCTTAAAAGAGATCTCTTGAAAAGGTCTTTGAATTTGCCTTTCATGCTCCATACAAATGCAGCTGAGACTGTGCAGGAGAGTGATTTCCAAACTGATGTATGTGGGTATCTGACTTATATTTGTTTGAGTTTGCATGCACCAATGTTCAAGTTCTTGCACCTACTGACAATCCTTTCTAATTTCTCTGAGTTGAAAGTTCATGGAAACAGCAGAATATTTCTAATGCTGACAAACCTCTTATGCTCTGTTCAGTGCAAGAAGGCTGTAGGCAGCCAGTGAATTGTTTCTCTTCTCATCATTGCTGCTGAGGGTTGATACCCCCAAAGGTGGTGCCACCAGGCAGGACTTAGTCTGTCCAAATTGTCAGGGAAATATTAATATGCTCCTTGGATGGCCAGAAAGGCACAGTGTCTGCTCTGGGATGACAGCCTTCTCATCAGTTCCTTCACCTGTGCTCTAGCTTCCCTCGGGCCTGCCCATGCGATGATCTCGGAAAGATTTGCGATGGCAGCCCTGCATCTGTGGGCAGCGTAGTATTACCCATTTGACTGTTGTCTTGACCCTTCTTAGGAAAGAAAGAATACGGAGCTGCTCTGCATCTCCTCAGCGCAGGCCCCGCTGGGTGGCCTTGGGGCACAAGTCCAGAGAAGCTTTTAAGTGAAGGCATGGCCTTCTGCAGCAGGAGGGTGTGGGGTGCTTGTTTCCATCTGTGCACACTCCTGTTATGGAGGGGGCTTAGCCTGCCTTGCTGGAGCTGGAGCTGAGGGAGCTCAGTGTTACTGCTTCTGTGAGGTTTTATGTGAGATTTTCTTTGGTTCGTGTGGCCTCATCTTCAGCCTCTTCTTGACCCGGTGCTTCCCTGCTGTTTCCCCTGATCTGTTTACATCTGACTGCCCAGCGGGCTGCAGGATAAAGAAAAGAAGCCTATCGAGCAGCTGGAAAACTGTGGTGAGGCACTGTATCAGAAACCTAGATAGTCAGCTGGAATTGTAAACCAGTGTGGGCAGCATGTGCACCCAAGGCACGTCACTCCTGGGAGTACAGCCTGGGCTGGCCAGTCTGCAGGTGGATCCCAGTCCCTGGGAGCTCCTGGGCTCGGTGTCCTGCAGCTCCTGGTCCAAGGTGGACATTTTCAGCTCTGCCTTTTGGGTTTATCAGCGTAGGGAAAGGGGGATGTAAAAGCTTCTGACAAATCTAGACGTTTCTTTAGCAGACCTACAGTTTCTTCCTACTTCAAGCATATTGTGTGTGTATAGACAGTTTTCCAACACTTTTCATAGGAAAATGTTACTTAATGCATTGTTTGTTTTCCTTTTGTATAAGAGAAATATGAGTGAGAGTCTATATCTCTAGAAATATAAACCCGTTTCCTTTTCTGGGAAGCAAAAGGAAGCAAACTTGTTCATTTTTGTGTGAGTTTAACACAATTCATGATTAATGCTGATAATGCTGCCCCTGTGTTGCCATGGGAACTTGCTGTAAGTATATGTCTTGCTGCTGTTAAGGTACGTGGCTGCTCTTCAGGGTTCTGTTGGGACCAAATAACAGTGGGCCTGCGCTCAGACCCCCAGAGTTAGCAGTGGTGTGAACAATTTGCTAAAAGCGCGTTTGGTACGTGCAATACTGCAAATGTGGATGTTTCCTGTCTCAGGCTGTTTTCAGCTGAGACGGGTTTGGGGCTGGCACAGACAGCGTGTATCAAAAGGTGGAGGAAGAGTGGTGTGGTCTTAGGATTTGAACGCCTGTTTGGAGAAAATAATTGATGTTGAGCCAGGCCTCTGAATGATGGTTTACCTGTATTTTTCATGAAGCCTGTTTCTGCTGTATTTAAACTTCCACTTCACATGAAGCCAAAGGATATTTTGGGTAACATGGCTACACTGTGGATGGTCTGAAGTGCTAGGCAGACCCTTGCTTTGGTCCGTGCTGTTTCAGCAGCGTTGTTCTGGCAAGCAGCGTTAGCAGGGTGGTGAGCGCCCCGGTTAGCTTTCCGTGTGTACTGAGGAAAGTGGCTATACCCCTGTGGCTAACGTTAAGTTTGGTTCCTAAGTTGAGGGTAGGTGCCCCCAATGATTTTACTGCTGTACTGAGTGAGATCTGTCCTAGGTAGGCCATCAACAGGATGTTAAGTACTGTAGCAGCAAGTTTGTTTCAGCCCCTATTGTGTTTTCCTGTGTGTCATCTTCTTTGGATCTTTGGGGTTTTCTTGTTGTATTTTTTTCCTGCTTATCTTTGTGGGTAGTGGGGCAGTGAATTTAAACATTAGGAAAAGACATAAAAAAACCCAAAGTGCAAACTCTGCTAAACTCTGTTTTTAAATAACTCTCCACCCCCAGACAAAAAACAGGCAATTTCCTCATTATTTCCTTAGAGGCTAGTGGAGAGCGGGAAAATACAGTTTTGAACCAGCTTTTTATATGATACACCATAGCTTTAGGGGCTTGTATATTTGTTTGTCTCTGCTTTCATTGTAGTAGTTCTGGCTGCCAAATTGTTGAACTTTTCCCTTGAGTTCGCTCTTGGCAGGTATTGCTTATGGCAGACCTGAAGTATGTTTGTACCACTCTGTATCAGTATATTTGGGACCTTGGGTTAACCTTTTTTAAAAACTATTGAAGAGATTCAACAGCCCTTCTCCTAAACCTAGTTTTGAATCCTTTGGTTGGCACAGGAGGTAATATATCACTTCCTATACTGTGCTAAAAAAATAAAAACCTTGGACTTCCTTCAACTGATCTGGGTCACAATTGCAGGCAGTAATTTATTCTGATGGATAAAAGAAAATGTGAACTGAAATGAATGCATTTTATTGTTTCTGCCTGTTGAGTTCCATCTATAACCCTTCTTGAGTTAGCATCCTAAAGCCAAATTATAATTTTCTTTAGTAACAACACTTTACAGAAAATGGCAACAAGACGTTAAATGTCAACTGAATTATCTCTTTCAAATCTGTGTAGGTTAGCTGTTCATTTGCTCTGTTATTTCTTGCAGAATGGAAACTGGAGAACTTGAAGAGGCTGGATGTCAATCAGGTAGCAAACATACCTAATTTAATAGCACATTATTTTTCACCTTAAATTGAGTCTTGTGTGATTTAAAATAAATTATGGAATTCAAATGAATTATCACAGTGATGTAGCATTTTCCTGGAATGTGTTAGAGAGTTATAGGAATCACATCCATACCCAACCTAATATGAAAAAGTTTAAATTGCTTGTTAACACCTGTGACAGCTACGTACAACTTCTCCTCCTGAAGGTACATTATCACACCATTTTTGGTTAGTGATCATAAAGAGTGTGGTATGTTGTGCCAGGTGCTCCTCACTACTCAAACTCAGTGCCAGGTACCCAAAAATAACTTATCTAGCATGTTTTCAGAGTGGGTTTTGTTCTTGCAAACTTTTAGAAGTAACTTGTGATGCTTTCCCTCTTTCTGATTTGAAAATGTTCTGGAGCTGAGTTTACACCTTCGAATTATCTTTGATGAAGGTGTCCAGTGAAACACAGAGGAAGCATGGTCTGATGACCATGTTTCCCAAGTTTGTGAGCACCTTCTATATGCTTTTTGCTACTCTTAAGATAGCCATGTGAATGTTCAGTGTAATTTTTAAGAGCCATCTATTTCAATGTCTGTATTTTGTCACTTTTTCCAGAAGTTGCTGTCATTACTGAATCAAAACTAATTCTTGCTATACTGTTAAACTGTGTGTTTTTCCCACAGGGTCTGTGATTATGGCCCAACCACTTAACAATTTAGACAATTTGTACAGTAAAGGAAGAAAAAAAAAAAAAAAAAAAGGATGACTTAATCCTTGATAGTAAATCAGCAAAGCTTTTTTTTAAAATCATGATGATAACACGTACATGTGTACACCTGAAGCTTGTTTGCTTCTTACTTCCTATTGTCCTGTGAAGCCCAATATGTGAATAGCAGACTCCAAACCTGCTCAGACAAGGGAAATAAATTTATGCTGGAAGTTTAAAGTTGGGAATGTTCTGGATCAACTGCTTTCAGAAAAGCCCTGGTACAAAATTAGAGATCAGTGTACCTCTCAAGGGCGGCAGGAATTATGGAGAAGTAATTTTAAGACACTATAGAAGAGCCTCAAGTGTTGCTTTGTTCTGGGTAATGGCGTCCCCAAAGACAGAGCTTTTATCCTGTAGTACCTGTGGGATTATGAGTAAAAATAGCAAACTAGACTTCTGATTACTGTTACACTACATATACATTGTCCTCTACAAATAATGGTTCGGCATCTGCTTCTGCACAGTAGATCTGAGGCTGGAGCAGTGCCTGTGGTTTCAGTGTAGTTTCTTCAGATTTATGCTGGAGAACCAAAGAATTTTGGTGCATAGTTTTGTAATAAAGGAAAATATACACCTGGTAAGAGGCAGTGTTTATTATCACAAGCAGAAGGTAATGGTACTTTATTTTATGAGATGCCTTAGTGTAGATTGAAGGGCCCTTCCTGAGAGCTGACTGGACACAAAAGTGCAGAATCCCCCTCTGAAGGGGAGAAGGTGAATAATTGGCACTGTGGATAAGGAGTGCTGTGAAGAGTAGTATATTTTGTGTACTGCTTAAAACTGTAAATATGAAATTAATTCTTTTTGTGGTATAAATAATCATAAAAAGTGGTGTGCCTCTCTGAGTGCCGTGAAGGAGCTACTGAATTCCTGTGAATAAATACTGTGGATGTTTTTATTTGCTTTTTGAACTAAATGTATTTTTGAAGTTTTACCAGTAGTAGCCTCACATTTTGAATCTAATCATGCCATGATGACTACTAGAAACTAAAAAAAAATAAAAAAATAAAAAAAGTAGAGTTGTATGTTATAACTTCATGGTATTATATACCATTTACTTTTGCAGATGCAGATATATTAAAATTAAACTAAATTTATTAGCTCTAGAGGCTGCAATTATATTAAAATGGGAATGCTTCTGTTTACACAGGCTGATATAGCACCACTGATGGCTTCCCTTATCGGTGTGCCTTTCCCGCTGAATTCTGTGGTAAGGAGTACAAACATTTTTCCATGTTACAGGAATCTGCTCACCATAGGGGAAAAGGTGTTGAGGCATGTGAGGGGAAAGATTATAGATTTGGAAAAGTGCTATAGGGTATGGAGACTGCTTATAGTTTTAGCTTTATGTGTATGTGTCTTCTGTTTAGAGTATAAACTCAATCTTTTTTGTATATTGTATAGTGCTTTCAGTTGGAAAGGCAGCTGATCCTTTTATAAACTGCAACCTCATACTCTTGAGCTGCATAAAAGTTTTTTGTTACTTTGTTTTTTAGGGATGGTAAAAATATAATGTGGTTTGAATAACACTTGGTTTTGATCATGAAAGCTGAGTCTGTAAACAAGCTGGTTCCTGCAGTTTAATGTTTAATTATTTCTTGTTTAAATCGGCGTACTTTCTTCAGATGGTATTTTGTGCCTCTAATTTAGTGAGCAGTGAGTGCCCTCACTTGTCAGATGGCTTTCTCTTTGAATTTCTTTCTTATATTATGACATAGTCCAAAGGTTCTCTCATAAATATCTAATTGACAGTTAGCATTTTATTAGTGTGCTGTCATGCTGCTGGTTTCACGTTTACAGAGCACTTACAGAAATATGTCTTCTGGACACTTTCCCCAAGTTCTATCCCCTTGTCCTACACTCACTGCTGTTCATGTGAGCAAAGCTGCCCAACACAGGGTGGTGGGAACTGCTTGCTTTCCCATCACGAGTAGTGGGCGAGTCAAGCCCAGGCAAGGCTTTGGATAGAAGACTTTTAGGTATTTCCAAAATGGCTTCTGATTAGGGGTTGAGGTTGTATTACTACGTAGTATATAGATTAATAACAACTTCTGTTATTTACTTTTTTTGCATTTCTGTACAAACTGGGATATTGTAAACAGCTCCTGTGATGTTTAGAAATGATTTGAGAAGAGTATTTTCAAAGGAGTTACAGTAGTTATTTCAGAAGTCATTTGACGTATTCTTACTGCTCATATGGCCTGTGATTCTGTTAAGAGAAATTCCTGTGTCTTCATTTAAATTTATATTTTTTTATATATGTGTGTGTGTATTTTTCTTCTCCAGGGAACTCTGCCTCTGGAGTATCTGAACAATAGTGATCATTTCAAAGCGGAGAGCATGTTTACCAATGCTGTTCAGATTCTTGAGCAATTTAAGGTAACTATACATAGGGTAAAGAAAAATATTTCTGTGGCTAATAATTGTTGCTATGTGTAAAGTAATTATACTAGGACATAATGCTATGTATAGCATGCTGTAATTCAAAGGACTAAAAATTAATACGGATGCTGGGTGAAGTCAATTGACTGGCTGTGGGCCCTATCTGAAGGAGTTTGAAAGACTTTAATATAAATGCCTTTTTTGTAAGAAGCATGAGTAACTTCTCTTGATTCTTAACATAAATGCTGATGTTTATTGTTGTTAATGTAAACCTACTTGCAGTATGTAGGTAGAATCTGAGTGCTGATAACTGAAAAGGGAGATAGTACCTTTCAACAGGGTCTGGGAGATAAGGCTCTAAGCCAGGATCAGTACACTAACAGATCAAAAAGGTAACAGGCACCTGTCCATTAAAGAAATTAAATTAGTGGCCTAATTCACTTTTAGCTAATGCTGTTGGTTTGCTTTGTATGTTTTTTATCTCTGGTTTCTCTGTCTTGATTCATCTAATGCTGGATATTATTACATTATGAGAACACATATGCGGTCCAATCAAAAAAACATTCTGTTTCACTAGACGGTAGAATACAAAACAGTCCAAAATCCCCAAATCACAGTTTTGGCAAGACATAGAAATGCTCTGGGGGAGAGCCATCCTCTCCACAGACAGAAAGCTGAGCCATGCAAGAACTGTTGCCCTGTCAGGAAATTCATGTGACGATAGTGGAACAATGAACTGGCATGGGATCACCTGCCAGAGATGAGTACTTTCAGTACCTTCTGTCCCTTGAATGCCAGGTTCCTAAATGTGTGGATACCAGGTTGGCAGTGTCAGGAGCAGGGTTCCTTCCAAATCTGTGGTGGAAAACTGATATGTAGCGGGGAAAGTGGCTGGTGGGCTAAATGTGAAGTTGAAGCATGCTGATAGAACCTCCAGAGTTGGAAGACTTCTGCTCTAAGAATTAAGGATGTGACTCAGGTCTTTTTCAGTATTTAACTGGTGCCTGGGGGATTATTTGAACAAAGTTCTGCCCCCCCCCTTCTTATTTTTATTCTGTCATTTTTTAGTGCTAAATTATCCATTTCCTTGATGGCTGGTTTGTTTCTGGCATTGTTTTGGAATGATTGTGTATGAAGTTTCTTTGCTGAAGCAGTAGCAACACATTGGCTACACACAGAGTTGCTTTTTACTTTTCCTGTGATGGACTGACCTGACCACAGTTTGCACTCCCCGGAGAGGACGTTGCCTTGGATGGATAGGATGAGACATGTGGGTTGCTACTTCAAGCTGTCAGGTTTTGGGAGCAATGTGCTTGGAAAATTCCTATTTGCACTTTAGGCTGACAGTCAAACTTAAGTCAGGCTGCTGCAGAAGACCTTAAAGATGTTTTGATGGGCCTTGGGCAAAGTGGCTCTGACTGCATCAAAGCCTTCTATTTTTATCCATGTGCAGGTTAATCGATCTAACAGCATTGCTTCAGCAGTGTTGTCACAGTGTACTAGTTCCTGTCTGGCATAAATAATACTGGTTTTATCAAGGAAGGTTGTCACTGAAATCTGGTAGCACTTCTGGCTATATCTTCCCTTTATCTTGCAACCTGTAGAAGTCCTTCTATGAAAATCAGTGGCTGGGGAGTGGTTTATTTTACCTATTCTAGAGCAGGTCTGGGTTTCCATGAACTCAGAGGAGTTACACATATGGGAGTATAACACCCAGTTTCCTGGACAGTATATTAATAGCGTGATTTCATTCCTTTTCCAAAGTCTTAGAACTTCTCTGTAGTTTTTAGTTTAATTCCTGATACATTTTTTAGTCTTATTGCAACTTGCATATAATGGTTTAATGTTGTGGGGTTTTTTATGCAGGTTAAGATGAGTCAGAAAAAGGAAACCACACTGTCATTTCTGTTCACACCATTCAAGTAAGTGTCTAACAGCTATATATATTTTACCTGATTTGTCTTACCACTTTGGTATTTCACTGAGATACAACAACAGAAATTAGTCCATTCAGTCTTTTTAAATTATGGTGTTTATCTGACTGTGAAACTTTGCACTAGAACTCTATGCAGTTAAGTTCTACTTAAAAATTCTCTTTAGAAGTAGATTTTTTTTTAAAAAAAGTAAATCTATTCCTTACATTTAGTTTTCAGTTAAGGGTTATCTGCCTAAGCTTTTTGACAATATAGCTATATAGAGACTGCGTAATAGTTTTCACTTTTTCTTTTTTCCTATGTTCCTTTTGAATTCCTTGGGAGATGTAAGTCCCTGTAGGGTCAGGAAATAAAATCTGTTCTTGTTTATATGTATATAATCATTGAACTAAATTGTTTCTTCTGTGATATAAGTTCTAATTAAAAACAAACAAAAGGCCTTTCATCCAGAAAAGAAGATCAAAATCTTAAGAATTTGTGCTACCTAGTAGTGTTTCCAGGGCTATGAAGGAGTCTCTGTAGTGACTTTTGTACCTGCCAGCTCTGTGTTCTAGTGTATGCAGCTGTTACTGACCTGCTCACCCTTCAGTATTATCCAATTAAAGCTGCTTTTTCCTTTTTCTTTCGCCCTAAAGGTTTTGAAAGCTTTGCTATGAGTGCACCTGTACTGTTCAGTTCTGCTTTCAGTTTGTGGAGTGCTCCAAAAATGCTTTCTCACAGAGAGTAGCGGTTTTCCTTTGGGAAGTAGAAAGATGTTAATTAAGGTCTTTAAATCATAGCAGTAGTAAAAAATACTCGAAACTCTTCCTGAGAAGTATGTTTAATCGCTAAACAAGATTGCTGTTTTTCTGAACAGAGATTTACTGTGTGATTTTTATACCACTAGCTTCTTCAAAAGGAAAGGACCAAGACAGTCTGAGACACAAGTCAAGTCAATCTTGGACACGTAATGAGTGTGTTAGATCAAATTCTGATTAAGAATGATAGGTGCATTATCAAAGAATTTCCTGATCTGTATGGAATGAAAATGCCATATAGAAGGGATGGTCAGTCATCTTTGATTCTGTGGGAAAGACTATTAGTCTGATTTCACAGCTCTTACTTCAGTTTTACCTTTCCCCAAGAAAGATTGATTCTGTAAAATAGGATGTGTTTTTTCTTAATGCTAAATTAAGTGTTATTTGTTGCCTTACAGACTGAATCTTTCTTTTCAAACAATCCAACATATGATAAAATGTGGAAATATCTGAGACATATTACTTTGAAAATATGATTAAAACTTGGTATGAACATGTTGTTACTTTGGTATGGTCCATTGCAAAAATAAATCTATTTCACTTTCTTTAGGTATTCTTAAAAGTTTTCTGAATCAGACTTTGGGTTAATGGTCCTTCCAGGAAAGGTTTTGATATGAAACCAAAATAATTCCTTGGATGTGTGAATTACCGTACAAAAGGTGTCTCTGCTTGCATGTTGCATCTTCACTCTAACAAAACAGAAAAAGACGCATACAACAGCTGGTCAGACATTAATGCAAATACTCAACTACAGTGTGCTGGGTGGGAGGGGAGTTTGGCCAGTTCTGATTAGTCTCCACAGCTCTCCTTGACTTTCAAACCTTGGCCCATGTCTGGGAAGCTACCAAGGTGCATTGTCTAGCCAGAAACTGATAGCTGGGATGAAATGGTGGAACACCAACTTATTTTTAAGCAGACGAGTAACTTCCTAGTGTCCCAGTTTGCAGGAACTGAAGGAAAACCTGAGGTAGCTGTCTACAGATGTATCTCCTCCTCGTGGTGGTGACTGAATGTGTGTCAGTCACAAGCCGGAGCTTCAGCTGCAGGTCATGTTCTGATACATTAGTGTAAGGCCACCCTCGTTGGCTCTTCAAACAAATTTTGCCTGAATTAGACTGAGATACTGAAGGAAAGGCATGTATCCCCTTCTGTTGGCTTTACCGTAACACTTTCATTGGTGGTAGGTAACTGTACCCTTCTATACCCTTTTATTTACCTTTTTCAGGAGAAGCTAAAAAGGCAGAGTTGGTGACAGCTTGCTCCTGTGTATGGAGCAAGAGATCTCTTGGAATACTGTGTTACATTTCAGAGTAATTGGTAATGGTACGGAGATTGCATTTCTGCTATATGCTATTGCGACTGGTCAGCCGAGGTTTAAGGGCAGGTTTATCCACTAATTTGTGTTAATCTATGATTGGCCCTCTCTGCTGCTGCCGAGTACAGTTCTATGTTGTGTTTCCCTTAGGCACCACTGCTCTTTCATTCAGACAAACAGCTTCTTCCACCACTGTTCGTTGATTTCAGTTGTATAAAGGACTTACATCCTTTTTAATCCCTCTGGTGCCTGAAATCTGTAACTTGAAGCTCAGAAAATGTGTGCTCCAGCATAATGCTTTATTCCTTCCTAGTTTATTGGAGGTTAGTGAAGTGTAATTCACGTCTGAACTGCTTTGAGACCATCAAGTTACATAGAAATAATAATAAAAAAAAATTTGTTTTGGAACATCATAGATTTTATGTATATTTCAGTATCTTGATAACCTGAAAATTAACAAAGATATAGACAAGAACTGCTTTTCTTAAATTACTTAAATTATATAATATAATAAAGTCTATGTAACAGAAATGTGGTTATCAGTTCGAGAAGAAACCTGAATCTAAAATTTCAGACTGAGACATTCTGGTTCCAGAGAAGTTGATACAATTACTACTGAAGGTGTATTTATCTGGGGAGGGGAGAATATGTTCACAAATAACATGTTCTGTAGAAACTGCAATTAACAAAAACCTCAACTTAATTTTTCAGCCAGAAATACCATTTAAAAGTTTGTTTTAATATTCTGAGGGGGAAATCCTGTTTCCAAGCTTGTATTTCAGGTATTTTGTTACCAAGTGACTAGAAAACTGTTCATAACCTTCAGATGTAATGACTTAAAAACCAGTGTTTAAGTTTTATGTTGAATATATTGCACTGAAAGCATTAAGCTAGTTCATATACATATGTATGTGTATAGTTAACAAGCCTATTTTGACTCCTTATTTACACAATGTTGGCAACAGAGAAAGTATGTTGAATTGATATAAGGCTTCTGATTTCTACGGGGAATCTCATCCCTAGAAGTGTGGCTGGCACAATGGACAGGAAATGAAGGAGGCCATTAGTCATTTGCCTTTCCTCCTTGGATCTAAATTGCATCTTTTGCTGAAATCCACCTGTCAGGTGTGTAATGATGAGGACGAGGATGGAGCTGATCATTGTGGTGTGTGATAGAAACTTCAATAGTGTCTGCTTGACCAGGTTTGATGCAGGTTAGAATCTGGAGAGCTCTATCTATTAATAAGGATGTGTCTGGCTGCCAGTAATGCCATTTTCATTTTGTCAAAGTGCCTTCATCAAGGAACAAATCTATGTAAAAGCATATCTTGAGACTACCTATGAAACTGTGGAGAATACATTTTGGAAAGAACTCAGCTGCAAGTGTCTGCTGATTCTGCAAGGCAAGGTGCACAACCTGCTCTGAGGGGAATGAATGCACGAGAGCAGAACAGTGGCCCTTACTGATATCGAATACTTGATTAGAATGCTTATCTGCAGTTCCAGTTGGATACCTGAAGGGATTTGCTGTCTGAAATTAGTTTCCTTCCCATTTCCTTCCACTTCCTACCTTTTTTTTTTTTCCCCAGCCATGAAAGACATGTTTTCAAAAATTATTTACTTAGCAAAATTAGAGGCTTTTCTTAGCAGGATTCTGAGACATAGGCACAATTCTTTGACCTTTATGTGTAAGAAAAGCAGATACCAAGATGCCAGATGCTTTGAAGGAGGAGTGAGTGCAAATCTGAAGGTTGCTGACTGAGGAAAACTGATGTCCAGAATAGTGAACTATCTTATTAGCTTTCTGACCATTTGATGGACCCTAAGGCAACTGCCAAACTGGCACAGTTCAAAGAGTAGCATGCCAAGGGGCCAGATGTTACTGTTGTAAAAGCATTCCCAAAGCTGGCATCTCTGGGCTGTGAAAGTAATCCTACAAGGAGTAGCAGGAGGACAGTGTAGTAAGGTGACTAGATTGGACATCAGTGTTGCACTAAAATCCTCTTAACCAGCTAATGCAATTTGATTATCTCAACAGGTACAAGAGATTTAAGATATTAAATTACACAAAAGCACACGAGTCCTTTTGTGTATGCCTGGTGTATACGGTACTTTCAGGGAAGACTGTGCTTCCAGCTGTTCAGTTTCTGGTGCCTCACAGTAGGATGGCAGGAGGGAGCAGTAGTTTAAGAGCCACCATGTACAAAAAACCCAGAGATGAGCAGCTGAATTATAATCAGTGCTTGCTTTCCACTAACTGTGCTTTTATATTGAATGTCTTGAAGTTTATATCAATAAGAGTTTTTTTGGGAGGAAACAGCTTAAGTATCTTATTTAAAGTCAAGTTTGTATCTTCTCATATGAAAAATCCCATACCATCTTGATGCTGCATTTGTAAAGTAACTTCATGGTTCGAATGCTGCATTTTAGTCATCTCAAATACTTATTTTTGGTGTATAATCAAGCTGGAACTTGCATAGTTGTGTAGAAAGTCACTGTATTTTTAATGTGCAGTGTACAGCTGTTAAGTAAAAATGTGCCTTTCCCTCACTGTATGAAAATGTAACTCCCTTTGCCCTCCAATATGAATTGAGGTATAACTCCTTTAAACGTTTGCATGGATTTGGTGCAAAGAAGTATCAATCATGTAGATTGAGTCTTTCAACATAATTACGCATCATGTATTTGTCGTGATGATAGAAAATGGCTCTTTCGTAACATAGAGTGTCTTTGAAGATGTACAGCAACTTCAAAGAAATGCCATGTGCACAAGAACCTCTCTTTTCTTCCTTTCTCTGATGACTGGAGGTACAGCACTACATTGTTCCCTCTGTCTGATGGCCTTTCAAGACTTAAATAATAGGTATTTCCATAAAATTGACATTTTGGAGCAAAGTGAAACAAGTGATTGCTCTTCCACCCTTAAGTGGGGTGGGATTCCTTAAGATGTCAGCAAACAAACATAGTATATCCTTTGAAGCATCCTGTTCTTGTTTTGTTTAAATAAAATGGCATTTATTTAAATAAATGGTAGTATGCGAGATATTTGTGATACATGTGATAATGCATTAGAAGAGCAAACATTAAGGATTGAATGTCAGGAGGAAAGAGTGAAGCTACTGCAGTAAGGAAGGGTATTTCTGACAGTGGTTACTTTCCCTGTCCGTTTGTCAGAATACTTTGTGTCTGCAGAGGAACTTTGATTTAGCGAAAGCACTGGTTTATCTGGGAAGACATTTCTGCCCCTTTATCCTGTGGTCAAGAATGAGGGGACAGCAGCTTCTGTCAATCTCTAGTGGAACCCTGGAAAGGCAGCCAGCTTTTTCCTTTCCCCTCTTCAGTCCCCACTGTGTCATCAGGTGGGAATCTAGGCATCAGCCTGCTTCTGGGGCAGCTGGTACGAGCAGGCCAGCATGGGCACCTTTAGCCTGGTGGTGTCAGAGAGGCAGACTGGCAGCCCTCTCCCCTCCACCTTTGGCTTTAGGAACCTGCATGTATACATGTGAACAAAAAGCCAAAATGCAGTGCTGTAGAGACAAAAGTGCTCAAATGGAAATAATGGCTTTATATTAAAAAAACCAACCAACCAAACACCGATAAACAAAAACAACCAAACCACACAAAACTGATTGTATAGTAGATTATTATCTCTTTAGGGAGAAATCAATGCCTGTGCTATAAAATGCATGTTCTTTGACAAAAATGTCACTTTCTCTTTCACTGAATGGGCTTTGTCTGAAGCGCTCTCTTAAATGCTACTCAGGGAGGATTCAATCCTCTTAGAAATCAGGCATCCCACTGGTCTTGAGTTTCAGCAGCATGCTCAGGAGCCTTTAGTCTGTACATAAAAGGCTTACCCCACACTTCTGCGTGGGATGACTGGGCATAATTGGATTTACTATCAAGTAGGTAAGGCCTTTAGAAGGAGCTAAGAGGCTAATGTCTAAGATAAAGTATCAGAAGTTTTATGCATATTTCTCCATTTCCTTGTATAAATCCCTTTGGCTTTTTCTTGGAACTTGTAGGCTTCATGCAGTGAGGGTGAGTGGGGGTATGCAGGCAGGTGATGGGATGGCATGGGCAGAGGATGATTGCACTGAAGCGTGGTGTAAGAGAGGCAGTGCGTGGCCCCTTCTGGATCTTGATAAGAGAGGCCCAATAACAAATAGCTTAATAAACCAGCTGTTTTAATCAGATAGAAATAAGAATATAGATAGCAAGTAAATGGTATGTCCCTTCAGGTGCTGGGTACCCTGCATTTGTGCAGCCTCAGATGGAGCTCAGATGGGTTTTCCCATGATGCTGCACAGATCCTGTCTGTGGAGAGGTTCCCTCTTTTTGGTCATTCAAGCTGTTATATGATTTTCTTGCAAGAAATCAACTCTAGTGATCACTTCTACTGTTAAACAGAAGGGAGGTTCACGTGAGAACTTCCTGCTGTGCTTCTAGATAAATACGAGGGTGGGTAGGCAGCATAATCGCTGGTATGGAGTGGGAGATGCTTGCAGGCTCCTCAGTTACTATAAGCTTTTGTAGTACAAAAGGGTTTACTACAAGGGTTTGTCCGGCAGCCAAGGTATTTGTGTAGCACAGCCTGAAGCCACACTGGTCAGGCCAGGCCTTTTAACCTACTCAGGTTAACTGTCACGTGGACCACTGACTTCTTGATGGACGATGGTTTCCTGGTCAGGACGGGTGCGGAGGGCCTGCCCAAATGTGTTTTAGTGGCCGTGGGGCCCCGCTGTGAGGTACCCTGCCCAAACACAGCACAAGCTGCCTGCTCCAGATGCAGCTGGTTGCAAAATGGTCACTATGGTTTAGGTTTGGCACGTTGGATTGTGGAGCAGAAGAGGACCTGTGGCATAACATTACGTAGTCACAACACTGCAGAGATCCAGATCTGGCTCGATGTATGACATAAGTCATCGCACATTTTGCAGAGTTGAGGGTTAACTTACATAGGTATGTCATTGTTTAGAGTCAGCACATCCTCCTGCAGTACTAAAACAGAACAGACTTTTAAAATGGTGCGTTTCCTTTCCTTCCAGGATCTTCATCTTCCCTATTTAGCAGTTTCCCTTTCCAAGGCTGCTGCATGGTGTCCTGCTGGCCCTTCAGGCAAAACCCCAGCCCCTGCTAGATCCCTGCGCCTAGCTTCTCGGTTCCTCTGAGCAGGATCGAGGGACTGCTTCAGAGCTGACCTCCTCCCTCCTGGCCTCTGGTTGTCTGCAGCTCGTGCCATAGTAGTTTGCATGCAAAATCCGCTGTGTGCAGCCCAGTTATCTTAATTGTTTCTCTGTTCAGTGAACTGGCAGCTGGCAGTTAGCTTGCCCCCCTCCTTTCTCTCTCATCTCTGCTATCTAAAGGATTTACATAAATATCCTAAGGCCCTTTGCTGTTGAATATGCAAATATGCTGCATCAGGGACACTGATTTTTGAAAATTAAAATGCTATTTTAATTCCTAGGACTTGACAGTCCAGGGTTAGGCCATTAGCAGTCAGACCACTTCCAGTGGTTTCACTGATGTCCTGCTGTTTTCCTCCTTTGCATGTCTGTGAATCTGAGTACAAAAGCATACATGTACTAGTGTGGGGTTTTGCAATGTGTCAGTAAAGATGCTTTTCGCTGTCTTTGGTCTGCAGATGTGTGTGTCCCCTCCCTTCATTTCATTGTGCTTTAAAAAAAAAACCCCTCGAACTTAAACCAGGAACTTTCTTTCTCCTTTTCTTTCTTTTGGAGTGCCCGATACATGCAGTGGCACTTTTAAATGGTTCTTAAAAGCAAAAACATTGCAAAGATAACAGAGTACAACCCTACAGCTAGATTGACTGGTTGACAGTCTAACATGGTATTCAGAAAATCCAGAAACACAGAAACCCACTGAAATCTAGACACTCCAGAACGAAAACTCCTGGCAGTGGAACAGCAGGAGAAAAGAGTAGATCAGGTTGGGAGAGGGAATATTGAGGGTCCTGGGCTATAAGAAAACATAATAAAACCTTTAATGTAGGTTTTTGCGGAGTACCTTTTCTTAAATAAAATTAAAAAAAAAATAAACCACACAAAAAAACCCCAAACCAGCTTTAGGACACTAAAAACATCACTGTAATGTTTTTTTATCTGTAAACTGCATGCATCTTGCTTATGAATTATGAAAATTGG
The DNA here is from genome assembly GCF_023634085.1 of Falco cherrug. Taxonomy (NCBI): domain Eukaryota; kingdom Metazoa; phylum Chordata; class Aves; order Falconiformes; family Falconidae; genus Falco; species Falco cherrug. The sequence continues at coordinate 90,827,868 of NC_073699.1, read as the reverse complement.
GTTTTGTAGGACTTGCCTGTTTTAGTAGCTTACCTGAAAATATTTTTGTAAACAATTAAAAGTCAGGCCATCTAAATAGGTTAAGGATCACTGAGTTACCCACCAAATTGTTCAATCTTTGAAATGTCACTCTGATAAAAAATAAAACATATGCGAAGGACTGTCTTTACATCTCGCAGTATGTGTTTTCAGTCTGTCTTTGGCAGATGCAGTAAAAATTCTTTCTTTTGAGTAGGCGCATCTAAAGAACTGGAATTGAACACGTTTTGCAAATGGGAAAAATCAGCTTTGTCTATTAAAGTTCATGTAAATATGTAATGTGATAAAGTCTGTAGAACCGTAACACATTTTTTCCTGATCGTTGCCCCCAGTAGCATCACATACTCTGTACTGCACCAGCAAGTTCAACAGAAAGTAAACATCATGGTTCCAGACTCCGATTTTTGAAATATTTATTTGATGGATTTTGCCACGTTTTGCTGGATGAACTCATGACTTTACATCACTTAGATTCACTTTCTGGTGATTCTCTGTTGTTGATGGAGAACTGGGAAGGTTTTAGATTGTCATTTCATTCTGCTCCTACAAGGCTGTGCACTGAACTTCCAGAAGAAAAGATAGAATGACAAAATTGGGCTAGTTTGTGATTGTGCTGTGATTAATACCGAGCCTCTGCACTCATAGGTTGCTAACCGGGATAAATTTGGTGTGGAGCAGGAAGAAGCATGCAGTCATATTTCTGCTAAACGAATAGTGTTCAATGCAGGGTCTGTGTGTCTACTTCGCTGTTACCCACCTGGCGCTTCCTGAGGTGCTGCTTCTGTTGTATGCTGGGAATGTTTGAAGAAGGCAGCTCTCATGGGAGACTGACTTTGTTTTTGAAACCTGTTTCTACTCTGAAAAAAAGTTTTGGAAAAGTGTTGTTTGATTACTGGTGTAACTTCTGAGTAGCAGCCCTGCAAAAACATCAGGCCAGTCTTACATCTGCATTTTCAAGATGATATTTTGCTGGCAGCAGTGATGTGGATCAAAGCAGTAGTAGTGCATCCTGGAAGTACTGAGCGTTTCAGCTGACTGCAGAGTTGCTGGACTGGAAGCCATCGTTCCAGCCTCATACGACCCTCTCACAGAGGGATGGGTGACAACAGAGTTTAAACATGCTCAGCTGCTTCTGCTGTTGGCAGTTTTCTCCCGTGGTGACAGCAGAGGCACCGGTGCCTGCCCCCTTCAGTGTCCAAGGGGTGGGAGGACGTGGGTTGGTGGCAAAGCCCTGGGCTCTGGGGGATGATGCCAGTGGAAGAGCTTCGTGGCGAGAGGAGCAATGTTGACCTGGGGGATTTCTTTCAGGCTGCAAGTCACTAAGGTGCCAGAGTTCTTATTTCTGGAGAAGAGGACAAGAACCTGTGATTGCTCAGCCTTTTGGCAGATGAAGTTGCTGGAGTTGTTTGTACAGTGGCAGTCTGATGCCTCTTTTACTAACGATTTTGGAATTAAAAATTTTATAGCAAAGCAAGTGAGAAGGTCTGCCTTTTATGTGGTGTTCTGGAGAAAGTAATCCATACAAAATCTAGCAGGCTTTATTCAGGTGGTCTTGCTTCATCTTGGGACTGTCATGAGGATAAGGATATACATCCCTTGAACCTCTAGCTTTTTTAGTTTTGCATTGACAGGAGTTGTTCCTTTTCTTCCCATCCCCAAGACAGCCAATATGAAAAGTCAGAAGACTGAAATCTGAGCAGCTGCTTCTGATTTGCTGTTGGATATGGGTCATAGAAAAGTCATCACTGTGTCTTCTTCAAATCTTGCCACTCCTAAAGGGTTGTAGGATGCACAGTACTTTTCTTGTGTGATGTGTGAACAGGCAGTGATAGATGGGTGTAGATGTGCATGAGGTGGCAATAATAACTATCAAACTACTACAGGTCCTAGAGGGTTACTTTTTATACTAGAATTCTGGAAAATTTGCTGTATGATAAAATGACTATAAATCATTGCCCAAATAACCAGGCATAATAACATTTAAGAAATTAGCAGTGGTGGATACAGATTTATTTGCAAGCCATCTCCTTCTGTTCCAAGATTTTTATTTCATGGTGTGACTACAGCATGCTACCTATGCCATTGGGGATGGTAATTTATGTAGTGTGATGACAAACAAGTCTCGTTGGCCAAGGAGAGGTCCCCTTGACATTGTTGTGGTGAGCGTACTTCATCACAGCCTTGTTGTTAGTGCTGTCAAATAGCTTAGCTTATATGAAGCGTAAATGATGTGCTGGAAAGATTAATTTTGTCAGGTATACTTATGACAAGGGTAGCTAACATCTCAGAAGGGATAGTTAACAAGCACTTGCATGATTAGCCCAATTATTTTTTTTTCATAATTAATTATATTTATTCATGGATGAAGCTGTGATTTCTGTCTGGAATGAGAAAGTTGATCTCTGATAGCCATCGTGGAAAAAGAAATTACTGTACTTGAACCACCACCGTTTTCTGTGAGGAATTGTAATCTTAAGTCTTTGGAATTCTGATGATACTGTGAATGCATGTCTGTTTATAATATATGTGACCATAGAGCTCTTGTTTTTTCTTTTAAGTTAAACCTCAGGGTACTACACTTTACGGTGCATGTGTTTTGCAGTACTTTCAAGAAATGACTGTGTGGACAGAGTTCAGAACTCTGACAGTTCTCTTTGTGTATGTTTATTCATTAACAGGACAGGTATTTTTGTGCTATGGAAAAATACTTGTGATTTTACTAGTCAAGAGTATTCATCCTGAATTTGGTAGATTGGTGATGGATAGCTGAGGAGAGCTTGTACATACATACCTTAGTTTTCTTTATAGAGTTCAGCATCTTTCTGATAACGTAGATTCACTTCATTACTATTAATACTAATTGCATGGATGTGTGCATTAAGTGCCACACTAGTATTGCCTCTAGCATGTTGCATACTAAACCAGAGGGAAATAACTGATCAGTTTATTCATTTCTAACACTACCTGTCTTGTGTTCATAACTTTTTAATGAATTTAAGTTAAAATTTAAGTGGTACCAAGAATAGTTCAAGTTTCAGCTTCTCAGACTGAAATTTTCCTTGTGATTTTGTTGTTTGGTGAGTCTTGTAGGTTTTATAGAATCACCATTTCTAAAGTTCCTGGTTTCTTTCTTTAGGCAACTTTCTGCTTCTCATGGCTTAGCTTTGTCTTTTTACTCTTACTGCTACACCTAGCAAGGGGCTCTTTTTAAATCTCCTGTCTACTGTGTCAGCTTTAGGAAGTGAATTAGTCCTCAGTGGGTGATAAACTGCTTATGGCAAACTATACCCATTGCCTAACCAAGAGATAACCAGCGTATTTGGTAACTCTCTTTTTTTCTAGTCTGATGTGAGGTATAAAAATTTCTCTGTTCACTTCTTTGAGGTTTTTTGCTTAATACAGGTACAAGAAATACCTTAAGATGATGATTAGCCCTTGCATTCAGGATGGCATTTGCATTTTGATATGAACAGTCATTAGTTTCTGGTGGAATTCATAAATTTTGCAAAAACAATCTGTAGCCAATTGTAAATTCAGCATCTTGAAAAACATGGATAAGGAAGTAAGGTAAAATTTGTGGTACGGTATTAGCTATTGAAAATTAACAATGCACCTGCTAATGGTAACCTCATTTGATGAAATAATTGCCTCCTGCATTTGACTTACTGAAGCCTTACTCTTTAAAAACCCCATTTATTCTGTTATACCATCCATGTACAGAGATCCCAGGTGCTGTCATCTAAGAAGGAATAGGTAAAACCTATTGTTCATTAATAATAAAATGATTCATAGAGAGTAAAAAGATAATTAAGGGGTTTATAGCTAAATGACTAAAGATATAAAGCAAAAGATAATTTTAGCCTGGTAAAGATTTGCTTTGAGTGTGACAAGAATAAAATCCACAGAAAATAGTATGTGTAAAACAGTAAAAATGGGACAGTGAGCACAGGAACATCTTGGGTGTATTTATGTTCTAAATAAAGCTGCTTAGTATTTATTCCCAAAACTAAGATACTTTTTTGTCCTCATTGATCTCCACAACATGGTGAAAACTCCCACTTTGGTTTTGTGTTTTGATCCCTTTCCTCTGCCAAAAAAATTAGCAAACTTGAGGGTTACAAGTTTCCTGGTGACAGTACTTGGCTCTGGTTCACCTACTTGAAGAATTGATTCTAATTTGAGTCATCACCAGCCTCGGGGTGCACTTGCTGGCTGCATGCTGGTAGCCCTTGGTCTGTGGAGCTGTAAGGTTGCCTCTCATAGGGACGTGTCATGACAGCGCAGGAACAACCAACATTCACTCTGTTATTTTTCAGCTGTTTTTTAAAATCCTCTGTTCATCACCCAAAGTTAAGGTGATCAAACACCATTACCTTGTCATCATCTTTTTCTTCCTTCATTTTTGACAGGACCTCTCTCTTCCTACCTGTTTATAGATACCATCCATTGATTCTTTTCTAGATTGAAGAGAATCAAACATTTTTTAATACTGTTATTTCATGTACTCTTCTTCAAAAGAAAGACACATTGCCGCTGCTATTATCCTATGTTTTAGAAGACTTTTCTATAATACTGCTGTGTTCTGAACTCAAGGAAACAGTGTCAAAATACGCCAGGATGTTGTTATTAATAAAAATTCATGCTGTTCAGGCACAGAATCCTTTTAATATGTTTCAGGGCTTAAAAGATTGTATTGTTGATGTATCAGCTGCCTCTGGGTTGTAGGCAGAAGTGGTTCCCAAGTGTTTGGGAACTGCAGGAACGAGCATTTCCATGCTGTAGTTGCCTAAGATCAAGACATGCCCCTGTGGTTCACCTGAGTGACTGCTCAGGTGATTCCTTTTGATTTTAAATAATAGGTGACCCCAGGGCTGGTCCTGATTTGGCACAGCCTGAGACATGAAGTTGATGGTTGTGTATGAGGCATGTGAAGGAGCGTGTGTGAGGGAAGCGGTGGTGGGGAGGCATCATGTGCTGGGGATGCTGAGCAGATGGTGCTGTGCTACAGCGGTGTTGTGGAAGGCGTGAAGGAAAACTGCTGTTCATCAGCTATCAGAAAGTTGTGACCTATTGATAGTTTGCCTGTGGTGCCTAGAGTGACAGTAACTGTGTTGTGGCTTATAACTTGCCCAAGGTAAGCCTGGGATCCCCTGGCGTGCTGTCTTCCTTGGAAAACAAAATAGTACAGGAAAAATGCCTTCTTCTCCCTTTGGTGGAGGTTGGTTGACTGGCTTGTTTCTCTGCGTTGCTACTTTCTGTAAGGGAAGAATTGTAGCAATTCTTTAGGTTGATCATCAAATTCATTAATATGAAGGAGATTTTTATCACTGACCTTGGTGTAGCCAGGTATCTGCATTATCCCCTGCTCTGGGGACTCTGCTAACAACTCCCTGTGGAACAGGAGACAAGCTTATTTTTTAAGAGAAGATTGTTAGGCATCATTTACTGTTAGTGTGGAACCTGTACAATTCATCCTATGCTGACAGCCTTATGAACTGCTTACAGTCATTTATCAAATCAGTTAAATTGCTTAATTATTTTATGTGCAGTGCTTCTTGTCCAGAGTGATGGTCAATAATAATGCACAAGCGAGATGACTTTCAGCAGTATTAGATGGGAACACCTACATAAATGTCTCTTAACGCAACAATCTTGGGATAAGTTAGACAACAGCAGTGTTGACAGAAGTGTGAAGATAAATGTAGAGGAATGGATTAGTTCCAATTACCTAATTACCTCTAATAAACTTCAGAATATTTTGTATGTTTCATTCCAGAGTAATTTGTTTATTACAAAGTTATTTTTTTCTGATTGTGAAAAGAAATGTTATCTCTTTATATTGTTGTGCAGACCACTTTCTGATTCTGAACAGATCAACTTTTTAAAGAAAGCAAGACTATATATTCAGCAGCAGAAGTACGATCAAGCGGTAAGTCTGTTTTTGCTATATGCCTTCTAGAAACTTCTTACAGAAACTTCTATTATATGTAAATATTTAATTTGGTTGACTTGAAATGAAATGGGAAAATAAAACTTTTTTCCTTACTAGTGATGCACATCTCTAACACAAATAAAATCCCACTGTAAATATAAAATTTTTCATTTTGACATCAATTCTAATGAATAATACTGGCTTGCTGTATTTTTTTCTCATGCTTCTTAAACTGCTTGTTACTGTTCCATGGTATACTAACACACAGCGTTATGTTTTTATTTTCCACTGTAGATAAGGGTAAATTGAGAGAGAAACTATGGAATGTAGCTCACGTTCACACTTCTTAGGCTGCTAGTGGCATGAAAAAAAGTACGATGTCTTGCTCCACCAGCTAGACCATTCTTTATTTTCTTCTTTTACCTGAACCAGCTGTTCTTGTTTTTAATTTCACATTTCAGTTTGTCAGTGACTGGAAGTCATATGTGAAATTGTTCTGTGCTTCCCAGTTCCAGTATTACTTTCCTAAGCATTTGCTACCACTCACTGCGTAACAGGGCACTCGATGGGTGTAGTTCACCAGTGCTTGTATTCTGACATTCACAGAAATAATTTGTAGAGCTAAATGATACAAAGTCGTCTTTCATTTTAACAGGTTTAGTTTGGTCACTGACTTTTGTGTTAAAAACTACATGAAAAAGTTGAATATGTTTGATTGCATTTAACCTGCCAGATGCATCAAAGAATAATTCCATTATATGTTGGGGTTCAGCTTTTCTTTTTCCCTAATATGTTTCTCAAGGTAATAAATTACTATTTTATGCACAGGACAGCTGAGTCTATTTTATACCTCATGCCTTTTTATTTACCTCATTGTAAATTGGAAATAGCCCAGTTCAAATCAATGGATCTGTTTTGCTGTGGGAGCAGGTTTTCTTTTTAGTCTCCTCATACTACTGTTTGACTGTCACACATTTACTTATAGGAGATATTTTATACATTTCAGCAGTAGAATCTGCAAGTTTGTGTTGCTGGTTATGTATAGATTTTACCCCTTGTTCACTTGAGTGCCCTATGTGTTCAAGTTCACTCTTGGATCACTAACAGAGGGCTTGTGCCCTGGTTATCCTCACCTTCCTATATCGCAACGCAGAAAGGTCGGTGCCTTACCAACTGTTGAAGTATAGATGAGTCTTTGCCTCCTCAACTCCACAGCTCTTTGTATTGCAAATATGCATAATTGTTATCCTCAGGAATGATGTGATTTTGGATGAGTTTGCTCATTGGCAGACTTTTGTTCTCTTCTGTAGCTGACACATCTTTTTCTGTTATTTTTTTCTAAGTCCCACCTAGATACCTGGACGTATGAAGAACCATTGTCTCACATGTTCGACTTCTTATTATACTCTACCTTACAGATCTTTTAATCACCAGAGAATCTTCTGTGACCACAAATTACACAGCTGAGCTTCCCATTTTTGGGTAAATCACAGGGGTCAGCCCACCTCTGTGTAAGGAAAGACACTGATGATGGGAAAGCCCACTGTCTTTATCATGGTGTCTCCCCAGTGGAGGTACTAAGTAAGGGGACCCGTGATTAAACTGCGTACAGCCCTTCTTGTGTCCAGATGATTTGCATCCTGAGCCCCAAGCAGCTGCTTTGTGAATGAAACTGGGGCTCTGCTTCAGTCTCTTAATTCACCTCTGGTGCTTAGGCAGAAAGCTGGGGATATCAGGTAGTACTGAAGTGGAGGACATCAAACACCAGCAAGAGAGGGTGTTTCAGGCTGTGGAGTGTGACAGCGTTTCAGGTGCATCCATAGCTGTCTTCCTGTGTAAATGTTGTAACCCTCCAGAAGCACATGACTGGGGTTTTGGGGGGTCACTTATACTGTAATTTATATATGTGTATATATATATATATATTAAAAAAAATATATAAAGATGGTCAAATGCTTGTGGGAAACAATGTGGTGTGCAGTCATGTTCAAGGTGTGCTATCTGTGTAGCTTTCACCATCTGACCACTGTCACGGCCAGGGAAGATGGTGAAGGAGCCAAGTGATGGCTGACTTTATGTCCAGCAGCAGTCCAAAGCAGTGTGTTTGCCAGCAGTTGGTGCTGGCCACACCAGTATACCTGAGTGCAGAGAAGATGCGCGTGCCTGGAGTGGCGGAATTGCTTGAGCTCCTGTTAGGTCAGTTTGCGGAATGGAGCTCTACACTGTTCTAAACTGTTGCTTGTATGTTTTGTCTGTCTGCCTCTAGGTATCTCTGTGCAAAACCCTGATTAACCTTTCTCTGGAAGGCTTGTCGTATTACCATACTTATGATAGATTGTTCCTGGGTCTAAGTATTGCAACGAGTTTTGTGGGCTGGACAACTTATGTGATTTTGGTGATTATCAAGACCCATACCAATTTGACCAAGACTGTCCAGACTCATAATAAGGTAGGTCACAAAAATGCAATGAATTTTTTTTCTATCAGTTTTCAGCATTACGTGTATGCTCAGTCTCTCTGTCCAGGACAAATTGCACACTTTCCACTTCTTTTGACTACATGTAGAAACTGGCAAGCTGTGGAGTTGTCTAGCTAATGTAATCCTACACAGTGTTACTGTTTGGTCCATTTATTAGGATCAGTATTCCTAAGCTGTGTAAGTCTGAGTATGCAATACTGCTTTCTCAGTTTCTTCCTTCCCATAGCTTTGCATTTTACTAGATGCTAATGCAAGTGTAAGCATACACAAGGATTTAAAACTATTAGAGGATCTGTCTTTAAACAGAAGTCAGTTTTCAGCATTAATTGTAGTAAGTCAGCAGTCTGTTGTAATAATACTTATTTGGAAGAATACAGACTTCAAGGTTCCATTTTGATTTTTGTTCTTTACTGTAGGGCCCCCAAAACATGAGCGTGTAATTTATTTTATTCCTGTCCTCTTTGACATGGTGAAGTCAGTTTTCAGAAGCTGTGCAGTCCAATCATGGCATTTTTAAAGCATATAACCTGTTTTAATAGAAAGGTGAGCTGTGGTTTCACAGGTCAGCTTGCTTTCTTGCTCTGTGTGATTTGTAAGGGTGCAACAGTAGATGTCAAAGATGAAGGAAGCTCTTTTTGACAAGATATCATGGCTTGATTTTTCACAAAGTACAAAACCATGGGAAATTCATTTACTTTCAGTCATTCATCAGGAAAAGAGATACCTCAAAAAGCTGAACAGGCAAAAAGCTAGCATTTCAATAGAGAAGGATTAAAGCCTTGTGGGGTGTGTGTGTGTGTGTGTGTGGGAAAGCTCCCAAACTTCAAGAATTTGTTTCAGAATAAAAGGAATTGTTTCATTTGGTAATATAGAGGAGAGTGAGCCCTCACTTAGTATCTTTACTGGCTTCACTATATTAATCTGAGAAAATTCCTATCATACTATCTTGAGGTTTTTACTACTCACTGAAATGAGATAGTCTTGGCCTTAAATGATCAAACAAAATTGAAATGGAAAATATTCATAAGTGCTGTACTACATGATTTACGTTTTCTTTAATCAAATAACTGAGAAGAAATAATCCAAGATACAAGTTGTGTTAGATATGGACAAAATAGTTACAATAAGTAGATGGAATATCAGGCATATTAGTAACAAAATTAAGCAAAATCTTCACATTTTTAGTTGACATCACATTCTCATTTGGTATATTGATTTTGCTTGTTGAAGACAAATTTTATGCTAGTCACACTGGTAGAAAAATAATTGGGCTTCTTAGTTCTTTGTTTATAGACTTTCTTTCCTCAGTTTTAGTAAGAGGCCTTTTTCTGTAGAAACCTTTTTTAGTGTTCCTAAATACTTAGGGAATCGCGGTGTGAGGCTAGTGCTTCAACTATGGAAGTTATTTGGATTATACCTAATATTTGAGCTGCTTAAAGAATTTTGCTGAGAAACCAATCTACCATTGACAAATAGTCTTCTGCAAAGCACAGCCTTATAAAATCTGAAAGGAGCCTCTGAAAAATGAAACTGCATATCCTGTATCTATCATCTTCAAAAGTTTTTGGCTGCTTATCCTGCATATGAATATTCTTTTTCTTTTAGAGTAGTGTGGTGTTTTGCTTAGCAAGCAGCCTAACCTTTTAATCTATTTTTAAACAACCACAGCAAATGCAAATCTGGTTTCCGTTTTGAGTGCATGACCAACTTTATTGGACTCTAATATTTATGTCTCTATACAGAATGAAATATTGATTGTATGTGCTTACTCATTCAATGATAAATTATATTGTGTGCGTATCATATCTATGCATATTCATTCTTTCTATATGTCAGCAAATATAAAATTTAAAACTAATAAAACCAATAAAAACAAATTGCATTAGGTCAGCTTTGTATGTGACACTTTTTTTCTTTAATGGCGTATCAGCATAAATTCTATTTAAAAAATCATTTGGAACTTGCATTTGCTGTCAGTTTAGATCAAGGCAGTTGTATGTCAGTTATGAGGAGGGGAGAAAAAATGTTAACCTGTTTATGTGAATGTCTTTTTGAATTGAATGTCTTTTGCTTCTCAGCATATTTAACATAGTCACATATCTGTCTATATAACTCCTTCAAAGAAACAGACGTTCATATAGAGCCGTGTCTTCAGTCATTACCTACACAATACACTAAAGACTGCTCAGTCACTGAAGCTGCCTTTGTTTAAAATTTGTACATAATCTTCCCTTAGCAGTAATTCTAATAATTGAATGTCCCTAAATAAGGAAGAGTAGTTCAGTGACCAAGTGAAAGGCAAATGCAGAGTGACTGTTCAGTACTCCTCCTTGCACAAACAAGAGATTGCTGCTACGTGATGATTAAGGACTAGCCTACCTGGCTGAGATTGCCCATTTTAAATATTTCCTTTCTCTCTTTGAGGTTCCTCCTTAAAGTTTTCTCAGTCTGAGAACATATTTCTTTGAGTACATGGTAGGGAGAATGTTCTAATCTCATATCTTTATTTATCTATTTTTCCTTTTTAGAAAAGCCTAAAGCTGGTGTTGTAGGTTGGGATTAAATATAATAATAGTCCTAGCTATGCTGGGAGCCTCTTAGTGCTATGCAACAATAGCCCTCTCTTGTATTTTGGAATTGTAGGTTATTTGAGTAAGGACGTCTTTCCTGTGGAAGGTTGATTGCAAGTCTGCTTCAGTAACTGACCCTAGATTCTGAAGATTTGTATTTTCCCGATAGGAGTTAATGCTTTATCTTTTAATTTAATTGGTTCTTTTACAAATGTTTGGAGGAAGAGGGAGAAACATGTGCTAATGGAATTTTCATTAAATGTTTTGATGCTGTAAACTTGAACTCAAAAGGTTACCATCGAAGTATTTTCTTAGAATCTAAATTTGAGTTCTTTTTCCCAAGACCCTTAGCATATCTGATTTCCAATGGATTTCAAGTACCCATTGAACATAAAAAACACTGCGTGCATTGGACTTCCAGATTGTACAAGTGTGCCTTGCCTGTGCAGATTTTACTGCAGGACCTTATGTAGAGACATACTTAGAATTAGATCTTCAAATCCCACTGTTGGTTGTTTTTTATTTTTTTCCTCTGGCTGGAAACAGCAGCCAGAGTTGTGTAAATAGGTACAAGACAGCTTGAGTGGCTGTGTTAAAATAACATTTGCTTTACTGTGTAACTAACAAATGGAAAATAGTGTGTAGTTTGAAACATTTTATTGCTGTTTCAGGAATGTTTGTCCAACCATTTGTTTTTCAGGAATCTACTGTTCTTTTCTACGGTTTTGCCTTTGTTGGAATGATAATAGCTTTTTTCCTGTTGATTCAAACATGTCCTTGGACTTACTACATATACTGTCTCTTGCCAGTACCAGTATGGTATGCAGTTGTGAAAGAGTAAGTAAAGAATAAATTTTACAAAAAAAATTTTATAAAACCAGGTCTGTGCTTCCTTTTTGTTGATAATTAATTTTTTCCTATAAGTTTGGGAGAAAGATTTAGATATAATTTTATTAACCTTCCTAAGACATTCCAGAGGACTCTGGTTTATATTTCACTTGACATAGTTTCCAGCCTGACTGATACAGCTGCCTATTCTAGAAGGTATTTTTTCTATTAGCGAAAATAAATTAATGTCTTTCCTAGACAAAATGTTTTAGTACTCTTGGAACTGTAGCAAAAGGGTGCTAAAATCTTGGGCAAAAACCTGTAGGAGCTGACTTCTTTTGTAAGATGGGACAGACTGTTCCTTTGCTTCAGTAATTTTGAAGTAGTCTGATCCTGCAAAGTGTCAGGTACGCTGAACTCCAGCTGCTTTTGGAGAACATGCGCTAATCATGTTGAAGATTGTGCTCTGATACTGAGACAAATCTGTCTTGTTTGGGTCTCCTTTTACTCCAAATCCAAAAATACTTGTAACCTTCTGATTTCCTGTAACTTACCTGATCTACTGGCAATTCTGTAGATACCATACTCTGTATTATTCAGAGAAAGTGGGACCAACTGCAGCTGGATAATGAGCTGCCTCGTAAAACACTGGAAAAGCTAACTGGGGATTTTTTCCTCTCACAAGCTTTGAATGTTTCATCAGTTATGACAGACATTAAGCACAGCATAACCAAAAATGTTCATAAACTCAGAGTCAATTTAGATAAAGAATAATCTGACACTTGTCCAAATAATGGCAATGATGTGCCAGAAATGGGAGGGAAGAACCTGGAGGGTTTTATTGTAGGTTTTATATCAAGTAAAGCTGGGCAGAAGGAGCCTCAGGCCATCACCCGCTTTATTTCGGAACAGCAGGCAGGATCAGCCACATCTGAAACATTTCTTATGCTCTGACCCCCTCCTTGCCCTTCAGTGGTAAAGTCCTGCGTTTCTGTTTTTTTAAAATAATCATTATCTTGTTCCATCATTTTGAACAGACTTCCAGTTATTCAAGGCCTTGCCGCAAATCTCTTGTCACTTCATGTTGGTCGGTCTATAGGATTCTTCTTGGTTTGTACACTGGGAATTGAAATACTCGTAAGTATTTTATCCATAATGTATCAACAGGGTATCTCATTTGCTAGCATTCAACCTGTTTGGGGAATTTTAAGCTTTATTAACGTGCTTATTTTTCAGTCTTCTGTTGGATTTTTTCTTTTGTATCAGGTCTTCAGCTTTTTCTACCGCTCTACACTTACTGTTGGTCTTCTTGTCTTTGCTGGCTGGCCAGTGGTCACGCAGCTGTGGGTTCAAGCAAAGGTACTGTATTGCTTTTTTTAAAAAGAGCATTTATGAAGGCTAATAGCTGATTGCATCTTAGGATGTTAGAGCTGGTCTCTTTGGAATGCTGCTTTAGATTATTGTTCACTTATGCTTTATTCTAATCTCTGTCTTAAGCATCATGTAGCAAGGCAAGGCAGTTTAATATGATATGGATAGATCTCTTATACAAGATAAGTAATATGACGACTTAAGAATTTGGGGTAGCTATGAGTTAGCTATCAGTTTTCTGTTGTTACTGATAACTAAAAAAATATTGACTTAAAATCATATGAAATGCACGTCATTTATCAAATTGTCAGTGACGTAAGTGTTGACATGCATAGTTGGTGAAAGTGCTACCATTTAAGTAATATGATCATTTATTGAAAAAAAAATTGAAGATAACTGAAAAACACTTCTCAATTCATTATTGTCTGCAATCAGCTGGCACACATTGTTCCTCAGAGTTACCTTTCTGTATTATTTTTCCTAGGAAAAAACTTCACTTTTGTAGATATGGATGTGAAGTGGCACAACCTTTAATATAAGAGACATTTCTTGCATTAGTTTATTCAAACATCTCTTATTTCACAGGATACCTAAAACCTAGAGTTCTGGGGTAACGTTAACATTTTAATTAAAAAAAAAAAAAAAAGTGAGTAAAATTGCTAAGTCTTGCATATAGAGGCTTGTATTTGTTTGTTTAAATTTTTTTAAAATTCTATTTGAGTAATCAAGTAACTTGTCTTAAAGCTAATTATACACAGAAGATGTTTTGTAGCACTGAAAATTTCCTTTCAGGAATCTGAATCTGACTTGAGCTTGAAAACTTCAAGTTATATAGCTTTTAATGTGTTTAGAATAAACTACCTGGGATAGGTTTGGGTTTTTTCCTCCTAGCAAAGAATTTAGAGAACTACTTAAACAGTTACAGTGGTTAAATCAAATAGCATTCAGATTCAAAGACTGGAAAATGTTACCATATTGCCAGAGAGCAGGTGTTAGTTAGCTGCTGCAGACTTCTGATGAGATTAGTTTTATTCCTTTCCTCCATAAGGTTACTTATCATCTTCCTGGTGACTGCAACATCTGTGAAAGCCAGGCTTTGAAAAAGTACTTTTAAGTATAAGCTTAGCTTTAACTCTCGTTGTCTTTGATAGGATTTTGACAGCTGTGTAAATGAGATTTTCTTTATTAAAGTGGTGTAATACCAATGGCCCTGTGCTCTTCAGTTAATTTTACTCTTGATAGATGCAGGGTTTTTTTTGCCTGTGGGAGATGCTAGTAGCTGTTAGTAATTCACTGAAGTATTTTTTTCTGATTAGACAATTGTCTGTCCATGTGACCTCCAAAAAAAATCCCATTTGTTTGTTGTTCTTCTTTTAGACAAGAGCATTGATCTGGACTCTTCTTTGTGTGTTCCTGGCAATATTTCCTTTAATGCCTGTTGTAGGAAGAGAACCAAACATTCCTCTGGTGTAAGAATCTCATTTTGTTCCTTAATTTTTTTATTTCCCTCTTTGATATTCAAAATTTAGGCTGCCTTTTGATGTATAGATATGAGGAATTGGTATTATTGAAGTCTGGCTGGGACAGGTATTGAAATTCAGAATTTAAATAACATGATTATAAAGACCTCTGTTATTCACTAATGTGACTTTTAATTCTTTTGCCACATCCGTTTGCTCTTTGTGTTATTCTGTAATTTCTTTTTGAGAGAGACATTTCTCAGAATAACAAATTTGCAAATTTTACGTGAAAATAAAGGTCATAATTAAAGGAGGAGCGTCACTGGGTTGAATACATGTTAAATAGCACTGACATGTATGAATAAGAACATTTATTCAAAAGCAGTTTTCTTTGACAGCACCTTTCTGAATTCCTCCATCTAACTTTAAATAGTCTGCCTTTGAATAGCACTTTGCACCTAGAGATATTAAGGAAAACAGAACAAATAGAACAGGCAGATCTCTCTTCTTCCTTGGCATCTCTTTTTGTCTCTTCTTTTTCGACTTCCACTTCTCTGTTCTGCATTTTCTGGTGTTGCTTGTCTGATTTCCTACAGTTGTTGATGTGCATCTTTATCATCTGTCCCTCTCCTCTTGTGAGCTACCCTTTCATTATACAAGCATCCTCTGATATCTGGATGCAATCCGGGTGGTTAGCCTGAAGGCGCTGGGCTTGTGTTCTCATTGTAGTTACTGCAGAGGGAGACTTGACCTAGACTGCAACGGCTCTTGCTGCTGCCTGGTGTGCCCCATCAGAGCCAGGGTACCTGATCCTCAGTAAAATCTGGGATTTGAGCAGTAATATATGATTGCTGGTAGAATTATGAGCCCTAGTATTTCCAAAATTGTTGACATTCTGCCTCAATATTTTCCACTGTGATTTAAATCTAGCTATTGAAAACCCTTCTTAGTCTTGATGCTTGGGCATGTTAGAAATATTAGGACATACTTGCTTTGACTGTATTACAGCCTCTCAGCTGTATATCAACTGTATATGCACGTGTATATATTTCTGCTGGTCCAAACTGCATTCTTTTTATTATTTAGAACATTTTAGCACAGCTTAGAAATAAAAATGGAATTAAATTACCTTGAGATCTTCCTCCCTGACACTTCTTTACATTCACCTTAACCAAGCTGCACATCTTTCTCTTTGTTTTTCTAATAAAACATTGTACCTCTGGAACAGTTTGTGCCTGTCTGAATCTTGGCAAGGGACTTCTGACGCTAAAAAGTTTTGAAGGAACAATTAAAATATATGTATATGTGACGCTTCAGGATATTGAAGATGAGGAGGTGCTGGGACAGAAGATACAGGAGGAAGAGTTTAGAGTGCCAGTGAGAAATGGATGCATTTATTAAATCTGTTCTTGAGCTGTGGCACTGTATTTCACATCAAGGCTTCTTCATCACATTAATAAAACTTGTATGGTACAAACAGGGAGCCTCTGATTCAACTCAGTCATAAAAAGGAAGCATATAGGAGGTGAAAGCAGGGTCAGATGCCCCAGGAGCAACATAGAGACACTGTCTGAATATGCAGGATAGGTTAGGAAATCCAAAGCTCTCTTGGAGTTGAATCTGGTATGGGATGTAAAGTGCAACAATACAGCGTGCAGCAGCAAAAGGAAGACTAGGGAAAATATAGCCCTGCTGTTGATGGGGACAGGAACCTGGTGATAAAGGACTGAGGCTTTCGTTTGTTTCCATCTTTACTGGTGAGACTGGCCATCAGGAATCCCACCCTTCAGACTGCTGAGACCTGCGGGAAAGCCTGGAGCAAAGAAGACATAAACTTAGAGGAAGAGGATCAGGTTAGGGAACACTTAAATGAATTGGATATGCATGAGTCTGTGGGCCCTGATGGGATACACTCAGGAATGCTGAGGGAGCTGACCAGTGTCACTGATAATCTGAAGAGTTGTGTCAATGGCTGGTGGGAGAGGATCCTGAGGACTGGAAGAAAGCAGATGTTGTCATTGCTATTTTCAGGAAGGGCAAGAGGATCCAGGAGACTACAGGCCAGTAAGCCTCACCGCAATCCTTGGAAAGCTACTTTAGCAACTAATCGTGGAAGCAAACCATTTCTAAATATGAAGGACAAGAAGGTGATTGGGAGTAGTCAGCTTGAATTTATGAAGAGGAAATTATACTTTGCCGTCCTGGTAGCTTTCTAAGACAAGGAGACTGGCCCAGTGAGGGGAGAGCAGGGAATATTGTTTATTTTGACTTCAGCAAGGATTTTGATACATTCTCTGTCATGAACAAGTGGTTTAGGTTAAGTCACTTAGAAAATCCATCAAAGGTACGAGCAAAATGGTTTTAATAGGAATTTGTGGGAGTGCGACTTCACAAAGTTCAATGCAACGTTTACTCTGTTACTTAGTATATAGATAAACCACACAAAGAAGAGTCGAGTTAAAATTAAGCTGGAATGATTTACACTGAGTAAAGATGTAAAAGGGCAAGGGAGACCCTCCCATTGAGTCATGAGGTTCAGAGCAGACCCCCTTGCTTTCTAAATTCTTGACAGAGCTTAGGTGCAGCTAGATCCAATCCTAATCTCAGCCTTGATCAGCAGTTTATGCCTAAAAGATATAAGGAATATTCACAATTTAAGGATGATCATAGGATTTTAGCAGCACTTAATCATTTACTTATTTATCATTTATAAAGTGAATCAAATAGGATTTACTTAAATTATAGAAGTGGTTTAACTATGGATTCAATGGTAATACTTTTATTATACTTAATATCAGGTTACTAAATTCATACACACATGCACACAGACAAAGGAATAGAAGTATAGAGATATATGTACAAAGGTATATATACCTGTTAAAAGTTTCCCTCAGGTTCAGTGAAATATATCGAATGCCTTTGCCTTTCTCAACGGCCAAAGGGTTGAGCCTTGAGAGGCAGGAAAATCAGCTCAAGCTCTATTGTCAGCTTCTGGTGACAGTCCTCCTGGTATCGCAGACTTGGGAGTTTGTGAGCTCTGAGAGGCATCCCGCTTAGAGGCAGATGCTGTTTGCAGCCCACTGCAGGAGAACTCAAAGGGCCTCACTTACAACTGCTGCTTGTAGGTTCGAACATGGTTGGCTTTAGTCATCAGTAACTTTCTGTCCTGGCTGCAGTCAGAGTTGGTAATTAATGGAGGGTTTTTTTTAAATTCCACTGACAGTGGTATCGTACCACTCACAGTCATAATAAAGAGCATTCTCAAACTTGTTAAGGGATGTTCAAGGTTGTCAGGTGTTGGTGGTGTGCAGATAAGGAACGCTTCTCGTACAGACGATAGTTTCCCACCTCGGCGTGCTAGTTACTAGTACGGTTCAGGGATGCTTTACTGCCCAGCTCGTAACACACAGCCTAAGGCCTAATGGGGATTCCTGAGAGCATAGAGCAGCCCAGGGAAAGGAGTGAGATAGACCACCATGGTCTTCCATAACATTTTCGTACACAAAATGATGATGTAAAGGCTAGATCAGTGGACAGTGAGGTAGACTGGAAACAGGCTCAACTGTCAAGTTCAAAAGATTGTAATCAGTGGCACAGGGTCCAGCTGGAGACCAGTCACTAGTGGTGTACAGCAGGGGTTGGTACAGGGGCCAATACTATTTTAACGTCTTCATTGCTGGCTAGATGATGGGACAGATTGCACCCTCAAGAAGTTTGTAGGTGATACAAAACTGGGAGAAGTCGTTGATGCAGCTGGTGGACATGCAGCCCTTCAAGAGGACCTCAACAGGCTGGAGAAATGGGCAGACGGGAAGGTCATGAAGTTCAAGAAAGGGAAGTGCAAAGTCCTATGCCTGAGCAGAAATAATTTCCATGCACCAGGACAGGCTGGGACCAACTGGTTTGCCCATAAGCCAACAATGTGCCCCTTGCAGGAAAGGCTGGTGGTATCCTTGGCATTACCAGGGTGATGATGAAGGTGATTATTTTTCTCTACTCAGCCCTGATGAGATGCGTCTGAAAGTGCTGTGTCCGGTTCTGGGCTGTCCAGAAAAAGAGATGTGGGCATACTGGACCGAGTCCAGAGAATGGCCACTAACATGAGTAAGGGATTAGAGCATCTGTCACAGAAGAGCAAGCAAGAGCTGGGGCTGCTTATCCTGGAGGAGAGATTGAGTGAGCTGGAACTGGTTATTCTAGAGGAGACTCAGGAGGATTTTATCAATGTATACATTTTTTGGGGAGAGTAGTAAAGAAAACACATTCTTCTCAGTGTCCAGTGAAGAGACAAGAAATGGGCAAAAGTTCAGATACAGGAAATTCCATTTAAATATAAGAAAAGACCTTTCTTTATAATGAGGGAGGTCAAGCACTGGAACGGGTTCCCCAGAGAGGCTGTGGAGTCTCTGTCAGTGGAATTACTCAATGCCCAGTTAGACATGGCCCTGAGCATCCTGCTCTGAGCAGGTGGTTGGACTAGACTGATCTCCAGAGATACCTTCCAGCCTTCATTCTGTGAGTAGCCTGCAACCGTGTTCCTATGTTGGTTAGGTCACTACTTGAAAATTACTATTGAGATACACTTATATAGCCTTATTTTACTGAATATGTGGTATTGGCGCGTTTTTGCGTTATGTCTGAGAAAACACGAGTGGAGTAGTTACAAATAGATATTTTTGTTAGTAGTCTCTCAATGGCGGTGCCAAGGGACAAGTGGAAGCAAGAACTGGGTGGTTTGACTGCTTCCATATCAAGGTTGTAGCGTGGCAGAGAAATACACACAAAAACTGCTGATGCCTTTACAGTCCCTCTGCTTGCTTGATGACTGAAGGGAGACAACTGGAGGTGATACTAGTATTGAACTTCCAGGGAATCTTGTCTATTATTTTGGAACAGTGTCATAATTAGCAATTTACTCAATAATGCCAAGCAGGCATTCTTTTCCTGCGTTTGTGATGAGTAACAGTCTTCTTGTTAGTCTTGCTGTTGCATTTAACCAAAGCTATGTATTTGATAGCAGTGGTGATGCAATTACCCTGTTAGATGAAAAACCTGACGGACCTTGAAGCCACTAACTTTAGATCACTGTTCACTGTTACTGTTTTGTTCATAATATCATTTGGAGGTCATTGAAAGTACCTAAAAATAATGGGCGACAGATCAGACAATTGGCCAAAATGGAGACTTTTTTCTTTTTGCCACTGTCATGAAAAGAGCATAACTGCATATGTGGATGGCAAGCTTATATAAAACAAACAAAACAAAACAAACCCAACACCACTAACACCCCGCAAAAAAAACCCCAAAACAAAACAAAAACAAACTAAAACCACCCACACTTGATTCTGGATTGGATTTCTAAAGCTAGATGTTGAATTTTCCTTAATGTATGAAGTCTTGACACTGTAATGATTTAATCTTTGTGAAGAGCATTTCTACGAAAGTTTCTTGAACCTTTTCATATTTCCTGGGATTTTATTGTTCTTTTGTTTGTTTTTACAGAATAGCAACTGGTTTGCTGACTCTCTTGATCTCTTGCTTCTCATTGACATCTCTTTGTAAAAGTGGAAATAAGTACAAAAATAATGAAGATCTGAAAGTACATTTTTATCAGGTCAGTTGCTACTTTTCAGTAATTCTGAATGTTAGAGGGTTTTTACATGCAAATTTTTACATACTTTCTAAGAATGTGTTCCTACTAAGGCCACAATTTTCAAGAGGAAAATGATTGTTCCTAAGAGTTTTCCTCTTGACCATTTCAGGAGGACCATGTGCTCATAGTAATACGCATTTTTAAATGTCATCATCATATGTTCCCAAAAACTCATCCTGTGCATATTTATGTGTATTGAGACATAGACATGCATACACATTTTGATGCTCTACTTAGTTTGTCCTGTGTTCAGTCTGTGTATGTAACTTCCAGTGATGTTTGCAGGAATTGTACATGCATGCTAAAGAACAGGCTAGCTGGTTCAGAGGGTTCTTTCCAGTTTCTGGTTGTTCCAGTGGTAGTGCCCAGTGACAGGGTAAGGGGCAACAGGCACAAGCTGCAACACAAGAAAGTTCTTCTGAATGTGAGAAAGAGCTTCTTTACCTTGAGGGTGACAGAGCAGTGGTACAGGCTGCCCAGAGAGACTGTGGGGTCTCCTGCTCTGGAGACATTCAAAAGCCACCTGGACATGATTCGGTGCAACCTGCTTTAGCAGGGGGTTGGACCAGATGATCTCCAGAAGTCACTTCCAACCCCAACCGTTCTGTGATTCTGTGAATAACAATGTGAGATTGATACTGTGCTGCTTTTCTGTTGGTTAGATCTTCTTTCAGATGAAAGATGAGAATTTTTATAGCTTCATGAAGTAGGTAGATCTTTTCATAGTAGGTGCTAATTAAGTTCTAGAGAGCTCTTAAGATTCTAATAATACCTTGCATGTCTGCCGTCCTCTTTTTTTTTTTTTTTTTTTTAACTTATTACAAGATAATGGTTTTATTTTGGGACTGGCTTTATTGGTTGTGACTTAGTAAGTGCTGGAATTTCTTATTGAGCCAAGCAATGTATTCATTATATTAGTGATTCAGGCATGGAGCTCAAATTGGTTAAAAGGAGGAGGGGAAAGAATAATGAATGCTGAAAGAATAATGAATACCTGAGCATGCATGCATGTATAGCGTGGTGGTGATTTCTCTTAACTTTTCCAGCTTACACGTGGAAAAGATGTATCAGTTCCTTTCCTAAGCATTCAGGACAGGTATTTCCAGCATATACTCAGCAGTAGATTTCTCACTGGAATGCCTGAAAACAACTTGAACTGGATGGGGGAGTGAGAGAGCAGCTGGGTGGGCAGCTGGGCAACGTCAGCTCACCACACAACTGCTGCAGCATCTCAGGTGGTGTGACTTTGTGGAGAAGCTCACAAATGATCACAATAATGAAATAGGTCTGTATTCAAAAAGTAATGCTGGATTATTCTTGAGCCAACTTTAGAGAATCAGGAAATTCACACACAGAGTCCTGAGATACTTAATTAGATGAAAATGTTCTGCTTGCTTGTTCAGGGAATAAGGTCTTTGTTTTTCTCCCAACATTTAAGATCGTAAAGCTCCTCAAATTGCTCCTTAATCAGAAAATATTTTGCCATAGTGACATCATATTAGACTTTTATTTCGGAAGCTTACTTGGGAATGGAAAACATGGGATCCACCATTCATGCTCTGAGTCAGGAAAAGATTGGTAGGGGACATTATTAAAGAACATTGCAGAGGTATTACACGTGTTTCTAAATAAATAACTTGTTTTGAGATTAGGTTGGTTGCATTTAGTTAGTTTGAAACAGGAATACA
This sequence comes from Falco cherrug, assembly GCF_023634085.1. Classification (NCBI taxonomy): domain Eukaryota; kingdom Metazoa; phylum Chordata; class Aves; order Falconiformes; family Falconidae; genus Falco; species Falco cherrug. The sequence goes on along the minus strand of NC_073699.1, from coordinate 90,805,848 downwards.
AAAGGGAAATGTTTGTCAGAAGACTAGTATTTCTAGGCAACGGAAGTCTCTTATTCTCCTTTTGCTTTTTCTTTTGAGTTGGAATTTTCAGTGGGGACAGGGAAGGGGGTAATCTTAAGAGATGCTGGTTTGGAGCAATTTGAGTGCATCAGTTTTGATTTACAACTCCCAGGCAGTTTTAAGGGTGAGATGAATCCTCTAGTCAGATGAAACGAAACATACCAATTTTGCAGTGACAGACAGCGATCAGGGCACTGACAGTCATATACACAAGCACACACTGTCAGGTTCCTGCTTTACATCTGACAAGGGATTTCTTGAAAGCAGGTTTTGCAGCTCCCCTCCACGTAAGCTTTCTTTACATTGTTCCTTTGTAGGCAGGAAACTAAGACTGGTTAACGGTTCTTCATTTTGGGGAATAAGGAGATAGGTTAATTTGCTACAGGTCTGTTGTCTTTGTGTGCCACTTTCCTCTCAAGCATTGACTGAAATGGAAGGGAAAATGTGGTGTCCTTTCCTCACACTCTTTAGTTATGGTTTGCCTTGGGGATTCCCTTAGCCACTCTGCTAATGTCATTTATAGGTTCAGCTCTGGCTAAAAGCCTTTGAATTACACAATGGAGGACTAGCTGGTGTTTCTAATTTGTTACCTCTTAGCCTACTGATCTGGCCAAGCTTCTCTGATCTCTGACTGGGATTCCTTGACTTGTATTTCTTTTTTCTTCTTTTTTTTTTAAATCCTTTTCCTCTTTGTTTTGATAGTGTCTGTGTGCAAGAACCCTCTTTTAAATCTTCTATTTCAGTTCACATCAAATTTTTGCATCTGGTCATTTGGGATGAGATCCATTTTCATACAGGAAATCAAATAATATATCCCAAAGGTTCAAGTAGTTCTTATTTCCCTGAGTCGTTCTTCACAAGTTATTTTGGAATTGCATATGAATAATGACACTTCCCATTTCAGTTTTCTTCCTATTTCAGTCACAGAAAAAGAAGGATTCAGCATCACCTAGGCTTTTCTTTGTCCTTCCGATGAATCTTTTTTTCTCTTCTGAAGATAACTTTCTTTATTGTCCAAGTGAGCTTCCTTTTCCATCTGGGAATTAGCCTGTAGAGAAGATATCATGCTTGGTAAGGAACAAAGCTTGTTCCATTACATTAATTGCTCTCCTTTTGGTCAAAAAGAAACCAGAATTATTAGAGACCATTGGAGCAGGCAAAAAAGCTACCAGTTTGCATGTAGTCCCTCACAGAAAAGGTAATTTCCCTCTCATCCAATCCTGAACTATGTATTTTTGTGTTGGTTTCTCCACGGATGGGACAGAGTGTACACCTTAGCAAACGAGTACGAACCACATACCTGTATGGATCTGAGAGGCCATTTACAGGCTACTCATTTATTCACTGATTTTGTACCTACACACTACATATTCCAACATGGGCATTAGCCTTAAAGAAACAAAAAAGTCCCAGACAACCAAACAGCACGATAAAAAAGATTTTTTTGCAAAAGTATATAAATAAAGACAATTTAAAAAGTAAACATGCAAGCTTGAGTAACTTGTAGCAGAATTTACATTTCTGCTACAAAACCTTCAGTTATGTTTAGACCTAATTTTGAATTTTTGATACATGTACTGTTTGCCTGAGGCAGGCAATACTAATCAACACCCTCAGTTTCTGAAAACTGTAAAAACTTTCTCAGGTTTTCTCTTGTTATCATTAAATCAGGAATAACACTTTTTTCAGTATTTTGTTTGCTATGGCAAGGAGAGAATTGTCTTTTGGTTAATGCTAATTCTGTCCTCTGGCGAGGTGGGCATTGGTCTCTTTTCCCAAGTAACAAGTGATAGGATGAGAGGAAATGGCTTCAAGTTGAGGCAAGGGAGGTTTAGTTTGAATATTAGGAAATATTTCTTCACTGAGAGGGTTGTCAAGAATTGGAGCAGGCTGCCCAGGGCAGTGGTTAAGTCACCATCCCTGGAGATATTTAAAAGACATGTAGATGTGGTTCTTAGGGACATGGTTTAGTGGTGGACTTGGCAGGGCTGGCTTAATGGTTGAACTCCACGATCGTAAAGGTCTTTTCCAACCTAAATAATCTGATGATCTTCAAGAAGTTATTAAGGCTTCAGGAATAGTGAAAACAGGATGAACGTAATCAGTCTATCAGCTAGACTGATGCAGTACTTACTGTACAACTTAATGTTTTTGCTGGAGCAAACACCAGTTTCTCTTTGCTATCAGTTTCGTAGGTGAAGCCCAGTTTCTGCTGCACTACTGAAAACACCGTGGTTTCCATTGGTTGATAGGGTTGGACCACGTTATGCCCAGGAGACTTGAACTTCGTGTGGATCCAAGGTGGTCAGATTATTAGTTTTCCTCTCAGAATTTGGAGGAGAAATAAACAGTAGGAATCCATGTCATATTAGTGGAAGTAGCAGACAGGAAGAATGCTTTCAGCCAGCCTTGTATAGGGTCCAGCCTGTGATGCTGGTTCTCCTGCTGTTCTCTCTATGGGTGGCTACATTAGATGCTTAGGAGGGCAGCCAAAGCTGCTGGTGAAAAGGTGTTGGGACTGCAGATGTCAGTCTTGGTTTCCTCTTGTAGCTGTGACCTATGGATGAGTGTTTCTCAGAGGCCTGTTCTTAATGTGTTTTAAGAACAATCTCTTCAAATAAGAGATTTTAACTTCGAAGAAGGTTGTGAAGGGGGAAAGAAGACAGATTCTTAGCTGAAGACCTCAGTTTGCATCCCCGAGTTACTTCTGTGCTTTTCCACAGTCCTGGAGTTGTTGGTGAAAGCTGAGAACAGTTTGAACATTAATTAAACTATGAACACGGGAGTCTCGAAAGCAGATGCTGAGCCCTTCCTTCCCTGGAAATTAACATAAATCTTTAAGAAGTAACTTGGGTCTACTAATGTGCCCAGGTCATCACAAGTCTTCCAAGGCACAAGGTGTATTATGGGAGACGACACAAGGTGAGTGCAGAGTGACTTCTCCAGTGACCAAGGGATAGCAGGAGGGATTACCAGAGCTCATGATACTTAAAGACATTGAAAAGATGTATCAAAGAGGAGAGTTCTGGCCTGAATACAACAAAAGCATCACAAAGAGACCTGATCAGAGATCTGAAGGAAGCAATTCCCTGAGCTTTTGGAGGCTTAATGCTTTCACCTATCTTACTGATGTCACGCAGAAATACCGGTGACAAGTTCCTGTGGCCTGAAATTAAATAGAAGCAGCAGACACTGAACACTTGTGAAACTGGGCCAAAAGAGGATGCTGACTGCTAAGTATATCCTCTGAGCAGGTACCGCTAGGTATCACTTCATCTGGCAGGGGAATGGCAGCTATTCATGTGGTAAAAAGTGATGGATGTGAACATTGTAGCTTCTTTGCACTCAAAAAGCCACAACAGCAATTATGTCTTCTAATGGCAAAGTACTTGTGCATGCTTGATTTGCCTTTTAGTGGAACTGCGGAGTTGTGAATAAATAGCAGTAATTGGAAGCTTGACTCAAGTATTTTCTTGGATAATTGTAATCTTTCAAAAATAACTAAGGTAATTTTCCTAAGGTTTTTTGCACCCATTTGATGTCTGAATGGTGTCTCTTGAATTAGTCAAGAAAAAAGGACTGCTTCTCCAAGGCAGAGGGCCTTGCTTGAGGTGGTTCAGACATTTTCATTTGAACAGTCTGCTAAGACTGCGATTTCTTTCCATCTCTCAAAATCCACCTCCAGTCTGCTCTGCTGCTGCTGTCTTTTCTTACAGGAGCTGTTCTGCCCATGCAAAGCTCTTGCCTTACCTACTCCCCCTCCACCCTGTACCTGATCCTGCAGCAAAGCCAGAGGTTCTGCTAGTTCTTGGTGGCTGCTGTTTGAGGACCAGTGCAACATATGTTTTCTGTGGTTTACTCAAGCATTTTAGTAGTTACTCTTGACAAAGAGCCTGTCATGTCAAATCAGTGATCCAGGGCACTTGTTTAAACTGTTTAAAAATAGCACAAATAAACAGTAAGAATAATAAAAATAAAAGCATAGAAGGAAGTTTTTAAAAGCCTAAATTGTAAAAAACTAAAAACACTCAACACTACATATCAGACTTCCTTTCTTACGTTGATTCAGATGAGGTGTTTATACAACTCTAAAGCATATTTACATATTTAGTATGAGCTGGCAGAGATCCATACATTGTGTTTCATTGTCTGATTTCTTCTTTCTAGATGTTGAGTATTGCGCTTTCAACATATGTTGTGAGCAGTACCCATGACAGTCTGAAGAGCAAACAGGGGTTGCCTATATTGAATCAGATTACTAGCTGGATGACTCTAGGTGAGAACATCTTCCCTCCTGAACTTGTATGCTGATAGTTTGTGGGGTTCGGGGATGGGTGGGAGTGATGACACGTCTTTTATTTGACTAATAGTTCTTCAGTGACTTCACTATTTTTTCCGAAGTGAGGATTTTTGAGGAATGTGTGAGAAAGTCTTCTAAAGTAAGTTTGTAATAGAATGCAAACAACCTTGATTTACAAGTAGCTTTATCTTTTGGGTTTGGGTATTCTGGAAGACCCCTTTTAGGGATGTAGTGGTATAAATTCCCTTTTTGTTTCACTTGGAGCCAGATAAGGGTGATGTGAGATGTCCTGCAAGCAATCCAGTTAAGCATAGGGAAGTGAGGAAAGGTTGTTGCTGTATTTCAATAGAAACTTGAAGTTGCAGCTGATGGCAGAGACCGTTGGGGTATGGCAGTGTTCTTCAGAGCTGCTTTGCAAAATACCTGTGAGCTAATAATGCTAATGTTATGTTTTATATGTGTTATAACCTAATTATTAAAGGGAAAAAACAATCCATAAATCTATGGATTGTTCACCACACTAGAATTAAAATCTTAGGATGATTAAACAGAGCAAATGTAATTACTACTGCGCTTGTGGAATACAGTAAACCAATACCTTTCATATCTCAGCTGTAAAATAATTTCTGTAGGGTTCCATTAGAAAATATTAAGCATTATTTATCCCTGAGTGATCTGGAACGTGGGATTTGCTCTGGAGCTAAACGTATCCCATGCAAAGATTGATGGCAGCTCTTTGTTTAAATTCCTGGTCTTTACTTCTAGCATAGCTTAATGGAAGAATTATGACTCTTCTTATCTAGTTGCTGGATGTCTTGTGCAGACCTGGACTGGTGACATCGTTTTAACTCAAGCCAGTCTTGTCAGTTTTAGAATGCTGCTTCAGTTTGAGGAAATGGATTCAAGATTAATACAACTGATTGTGATCAGTGCGTGTGTGAGCAGTGCTGTCTTTGTAATGCAGGTGTCTTCGGAGCATTTTACTTTCCATCGTGCTTTTCTAAACTCTTTGTAGGCTACTAAGCTAAGTGGGGATCTCTGTGTGATGAATTCTTTGTAGTTGTAAAGTCGATGAAATCAATGATGTCCTGCTTGGCTTACTGGAGCAGGAATTGAGGGTAAAGGTTATCTTTCTCTCCTGTGTAAGGGTGAGAAAAAAACATTTTTCATCTAAGATGATTTGGGCAGTCAGAGAGGTCTAAAGTTATGAGGAAAAAGTATATTAGAAATTCTCGTTGCTGTGGGTGATGTTTCTATGATGAAAAATAAAGCTAACAGTGAAGTAAACTGTATATACCCAGAAAGTCTACTTGCTGCCACAGTAGTATTGAATATTTTAGCAAAGTCTTTCAGACTGGAAGTAATCATTTTAAGTGAATGTGATATACAGGGTAGGAGCTTTATGTACTTGCTGAAGTTGCTCTAAATAATTAAACACAGAACTAAGCAAGTAAAAAGCTAAGGCATCCAAAAACATTTCCTCAGTACTCCTGTTGGAGAGAAGTGCCATGTCACTACCATAACCACAACCAGCATCTGCCTTGTCACTAGTGTGTACCACAAATATGGCACCATAAGAACTAAGGTACCAAGCTTTACTGTAGCTTTTCCAAGTTGGTGGCATTACAGGTGGTCAAACTCCTCTTTTTTTTGCTTAGTTCTGGAAGAATGGCACTGTTGCTTACTGAACTCTCATTACGCACTTCTGTGTGTATTCATATAACCAGAAACACACAGTTATCAGTATTTATATATCATAACAAATAATTATTGACAATAATAGATAATTAGTGATGGGTAAGTTTCTGCAGGCCTGTGTCCAGCTGGCTTTAGGTGTTACACAGTGTGGTTCATGCACTGGATGTTAAGCACAAACGTAGAGGTAAAACCAGGAGGCATAAAGTTAGTCCAGCTTCTTCCCATGTTCTTCAGAACCATCTTTATGTTAAGAGATATTTCTAAATAAATGTTTATTAGATTTCCACTGATCTAAACTTTAAAACATATCATAGCAACCTGCCAAATTTTGAGGAATTTAGTGTCACAACTGGGTGGGAGGGACACATAGAAATTTGTATAGGTCAGCCAGAAACCTGCAGGCCTTTTGATAGTTAATACCTGATGTGTCACATCAGAGATGGAGGGGAAAGGCTAATTATTACCTACCAGCCACTCATCTGTTCTCATCTGTGATTGCGCTCAGAAAGTGATAAACTTCTGATATGCTGAGTGTCATTCACAGAGGCCAGTTGCCATGCTGAATTGCTTTCTAGCCGTTCTGACTTGCAGTGACATCCCTGGAGTTCCTGCTTGAGCTGGGCCCTCAAGCCTCAAGTAGAGAAAGCTACAGGTGATGCTGAAAGGCTGGAGCACCCTTGAAACGAAGTCACTTGTTCTGTAATTGTAGCAGTGACCAAGGCTGAAAGCCAGGAAGTAAAACATACTAACCACGGATTTTAGAAACAGACTCATCTCTCTTGCATGATATGCTTACTATAAATATTAATTTCTACTGTGACAGTAAGCACAAGTGAGCACTTTCCATATATTATAGTTTCATTTCTGTTCCTTAATAGAGTGATTAATAATTATGACTTGCTGTTGATGGAGTCTTTGAATGATTCAGTAATGAGGGCGCTATACTACAACGAAGAATCACACCAATGTTATTTGTCAGCGCACTTCTTTATAAACACATACAAAATTCATATTAAAAAAATCGGGTTTAAAGACTAATTCACAACAATGCTTTTCCTTCTCCCTTTCTTCGCCTCAAGCACTGGCCACTTTTCCTCTGCTTTTCTTCCTCTTTACTCCCTCTTCCAGTAGCCCATTTCCTCTCTTTCCGATTTTCCTTACCTCCTGCAAACTGTTGGGCCCTGTCCTCACCTGCAGAAGTTTCCTAGCTGGAGTCATCTCTTTAGGGGCAACACAGACTCTACTAACTGGGGCTGACCGGACAGTTGAGCAATGGACTGCACTAAGGAGCAGCATGTAACTCTTAAGAATCCCACACCTGTGTCAGAGAGATGCATTACGCATTGAAGTCAAGAGGCACGAATCATCACATATAGGTCCCCTGTAGTTCCTTAAACATTCCTGTTTTAAAACTTTCAAGTAGAGAAGCTAATAAGTTGATAGTTTCTGTACTTTACTTAGCAGTGTTTTCAGTTACACCTCAAAATGTTGCAGGTTTCCTAATCTAATCCAATGGAGCAGTGGCTCTGTAACTGTGGTAACTGATGGCCAGAGGTCATCAGGGCCATAGTAAGTGGTTCTCAGAGTAGTATTAAACAGTCAAACTTGACTATTTTTTGGGGTAGTGCTTCTGCATCTTCTGAAGGACTTACTGACATCAGTTCATGAGAAATTGTAAAGGCTGTGAGGTAGAAAGCCAGGGAATTAAAATGATAGACAACTGAAATTACTTTTGATAAATATTAAGCATTCCAAACATTGGGTTTTCTTTAGCAAAAGTGACTTCTGAAAACAGAAGGGCATATATGACCGGTATTGAGTTTCTGTACAAAAAGTGTCAAGATTTGAAGAATGTTGTCTTGTTACTAAGGTCGAAATGTTTTGCACGTAGTGACCAATGGATCTTTTTTTTTTATTGCAGTTTCTTCCTCGGTGCTGCCATTACTGAGCCCCACGTTTCTCTTCCAGCGACTGTTCAGCATAGTGCTCTCCCTGATGTCTACCTACCTGCTCCTCAGCACAGGGTACTTCTCTCTTATTCTGTTTGATTGGTCTGACAGATGGAAATCAAAGGCTAAACATCAAACTGCTGAATCTCATGAACATTTTTGTTAAAAGTGTAATGTGCTTCCAACTGTAGTCTCACCATTTATCTCTTTGCTTAGTTTCCTAAATAAAATTTATGGGGTATTTCCATATTCCTCCTTGTATTATAAACACTGGTTTTTTCACATTCCTTTCAGCTAGACCAAACTGTGACTGGAAGGGTTTGTATTCAATCTTGCACCAGAGTAACACAATGGTTAAGTTTGTTTTATGTTGTTTCAGCATTTGCTTTTCTGCTTGCAAACAAAAGGAAATAACTTCTTTCCCAGCTGCTCAGCGCTGATATCTAGTTATGGCTAAAATGCCATGTGACAGGAAACAGGTAGCCCTAAAATGAGGGGGAAATTTATTCACAGAGATTTTCATGAACATAATTTTTTTCAAAGGGATGCTAGTCCTTATAAACAGTAGGGCTTGCTTCTTTTTGGATGAAAGACAACTCCTCAGAGCTTGTAAATGAAGAAAATGCTGTCAGCCAACCATTTTTTTTCCTACACTCAGTATCTCTTAAGAGCATACTTAATGAGGAATATAGGAACCATTCCTTCCGCCTCCCCTCCCACTTATTCTCTGGATTTAATTACACTGGAAAATTTAGTGGTATAAAATATGTTGCAGCAGACATTTTGCAATCGCTGCCTCTTGCGGATACTCTCATTTTGGATGAAGCACATTTTTTAATTTTTATTTTTATTTTAAATATCCTGCCTCCCCTTCCCTCTTCCCCACTAAGATTTTGATCTTAATTTTACTTCTGTCCACACACACACTATTACATTCAACCTTCTTAGTCCTGGCTATTGGATAAAGTATGAATGTTGTTCTCTCTGAGGCTGGCAACCTCCCTGTTTGTATTTTGGCCCTGGACCAGACCATTTAAACACTGACAGCTCTCTACTGTCTTCCTACAATGATCAGAGACACCCAACAAATTTTGGAACAATTCTTTCGAAACAAAACAAACAAAAGCCACACACACACAAAAAAACCCCCAAAAAACCAACAAACCCCAAAACAACCAATCATTGCAAAAACAAGGCGCTCCATGCCAGGAGTATCCAGTGTTTCTGTCTTCAGTGCTCTGTTATACCATGTAATGATAACTTACTGTGTTGCACACATAATTACAGCACCTCTCTGGGTGCAATTAAGTGGAAGTGTTGATGCCAGCTGAAGAGCGTGGTTGCATACAGCCATTTGTCACTGACTCAGTTGAAGACATTAAATTTATAGGCAAGTGTAGAGTGTTGTGAGAATTGCAGGTCCTTTCATTAGAGACAACCCAACCATTGTTGTCTTCGTGTTTAACTGCTTGTCATTCTGATAATTAAGGCAGAAATGTCTATCCAAAATGTATCATTCCAGTTTGAAACTGCTTTGTAGCTACACTGTTGGGGAGGCACAACAGAAACACTACCAAGATTAACTGCAATGGTTTTCTCAGTTTAAGACAAGTAAAGTAAGTGTGTGTCCACGGGGAGAGGGGGGAAGGCAAAAATTTAAAGTCTTGTCACTATTAGTGTCACAGTCAGTGTCAATGTTATAATTTTACCCTGAAAGGAAAAAAAACCCAAAACTGAGAGGCACTGTGAATTGCAACTGAGATGTAGAGACAAGGAAAAATTAGTATTATTCAATGACAATCTACACCCCTAAGTTATCTAAGGGTTTTAATCTCTCACATAAGTACACTCATAGTTTGCTCTGTCTGAGTGCTGTTGGAGCCAGAAGTACTCCTCTGAGACAGGGGGTGTAGCTAGCACAGTTTAGCAGCCTTGGTTAGAGTGTGCCTTGGTGCTGCTATTGCAATGAATTGCTATATAATGAAGAAAAGGACTCTTCAGTGAAATGCAACGTTCTTTGTATTTAACAGATTCCTCTCTCCTTGGAACTAGACTGAGATCACCAGAATGAGCTTGATTAGGACCTAAAGAAACACAAGTCACTGCCTAGGCTGGACTGTAACCCCTCAGTTCCAAGTAGCTCTTATAAAATTTTCCATTTTGCAGAAAATGGGTGCCAAATATGATTCTTTTTTTTTCCCGTGCTTCTTTTTAGTTTTATCCCAGTTTTGTTAAAGTTAATCATGACACAGAGGGCCCTCATCCATTTTTGTGGTAGCCATCAAGTGAGAAAATGGGTGTGCAACATGACAAAGCTGATGCAGCCTCTGTTTCTCCTACTTTTACTATGTAATTACTGTATGACTTCAAATTTTGGCCAGCCAACTGTGGGTGCTCCTTAGAAATGGGGAGAGAAGGGTGAGAATGCCACTAAGTCTTTACTATATAATTTGTGTGAAGAAAAAAGTAAAGAAGCATGTCAGTATTTGATGTTAAATAGTTGTTAGTGACTGCACTGACTATGATTATTATGCACTCTTCAGGTATGAAGCTCTGTTTCCACTGGTGCTGTCTAGTTTGATGTTTGTGTGGATAAATATGGAGCAAGAAGCACTTCAGCACTATGGTCTTTCAGGCAAATCAAAGGTAACAGCTCCAGATAGCTATATCAGGTTAATGATCAACTTTATCTCTTTTTTTCCTTGAGGGTGTAATAAATATTCTGAGTGGTTTTCACAGAACAACACTTTGCATTCCTTTAAGTTTGGGAAGCCAGTATCAGATATTTTATGAAATAGGAATATGACCTTGTAAGAGACATTTATGTTATTGAAGATATTTCACATCAGAGCCATTTCTAGAAATGCAGGAAATCAGTTTGACTTAGCGGTATGTTCTGTAGGCTACAAAACTCTGTTACCAAGTGTAGTGCTAATTCAACGTAAGGCATGGTAGCTTTTCAGAATAAATACAACGTCACTGTACTTTTTTTATTCTGATGGCAGAACCATGAGTGAGAGGCTGAAAAGAAATAATTTTATTTCTGAAATAACCCATAGGAAATACCAGAAATCTGAAGTTTGACTTTGTCCTGCCATTCCTTCTTCAAGGACAGAGTTTTAGTTCTGATTAGAGAAACAACAAGCCAGAGATTAGCTTGGAACTAGCACCTTCTCGGATTTGCCTGGAGAGGGAGTTTTGTCATCACCGCAACTTCTTTCCCCTTAAAATTTAGTATCTTGTCAGCAATTTTCAAAGCCCATGCTGCTCACACTGCTATTATTTAGCATTTAGATTAGGTGAAGGGTTTAACAAACTGGCTATGCCATTGATTCGGTTAGATCCAAAGTGCTGGTTGCAGAGCTGCCTGGGTGCTCAGAGCCAGGCAGGTGTGCTGCACAGCTCGCTCCTGATTCTCCCAAATGTGCTGTCCGTGGTGCAGGTCACAGAGAACCTTGGTACAGATGCATGGAGGTGGCCAGAGGAACAATAACGCTTATCCCTGCTTCCCGTTTTTCGGATAGAAAGATCGTCTCTAGGATGCCCGTTAACATATGCCACAAAGTAAATGTTGTATTACAAAATCCAGCTCAGTTCTCTGTAAGATTATTTTTAATTAATGTTGTCAGTGTTGAATGTCTGTTACTTGGATCTTTTCCCTGGTGAAAAGGAGTTCATTGACCTCTTAAACTCCATGAAGACAATTTCTCTTCAGGTCAAGTGATACTGTGCTGAGAACTGAGTGAAGGAGATGAATGTCTTGGTGTTCTCACTTGCTACATAAGTCAGCTGAGGATAATTACAGTCTTTGTATTTCTGTGGGTCTTTATCCACATGCTCATGTGAGCAGTGAAAGTGCATGTGTGTAGGAGGAATATTTATGATGAAAGAAGATGATGGTAAGTCTAAGGCACAGAGGTTCATTTTTAGTGTAGATAACAGTGGAAGCTCCAGTGTTCATTGGATCATCTCACTTGTACAATATTCCAGCAGATTCATTAAAGTATCATGAAAATATGGGAAAGGTTTGCAGTCCTCATCATAATACTACTCTAATAACAGCTGATAGGGAAGTAGGTTTATTTCCCATTCACGGCAGTAAAAATATGGTGGCTCTATCAAAGTAAATCAGTTGATAGTCAGTATTAATTTCTTCTGCTGTCTTTCCAGCTTGCTGTTTTCAACTTTGCCTATGCCACTGATATAACTCGGTTTCGACAGCTCCACCTAGATGACGTCCGCAGATCATACTTCTTTGTATCCTTTTGCCGGTTGCTGTATTCCAGGGAAAAGATGGGTTTGTTTCAAAAGGCCCTGCAATCAAAATTTGTAGCCTGGTAGCCACTGGAAAGCGGGAGCTGGTGAAGATGATTTGACTAATTTTGCTCAAAAGGCAATGGTCTTGTACATTATGTTTTTTTGATAAAGTAGTAAAAAATTCAGTATAAACTGCACTGTTTTAGAATCTGGTTCCTTGGCCCCTTTTCAAAATTTGGTCTCTTATGACCATTACAGCTGAGGTAGACTTCCTTCTGAAACGTCCTGTTTTCAGTTTGGTTTTGTTGTATTACATTTTGGCTGGAGGGAACTCATTCAAGCTTCACAAATCAGTTAGAAAAGGTGATACTGACTGAAGTTATTCTCATGTTCTCATTTTTAAAGTATGGCAGCGTGTTAGGAAGATTATGTTAGGGGGCAAGCATTGGCCATGGCCAGGCAGATAAGGAGAGTTCCAGTAGACTCTTAGTGAAATGTGTTCCCAGTATCTGACTTAGAATTATTTATATCACACATGGTTTCTGCTGTTAGAAATTATATGGGCTTGTAGGGAAGAGTTGTTTGTTCATTAACATAGCAGTTACTTTGCATTACTATAACTGAAACTACAGCTGATTATTTTTTATAACACTGTACAGACTTAGTGATGGTGTCATTTTTCTCCTCCATCATGGGACTGCAGCTAAGTGAGATGTATTTGGCAGCAAGGGTGATGGGTATGCAAGTGGGAGAGAAATTATGACCCAGTCTGGGACATGCAGGTTTCTAGTGCAGGTGGATTACTGTAGCTGGAGCTAGGGAGGGAGTCTGTCAATACTGGTTCCTGCAAAAGCAGGCATTGTAGTTTGTAGAATAACTAAAGCTGAGAGGGTGGAACACAGTCGCAGAGTTTGTGCTGTTGGAATTTGGGACAATGCTGTTGGATGCTGGGAATCTGCAGCAGAGGAAGTGTGGCAGATCCCTCATTAAGAAGACAGTTCAGCGCTAAGGAAGGAGGCAGAACAATTTGCCAGGAGTTGAATGTTTGTGTGTTTCCTTTAGAAAAACAGATGAGACTCCTTGCAGTAAATTTATTTCATTTGCTATTTTGCCAAAAAATAAGCTAACTTTTGGTAAAGCTGCTGCTGTCTGTCAGATGCTAAAAATTAGCCAAAACAAAAATCAAACGATCTAATTGTATTTTTTTAACACTCCAACACAGTACCACTTCAATCTAACACTTGAATGTAGCATTACTTTAATCTCAACTTAATCTGAAACACTTCGATGTATTTTGTTCAGCTCCTGAAAAAATACACAATTTCACATTTAGAAATAGTAGTATTAGAAGAGAAACCTTTTCTGGTAGAGCAGTCACATTGCAACTATGACCTTGTCAGCTATATATCTTAAGATTGTCTCTAGGTTCCTATGCAGGGCCCCAGAGTCAGCATGTGCTGAGACCTTATACCCTGATCTTCCAGAAGAAGATTCGCGTTGCTTACGCTTAGCATTTTGATTAGACCTATGTGCTACTGGCTTTTTTTGTTTGCTTTTATGGCAGAACTGTTGTTCTTATAAACCTTAACTGGCAGAACTGCGCTGTGCTGTTAGACTGCTGTGTTACTAAACTTGAAATGATGTGATACTCTTGGGAAGCATAATTTCTTTAGTTATGCTGACCTAATCCTTCCAAAAGATTGCATGTGGAATCCCAATGATTCTGCTGAACAGTTGGTAGCAAGTTGTTTATGCAGGAGCTCTAACAGGAGTGGAAGGACCAGAGGGGGCTCTGGCAACAGCAGCCATCATCACTGACTAACCCTCTGCGTGATGCAAAAAAAGCAGTTAAAAACCATTTTTGTCCAAAGAGTTGGGAGCTACAGGGAGCCCCAAGGAGCTCAGGACATAGAATAATATCTTTCATGTGCCCATAGAGCAGCAAGTGTTGTACCTAGATGGAAAGGGTAGGGTTTATCCAAAACCTTCCAGCTATACAGGTACTGCAAGTGTTGTCCTCCTTCCCTCAAGTAAGGAAAAAAACCTGGGAGTCCCGTGTTGGAGTGGATAGACTTGCCATAACCTTTGGACAACAAACCTATGGGCGGGATAGCCTAGGAACCTTTAGGCTTCTTTCATAGCCAATTACCTCTTCCACAGTCAGTCCCTCAATAAAGCCATCTCTTTTGGTGTGCAGTACACATGCATTGTTGTTACTTTCTGCAAGAGCATGTGTGTTTAAATGTGCAGCTGGGATTGTGGTCCAGGGATGTTCCTATCTTGCTGCTGAGGGGCCAAGAAAAAAAAAGCTGCACCTCTCTGGTGGGACCTCAGGACAGGCTCTAAGATCTTATCCAGGCAGTCTCTGTCTTTTAAAAACTTAAGAGATTGGTGTAGTCGTGTGTGAAATCTTGGGTAGAGCTAGACAATGCCTCAGGGTTCTTAATGCAGTGTAAAGCTGTAATAGCGGGTCAGCTTCTTGTAGTTTCATGATAGGATTTGGAAAGTAAATTGGAATGAAGGGGGGAAACTGCGGCATTTGTCTTACTGCAACCATTTCTGTCATGTATTTTCCTTAAATACATCTAGGTTTTCTTCATAGTGACAGCCTTTTTTGGCACTGGAAACATAGCTTCTGTTAACAGGTAAATTTTATTCATTGATTTGAGATACAGGGTATAAAACACAGGGTTCTTCCTGCAGTTAGTGTACTAAACATGAATTTAGTTAGAAAAATCACAGCAGCAGAATTAAAGCAATAGTCAGTAGAATAACGATAACTGACTTTGTTTCCACTCTCTGTAACATGTTCCTTAAGAGCCTGTGCTTGTTGGTTACGAGGTTGTCTCAATTTCCATTAGAAGTTATTGGCAGCATGAGCAGAGAGAGCTCGGCTGCTCACCAGCAGTGTGGCATCTTGCAAGACAGGAGCAGAGAAAAACTGTTGAGAAAGAAAAGTGAGGTATGCAGTTCCTGCTAATTTAATATTTGAGTGAGAGAAGAGAAAGTTAGAAGCCTTGTTTAAAAATGTGTATACGCCCGCTGTGTTACAGTGGTTTCTTTAATGGGAAATGCCATTTCAATGATACGTTGTAATTTCTTTTCATGTTTCTCTAGTTTTGATCCTGCTTCTGTCTATTGTTTCTTGACTGTGTTCAGTCCCTTCATAATGGGAGGCTTGCTTGTGCTGAAGGTTAGTAATCTTACCTTAGTGAAATTTGCTCAAAGAACTGTTTAATAAATAATGTATCGCACACGCAGTTGTTCCTTTGCAATTTACAAAAACATATATATGTATCTGAGCTTCATTAGCCACCCAACCATGTGTGAAGCTTTCAGCCATTGTAGTGTTTCTAGAGACAGATCCTTCTGCTTCCCAAAAGAGAGAAGCTGAAGTGCATGGAAGTATAATGTAACTGCATTAGATCAGTTTATTGTATTAAAATGCCAATTTTTAATGTTGAAAAGACTTAAATTATTTTTGAAATTATAAGCTTTCCCTATAGTGTAATATCTACAGAAACATTGAGGATATATTTATTCTATTAGCTCCATCTTCATTACATTAAGTACAGGCTTTGAATGCTCTACTGATTAGGTTATCATTGTATGATTAATGTTATTTTTTATATTTTTTAATAATCTGTCAAAGGTTGGATTGCACTTGTTTGCAGTCAAGGTGTAGGAGCTCTTTCCTAAGATTTGAGTAAAGGGTCTGCCAGAGGGGTAAAGAGGCAAACAGGAAGGGAGATGTGGAATTTATGGATTATTGCTAAAATAAGCAGTATTTCCTCTGCCTTTCTGCTTGTGCCCCAGAGAAAGCAGATTTAAGTTACAGGTATACTGTGTTATACTGCAGGACATAAGTTGATAATGCAGACCTTCTGGATGTGAGAAACCAGGTTTTAGCAATGCATTTACACTACTAATTTAAGGATTACAAGTCAACTTTGGAAAGAGAAAAAGGCAACATTCCTGTTTCTAACTTGTTTGTTTGTTTTGTTCTTAATTTACTGAATTTTTTACATTTGCTTGACTTGCCCTGGGGGGGGGGCAGTATGATCCTTGTTTTAATGAATATATTCTATATTCAGATTTTTCTGTGGTTGAGGTGACATTGTCCCATTACACTTGGAGCTCTGCAACATGTCACTTGAGATACTGGACCTGAATTGTTCTGTCTTCTAGCCTTGTTGAAGCATTTATCACTAGTGCTAAACTGGATAAATGAAGTGAGGATCATTAATGTGTTTTAATTATAGTTTTCTGTGTTGCCTCATGGCTTATTTCACTGCAGTTCAGCTATGACCATGGAAGGGGGATTTTATTCATTTAGTAAGTGTGCTTCCTGCAAAATGAGTTTCTACCCTTTCTTGCCAATACTTTATTTTTGTAAAACACACATTCTGTGTTAATTTCAAAAGCAGGAAAATGTTTCTACAACCTGCCAGGTTGTTTTGTAAATATGGCTATAAACCAAAATGTAGCTTGTGTTTTGAACAGGTTGTAATCCCCTTTGTTCTGGTATCGTGTGCTTTTGAAGCTGTTCAAGTCACAACACAGTTATCTTCTAAGAGGTACAGTAAATGCTATGTTTCTGGTATTAGTAAGGGTTTCAAATGTATTTTGCAAGAACTCAGAGTTGTCAGATCTTAATCAAAATTTTTTTTAAAAGTAGATCAAATTGTTACTTTTGTTATTAAATTTTGAGGTTTTTTTGCAAGCTCAGGACTTCTTTTCTAAGTGATAAATGAATATAAATGGAAGCATTGGCCCTGTCTGAAACAATCAGATATTTAATATTCTTTGTTGACAATACACAGGAGCACTTTTTCCTTCATAATGTAGAAAAATGAGCAGAATTTAAAGCCTGATTTTTGTTTTATATTGCATCTTTACCTACAGTATATTATTTTTAAAATAACCCATTTATAATGTAACCAATTTATAGCTTTGTAGCACTGACCTCACCACAAATAGCATTTGAAAAAAAAAAAAAAACCAGGCTAGATGCCCTTCCACTGCAGTTGTTCCTGCATGTCTTCAGTATTACAGATTTTTTGCAGTAGGACTAGATGGCTGCCAGTCCTTTCCACATCTCTAAAGACTTCTCAGAGAAGATGTGGGATGGGTGCCCAGCCTTGCAGGCTGCTGTATCCAGATTTGAAACGCCCTCACGCTTTTCACTGTCTCAGGGTTTTTATTTTTTTTAACTGTTAGCACTCCCCGCTCCCTACCCCTTTCAGTAGACCCAGTGCACATGACTGAATCCTCTGCTCATCGTGTGAGATTATAGATGGTGCTGAGACAGAGCAGGTCCCAGTCAGCCACACGATTTTGAGTCTGTCACTGTGGGATGTTGTGTGGGGTAGACCAAAAGTCTTGCTGTCGGTGACAGGAGGATCGCAGGGACTCTGTCCTGCATATTGCTCAACTGAGCAGGAGGAAGCTGCCCTTGCTCCATGTGTTGCCCTCTGCCTTTCTGTTTGCTTTCATCCTGCCTGTTGTCTCCTTACACACTGCCACCCAGTACTAGCAAGGGACAGGGCAGCCCCAAATCTGTTGTCTTGTTTGAGGAGCAGCACAAGGGACACCATCCCTTTTACCTTCTCTGCCTTGGCTTGTGTGCAGCATGCTTTGGGCTGTCCCTGCACCCCCAAGGGAGGGTATTTGTCCACCTTGCTAAGGCTTATACAAGAGCAGGGCTGCATTGAGGAATTGGGGTTGCTCAGAAAACCAGCTAGTGACTTCCATTTCTAGGGCTTGGACATCATAAAGGTCAGCATTTCCCAACTTGTGAATGCTTGCCTTGGCAGTGCTGGTGATATTGCAAGCTTTTATGGAACGTGCATCTGAGTGGGGAAATGGTATCAACTTCTTAAACCAGGGGACACGAGTACATCTGTGCTGCTTTTATGAGGCTGTGGTTGAAACTCAAGCTGGTGTTTCTGCCGCCTTCATTTAGCTGTGCTGAGGTAACAATAGCAGTGATGCTGCCACAGTATCAGCCTGGGAACAAGGCAGAAACCACAAGATGCTCCCAGGATCCCTGGAGAGGTTGTGCTCTGATTGTCAGCGCATCCTGAAGTCTGTGCTGCACTGTTTATTGCTCTTGCTGCCCCTGCTAAATAAAATAAGCCATCACAAGGGACAATCTTGTCTTTGCAGTGTATAAATGTGCTCTGAAATTAGTGTTGTCCTTCTCCTGTGAAAGGCTTCCTGCAGTGCAGAAGGGCAAAAAGTAGATTCTTGTGATTTGGACAAATTGGTCCTAAACTCTCCATTTCTAGATTGAAGACTTAAGTATTTTTTTTTTTTGCTGTTTGTGGGGAATGTTCTGTCAGAATATGTTCTTGGAGTTTACCTGTGAGAATAGCCCTCTGGTTGAGTGCCTCCTAGGCACTACAAGATTTGCAGCATCCTGTCTGAGCCATAGGCAAGTGGAGAAGCCTTTCAGTGCACCTGAGATACAGTTGGTTTGTTGCATCCTTATTTACTAATGGAGTATAGTTGAAGTAGGTAATATCAGAAACTTCCTCATCAGGAGGCATTGGTATGGGTGTCCCCGCAGTACATGCTTGCGCAATGCAGCAGCAGGACTTTTTCCAAAAAAACCTTCATGGGTTTATGATGGTAGTACTGATAAATTAACTGTATTCTAGTTAAAGACTTTTCTGTTAATGGGTCAGCTGTTTGCAACATTGCTTCTGTGTCATTAACTTAGAAACTAGTTTTAACCAGTTATAGCAATGGCTTTCATGTAATTTAGGATTTAGTTTAATGAAAAGAAGATTAGGTTAATGGGGGGAAAAAATAGCTCTGCAAGCTGCACTCTGGTTCCTTTTACTGGCTGCAGCCTACTTCCCAGAAGTAACCTGCCACCTGATGGAGAGGCCTGTGGGTTCGGGAGCATGCCATCAAAATGCTGGGTGTTCCCAGAGCAGCTTACAGGCACCCAGAGATCTGGAAGCCAGGGGCGAGCACCTCCTTTAGTAGCCTCCCTACCCAGCAGAGTGGTTATCAGGATAGAACTGATGGGCTCAGGTATCTGTCTGCCTGTGTCACACAGCTTTGCTCACTCTTGAGTCCATCTTGAAGCTTCTAAACCAGCTTTATATATTGGTCTAACTGGCACATGAGCTCCCAGTATCAGGAATTGGCAGGTGCTGTTTGTAAGATGCTCTTGTTCTCCAAGAAGTGACTCGCTTTAGGTTTCTCTGCTGCAAAATTGAAACTCTGTTAATGTGAAATGTCTTTTTTCATGTCATATTTCAGGGTGGGATTACAAGTGGCAGGTTTCCTAGTTGTGTATTTTAACTGTTCTCTAATACGTTGAAATGTATCTAAACGATTGAAAAGCAAGTGCAAGAAATCATATCTTATTTTAATGTCTTTATGGGGGTTTTAATAAACTTTGTAAATATGTCCATAAATAAAAGTTGATGGTCTGGTGTTGTTTCCCCCCCCCCCCCCCCTTCTTCTTTGCAGCCTCCTCCTCATTGTTCTTGTGATTTCAGACATTATGGCTTTGGTAAGTTGTTGTTGCACATTCTCTTCAAGTAAGATCAAGAAGCAGAGGGTTCTCCTAATTCCATCTAGAGAGATCTGAATTTGGTTCAGACTTCAAAGTTTTTCTAACTAGGGCAGTGAATTGGATTGAAATCCTAGCATAATTTAGAGCATAAAACTCCTCCAATCGCTACTCTTTGAATTTCATGTAATTAATGCTTCTGAAGAAGCAATATTCTCTTAATAATAAGAGAAAAAAATGAAGCAGTAAGTTATGATTCTGAGTTTTTCATGTCCTTTCCGATCAAATTCCTGGGAAGAATTTAAATGAGAATCTCAGTTTTAGCTATGTGCAGGGTTTAGTTAATTTTTCAGGGATTTTGAACATTTTATTCACCCCACCTTCCCTTGAAAAAGAGAGGAAAAGGAGAAATGTGTTACCCTCCAGTGCTGTTAAAGTTGTCAGAATCCAGGAGACCAACAACATCTGAAAAGTCACTTTGTGCCCTTTGTAGTAAGCTGTTAGGAATCGCTGTTTTCAGAAGGCTTGTGTCCACAGACCAAACTAGCTGAAACAACCCGAAGCTGAATGATACCCCAACATAATTTTTACAGATCAAAAATACATTTTCATTGCCCCCTCAAACTGTTTTCAATTCAGCAAGCAATGCCACTGGGTATCACAAGGTAAACAAACCTTTTCAAAGCAACATGTAGAGCTGGTGTTCTTACTTCATACACTCTGTTTTAGTTTCATCCCTTTGGAGTAAGCATTCCTAATGTGATTTCCTTGTACGGTGTGATCTGTGGATCTCACCTGATAGGAGAAACAGTGAATAAATAAAGACTAATTTGTCTGTAGAGTGAGAAATGGAGAAGGTATAGTTTTCAGTTGTTTCTTTTGATAACTTCCACAGGAAGAGGATTAAAAAACCAATAAACCACATTCATAACATTTCACTAATAAAGTCAGTCTAACCCCAGCATATCTCTTACAGCTCATGTATTCTCCTATTTTGGTCTAAATATTTTAAAACAATTAGCAAATACATACTTGGTGTACAAAACAAAATATTACCAAGGGCGTTTGATTTGCAGGAGCTGTGTGTATATATCAAGAGATGAGAAAGTTGTCAGGAAAAAAAAAAAAAGAGAATTGGTTTGTGGTTGTGAGTCAGTGTGGCCACCCGCTAGAATTTGGGACATCCATTAACAGACAAGTGCTGTCTTCTCTCAACATTATTCCCATTTTATGGGTACGGAACTGTCGAAGCTGCCCAAAGAAGTTTGTGTTGGAATTCCATGAAAACAATATGCAGCCTTCTCTTTGGCACTAGGCGTTATTTGGGTTCCCATTATTTCAGACAATAAGGTGGCTTGGTTTTTCTTATTGAAAATGTTCTCTGCTGGTCATCTGTTTCCTGCAAGCCCAGCTTGACAGAACTTAGTCCATCTTTAGCTGTTTATGTTTGAAACTTCTTAAATCTGTTTCTGGCTCCTACACTATTCTTTACTTTGGTCCAAATGAGCATTCCTAGAAAGGTCTTGCCTTTGTTCTACTTGAAGAACTAGAAACTTCAATTAAACAACCTGAAACCATGGTTTTTAATTTTGTGTTTCAAATTGTGCGATGCTGATGTACTAATGAAAGTTGGTTTCTCTCCTAGCACTTTTTCTTTTTGGTTAAAGATCATGGAAGCTGGCTGGATATTGGAACAAGGTACAGTATTTTTTTGCCTTCGTTGCATTTTTAAAAAGCTCATAGGTTAATGTTGTTGTTTACCTACTCTTATAATTTTTTCCAGTTAGGCTCTGTAATGTTTCACTGATGTTCCATGTACTCACAACATGTGTGCACACACATGTATATGTGTATATCCATCCTAAGCCAAAACTTGTGTCTTAAAATCTGTGTCAGAACAACATGGAGTAATGAATCTAGCATGGCAAGAAATACAGTTAGCAGGATTTGATTTCTAAAAAACATTAATTACACCAAAAAAATTTAATTATTCTTTTGCATTTGAATTTGTTGTAATTGCTGTTAAAATAGTGATCTATCAAAATTGTTAATTGTCTTGAATCTAGTTAAGCCCCTGTATACAGCCCCCTGTGAATTAATGAACTTTGTGCAAATGTGTTAGTAGCTACCAAGAGCTGTGCATTTATCCTTCCCCTACTTAGGGAAGACTAAATCTGTAGCATTTAAACATAGAAATCACAGCTAAAATGAGAATATTTGTTTTGCCTTATGAGCCATACAGGCGTCCGCAGCATACATCATGGAGTAGGTGCAGTCTTATTTGTGAATAGTCTAGAAATAACAAATACAAGGAATACACATTTCAGATTTACATTCTCTGAGTTGTGGAAATAGATAATGTGCTGTAATAAGCTTAGCAGGGAATGTGTTGTTAGTAATCCAGCCAGTCTGGTCACTTGACACTGTTATTTAAACAGAAGTTGAATAGTGACCCACTGTTAATATTCTGTTTAGTCTATATTTACTCTGTGCTTTGCTGAGCTGTGCTGTTCCCTCCAGTGTATGCATGCATGTACACACACGCACACATGTATTCTGTCTGTTTTCTTTGCAGGTTCAAATTCCTGCTTGTAGCTACATTTTGAAGGTTCCTAATGGGGAGAGATACAGTTAGATCAAATGGTGGAAGCGATACTTTAACATCACACTTCCTTGCTGTGGTCAGTTTACGATAAATCAGGTGGCCTGATCCTTTGGCATGAGTTCCTGTGCAGGTTAATAAGGATATTAAAGGCCTCAGAAAAGCTCTGTTTAGCTGGGCAAGAAGCTTTCTAATTGGGAGTTAGCAAGCAAAAATATAAACTGTTACAAGTACCCAGAAACTTCCTCTGTGATATATATGATCTTCATAGCATAGAGATCTACAATGGTGATAGATCATTGGATTCATTTCAGCTGGAAATGTGCCTTATCCTGAAGAGTTTAGGGGAGTTCATTATGTACAACCGTAATTCTGCCTCTCCATGTGTGTTTTGAGCACTGAAGAAAGCACTGAAAAAAGCACAGAAAAAATCCTTTCACAAGAGTAATTTGTGATTAGTTTTTAACGTGATGGTGCATAATGCTCAGGCAGCCTTAAATCTGTCATTACTTCGCTTTTGAGCACCTTGCCACCTACATTGTTTTATTGTAGTCTCTTTATATGTTTTCTGTATATGTGTGTATATGCACGTAAGATAAAATGACTAGGTTGCATAAGAAAATAGATGAAGCCATAGGAACAGAGCTGCAGTGGTCCTTATTTTATCTATCATGAGCAATATTTTGGCACCTGAACCTTCTCCTCTGAGCAGATTTCTAATGGTGTGATCCCCAAGCCTGGCAAAATTAGCAAGCAACAGCAGAGCATTTTTTTGTTTGTTTATTCCTGAAAGGGAAGATGAGCTTCATGGGGTTTTGGGCGATTCCCAAAACCAGTGGGAGAGAGATACTAACATGGCTCTTTCCTGTCCTCCTGTTGCAACTGCAGTGACAGCTCTGTGGCATGCCCATTGCAGCGTCGTCTGCTGTTCCTTTGACAAGCAAGGTCTGAAAATATATTTTAGGTGTTGCTAAAGTTTTCCCAAGAAGACTGAGTCAGTTAAGGAAATAACGATTCTGGTTTTTTCCAGCTGTTTGTATCTCAACAAAACCTGTGTAGGATTTCACAGAACGAATAGGTGCACCCTTAGGGACAGCTTTTCTCTTTTTTTTTTTTGGTGACACTGATAGGAAGTGTGTGTGCACGCTCAATTACCAGGGTTTGTTTTATATTACTAGTTACCACATCATTGAAATCACAGGTGCAAAAGCAGCTATTTAATTGCTCCTTGAAGATTAATTCCTCTAAAGTCTGTCAAGAGTCTGGGGGTATATGTGCCACATTTGCAAAGCTTCTGATGTATATTTCTTTCTTGTGGTGATAGCTTTCTATGGATTCTAATTACCACACTTCAAAACTTTTTTCTGTCCTCTCTCTTACTAAGAATGTGCAGGTTCAGTAGGAAACTCTCATTAGGCGATACTTGGGTTTTCCAGTAGCAGTGCTCAGAAGTTTCACGTGTAAGAGCTGGTTTTAAATCCCTTGCAATAAAACCCAGACCTTCACTGCTTTTTTCGTGGTAATGTTTTTTTTTCCTAATGGATCTCTCTCATTGTCTGGAAATAGGGTTTGTTTACTGAACTAACATATTTCATTTTTTTGTTTTTATTTCACCCCTAACTCCTGGCTTTTATGTCTCATTCTACCATGCCTTAACTACGTTACATGTCGTTTTACTGCCATCATGTCTGCCAATGTGATGTCTTTATTCTCCCTGCTGAATTCAACACGCCGCTTAAGTATTGTCTTTGAATGTAAAGAGATTTCTACTTTTCCCACTCTTCCAGATTATTAATGAAATGCTGAGCAACATCAGATCCAACATACAGTCCTGTATTACTACATTCAGCAAATTATCAATGCACCATTGATTCCCTCCTCTCAGTGAATTATCAATTACCATAAATATTTATGGCTTCTTATAAAGTTTTAAAGCCCCTTTTCTTTTAATGGTCATGCCAAAATCAATGTGAACTTGTTTTTCAGAGAGTGCTTTTCATTGTTTTGATACAATAACACGATAATAATCTTGCAGTGAATGCAGAAGTCAAGCAGTGGCTTATGCAAGCTTCTGAGATCTGCTAACCTTACCCTCTACCTGCATATCTTGAGGTCACCCTAAATTGCATCATATGCCCTAGAAGAATACATCATTACATTTTGTAAAAATAATAATGCAGTTTTCCTACTATTTTTGATGTATCAGTATGTATTACATGATCATGAGAAGTTTGTTCTGACAGATTCTTTTATTCTTGAATAACAGACAAATGGAATAGCTGGCTTTCTGGCTTCTTTGTCACTAAAATGATTTCTTTATGGCTTAAAAGGTTCGTTTATCTCTATAGATAGAGAGATATAGCCTTTAAAGCCTACTGTATCTCTACAGTATATGCAATTTGTAAATAGCTGTATATTCAGATAGTCAAGATAAACCCTGAAGCTTCTTTCTATGATAGTATTATATCATTTTATACAGACACATACTGTACTACTTCCTTTCTCTTTTTGTAGCAGTCTCTGGAAGATAAAAGATACAGTCTTAACTACCCTGCAGTTTCAAAGTTCAGGGGACATAGATAAAGCATAGGAGACTGATTTTTTCTAGGTTTTAGGATAACAGAATCAATTTCACATTTGGGATTCTGAGGCTTCTAGGTCTGACTGTTAAAACCAAGATTTGTAACCAGGAGGAAAACAGTGTTTGCCAACAATTTCTAAAACAGGAGCCAGGAGTGATGTGCTTTGTGATTTGTGTTGTGTAAAACAGAGGGGAGAGGATGTGGGATCCTGGCTGGAAATGCAGGAGCCTTCAAACTCAGAATCTAAATTCAGGGTCTCAGTGCATGCTTGGGAACAATCCCACAGTTCAAAGTCGCATGTCACATAGAAATAAGGTCCTTGGGCTCTTCTGGAGTGTGTTCTTCCAAGTCCTTGCACGAGTAGTTTTTGTTCTACTTGTTTTATTTCAAGTTTCTTAATTGCTTTGGTAACTTACTCCATCTTCCTGTCTTCTCAGCTTCTAATCAGGTCTGCCTGCCATCTTAAAAATTAGGCTGTCTTAAGAGAAAGCCACGTTTTGGAGCAAGATTGATTCCTCCTACCACCCCCACCCCCACCCCTCATTTTTTACTGGTCTTTGATTCTTCTTGTCTTTGATTAGTATTTCCCACCAATGTACATTGTCACAAGCAAAGACAGGAGATGGTGGTACCTCATATGTTCTCCTTTTGGTTCCTCGCCACTGAAACAGGTGTCTTCGTCCCTGATAAAAAATTTTTGTAGCACCAGCTTTGCCTGTTAACCTTGGCCTATATATAGGGCACTCACCTTTCTGTTGAACAGTGCAGCCTCACCTTAGATCATCCATCATCCTCTACACCAGCTACCTCTTCTCTACCGTTACCTGTCCCTGCCTATCTCATCCTTTATAAGCATTGCTCCACTGTGCCCTACTGTGCTCTTCTCTTGTATCTGTTTGATGTCTCTTCTTCCTCCACATGGATCTAACTTGCTTGGAACCTAGAGTCTCGCTCCTTTCTCTTGTCAGCTCAGGTTTGCCTTCTGATGGAGGAGGCTTGTTTTGAGAATTGCCTACTTCACTGTAACTGCAGATCCAGTCAAGGGTACAGTTCTGGGCTGTATAGGGATCAAGATTTTCCCACTGCTGTTGTGGCATATACCTCTAAGAGTCTTGCTTGCTTTGTTTAATTACAGCATTGCCCCAGCCTGAGAACTAATTTACGAAGCAGAGCTGCCTACAGGTACTGCAGTACCAGTTGCTGATAGCCCCAGAGATGCTGGCTGTTTGTAATTGTGACATGTAGACTGAAGTTGTTTTTAATTGTGCTCCTATCGCATTTTATTTTTTTATATTTTGTTTCTTTACTCCGAATATCTGATGTTTTAATAAAGGAGTGTAACTATTCAGCCTTTTGCGCTATACCAATGCAGGAATGTGTGCAGCACTCTCTTCTTTACAGTAGTACAGAAGACCCTGTTCCTCGACTGGTAGGTGGCTAAGCAGAGTTTGTAGAGACTTTTTTCCTTTGAGAAAGCCCCTCTCTATGCCCCCCAAATCATTGATTAGCACCCACATCTGGAAAAGCTCCTTTTGGCGTAGACAGGAACTGAGATGCCTAAGGACCATGTTGATGGTAGCAAGTTGCTAATCCTCTGGTGACTGTCTCAGGGTGTTTGTAGGAATAAAGGCAGGGTCTTGATCTGGCTTCTGATTTTCAGATTTCTCATTCAAGCTTTCTTTGAAAGCTAGAAGAAAAGTGGTGTTGCTACTTATATGAAAAACAATACATTTCTGGTGCCTGGTGAGGAGGAAAACTGGGGTGTTGCCAGTAATGCATGAGACGTTCAGCCATCCACCCATTTACCAGAGTGGCTGTTCCCTAAGAGCCACACAAACTTCTGTACCTGTGGTGTGTGTACAGTCCCCAGGGGCATGTTATGCCATGAAGATAACTGCAGCAAGGGTTTGACTTTCAGTTGGCAACATGTTCTTTCCCATGGGGAACTGAAACTGAACCTGTAACACACCCAGCTGGACTTTCAAGGGCAGATCTTAAGGGAGTTGTTTTATCTTTGTTATTGTATATATGCCATGAACTATGGAGTCTGAAGTGCACTGACCAGGTGAAAGTAGGTTTTGTGCCTGACTTCAGGTCCTCGCTGGGTCATCTTACACCTTCCCCACAGAAACAGGGCAGGAATATGGCTCTCATGGGCATGCTGCTCTGCTTAGCTAGAGCTGGAGGGGGGAGATGCTTATAGGAAAGACACATAGGAAAGATGGTTCCTGTCAGATATTTTAAACCATGAGTTGTTCACATTAGAATTGATTTCTTAAAATGATGTATTTTGAGCAAGGTATTGTGAGAAGGTTTAGTCAGACTAAGAAACAGAAAAATCATGTAGCTTGAGTCAAGTCCCTTTCAGTGTTCTTCATCTGTTTTGGTTAGACCTCAGCTCCTTTGGTTGCTGGTATCCAGCTGTGGAAGAGCTCCTGCTCATTAGTGAACTTTTTGGATTACTTTTACTGTCTCGCGTTGGTTTGTGGCCCAGGTTTGTTAAGAGCTGGTGCTTCTGTACTTCACAGAGCTAAGCTGTGGTAGGCTAGCACCAGGATTCTCACAGTCTCAGGGTTGTGAGGATTGATAGCGTCAGCATTATGAGCTTTACTGTTGTTCCATGGCTAAACTTTCAATCTGAATGAGTCCTCTGGCAGAAATTCTAGGTCATTAAACTGGCAGGTGCTCTTTGCAATCCTTTTTTGTGACTAAATTCAGACTTCATAGGTCTGAAATTACGCTACTTGTCCTAAAGAGCCATCTGCTTTGAAACAGTGAGTACTGGTGCATGGGGAGATACGGGTACCTCTCGTGTCAGAATGCCAATATTTTCAGTAGTCCCAGGAAAATAACAAACAGCCACACTGGATACACGATGGACACGGGTGCAGCAGTGTTTCGTCTGCAACTCTAGCCTGAAATGTCACTGGATTTGGAAAAATTCTGATTTCTTAATGGCTAGTGGCTTACATTAACAGCAGTTTGATTCAGACATTTAACACAGGGTGCTGTATATCCTAGGTCAAATCTCAGTCTGACCCTAAATAGCCCATCTCTAACACTAGTGGACATGGGGTACCACAATTTGAGCAAGTGGAGAACAAGCTCTCTGCTTATTATCCTTTTAATCATTAATGACTTAAGGACTTCCTAACTCAGAACCTGCATCTTTATGTTGTGTTTATTAGCCACTCTTGAACTCATTTGTTTAATCTCTTTGAAACCATGTGTTACTACAGCAGAGAAATCCTCAATTTTTAGAAATGTCGAGTGAAAAAGTAGAGTTGGGTTTTTTTTCTTAAAGCTGCTCATCACCTGACTAGTGTTTTCTCTAGAAAATTGCACTTCAGCTGACATATCTGAGTTGTCTTACTACCAACAAATGTCTACCTGATGGTGAGTTCTCCCTAGTTTCTGCATTATCAGTCCACAGCAGACAGAAGTTTTGCAATGGTTTCAGTCACATACATTGAATTACCCCCTTGAATGAAAAATACACCCAGTACCTCTTACTTCGTGTATGCCCAGTTGTGCTTTCTGTTGACCCCACCATTTTATTTTGCCACAGACTTTGGTTTTGACACGATAGTGCTGCTATAATGGTTGTCTTTCAGGAACAGCATATGTAAAATGGCAAATAATTAGGCCTAGTTAAAAAGAAAAAAAAATATTCAAGGGGTTGTTTGTCAGAGGGTTTTTTTACTCTGCAAATTTGCATTTTTCTCTCACTTCTTTTATCTCTCTCTTTCTTGCAGCATTAGCCACTATGTGCTGGTGATGTCATTGACCATATTTATGATGCTGATGAATGGACTGGCCCAGCTGCTAACTACACGGAGACTTGAACTTTCCAGAAGGACTAAGCACCATTCCACGTGATAAAGTGATAAATGTTCCTGCCTTGTTCCCATCCTCAGGCTTCCTCTGAACTAACCTCCACCTCTGAAATGTAAATACAGGTTAATGGACAAGAGTGCCAAAATCCCATCCAGGGGTTAGAGTGCTCTGCTTATACAGATTAAATGCTGTCCTATGACTGAAATTTGCATTTGGAGATTGCCACTTAGACATCAGTGGGGCTAAAAAACCCTCAGCCTTACTCTTCAAGTGCACGTATTCCTTGAAAATAAAAGCAGCAACAAAATTATTTTAAAAATAATTAGGCAACTATCTTTGGGTTTTTTTTTCTTGTTATAATTTGTCTGCCAGCTTGTCTCACACATGCTCACTCTCATTAGGAGTCTGCAAAGTCCTAGCTTCATTTCATGTCTCATATAAGCATCTCGCAGACTAAAAGCACAAATGAAATCAGTCTGGGCAGATTACTGATTTGTATGTAGCTGACGAGGCATACACATTTGAATATCTCTGAAACTGGCCATGGTTTTTGCAAGCTGTGTCGGTGCGCATGTGAGACTATGCTGAGGCAGGTTAAGACTGGTGTGCTGGGAGGCTGGTGCTGTAAGACAACAGCTTTTAGGTAACCTCAGTGCGAATTGCTGCTACTGACCACCCTCTCCTCCTGCCTCCTGTGCTTGGGTGGGCTGAACAGTATACCAGCTTAAGTAATTGATCTCAATGAAAAGCAACCTGATTAAAGAACTATAAAATAGCATTCAGATTCCCTTATCTGGCTCAGGGCAGGCAGGAAGGCTAGAGCCGATTGTGTCAGTGGCAGCCCAGAGTTGGGTCAGCATAAAGAGGTCGTGAAACTGCAGCTGGAGTTGGTGGTTTGCATAGTGATGCCACTCAGAGGCTTTTTTTCCTTTTATTTCCTTGTTTGCCTTTCCAGTTGTGTTCTGCTTCTGATTACAAGCATCAGCCTGGGTAATGGCTGCACCACGAATCAAACCTAGACACAAATCCCCTGGTTATACGCCGATTACAAGTGAGAGCAAAGAGCCAGGGTACTTGAGAGGCTCTGTCTGCTGTTGTGTGCTCCCCGGGGGACCTAGTAACTAAATCCATTGCATGAGGCTCTGAGACAGACTTGTAACTTTGTAGCCCTTCCAACAACAAGCAGCAGCTTCCGTACCACCAGCTCGCGGCTGATGAAGTAGCACAAATTACAGTACCCACCTACACCTCAAAGCTTCATCGTTCCCTGAAGTCATCTCTTTCCAGAATTACACAAAAATTGTATTTCCTGCTCAGCCGAAGGCCTGCACGGAGCTAGGTGTCCTGCCTTTGAAACAGCTTTTTCCATCTACACCATCAATAAAAAGGGCCTTTTGAAGTAGAACCGTTTGCACAGTGAAGGAAGTGACTGAAAGAAAAAAATTTCTTCTTTCTACCCTGTTGTATGATAGCATCACTAAAACTTGTGCTGTGTAATATCCCTGTGACTCACACCCAACATGCAGACAGGCCTTCCTATCTGGGAGCTGATACATACGGTACGTGATGCTGCCAGCCAAGGTTAGACATTCATCATGAGGGCTGTTCCAATACTCTTTCCAGCCATCTGGCATTTGGCTGTGGTCACAAGTCTGTTTAACGCTCTGGAAACTAGTCATCCCTCCGCAGGAAGTTTGGCTGAGAGAAACCAGTCACAAACCTCCATCTGCTTGTTGAGTGCTAGAAAAATACCATATCATGGGCTTGTAGTCATCTGTGCAGCTTTAGAGTACCTCTTGAGAGTGTCTGAGTGCTGGAGAGGGAGTCATTTTTCCACTAGGTAGTGGTCTGGTGGTCCTACTGGGCATGTTGCTAGCACAGCTGGTCTCAGTCGCAGAAGATATTTCACATTTGTTACAGGGCTATACCCGCAGACTTGCATGCCAGAAGGGTGGGCATGTGTCCACTGCTGGTAGTCATACTGTACAGCCAAGGCAAGGAGCAGCTATGAGCAGGTGGAAAGTTGCTGCTACAGCAGAAACTGTGCGTAGGCACGGGAATCTGCTGCACTTGTTCTTAGATCCAGTGGTTCTCTGCTGTGGAGAGTGATTGATCCCCACCTCCACCCCAGTCTACAAGTATCGATGGTGTACTGTGTCATTGTCAGGTCCTGTATAATCAGCTTTGTGTTAACTAGCTGATGTCTTGAGACCTCTGTCTAAACCACAATAATTTCAGTACACACAACTATAGGCAGCTGTACCGTTGAGCATCCCAACCTCCATTGCTAGAGTGATTTCTTTGCAAACTATTGTTTGTAGAGCAAATTCACTGATGGGAGCAGCTGAACAGCTGGCATTGGTGTGATGTGATGTGAAGGAACTGACTGAAAAAATAGGAACGTGGAGCCCACAGGGCTGCCACCCTGAAGGCACATCTTCTACAAGTGTGTCAAAACTGCTTGTTATCTATGATGAGACCAAGTGGATGTCCTACCTACTAAGTGAACACACTGGAGGTATGTACTGTCTGGTGCTGCAGGCTGCCCAGGAGAATGCAGAGGAGCTCAAGCCTCATGTTTTATTACCAGCTCCCTGTGGTAAGACAGCATCTCACCCCACTGCAGCTGGTGCTGCTCATCTATGGTAGTAGGAATAATCCACATACTCTGGTATGCAGGCAAGTGGAAATGGCATCCCAAAGTACAACCTGCATCAATTACTCTTCCTGCTTATGGCTTCTGCAGTGTCTTTCTACAGTCTAGGCTTTGTTTTTTGCATCCATTCTTGTAAGAGCAGAAAGGGGACAATGAGCATGGGAGAACACTTGCAACGCATGTATTCTTGTTTCCCCAGTGCTGCTCTGCAGACGTGTGTTCTGGTTTGCTGTTTGCTTTGGTTGGGCCATAGTGGTAGCAACCTTAGATGACCTTTCTCTTTCCCCCGCTGGTCCCTCTGTGCCATTTGTGAATTCAGTTTCTAGCCGAGGCCGCAGGAGTGCTGGAGAGCAGCTCTCATGGAGAGGCAGGATTGGCTGTGCTATTCCCGTGTCTCCCCAGGGGAGGCTCTTGCCAGAGTCTTGGCCAAAACTTTTGGGTTTACTCCAGCACAGGGAGGTGTCAAAAATTCTCCCACTCAGCTACTTTATGCAGCCCCATGGGGTGTGTGACAAAGTCAGCTCTTCCTCCCACGATGCATGTTCCTTTCCTTTCCAGAAACAAATGTCATCAGCAATAAAAAGTCCTGCCCAACCTTAGGAGCTAAAGTAAGGAATAAAATTTTGTACTCAGTTGAGTTAAGCTTAAGCTTTCCTTTCCTCTGCTTGTGGGTCTTCAAGCATTATGTCTGCTCACGAGGTCCAGACAGCACACGGACCATAGAAAAGGGGGAGGCTCTGAGCCAGCAGAGCCTTGCAGGCCAGTGCAGGTATCACCCAGCCCCTGTGTTTTCTGCTGAGGGCAAGAAGGCAGAGTTACCCCAAGCCCTCTTGTCTAACTTCTTGCGCCTGTAGCAGAGTTGCAGACTCTGACTGCTAGACCAGGTGAGGCTCCAGATAGTGAAAATCTCAGGCAGGGAAAGGCAGGTAGATCAATATTGTTATTTATGCCATGGGCTGCACAATTTTTTTTAGCTATACTCATAGTGTAAAAACCTCTGCAAAGCTTATATCTTCTTGCTTTCAGAGCCAGGGACCCCCAAAGAGCTAACCTGGAGTGCCCATCAGGTGCTGTAATTCAGGAGAAGCCGTACTGAAGAGCAGATGATACAAAAATCTTGTAATGTTCAGCACTAAGAATCGTTCTCTGCTACTGTGTTATCAAGGCTGTACACCGCAGCCTTTTGACATCCATCCAGGGAGTGAGCTGTTTCTTCAAAGGTGATGAAGCTTAGATTGTATCAAGACCTCTTGTGACTCAAACTAAATGACTTCCCCTTCCCCCTCACAGATTAATTCAGATTTCACAAGCTTTGGCAATTTCAGTACATGCTGTGGCTGTCGTAAGGCTGCTACAGCCTTCATGTTCTTGAATGAGAACAAAGATATGAATGAACATTCATGGTCTTACCCAAACCTTGCTCTCTAGCATTGCCTTTGAACCGCAGTGTCTGGTTTGGCCAAGCTAGAACACAAAAGACGT
The DNA here is from genome assembly GCF_023634085.1 of Falco cherrug. Taxonomy (NCBI): domain Eukaryota; kingdom Metazoa; phylum Chordata; class Aves; order Falconiformes; family Falconidae; genus Falco; species Falco cherrug. Next base: position 90,772,894 of record NC_073699.1, on the reverse strand, counting down.
TTCAGCTCCACCACCCCAGCTAACTGGTAGGGGCACGATGCTCATCGCTTTTCAAAATGCATGAATCCTGCAGTCCCTTTTCCTGTGTCTTTGGGGTGATGAGGGTACTTCTCTCGGATGCCTTTGGCAAAGAGGATGGGAGCATGGAGGGTGCCAGGCTTGTTGCTGCATCCTGATAGATGTGAGGTGTGTGAGCAGGAGCCAGCTGGAGAGAATACTCGGGGGGAGTACAGTTGTGGTGGGGAAAGGAGAACATCTTTGTGTTGCACCTGCTCTGGGGTGTGCTCTGTGTCACAGGGGTGGGGCAGCTCCAGGTGCCCCTTTCTCCATCATCACATGGCTTCATGTAGCCTGAAGTCAAGAAACTTTTTCCCCCCTGTGTATTGTCTTTGGGCGGCTACTTTGTGAGCTGCCACGGCTGGGGGAGGTTTGAGAACCTATCTTGCAGTGCTGCCACGTGTGTGGGGGACAGCCCCAGGTCAGCCCTAGTTGTTCATGAGACAGGGCTTGTGGTGAGCTGGAACTGACTGTCACAGTGGCTGGTGATCCCCAAATTATTTACAGCTCTCTCCTCAATTAGTCTTTCCTGGACTGGTTGTGTTAATAAGGACGGGCAGGGCTGAATTCAGTTCATCAGCTTAAAGAGGCTTTGAATTCAACTGGTTCCTGCAAGGGCTCCCTCCTTGTCCTGGGGCAGGACACACAGTTTTAGCATTTGAGGAGGAATGAAAAGAGGAAGAAGGCCGAAGGCATGGCACTACCCTCTTCCCGTGACCTTTGAAATCAAGTTTGTTGATATTTTATTTAATTCATTTGTTTGTTTATTGACTTCTACTTGGCAGCAAGCTTCATAACTTTCTAACTTTGAAGGTAGATAATATCAAGTGGAAACAGAGGACGACACACCTTATTTTGTTTGCATTTTCTTTTCCATCTGAGTTGTAAGAGCAAATGCCTTTTTTCTTTTTATTTCCTTTAATGTTATATAAGGTGAAGCTGACATATGGGTTCACCTTTCACTCAGATCAGGACTGCTGACAAACCTGTTAATGGCTGGGTATCATCCAGTGCATTCTCAGAGAGAAAAAGCACTGCACCAAGATCCCCAGCTGAATGTGTTTGCAATGGGAAACAACTAGTGATGGAGCCCACTAACACTCTGAATTTTTTTGCCATCTACAGCCCTGCTTCTTGAGGTGTCACCTCCACTGCAAGGAGGTCCTTCCTGACCTGAATTGCCCTGTGATCCACCATACAGGCTGCCAAGTCCTGCACACCCTGTGCTTGGGCCAGTGGCTGAGCAAGGAACAAGATAGTGCAGAGTCAGGCCTGGGGAATTTAAGTCACTGCAACTGCAATCACACCCACGTCCACCTTTTTTGCCTTGAAGCAAGATAGGAGGAGAAATACAAGAAAGCCATGTGTCAGTAGCATGGCTCTCTGCTGTTTCTGCTGCCTCCTCTTCCTCCTCAGGGACCATTTGCAGTGTTGCTCCAGCAGTACCTGCCCAAGCCTGACCCCAAGCTTCAGCAACCACAAGCTGATCCAAAGTGCACATGTCCAGTAACAAATACTGCAAAATTGAACCACTGGCATTTAGGGCAGGGGAAATCTCTGACCGAGACCTGAACTCCTCTAATTAAACTTAGCTCATCACTCTTATAGAAATGCTAAAGGACAAGTGTAGTTCTCAGTTCTCATGTTGACTTTCCGTGGGGTAACCGTTATATATTTCAATATGTGTGGCCTTTTGTGCTGGACGTGATTATTCTGTCTTCTTGGCCTGTGAGACAGTGCAAGACAAAAACTGCAGAGTTATTTCAGCGGGGGCTCAAATTTGGTGGCGTGAGTCCTGGTGAGCACACAAGTAGAGACACACTCTGAAAATACTGTTATTTTATTTTTATATCAATTTCCATATTAAGTTAAGAGACATTAGAACTTACTGTACAAAGCACTGCTATCCAGAGCTATATTTAGCTGCGTGGATGTTTGTGTCTCCATCTTGCTAGATCTCCAGAAATGAGTGAGTATATTCCCTCATGGCCTTTTGGTAGGAAGCTTGTTATATCTGACCTGCTGTGAAAGGAAAATATCCATTTCCCAGCCATGCATTTTTTCATACAAGTAGTATCTTCCTGTATCTCTTCTAACCTACATTAACACATTATATTTCCTTTAAAATACTATAAACTTACTTCCTTTGATGTAACTTGGCAGTTGATTGGTATTTATGGCTAAAAGTAGAAAGGAAACGTGCATGTCATCTTTAAAGAGTCACATAGTGAAGAAAATCTCCTAGCATTTGGGATGACAGCCAAATTTTATCCAGGACCTGAATCAAACACAAGCCTTCCAAAACGTTCCAAGCTCCTCCATTTCCTGGGGCTTTATTTCCCTGCCAGTCCCAAAACAGTCATGCAGTGAACCCTGCCTAAGATTTTTTCCATGAGCGTGGCTTTTGGCAGTTCCCCTGGAGGGTCCCTCCTAGCCTTGCTCCTCCGCCTGTGTCCTGGGTGGCCCAGGACCAGACCTGCCAGCCTGGCTCTGCAGCAGAAGCTTGGGAGCATTTGCAGAGTCAGCACCTGAGCCCAGGATGGTTCAGGGGACGAGTTTTGTCCTGTTCAGTGGGTCATGATGGCAGCTGGTGTATTTGGGGGAGCCTGTCTGCTTAGTTTGCTGCTTTTGTTTGTTTAGGACTTTTTATTTTTTTTTTAATGATACTTAAAACTTGGGGGTTGGGTTTTTCCAGTTAATGATTGGGAGACCAGCTGTCGACATTAATTCATTTTAATACGACTCAATCTGAGAAGTGTTCAAGCTTCCTCTTAGAAAAAGTGGCTGACTGCATTTTTTTTTTTCAGGCAGTTTCCTTGACAGAGAATAAATTTCTACAGAAATTGCTCTACAGAGCAAGGGAACGAGCTCTGTCATTTTCTCTTCCTGGTACACATTTCTTGCAAAACTACCTGACATTTGGGGAAAAGCAGCCTTTTCATTAGTGGATGCATGGAAGGCCCCGCGGGCAGGAGCGCAGAGTAACTGGCTCTCCAATCTACAGAACTGCAACTAATTGTGTTTTAAGGCTCTATTTCAGCAAGGCACCATTGCCGTCTGCCGTTTCAATACAATGTATTGGAACTGAATAGCAGTAACTATATCTTTCCTCATGGCAATTTTAATTCTTTGTGAAAAATCACAGGAGCTGTGAGCTTTCTGAATACAAAGCAACAGGGCACAGGTAAGTGCAGGTTACTCCCCTATAGCTCACAGCAATTAAGCATAGCGAGGGGAAGAAAAATGGTCACTTGTGTTTGGAAGAATTACCTTGTGATACATTGCAAGTACCCTCGTTGTAGGCAGTTATTGAACTTAATCTGCAAATATTCTTATCATTCATTTGACACTTGCTCCCTTTCTCAGTTTTGGAGTGGCAGTATGTGTAAGATAGATCGATGTACATGCTCCTAAAGGCAGAATGTGTGATACTTGTCAGGTTAGAGCTAAATGGTGTTATTTATCTGTTTATTTTGCAAGTCTGTGAATGCGCCTTGCTATTAAGAAGAGGAACACAGCAATGATTCTGTTCAATTAACGGAGAAGTAACTTTCTTGCAGTTTTAAGTGCTGTTTGATCTATCTGAGATGTCACAGCCAGAGAACTCCTTTAAAGGGCTGAGAAAGCATTATTTGTGCTTGGTGTATGGAGCTTTATGAAAGTAATTTACATATTTGCACACTGAAGCATAACTACTAGCACATAAGCAGGGTGATAAATGATTAACTGTAAAAGTTTGACAGTTTGGGCAAAAATCCAGCAGGGCGCTTAAGCATGTGCTTAACTTCAAACAATGTGGTTCTGCCGATTGTGGTGGGGCAGTGTCAGGTCCTCTCTTAAGTTCAAAAAACTGCTCATGCACTTCAGTTAAATATGTGCTTAAGTGACCTGGAGGACAAGAGTCTGGCTAAAAGAGCTTATAAAAGGGAAAAACTTTCTTGTATAACACTTAAATCAGAATGGCAGCAGTAAGTAGGACTGTAAACAGGTAAGAGCTCGTCACGGATGGAGCATGCCCCGCTCCTGTTGATGAAGTGGCAGCTGTCAGTTGCTCTAGCATTCCTCAGACTTAGGGCAAAAATAGAGGTAGTCCAGCAAAAGACTAATCTAGTCTGCCCATTTCAGAACATATTGTTCTGTTTTTAATTTTGGGGAACATAAACATACTAAATATTTTATTGTTGTTTCATGAAAATCTCATTCTGTTTTGGCCAAATATTGCTTTCACTAAATGGCTTAATTGGAAATGGAATTAGGCCAAAAAAAGCCAAAAACCCCAACATCCCAAGAAACGGTGTTTTCATTTCCTAGTAACTTGCAACTCTTCTCCAGCATTCATTTTACGCTGGCCTCACAGTACCCACCAGGAATCCTGTTAGTAACTTTGCTTCTCCATAAGCCACTTTCTTAGTCTATTTGGAAGTTCCTGTAGCTGGAGGTGGAAAAAACTGCTCTGAACCACAAGTGTTAAGAAAAAGCTGAAGGTCCAAATCAGGGTCGTTCTGGTGAAGTTGGTTTTGGACTCCATGTAACAGCATGGGGATGTTTTTGTGTGCCTGAGTGAAATTTAGGAAACTAGAGCTAGAAGTGAACTCCACTGCTTTCTCCTTTTGTCCCTTCTAAAGGAGAATATTTGGGCTTACATCACTGTCAGAAACACATGCTCCTCAGGTTACCACTTCCATCTCCAGCAGATGCCTGAAAGCAATGGCTACTCTGTTCAGGAGGCATTCATTCAAGCACTCCATAATATTTTTTTTCTTCTTTATTTTACCTTTGCTGATACCATCTCTCTTAAATGTGTCTAAAGTTCATGGTGGTTGGGTGAAGCTTAATTAAAGCGTGTCTGTGTGATGGTGTCTTTCATTCAAGAGACATGCAGGAAGATGATAATCTTTTTTGGAATAAAAACAAATTGGATCGGTTCCCGAAAGTATAGACTCTGGATAATTAACAAAAAAACAGAAAACAATGATGAAAAGATTCTTCTAGGGCCCAAATTTAGATCTAAAGAATAAGATACTTTTACTGGAGTGTGTATTTTCCAGAGTAGCCAGGAAACAAGCAGGAAAAAAAAAAAAAGATCTGGCAAGTCCTGGAGACAGAAAGAAATTGGAAATGTGATCTCTTTACAGGTAAATGTAAATTGGAAATGTAAAGTCTCTTTACAGGTTTGAGTGTAGACTAGAAAACTATAAAGAAATTATCTCTGATTTGGTTCAAACTATCTTCAAGGTTTTTGTTTCGTCTTTGCTTCTTTGCAAAATCAACAAGATTGCATAAAAATACCTGAATCCCTCAGCAATTTCTCCTCCTAATGGAAATAACTTTAAAGACACTGAGCTATGATCAAACAGAATGACATATAACTACTATGAAAGTAGCCATATTTTTGTAGTCAGAGGGGAGGGGAGCCTGGAGCTTTCTCCGTATCTGTTTAAAGCATCAAAATAGATTTCATGCTTCTGTAATGCATCAATCTTGGATATAAGCCAACAACCACCGAAATCACCAGGAATTTCCTAAAGCCTGTGGAAGCCAATGGATCAGAAGGTCAATTGTAGATAGATCAACAGTCAAAATGCTCTCTCAAGAGTGTAATTTAAAAGACTGGCTGTTACAAAAGTTAAGTGCTTACATTTTTTTAAAGTCTATTATCATTCCTTTTTTAAAGCCAAGTTTGTTATACTGGACCTATATGCGAGCTGTAGCTTTCTGGTATGCTATTACGGGTGCCACATTGCTGCAGCTTTTCCAGTTAATGATTCTGGTTGAGGTGATGAGCTGACTGTCTTCTCATATGCAACCCATAGCCCTGCCTCCAGCTAAATCCTCCAGCTCCCGTGGTGTCAGATTTGAAATCCCAACCTTGACACAAAATTCCTTGTATATTGGTCAACTCATACAAGCGTGGGCAGGAGCAACACCTGGTTGGCTGTGAAAAGGGGAAAAATAGCTAGCATTAATTTTCATAATCAATCCTAATTCCTTGAGGAAAAGGTACACTGGGGTGGATTTTATCACCGGCAAATTAACATGAGAATGGGTGAGGGGTGTAGAAGAGGAGCTCACAACTCTTCCATTACCATTACGGACTGGTTTCGGTTTGCTTCTGTTACTGACAGAAGCTATATATATAGTCTTCTTTTTTGTTCTTTTCCTCTTGATTCAGGCAATTCAGAAATCAGTCAATCACAGAAATTAATAGCAGGAGAGGAAAGTTTATTGTTTTCTGTTTTAAACCAGTTGTTCTATGTTTTGGTTTGCCTGCAAAATCCTTCCTGCTTCTCAAATGCAAGATAATGCAGGCAAGCAGTATGTCTAATATAAGCCAGAATAGATGTAATGATAAATGTTTAACTGCAGTTTTCCATTCCCTATGCCAAAAGTAAGAAGGGGGGTGGGGAGTAGACATGTTAATGGTGTCCTATTATTGTCATACTCTATTCAGCTAGCATGGGAGGAGGATGCATAATTACCTGGACAGAGTCTAAGTACATTGACTTCAGTTATTCCTCAGCTGGAGCTGTTTTTTCAGCGTGTGAGCACAAAAAGTTTTAAGGAATAATGCATAAAAATGCTATTATATTGGGAAAAGCAACATTTCACTGGCTTAGCCATTATGTAGGTGAAAGCACGTTGGGCACCAAGACTGCCAAGTACATTTGCATAAGATTAGTTAAATCATCTAAGCAGAATGTCTCCCCTGTCTGTTTCACCCTATGCTCAGATGCTGGGGAAGTTGGAAGCAAAAGTAGCAATGAAGATGCAACACTGTATGAGCAATTCCATTATTTTTTTCTGATAAAAGAGGAGGCACAAAAAGTGGGAAGAGACTGCCTAGTTGTGGAAAGCACTACTGGGGAAATTGGCAGCTCTGGGTTCTGTCGCGTTGTGCAATGTGATGAAGTGTCTGTGATCACTTTTTTGCACTTGATTTTGGGTTGAACAAAACATCATGACACCAGAATTCCCATGGCAATCCACAGCGTTCAATAGGAAGTACAGTCCACACCAGTACTTTCCACATGAAATGGGAATCATCGAGAAGATGACCCACACTTTACCCCTTCTCTGAAAGGTTAATAGCCTACCTGGACACGAGGGGCAATTTCCTACCGCTACCTTTGTACTGTGTGCAGCAGGAATCTAATCTCCATTGGGGTCTGGGAACTGCAGTAATGCAAATAATACACCTGCACACACACACACCAGCATCAGTTAAATGCCTTTCCCCAGGTTTTGATCATCTGGTGCTGGTACAGTCCGATGATACTTGCTGGAGCAAAGACGGATGCTCGCCTTTCCAACATAGCACTAGTATGTGCTTGCCACGGTGGATGCAGTCTTTTTGCGGGCTGGTTTTGTGTCGTTCAGAAGCCTTTGTAGGCAATTTAGAGAATATGTCCCAAGGACATTGTGCTTTGGAAAACAGGCATAGGGATTGGGGCGTGTTAGCTCAGCTGCGGGTTTATTGGCAATACGGGACATGAAATAACAGAAAGTTTTCATCTGCCCATAGAAATGACTAAACAGAAGTACTTTACAACTTCAGGAGTGTTACATTCTTGTCATGGTTCAGCATTTGCAGATACAACAGATGAAGCAAATTAAATTATGCATGCACTAAAGGAATACATTTTTAGCCACAGTCTTCATTCACTTGCCTGCAAATAAATAAACACAAACAACTAGAGATGTATCTTGAAGATTTGGTAGATTGGGGGAGTTTTTTTGCTTTATGTCTCTACACATGATATATATGCATGTGTGTGTGTCTATCTGCAGGTGACCCTTAAGCTATACCTGCTGCTGCACTTATTACCTGGAGGGTTTCAGTGTAGGAGAAGCCACATGGCTGCATATCCCTCATTTGCATTCCAGCTGTGTACAGCTTTGGCAATTTGTTTATGCAACTGAATGTATGCAATCATCAATAATACAGTCCGCAATAAGTCCCAATTAACATTGCTGCAGGAATTTTCCTTCATGTTTGTGCTGGCTTCTGTAGATTTCAATGCTCAACCTTAATGATGCATTAACGTTGTTACGTTGTTTTCTTTTTTTTTTTTTTTTTAAATGCTGTGTTTGCAGTATAAAGTCCACAATTTATTTTGTTCTTTTTGCCCAGCAGGGACACTTTTGCCACTGACTCTTTAATAAGAAGTCTTCATAAGTATGAAAGCCATTTATCTTTATTAGTTGTGTATTTTGCTCATCAACTCTCTTACATTTATGAATTAAATATTTATTGATTTTTTCACAAAGAAGAATGCCCTACTGCTCAGTAAGAACTGTTGACACCAGCTACGCTTAGAGAACCTCAAGCAAACCAAATTTGCGTTACTTCTGTAAGTCATGTCAGAAGTGACAGGAACTGAATCTGTCTTTTAATGGAGATCCCTGTGAGGCTGGGGTTTTTTTTCAGGAATCTGTAAAACGGGCTCTGGAAAGAAGGGCTTCCATCTGTTTGTTTGCTTTGCTTCATTTTCTTTTTTCCTTTGTGATACACAAGCAAAGGTGAAGGAATTTTTGTTCTCTTCCCCACTTTTTGCTTGTAATCTCATCAATAGACTAAGAGAACTGATGAGTATTCATTCTGTCTGATATCGTTTGAAATCTATTGAGTTATAACTGAAAGTGATTACCTTACTGTCATTTTTTGATGAATTAATTTTAAGGGTCAAAGGACCAGTGTGGTCAGCTACCAGATATTACTGCATCAAGCCTGCAGCTGTAGCTGGAAGTCACTGAAGAACCGTATGCAACCCTGAGCAGAAAACTTTGTGATTGTGTAATGTAGATGACAGATCCCCATCACCCCTGAAAACAGGGAGCTTGTTTTCAGCTTAGATTACGCACCTTCAAACTGCAGCTGCAGAATTGGATGCTGAGTCTGTATCTATAGTACAGAAATCCCCCATCAAGGAAATCAGTCACAGAAAATAATTCTAGAAATTGTTTCCCCTCCCCAGGAACATCCTGTATTGTTTGAGGTTACATCCCCTTAGCAGAAGACCTGGCGGAGCCTGGGCAAGGCTGTGCCTGTGCCCCTGTCCCCTGGGTGCCCAGGCAGGAGACAGCTGGACAAGTGGCATTTGCTGACCCACCGGCCAGTTGCACCCAGTCTTGGACGCCTGCTTTTCCCTGGGATTTTTTATTCTTCCATACTGCTATGTCTCATCAGCCTTGTAGAAATTCAGTTATTTTTGAGATTTATAGCTCTGAAATGCCTTTGAATTCAGCTGAAATTGGCTTCAAGAAAGAGGCAGAGAGGGATGGAGCAAGGCTTCTCTCCTGAGGACACCAGCTAATAACCATCGCCTCTCTCTGCCCACCCTTCCCCTCCCTTATCACAGCCCTTGGCGGTTTCAGATTGAAGACAGCCTGTGCCCCCTGGTAGAAATCACCACTCTTTTGGCAAATACCGCCACCGGGGAGGCAGTCCTCTGCGCCTGGCAATCCAAATGGGTCAAAACTAAGCCCACCCCACTGTTCACTCCCAACTCCCTTGAAGTCAGCAGGGTGCCCTGAAGACCTGAGCTTTGGTTTGTTTTCAGGATTGAGGGAGTCTGAGAAAGAAAAGGAGCTTCTGTCCCCTGTGGGCCTGGTGGCTGCGAGAGGCTCCCGGCAGGGCTGGGCCTGCTGCTCGGCCCCTTGCTGGGCAGCTGCCACGTACCGGCCCTTCCTCAGCACATGCCCAGCTGTAATTCCTGGTTTTTTCTATCTTTTTTTCTCAGCTGGGCTGACACCACCCATGAAGTGAGATCACCCTAGGGAAAGACACACAAGAAAATGCCTGAAAAGTCCCTTTTGCCCAGCATCCTTCGCTGAGGGGTGTCTTGGGTTTAACAGCAGCAGAGCTCAAATGGCTTCACGCTGGATGCGCGTTTCAGTAGGCTCCCATAAAACCCACTTTCTGCCAGTGCTTTGGGGTTTGCTTTTCTTTTTAAAGGAATAGAAACGTGGGAAGGAAAAAGTCTTTCTTCAGCAGCACTGTTGACACAGTTGCAATTTTCGTTATCTGCACTTTTTCTTCCGCTGCAGCAATAATGTCACCTCCCTCCTGCTCCTCTGGGCTCTTCTGACACATCAGTCAAATGCCCACAGCAAGTTTGCCACGAAATGTGTTTTGACAGGAACGGCAGCTCGTGGCCCACGGCTATGACGGCTGTTATGACAATCGGCGTGAGGACAGCACAGGGGGAAGCACTGAGGTAGTGTCAGGCATCGGGCTTTGCGCCATGTTGTTCAAAACACTCTTTAATCTGCTCTTCTTGCAGGACTTCTCCTGCTTTGCTTATGATGGATTAATTTCTCCCCAGGGCTGCCGCCTTGTGTTTGCTGTTATCTCTTTGCAGTGAACACCTCTGTAACAATCAACAGAAAGGCAGCAAAACTGAAAGAAATTTTCTGTGTGTCCTGGCAGAGAAGGTTTGGGTTAACACTTTCTTGCCAGGCACAGGCCATCTACAACTATGCTCTAATTAGTCATCCTCCTATATTTAAGCTCTGCTGATACTGCATCTTCATTTTATTGTTTCTATGGCAGGTAAATCCTTTCTTTGCAGGATGCTTCCGTCTACCTAAGGGTATGTAGCCCTCTATGGAGGTGACCGACTGTGCTGCTGGGATAAAAACTCCCGAGGGCCAGGAACCACTGTGCCAGGAGGTCCAGCTGGAAGCACTGCTGTCCGTCAGTGCTAACAACCCCAGCTTCTATGGCAAGGTGAGCAGCCCACATTCAAATACGCACATCCTGACTGTCCTCCCCCACTGGTGTTTCTAGAGTAAAGTGTTGCAATAGGAAGACCCCGTTCCTTGGCTGCCAGGGTGCTGGGATGCTCCCCGGTGTGCAGTGGGAGGTGGTTAGCTCCATATCCTTTGCTGCTACACCCCCCCTCCCAGGGTGAAAACAGGGTGTCCCGGGGGCAGTTCGGTCCCAAGGGGCCTGCGCCTGCCGGGAAGAGCCCAGGGCTCTGCAGCAGGTTTGTTGCTACCTGTTGGAAATGGCCCGGCCTCTGCCTGACAGCGAGTGATCTGTTCTCCAGTGGCATCAATCCAGTCACAGCTTCACCCATGTCAGGTTTGTGATGAAAGTTATTCTCCTTTGCAACCTCCTCCTCCCCAGGACTGACTCTGAAAACTGTGGCTGGCTCTCAAAGCTGGCAGTTAAAAGAGATAACAACGTGCCTGCCCATGAAAGCCAAACGCTCTGAATGAGCTCATGAGAAAATCTGATCCAACCTGCCTGTCTGAACAGTATTTATAAACACTGCTACCCAAGGATTAGGCAGCCCGGCCCGGCTCCACTGATGTAGGCAGTAAAAGCAGCTGTTCATAGTTCAAACTTTCTGATGTAGCAGAGTTTTATAAAAAAGTCGCAAGGTCACACTTTTGTGTGTGTGTGTAGGTTTTAGGGAATTTTTTGTTTTGTTTTGATTTGTTTTGGGTTTTTGGCAAAGCCTCTAGACGAACAAGCAGTGCTTCAAAACCCTGCTGCCTCCATTTATTTAAACATTTCAGGATGTTGATGTCACGTCCCTACCCCCATCCCAAACCTCAGCAGATTTGTCTTTGGAGCTGTAAAGGAAACCAGGATTCATTCTACAGACCAGGGCCTCACTAGATGTCAGTTCCTACAGTGGTACCTACAGTGGGCATGCTGAGCTGAATTTCATCAGTTGATGAGCTTTAATGGGGAGGGGAAGTCACTGCTTTGGGGCAACTTGCATGTGGGAATGGGAACCACAGCCCTGCTCTCAGCGCTCTGCCAAAGCAGCCCTCCTACATGCACGCAACACTTGGTGCCCACTGCCAGTGCTTTGCTGCATGTAGGTTTTCAATCAAGTCTGGCCAAAATAGGTCTGTTGTACCCCTCCTGGGTTGTGAGGCACTCAAATGGGGTGCCCCTGGACTGTGGGTTTCAGGTGGCCTGTTTAGACAGAGGAGATGGAGAATGAGGGGAAGCAGCTGGGGGATGAGGGTCTGCCTCCTGAGCCCAGGAGGTGGGATTGCTGGGGGCCCTGCTAGTTAGTCTCTTCCTGAAGGTTCCAGTGTTCATTCTCCTGCCTGGGCTCCTTCAGGTACATGTTGTGGGCTCTTACTGTACGGAGGGCTTGGTATGTGGCTTTTATCATGAGCCAGAAAGGTTTTCAAAGCCGCTAGTGTATCTGCTGGATACCCTTTGGGCTCAGGGTCCTTCCTGCTCTCTTGCTGCGTGTCAGAGGGGCTCCCATGTCCAGCTGCTGTTGAAGGGGATTTCCTCTCTACCCTAGCAGCTAAGCGGAGGTCTGTGCTCCTGCTTTTGTGATACTCCAGGAATATTTTTTTCAGCTATTGTTTGTTGCAAAAGCACACTAATCCTCTGATTCCACCCTGGTAGGAATGGAAGCCCTGCTTATTTTACGTTACTCAACAGTCAGCATTTTCACTAGACGAGATTGAAGGATAAAGGATGTTTACTTAGGGCTGTGGGTGTGTGATGTGAGAATAAAGTTAACAAAAGAAAAGAATTATTAATATTGTACTTAGCTTTTAATATATTTTTGGCTATTTCTGCAACCCACCTAGCTTTTGGGGGCGGTTCATTAGCTGCTGGCCCTGGGGCTGGCATATTCTGCTACCTCTTCTTCTGATTTTAAAGGTGGCCACTAGAGAAACTATTCTGGTTGCCGTGTTCCTTCATAGGAAAACTTTCTCTTCTTCCTGTTTGATTGCCTATTGGTGCCTATGACTTACCCCTGGGACCTGGCTCTGTTAGAAAGCATATACTTCTCTCTTCCCCCAACCCCCTTTCAGGTTACTAAGTTTACATTTCTATTTTACAAGTAATTACCTCATTCCTGGCTTCAGGCTGCATGCTTTTACTTAGGAAAACACTGTGGTGTGACTCTATAAATAATATATTATGAGAAATGTTAACAATACAAGTTCCTTTTATGATTTATAATTGATAGCTTGCCACAAACTTTGCATACAGCCTAAATGCATAAACATGACCAAAGGGTGATCAGAGGATGTAGTTCCCAACACAGTGTGATGCTTGGCTCCCATTTTATTAGATTTTTTTGGACTCCACCTCAACCAGCCACAGAAGAGATGAAAGAGATGGTGGGATTCCCGTAGCCGATGAAGGGCAAATCCAGTGCCCATTGCCATGCTTCTTTTGGCAGCATGTTGCCACCTTTTGCAGCAATTTTTCTACATCACTATCTTTGGCAGATGCAAGCCCACAGAAGTGAGGGACCTCTAGCACCTGGCTGGTGGCCTTGAGGAGCTGCTTCTCCAGCCCTGCAGTGTTCAGGGCTCAGTGGTCCCCTGCTAAGATGATGGTGTTTTGCTGCCTTGAAAGAGAAGGCATGGGCTAATGTGCTGTCCCAAGGAGGAAGGAGTTGCCGTATTTGCGAAGCCTATTTCATCCTTACATAAAGATGGGTGTGAGTGTGCACACACAGTCTTTACTTCCCTGTCTCTCCACCCCCAAAAGGTGTCCGCAGGACTTGCCTAGTGGTCCTATGGATGCAACCCTATGGAGAGGTGGCTGGACAGCTGGCTGCCCTCTACTGAGGCTGCAGAGAGCTGATGCTCCTAACTTTGTTACTTCGATTAAGCCCTTGCATTAGATGGGAAATGCCTAAAGTACATCTCCCTTATTCCCAGCCCTGCCCCCAGTGAAACCAAGTGATAAAAATGCTAATTACCATCAGCAAAACCAGAAAGTCACAGAAATTCTGCTGAAAAAAAGCTGGTAAAAAGTGTAAACAATTTTTCTCTGAGAAATTATCTTATTGACTTTGTTCTTACATAGATAGATAGATAGATAGATAGATAGATAGATAGACAGATAGATTATAACAAAAAGCCTTGCCCTTCCCCAAAGCCCAGCCTTTTCAGAGTTCATTTTATGATCTTCAATAAAGTAGCTGGGAAAAACACTTTTAACTGAAAGGCAAAGCTGAAGAGGAAATGCTTTGCTGACAGGTTATTTCTATCTGAAAAAGTAGCTCTCCTTAGCTTAGTTTCTATATTTAAGTTTTTATCAGAAAAAACCCTATTTTTGTAGGAAAGTTTCTGTGCAAAAATGTTGATTGGTTCAGTGCATAAGTCAGAGTCCACAACAGAGGGTAACTTTTCACTGAGATGTATTCCAAAAAACAAGCCTCCGATTAATTTTCTTTTTGCTGAAAAATGCTTTCTGTCACTTGCTCAGCATGCCTGGCAGATTTCAGGCTAACAGTCCCGTTTGGTAAAGCTGGGCTGGGGCCAAAATAGGACTTTATATTGGAAAGCAACTTGTGACCTTCTGCTCTTTTTCTACTGCATCTTTATAATGGATGTAAATCCATGAGATTAATTGTCAAGATGGGTCTGAAGGACTCATTTGGCATATCCCTATAGATACATATGTTTGCCCTTCTCAGGTAGGGATGAACATAATTTACAGCCAAGGCTCGATTCATAGATGATAAAGAAGCTCTGAAATGTGCATGTTTGCTTGATGTAACCCTTCTAAAAATAATTCACAGGATTAAAATTCTCTGTCAGAAAGCCAACTAAATGGTAAAGCTAATAATCTTTGCCAGGGCCCTAGGCATAGGTTGTCACCTAACAGTTGGGTTTTGTGGACCTTTATGAGCAGACATCTACAGTACAGCTCATGGGTTAGTAATACTATGATGCAATTTAGCAACATTTTTGATGCATGGGGGGGTGGGGAGGAAAGTCAATCCAAATATCTTCTTTTTATTATCTACTTGAAAACAAGAGCATGGAGAGCAAACTCTTTTATCAGCCTTGAGGTTTTAAGCTGACTGTTTAAAACAGCAGAGCAGTAGTTTTTCTAACAGTTACATGCCAATACTTTGTGAGGGTAACCCTATTTTAATGTTTCTAACTTAAAATTAAGCTAATTTCCATTAGAAATCATATTGCCCTCCTTCCCCATAATCTCACAATGCATTTACAATGATGCTGAAAACAAACTGATTTTCTCCTTATGACTGAACGGATCTGTGCATGCTGGAGCATGGAGACAGGCCTGTCCTGGGCAGGGGGTTCCTCCGCAATGGGCAATCCCTTTCTCAGTCACTGCAGTTTAAAAGGGTTCAAGAGTTGTGAGAAGGCATGGGGGCTCTCTATGAGGTTGGGGTCATGCTATAGGATGGGCTGCAAAGCCTCTCTAGAGTCCCTGCTCCCCTGTGGGGTGCAAACGGGATGGAGGGCAGTGGTGGCCCTTATGCTCTGCTGCAAGGGAGGAAGCCTGGGATGGTGGGTGATAACCCGAGTATGGGTTTGCTGCTTGGTTGCTTGGGTCCAGAATAGTCACCCCGGATGCTCAGGTTGGCTCAAAGACCTTTGTTACAGCACCCTGGGGTTGGAGGGGGGAGCTAGAGCAGGGCTGGGAGTCCTGACTGAGGACCCAACCAGAAGGCTGTTGTGGGAGGGGAACCACAGCAAATGAGGCCCATTTGCAGTTGCTGCAGCTCCCTGCGTTGGCTCTGGGGAGAGCCCTGATTTGGAAGGGTACAGAGAAAAAGTACAAAACCTCTTTCCCTTGTGAAAGCCTGGTATAGAAGATGAAAAGGTTCATCCTGCACAACGTTCAGACAGGGCATTTTCTTGTCCTTTCTCTTGAACAGAGTTTTCTTTCTTGATCCACTTGCTGGATGACAGCATTGGTAGTAGGTTGTTGCCCCTTTCATGCTCATGGGTCAGTCTTTTAAAATCTAACTCAAATGGCTTACCTGGTAGGGAAGCATGTGTTTAGTGTAGTAGTTCTTAATGTGTTTTCAGAAACGTCAACTCCATGGATATCCATTTATTTGAGGTTTTAAATATTTTAAAAATCAAAACAGCCTGGACAAACTAGTCTAAAATCAACTCTTAAGTTCAGAATAACAATGAAGTTTGGAAAATGCATTCAAAACTTTCATAATTCAACATTTCTTGATTCCTGGTATTGAGAAAAAAATGGAACTCACGATTTTTGGTACTGCAATCTAGGGGGAATATTTCCCAGACAAGCTCGGAGAAAGCATCTCAAAGAAGGTTTTGTTTTTATTGTTTACCTGTTGCTCATCTTAGCATAAGGTCTGCAGTTGAGGAAGCTATGCAGTTTGTAATCTTCTGGTCTGTTGGCTTTTTTGGTTTTGTTTGTTTGTTTGTTTGTTTGTTTCCTGGTAAAATATTTTTATTAAAGGACCACATTTATTACAACACTTGAATGCTACAAATCATCTTGTAATGCTCTATCTTTATGCAAACGTGAAGACACAAAGGCGTTTGGGGCTGGACTTCACTGTTCTGTACTATTTCTCTCTCTCTTCCTCTCCCCCTCTTCCCTTCCAGAATCACTGATGCATCTCTAATAGGAAAAATGCAAAGTGTGCAAGTTGTCTTGGCACTGTGGATCAACATCTTGTCATGTTGCACTATTATGTTGACTCTTCTACACAGAAAAGAGCATGAAACAATCCCAGAAGCACTGTTCTGGTTCAGACAACCGCAAAAGCAATTCCCCTTTTTTGTTGGCTGTGGGAAAAGATTCTACAGAGATGGGCATCTTGGAGCTAATCAGCTGGTTTGACTTAAAGGGAGCTGTATGGAGGAAAGCCAGTGGCGTATTGCAGACATAACTGTGCTCAGACTTAGCTGTTGTTTCTTTCGCACGCTTTTTTGGATGCAGAAAGAAAAGAGAGGGAGCTGCAGAATTCTGCTTCCACAGACTGGGTGTATTCATTGATTGTAATTATTTTATAAAATAGGAGGGGATGAAATAGAGAAACTTGACCCAGTTGTTTTCAAGACTTCTGAGGGACGAATTTAATTATTTTGGTATTTTGTGGTTATACCCACTGAAGTATGAAGTCCTTCAGCTATATGTGTCTGTCCATGTGTTTTTATTTTAAGATATTTATAGAGCTCCAGTATTGTGGTAGCTGTGCCTTTCAGAATCCATAGTTCAGCGCATTGCTCTGAACGAATATTGGTCATGACCCCCCCTCTTTGCACAGGGAACCATGGGGAACCAAGACAAAGATATGCCTTTGAACTGGGAGTGGTTTTCTTCCTCATTTAAAGAAGCACAGTTGTTTCAGTATATGTTTTATTATCATGTTTAATCTATTTTCCCAAGTCTTGAAGAATCTCAGCACAATGATTTGGAACCATTAAACCCTGTCCCAGAAGATGCAGCCGATGTTCTAGTGCTTATAGCTCCTGCCTGCCTCATACCTGCATACATCCTGTAACATAGCCTTAGCGCAGTCTGCCACGGGTAAGAAATGGGATGAAGTCCTTTCCAGAACCAAGGAGTCCTCAGCAAAAACAGATAAAAAGGCTTAGCAAGGAAGCAAAGGTCTTTGCGCCCACTTTTTCACTTGATTACAGAAAGGTTCATAGCAGACCTAAGGCTAAATTTTTCGATCGGAGCAAAAGGTTCCTAACTTTTTCTTGTTGGCTGTGGTTTTTATAGTGGTGCTTTACAAAAACAAGGGTGCTCTCTCTGTTCTATTTAACAAGAGCAACAGCAAATCAACAGCCTGTTAAATTGTTCATTTGCTCACATGAGGAGTGCCCACTGAAAATGCTACCTTAGGTCAAAATAAAACTGCATAGTAAAGCCATGTGATTGCTAAGGCAGAGAAAGGGCATGAAGGACAATGCAGTAGTGTATTAGAAAACACTTCTTATAGGCTTGATTGGAAAACTGTTGAAGTTAATGGTGATGTCTTCTTCAGCAGGTTTGGATCAGGCTTTGACAGAAAAGCACTTGGGCCCGTTCTGTGGTTGCTTTTATATATAAGTGATCTGTGGTTTGATGATTGCAATGGAGAGAGATGCCTTGAGGGGCTTTGCACAAATCACTTAGGCATGAGCAGCAGCCTGGTCACTCTCTGTTAGAGCAGGGACCTGGGATCATTCCCTGCTCTCCTCTCTCAAACCTTGCCTCAGCAGTTCTGATAACTGCAGCGATTAGATTCCCTTAGAAATGTGCATGGTTACAATTGTTCCAAGCCTTGATGTTGACACGCTTGTTTCACTATTAAAGTTTAAATGTGAGCAGTCAGCCCTCCTTTATCTGAAAGGTATGCCCGGCAGAAAAGGCCTCTGTAACTATTCTTGCTTCCATGTTGGAAACCATTTGGGTTCAGGCATGTTAACACTACCTCACTGGAGGTCTTTGGGCTTCCTGGGCCTGACTGACTGTCAGAGGTGAATCCTTCTCCCCAGAGCCCTGCAGTAGCATCGCGTGGTTCAGGTGGGAGCTGGATGCTTTAGACAGGGCTGCTGATCATGGCTCAGCACACCATGCTGCACTCCTGGAACATCTGCTGTGCCAGGGAGTGTGGTGTGCAGGCACTCCCTTTCCTCTGCTGAAGTTACCCTGGGTCCAGCCAGACCTGTCAAGCTGCAGAGCATGGGCTGGGCCTGGGTACCGGGGGGATCTTGCTGTGCTGGTGGTAGGAGGGTGCTGAGGGAACAACAAGGCTTTCTCTGCCAGGTTGGCTGGCTAGCTCAGGCTCCCTGCCTCACAAAAGTGTCCATCTCCTCCTGGAGGCAGGCTGCTTTGGAGCCAGCCTTTGGCATGTTACTGTGTGAAGGCAGATAAGTCTCCCAAAACTTGAGCTGAGTTTTCATAAAACAAAGTTCAACCCACAGCTGCACTGGTCTACAACTAAGACAAGCCATTCCTGCATAGCTGAAAGTTGCCTCTTCATAATTTATTCCTCCACTACAGCAATATATGTTTTAATACTGGTGTCAGTGTGTTCACATGAGCATGTGCTGCCTTGCCACATTGCTGTTTTAGCAGTATCTAAGCTGGGAGTGTTCAGACCTTTGCTCCCTGTCTTTTGCCTGCAATACAGAAAGGTGGGGCAGATGGTCAGCTTGTTTTTCAGTTAGGGGAAAAAAACTGGAGGCGATTTCACCACCATATTATTAGCTGAGGTCACCTTGCCTCTGCTATGGTCACATCAAGACATTTGTCTCAAGTTAGCATGGTGCTTCAGCATGGAAGGCAGAGGTCCTGCAAGACTGCAGGCCCTTGGACCAGGGAAGCTTATAACACCTCTCTGCCTCGCTCTCGCTTTGTAAAAGGGAAATCTTGCACATGTAAAGTCTGGTAGCTGTTCCTCTGAAATATTTAATTCCCTAATGGGTAGAGCTCATCCCTTTAGAGATGGCCATAAAACCCAGATAACACGACTTTTGGGATGCTGAAGTGATGCTGTAGCTGGCTCACAATATGACAGTGGATTGCACCCTGGTGTTGGCAAAGCTTTTTGAAACTCTTTAAGGAGAGCACCCTAGATTCATAATTCATAGGATTTAAGGCCAGAAGGGACTATTAGATCATCCAGCCTGACCTATATAATGCAGGTCATAGCATTTTGTTGAGTAATTTCTTCTTCTGTCCTGTAACTTCTATTTGAGCTACAGTGTGCCTTAGAGAGGAACATGTAGTTTTAATTAAATGAATCCAGAAATTAAGACTTTTTTCTTATTATTCAGTGGTAGTTTGGTCTAGCAGCTAATTGCTCTCAATGGTTTGTGATTAATGAAATAAATTGTATCTTGTTTCTAAGCCAAGTTTCTAGCCCTTAGATCTCCTTATACTTTTGTCTCCTAGAATAGTCATCTACTATCAGAAGTATCTTTTAAACTAAAATTTTAGCTATGAATTACAAAATCCTAAAGTTCAGGATATTGATCACTTCAAATGGACACAATGAAGAGAACTTCTGTGTTCCTTAGGTGGATCAAGCTTTTTTTCTGTACATTTATTATGCCTGAAGAACAGACGTGGTATTTGTGGAAATTAACAAAGCAAATCCCTTCTCTGATACATTGGCAAACACAGCTCAAAGCCTGTTCTTCAGTCAGGCAGAGGAACTGTTTCCTGCCTTGGAAAAAAACCTCAGCTGAAATAAAAATTGATATTAGAGCAATGCAAAGCATTTCATCAGACCTCAGACACAATTGAACTTAGCCTTGGGCCAGAGGCTGAGTGAGTTCACGAACCTCAGCTCATGTTGGCAAAAATTCAGCTGTGAGAAATGCCACTTCTCCTCCTCCCATGACAACTTGCACCTTCTGACATACTCCCCAGAGCTGCCCACACAGGGAGAACACGGAGGGAGAGAAAAGCAGGAAACAGCTTACATCATTCATTTTTGCTGGGGGAGGAATTGGTTGCCGTTCCCCACTTGGAATGGTATGAGAATGTCTGAGATGTCCACGATGCAAACTGCCT
The DNA here is from genome assembly GCF_023634085.1 of Falco cherrug. Taxonomy (NCBI): domain Eukaryota; kingdom Metazoa; phylum Chordata; class Aves; order Falconiformes; family Falconidae; genus Falco; species Falco cherrug. The sequence goes on along the minus strand of NC_073699.1, from coordinate 90,752,577 downwards.
TGTACTGTCCTTGAAGGAGTTTCTGGGTTGTTGGATACTAAGCCTGCCCAGAGGAAAAATAAATAAGTAAGGTAACTCCTATCTCATCTGATAAAGTCTGTTGGAGCTAGGAGGAGTGGAATACATTTGCTAGAGCAAGGTGTCTCCATGAGAAGCACTCTGCTGGTGAAGTGCCGCTGACATAGAGGCAGTTTATATGAGTCCCCTAAACAAAATATATAATGAGTGCAAAATTGTGTTACTACATCTCACAACTTCTGTTTAGAAATTGTAAATGGAGCTGCTTGCTGCAGCTATGCTGAAAACGTCAAGTGTGGGCCTGGATTAGTTCAAGGGAAACTCTGTCGTGGTGGTTGGCATGTCTTGTTAGTCATCACAGTGAGAAGTCGACTGTGAGGAAGAGCCACGTGATTAGCAAGTTAGATTTTTTTAATACAGAAAACAAATGCAGAAAGAGTAACAGTTACCCACAAATGCCATCGTCTCTGATAGTTATGCAAAAGATGCTAGATACCTACATAAATACTCTGCTGTTTCGGTTTCCTCCAATAGATGGTTATGGATAATCGCCTCAGCTTTCTATTTTGGCAGCGTGCCCTAATTTCCCTTTTGTTTTCCAAATTCTTCAACTATCTCTATACTGGAGAAACATGCTGTGATAGATTGGTGTCTGCAGTTTGTAGCACGATAAGAAGCTGGTCAGTGAAACACCTATGTGTTGCTGGGTTAGCACCAATAGTTGGCCACCTACATGAGGTTGTCCACCAGTGAGCCAGACACGACTGCATCTTCAGTCCTCCATGTCCTACTGTTCCTATTCCATGGGGCCCAGGGGGTAGCAAGAGATCTGCTAAAAGCATCCCCTTTACTTAGAATGTGCTGGTCCTAGAGTAGAGAGGTCCTCAGTGGCTCTTTTGGATGTTAACATTTTTCTCAGTTGGATCTTTGTCAGCAGGTGAGTCCCTACCTGCAGTTCTTGACAGCCCAATTCCTTTTTTTCATTCTAGCTTAGCCTTTGCTGGCTGATATATAGCCCTTGTGAAAGAAACCAACCCAAACCAAATGGAAGCTGGAGAGGAAAGGTACGTACAGGCAATACTGGAATTCATAGGTGTGATGCAAGGTACAGGGGAAAGTGAACAGCAAGCTTGGTTGAAAAGCTCATGCCATAGTTTTGTGAAGAGTCACTGTAAAGGAGATATGCCTTTCTTCCTTGGCTACTTGTTCCTGCCCTCCTCATTGTTTTGGCACAAAAGATGATGTAGCTGGAGATGCAGGTGCTGGTCTGGCTGAAAATAAACATGAGAACCAATAGTCTGCTAAGTTGCTGGCTACAAGTTGGGAGCAATCTGTACAGAGCTTGGTAAAAAGCTGGAAAGTCTGGTATCAGATCTTGTCATGAATAGCAGTTGTTACCTATCGCTATCCCCCCAGCCACATTTCTTTCCCTGGTGACCACATGCAAGAAAGCAAGCCGAGGTATTGTGTCCATAAATGTTTTGATAAACCAGACTGATCCCTTGCCAAACCATCTGATTTTATTTAGTTTTATCTCCACATTTCTTTTATAGCCAAAATCTATTGTATGTCTAATGAAACCCGCTTTAGTAATTGTCTTTCCTGTGCATTGACTGGCATGTTGGCAGATGATTGATGGCCCCAGGCTGCTGCGTAAAGGACCCAACAGTGGCAATGCTTGCAGAACTGTAGCAGATATTTTGCTGTTGCTAATGTGGAGTGCTGTGTTAACGTTAGACTGTAATGCATGTAAACGTAAGTGCCATTGATTTCATCGAGATGGCTAGTCTGTAGTCATCACTCAGATCTCAGTGCTTCATAATATTACATTAGACATTTCCCTTACCCCACTTGTTACAATTTCTTTGCGATGAAGAAGCCTGTGTAGCATTTGCAGAAGGGTGTTTTATGTGGATATTTGTTTTCTATAAGCATATAAAGAGATATCCATCTAGATGTATAATAAACACCCCATAAAGCAGCTTGACTCTACATGGAGATTTGCAGCTGTGTTTACATAGCCTGACACTGCAATATCCATACATCATCCCTTTCTCAAGGAAGTCTTGCTTCTCTTTTATATCTTCTTGCCTTTTAAAGTCTCCAAGTTAGAATTTACTTTGTTTCAACCTAACCAAAGCTTACCATCACCCCATTGCATCTGCTTCTTAGCAAGTGGTGTGAAAACATGACAGCATAATAAAGTGCCATGCTAACTTGATCCAATTGCACTTGGAAGAGGTACACTTGAACTTCAGCATCACTGGTGAGAATGTGACTTGAATTAGTGAACATCCAGGTTAGGTTTAGACCTAGTTTTCCTCACACCAAGCAGGCTGTGAGTCTTACGGTCTCCTTGGCTGGAACTGTGCTTATATGAGACCATTAACATGCTCTTCCCCAAACCTCTCCAAAGATGCTAACAAATTAGAAAAAATATGGTTCCTTTCGTGCTCTGCTGGTATCCCTTGTTATCAAGGAATAGGTTCTGTGAAATTCATCAGTGAAAAGCAATTCCTGGTCTCTGTGGGCAGCTCGGCGCTGCAGGCACTGAGCTCAGACCTTTCAAAGGAATTCCCACCTTCTGGTTTGATCAGCAAGGCTTTGACTTGCTGGGGTTTTATGAACTTGTTCTAGGAGCTCGGCTAGGCAGAGCTGCCTTGTTACTCTGTCTTGCTCTCTTGTGTGATGTCAAAGTAGGGATTAATTTGTTCCTTTGTTATAAATCATGCAGGGCCAATGGAGTCTGTCACTGTACATGTTCCTGGGAATATGTAAATAACATCACTAGACTACATATGCACACGTGCATATGCATGCACATACTCATGCAGAAACACGCACACACTTCTCTACTACTAGAAGTTCCCTGTAGGTGGTAGGAAACTCCACAGTTTACAGTTACCTCTCATTACAATTTGCACTGCATTGGCAGTAGGTAGAAGCTCCTGTCTCCTTGTTCTGGGTGTCTGCTACACAGGGTGGCTAAAAGTGTTCCTCTCCAAACAGCTAGTGTGGAGTTTCCCCCACATGGTGTTTGGGGAAGGTTGTACCTCCTCTGTTTGCTGCTGCCCCTTTTCCTGGCTGCAGCAAGAGAGAGGAGGTGTGAGGATGGAGGGCAGGAGCCCCGGGGGGAGGCTGCTGTGCTGCAGCCCTGGTTGGCCCTTCGGGCAGCTGGTCTCCAGTGTGATGGCAGCTGTCTGGAGACCTGGTGGCTTCTGGAGAGGGCAACGTGAGCCACAGATGAGGCTCAAGCTCTGCCTGATTTAGGCAGTGGTGATTTCCAGCAGATCCAAGTGGAGCATGAGAGCACACTCTGTACTCTTCTTCCCAGCCACCACACCCCCGAGCTATAAAACCCTGGATCATGCGTACCCTGGGGGCTCCTTGGGCTGAAGGATAAAAAAGCAATTGAGCCTGGTGTGCCTGATTTTGCTACCCTTTGTACTGAACATACAAACTTGATATACAGGCCTGAGGCTTTGTGCGAGTGAGACAGAAAAGCCATGTTTTATTCGCTGACAATTCTTCGGTGCAGAGTTACACTATACGCTTCCTCTGGAGATCACAGAATATTTTACAAGTCTTATTAGCCTCATTTTCACAGCCAGAGATGCTGTGGTGAAGGGAGGGGCTGCTTCCCCACAGGTGGCTCAGTCAACCTCTGGGAGGCCGTCCACAGGGAGAGTGCTGTTTGCTGAGATTTAAATCCACAGCAACATTATACAGATTGAAAGCATAAACTTGCTGTTATCCCAGTGTAAATAGCTGGTCTACTTAACCAGCCTGTTTTCAGTTACACCTACCATGCTGTTGACGCTCAGCAATGTTTGTAGAAAAACCTCAGAAGAAAAACAGCACTTCCCTTCTTGCCCAGGCCTGAGATGTTTCTTTCACGTTCCCCAGAACTGCTCATCATAGGAGTTCAGCTGTGATTCTTCATCCTGTTCAGGAAATGCCAAAGTGGTTTATATCTCATAATGCAGTTTATAGGGGTCCACTCTCAAATTTCTTTATTCCAGATGCTCATGCTTGACATCCATATCTCTAGAATTGATAAACTTATATTTCATAGTAGTTCCTAGAGTGGCCTGCAGGTGAAGGTAAGATGTGCTCTGAAGACAGACTGAGAGAGTTGGGGTTTTTCAGCCTGGAGAAAGCTCTGGGGAGACATTATACAGACCTTTCAATACTTTAAGGGGGCTTATAAGAAAGATGGGGACAGGCTATTTAGTAAGGCCTGTAGCAGTAAGACTAGGGGTAATGGATTTAAACTAAAATAAGGTAGATTTAGATTAGGTATTAGGAAGAAATTCTTTACCGTGAAAGTACTGAGGCACTGGAGCAGGTTTCCCAGAGAAGTTGTGGCTGCCCCATCCCTGGAAGTGCTCAAGGCCAGGCTGGATGGAGCTTGGAGCAACCTGGTCTAGTGGAAGGTGTCCCTGCCCATGGCAGGGGGATTGGAACGAGATGATCTTTAAGTTCTTTGGTTCTAACCAAAACCATTCTATGATTTCTGGGTCAACCCCAAAGCAGCATTATGAAAAGGTAGCACGTTGGGGAAGCAGCTTCCACCACAGCCATTGTAGGCTGTCCTTGCTGGCAGTGTAGTTCTTAACAGTGATATTTTGCGGCGTGGACAGGATGCCTCAGTTGTTCAGGGTAATGAATCTATGGCTGCTCTCAAATCTCTGTATGACTTTGTCTCAGAGTATGTTGCTGCTCAAGTTTCATGGTCTTTCTTACCCTTGATGAGGCTTTGTAGGATGATTGCCCCCACTTCCCCCACAAAGCATCCTTCAAAAGAAAATCAGGTAATATGCAAGTCACAAGATATGTTGCAGAAAGTTTCCACCAAAATCCTTCTTCTGTGTTTCCTCTGTAACTACAGAGCCAAATGTCAGCATAGGATAAAATTTTAAGTTGGGGCTCTTGTTGTTTTAATAGTTTTCCAGCCCTTGTTTTAAGCCAGGTACTGTTGTGACCACTTACACATGTGGCAGATAGGACCATTTAGTTGAGTACTTGCATATCCCTTCATGCCTCTTTCTGTCAAAGCAAGGTGTTTTTTCTGTGCATTGATCAGATGGAGATTCTCTCTTCACTTCTCTTCGGTGTGCTCTTCCTCCCTGCCCTTCTGCTACCTACTCAGCAGACCTATGTGACCCTTCCTCCCCACTCTGGAGCCCACTGCAGCAACCTGCCAGCTAATCGCCCTGAACTTGTTCACACTGCTGGGACCCGACTTACAGATTCCAGCCGTCTTTACTTGAGGAATGGCAGCCTGGCAGCCCTCCAGTCTGCCTGCTGGATCTGGGCCAGCTATATATTGTGAAACTTTTGCTCCTCTTGGACTTTACAGCAATTTTCATCCCCCTGGGTTATTTGCCTAGTACCAGGTAGAGAAATCCAATAAAAAACCCTGGGAATTTGCTCTGTGCTCAGCAACACGTAGTTGCTACTGACTCGAATCCTGTTTCTTCTACAGCAATACACAGGGCACTATAAAACCAATAAAAGGTACTTTAACCTGTGACTGCAAATATTTTGGTGGGACTGGCAGGAAAAAAAAGCTACATGTGCTGGGAACTGAGTCAGTGTCCAGATCTGAGGATCAGTCAGAATCATTAGAAGACGTGTAGAAGAGCAGTAATTTTACTTTCTGCTTCACATTTGGACCAAGACTGAACCTCTTTCTTTCCTGTGCATTGCTGAAACTTCTTTTACTTGTATTTATTAAAACGAGCCAAACAAGCTGAGTTTCTCTGTTCACGCTAGCCGCCACTGCTGCACCCTATGCAAACACCATTACCACAAAATGGGGCCATGCTGCATGCTCTTTGCCTCCTTTTGAGCCATCATAAATGGCTTCAGAGGGGCTCCTCACCGAATAATCCCCAAGGCAATGGAAGCCAGTACTTTAGATGCATGTCAGTTAACCAAGAGCCTGTACACCAGGTTACAGAAGGCTTGTTTTCTTTGCACAAGAGAGAAACATCCATCTCAATATAGCTCCTCTGGCAGAAGAAGCAAGCATGTGTATGAGCTGTTCCTCAGCATGGAAACTACTGCTGCTGATGATCTGTGTCACCACACACACAAGCCACCACTTGCTCATATATATTTTAATGTGGAATGTGGGAAATCAGTCTGAGAATGAGGTAAAATGCAAACCTCTGAAGGCAGCGAGTCAGCTGAAAAAAAGCCTTTCTCCCACGTTCCCCAATGGCCATGTAAAGAGGTGACCCACAGCTGGGAAGGCGGGTGGCCTAAAAACTTCACTGCACTAACCTTTTGCCTTTGCAAACGTGCATAGGTTGGAGGTAAGGATTCACTCGATTCCCACAGCATTCTGTACTCAGTCCCCGTGGCCAAGCAGCCTGGTGGTTTTGGGGGACTAATGAAGGCTGTGTGGTCTCCTGCTTAAGAGAGACCAAAGATCAGCCGTAAGGGTCAAGGCCAGCCACAGACTGCTGCATCCCTCTGCTGAGCCAGAGGCTTGCTGAGAGCCCTCAGGCATCACCCCCAGCTGCCGCTCTACCCTGCAGGCTCCAGGGTCAGGTCGGGTCCGCAGAAAGCTTTGATATCTGCTGTGCCACAGGGTCACAGTGCTCTGATGGTGCATGGGCTTCCCTGCAAAGCACCCAAGCTGGAATTTTTTAGGCGTTTCAGTCCTGCTCAGGTTCACAGTGCTGGTCCTTTTTTACTGCAGCTGTGTTCACAGTCTCACCCTGAAAGCAACTTGCAGGGAAGAGGGTTGACACACCTCTGTTGTTTCTCTTCCTGAGCTGTAGTTGTGGGGTCTCCTAAGGGGCACTGTCACATAAGAAGGGGAGCTGGGAATCATTGCAATGCAGTCCTTGATTGTATCTTGCCATGATCTTGGACCTTCTTAAATGAAAGGTAGCAATTACTGCTTCCATTACCCTTGATAATGTTTTATTAGGAATCCCTGTGATTATCTATAATTGCCTGTCTTAATAGTGTGCAGTGATTGGCAGGGTTCAGCTTAAGGTTGATTTTTGCTCGAGTGTGAGGAGGAAATGGCTGTTTAGTTTGTCACTGTTGTCTTCTGTAATAATGTGTTTCAAGTCAACTAAAGCCACTGTTTAGGACAAAGTAGTTGTATTTAGGATGTTGCACTAAATCTGGCTTTCCAGATTATGTCTGATGTCTCTCTCAAGCCAATTCTAGGCCACAAAGGACTTCCAGAAGTATCTAGGACCCCCAAGGAGTACATGCTGCATTATTCAACTATGCTTTGAAGAAGTAAATTGTGTTCAAGTACATGCCCATCACTAACTGAGCTGAATTAGGTAACATCCAAGTACCAGAAAACTTGCCTTCCCTGCATAAAGAAGGAGTTGGTTCTTTGGTTTGACATCTTATAGAATCAGCCCCAATGTCATCCTAAACTAAGAATTTCAATTTCAGAAAGCTTAGGCAGAGAAAGAGGTAAGGCAGCTACACTGGCTATTTATCGCTATGCAGGATAGAAGAAATCCTGTCCTGAAAGAGGGCTCCATGGATTGATTTCCTGACAGAAAACAGTGCACCTCCTTGGCCCCCAAACCTGTGAATTGAGAGAATTGCTACTCGGGTATTTACCAGAGGTGTTTCTAGCTCAAAGCCCTGCTACAGCCTGAGCTCAGGGAAGCTTTGAGTTCAGATCTTGATTCTCACCCTCACATTTCTCCACTGAGCTGAACCTGCTTCTTCAAAACTGCTGGAGTTTTGGGTGTGCTATAGAAGGAGGGTTTTTTTCAGGGTAGAGATGAACGTAAAGGCTGTATAGAAAGGAGTGTGAAATATTGCATGGATGCAGATGCATTTTTTCGCATGCCTCTGCAGTCTGTTTCTTCAGTCCACATTAGTTCCTTTGTATAGATACAAATTTAGGACTTAAACTTGCAGTAATTTAACATGTATGATGCATGTATACATAATGTCCTTTCATAAAGTCTGATGGGCACTTTTGCTTTATGCAAACCCATTTACTTTTCAAAGCTCTGCCCTCCAGACTTCCCTCCCGGGTGACTGGAACAAGGTGATCCTCTGTGATTACTTATCAGAGGTGGGCGACCTGCTTGCTTATGGGATTGAGGAGGTCCCAGCAGACTGATGACTACTGCAGTGGCACCTGGGAGCAACTAGTTTAAGGCCACTTTAAACTAGCTTTTGTTTTCTGCCTGAGCTGACCCAGAGAACTGGGAACAGTTTTGACTAGTTGTACATATCCTAGTGCATCCTGATAGTAATATGCTATATCCTGTTCTGCTGGGGACCGGAGGCAACTCAAAGCCATTCTCTCAGGAAACAGCCTTGTGCAGCCACTACGTAGGCAGCACAATACATGTTATTTTTGAGCAGGCACCACTGGCTGAAAAGATATGTTTTAAACATCTTTTTCCGGTGTTTATAGTAGTGACATGACTTATTACGAATTAAGAAAATGTGAAAAAGTTGAATGCAGCATGTATGTATTTACTCATCTGTTTGCATGTTTGGTTTAATTAATTTGAGGGTTATTCAATGAAATTTGGCTTCCTTTTCTACCCATTAGTTTTCCCCTCAGGCCCTAGGACAAAAAGGCAAAATTTAAAATATTTTCCTTTACAGTGTTTTTTGAGTTTGAGAAAAGAACCACAAGCATTAGGGGTATTTTTTCTTTTCTGTATATTTGTGAATGCATTTGTTGTTTGTATAATACTTGTATTGTCAACCAAGTTTGTCCCTTTGGTGTCTCTTTCATCCTATTCAGTCAAATCTGATCTTTTTTTCTGGGTGATTCTTGTTTTGTACAAGTGTGTGTGGTCTGATATTGGAAAAAATGAGTCCTTTAGCTGGCCATGTGTACTACGATTTCACACAGCCATGGGTAGTCCTGCAGTGATGGGCTTGGTCTAAGACACTGTAAACAAGGCTTGAGTAATTTTAGGAAGTGCGGAAAGCCATCCTTTTATTTAAAGATGGGTCAGATCAGATGCTTGGGAACTAATTAATCCCTTGCACTTACATTTCAAACCCCCTGGCTTTCCATATGTGACGTGATCATCTCTAACAAACAGGCAGATAAAAACTGAGTTAATGGTGTAAGAGCCAATTTAGCTTACAGATATGTTCATTTTGTTTAGATAATTACAGAAGATGCAATATGCTTACTAAGAAATGTGAAGACTGCTTAGATTTACAAGCATGCCTTATGTTCATGTAAAGAAAAATTTGGGGGTATGGTGTTTTGATTTCCTGAGAGCGACCACATGAGTTGGAAGCTGAACATCAGAGTAGCTCATGAAGGATCTCAAAAGGGAAAACAAATGCCAGAGGAACAAATATTCTGTATATGTTGTCTTTTTTTCTTCTTTCTTTTTTTTTTTTTTTCCAGTGGAGCTTTTATTTAAGCCTTTCTTTGCATCGTAGCTTCTTCACTCAACAACTCCAAAGAGGGTTTTAAATTGATACGCTTTTATGAAAATGTCTAGCTTAATTTTACTCAGAGCAATTTAAGAAAACAATCCCCTGATATACTTTGATGTATAAAGCACCAGACTTTTAGGTAATGTTTCTCCCTTAGGGCAACAAAAGAGTGTGAAGGCTTTTAACCAAATCCACTATGGGAAAAGCTGCTTCACCAGGGTGTTTTGCTAGCATGCAGTGGCTCCTGAGAGCACTTTACCCCAGCTCCCTGAAGAAGAGTTTCTCGGCATCACTAGAGAAAGGAAATCTTCATCCCACTACCACACCCAGGAGGGTTTTCCTCATGTGCCAGCTTCCCAGAAACCAAGGCATTTGGAATGCTATTTCTCCCTGAGAGTGGCTGAGTGCTGCCCATGGATACCACCCTGCAACTGCACCTCTCCCCAGACATTCCTCCCTGCTCTTCTCAGTGCTACCTCACCGCTGCTCCCCTCCTCTGAGGCACTACTGCTGTTAGCAACGCACTAGGTGATGACGATGCTACTCATGACTTTCTGCTCTTGGATCTCAGGCTGGAGGTGAATTACTGCTATCATCCTGATTGCCAGCGTTCGAAGGGCTGGCAGGAGGGAGGGGGGCACTGAGGGCAGCCCAGCTGGCACAGCTGAGCAGGCTCGCTTCCCAGAGGACTGACCCTGCTGCAGCAGAAAGGCATGTTTATTCTCGAATGATTGAGGTTACCCCTGGAAAGCCATAATGCTGGTATCAGAGAAACCATTTATCACCACAAAACATGAGATGGCTACTATTATGTACTTTACCTGCCATAAAAACCTGTGCATCTCCATTTATCAAGGTTTATAAGCTAATGATGATGTTGTTGGTTGCTTCTGGCGCTTTGCTCCTTGCCTGCTATGTGACTTGCATAACCGCAGCTGCATGACCCAGGAGGCACATGCCAAGGATGGGGCCTGTGGACCCCAAAAGTCATGTGCATCCATGTGACTCAAGAAGATACCCAAGTCTGGACATGTTTTAGTCTGATATGTACTATGCCTTTGCTTGTATGTGCATTTTGTGCACATCATGCCCATTTTGGGGGAGCTGATAAACCCCATCGTGTCCCTTGGGTCTGGTAACATGTTTATTGCCAGCATGAGGCAGGGACCAGACAGATGGGGACTGTAGGGTTGGGGGAGGGGGGAAACAGTCCTTTACCCCACTAGTAAATTCACAGTCAGGTGTGTGACAAGCTCACATTCCTTAGCAGTGTCTCCCTTGATTTCCTGAGGTATGAGCGAGCCAGGCCAAACAGTAATAGTGGAAAGTATAAAGAATTATCCCCACCCCCAAAAAAGCAGAAGGACAGTCCTTTTTTGCTAAAGAGGCAGAAGGGACAGTAAGTTGTATCTTTTTGTAGTACAGTCTAGGTTAGACAAACCTGCTATGTGTTTTTTTTCTGATACCAAGGCCATGAGATAACGCTGTCCCTTCTGGCAAGAATAATAATAAATAGTTTTATTGTTTCTGGGCATTTTATCAATCTCTTCAATGAGCTCTGGCTTTTAAAGACACAATAGTAGTTTTTTGGCTTTTTTTAAAGCTTTCTGCTACCAGTTATTTGGACCCAGAGCCCTGGGTTCAGAGCATTCCAGAAGGAACCATGCACAGAAAACAGGGCCAAATAACAGTGGAAATGCTGCCTCTTCATGCAGAATTTATGGGTAGAGTCACTGTGAGAATAAGCTGAGACCTGTCACTGGGACGAAGCAGGACTCATAAATTCTCAGGCCTCGACAGTCTTTGGCCTTGGGCAAGTCATTTAGCCTTTTTGGCTCCTCTAAAGAGACAGCATGATAGCACCTCACTTCCCTTACAGACCTTAGTGTGAGCTCATTACTTAGTGTCTTTAAAATACCTTGTAGATGAGAAATGCAATTGACAGAAAAGGCCAGATTCTCTTCTCATTTATACCAGCCAGCCACTGTTAAAGCGAATTGAGGCTGGGCCAGGGAAACCCGGAGGAAGATTTGGCTGTAGGTGTAAAGTGCTGTGATTGATCTGTCTGTGCAGAGCTCCTTGGGGCGGCTCCTCTGGCAAGCTGTCTGGCCTCTGCTAGCACAGAAGTCCCATGCTTATTTTATTTTGTTGCTGCTTCTTTTTTAAATTGGCTACCAAGGACTCAGTACCTCTCTTGCTGAAGCTGGCGGGCTTTGGCTTGGGTCGGCAGGGTGATTTAGAGGCAGAGGCGATTCTCTAGGTTCTGCCATGCAGCAGGCATCACCTTGGGGCAGGCGATGCAAAAGTGGCTGGGAGCCACCTGTGCCTAACCCAACCTCTTGGATAAACCAGCACCAGCATGTAGAAACAAGTCCCCAGAGAAGCCCTATAAGGCTTGGGCTACCTGGGCTGGTTGCTGCAGTAACCATCAGGTAATGGTCCACTGTGTGAACTGAGGTGCATGTAGGCAGGGCATGATAGGCAGGGCCATCCCCACAAGGGAGATAAAAAAATGGGATGCTCTCTGCCAGCAGGGTGAGGAAGTTTGATTTTTGAGGCTCTCCTCTGTCTGGTTTTGGGGAGGGTGGCACTGGCTCAGATGCGGGGAAGGAGGCACTTGCCCCAGCCAGCTGGCTCCTTCTGCAGGGACCCACCAGCAGCACGCAGCCAGGCCCCACCTCTGCTTCTGGGGTATTTTGATTGTAGTGAAAGACCGCAAGAGCTAAAGAGAGGAAAAGCTTGCTCTATGCTACGTTGGCATTTGGATTGTGAAATGCTTCTAATAAATCATGTCTTGGGGAGGGGTCACATCTGACTGGCGTTTGGATGAGTCTGGTACTGACTGAGGTGATATCCCATAACACACCGCATCTGAATGTAGGCTACACTGAACCAGCATTATTTCATGGCAGTGCATATCCAGTTTATTGAAGTTGGAAGGGTGGAGCCCAGATGTTTTTTGCTGCTAGAGCACCTGTGTTCTTTGACTTCCTTTACTCCCACTCCAAATGCAGCCTGATGCTTCCTGTAACATCTTCCCTAATTGCAAGCAAGGGCTTGAAACTTGCCCGTGATCAAAGGCTGCATTTTGACAGTTCAGGTGCAATTAAATGTGAGTATCAAGTAGGGTGCCTGCAGTTTAATATTAAATCTATGCTCAAGTGTGGGCATAAAACGAGAGCTGCAGCACCTTCTTGCAGATCACATAGTTAGATATCTAAATGGGCGCACTTGCAGACAGAAAATTGTGCTCATTGGAGGCTTGGGCAAAGCCCAGCTAACACTGAATAGCCAGCCACTCCTATAACAGTGTTTGTCATTGGACATAAGTCTCTTAACTTGCTAAAAGGGAGCCAGGGGCAAGCATTCAGCAACAAAAAAAAAAAAAAGTCTTTAATCATGGACCAGATATAAGGGAGCCAGACAGTTGCTGGCTTTAAAGTGGTTTTGAATCAAGAACATTTGCAGTATCCTTGGTATTTACACTTAAAAGCTTCTCTCAGAGCAAATATCTGCCTGAGCATGGAAAAGCAAGATCACATTTGCCTTTGAAATCGGTGCTCCGGTGGATTAGAAACAGAAGTATTTAATCCAATCCTAAAAAAAAAAAAAAAAAAAAAAAAAAAAATGTAGAGGAACTTCATTTAAGTAGCATGTCCAGTGAGATCCAGACATGATGAATACCAGAAACCTCCTAAAATGTTTGCTAAGGTAGAGAAGTAGCTGTTCTCTAATTTCCCCAACTTCTGAAAAAAGGACTCTCAGCTTCTGTTCTTCTTTTATAAGGGATCTTTAAACACGCCTGATGACAAGAGAGTATTGATGAAAACTTCATGAATCCAGGTCATTATTTCTATGGGGTTTGTAAGACATGCTTGGACTGGAGAGACAGGTAAGATTCCCCCTGGAAGAAATATGTGGTCTGCTCTATGGCTATGCTACCCGCTGTTCTTCCTTGTCTCCCATCAGAAAATAATAATTTGTACCCTCTTGTGAAAGTAATGAAAATCTTTCCTCTTTTGCTGCTACCTCTTTTCCTGCTAGATTGATGGGTATTATGGACACTACTGATGTATTGTTTGAGGCTAAAACTCAATAACAAGCTCAAATTAGATTTAAGGAAATGAGTCAATAAGCAGAACAGGAAGGAAACACACCGATTTAAGCCTAGAAAACCACATACCATTGTGTAGTGTGGGGGTTTAATACCTTTCTTTTTACTGTGAAACTGGGGTCAAGAACTTTCAGGTGCAGTGTCTGTGAGGGGTAATGTTCCTACTCTGTCTCAAGTCAAAACATGTTAATTACAAAAAAATCAAATTGGCAGAAGCTAATTGCTCTTGATGAGGTAAGACAAATGTTAACACACTGCTAAAGGAAAGCCTGGTGAAAACTGTCCTGAAAGGCCAGAGAAGACAGGCAAAGGGAAGATGAAATCAGGACTGAGAGTGAAATGCCAACCCCACGCAGAGATCATGTGGCTGAAGGAACACGGAGAAGGTGGAAAGGGTTTAGCCCTGCATGGCTAGGGCTAAATCAATAGGAAATTTCCACCTGAAGTTGTAAAAAAGGGGATAGTGTGTCCTGAAAGATTTAAAATACAAAGTCCTGCTCAGCCCGTTACCCAAGTGGTGCAGTGCTACCTGTAAATATTGAAACACAAATTGCCCAAATGGGCTGCTTGAAATGCTACTGCCGGAGTAGTGTGAGCAACATGTTTGTCAACATTGCAGGGGGACGTGAGCCAAACTAATGACAACACCAAAAAGTACAGTAAAAAAGGTGTACTTTCCCCACATGTCAGAGGCTGTGAGCTCCGTGCCAGGTTCTGTGAGGACATGGAGGCACATGTTCCCAAAGGCCTTTGTTTCCTGCTCTTAGTGTTTTACTGCATTTATATTTAGCCACACAGAGGGGGACAGTGATAAGGGTAGATTCACTCTTTCATGAAGCAAAGAGGAAGACAGGACTGTTAGAAATATCTGTTAATTTGGATTTGGGGCCTGGAGGCCAATTCATCTTTTCATGGTCCCAGAACCAGCTGGGGGGCTGAGGGAAACACTGTGCTTCACACCCTGGCGGTACCTTCCACGCAGGGGCTGAAGAAAGCTTAGAAGACTATAAACAAGTTTTCAAATGCACCAGGAGGTAGCTTTTATTCTCTCTGGTTTGCATATTGTGGAACTGGAGCACTGAAAAGTTGATATTCACAGTTTCCTACCGCTTGACACCTGCATGAAATGTCGGGGTTTCAGAAGCACTTCAGGTTCTTGAGAGGAACCGAGGGCAACTGCTCTTTCTCATGACTTTGAATGTTATGACACTTCTTTGCTAAATTTGCTAGCATGCAAAATGCTGGTGAAAGTCAGCACTGAAGCTGACTACAGCAGAGTTTTGAATCCATTCTCTCCATGCTAGATAATGCCTCTCATTACCACTGTGGTTTTATCCTTCCTAATGACTACTGCACTAGGAATAAATCAGTGACATGCAAGCCTGTATGTTTTTTGGCAAACACGATCACCCATGAAATTTGTATAATTTTTCTCTTTCTGCCCAGCCTGCCCACTTAGCAGCATCTCTCTTTCCTTGGGAAAATGATCCTTAATTGGGAGGGTCATTTATGGCACCAGCAAATGACTCAAAAGAAGCATTATGGGCAGAGACATCTCAAAAGGCCAGTTTCATCCCCTGGTCTGTGAATGGGAGACCTGGTTGCTCAGATCGGTGTTTTGTCTTGTGGTAGCTCTAGCCAGGGAGGAAGCACTGTTTCTTTGACCCATGATCATGTGAGTATCATCCCAGGTATAAATGAAGAGCTGGATCCACAATCACTGAAAAGGATCTGGTGACAGGGAATTTCACCTGATGCGTCTGGTAATGTTTTAGAACCAGTGACCCAAATTCAAGCACTCAAACTGCTGTGTTTGAGTTGCATAAACATACACAGGTCTCTCTAAATTTTGGACAACTGCAATATGGTGTGTACTGCTGCTGTAGTTTTGACAGTGCTAGCTCGGTGAAATTACTAATTGCAGTTGAAGTGCTGAAAATAATATAGCCATATGTGTAACTGCTGTGTGTACTTCATAAATGAGATGGTGCCATCGTAAACTGTGAAAATAATGCAGCTGTATAAAATCAGAGTGATGAATGTGCATTGGCCTGCAGTTCTACTAGTGCAAGCCAATGTGGGTACCAAACTGTTCTGTCAAAAATGTGGGCATTTAAACTTGCTTTGTAGGGAGGCAATTGTTTACTGTGCCCTTTGTTTATGCGCAGAATACAACGCTTGTGGGTTGGTGTTTTGTTTCTTTTTTTTGTTACTTTCCATCCAAATTCTTCTATTTTGGTGGAAAAGGGAGTGTTAACTACTGACGTGTCTGTTATGATGGTCACCCTCCAAGGCAGGCAGGCTTGGCCTCAGCTGTGGAGAAAATCACCCATTCTGGCCCCACAGTCAGCTGCTGTGGCTGGGAAGCTCCCATGTAGAGGGAAGGTGAGAAATAGGGCAAAGCAGAGTATGGCAATGGGGAGTGTTTGTCTTTGCTGCATTTCTCCCCCCTTTTAAGGCCAGAGAAAATCCTTAGTTGAGCTAAGGTCATCACCATCACAGCGCATCTGCATGCAGCTCTTCAGGGATGAAGTCTGGGCAAGGAAGGGACAAGCTGGAACAAGAGACCAGCAAAGACCTAGGCCACTAAGAGTTGAGAGCAGAAAGACAAGGAACAGGTTTACAGTCAAATGACACCCAAGTAAGGAGACAAAGGATCGGGAGTGAAGCCTAATGACTCACAGAGGAGGGAGAGGATGGAGAGACAAAGACCATGATTGCTATCAGCTCCTAGAGGGAACATTCCAGCCACATCCCAGGCTATCACATAGCTGCCCTGAGGGAAGAAGCTAGGAGAGATGCTGAGGACTGGTTAGTAAGCAAAACATATCTTCCTTGTGGTCACAGGGAAACCTGGCCAAACTGCTGGGACATTACCTGGAGAAGACGATGATAAGAGCAAATGACGTATTTTTTCTTTTTTTTTCTTTTTTTTTTTTAATAAAATAATCTGCAGCTGCTACAGTATTGCAACATTAAAGATGAAGGTTTAGAAGCAATTAAATCTCTGGCTGGTGTGACTGCACTGCTGGATGTTTCCAAAAGAGGCACACTCAGGGTAAGGGTAGTTAAGCCATCAGCAGATAAATGGGGATTTGTCAGCTTTCACATCCTAAGCAATCTCTGCAGGCGTGGGTGCATCACCGGGGAGTGACTGCCACTGTTTTATCAGTCTTGATAAGTATACAGAAACCTTTGTGGATAAATAGCAGCCATGGCTTTTATCACCAGGACCATAAACTTAGACTCTCCCTCTGATACCACTCAATAAAAAAAAACCCTACATCCCAGAAGTGGTTAGAAGTGTGTGAGAGACCCCTAGAAAATACTGGTGTGTCCATAGGGAGGGCCCTATGCCATAGCACACTTCTCTTACCTAATAAGCTACAGGTGGCTGAATGAAATGAGATGGTGCACTACATGTACTCAGCAGAAAAAGACCACACCTCGTGGACAGCCAGAATAACCTCACTCTTTAAATATTCACTATTTTTATTTTAATCTTCCATGCTGTGGCAACTTCATTGCACCACCACGCCCCCACCCCCCATGCCTTAAAACATAGCGTCAACAAGAACCAACCCGCTGGTGAGGCTGCGATGGTGCTTCAGCTGCAGACATGACTACATAGCATCAGCTCCAGAGAGGTTTGTCATGCTGCCATCAGCACTTTCTTGTTATATGGGATGTCTGGACAGGTAGGAGAAATATTAGGCTCTGGCAAGCAGCAACTTGCAACTGCAGCTGTTTTCACAGCTCAAAAATAAGCCAATGCAAGGCAAGGATTTGCTGCACTGAGAGCAGCAGGAATAAGGGACCAGAGACAGGCTTCCTCCTCACCTCAGATTTAAAGCTTGGTCCTCCTCATTCATTTGAGCTTTTCCCCCAAAGCCACCTGGCAATTTCCTGGAGCCACTGTCGCATGGCAGAGTTTTCCTCTTAAAATAAAGGGTAGACCAAACCAGCGGTGGCTGGCACAGGGTGCTGTATTTATAACACGTTAAAGATGAGGAAGGTGGTTACAGAAGTTCAAGCCAAGTAATATACTTCATAGCAGCAAGGAAGGAATTATGGGGTATGAGGTGAAAAGAAAAAAAAAAAAGCTAGCATCAGGAGTGATGCTGCTTGATCTCACTTTGATAAAGCCACAGGGAATGAGATTGAAACTACCTGGGCCAGTAAGTCTCCTGTGGAGAGCAGCCCAATTTGCTTAAGACAGCAATGATGGTAGGAAAGGTGAAATCCCAAGCAGAGGAAGGGTTCTGTGAAGCTGGTCTCTCTCTTGTGATTATGTTTGGGCAGTTGCCTAAAAGATCCTGATCCTGAGTTCAGAGGCTGTAGACAGCTGGATTTCTCCACTCCTGCTGTAATCTGTCACGTGAAGTAGAAAACCTGTCTTCTGTCACTAGCAACGCAAAAATCAGTGTAAAAACACATTCAGAAAGGAAAACCCTTCTGACTTTAAGATGCAATTGAGCTCTGCCACACACAGGTGGATCCGGCTTTGGAAAGATCTGCCTATAAATATTTTCTTCGTGTTCCTTTGCCAGATTTTTCTTTAGGCACCAACATCATCGTGTCATTTGAAAAAGCCAGAGTCCACAGCTTTCAGCCAAACTTACGGTCCTTTAGCAATTAATTTCCTAGTTTGTGTTGACTGCTATAGTTGTAATTTATCCAGTAATGTCCTTATTCACATGATCTAACCATGCTGCTGTCACTTGTCCCATAAAGGACTTTCCCCTATATGGATCCATGTCTCCTTAGCTGGGTTCCTGCCTTTGGGTCAGTGGCAAGCAGCTGAGGAGGGGCTTCCAGAAAAGGGTAGTTGCACCCCTGCCATTTCAGCATAAGCAATGGTTTGGCGTCAAAGGCTTTTCTTTGTTAAAAGTTGGGAAGATGACAATAAAAAAAATAATTTGTGGGGAAAAGGATAAGGTAAAAGAGGCTCAGAGTTCTGCACAGTAGTGTGGACCTATGTCAGAACAGTTTTAAAAGAAGGCTGAAAGAGAGAAATTAGTAGAAAATTAAGCAATGGAGGGGAAAGACATGCAGATAAAGTGAAAATAGCAGTGTAGGGTTTAAAGGAAGAGAGACAGGGAGTGAAAAATATATGAGAAAAACTAAAAAATGGTCAAGATGATAGGGAATATGGGGAGAATACAGAAGACACCATGGGAAAGAGAGAGAGGGCAGCGGATGCTGCTTTTCAAAGAAAAAAAATGAAGAAAGAAATATGAAGAAGAAAAAAATAATAAACATGGAAAATGGTAGACAGAGGCTGGAAGAGAAACAGAAAATGGTTGGAAGGGAATTAAAACGTTAGAGGAAGAGCATGAAGAAAGCCGTGTAATATTAGGACTAGCAAAGTGTATTTTATTTATCCATGTTCCTTCTGGATTATTTTTCCCTGGCAACTGCTGAGGGTCCAATTGCTGCGCACTCCCCTCCCTCCGTGGAGGGCAGCCAAGCCCTTCTCTTTGAGGATGATGAATGCGCAAAAGAGTCTTGAGCGCTTCAACTTTAAACAAAGCGCTCTCCAAAGCTCCCTTCTGCCTTGGGCAGCTTCCCCCCAGCCTCCCTGGCGAAACGTGGCAGCTTTGTTACAACCCGTGTGCAGGCTCCCAGGAGCTTCTTTTGCAAGTTGATCCATTATGAATGCTGGGATGAATAAGTGAGAATCAGGCTAACCTCACCTCCAAAGAGGAGAGGCTGAATCTGTTCCCTCCTCTGCATCTCTTCTTGCATCCGCTGTGCATGGTCCTTGCAGACAGATGGGCTGGGGTGTCAGCTGTAACAGATATTTACCAACTTCTTTATGGGACCCTCCAAATCCTGCTGTGGTCAATGGAAACTCCTCCACTCGTTTTAATGGGACTTTGTGTGGTCCTGCAAGACTCACACCAACCCGTACCCTTTGGCCTCTTCAGAGAATATGATTTGCTGAGCAATTTAGTCTGTGGGAAAGTTGAGAAGCTGAGAAAGGCAAGATAAATCCTTTAATCCTTTTATTTCTTCCCCTGAGTAAGGGGAGGCCTTTTCCAAGTCCAAAAAGGTGTTTGAAAGAAAGGCCTTGCTCACTGGTAATTTTTGTCAGTCCAGACGGTGACACAGCAAATTCTTCAAAAGCTTCCTAGTGATTTAAGAGCGTAAATGCCATCTGACTTCAGAAACGAGGCTTGGGCAATTTTTTGCCCTTCAGCCACATCTTCCTGCTCTTCAGCCAGATCTCTAAGGAGGTCTGCGCTCCTTTAAGGGAGATGTGGATATGGGGGTTTACACAACTCCTTTTAAATCAGAGGCATGTATCAGAGCTGACATGTCACAGGACTGACATTAGACACATGGATCAGGCAAGTCTCACAGCCCAGAGGTCTGAACTAGGAACCTCCATACATATTTTCTGCAGCAATCTTAAATGTGATATAAATGGTGTTGTTTTAGAAAACATGAACACACTTGACTGGAGCTCTAGGAGAGTGAGTATTAATGAGATGGATCTATGAGCTTAATAAGAAGCTTATTCCCTCTTGGACCGTAAGCAGGTCATTTGGAAAAGCACATACTAACTGAGCGAGGCTGGGAAAAGCCAGAGTGTTTTAGAGAGCTCTCCCTTCGCTGCGGTAGAACAGCTATGGCTCTGCTGTGCTGCTGGGGGCCCCAGCGGTACGGCCCCTATCACCAAGGGTGTCTGCACCACTGTGGCTGCAGTGGCTTTCTTGCTGATGAGGTCCAAAATGCTCTCAGCATCATCTTGTTTCCAGCAGGGCAGGAGGTGGAAGGCCTATAAGGACAGAGCAGCAACTGCAGTCCACCAGACACTGTACACATTGACATAGGTTTGAACACCCCTGCCTTGGTGGATCTGTCCTGAAGACATTTGTTTGCATGAATAGTCTTCAAAGTAGACATGACTGAAATCCCCTAAGCTTCTTCCAGGGCTGCAAGGACTGCAGGATGAGGCCCTGAATGAAAGACTGCTGTGCCAGGATAGCCTCAACCAGGGCAGGCCAACTGGGCACCTCTTGCAGGGACAGCATTGGGTTTGGTGTACTTCCCAGCCACCAGCAATGCCATCCCCTCTGCTGAGGCATAGACAGGCTGCTCTCGTTTTCAGAAGCCCAAATAAAAGAACATATTTATTTCGTATATATTCATGTACTTAACTAGTTACGCTGTCTATTGCAGGAAATCCATTGGATTTCCTGAAGAACTTTGTTACTTAATTCATTTTCAGTGGTGGTGAATCTGCAGCTGTAGTGTTAATTATAAATGATGTCATTTTCAGGAAGTGTCAGGATGAAACACATTTGCTGCCATGCTAGTGCTGAGCATGTAAACATCCCAGTGTGCTTGTTTTTCCATGCCTGCTTTGGATTTGACACTTAAATTCCAGCCTTCAGTCCTAATCCTGCTAACACTTAACTATGTGAGTAAAGTTACTCAGCTGGGCATGCTTCAGTGCAGCTTGTTGTGCAGGTAAGGGCTGGCAAGATCAGCCAGTGGTTTGCAAATGTGTAGTATAAACAAGTCTACATAAACACAGAGACTTCCACACCTCGCTTTATTTTCTCTGCTGAAGTATACAGCAGGACAACAGGACTCGTCGTGGTGATCGCTGGACTTTCATTGTTGGACATGAGCCACGTGTTCTGCCTATGGTAACCATAGGTTTCATAACACCAATCAAGGGGTGTAAAACACCCTGAACTGGCTGGGTTGTTTGGTCCTAATGAACTATGTTTAGAGTGTTTACACAGCGTGATTTCATCTTCTCAAGGCCTGTAATGTGAACTGTGGACTCCTACTACCCTAAGGGTAATATATGTGGTACTTGTGCTAGGCTAGAGAAAATAACCTTTCTCCTACTCAGTTTGCTTTAATTAATGTCAGAGTTGAGTTGCACCACTTTTTTTGCATATTCTGTAGCTTGTTGAAACCTTAACCTTTTGGGCTAAAATTTTCTGTGCCAGATGACTACCTCATTCTGGATTCTGGAGGGATGTTTCTGGCTGTTCAGCTCTTTCTAGGAAATATTTTCCCAAACAGCTTCTTGTGGAAGATGTAGTGTCATTGCACTTTGGAAAAGGAAACCATGATCAGAAAGAGATAATGTTATGTGGAAAATCTAGTTTTATGCATGTGTCTTTTGTGGCTCCTGTGAAAAATACCCACATTCAGCCAAGTTACAAACCCTTGGAAAACTGCAGCTTGCATACATCTGGTAGAGGCTTTTAAGTTTGGCTGCTGATCTCTTTGATGCTTCTGGCAGTGGAGACTGTGCTCTGGTCTATGGCTGCTGAGACCGAGTGGGGGGTTTCTGGCGATGTTGTCCTTGGTGCCTCCTGGCACAGCCACGGAGGCTTGTGCTCTGCATCATTCACCTCCTGGGCCCCAAGTGGTGAGGAGGAAGGGTCCTGGCATTTTTTTGTGGAGGTGGCATAAATAGGTGGACTAAAGCAGTCTAGAGAGAAAGATGGAGGCTGGGGACTTGGAGTGGAGAAGATACTTGGGTCCTGCTGTAAGAAACCTGATATGGGAATTGGGGCTGGAAACTGCTGGGGTGAAATGTGAGCAACAGCCTGGCAAGGAAAACTGGAGAGATTGTGCTGAAGAGCAGAAAGTGACCTACCAGGGGTGGAGACCAGGGGTGGGGGCACAGGGAGCCTGGGACATGGAACTGGGGTGATGGCACAGGGGAAAGTGAGAGGGGAGGTTGGTGGTGAGGGGTGGGATGATGGGGTTGTGCTATTGAGATCCCACACACCCGAAGGGGAGCCCAGGATGCTGTGAACAGCAGCATGCGGTCATGTAGTTGAAGTGTATGATTATGTCTGGAGGGACTTGCACAGTCAGCCTTAATTTGGGTGTTTTCTAATTTTGAACCCTTGTGTTTGCAACCTCAGCTTTCCTTTTAATGGAGCTTTTTGTCAGTGATAGGACTATCTGTAGTTGTTCTGTAGTAAGCTTATGCCAAAGGGCCATCATGATGCTCTAGTATGCAAGTCCTGAACAGTGAAGTAGTCATTGCACTTGGTAAATTATGATGAAATATCTCCACGTCATTTATTTGTGTTGTGTTTGTATATGAGGACTGTAATTCTCTTAAACCATGGCTACTTCAGAGGAGGAGAGTGAATTAACATGGATGAATGAGGGGCTGTCTAACTAATGGGCTTTCAATATAGTTAATGCCCAGCAACAAATTCAATGTTGCCTTGGATAACAGAAGAATTGGGTTTTTTACATAATCAGGTTTTGGTAATTGAAATTCACTGATGTGAGAATATTTTTTACATAGATGTTTAGTCTTTTGTTTAATATACAGTGAACTATTAATTAATGAAAAGATACAGGTATGACTTTGTCCTGATGTATGGTAAAAAACAAAGGATCAAGATTTGATTCACATCAGTGTATTTTTCTAAACATTGCTTTCTGATGGGGTAAGGGGAGATAAAATTGCAGCTCTGCAGATAATTGCCAGAGCTCATAAACACTTCTTTTTCCCTCTTTCATTTCTTGACAACTGCAGCAGCAGAGACAATACCCAGAACTGTACAGAGAATAACCACTGTGGTAGCACCCCTGGTGTGTTTATCGAGCACTTTGCACTGGCAATAAACATTCAAAAGCCAGCAGGAGACAACCCTGAGCACCCTGTTGTTGCTGGCCTTGCTTTGAGCAGGGTTTTGGACAGGAGGATCTCCAGAGGTTCCTTCCCACCTCAGCCATGCTGTGCTGGGATAGGCTGGTGGCCAAGGTGCCAGGTTTGCACATCTCAGGCACTTCTACACAGGCTGCTAAGAGGCCAGTGGTGAGGCAGTGCCGTAGGTGGTATCCCAGTTGGTGGGACAGTGTTTGTGGCTTCTCCAAGGTGGCTCTCTGAGACTGATTTAGGCTGGGCCACCACTTTGAGGGAGGCAAAAGGATTTATCAGCACACCCAAGTGCTATCCTGGATTGGGAGCCTCAGGGGGGCTATTTGTGCTGCCTATCTTTGGGCACTAAACTTTAATGCAGGAAGCTTTTTCCCTTATCTTGTCTGTGAAGGGAAATTAGCCCAGGCAGAAGGTGACTCTGAGCATCCAAACCGGATTCCTGCTCTGAATTACCTCCTGGGACTTCTCCCCTTTGGTTGTAAAGGCAGCCAGATGATACTGAAGAACTTCCCTAAATTTTGTACCTCAAGATGCCAATGTACCTTCATTTTTAAGGTTATTAGTTACTAGATGAGCATTTACAAACTATCACAGGAGAAAATTATTGGTCAAATTTCTGTACCCAACCCAAGGAGGAAAAGTGGGTTGAATGGCATACAGGTGAATATGGAATTTGTTGCTCTTCTATGGTAAGCACATTGACCACCTTCTGCTTGAAGTCTTTAATGTTAGCACAGGGGCAAAGGCTCTCCTAACTAGAGGGGGTTTTTTTGAGAGAGAAATTGTGGGTTCGAGGCAATTCATAAAACTGAGTTACCACAAATATGCAGCCTTTTTACATGCCCATTTTCATGTTAGCAATCTGTAAAAATACTCACTCTGTCGAATATTTTAAAGCACACAATAAAACAGTGTTTTATGGAAGAGAACAAGGGAACATGTACGAGCCTTGTCAGACTTTGATGAGCCAAAATGTTCATCGTTTTATCACAGGGTATCAATATGAGGAGTGACAATCACCTGTGATCAGTGGGGCTTGAATCTGTTTCCACCAACAGATGCCTTTTTAATCTCCATGAGCTGTACTTTTGCCTGGCAGTTTTAAACAACAGCCTTCTGCAAAGCTTTTGTGCAAGGTGGGAGGTTTGACAGGCCCTGATTCAGCAGCGATTTTAATGGTTAATGTAATTTTTTCCCATTAGTCCCAGAGGTCTGAGACCATAGAAGTCTTCATTTTTTTCCAGTGGAAGATGTTACGTGAGCAGGGGATATTACGAAGTTTGGTTAGGTACTGCTGTCTCTCGCACACATGCTCGCTGGCTGCTGAACCAAATGGAGAAGCACTGAGCTCTCTCTGCCTCTTGCTTGGGTGTGTGTGGGTGTGTGCAGGTCAGAGAAGTTCTTTCCTCTGTGTCATTAGCAATTTTAAAAAGGGGGGGAGGTGGGGGAAGCAGGGACATTACTATCCCTGATTTCTCCTCCTGTGACAAAGTGGCCAAGGGTTTCTAAAGCAGCTGAAGTAAAACAGGAAGACAGGAAGATACAGACAGCATGATGGTACAAACTTTGTTTCTCTAGGAGACTAGACCCCTTAGAATCAGCCTTGGGAATATGATTTAAGTCTCCACTATCGGCTGAGAAACAAAAAGGAATGAATCCCCCATGTGCTGATTATTTTTAAAATGCTTGCAAGCTCCAGTGTGGTTTTATGATTATTTGGTGACTTGCTTCTGGAGCTGAAAATCTGACACTGAAGTCTTACAAATATATTGTCTATTAGAGGTCCCTTAGGTGATCATAACAGAGAATCCAAGAGTTAGTTACCTTTGTTAGGGGATCCCAGTGCTATCCCAGCACTTGTAGGGATTGCTGCTATTGTCCCTATGAAAGATGAGGGACACCACCTCCCCAGTACGAGCTGGTCCAAGAGCAATTTGCTCTCATTGACTGTTACACATGATGTGCTTATGAAAATTTTAGAAAAATCAGATGGAAAAAAAAAGGTCCCTTGATCCAACCAAACTGGCAAGAGAATAGTAAAGGGCAGCAGAGCACAGCTGCCTTTGCAGGGCAGAGTGCAGGGCTGTCCTTCCCTGTCCTTCCATCTGTCCTTCTACACCCCGGGTGCTGGATGAGCCCTTTTGTGCCCGTTTTATCAGGTGGGTGCCAAAAAGGGCAGTGCCAGTGAAACTGTTGCCTTTTACAAACCTGCATCCCGGTGAAAAGAGTTTTATTGAAATAAACTGCGTGGAGCAATCTGAAGCTGAAATCTATTTCCCTGCCTTTATTTCAAGCCTATTGCTGGGAACTTTTCCAGATTTCTTCCCTAGAGATTTAAAGACTCTTCTTCTCATAACAGGTGCGGCCTGGGGGATGACAGTGGCAATGCATGAGTCCTCCTGGGAGTAATTACACTTCCTTTCCCCTTCCCCTTGTCTGCTGCATCTATCTGGTAGCGCTTCTGCCAGGACCTGTGTGCAAACGTTAACTTTAATCCATTCAGCAGAGGGAGTCAGATGCTAAAATCTAAGTGTGTGTGCTAGCCTTTCCAGGATCAGGACCTTGTATTTGCATGCAGGAGCAAAAATACTTGATTCTTTGCTGTCCGCTTAACCTGGATGGGGGTGTATAGGAGTGTCTTGATCTCAGCTGAGCTGTCTAAACTCTGCTGTAATGATAAAGCCACAGCAGTAACAATAGCAATATAATTAACAAAGTCATCGTGCCAATGCTCTTCAACACTGCCTTGCAGGTTCTGTCTCAGCGAGCGGGTTATCTTTCTCTGCATCTGTGTAGTTCCTGGCCTCTCTGATGGATGTAATTTGCAGCAGCACTGGCCAGCACTTAGTTGGAGGGACATTTGTTTCCATTTTGTAATGAATTTTCCTCTCTTGTGTCCATGGAGATCTGGTACTGTA
Source organism: Falco cherrug (assembly GCF_023634085.1). Classification (NCBI taxonomy): domain Eukaryota; kingdom Metazoa; phylum Chordata; class Aves; order Falconiformes; family Falconidae; genus Falco; species Falco cherrug. The sequence goes on along the minus strand of NC_073699.1, from coordinate 90,726,449 downwards.
CACTGCTTGTGGGTATTAGCTGCCACTTGTTTTCTAAGGAGGAAAGGGGGAACTGATCTAGGGAATGGTAGGGGCTTGGCGCACAGACATGTAAGGAGTTGTGCCTTCCAAACTTGGCGTGCCTTTTCAAAAACAGGATGTTACACAAATACCCGATGTGAATTTGGCAAAAGATTCTCCTTGAATTGTAAAAAACCCCCGTGCACCCCTCTCCCAGACATCTCAAAGGCTTTTTCCAAACAAAACCTGGAGAACCTTGAGTGGCCAGGGTGGGAAGGTGTGTGCCAGGGTGTGGGAAGGTCGCAGCGGGTGCCATGGGTCACAGCCTGTCCCAACCTTGAGAGTGGGGTGGGGAGTGGGGGCGTGGAGGGGTGAGGGGGGTGGCAGATGGCCCTGTCACCCTGCCCAGCTGAGGGAAGCCTCGGGAGAAGCCACTTGGGCACTTGCTGTTCAGATGAGTCAGCTGGACAGCGGGGGGGGGGAAGGCAGGGAGCCGCAAAATCTTTCACACAGTCCTTCTAGCCCATCAGCAGAGAAGTGAAAGCTGCATGTGCTACAATGATGCCTGTGGTGTAAACTACACCGTGAGAGGTCAGGGATGGTGGTGACTAACACTTTGGAGGCAGATGTGAGGAGGAACCAGCCTCATACTGGTGGCTGAAATTTGGCCTATTTGACTTCTCCTGTCTCATCTCAATTATTTGATTAGGAAGGTCTGAAACACTGTGGGATGTGAAAATCTGCTTTGAATGTTCATTCTGAGGGTAGTAATTGAGTTTTAAATATTTATGGCGGAACCTGGAGTTGTACTAGTGAATGCACTATAGGCTTTCCCCAGCGGTAAGCCCCACTTGCTGGAGACCCTGCTCTGCAAATAGCCCCATTGCAGAGGAGAAGGGGAAGAAGGAAGGGCAGGAAACCAAGTAGGTTTGTGAAAATTATTTATTTCGTTGATTATAGAGGTCTTACTCCTCCACAGGCAATGCTTTCAGTGTGGAGCTGCAGGAGCTAGGGAGGACTGTTTTAACAAAAACTAGCACCTGGCTAACCTGCAGGTCTTCTCTCCCACCACTCGCAACCCTTTGCCCCAAAACAACACTGGCTCTGCAGAAAGACGAGGCAGTGAGGAGTGAAAGACACTTGTCTGCCCTTGCCATTTGTAGCTCTTGCTGCTTGCCATTGCCGATCCCAAGTGAGACACTAGGATGTACATATGCATTTTTTCCTTTTACTGCTGATGTAAATAGGATTGTTTTCTCTGCAGGCAGCGCAGGAACGAGCCTGCGGTCCCGTGCTCTGTAGGCCCTGGTGCAATGAACACGAGGCAGGCCTTACTCCCTACCCAGCCCGGGGTCTGCCACGGTAAGACAACCGCCACGTGTACCCGCTGCTGACTTGGATGTGCACCAGTAAGGCAGCTCTAAGTCTCCAGCTGGGACTGAAGGTCTTCCAAGGCTCAAAGCACCAGTGACTGGAGCCGGAGACCCTGCCTCGCACCGGGCGCTCGCACGGCGCCGCGTCCCCGGCGGGGGCAGCTGCGGTGGGCGCCCGGGACGCGCTGCTGCGCCCGCCGCCCCAGGGAGCACGCGCCCGGGTGCCCCTGCCCCCGCGCCCGTGCCCAGAGGCACAACACGCCGCATCTGGAAGCCGCAGAGCCCCTCCCAGGCACTGAGGAGCCCCCCAAGCGCTGCGGTTTCCCGCTCCCCGCTGGCGGGACCGCGCCGGACGGGGGGTGCCCGCGGCTGCCGCTGCCCTCGCCGCTGCGGGGCCGCCCCGCTCGCGGCCCGGGCTGCCGCCTCTCCCACCCGGGCCGGGGGGGGCGGTCCCGGTCCCGGTCCCGGCGCTCTCCGCCGGGCAGCCGCGCTACCCCTCGCTCGCCGCGGCCACTCGCTCACCGCGGCCGGGGACCCGGGCTGGGGTGGTGGGACGCGCCGGGGTCCGGGGCGGCTCCCGCGCTCCCCGCCGCCTCGGCCCCGCCTCGGCCCCGCACCCGCGGGGGGCGGGGGGCGGCGCCGGCTGCCGGGGCGAGGGCGCGGGCTGCGGCGGGCGCGGGGCTGCCACCCCGCGGGCAGGCACGGCGGCGGCGGATGGCGGCAAGGTCAGTGGGCGCCCGCTCCTCGCCGGCGGGGCTCACCCCCCCCGGCCTGCCCCCCCCGGGGGCGGCGGGCGATGCTCGCGTGCGGTAGATCCGGCGGCGGGGGCGCCGCTCCCTCCTCCCTTCCCCTTCCCGGCGCGGCGGCGGGGAGCGGGGCGGCCGCGGATGCCCCCCGCCACACCTCCCTGCCGCCCGGGCGAGGGGGAGACGCGGGTTTCGTAACCGCCTGCCCCGCCTGGCCCCGCCGCGCAGGGCTCGCTGCGGGCTCCGCCGCGCCCCGGCCCCGCCGCCCGGCGCTCCCCCCGCGGCGGCCGGTCCCTGCGGGGGGCGAAGCCGGGGCGCGATGCGAGGTCCAGGTGATCCGCCGAGACGTGCGCGGGGCGGCCCGCGTCCCGGAGGGTGGCGGGGCGCGAAGGTTACTTTGCAAGCCGGCAGGGTTGCGCCTGCATCGCATCAGCCTTGTTCCGAGCGGAGGAGGGTTATCCTTGGGCTTCGCGAGCAAGTAAACCCAGCTAACTTACAGACGGGGTTTTGGTGGGGGTCCTTTGTTTCTCTTGGAGGTTTGGTGTTGGGTTTGTTTGTTTTTTTTTTTTTTATTTTATTTTATTTTTTAATTTCTCCTCCCTTCCATATGCTGGCAGTTAGCGGAGAAGATATGCGGTAACTCGGGTGCCGTCATAAGTGCTAGACATCTCGCTGGGTTTTTAGAAAGCGGCTTTAATTTTTTTAACCGGAGGAGAGTAGAGGCGTGGAGCCCCCTGCCCAGGTGGGTCCGCGCTCTGCAGGGTGGCAGCGCTCGGAGTTTGTTACGGCGGTAGATGCTGCCTCCCGGCTGAGGTCGAACTGCAAAACTGTGATTCAGGAGCCCTGCCGACATCCATCACCCCGGCGCCTTGTCCCGACATGCCGTCCGGTGGAGGGACATCTTCGGAGGCAGCTCTCTGCCCCTTCTCGAATGTGGATACGCTTAAAGATCTGTGCACCGGGCTGTGAGCTGGGGAGGCATGGAGGGGGTGTGTGTAATAGGTGTCTGGAAAAAAACCCAAAAAAGGCAAACAGGCTTTTGAAAAGGTCCCATTAATTGAACGAGAAACATAGTAATTTCTCTGCTCTTGTTTCCTTGCTGAAAACTCTTTTCTTCCTCCTCACTGCCGTCAACCATGGTTGGTTTGCTTCTTTTTTGCTTTTGGTTGGTTTTTTTTTTTTTTAATAGTACATTTCAGAGATCTTTTCTTTTGATACAGATTTGCTTAGGCTTGGGGTCTGATTGAGGCCATTGGAAAATGTTTGTAACCTTCCAACTTCTGACATAAATGAAGGTCCCATTTTTAGCCTTTCTGTACCCAGGCTGGGGTCACAGGCCTTCTTGGAATGGCCACTGAGTCTGAACTAATGCAGAGCTCATGGTATGATAATAACAGCAACTTAGGAAAAAACCTTCTGCTGGAAACACTATTCTTGGCTATGTAATGGTGCGCAACTGGGTTTCAGCTGGTTAATTACATGAAAGGCAAAGTGTAAAAGTAGCCCTGGCTGAGGGCGATGGGGCTGGGACAGCCGCGTGCTGTTGCTTTTGGTGGCATTGACGTGTCTGTGACTGTCGGGATGGGACTTTGTGGAAAATCCCTGCCACACACGCACTTTTGCTGTGAGTATAGTTTAAAAGCCCAAACCTCTGGTTCAAACCTGTAAGGTCTGTCAGAGGGTTTGGACAGTTTGCCAGGTATGTGAAGACAAATGAAAAAGATGTTTGTTTTCCACTGCTTGTCTGGGGGGAGGAAAGTTGGTTGGGCTGATGGAAGTTTTATGCGCATGTTATGTAGTCTCTTTGGGACTACTGGACAGTGCTGTGCAGTGCTGTGGAATATCCAGGTTAGAAATACCAGCAGGACAATAAATATTATTCCAGCCTTAATATAGTGTGTTTAAATGATACATGCAAATGCAATAACTCAGAGCGAGGTGCTCATCCACAGGTATGTTATGGCTTAGAGCTTGCAGGGAATGGGCAGTGGTCACCCTTCCCCAAGTGACTCACCTGGGGGTGAGCTTTGCCAAAATCCCTGGGTATGTTTTGGTCGTAGCTGTTCCTGGCTCCAGTTCAGGGTTCTCACCTTGACCCTTCGATGAACTGGAGCAGGAGCTCCATCAGCCACAGCCTGACAGAGGCTTCAGCACAGTTTTAACTTCAGTCATGTGTGTTGTCCTGGTGAAATTAAAGAGGGATACTCACAAACTTGCATGCAAAGGATTTAAGCTCAGGTCTGCCTCTCGTAAGCTTTCCAGGGTGTGAACTGCTCGTCTTTTTTACTTGCATGGTGCTGAGAACAAATGCCATATCGTGTCTGGGTTCAGTATGGAAGAACTGACCTTACTTAGGGCTGGTACTGACAGACGGGAGCAATGGTGCTTCTCTGCTGGAATTTTATAGAGGATTAGTTTGCGCTTGAGACATGAAGTCTTGCTGAAAGCTAATGAAGCTTATACTCTTAAATGTGCAAACCATCCTTTTGAGCAGAATTTAGTTTTCTAAGTCAGTGAAATATTTTTCAGACTGTGACCCCAATCAGTTGATGGCGCCTGGAAGAGACGGGTCTGGAGAGATGCAACTGATCTAGATGATCAGTTTGATCTAGATGATCAGTTGGTATGACTCTGCCAGAGACCTGGTGATTTGTGGTTTTGATCATATGGCTGTTGACCTTGGGACTAGCCCAGGGCACTGGCCTTTTAAAAGAGTGGTCTTACATTGCCTCGTGTATACCTGTATGTATTTGTCAGCCAGTTCTGCAGCTGTTCCATACATACATCAAGTAGCAGTTTTTCTGGCAAGTAATTCCACTGGCTTGACCGTGGTTATTCAGCTGAGTAAATGGTGTGCAATCTGAGTTCAAGGCAGTAGATATTGGGCATGAGTGCTGTCTTTTTGTGCAGAATGTGGGAAACTAATTCCCAGATCCTGGGATCCTGGCATGCCTTAAATTCTCTGCTGTTCTTATGCTTTGTCTCTATCCAGTGGGTGGGTGGGCTGGAAGTGAGATGGGAGGACTTTCCTCCCCTTTACAGTATGCAGCTCTTCCAGAGAAATTCCACAGCTGTTTCTGAGTCTGGACAGAGTTGCCTGCTTGCTTTGTGCGTGCTATTTTCTACGCAAATAGGTTTTCTGCTGCTGTGCTGAGCCCTGCGAAGGGAGCAGAGGAGCCCTTGGAATCGATGTAGCTCGGTAGCACGGTCTGACACACTGGGCGGCTTCAGAGGAAACTTCCAGCCCCACCAGTGCTCACCGATAGTGCAGCATCTCCCCGTATCTTGGGCTGGCGAGGGCTCGGCATTTGCTGGTCCCACCGCAGCAGAGTCGACCCCTGCCTCAAAGTTCCCCTCTTGGTGCAGGTGTCCAAGCGCCAGCAGCGTGGGCTGAGGGACGCTGCGGATGGTGAGGAAAGGGATGCTGATGTCTCCGGGATGAGATCACCTCCAGTGCTGGGGCTTGTGGAGGAGGGAGGAACCCCAGCAGGTTCCACACTTAAGGGCTCAGTAATAGTCCTTCAGCGCAGACAAGGCATTTCACCTCTTTCAGATGCAGATAACCTTGCCCTCCCTGTCTTCCCGCGGCAGAAATTACCCCTTCAGATGTAAAGGAGTTTGTAATTTGTTCCTTCCTGCTTCAGATGCATAAAACCTGGGCAGTTACAGAGCGTAACTGCAGTGTGTGCTGTGCAGCTCCAGGCTTGATTGAGCAAGGCGTCAGTTTCCTGGGACACAGCGGAACATGGAAATGCCAGTAATCAAATGCACCATAGTTTTAATCTGGTTTTATTCTATTTTATTTTAATTTAATTTCCCCAGGAAATGAGTGCAGCCTGTCTCCTGCCCTTTGTGTTTGGCCAGTTTCAACTAGATAGCACCAATGGTTGTCAGTCTTGAAGTTCATTAATTTCCCACTTGTTTTTGTTAAGATGAGTGGCTGGCTGGGAAATCTTTGAAACTGTGCTCTCTCTGAAGAAAAGGAGACCATTTTCAGCTATTCTCCATTCTGCCTGGTAGCAGCTGCCGCATTGCGTGAGTGGTCGTCAAAAATGCAGTACCTTTGTAGCCCTGGCCACCTCGTGAGGTGTTCATGGTCTCCGGGGCAGGGTGATGTGTGGGGTAACATTGGAGGGAGCTACAGGGGCTGTGACAGAGGGGCAGGAGGGCAGAGGACACAAGATCTTAAGCAGACGGGGCCTGTTTGTTGCTGCTTGAGATTTAGGAAGGCTGGCAGGCTGACAGCCGTAGCTTGGAGCCTGCTTTCCTTGACCTCCAGGACACCTTGGGCTGAACGGAGGGGAGCACTGGAGCAGATGGGAATGTGCAGCCTGGGCAGGACTTATGCAGAGGTGTGTCTGTGCACAAACTTGCCCGTGTGCAGTGGCAGCATGATCATCTGGGCGTTCACCAGTGTCATCCTGTCGAAACCAGTGATAATTTGGCACTGATGAAAAGATGTCATTTAGCACCATACGTTTCTCCCAAAATAGCTTCTGTGAGCGAATAGTCTCCAATTCCCACACAGCTCTCTCCTCACAGTTACTTTAGGCAGGTGTGTACTTGGGCTGATACAGTGCTGTGAGATGCCAGGGACATGCTGCTGTATTGCTAGGCCACCCTGGTGTAGATGTAGCTGGTTTGGCATGGGTGTCTTGGGTGATCTGCCTCAGAAATCTGAGCAAAACTATACTAGGAAAAGCAGCCTTACCCTCACCCAGGCTGTGCCTGTGCTGGTCAGCTTATCAGTATAGTTGTGCTGGGTGTGGTGAGCACATTTCTTCCAGACTCAGACTGAAGGAAGGCAGGTGTCTGTTCTTATGCAGTGGCATAAGAAATAGGAGCGTCAGGATGTCAAGGAGCATGTGTAGGATGCATATGCGATTTCTTAGCCAGTGCATGTTTTGCTATGCTACCCTCTGTGTTGCTGCTGGTCTTCAGACAATACATGCCTGTTGTGCTGGGGCATAGAGCCTGGCTTTTCAAAGATCATGGCTTTTCAGAAATCACCTGGTTGCTCTCTTATGTCAAAATATTGTCACCCTGGAGGGCTGAACAGAATCCTAAACACCTGTGTGCCACTCCTTTTCAGACAGCCTGTAATGCAGCTAAGCTCAGATGCATCTGTCAAGGTGAGATGAAGGGAGGAACTGTGTAGCTGGCTCCTTGGGTTGTGGAGGATGTGAGGCACCAAGACATACCAACAGGGCAAATGGGGAAGCTATTCCCTCTCCTCCTGCAGAAACTCTGCCTGCCAGAGATGGGGCAGGGCACCTCTGGCATCTGTGTATAAGTTTCTACACTATTAGAGATGTGACACTTAGTGAACGAGAATGTCTTTTGCATCCTTTCCTTTCCCCTCCATAGGTACCAACTTGTACCGCTGGCAGTGTGGCACAGTAGATGACTGGTAGCTAAAAATGGGCTCTTGGGCTTGGACCTGACATCCCACACAGGTCCCCCCTCTGACAGCGCTGGCCATCCAAGCTTTGGCATGGGAAATCCTGAAACAGGCAGTCATGGGGTAAAACGTTGCTGCTGTAACATTTCTGCCTGTTTTTGTTAAGTGTCATGCTAACTATATACATTTAGTGATGGTGTAGCACTTTCTCTGTCAGGTTTTAAACCAAACTGAGCAGGTTGCGTGCCAAGAAGGAAGGATTGCAATGATTTCACCACCACCGCAGACTTTTCCATAGTGGAGCTTTTCAAAAAGTTGTGCACTGAATAGAGCTGCTGTGGCCCGAGTGCCTGGGACACTGTAGGCTCTGACTGGCTGCACCTCAGGGACTTGATAGCTCGAGGTTTTGCAGGCTCTGCTCTCTGGGACGGGGAAGGATAGAAGTGAAGCTTGCTTTGTTGGGAGCAAAAAGTACGCAAAGCTTGCAGTAGTAGCTGCCAGCACCTGTTAGACAAGGTAAAAATACTGCTTAAAAGAAAAGGGATGTGTGTTTACAAATGGGGGTCATATGAAAACAAAAGACTTTTTTTAAAAAGCACAAAGCCTACATAGCAAGCATACTGTCAGGCACACTGCCTCTTGCCAGCTAATATCATCTGCAAATAAAACAAGTTAGGTTGTTGCTATTGCAGCTGCTTTCCCTCATGAGGCAGGGTGAGCCAGACTCGTCTGACTCTGAGCAGTACGTTAGCCATTTGCCTGAAGTCCAAGGCGCGCAGGGTAATTTACTTAAAAAACCCAATATATAACAATTACCATCCAGGATGAACACATGCGACCGTAACGTTTGCTTGCAGTTGTGTTTTCTATGACACACGCTCAGAAGTTGCTTGTTGGCTGCATTCACCAGCAAACACAGCCTGGAGGTGATTGGCTTCTTCCCTGACCTGCAGTTAACAGCAGTAATTATACTTCAAGAAGTTTTAATGTGGGAGGTAGGAGGGGTTCAGCGGCTTCGGCAGGAGGCTGTCAGTGGGGTCATTTGGGATCCAGGCCTTGGGGAGCTTTCCTTCTGACCTTGGACAAAGCGCATCAGCTTCTCAGTGCCTCTGCTCTTTAAATCTGGTGTTATGATTCATATCAGAGCAATTGATTGATATCGGTCATGGTTCCCTCCTCTGAAACAACCCCAAAATCCCCAAATGTTTGTGCATGGAATAGAAGTTTAAATATAAAGTCTACCTCTCTTCGCCCTGCTCTTTACCTTGGGTAAAGGTGGAAGAAAAGAGAGTCGCTCACAGCCATCTGCTGGGGGCATCAATCATGCTGGGAGCAGCGTCTGCCAGTTGTTCCACACATTAGTAATGATGAAAAGATATAAACATATGAGCTCATAATTATGTTGTGTTTAAATTACTTACAAAATAATGACATTAGGAGAACAATGGGGTTACAAAATCAGGCGGACAAAAGCAAGGAAGTGCCAGGACTAATGTTGCATAGCTCCCCTTTGCATCTGCATTATGATACAATCTTTAATTCTGTAATTGCATCATTTTTTCCCTTTCACAGGGTCCCTCTTTCAGTGGATCCATAATTACAGCGTAATTAATTTTCTTTTCCTTACATTTACTTTCTGCGTGTGTCTCCACATCTATTTATTTTACATCCCACCCAAAACCTTGAACTGAGCAGTGCTGCTAATTCCTTCCTGGGGGCTTCACAGGTGGGGAAGTTCTTACTGCCACATCTCAAGTGCAGGTACTGTCTTCATTTTTGTAGCTGAGGAACAGAGGCAAAGAGCAAATAAAGCTCAAATAATTGAAACACCTTTAATTTTGGCTGCCTCAAAGAGATACTTAGGGGTGATTTTCTTTTTCACTCACCCCAGAATATCTGGCATGATGGTAGCATTCATCTGCTGGGAGCACAAAGACAGTTGACCTCAGCTGGAAGTCTTGGCACTCTTGCAAGTTAGCCCTAGGTGTCTTGGCCTTGCAGGGGTTGGGGACTGCCCTGTTAGGGGTCACCTGAAGAAAAACTGGTTTCAGGGGCTTGCTGAGCATGTTACAGAGACTGTGGAGCTGAGAAAGAGGCAATTCCTGCCTGCAGGTGGTATGTCCAACTTCCTTAAGCAAGGTGATTGTCTCTTTTTCTTCCTGTGTTGCCTCATTCAGTAATCTGCCTGGCCTCCACTGAGTGAGGCAGGGTTTGAGAGACAGCTGTCGCTTTTATCACACGACCATATCTTTTCCCCCTGAAGCAGTCGATTTCCAGGGCTCAAGTGATTTGTGATCATTAAATCTGAGACAGAATCAGTGCAGATGTATACAGGAGCTGGGTGAAGGTTGTATGGGCAGTCTTCATTATCCCTCTTAATTTTGGAATGCTCAAGTTTGTAGTCTCTGTATTAAAATTTGAACATGCCTGGGTTTAAACACAATTTTATAACCATACAGAGGAAAAAGGAGGAGGTAAATAAAAACTGGCCATGTCATATGAACCTGCAGTGACCTGGGTCATCCACAGGGTGTAGACCTTTGGGCTGTAGCATTAGCATTAATTTTGACCCATGAGATAACGGCCTGCTGAAGCGCACTGTTTGGCTGTGGATGGTGTTCGTTGCCAGAGTGGGATGACATGCGCAGCAGGTCATCTGCTGCTGTGGTGGGGGATTTTGACCCAGAGCCAGGGTACCCTCAATCCCATTTAAAGATGGGGTGGGCAGAGCTGTGGTGCTTCCTGAGTCCTCTGTGGCTTACCTGTGTCTGTCCTGCTCATCCCTCTGTGGCCGCCTAGTTTCTCATCCCCTTAAACTCACCCTCCCCAGATCCCCCTCCTTCCCCTCTGTTCCTGTACATCCCAAACAAATGCTGCCCGCTTCTCCCCTTGCTTTCTGGTACCATCGCTCTAGCCTGTGCCCATCTTTTGTTACTAGCAGTGCCACGTATTAATTTTCCAGAGGTCCCAGATCTAGCTACCCTAGTAGGCTTGTGTGCAGTCTTGATTCCAGTTTAGATCTGTAATATTTGCTTGTTCAAACTGTAGATAAAGGCCAGCCCAATACATTCGAATGGAGGATTTTAGGGCATTCATCTTCCTTACTTTTAGTCCAGAGCCATTACTGTGGACATCCTCTGAGATCAGGCAATGCATAAACAGCTGCTTTAGGTCAACTCTATAAAAACAGTTTACATCTAGAGAATATGCTGCATTCTGCTCTGTTTCTTAGTGATTTGTTGTATGCAGTCTTGTTTGATCCCACCTACTTTCTACAGTGAAGCCTAGGTGGATGTGCCATTTTATGGGGTTGAATATGAGACTGAAATGACATAAATTCATAGAAGATTGGGGAAGACTGGCTGCCCGTGCTTTTTTGTCTCCTGGGAATGAATAGAAACATGATAGTGCAAGCAAGAGTGTGCAGGTTCTAGAGGCTGGGCTTCCACATGAAATGCAAGTTGGTGCAACTCAGCTGCTACTTGGAGAAGCGCTGTCTGTAGTCCCAGCAGGCCATTAGATGCTTTTGGCCTGCATGTCAGTCTTCTCACCAATTTACAGTGGGTTTCTTCCTACAGCTTTGTTGAGAGGAGGGGAGGGCGGTTAGTATAAACCTCATGCTGCAGTAAGAGAGGATGAAGCAGACATTTCCGATTATGTTCAAATGAGCATAACGGTTGGTTTTCTTTATGTACTTTGGGCTTTTTTGTTTCGTGAAACTGGATGAGGAAAAGTGAATGATACCAGCCGAGAAAGTATGTTTGCTAACAAAATCTGGTCTCAGAACAGACCAGGCTGACCTGCAATGAAACAGTGGAGATGAGAATGATTTTAAAGTCAGACTTCTGTTCTTGGGAGTTTGTAATATGAAACATGGTAGATATAAACCATGTCAAACTGGCACCAACCAATTCTCCCTGCATTACCACTGTGTGTGAGTAAGTCCAACGCCTAGTATTTGAGTACTGAACTACATGTATTTGAAAAGGAGAGACTACTAAAAGGAGCATGGGACTGGTTTTCAGCTCTGGTTTGAAGGTACTTGGGGGCCAAGGATGTTGTCTGGTCTGTGAAAGGTAACTGGGAGAAATGGCTTGTATCAATGGAGAGATCCACACATCTTTTAGAGGGGGGAAAAAAGGGTTTTGCAAATAAAAAAAGAAGATTGCACATCACTGGCCTAGCCATTTCCAGCCTGGAAGGTGGCAGTGAGCCTGCATGCCTAGGATTTGGTCTGAGTTTGGGTAGGCTTCAGTTAATTAATCCCTGTTCTCTGTATTTTGCGTGTGTGTTTTTCCTTTGAGGTAAGCATGTTTGGGCAGATACTCAGGCACAGTAGGTTGCCATAGCTCCCCTGTGGGGTGGTCCCTGGCCTCTCTCACACCCGGTTTGCCTCCCTTTCTCCTCTTCCTCACAGCATCTGTGGTCGGATGGTGAGTGGCAGGGCCAGGGCTTTGAAAAAGCTGGCTCAGCAGAGGAGGTGGAGAGCCAGCTGATGGCAGTATTAATATTCTTTGAAAACTGATGGATGAGACTATTATAAATTGTAGAGGGAAGTGAAACTTAACGGAATCCATGTTTTAATTGCATTCTGGATATTTTTCAGCAGCGAGCTTCTGAGGTACAGGACAGATTGAGCATTTTTGTGAGGATGTTGATGTAGACTGCACAATGTATTGTTTTGAAAGAAAGAAAAAGAAAAAGCTTTGGTCGGTCTGTTTTCCACACTCTGGTGCTCTCAGTCTTCTTCAGTTGTACTGCATGGTAGCATGCTGTGTCTAGACAGTAAATCAGACCTGAAACACTGTCCCAATGCAGCTGGAGAAAAAAAGAGTCTATTGCAAGCACTTGTGGTGTTGAGCCCAAGCCTGTGAGGGGTACTGAGGTGCTGGACTTGTAGTTTCCTCTGTGTTCCTTTCATCCCCGTGGAGAGGAACGAGGATCCTGGAGCTGTTCGGCTTGTGGTGACCAGCAGCATGGGTCTGTGTTTCCTCCACGCTGCATGCCCCCCTCTGGCACTGGCACCCACTTGCTTTTAATTTGGGGAAAATCCTTTTTCAGCTGATGAAGCTCCCCTGTTCAGTCTGAGTAGCACTCCTGAATGGATGACCCGCCTTACAATGGAAGGGTTCTTGCACTTCAGTTTATATCCTTCCTCCTCATTTTCCTTGTTATTACTTTTGTCACTACTAGGAGGAGCGCCTTCCTGGTCCTGGGCAGTGTCTGCACTGGACATCAGGTGCAGGCACACGTTGTTCATGAGCAGGGATGGAGGCTGCACATATGCTGCACCCATTGGGACCGCTTCTGCCCTGCTTGGGTCCATGGCTGGGCTGTTGCCACTGGTGCAGCTCCCTTTGCCTCATGGGTCTGGCTTTTGAACCCCACAGTATGCAGAGAAGGTCCAGCAAGTATGCAGTGAAGTGTTCTGGTAGGCTTTTTATGAGACAGCGGTTCATTTTTTTATTTGATGCCTTTGCCAAATGTCTTTCAATAATTTTGGAAGGTTGGTTTACATGACTAGTGCCTGTGCCATACTTTGTGCAGTCCTGGTAGCCACTGTGGTCAAATGCTTTCCTCTAAGCATTAGTAGTATATTACCGTATATATAGTATATATATACTATATGTATATAGTATTAGTTTCTGCAAAGAAAAGTGGGAGGCTGTGACAACAGGAACAAAATGATCATGATTTTAGGCATAAGGGATGTTGGTGAACTGGAGGCAGTGGACAGCTAACTTCTAATGAGTGCTATCTTTAAAATTCAGCCCAGACACTTGCGTGCTGCAAGCGGTTTTCTCAGGGACAGATGATTCACTTGAGTATGCTTCATCCAGGATTGGACCAAAACACTCTCCATCCAGTTTTGTTTTTCTTCAGGCTTTAACAAAACCAGTTTTCTTTATAGTATTTTTCCTTAGACTTTCTTAACTCTGGAACTGAGAACTTGTCTCCACAGTCTCCTTAACCCAAACATAACTTGCCCTAATTGTGCATATTTTGAAAAAGTACACGTGTAGGTGGTTTAGTTAAGAGGAGAAAGCACCAGCCTTTTCTTTTGCCGCCTCCTGCTTTCTCCCAAGTCAGAAGCTGAGAAGGAGACACCTTTTAAGATGTTCCTGTTCAGGAGTGGGCTCTTAAAGTCCCAGTCTTATGAAGTCTTGGCATCTTCGGCAGACGAGCCTTCTGCTCCCATCAGCTGCAGATGCAGTTGCATAAGACAGGGTGTGATCAGGGGCTTGGAGGGCTGCTATTTCTAAAGTGAATAATTTGGGGTGGAGATCGTCTTCTGCCTGAGTGCATTAGCATCCCTATTTTCTCCACCTTTTTCATACCTCTGGAAGGATTTCTGGTGCCTGACTGGGCTGTGAGAAGTTTCCCCATGTTCCCCTGCTTATCTCCCTGGGGCAGCAGCTGCAATCGGAGTGGTGAGGTTTAGAAATTAGTTCCTCTTGCTGCGTTTCCTGCTCTGGTGTGGGTTGGTATTTTAATGGCTTCAAGCTAACGTTAGGGAGGGTAGCACACCAAAGAGCCCGGCTGCTGTGGGAGGTAAAGTTTCTTCTGTTCTCAAAACTGGTGTCCTTGCAGGCGATAAATGGACTCATGAAATGTGGTTGCAGTCCCTGTGAGTTACAGACATGCCTTAGCTGAGCAAGTGGTAAGTAACGAAGGTGAGCAGCAGATCGTGATGGCCTTCTGACATCCTAAAGGACCCGAAATCTTTGCAGTGTTTACTCTGAAAATAGTCTTTCTGCCTTTCCCGAAGTGCACTGTTTACACACGTGCAAATGTTGAGATTTTGCAGTGTACATGGTTGCGTTTTTTGTGCTTTGGGCACAGCTGGTAATGCTGATAGGAGCATTTCTATTGTACAAACACTTGCTGCTTGGAAGGTAGAAATTTGCTGAGACTGGCACTGGAAGCCCAGCAATTCTTTCTTCAGTGAGGGACTGCTGCCGGCAGAGCTGTGCTCGGCAATGTGCGTGTGCGCGGTCGCAGCAGGACCGGGGGTGCTGAAGTGCTAGCATTGTTATTTGGAATATTTAAATCCATTAAAGCTTTTTCTTCCTAGCATTTATTACTTAATATTATTCTTTAAAAGTAAACCTGAATTATGCTATTTTGCAGATGCTTGGGAGTCTGTTTTCTTCCTTCCACCACATAGATCTGTTAATATCAGTGACTACAGCTACAAGGTGCTTGTCCAGGCATAGCTTGTCTTCACTTTCGTGGGATCAAGTCCTGTTTGGCATTTTTTGACCTGATTCTAGCAGGATTTCATTTTGTTTGCCGCACTGTTCTGTATGTCAGTTTGCCTGTAAATCACAGAATTGTAGAATCATTTAGGTTGGAAAAGACCTTTAAGATCATCAAGTCCAACTGTTGGCCCAGGACTTTTATGAGAACTGGCAGTGTGGGTAAGGGAAGGGGCTAATGCAAATACATTTCTTTTTATTTTGGAAGCTCTTGCAATCCACACTTCACTGGCAGGGTGGTAATGATGTTTCACAGAAGAATGCCTTTCTCATAATTTGATTTCAAAGTGCTCTAATGGGGTCCATCCACAGCCCCAGGCATGGCAAGCAACACGCCAGGGCCAGGGTCCATCCAACAGCAGGAGACAGGAACAGAGACAGGGCCCAGAGACGAGGCTGGGGATGTGGCTGCAAGCGTGAGCCTGAGGTCCATCCAGGGACAGGGCTGGAGGGAACGATGTCCCTGGGGGAGGTAAAACGAGGTCCTGTTTCTATTTTTTAAGTGCCAATCCTGTGCTGTAGCCGTTCTGCTGTGTTGCTTAGTCAGCATTTAATTTTAGGAGGCCTGAAGGTGAAGGTATGTTGCTGTAGCTGAAATACGCCTCCTCCATCAGATCCCTGCACTTGCAGTATGTGGCTGCTTCGTGTGTGCAGAGCTAGGGACGGCAGTGCTCGTGGGCCATTGCGGTAGCTGAGGGAGGTAGCTGAGGGATTGCTTAGGCTCCCAGTATGTGGCTGGGCTCGGCAGGCTGCTCCCCGCTGCTGCCGAGTACGTAGTGTCACGCCGAAGTTATGTCAGAGGGACGTGGCAGCTTTTGCACCCAGGGCTGTGCAGTCTAAGGGCTCATTGTTTAAGCCCTAGAGATGCTTGATGAGAGGCCAAGATGGTTATTTGCATTACTGAGGAGTTGATTAGTAGACTGTGTTCCGTGGCTCTCATTAGAGACCTGATTGGGATCAAACAGAAAGGATTTGTGTGTGTGTGTGTAATTTATGAAGCCTGCTGCTCAAACCTCCAGTAATACTCTTATTCATTGCCTTCCACACTGGCAATGGGGAAAGGAAGCTGGAAAATGCTAGCAAAGGTGGCTGTTTCATGCTTTCCACAGAGGCTTGGGATGCTTCTTGGTGCTGGTGTCACAGTGGATCAGCAGCGTACTGTAGGGCCGCTATTGGAAGAGTGCAGGGGGATCTGATTTTCATATTCCCTGAATGTCAGTTTAAAACTGATGTTTGGCTTCCTTTGTATAAAAATATCCTTGTTGTTATAGGTGAAATCAAAGGACCAGGCTCTTTGGTCCAAAACTATTCTCGGTATTTGTTGCATGCTCAGCTGACCAAATTTGTTCAAATGGGAAATGCGTTTTGCAAACCCGAAAGCTTCCATGAAAAAAAATTATTCCATCCATTTTTTTTATTATAAAGCAAAATACAAAAAGATCCCATTTCTCTGCTTCCTTCTCTCACCCTCTTTCTGCTGTGTTTCTCTTAGTGGCAAAATGAGAAAAGTAAAGGTTGAAGAAAAAGTTTTGTGTGGATACTCACACATGTGTGTATGGGGAAAAATCAAAATCAAAATACAAAGGCTAGTGAAAATCAGTGATTTATGTGATTTTATTTTTATAAAAAAGTTGCATTTAGCAACTTGCAGCAACTTCGCAAGTTATTCTACTTTGTATTCTGGTGGTACATAAACATAGGCTTCATTCTCCACTCTCTTGCCCTTGCTTATCCTTTTCTAACTACAGCAGAGTTGCATTGATTTAGAACTAGTCTAGGGTTTTGGATAGCAATGGCCAATTATTTTTCTGTTAGCTCATTAGCTTTTTTTTTTTTTAAAATTGGTTAGTACCACAGGTGGTGGCAACTCCTAGCTCTGAAGTGTGCCGTGCACTTCTCTGACTGGCCTGCCCTGCCTGCTGCTTGGCTGTCCCTGCATCACAGCTTGGGAGCCTCTCCATTTTACTCATGAGACACAGGTCTGAGCAAAAGCCAGTGACTGCTTTCAGAGGGTCTGCTGTCGCTGGTGTGATGCTGCATACTCTTCAGATGTATCAGCTTCCCCTTTTTGCAAATCAAATCAAAGGGGGTAATGTGCAGATCCTGTTTTATTTCAGCATGGCTTGCTCATTCAGTGGAGAGGATGCGAGAAACGCATGCAGTCATCTAGGTGGATGAAGCCATCTTTGAGTGTTTCAGTAATGTCACACATGACAGAAATTCTGAGCTTCTGTGTGAAATAAATGTGTCTTTTCCAAGAGAGGAGAATCCTTGACAGTACTTTTCAAAGCTGTTGGGGAATCATGGATTAATTAACTACCTTGATGATCACATTAACTTTTCATTTTCTTTTCTTGCCACTTTTCCAATTGCAGGCAAGAAGCAAAAAAGAAAACCAAAAAAAAGTAACATAAGGGAGGTGCTAGTTTATTTGGGGTTTTGTTTCTTTTACTTCTTTAGTGCATCTTTCTTGTCTGTAACCAATTCCTGGCAGTGTTTTGTGACCTCCAGTGCATCCCATCAGTGTTCTCCATTTGGAGCCCCTCCAGGCAGGCAGAAACCTACAAACCAGAGCACTGAAAGGACTGAACTGCCCAAAAGGAACAGTGTTTTGCACCAGCTCTTCCTCTTTTCTCCCATGTTGGCAAAGATTGGGGGGAATTGTTTAAACCAGTTGAGCTATACTGCAGAAGAAAAAGAACCAGAACAACATGAAACCTTCAATGTTTGCAGATGATTACAAACAGGATTCACCACTATTATTCCTCCTCAGAACACTTCTGCATTCACTACTGGTGTTATTTTAATACATTTTTAAAGTTTTTCGAGGTCAGCTTCATCTGAAAAGAGAGCTGTGATATGGTTGTAGTGCATATAGGAAGTTGGGGTTATTCTTGTTTGTAAGGATACATGTTTTTAGACTCTCTGGAGCTTTAATATTCTTGGAATATTCTTGAAGTGAAAACTAGGAGTTGCCTAGGCGTTAGCTGAAGAAAATGTCTTGGGCCACTGCAAAAATCATAAACAGAAGAAATACAAGTTGCTGTTCTTTAATGCTACATAAAAGGAAACTGCTAAACAAGTTTCCTTGGTAAACAAACCAGTTTGTGAACTGTATTGTATTACTTTTTTTGGTAAATGTGCCCATTTAATCAGCTCTTGTTCTAAGATAGATTGCTGGCACCTTACCTTCTGCAACCAAAAAGCTAGAAGAAAGAAATTTGTAGGTGTAGCAATTTCAGGAGATTGCTTGGAATCTCAACTGCTTATTAGGTTTGATATATTTGATATATTTGGTATATATTTATATATTTGATATATTTGGTACCTGGTATTTTGTTTCAGAAGTGCATAATGTAAATAAATTTGATTAGAATAGTGTTCATACATTTTCTGTCAGTCTCTTGGCTGGATTTTGTAGCTTGGTAGAGCACAAACCTCCAGGTGTTGGCAAAATCTCTTCCTGTGAATGCCTTTCCTGTGAAAAGCTGGTGCAAAATAGTTGTGTCCTAGCAAAGGGAAAGACTAGTAGGGGTGCTGCACCTCCTCAGTCTGTACAGGTCTCTGTGGCACTTTGAGGATGCATGCGATTTAGCCGTTCCTTCATCACAGCTTAAGAGTCCTTCCGCTGTGCCTCAGTTGCAGCTGCATGGCTCACAGATCTCACACCAGCAGAGGAGGGCAAACGTAGCATCCACCTGCCCTTACCTACTAAGAAAGGGTGCTTGGCATCTGGGAGTCACAAACACCATCTTGCAACCCTTGCTCTGTCCAGGAAAGCTGATGCAAATCAGAAAAAGCTAGAGAAGCAGTGCCCTGCAGTCCACACAACGCTGGCTTCCTAGGTCTTAAGAGTGCAGGGGATGTTTGGAAGCAATGAAAATAGATGGCCATGTGCCCAGTGCAAGAAATTATTAACTCCACTGAATTTATTTTTATAGTGAAATTGCATTTGCACAGCTCCACGAGAGATACTTTAGTGGGAAACAAACCCAGCAAAGCATTTCTTTTTGTGGACATAGTGAATTTGGCACAGATGTGGTGAAACTAACTATTCTCTTGATGAAAACACACTGAGGTGGTAATACCGCAGTTTTATATCCTCTCTAGGAAAATTTGGCAACGAAGCTGTGGTAGGTGGAGGTTGTATTTCTTTACACTCCAGATTGACATCGCTGTGGAGGAAAAGGTATGTCAAACAGGCATAGCTTTAGCAGTTAGGTGACTGTGATTTCAGAGTGAAGCACGGAATTAATAACTACCTAGAAAATAGAGTATTATTTGATGGAAATTCGATTTTACTTTTTAGTGACTCAGGAATGTGAGCACTTAAGATTTGAGTCATGCTCTTTAAGTGTGTTTCAACAGGACTTTCAAAGTTATGGGTACATTTCACTGCATCCAAATTAATATGCATGTAAAAGCTTGAGGGCACTGTCTGTGCTTGTGAATTGGGCAGTTAGTGACTTGGCCACCTGCATTTTGTGTTTCCATGCAAAATAATTTGCATTAGTAATAGAGCATTCCATGTGCATGTATTGTGTGTTGTAACTAATCTGCAGAGTAAGTCTGGGAAGCATAGGAGTCCATGTAGGTAAGACTGGATACTTGCTGGAGGCTGCTACATGTGTCTTGTCTTAAAAACAGAAGGGGAAAAAAAAGGCAGAGTGGAAGGGGTAAGGATTACCTGGTTATTGTAGTTGGAATCCAGTGCACATCAGTTAACGCAGTGCGCTGCTGATGGTAGAGAATTATGCAGGGCTCTGTTTCAACTGGTCTCCAGAATGACTCAGTGTAAGAACTGACAGTGAGGTCATGTGGATTTTTTTAAAAAAAGACCTGTTGGACTAATTAGACTATGTTATGTGGCTTAGTATTAGTTAAGCATGCCCAGAGTTACTGGTAAGAGTTCAACCCTTAATTTTCTGCTGGAAGCAACTTCCCTTCAAGATTCAGAGATGTACAGCAGTTGTCATTAGAGATTGTAACTTATTAAACCCCAAAGCACTGTAGAAATTATGGGGGAAGTAAAGAAGCTGCACAAAGTAGGAGGGGAATTTATATGACGAGGGCCACGCTGAACAGACAGGTGGCTTAACACTCAGTGTTGCAGGGAGAAGATCAGTTGTATCAGTGCTTAGTAACTACTTTCACTGTGTCTGTTCATGTGCATGTAATATATATATAAAAATTAGTGGCTGCTGTGATTATGTATAATGACTTATGTAGTTGTTTGAACAGGGCAACAGAGAAAGTAAGACTTCCAGACTGTTATTTCTTTTGCTTATTACAAAGATTCAGTTCCTTCCTCTCCACCTCCCGGCACTTCAAACATTGCTCACATGTTACCTGTACTCGCCCTTGCTCTATCCGTCCCTGTCCCTGCCCACCTCTTGTTCCTGCCCTGGGCTCCAGCTGCCGTAGGGAGTCCAGTGTCTTTTCTCCTGCTGCTTTCTGCATCATCTCTGTACCCTCTCTAATTAATCTTCAGTAACACAGATGTAAATCAGGCAGATTTTTCGTTTCCCTTTAATTTCTGTAGCTATGTAAGTTACAAAGATATTTTTTTTTTAATTAAAAAAAAGTCTTTGTCCAGTGTTTGTTTCCAGATACTCTAAATGATGGGTAGAGACCTTAGAAGAAGAGTATTTCTACAAGGAAACTCTTTCAGTATAAACTTTGCCTTTTACTTTATCTGGCTGAAAAAATCTTCCTCTCTTGACCTGTAGAGGGGCAATTTTATTGAGGTTCAGACTCTCAGGTTTTATATTGTAGAAAGGTTGTGTCCACTGAGGGAAAGCCTTCATCTCTCATATACTGTTGACTGTTTAAAGTCCAGAGGCACAGTGCAAGCCTGGAATTGTGAGGCGGTGTGCCTGTGGGAGGGCTCCGTCTGTCAAAACTGGGTCTTTGTACTGCCCGACCATGGGGCAATATGATCAGATTAGCCAAGACGTGCAGTGGGGTGTTTTTAGTGAATTTTGGCAGCTGCAGGAAGACAGAGGACTACCTGACTGGTCACAAAGTCTGCTGGGCAAACGCGTTTAACCGGTGAAAAGAGTTTGAAGCAATGCTATGTTGTATGCCTGTGATGTCTATGAATGGGTATTGGATGCCTCAAGACCAGCTTTGCTTTTGTGTGACATGGTGGCTGTGTGCTGGCAAAGGTTACGGGGTGACACTGGGCCTCTGTCCCGGCATAGTGTTCAGCTTGGTGTTCTTCCTCCAGTACAAAACTGGCTTGTCTTTCTGGTTGGGTTTTGATCCAAAAAAGTAGCCCCCGTCACCAGTGGACCACTGGGTGGATACAATGTGCATGTTGTACATGACATGTCCCAAGAGCATGGCATGCCCAGCTTAGCGCTGGTGGCCAGTGTTGAGTCCGGAGCAGTTCTTTCCCTTTGAGCTGCGCCTGGTGTTGGCACAGCCTAAGCTAAACTTAAGCTGCCTGAATACCAGCTTAGCTAACTTGTTGATCTTTGGGACTATTCACTCTTCCCAGTCCAGGCAAACATCACTGCATACCCCTCTCCAAAGGTTGTTTTTTTCTCGCTGCTTTTTTCTCTCCCCCCCTGCCCCCACCCCTGCCCCGAGTAACAACTTTCAGTGGCACCTCCAGTAATGTTTCATTGCCATGCAAAAGGCGGAGAGCACTTTGTCAGCAGTCTACTTCAGGCAGAGAAATTTATATCTGTGAGAAGCATATGTACAGAACAGCAATTACTCAGATCATCAATATTTATATAGCAGATAATAGTCATCATGGACAAGATGAATATTGTCACAAGTGCAATAGCTGCTTGGGGGGGGAATACAAAATATAATTGCTAGGTTTCTTTAAATGGGATAATTATTTAACTTTCAAGTGATCGGTGAAAATAGCTTAGAGTCTGAATTAAATATTCAGTGGGAGTTCATCTACTTCTAGAAAGTAAAGGAAATTCCCCTTCTGTCTAACCTCATGTCACACAGGGAAACCTGCTTGGGATGTCTTCCTTTACATGTGGCTTTTGCTGAAGGCAATGCTGGTGTCAGTTGCTGAATGAGGAATCATGAAAAATAGTAAAAAAAAAAATAATCAAGCACCTTGTTTAGAAAACGAATTATTGTTACATTTGCTGTGGCTGGACACGTGTTGCTGAGATGGAGGCATGGTCGCACATGCTTTGCTTTTAAAAGACATACCCAGTGTCGGGTAGAAGGTGGCCATCCTTAGGGTAGGTTTTTTACCAGAGCTTTCCGGCATCCCTCCCGCTAGCTGATGTGATGCTGGTTGCCTTGGCTGTGCCTGGGCCGGCAGGCAGCCCAGCAAGTCCCCATCCTGGCTCCCACTTCACACCAGCCTGGGTCTTGCCTTCAGGGTGGTGGCTTCCTGTTCACACAGGAGGTGCAGCTCCTGATTTCTGCAAAGAGAAGCCTCCTTCCATCCACCCTTTTAAATCCTTGTCTGGCATTGTGATTATTTGGAGGGCTTCCTTCACTGGCAAGAAAATCTGCTAGGTTGCCCTGTTTCTGAGAAGTATTAAATCAAAAACTACCTGCATGCGAGCTGTTTGCTACAGATAATTTACTTGCTGATTTTTTTCTTCTGCTTGTGAAATACCTCTGAAAGCTCCATTGCACTGGGACTCTGGTATTGACTGACTCTTCAGATGTGACTATCTGCGTATTTGTATGCCTGCACCGTGTCAACTTTTTTTGGTTGAGGGGAGGCAGTGGAAGGGAGCATGTGTAGCACTTGATGTTTAGCATTTAGCTCATTTGGGTTGGCTGTCATTTGCAATGTCAATTGCACAGCTTGGAGTTTTCAAAACACCAAAGCAACTCAGGAACATTTTCCACAGAGTAGATCCACAAAAGACCTGAAGTACTGCAGTACCAAACTTGCAGGCACTGCTTCTGGTGCAATGCCAGGAGAAAAGTTGGCCCAAGAGTGGGATTTGCAAAAGCTGACATCCCAAATAAGGAGACACATGAGCTGGCTACAACAAGGGAGAAACAAGAGGAGGTCTTTTAAGCCGGTAGCCCTCTTTCTGTACTGGGAAGATACGTTGAACTGCTCCTTTTTATTCCTTTCTGGAGTCAGGTAATGTCTACTGAGGTGTAAGCAGTGAACAAGTTAGCGGTTGCGCTCTCTGAGTTAGGTGTGATGCTCAGCCTGAAGGAAGCTAAGACTGAGCTCCCACCTTTGTCTGGCGGCATTTGATCGTGGATCTTTTCCTCTCCATAGGTAAACCCATTAGACTGCCTGGATTCTAGCCCTTCTCCAAATGAATTTTTAATATAAAATAATTAAACATTCATTGGAGCAGGGACAGGAAACCAGGTCTCTGCCTTCCCCTCGTACTCACTTTTCCTTTCTGACCTGAATATTGAATTATGCACTTCAAAGTTGAATGGGGTCAGCAGGAGGCATTGGTGGAGCTCTGCTGAGCTACTGAAATTGCTGGTACTTAAAACTTTCATCTGAGAGAAGGGAAAAGAATATTACCATTTTATCAGATTCACCCTTAGTGAATGAAAGTTTCCTTCTGCTGTGAGCATACCCAGGTTCTTGTGTGGATTCACTGAGCCTGCCGCTGGCATGTGGCTTGGGGAAGTCCTTCCCTGTTGCATGCAGATTAATTTGGATAGAAGACTTGTTTGAAGGTAAATTTAGCCCAGCTGAGATCTTCCTGATGCAGGTAAAGCTGAGGCCAATAATGACAGTGTTAATATTTCAGATGTTTGTCCCCAGTGCAATAGACAGAGATGCTTTCTGAACTGCAGATCACAGACCCAGTATTGCAACTAGGTGTCTTTAAACTTTTTCTTAGGTAGTACCCCTTATATTTTTTACTGATGCTGATGTAACCTTTGTTCAGAACTTAAGCTTGCAGTCAACAGACTTCTTAGTTACCTTCCCCAGATCCCTTTGAGGCAGCCACTATTGAGAGTGGTGTGGGACTATCTGCAGAAGATTTCTTCTGCCTGAGGTTCTGCCCTGAGGAAAGTAAATTCTAGCCACCTCTTGGAGAGATTGCTGCAATTCATAAGCCAGCCCCTCATGTAGGTGAACCAGCCCTGTGATAGACCCATGCTCGACACGTTCATTGCTCCTTCAGTTGTATTGCAGCTCAGAATAGCTTTTTTTCAGAGTAAGGAGGAGAACAAGGGGCCATTGAAGATAGCAGGTAATCAGCACCACTGATATTTCAGATTATTGAATTGTGTTGAAATAATGAGTTTTTTCATCAGGCTAGATTGTTTGTACCTAATTCTCTGAATCGTGGGTTTTTTTCATTGCAATAACTTATGTGGGGATCTGGAGGTTATGAAAGGGATTGCTTCCCCTCACATTGAATGGGGTCCTGTGTTTTGGCTGTCTTGTTGCATTGCTAAGCCCAGACCCATTTATGTTCAAATTTGAGGATGAGATGTTATCAATCTGAGGAAGTGGGGTGCTTGCAGCATCCAGAAGCTGTGAGCCCCTCTAATTCCGTTTCACTTCAGTGTCGAGCACTGGGGCACTACTGTGAAGACTGTAGATCAAAGTCTTTCTGTCATGCTGGTGCAACCTGGCTAAAGCCTTGAATGGTTTTGATGAACAAGGGTTTAGAGATCTGGCCCTGTGTAGTAGTTTTCTTTTAAACTGAAAAATGGAAAGAATTGTGTGCTGAAGGATGGAGTCAGGGTTATGTTGCTACAAAGCCTCAAGAATGCTCCTGGAGCAGAAAAATCCCTCCTGCTTAACCTCTAAGTGGTAAAAAGGTGAAGCTGTTTGCCTTTTCAGTTGGTTTTACAGCTGGTGTGAAGATTCGTCCTGTATTGCCTTCTAGAAGTTTCTTCTGCATCCTAATTTTGTCAAAGTTCACTAGTTTATTTTATGGAGGGGAAAAAAACCCTGAAATCTCCTTTCGCTGAAAACGGGACTGAAGAGTTAGGTTTAGGAATGCTAGCACCATCTCCCATGGGAACTGTAATTAGCATACTTTGTTTTCCCATTCTTCCCTCCGGGCTTGGCTTTATGGCTGGCTTCCATCTCCTCTTTTCATGTTGAGTTGCACTGTGGTTATGGGAGATGCAATCTAGCTGGGAAACCCAATCCCTGCTGGAGAATGGGAACATGGGTCGCTGTATGCAAGTACCTCGAGCTGGTATAAGCAGCATTTCACAGTTCTCAAAATGGGTTGCCAAATTTCCAGGTTTTAGCAGAAAGGCAGCAATTCCCTTAGTACGGGTGACATAGCTGTTCATTTCATTCCATTCATAAGGCATTCACTTGAAACCTGCATTAAAACTTACTTTTCTCTAATTTTATTTTAAATTAGCATCTTGGCTTAATTTGCAAGTGCAAAATACCATTTTTTAGGGGCTTTCCCTGCAGTAATAAGTGGATACTGGAATTTGTTGTAAGTTCAAAGTACAGCAAGTAGGAGATGATGATTTGATTTGCCTGAGGAGACTTCTCTTGTTGGTCTAGCATAAAGATTTCTGAATTGTGGAATGGAGCTAGACCGGGAACAGGAATAAAGTACTCTTCAGACTTCAGATTTTACTTTCTGGAGTAGATTCCCTTCTTAAAGTAGAAATCAACAAAAATACTGGAGTTGTGTTGATTGAACAGACTGATGTGTCATCAGTTTGTGGAGTAGGAGATGCATCAGTGTATGAAGTTTGAGCATGCCTAGAAGACAGAAGCTGGTCAGTCATAGAAAACTGGTGAGAATTCAGTGAAGTTGTATTGCTCCTAAACTTGGTTTTAATGAGCAGTGAGCTGTTTTTACAAGAACACTGTTGCTGCTGTTATGTTGGCTAATTAGCAACCCCCCTTCAGGAAAAAACCCTGACCCTCCTCAAAGTCTTCCAAGTGTATAGAAACTTCTCTCAATTTCACAGTCTTCTGCCTTTTAGCTTACAACTTACAGCAAGCTGCCACTCTCCCTGTTTGTGTGACTTCCACAGAAGACGCAAGTAATAGCGATTGAAAGGGAATTTTAGAAGAGATCAGAAAATCTAGGGCATGTCAGGATGATTTTGAGGTGATCTTAAAAATCCAGCAGATCAGCTGCATTTTTTTAAAGGTTTTTTTTTTTTTTCCTGCATGTTTTGAGATTTAGCCTCCCTGTTCTTTATCTAAAGGTTGGGAAGAGTGAGGCTTTCCTCTCAAACAGAGCATGTCACATACATTGGCATTTGGGGGAAGCAGGACTGCTTGTGGGGTGACCTGTTCTCCACCAGAAGGATTTCTGGGCAAGTCTGGCCCAGTTCTGTTCTTGAGAACAGTTACTGTGAAAGAGGCTTTGCCCAGCTCAATGGAACTGCTTTGTGTGAAGGGGTTGTGGGCACAAAGAGATACTGGCAGGACTGGACCCAGGCTGGTTTTCACAGCTTTAAAGAAATGAGGCTTTTAAAAAAGTCTTTATCCACCTGCAAAGTCCTTGTGATATTTTTTTAAACTCCTATGTAAATTTTTAATTATTTTCATAGATAAAATAAATTTCACGCTATCATACTGGTGTTCATGAGCATCCTTGCAAAAGAGCAAGGTAAACCAGTGAGAAGGATTTTGGTAAAGGAATGTGCGTTTTAAGAGGATATTATGCCCATGTTCAAAAAAAGTTTAAGGAAAAACCCTCACACGGACTTCCCTCTTGGGGTCCTGATTTATAGTCCAGGTCTTCTCGCTTCTGATGGAGCCACATCTCTAACACAAGAAGATGTGAGCGAGCTAGAGCTGGCTGCTTACGGTCTTGCCTTAGTAATGAGGATTTATTTAAAGAAAGGTTAAAGTTTCGTGACGTGTTTGCTTTCTTCCTTATGTCCACTTGTTTGGGGTCAGCGTGACCCAAAAATGAGTCGTGGTGTTTGGTGAAGGGCAATGGAAACACGACCTCACAACTACAGGAACTTTACTGTTGTAGCCCTTGGAGGAGCTATAGGAAAAAAGCCCTTCATATTCTGAGGAACCTGACTTGTTTTTTCCAACATTATAGGGTTACATTCCTGTGCTACTGCTTTCTCTGCTGGCTGAAACTCCTCTGTGGGGTCCAATGGAGAAACTCTTAGCTTTTTATGTTAATGGGTGGTTATGAAACAAGAACAAAAATATTAAAAGATCATGCACTGGCAATTTAATGAAATGATAAGAATCTACAACTTTGCCCTTTAATAAGATTATAAAACTGTTGCTTTTTCAAATGAAGGGAGACACAGAGGTGGCTGTAGCCTGTAGATGTGCAATTTTGAATCAGGATATCATGCTGCGTTGGAATTTTTCTGTTCACTCCTTTAAAGGTCTCGTTTTCTAGCACTGGTGCTCATTTCTGTTGTGTATTTTTAAATAATATACAGTAACATTTTTCCATCATAAAGGCCTGTGCATTTCAGTGACTTTTACTGCTTTCTTTAGAGAGGTTATGCAATCAGATATTTAATGACTTTTTTCCTTTAAAAAAATTTGAATGCCTGTGTTCATATCGTACTACTCACATTTAGCACCTGTGTTTTGCACCTGCACTCTTATTTTGAGGAGCCTGAAAGTCTACTTGCAAAATCTGAGCTCATTTGTGAAAATCAAGCTAAAAAAAGAATATAGGTGGATAGAATGATCATCTTTAAAGCAAGAAGCTTTCGTTCTAACGTTCCTTCCCTCTTTAGCCCCCCACCTCCATTAAATATATGATATTTTCTTCTAAATTAAAGTTCAGCTATTGCAAAGGGATTGACCTTTTTCATATCTATTGACTAGTCAGTGCTGGAGAATTTTGCATGCCTTTCTGAGCCACTTACAATGCAGTTGTCTACATTTTGCTGCTTGGAAACATTAAAGCTCCCAAGAGTCCACACTAATTGCAGTCTCCTCTATCAAGAGAGGTTGCTCATTAGAGATAGGCGGTTTGTTGTACCTAATAGCGAGGAGAATACTGCAGCCTGGGCACCCCTTAGTTCTGCTTCCTAGTCAGGTGGGTGGAATATCAAGGAGAGCATCCATGCATCTGTTCAGGAAGATCCATCGAAAAAGGAGATCCAAATAAGTTCCTAACAGCAACTGTGCAACTTGGTAAGTTGGAGATATTTCTGAGGGCTCATGATAACCACCAGGCAGTTACACGCTTCATTGCTGCTCAGCGTTAAGATTGGTATGGGTTACAGTTAAGCTCCATGACTTGCTTTTCCACAGGTGAATATTTTATGAACCAAATCCACATTGGGATAGCAGCTAGGAAGGCAGTGAGCAACAACAGCTGCCCCATTCTTCTTTTCATGCCATCAGCCCATCTTTGTGTGTTAAAAGATACTTGCACTAAAAACATACTGTGTAAACTTTTGTCCAGTGCATATAGTACGTAAACCTTGAAAGGAATCATACCTCTTTCAGTGGGTGATGTTAGTGAACCATCAAGAAAAAAGGTAGGTGTTTATTGCTTGTGAGGAAATAAGTTTGGAATTCTAGATATAAATTAATTTCCTAAAACACTATGGATATTATGTGGCATTGATTGTGGACCTCCTGCTGCAAGAAGGGCGCATTGCTTGGTTTTAATGTGGTTTGTGTGTTGCTCATATCCACAGAGATGACTGTAAACTTTTCCAGTTTAGTGTCTATTTATATTTGGGGTTAATTCAAGGGGCCAGGGAATGCCAGTGATCCACTGACATATACAGGAGAGAAAAGGAAATTAATGACTTTCTGACACATCTTTTCTGCTATTTCCACATAAGCAGATGGATCCCACGATACAGGTTTGCCTTTAAGGGGAATTTAAGAAGTAAATACTTGCACTTTTGGTAAGAGGGCTGATTATTGTCCATATCTGAATGGGCAACGGGTAATTCATAAAGACTTCTGATAAAAATGCAGGCTTTTTTTCCACCCAGTTGTATGACCTTCAGTGTTTTAAACTTTTCCAGGGGACAATGATATGGGAATTGCATCTTTGTCAACTGAGCCAATTCATTACTTCTAAATGCTGACTGCTATGCTTGATGCCTAGAGTTGGACAAAACAACTGGGTTCCACAGTTTTTCTTTAAAATTTCAGTTTCTAAGAGAATAGCACCGTCTTCCTAGGTTTAAGGGTACCTCCTATCTCCCCTAGGTTGCACAGTGTTTTAGGGGGCCTCAGTTTGAAGATGGAAGGATTGGGAGGGTTTCTAGCCAGAGCAAAACAAGCAATTGCTCTTACAGTTGGATGAGAGTTGCAAAGGTCAGATGAGCCACAGCTCTTTGAGGTGGGTTTATTTCTTCTGGCGGACAAGGCTAGTACTAGACAGAGGCTTTCCTGACAGTCAGTGTTTGGTTGGAAGAAGTGTCAGTTTGGCTGACTTTGCTGTGGGAGGAGTGCAAGTGTTGGGCAAGGCAGAAGGCTCAGAGCGTGGGAGTCTTCACCACACCTCAAGGAACCATCTGTAGCGACGCTTCCTAGCCGTGCAGGTGAACACTGTAGCTGTAGCTGTATGTGTAGGGCATAGCTAAAAATAAACAGAAGGGAAACTGGTTTCCTAATCATTAGGGTGTGTTTTTTGTTGTTGGTCCTGTCTTAAAGCAATGAAAGCTAGCATTATTTCAGCTATATCCCTGCTTGCTGCTTGGTTGGAGGAGTGTAGGAGAGTGGTGGGAGGCAGTAAGATGCTGCCACCTCTCCAAGCACAATGTGGGGAAGCAGCTCTAGCTGCCCTGAGGGAGCTCTGCCCTCAGTCAAGGAGCAGGTAATGAGCTCAAGCTCAGTGCTTGGGGTGTGCAGGTACCCTACTTGCTTTTAGAAATGACTGCACAAGGCGCATCTCACCTTGCTGATGCATCCCATCCAGCACCAGGATAATCTTACGGTGCTAAAAGCTGAGACTGGCAGCATCTGGCCCTGCTGTTTGGGAGCGGGAAGGTGGAAACCGTCATCCTAAACCAAACCTCCTGAAGGGTGCTAAAGCCAAGCTAGTGGGACAGCCGAGCAGAACTGGTGCTTAATGCTTTCTATTCTGGAGTGCCACCTGCTGGGACTTGCTCTCTCCATGCCCCTCTTTTCTAGAGGCAGCTGCTCCAGAAGTTGAGAGCTTAGACCAAAGAGGATGGATGTTAGTAATAATAATAGTGCTAATTATTTGTATTGATCATTACATTATTTTTTAAATTGTCGTAATACTTAAAGACCTTGTTTATTGGCAAAGACCTCACTCTGGCAGGTGTTCTGCAAACTCAGTGTGAAAGAACCTGGCAGAGACTTCACTGCTTAAAAAATACAGAGCACAGTATATGAAGGAGTGGTTTAAAGAATAGCAAATGATTTTTCCAATCCATGCTGTTACTCAGCAAAATATGAAGTATTTTTTTCTTTATGTCTTGATTTAGTGAAATATTTTGATCATTTCTGTGGCTGGCAAAAATCCAAAAGCAGTTATCATGAAAGTGAAAGACAACTGACAGTGAAGTCACTTAAGCAAAGTTAGGAAAACACTCAACTCTAAAAAGTAACAGTGATGTCAGTAAACAAAGTAATTCTGAAAACCTTTTGGCTGAAAAGCAAGGGATATTGTAGTTCATGGCAATTTTCAATGCAAATTTGGGCCCAGAGTTGACTTTTTTCCTTAATT
This sequence comes from Falco cherrug, assembly GCF_023634085.1. NCBI lineage: Eukaryota > Metazoa > Chordata > Aves > Falconiformes > Falconidae > Falco > Falco cherrug. The sequence continues at coordinate 90,696,101 of NC_073699.1, read as the reverse complement.
CTAGCAGATAACTTGTTTTGGCAGTAGAAAAGAGGTATTTTTTGAATCTGTTTTGTAACTGATTTTCTGTCAATGGGCCAAATCCTCACTGGGCCAACTCAGTGTGGTTCCTTTGGCAGTGGTTTGGTTGTGTGCATTGACGTTTCCAGTGTTCAGTGCACCACTGTAAGGCACACAAATGTAATACTATAGCAAAAATGGAACAAAGACCTCAACTGAGTGGAATGTGGTCAAATCCTGCATAGGTGTTTAAAGCTGTATGCATGCACACTGTGTCTTCTTAGATCATCTCTTCCAATGCAACACTTTCTAGAGTGGCAACACAGACTTTTACCCTTTCCCCCTTTCTTTTAGCAGTCCCTAAGACATCTCTTTGGTTCTTAACTGCTGTTCTGTGTGGTGCTACATGGAATAGAGTCATAGATTCGTTTAGGTTGGAAAAGACCTTCAAGATCATTGAGTCCAACCATTAACCCAACACTGCCAAGTCCACCACTAACCCATATAATTAAGCACCATGTCTGCACATCTTTCAAATATCTCCAGGGATGGCGACTCAACCACTTCTCTGGGCAGCCTGTTCCAGTGCTTGACAACCCTTCTGGTGAATAAATTTTTCCTTATATCCAATCTAAACCTCCCCTGGTACAACTTGAGGCTGTTTCCTCTTGTCCTATCACTTGTTACTTGGGACAAGAGACTGACACCCACCTTGCTACAACCTCCTTTCAGACGGTTGTAAAGAGCAATAGGGTCTTGCCCTGAACCTCCTTTTCTCCAGGCTAAACAACCCCAGTTCCCTCAGCTGTTCTTCATAGGACTTGTTCTCTAGACACTTCACCAGCTTCGTTGCCCTTCTCTGGACACACTCCAACACCTCAAAGTCTTTCCTGTAGTGAGGGGCCCAAAAATGAACACAGCATTCAAGGTGAAATAAATGTTGGAAATAAGTGATGAAGCGTACCTGAGGTAAGTCTTCAAAAGCAATTAATGCTTTTGGGATATACTCTGGAGATCATTGGGATGAGTGTGACTTTTTTTAGAAATCCCTGAACCACCTTTCAAAGTAAGATCATTTAGATCCTTAGCAGGAAACACCTGTAAAAAACAGCAATCCTTTCAAACATGTAGTCCTCTTCAGGGTTCGATCGCATCATGAAAAGTGACTTGTATGTTGAAAATGCCCCATATTGTCATTTTTTTTTTAAGCCAGCAACCAAAAAAAGCTGAGTAAGTGGCTTTGTAAACATGCTGCTACAAAACTGCTGCTGATAGCTGGAGAGTGTTTATCTCATCTGCTTTTGCTAGACTGGGAAAAGTAAAGAAATCATGGTGTATTGCTAGACTTAAGCATTCCACATCCAGCAGTAGAGTGATATGAGTAAGAGGTACTTCTGACTCACTCAGTGGCTGACCACATCAGAAGAAAAATTGGTACAGAGTCAGTACAAAAAGCTTTGTTTGCCCTTTGCATTACATTTTCATGAATTTCTTCTGAAAGAAAACAGTTGAATTGAAATGAATGTTGCAATGAGCTGACATTTTAATGGAAATGACCATTTTTGCCTAAGGAGAAAGTATTTGCTTAATTTGATCTGAAACTGCCAATGAATTTGTTCACCTCAAAACTACATTTCTTTAGTGAGCTCTAACTCACATGCAGAAATCATGAGACTGGCTTGCAAGACAGAGACTGAAGTTTAGGGGTTCTACCTAACTGGGATTTGGGGCTTCTGAAGTTCATGTTTTCAGGCTTTTCTTCAGAAATATGAGGCTAGCAGCTTGATTTTTACCGAGTACTGAATTGATCGTCCATAATCCCGTGAGCCTGGGATGCACCATGACTGTATACTATTAAGATTGTGATGGAGTCTTGAGCATTAGCAACATTATGCCATTATCTTTTCTAAGTTTGTTCTGATTTACATTGCAAGGACTGCAGAACTAGGCCCAAAATTAAGAGGTAAAGCAGTTTGCTTCATTTTGGTTGTTTTACTCTGATGTAGCGTAACACAGTCCTTTCTGAGCATTTGCGCTCCATACAGCAAAAATGCTGTATACTGTTAGTTAAACTATTTTCACACCGGGATGTATCAAAAGCAGCCAGACTTTGAATGGCAGAAATATGATGGGTGATGTCTAGTTCAAGCTTTGAAGCTTACTTTAGAAAGAATGAAATACAACCTGACAAAGCTTGGCAGGTCTGATAAACTTCTTGCAGCTACAGAAGGTGAGTGGCTTTTGGAATTGAATACCATCTCTGTGAAGAAAAGTCACAGTAGATTTCACATGATATGGACAAGAATAATTTATTTTCCTGTGCATATGAGCAGCCAGTTACTGTCCCCATCCCAGCATGGCTGCCAGAGCACAGAGGCTAGCAGCTCTGAGCTCAGTCTTCCAGAGCTGTAATTTATCTCAGCCCACTGGAGAGGGGTGTGGCGGAGCTGACCTCGGTTACGGTGGTTGCCCTTGAGAGCACCACATTGCTTAGCTGTGAAACTACTTTTGTCTGCAAATGGTGCCGGTTCGTATGGGGGAAAGACTCGGTGCAAATCCCCTCAACTCTATTCTAGACTTCATCATAGAAGTCCATCCATGGGAGTCTTCTCATTTCTCTCACGGGGATGTCCATGTCCATGGGCATGAAGGAGAGAGCTGAGAGCTTCTGCTGATGTCCGTTGTCTCACCCCTAGTCAGAAATTTTCTCTGGTGGTACTGGGGCTTCGAGTCATGCTGTGTAGCTGGTTGAGTTAGTTGATGTGCCACCAGTTGTTTAGTTGCAGCTGTTGTGGGAAGGCTGTATCATGTTTCCTCAGGTCACACATTTTCAGGGTGGTACAAGGGTAGCAAAGGCATCTGCACTTAGCGATTCCCTTTATCTGCCTGTGGCTGCTGGCACGACGTTCTGTATTGATGAACAGTGTGTTAACTATGTAAATGTGCAACTGACCTTGAACGTGTGTCTTCCCATTAGCTTTTGTGGCTAATGTCAGGCCATGCACTTCATAACTTGTCAGGACTGGAGCTCCTGGAGTCTTTATAGTTTACGGCGAGAAACATGTGGTTTGGAAAAGTATAGGAAGAAATTATTTATCTACTATAGCCTGCTAAAGCTCTTCTGGAGGATTGTACTGGTGTGAAGACAGAGATATAAATCATGAAATAGGAAATCATCGATATGGATGCAGTTCAGGCTTGGTCGCAGTGAGAGTTGGACCGTTCCCAAAATTCACTAAGTAAGGGTGGTATTAATATTACTAGCTGACAGAGTTACAGGGTGAATGATTAGTTTCCAATAAGAAAGGAGCTTTTGGATCAGTTCCAGTTCCTTTTGGTGTAGTCTGCAAACCAGAATGACCAGTGCCATGACCTGGAGTAGCTGTAGTGCTTATCAGAGACCGAAAATGCATGAAGATCACAATTTGTCTGCATTAGGAAATAGCATCGCAGTTGACCTTGAGGATGCATATTAGTTTGCTGTCTTCTACTGTCGTGAAGATAAGCTCTTGGAAGCAGTTCTTCTGCGTTAGGACTCTGTTACACCTTTTCTTTTGATAAAGAGGGGGCTTTACTCCCTTGTGCTGCCCATTTAGCAGATTTCAGGAGAAAGGTAGAAAGATGAAAAAAGCTGCCCCTGCCCCATCTAATCTCCTTCAGACCTTATTCAACTTCTTTATAGTCTATGAAAGAGAAGTATTTACTTACTTCTTGTTCTGTGGCTTCTAACAAAATATTTTCCTATTTCTTAATCACATCTATTTCAGTGTAAAAGGATGTATTATTTTGATTCCCTTAGGTCTGTTGCACTTTTTTTAGCAGCCATGTGAAGGTAGCTGTTTGGTGATGTGGCTTGCAGGATCACATCCTCAGGAAGCCACGTGGGGTGAGTACAGAGTGCACAGCATGTTAAGCAGGTGGGATGTATGAGGTGGGAGCACAGAGCAGAGTTGCAACAGTTAAAACTCTCATTTGAAGGACTTCTGTTTGCTGAGTTAAGTGTGAAATTGAGTTTTCAGTTTTTGTATTGCATAGTCAGTGTGTGAACGTGTGAGTATCGATTCCTTTCTCTCCTCCCCTGTTTGAGCCAGGTAGATTTTGACCTAGTTTTATCAAAACCTATTCAATGACCTCAGAGAGCTGTAGCACTCTCCTGTAATTACAGACTGGTGTCTTAATACACTAATTCAAGCTGATTCCCACTCAATCACCCGCTGACCTGTATCATTGAGAAACGTCTGCATTTGAGCTTTATTTCAAATTACTTTTCTTTTTTTTTCTGGATGATGTATTTTCTAAGTCTAATACCAAATCCTCAGGGGAGGGAGGGAAGAATCTTTTAATTAAGTTTCTCTTCAGGTATCAGGCAAATTCTATCAATGGCAGATGAAGCATAAGACTCTAATAGGAGAGCAAAATTTGTCATTTAAGTGATCAGGTGCTTCATGCCTCTCAGCATTTCAAACGCCACAGAACTGTTGTGTTGCCATAAATGAAAATCTCTTAGAAAGAAGATATTGCATTGCATTTAAAAGCTGTTACTGAGAGCGAGTTTAATGCCTATACCTCCTCCTGCAAGGCTGTGGGATTTTGGCTTGAGTGACTGAACGTGGGGCCTCACATTAAGTTAGGGAAGCAACGCCTAAATCCGTCTTTGCCAACCACCTGCTCCACATGTCCTGGTCATTAATAACTACTGATGCTGCTTTTATTCTGGGGCTGAGGGGTAGATTTCTTTTCACACCACCCCTCCCACCCCCATTCCTCTTGATGTCAGTTTGAATGGCAAATGGGCCTCTCACTTGGCAGTGGAAAAAACTGGCTTTTAATGCCTCTCACCCTGGGGTTTAGGAGTGAGTCAGGCATAATTAAGAGCAGCCAACAAAACTGAAGAAGTGCTAATGACTCTGAAAGTGGTGTGCTCAGAGTGGGCCGTAGAAATGAGTACCATCCCTTGGGATGCTTTGAATGCTGGAAATTTTGTTTATTTGCAAATTGGGAGGAACCTTTTAATATCCGGTGCTGGGATATTTTCACATTTGGGATGGCCTAGGACAACAGTCAGGTCTCTCATCCTGTCAGTCCAACCCTCATGCAGGAAGAGAAATGCTAGGACTTAGGTCAGCAGAAGTAGTAAGGAATACTTTCACACTCGCCTAGCAGGGCAGAGCTTCACCTGGGGGTTCACTGTGTTCTGTCAGGCTGGAGGAAGCCTGGGAGATTTAGGGAACCATAGTTCTGGGGCAGCTTGACAAGTGACCTTGTCAAAAATCTGCAGATGTGTCACCGTTGGGCTGGTGAGGAGCAGGTCAGGCTCCCACTGTCTGGGCTTCAGGAGCACCTACACAGAGGGCTGCCAGAGGGCTGGGTGGGCAGGAAAGCTGTCTGCCTCTGTCTGAAATGGGCACATTTCTGAGGAAGGTTTTAATGTCAGATAACGTTTCTCACTGGCAAAGCACATCGTGTGAAACTGTCCAATGAGTATAGCTGTACTGTTTTGACTCAGCAGTAAGGAACTGTACCTGTTGTTTGCTGACCTGGCACGTTGCAGGTTATTAGTAGTGTTTGCTGTCGGAACAAAGTGCAGCTGATCCCAGTCATATTTGACCAAAATAAGGTCTTTGGAGCCAGGGAATGTGGATGTGTCAAAGTTTGTAGATAAAAAGAGGGAGCAGTGCAGCTGACTATGTGACATGGAACAACGAGCAGCATGTGAGTCTCTCTCTGTTTTCTATAAACACCAAAGATTGGTGTTTTCACCTGATCTGTTTTTGCTCCAAAATTGTAAACTTCTACATCTAGTTACATTCCTGTGGGTGACCTTTTTGCCTCTGTCTCCTATTTCTAGGGCTGGCTGGTGGCAATTTCTAAGGTAAATGCTGTGGGATGATACCTTGTAACTAGGCTCCTTTTTTGTGATCCGCCTGCAATTGCTCAGCTGCCAGAGAGGCAGGACAACGGCTGTCCTGTTTGATCTGTGCCATTGATATCATCCAGAGCAGATTCTCTCTCCATTAGCATGGATCCCCTGGCACTGGTTCATAGGATGTTGTAGACTCATATATCACAGTTTCACTCAGCTTTATTTCTTTGTGGCTTTATGCATCCAGGAACATGTACACCTGATTCTCATCTTGGCAAGGGCTGGACTAAAGCTAAAGGAACAGTGCCAGCTTGCGCTGGTTAAGGATTTGGCCAAATTAAAATGCTTTTGTTCTGCAATGTTTCTGTACAATTGTGAATAACTAAATGGAAAGGATGGTGGCTATATGCTGCCTGACTGAAAGGGAAGTGCCTGGAAAACAGGTAATTCTGGAGAGAAGAACAGGTTATCTTTGTTGCCTTATTGTTAGCTTTATGTCCCTGAAAATGCATATAGTCCTCTCAGTTGTAATCTACATGGTGGATGAACTGTGTCCATTTAACTTCTGGATCACAAGCTCTCATCATATTCACGGTCTGTGGAAGAGCTGATACGTACATTGAAAGCCACAAAAAATCTCAGGCATACCATGCATGGAGTTGCTGCCAGGTGGAAGAGCTGGGAGAAGTGGGTGGTTTTCTGAGCTTTGTTGATTCTCTGCTGCAAAAAAGAAGCTATCCAGAATCTGTCACCTCTGCCTGGTGGCTCACAAGGTGAAAAGTGGAGCTTGTGATGAAGCTGTCCAGGAGCTTTGAGGCAGTCTGGGTGGAGCTTTGTATGACCTTGGAGCAACCGCTTCTTTTTTCTCAGAACTTCTTTTCTTAGATGATGAAAGGATATAGTGAAAATACTTCTCTCTTAACAAGGGTGTTGTGATGAATAAATTAATTGATCATTGTGCTATTCTCAGTTACTATGGTAATTAGTGCTACAGAACAGCCTAAAAATAAATAGGACCATTTAGTGAAGGATATTGAGGAGAAATCAGGTAGCACATCCTGGGCATTTGCAACAGCCCTGATGTGTTTTGTCCAAACATGAATTTGCTGAAAATAGAACAATGCTGAATTTTGTAGCAGAAATGCTTCCAAATATTTAATATGTTCCTTCCTCCTCACTATCAGTTTGAAGTGACTCTAGCACATGTTTCCTTCCATGTCTGTGGGCAGATGATTCTTGCAATTAGTTCTCCTATGGAGAACAGTACTGTGGCCTTACCCCCCACCTCCTTTCCAGCCTAAGGGCACCTGAAATGAATGGATTTTCCTCTTTCTTCATCATAAATCATACATACTCAGTAATACTGTCAAAGAATTCTTAATGTGTTTGGGGACTTTACGTAATGAACCTTCCTTGAGAAAGGTGAAGTATCGTCAATGCGCTGCCTTGCTGAAAGCCTGTTATTAACCTTGCTGTGCAGCAAGCAGAGCATGCCTAAATACATGTATAAGTCTGTGCAAAGTTTTTGAGGCTTTCTTTCAGTGATCAGCTAACTACATCAACATGCCCCAAATCCAGTCTTTAAAAATATGATATGATGTTTAATCTTCTGTGAATTGTATTAGATTCCACAGGCATCATTAAATTATATTTTTGGGGCTTTCAAGTTGATATAATTCTGGGCCCTAATATGTTAGGAAGATATGTGAAGATAGTTCTGAGTTCTTCAGGGGAGGCAGCACCCCTTCAAGGCTGTGGTTTCCATTGCTTAGTATCACCAGGGCTGTCCTTGCTTAATAAAAACCGTTATGTCAATAGGTAAGGATTTGCCATTGCTCTGTTCTCTGACATTGCCCAACTCCTGTCATGGATGTTCCATGTCTGTCTTTGCCATGGGTTCCAAAAGCAGTTGTCTTTTCTGACCTGGCCACTTGGGGACCACTTTATAGTTAGGGTTTGTGCAGAGCTTTCTCTGCAGCAAATAGGGTTTGTGCAGAGCTTTCTCTGCAGCAAACCTGTGCTTTCTTCTTCCTTTTGCTCTCCGTAGCTGTGCTATACTAGCTGCAGCAGCCTTCATCTGTTCACCTCCTGCAGCATCTCCCTACTCTGTGCTGGGAAGCTATGAATTGCAAGAGAGCAACAAAAGCTCCTTTCCCCCTTCTTCTCGGGGAGTATGAAGCTGATTCCTTGTCATTCCTGGCCTCCTGCTCACCCAGTAAAAGAGAGCTTGGTGCTCTGCTGTGGCCTCTGTCAAGGTACCAGCAGAACAGATAGCATGACTGACAGACAGCTGAAATACCTGTTTTATTCTCCAGACCTTTATTGCCCGAGTCACGCAATCATTTCTCAGATCTTAAAAACTCTTGGTTCATGCAAAAGTCAGCCCAAATTTGCAAGGAGGACCTTTGTGCCATGCTGTCAGCCACCTGGCTGTACTTTGATCTTCTGCCACAGGGGTAATCAGCTTTGCAGGTTCCTCCCTGGGTCTCTGCAGCTGCTTGTGATTCATTGTCTCGCTGGTCAGCGGCAGCCCTGTGGATCTTGGGCAGACCCACAGCAAGGGGACGAGGGTGCAAGGGAGGCAGAAAGGTCTGCTGTTCATTCTTCTCAAGGCCTGTCTCTTCTCGCCTCCTTTGCTCCTGCTCCTTTCTGACGCTTGAGTTTTGGAACTTGTGGATTTTCATACCCAGTTAGTTTTTATTTGTGTTGCTAGTTAGATCTCAGCCCTGAAGACTTTCCAGTTGCTGTCAGGTTTGTGTCAGGCAGAGTGACTACTCACAGTTGCAGTTCCCTCTGTCTGTGTGTATGGCCTCACTGTCATAGTCCCCAGCACTCCCTTCCACACGCCTGCCCCTATCCACACATACATATATGCTGTCGTTCTTCAGAGACGTAGACATCCTTGACAGCCTATTCTGATTCCTCTGCCACCCTCTATGTGTCAACAGTCCCTTTGCCCTTCTTAAGCATCGCTGGGTGCTGTGAGCAAATAATGACAAAATAATGGTTTTGGTTGATGCTTGACATCAGCCAGGCCCTCACGTGCAAGCCAACTGCCTCTTGGTCTTTGTGCGTGAAGCGCCAGGAAGAGACCAGTCTGAGTAAGCTTTGAGCGAGGTGTTCACCTGTGATAGCTCAGTACCTCCAACTGGTGTGGGGGTATGTTGAGCACAAACTCGAGTTGAGCCCCCTGTCGAAGAGGAGTTCTGCTCCTCTGGCAGAGTTATGACAGTGAAGTGGTAGAATAGTACTGAGAGCAAGCTTTTTCCATCCTGTTTACTACAAAATTAATCAAATAGATATTATGCAGTTTGATTCTGACTATAGATGAAGGCTTGACTTTCTTTTATCCCCAAACTGAGCTGTGGCAGAATTCAGGAGTGTTGCTAGGCTTTCGGTATGGTTGGGAATAAAGTTACACTGCGCCCATGAAGCTACATGTCCAACCTTTGAACAAGGCAGTTTCAGCAAAGGCCGAGGGGTTAGATGGCTGTGGCTACTCTTTAACTTGTCTTCAGACATATTCTGAAGGAATCATACTAACCTCTCTCTCTGCTTACTGGGTCTTATCACTGACCTGTCAAAATACACCTCTGATCATTATTTGAGACGTTCTGGGAAAGTAAGAAATTATGTAATTCAGCATTGGTATATGCAGCCTTGTTACTTGAAATAATGTTTGTAGTTGTTCTTTCAGAAAAAAAAAAACCAAAAAAGGAAAAAAGTGTAACTTCAAGACACGCAGTTGGAAGTGACTGTTTCCTTGATTCAGCATCAGGTCAAAATGGGGTTGTTGCTATATTTACAGCTTCTGCAAATATATCCACACATATCTGAACAATGTATGTAATGTAGGTGGGCTGGTAAGCCCTATCTTAACCTTTTAATTTGGCTCCATCCTTTTCCTTTTTCTTCCTATAGATTGCACTAATGCTTTAAAACTTTGACCTCCTGGAGAAATGCTTCACAGGATTACTTGGCATTCAAACTAGCTGAGATCTTGTTGGGATGTTTCTTTTTCTTTTCCTTAGTACACTGTTTGCCTGGAGGTGACTTTTGTTTTATTCTTCAGTTCCAAATACTCATCTCATTCTCTCCTAGCCCTGAGCTACTGTAAGGATGTCACTGGGACAGGTATGAGGGTCTTGATAGTGGATGAGTTTATGACTTCTGGACAAGGATATGCAATCAGAAGAATGATCTTGATCCCAATAACATTCACATCAATAAGACAATGGTTTACTTGCAGCACTGTAAGTGGAGAGAGATGGTTGTAGGTGACAGCTAAATGAGGTCAGAGAACTTCATCAGTCAGTCCATTGACATCTAAAATGTGGAGACCAGAGCTTCTATGCAGAGATATGGATTTACATCTGCAGAAGGAGTACTTCCACCTGTTTTTAAACATAAGCCTTACCTTCTGAATTTCCAGTCATTGTGACTCATAATAATACTGCACTATTGTTGTACCGGGTTTTTTTGGGTAGATTTGCAGATACAGCAGATCAGAGTTGTGTCTTGTAATGTCTGAGCTCGAGTTTGGCTTGGACAGTGGGTAACAGAAAATTTTGTATGGATGTTTCTGTGCAAAATATAAAAGTGCTGGGTTGCTTCTGGCTGAAAACTTGGTCTGATGGCTTCAGTGATTAATTCCTAAGCTCCTATAACTAGTTTCTAATCTGGCCTTTGTCAGTGTTTTTCAGCTGGGAACCGCCTAGCATTGTGGATAGTTCTCTTCCACTTTTTTCTCTCTCTCCTGCATGCTGGTCTTTTAATGACCCTTTCTGATGGTCTTCCTTTGTGCCTGTCTGTATTGTAGGGATGTGGACATAGTAACAGGAAGGGCAGGATAAAGAAGATAAGACCTCTGCTATTTTTCTTCCACTTTCCCTTGGTGCAGCCTGCACATGGGCAGTGTATGCTTAGCCCCTTCTGCAGCAGTGTTGGGCTCCGTCTGTGCATGGACTATCCCTTAATACCACATTATACAGTGCTGGTGCAGAGCAGGTGCTGCATGGACCTATGCTGGCTTCATGCTGGCAGGGGTCTTTCCTCCCAGAGATGGTCTCTGTGCCGTGTTCAGGCAAAGCAACCCAAAAGTGCCATTCAGGCGGCTGGCAACATGCCATTTCCCCTGGCAGCCATTGCCTGTGTTTCACAAGCTCCTGCCTTCATAACTGCAGCCCCTGCTCCCTCCTGAGTCAGGATTGTCACTGCGTGTTTGCTGAAGCGCCTTGTGAGCCAAAATCCACTGCTGTTACAAAATCGGCAGCAGGGCCAGTTCTGCCAATGTCGGTGATATCAGTCATTAGCGTTTGAAGAGAGATGACGTGCATTTTGTTTTCCCTATTCAAGTACCGGTAACTGCCAGAAGCAGGATATGGGACAGAGTGGTCCAGAGGGCTGTCCTGCATTGCAAACCCCATGACTGTGCCTGTCTTCTCTTCTTGAGCTACGTTATTTCTGTTTTACTGACGTCACCCATCGATTAGCGTGTTGCCACCTAGGTGCTCTGATCCAGAGGGAAGAGCAAGAAATAACTGTATGGAAAAGAAGTCGTCCTCTGACAGCTGTGGTGCTCGGGTATTAACTCAAAATATTTTGGGAATAACATTGCAATAAGAGAAGATCAAAGGTCAGCATGCAAATATTTTGGGTTTTCTTTATTGTATTTTTGGATGCAAACTCAGGCTGATACTTCTTTGAATACAACAAGGAAGGCAATGTAAAAAGTTGTAAAAATGCTTTCTGTTCATATATACCATGTGTTGGAATGACCAAAATCAACCAAAGTTCAACAACTCACTGTGAAAGTGAACACAGCTGCCTTTTTTTTTTGCATAGCTGTAAGAAATAAGTGGGGAAATGCAAAGAATCCCTTTGTAGTGAATAGTTTAGAACAAGGTTAGTAATAATTTGCCTTTAATTCAGTGCATTAACAGATTGTTCTCTGTGGTGTTTGGTGGTCCTGGGTCTAAACAGAGCTTTTTGTCTCAGGTCAAGTTTTTGTCAGTGAGGTTTATGTTTCAGAGGACCATGTTCAACAAGCTGCTTGTGTAACCAGGCAAACAGTTAATTTAACCGAAAATTATGCCATTCCTTTTTGTTGTGTGCAAATATGGGTGTTTCAGTACAGTTACTTGGTTGCTCATTCATGCACAGGCATAAGTTCAGAAGCCTGTAGAAATACATCTGTTTAAACTTAATTTTTCTTTCCCCCACTTTTCATGCAGACTTAGTGGTTGAGCCAAATAGCTAAAAATCCTCAGAGGTTTAAAGGATTAAATGAGAGAATTGTTAAAGTGCAGGAAGGGCTGAAAAGTCCTGAAAATATGACAGGAGATTAGATGCTGAAGGACCTGCTTAGTAAACTCAGGCTCCCCTGTTATGGGTATAAATATAACGTGAGTGGTGGACTGGTGGGTTGGTAGGGATTGTACAGCTGTGGGAAAAAAGTAATAAGGGAGATGTAGTGATAGCTGACCTGAAAGTTTGCTGCTGAGCAGTTTGGTGAAGCCAGTGGGAAGATGCTTTCTTATTAAGGGCTGCAAATGTATTTCTCCCACTAGATTACAGAGTGAGCACTAGTTTTAGTTCCCACTTAGCTGGACTCTTTTGTTCCCACTGGTTCCTGCAAGTAACCTGTTCCTTCATATTTTTCTGTTTGTCTCAGGTGCTGAACAGTTGAGGCCAGAGGTTCTCCTGCGCTCTCCGTAGCCGGCACCCGGCGCTGCCCCGAGCAGCAGCAGCAGCAGCAGCAGCAGCAGCAGCAGCAGCAGCGCAGGAAGGCGGGTGCTGCCCCTCGGCTGTGGGGCGCCGGCGTGAGGCTTGGCGCCAGGCCTGCCGTGCCTCCCTGCACCAGCCATGGAGACCCTGTCCCAGGACTCTCTGCTGGAGTGCCAGATTTGCTTCAACTACTACAGCCCCCGCCGGCGGCCCAAGCTGCTGGACTGCAAGCACACCTGCTGCTCAGTGTGCCTGCAGCAGATGAGGACCAGCCAGAAGGACCTGCGTTGCCCCTGGTGCCGCGGGATCACCAAGCTGCCGCCTGGGTACTCTGTGTCGCAGCTGCCTGACGACCCTGAGGTGATTGCCGTCATTGCAATCCCCCACACCTCGGAGCACACCCCTGTCTTCATCAAACTGCCCAGTAATGGGTGCTACATGCTGCCCTTGCCCCTCTCCAAGGAGAGGGCACTACTGCCGGGAGACATTGGCTGCCGCCTCCTGCCTGGCAGCCAGCAGAAGTCCCTGGCAGTGGTGACGATCCCGGCAGAGCAGCAGCCGCTGCAGGGCGGCCTTCCCGCTGAGGGGGGAGCGGAGGAGCCGGACCGGAGAGGCGCTGTGAAAAGCTCCACCTGGTCAGGGGTTTGCACTGTGATCCTGGTGGCCTGTGTCTTGGTCTTTCTCCTGGGCATCGTCCTCCACAACATGTCGTGCATTTCCAAGCGCTTCACGGTCATCTCCTGCGGCTGAGGTGGGGAGCGGGTGCGTGCGCTCCCCCGGGGGTTGGGTTGGGGTGGTGGTGGTGGTATCAAGCGAGACAATTCACCGCAGCTTTGCCCAGTGACTGCAGCACACTGTGCGCTGGGGCAGTGGTGCACTGGCCTGGCCACAGCCCCCAGTAGTGCATTGTCGGGCCTCGGCAGCGTGCAGAGGAAATCACATCCTATGTCTGGCAGCGGCGGCGCTGAGGAGGACTGCATGCGTCACCGTAATCATTTATCAAAGGGACTGCAACTTAGAGTGATTTTTTTTTTCTTCTTTTCTTAATGGTGTTACAAGATTAAAGACATCTGTGTAGCTGGTGACACTGTAAAGTATACGGTATGAGCTCTTCTCTAAACACAGTAGATTAAAATCAAAGCTGCTCCATGTAGAATTAAAGGAGAATTTGTGCGTGACTCTGTACAAGGTGTTCAATACCAGTCCACACATGCATTATTTTTTAATGGGGAGAGGGAGGAAGACTTGTAAAACCAAGAAATCATTTAGCTGGTAAGACATTTTATATGTTTTAAACTACACATTAATTATACCAAGTTAGGGAGTTGTACAGTAGTTTTTAAAAGGAAGTGTTTTACAAGCAATCATTTCTTTCCATGGTGTGTGTTTTTTGCCTCTCTCTGTTTTTCCCCATCTTTTTCAACATCAGGGAAGTGGCACTTGCAGCATCTTTAATTTGAAGGAGCTTCCAAGCAGGGAAGCAAAGTGGGCTAGGAGGAATATCTAAAAATACAGCCAAAACACTTCTGCCTAGCTGGCTTCAAGCAAAGGATGGCTTTGAATGGTAAACACTGGACATACTGTTTTACATCCAATCTGGCAGCAGGGCTTCTCAGCAACCTGACCTTCATAGCCATTAGTGAAGGGTCATGAGAAGTCCTAGGACTCCTCCTGCAAGACTGCGATAACAAATTGTTCTTCTTCTTTTTCTAGAGGATGTTTTTTCTTAATCATTTTTAAGGAATTTAGACCCATTTTGCTTCCCTCTTTTCTAGGAGATAAAACCGTGCACCCATGGATGGTGTGACAGAGGAGTTGCTCTAAGGAGGCCTCACCATCCCAACTGAGACCGAGGACCCTTATATGCAGTCATCTAGTAAGAGGCAGTGACTCCTGCTGTGAGGGCAACCCAGGCCAAACCAACCCTCTACGGAGTGGGCTACCCCTCCTAAACCACTGTGGCTGTCCTGGTGTCAAAATTTCTGTGTGACTGTAACAAAGCCTTTCCTCGCATTCCAGTCTTATAAATGTTGGTGTTTGTAAGGACAGATTTTGAAAAAAACACCACAGGAAGTGTCTCCCTCCACCTGTGAGTGTCATGAATCCCCAGTCATTGGCAGTTCACTTCTTTGGAAGAGCCAAATTCCTGAACATTCACTGCAGTAGCGCCTTGCTCTAAGCAGTTCCGCTAGCTTTAGTAGTACTGCTTGGAAGTAAAACAGAGCTCAGTGTGAATTTGGCTATTTGACAAGCCTGAAAGCTGAAATTTGTGTGAGATTTAGGGATTGGATCAAGGGGCACATGACAGACCTTTAGTAAGACAGAAGAATCTATTGATTTGCACTGCTGCTTTTTGCAAGTACAAAGCCTAACCTTCCTGAAGCATGACCTCTTGTTGTCCACCTACTGCTCTTTCTAGTAATTAATTAGAGATTGCTCAATGCCATATTACAACACTGGAGAACATAATTTTGATTATGTGGTGCCCAAGCTGGCCCTTTAGATACCAGTGGTGTTCTGGTTATGTCACAAAATCCAGTTGCTCGTTCACAATAAACATTCTCAGCTAGGACTTCTGCCAGGAACATACCTCTAACTTCATGCTGGATTTCTTCCTCTCCCTGTTCCCAAACCACCATTTTCTTCCTTGATTCCTGCTAACAGAAGAATAGCATATGGTGCTTAATTGTTATGGCGTGTGTTGGGTCATGTATGGAGAGGAACCATTGTGCTGATTTTTATCTACTGTCATATGTGTGCATAGCACAGCAAAAAAAAAAAATCCTCAGATAACACATCCAATGCCTTTTTCATGCAAGGCCCATGTGCAGTATGCCTTGAACCTGGCTTACCAGTGTTGTAATTACATGGACACCTCTCCGCAGCATGTTTAATTTGGTTGCAGTAGGGAACAGCAGGTATTCCAAAACGTGTCTTGTGAATGTGCTAATCTCTTGTTGCCACTAGGTAGCCAGATTTCTACTGACATCCACACTACGCTGCTTATTCTGTAAAGGAAAGCCAGTTCACAAAAAAATCTTGCCTTTATAAGACTTTTGAGGAAGTGACCAGATACAGGACTTGACCTTCTACTGCCTTATCCCCTGTAGCAATTGCAGGAGCATATAGCATAGCTGGAAGATGCTCTGAGAGCAGCGCTGCTGCATTTTGCACCAGCTTCTGCATTTGTTTACCTGAGTTGTCAGTGACTGCACAAAAACACGAGGCAGTGAAAGAGCAGGTCCTGGAGATACAGTGCTGATAACGTTAACCTCCTTCTGGCTGTACCTGGCCAACTGAAGCTCTTGAGGCTGAAGTTTCTCCGGCGTTACAAAGAACGGCTGTCTTGAAAACCGCCCTCTTCGTCCCTACATGGAGGGTGCAGTATGAAAGATAAATCAGAAATTAGGTTATAATACCACCCTGCATAACACATTGTGCAACAGGCAGACCTGGACTTTATCCGGTATTAATGACGTAAGTATTCTATTAGCAGAATACCATCCTGTATTACGTAACACAGTACATTGTTTTGTTAATATGAATTTCCTGTACTTTTCATGCCTGCTGAAATGCATGTTTGACCTAATTTCTGATCCAGACATTTGCCTGCTCACAGCCTTGTGTAAGAGCAATAAGTAAAACCTCAAGATTCTTGCCTGCTTGTGTGCGCACAGTGTGTATGTTCATTCCTTTTTATAAATAGGAGTCCTGGAGATGTTTCTGTTCTGGCTTCGGTCTGTGACTTCAATTTTAAATTTGCAGCTGCCATATCATGTTGGATCACCTATCTTTTTTGCTGACTTGTGTAGAAGTGAACTAAATTGTTTGTTGTAATTTACAGTGTTAAAGTGTTTCTCAAGTATGTCAATAGTCATACTACTTTAAAAATGCAGTGCAGTCTGTCCCATTCCTTGATCCAATACCTGGCATTAAAAAGTGATACTGCTATATACACCTCTAACTTTTTTTTTTTACTTTTTTTTTTTTTTTTTTTAAAAAAAATAAACAGCTTTGTCTTTGTAATTTTTCTCTGTGGAGAAACACATTTGGAGTTGTGTCAGAATCATCAGGTTCTGGGCTAGTTTTTCTTCTCTGTTGCCCAGTAAGAAATCACTGCTCAGTTCCTCCTCAAAAAAGACTGTGACACAGTACCGTTTGAGCAACCAAAATTTATGCTAAAACTTGTGGGTAATTATTCAAGCACCTGCATTTTTAGAGCAAATTACTCTGTATGAATGTGTATTTATTTGCTTGTTTAATGGGAAGGAAGTGTGTGTTGGGGTCCAGCTTCATTTTTTTTCCAGGGGGGAGGCCCAACTTCCATTTTTGGCTTGTGCTTTGCTGGAAAACAGACTTTAGGGTTCACTCTGTGAAATTTTGTTTAGTGAATTTTAAAAATTCAAAATATGCAATTTTGGTATGTGAGATTTTTTTTAGGAAATTGTGTGTTCGGTGATTGTTCATGCTTAACCAAGATGTAAAGGAGCCTGGATGGTTTGTAAACATGGATCAATCATTAACCCAAAGTTTCATCTTTATTAACGAAGCTCAGTCTGAATAAAACATCAGCAGGAAAAGAATGATATCAAGTGAATTATGGTACCTCTGTTACTTTGCCATCAAATGAAGAGCGTGGAAGGGAATTTGGCAAAACTGCTCTGATTTTATGAGGGGGTGGCTGGAATTCAACTCTCAGCATTTTAAGGCAAAATGTTGCGTGGATTGTGGTGAACTGTAAAGGTTGTTAATATTTTAATTACCTGGGAATACAGAGTTATAGCTGGTGACTACCAAGAGGCACATGTTTTTTTTCTTTTTCCTGTTTTAATTAGATTACTTGGAAGTTTTAAGTAAATGTTTTGCTTATGGAAGTGAGGGATTATTTGCCTTGACTTAAGCATGTGTTGTACAGACTGGCATGCCTGCTTGCCCTTCCCCTTGAGCCTGCCTTCCTAGCCATGTTATTGCTGGAGCCCTGGGCAGCCAACCTTTCTAATATTGCAAATGCTTTTCTGAAGTAGAGATAGCTGACATTGCACTGGTTTTGTTACATTCACAACAGGGCTAAACCAAACCCAAACATTTCATACATGAGTTGAGCTCTTCTGTAGGTGTCCTGGTATCAAAAGCTCCAGGCATCAGTCTACTGTGTAAACTGGTCCAAGCCTCTATGTTCCCTGGATCTTTTCACAGCAATGCCATGTAGTGGAGAATGGTGCCTCCTTCCAGTCATAGAAAGGGGCTGTACTCACCATCCACAGCTAAACTGCCCCCAGGGAATGTGGCCTGCTGGCAGGAGACACTTGGGTGAATACTGCAGGAGACATTTGCATGTCAAGTGAACACATCTTGAGTAAATGTTGGGGCTGAACTGTGAGATGTGTTTTTTCCAGACTTTTTCTGTGGGTGGATGGAGGGGGGAGGGAGGGAGGGAGGGAGGGAGGGAGGGAGGGAGGGAGGGAAGAAAGAAGGTAAATGGCAGCAAATGAGTCCCAGCATCATCTGGGAGGCTGTCGAAGGATGCGCTGGCCCTGAAGGCAAAGTTTTTTGTGCAAGAGCTTCAGCAAGACAAGATTGTCTGGAAATGCTGCAATGGATTTACAGCGCATTAATGACCTTTCCGGTGTTGTACACTGTCCGTAGGCCTGACAGCTGGGGCTGTTGTGTTCTTCCTCTTTGTCACTTCACCTCCTGCATGCTCTTGTTAACAAGCAAAGCTGCTTGCTTCATCCTCAAGTTGGAACGATTTTACAGACATATCTTAAGTTGCCCTGAGCATCTCTAATGAAAAAAATTACCTTCCAAGTTCAGTGAAATTTAATGCTTAATAAATGTTCAGAAAATGCATTTTTCAAGCATTTCCTTATGCTTCAGTACATTTTTATTTTAGTTCTAAATAATTCCTGTAATTTTGTGCTAAGCATGGTTCCTGAACATCAGAGGCAATTCTCAGGGATTAGTTAAGATCCAGAGCCGGAAGGAAATATTTCCTGTCCCCCTTATCCATCCCGTGGTCCCTTTCAGATCTACACAAGTCCACTGGTTTCACTCTCCTCATCTATATCACACTGAAGCACCTAAGCATGGGGATGAAATGGGTACTCGTGGGCATGCAGGGAGCACCTACACAGTGGAGCACAGGGGCGTGTTTCCATGTTTGGGGCAGGTATGCACACAGTACATGCCCATCTGTAGCAGAGAGAGGCCAAGAGGATTAGTTAAAGGGCCTCAGGCTTTCATATCTCAGGAAAGCCATGTGCTTTATGGTGCTGGGATGATGAGGGGCTGAGGCAGCTTCATCACTGAAGCTCAAGGCCCAGACACAAGCTGAACGGGGATTCAGGGGGAAGAAGTCGGGATGAAAAAGCAAGGACTTGAATTCTCAGTGTGTGCAGATGTGTCACATTGTTTAAAAGAAACACTTGTTTTATTTGCGTGTGTGTTGACTGAACGCACAAAAGCAGGTGGCCATCTCCCAGGACTAATAATGAAGATGACAAGTTGGTGATGCCAAACAGCTAAAGACAGGATTTACTGAACCTATTAGATTTGAGAAGCTGAAAGCAAAGGAGATGGCTATTTGGTACAGCTATTGCACTCAACCTACAAGAAATAGTAAGATTGGGTTAGGGGTCTGTAGCTTTCTGGCTTGGTTTTCAAGATGGAGTAAATAAAAGAAATGAGAAACAAATAAATGAGAAACCTGAGTAGTTTCATGCCAAGTGTAATTTACTTGCCTGCCTTGAGAATTATAAAAAGAGGTGTGTGTTTTGTCACCGCGCTGGTCAGTTTTGGAAGCATTGCCCTGTGGATGGCCGCATGCACTGACTAGTTCTGAGTCATTAGGATTTGCATCTGCTTGAGAGAAATCTGAGTCTGGCTCAAGATCTGAAAAAAATCTTCCCCTGCAAGATGGTTTGAATTCAGGTTGTCATTGGAAAGCGTGTGATTTCACTTTCAAGAATTTAAGAATGGTGGTGGATCTTACAATACTTTCAAAACAGTATGTCATATGGTAGATGCATGTGGCTGACTATGAGCATAAAAGATTGCTCAGTTCTGAAGCACAGCCAATTTGCTGATTGAACTGAGAATGAATAATTTCTTGCTTAAATTATTTGGAATAATGGTCACAGATGTTTCTTAAAGATTTGCTTAAGGAATGTATTGAGATATCTGGGACATATATTAGGACATATTATTAGGAAAATATACTAACTCAGAAAGCACTAAAGCAGTACGTCTAAGACAGCTGAAGGGCTTCAGTCACACATGATTAAATACTTTCTTGAATAGAGGTGGACTTACACTAAGGTGTTTATTTCTTGATACTTGGCTAGTCTGCATGACTCTTAAAGAATATTTGAAGTAATAATTTGCTTTGGGGGAGGTTTTATTTTGAAATTTGAAAGCATATTGACTAGGCTCTGTAATACCCCAAGGCACTTTCAAGCACCCAAGTGTAGAAACCTGTATTTCTATAACTCTTCTATTTTTAATTGCTCATGGTACATAGGTGAGAATTCTTAACTTATGGTGAAAAAAAAAAAAAAGCAAAAAAGCAAAAAAGCTCGCTGTTCAGACCCACACCAAAACCCACCCTAGGAATCCAGAGTGATGACGATTTAAAAAACTCAGGCGAAATCAATTGAATTCTAATCGCTTCTTTCCTGCTGTGCTCAAATGCTGAGGGATTTGCTAAATCTACAGGTTGATAAAACTGAATCCCTGCTTAATGATTATATTCGCTAAACTGGCTAGCTGCAATGGATACGTAGAATGTTCTTTCTTTTCCTTTCTGACCTCTGGTTTATAGAAGACAAGATTTGGACAGTTGTAGCTGGATTGAGCAGCATGATAAGAGTTGTAAAATGTTACCAGCAAGGAGCATGGTTTTGTGATAAACAAAGAATTGCAACATCGAATGTCTTTCAGCAACCTTCCAGGCAGAACAAGCATGCAGCAACTCCAGCAGACCCCTGGGATCAAGAGAAATGACAGGAGCAGTGGATAAATCAGGATACTTTTTAATACCCTAGACACTCTCTGTGTTTGTTATTGCTGATGCCTGACTTTGGGTTTGGGTTCTTTCTTTCGTCCTTTATAACAAGAAACCTAAAAATCACTTTGTACTGTTTCCTTATCAGCATGCCATCTTCTGTTTCCTCTTCTTCAGCCTGTTTGGCCATGCTATTTCCCTGCAGATTTGCAAGGAAAATACCTTTGTATATATAAGTAACTGCAAATTTCTTCTGCATTTTCAGTGGTGAAAATAGTAACAAGTTGCCACAGAAATAGGAACATCTCCAGGGCTCTATACAGAGTCTTATGTGCAATACCTCTTTGTCTGCTGTTATTATCATATGTCCTCTCTAAATTAGTATTTTGGATTATTATTTCTTTACTATAGCTTTTTTTTTTTTAATAAAAAAGCAATAGCAAAACAAGAGTAAAACTCAGAGACTAGAAATTATTTGCACAATCTGATTCTTAACATCATTCATTAACAGCTTTTTTGGGGTTTTTTGTTCCATATCAGTGACAATGTAGTGATTCATCTTCCTTTGGTGAGGAAGGGATATAAGGAAGAAGAAAATCCATATTCATGGCTCAGATTAGGTCTGCTGAGTTTCAAAATCTATGTATGTGCTGCTGTTTTGTAATACCTCATAAACCTCCTAACAGCTGAAAACTGCAATAGCACCAAAATCTTAATGAAATGTCACGTGCTGCCTGTTAAGTTTAAAATGCCTGCTGAAATGTGCAGAGTCTGGATTTTCTGGATGTTGAGCCCGCAGAGCACTATATGTGGAATTAGTTGTGACTGTCAGTTCTCTGAGATCAAACTTGAGTCTTATGCCTCATTTAAAGCCGTTAGTGGACTTGGCCTCTGAGGATCTCTGTCACATGTCCTATATGCAGTGGCAGTCCTCATTTTATAGATCTAAAGCAGGCAGCCTTTGATAAGGAGATATTTACCAATTTGGGGGGAAAATTATCAGTCTCCTTAAGAGATTGTTAAATCCTTGATTGGGTCACTGGCCTGACTTTTGACAAATGAAGATGGAAATCTGGTTAAATTGTCCTAGCACAGTCCGCCCCTGCTGTGCTTGCTTGTCCGCCCAAGGGGAAGGGAGGTGTCCTGGGGCAGGCGTCGAACCGGGTGAAATGTGGACAGGACCCACCAAAAATCTCTGTTGAAACAACAGCCCCGTAAGGACACACCACAAATATTCTCCTTGCTGGAGTGGTCCAACATAACATCTCTGGTTAGAGCGTGGGGTCTTATGGTTCCTCTGCCATAGATATGACTTTCAAGGTTTAAAAGAAACCTGAGAACCTTTCTGTAAGATTCTGGCAGCTTTCTAAGCCATGACACGTCAAGCTCTCCTGGCCACTCAGTATCCTGCAAACTGGAGAACCTGCCCTTCTAGTCAGCTTCAGGGGAGAAGGGTAGTCCCAAAGCAGGCTGCCCCATGGCAGGGTGCTGTGTCTGTTGCTGCACTAACAATCAGTGTGCTGCTCAGATACTTTTTTGTGGTAGGCTGTAAAAAGTGTTTCTCATCCTCCCGCCTCCTCCCCCACCCTCATTTTGCTTATAATTGTTCTGGAAAAACAAAAACAGGCACTAGGAAAAACAAAAAGAGGAGCAAAGCTGTTCTTTGTTCAGGCCACATTCATACCATCTGTTCTGTACCTATTTAAACTGTCAGAGGAAGGCAGAGGTGCCCCTGCATTTCAGCTGTGCTCCAAATGAGTCCCAACAGGCTTTGTGTTTTGGAGGCTAAACCTTGCTAAACAGAGGACCTCTGAGAAGAAAAATATTTTTGAGTCCTGTGAGGCAGCAGATGCTGTCGGTGATTGCTGGAAAGTGAAGGGGGAGCAGCGACAGTCTTTGCAGCCAGGCATTCTCCCTGCTGCAGTCCCTGTGGTTGGAAACCAGCCGGCTGGTGTGGCACAGGGCTGCAGCAGAGAGGGCAGGACCAGCTGCACACAGGCATGTATTCTCTAGGGAAGCTGCTTGTCAGCTTCTCAGCATGTATTTCAAGCTACTTGCAGTTGATATGAGTTTGGATTACTTCAGCTACAGTATCCCTAATTGCTCCTTGCAAGTGAGCTGTAACCTAAAGCAGATCTAAAAAGCCCATTCCACAGGGTCCGTCTTTGCAATATCCCTATTAGCAAGGGTTTCTGTATTACTAAGAGAGACAGGAAGGAGCGGGGATTGCTGCATGGTTGTTTTTTGGTGGTTTTATTTTTTTTTGTTTTGTTTTGGTGAAGGCAAATGAACTTTGACAGGCGTTAAAACAAAAAGACAAAGGAAAAACAGTGAATGATTTGAAGGTCACCTGAAGTGTCCTCAACACAGCTTTGAAGTGAGTGTTGGTTTTCTATCTCAGTGCCAACCCTGAAGATGTGTGTATGTATCTGCGCACTTAGTACATTCATTAAAACAAGAGCTGAATGAAGATTTGGATCTTGTTTTAAGAATAGTTACACCAGAAGCTGAAAAGTAGAGTCTGTCCTCAGGCACACATGGCTCTCCTACAGCTCTGCCGCTGTCTCTGCTCCTTGTTTTACACTCTTGTTTTACATGGTCCCTTGCTCTCTCTAGGCTGTCTCCCCCACCGCTCGTTAATTGTATTCTAGCTAAACAAGCAGGTTGGCACTGTTCAATGGCTGTGAACTGAAGTTCTTGACGTGTTTCAGAAGCAAGAACACATATAACTTGGTTTTAAATTACTTCCCCTTTCTTTTCTTATGAAGGGCTAACCAGCCCTTACAGATATATGAGCTGCTAGGCTGCCATGTCAAAATTTTGTCAAATATTGACTTTCTAAAGGTGAAATTAAAGTGCTGTTGAGAAATCTGCATAACTGGAGAAGCATTCTTTGCTCGCTTTGTCTGTCCTAGAAGGCATCTCAAACATTGCTGAGTTTCTAACTGCCCCCTTCTGTGTACATCCCACTCCCCTGCCCCTGTTTTAACACACGGTATTTTTGTAGGCTGATCTCTGGAGTCTTGTCCTTTGTATATGTGGAAGCGCTGATTTTATGAGAACTGTTCAGACACATTTGCTATGATTAAAATTCTTAAAAATTATTTTCAATAGACTAGCGTGTGCTTTTCTTTTTAATACAAAAAGTAAAATTGGCTGGGACATTCACTCATTGGTTCCACTGAGAGCTTTAATAGAGTTGCGCAGTAATAAAGGAAGACTGAGATCCTCAGCCAAGTTTTAGATGGGTGGAGGTGACTTTCAAGTGGTCCATCAGAAAGCCACTTTTATAAGCCTGTGAAAGAGAGGGAGAAAAATGAATGGGTTGCACTCCCTTTCTTTCCCTGGGCAACTTTACAAGTTTGGTACAGCTTTGGCCTTGACTTGGGTGCAAGTCCTTTGGGATGGGAGAGGTTGTGACATTTCCCTGTAATGTTCTGTGATTCTTGAGTGTACATGTGCTCACACATACATGTGCCTACACTCATGCGTGTAGGTCTAGAGATACTCTCTTACCTTCTTATCAGACACACTTTCTTATAAACATGAAATTAATGGGCGACTGGTATTAATGAATGTAAATCCAATAACTTCAGAGGAGCTCTGAGGATTTACAATACCCAAGGTGAGGACCAATAGATACAGATAATTTTTTATAGTCAGCAGTGTCTGGTGTTTAAATGAGTGTATTGCTGTGAGCAAAAGTGCAGCTCATTTTCCTTGTAAATCTTTCATTTTTAAACCTGGTTTCCTATGGAAATGAGACATGCACACTCATGCTCTGTGTCTGTGTGTCCCTTTCTGTTGACCTTTCAAACCAAATTTAACACAGTGGTAGCCATCTAAAAGATGATTAAATTTCTGTTTTGATGATGTGTAGGTAGAAGAGTAGAGGGAAGAGAGAGACAGATTCTGTATGTGCCAAACATATGAAAAAGCTACAGTGTAGACTTGAATCTTATTAGAAATTAGAATGACCATATGGGAAATGCTCCCCAATAAATGACTCAAGCTGAAGAAAAACTTAAATTGGAACTTGCAGTGAACAATGAGACAGCAGTGCACAGGAAATTAGGTTTTATTTTTGCTTCTCTTCATCTTATTCCTTTTCTTTTGAAATGCAGCTTCTTCTAGCATTTTATACATATATTTCTGTCTTGAGTGATGAAATATGGTGACACTGGTTGCCTGTATATGGCCCAGGGCAAATGGAGTTTGCCACCACCAAAGGCTGAATGTTTTCATTAGCAGTGCTGTGATACAACTTTTATGACATTGGTTTGCATTTAGTGACTTTAAGCAAGGGTCACCCATTTTCACTGTGATGGGACAAATACCGATTGGCAGAACCGTAGAGGAGCATCATCAAAAGCAAATGCCTGGTAATGGTGTGTTTGATTTTTTTTTAATGTCAAAAGCAATGCAAAACCTGCAGTGCTCTGTCATTTATGATAGCTTAGTAAATATGGTTGTTTTCGCTGGAATGAAATAAGAGTGTAAATTAGGTTTGTCAGGTGAGGTAACATGTTTTTTTAGTTGAAGTGATAAACTGAGAAAAAACACGTGAGTTTTTGTGCCCACAGGCTCCTCTTCAAGCCTGCAATAAGAGTAGCTTACATCAAAACTAGATACAGGCAGATGTCAATTGCCCTGAATTTGCTTTAGTTACGCCACTTCGTTGGAGTACTGAGGGAGTAAGGGAGATGTGACCTGTGGAGGAAAGAGGAAATTTTATTGAGAGTCAGGAAAGCTCTTAACCAAACACAAGTAGAGAGTGAAAGAGGCAATTTCACCAGTGAAAAATTCAAGTGGTTAAGGGAGAAAAGGCCTGAGAGAGACTTACAAAGTGGCATGAAAAACTGATATTCAGTAGATCCCAGTCTAACAGATGACCAAATCTCAGAATCTAGTACAGCTGTTAATTCCCAGGATAGATGGAAGCATTCTCAAATAGCAATGGTTTTTCTTCCCCTATGCCACCAGCAGGCAGGCATAATGGACATTTCCAGTGTCTTTAAACTCAATAATACCAAATAGGATTTCTGAGTAAAGCTGAATAAAAAGGAATTTGATATTTTTAGTTGTGTAAGTCTCGTATAAGGGAGATTTGTTCAAAGATCTGATGCATTGCTTCAGTGAGTAAAAGCCTTCTGTATGTTACCTAGCTAACTAGAGTAGCTTAAAGAGTGCTAAGCGCTGGAAAAAACACTTGTGTAGCAGAAATTGTGTGTCAGCAGTTACTGCTTCAAACAGATGGAGAATGAGAAGGGAGAAAGAAAGAAAGACTGACCTAGGCTTACCTGGGGGTCAGATAACCATTAAGAGATCCAGATTTCCCTGAATCCTGCACTTGTATCTGTCTTAGGCTACACTGCTGCAACCCAGGGCTGCATCTTTAATGTGAGAGTCATACATGGCGCCATGAAATGCTGATGAGCATTTGGACAGCAGTAACCTGCTCAGCTACTTGTGTAACAGTCCTTGTATGGGGCACGCAGGGAGACCATGTGGTGTGGGATACTCTGCTGAGTATGCCTTTTGGTGTGATGTTTCCATACTTTTCAGAGTACCAGCAAAATGGGGCCACCTGTAGCAATTCTGCTGCTGGGATTTCTCTGTGTTGCCCATGTAGGAAGTTGGGAGGAGGCTCCCAACAAGATGTGGAGTAAGGCAACAGCAGCACACAAAGGTATGAAAGATGTTGTCTCATCAAAACCACCCCTTTACTGCCAGCTGAAGGCATTATAAAAGATTGCTGGTAGCTCAAGTCTTATGCAGGAAGACAGGTTAAATAATCACAGTGTTCCTCATGGCCTCCTAGGCAATGAATCTGTGAAGCAGTGAAGTGGGTTGTTGCTTTCACCACAGAGGAATTCATCATGGTAGCCAAATTAATGACTGCTTTTCAAAAGTTTCTCCTGCTATCTAAAGGACTGATTTGCTACCTGCTGTTTGTTATCTGTGGCATTTTTAAGCTTCACCCAAGTAAGTATATTGCTTTGTGTGTTTAATGCCAGAATACAGCCTTCCTAACCTTGATGCTGTTCATTGCATTGCTTTCTTCTTTTGCTGGGCTTGATGATGATACTGTAACAGTGTACCCAGCCAAGAGCCTGTTAATTAGTTTCCCTTGCAGCTACCTTAGGGTGAGTTCCCTCTGCGCCTTTGAACGGGCATGCTCGTGAAGTTGACCTTGTGGTAGGAGCAGTAAGGCTGCGATGCTTTGTTGCTATGGTAGGCTGTGTGGTCTGTGAAGGTGTAACGTAAGGCTCTCTACGGCACTAGGGAAGGTGAAACGAAGCAAATGGGTCAGAGGAGTGATTGCAAATGAGCTTGTCAAGGCCTAACTGGAAGGCGTAGTACTGACTAGCTGATTTGCTTTTGCTGTCAGCATTAAGCAAATACATACCCTGAGCTGGGTTTAGTCAACAGAGATTATTGCCAGTGCTATCCTGATCTGGGGTTATCAGTTACATCTTTTTGTGTGTGTGTGCTTCTGTCACCTGCCACAGGCTGAGAGCTGTGGAGCAACAGGCAGAAGGCTTTCAGGGCAGGGGCTGATTGCAAAATGCAAGGGGTTAAATTAATCCTTCAGGAAACCTTACTGAGTGGAAGGTTGTTGGTTGCATACCCTAGCACATCTGAAAAATGTATTAGTAGTATAAATACAGGGGCATAGCTGACAATGGATATGCAGTGGTTTTCACTCTGAGTCTATTTTTTACCACCGAGTATCAAGTCTCCTAACTCATATGAATTAATTTGAGCCTTTTATCATCCTTACATATAGCTTTCACTGCTGAGGCACCAGAACACTTGGTACTGTCTTCAACTCTGATGTGTCCAGGACAGACTAGAATCCCCAGATTTCATCAAATGAGACATCTCCTCCAGAGTCAGTGAGCCACCTCTGCATCCTACCTGTATTTGGGAAGAAATACATGAACAAATTATGATAATAAAAAAATAACTTTAAAAAATATATAAAACAGGGGCTGTAACTTGGGTCATATTCAGCGGAATCAAAACACACAAATAAGTAAACAAACCAATGTTTTCATCCATTGCTGCCCTGGTTAGAAAGGCAGGACAATTGTCTGTGGCAGGCAAGCAGCTCCCAAGCTACTGTTCAGCTCCTTCATGTCCTCAGCCTAATTAATCGGTCACAGGTGCAGATGGGCACATTAATTGCTCCAATGTATCACTTTTGACCAGTCCCAGTCATGCCTACATAAGGGGAACAATGCAACTTGTGCAGCCTTTTGTGGTGGCTCTACAAGAAGGGGGGATAAATCATGAAGGCCCAGTTCTGCCACCTCTATTCTCACGGAGTAAGATGGCTTGTAAGGAGAGATGTTTGAAGCACAGGGGCTAAGGGTGGGTAAAATACTCTCAGCATGAGTAAGTATTACTGAACAGCAGATTAGCACACTGTGCCAAGCACTTATCTAAAATTGTTTTCCTCTGCTTACACCCTGAGATTCTTGTCTCCAATTATGTTTGTTTT
Source organism: Falco cherrug (assembly GCF_023634085.1). Taxonomy (NCBI): domain Eukaryota; kingdom Metazoa; phylum Chordata; class Aves; order Falconiformes; family Falconidae; genus Falco; species Falco cherrug. The sequence goes on along the minus strand of NC_073699.1, from coordinate 90,668,003 downwards.
GTTTGCTTTTTCTTTTGTCTGTGTGTATTCAAATATTGATGAGAGAAATTTACACACAGAACGAAGGATGGATAAGGTCTGAGTAGCACAGTAAAATAAAAGCACTTGGGTGGAGTTCAGCCATTAAAGCTTAAGGCTATATTTAACCTATTACTGTCTTCAGCTGGGTTTGAAGTACAAATGTACCTAGGCAAGAAAACAAAATTACAGTGGTTTAGTTAGGAGTTCCCTCTCCAGGAAGAGCTAGAATAAGCACAATGTAGCCTGAAACAAGGCCAGATTCCCCTGGGACATACTGAGCAGGACCTTGTTGAAACCAAAACAGTTGTGTGCTATTACATTAAGGCAGATCCCCTTTGGCATGGGTTACTGAAGGCAGCCTGCAGGCAGACAGCCGGTCCCAAGGCTGCATTGCAGGCGTGTGCAGCAGAGTGGAGCGACCCCAGTAGGACCAAATCCCCTCGTGTTGTGTCTGGTTTTACTGGGGCAGCAGCTGCTGATGTGGCTGCTCTAGCTTCATCCCTCTCCATAGGTGAAACCACATCTACCCCTTGGTCAGATCCCTCCAGCCTTGTCCTGTCTCACAGCTCCACTGCCAGCCCTGCTTTGGCTACTCTCCTTGATGTGCTGCTCACCAGGGGCCATTTTAGTGTTGGGTCTGAGAACAAACTCCTTTCCCGATGCCTGGCTTTCCTTTAGGAGTAGATCTCTGTGCTTCTCCCTGGCCTCCTGTGAGCAGCTCTCTGTTAGCCTCCTGCCACGCCGTGCAAGGGAGGCTCTTATCTTTTCTCCCAGAACTGGGAAGTCCTACGTCTGCTTGGCAGAGTGTTTGGGCGGAGGGAGCAGGGCTGGGGTGTTGGGTGTGCTACAGCCAAAGCAAAGGGAGCGTGGAGGCAACTGCCAGTGCAGGAGAACTTCAGTTAGGACCCTTGACTTGTCCTCTTCCACCCCAGAAGCTGGTGTGTTTTACCAGCAGTTTGGTAGAAGCAAAGCAGAAAATCGGGCTGTAGGTGTTTTTCTGTGGCTGACAATCTTCTGCCCTAAAAAAGTATTGCTTTGCCTGTGTTGAGAGTCAGTTCTGAGGGGAGGGTGAAGATCTGAACTTCCTCTGCTGGCCTGCTTGGAGATTAGGAGGTGACTTCTTTAACATATGCAGGCACCTGAACACAGTAGGGAAGCTAACAGCAGCACTATTTTTTGACCTCGCTGATAAACACACGGCATTTTCCAGTGCCTATAGGCAGAATGTTGAATGGAACAGCTCGCTGCTGGTGCCGAGCACCCTCTGAGATGCCTGATTTCCGTGCTCTGCTCACACGCTTTAGGCCCTGGCAGTCAACAAAGTTGAGGGCAGACAGAAAATTTCCCTGCAGGGTCAGATGGGTGTTGGTGTTCCATCTTTTTATGGGCAGAGAGGTTCAGCTGCCGGCATCACCTGCACACATCTGCCAGACAGGCTCAGACACCAGAGACCTGTCAGGTGATGATACCTCCTTCTGGCTTTTTACAAGTGCCCCATGATTCGGCTTTTGGAGGAGTGATGCATACCTGTAGCATTAGGATATTTGCATGAGACTGGGAATCAGGCTAGATGCTCTAGTGATCCCTGCTACCTTTAAGTTCTATAATACTGTATTTTTTGAGATGTAGCATAGGCTACTTCTGTGCACCTAAAAGAAAAAAAATCCCACTACCAATCCTCTAGATTACACCTCCTGCAGACCTTGTGCAGCAACTATTTTAAAATACCTTTTTAAAAATATGTTCAGGTCTTGTTTTTAAATGAAGGCTTTGACCTTGATCACTTGAGAATACATGGCTGAATTCAAAATGTACTGCTTAAAACTTGTTTAAAATATTGCCATGCATTATTTAATGCAGAAAGACATTTTAGAATATGGTTTATATGAAAACAGATATGAAATTGAATTGTATATTAATGTATCAAAATCAAAACTGTACACTAAGAATTAAACCAACCCTTTCATTGGTTTGGAAATTATGTAATGGTTGATAAGTTCAAAGGCAAACAAAAATAAAAATTTCAGACAAACATGGTTTTGTCCTTTGGTAATGTAGGTATTGGTATTAATGAACTGTTCCTCTTGTATGCGTGTATGGTTTTAGTCAAACAGCAGGTATGATGGAGGTATCATATCAGAACTGGATTGTTAACAACTATTCCTTGAAAGTTTCTGTGAAATAATAATAATAAAAAGGCACAGTCAGGTGCTCCTTCACATTTATCCAAGATCTATATGTAAATTCAGAAATAGTGCAAGCTGAAGCATATTGTTTAACTGTGCTTGTGTATATATACACATGTATGTGTGTGCATATATATATGTGTGTGTGTGTTTGTTTAACCATATTTATATCATAAAATTTCACATGTCATTCCCTAAGAAGCCTTGGGAGCACAGAATATGTTTTTATAAGCTTATAGAAAACTCATAAGGAAAAGCTTGCAAAAATATTTCAGCTAAAATAATAATAAGGTTGGAGATTTTACTCTTCTGTACATTGTACCTCAACATGCAGCTTTTCAGTTTTGCAAGGAGCGTTCTCTGTGATGTGAATTTCCTATGCAAATTGATCTATATTATACACTGATGTAATATAGGCATGTGAAAAACTGGAGAAACGCCTCACAGCGAAGTTGGGTGGACATTATAGTAGACCACATATTGCCTGGGAGTAGGCCAGTGTGTTCTCAACCATACTTTTTTGCCCAGTAGTCATGAGGAAAATATTTAGAGGGATGTAAAAGCCAAAAGTACAGTGAACTGTGGATCGATGGAGATCATATGGATCTGGTTTCTTTTTGCTGATTAGTTTTCTTTCTTTTTTTTTTTTTTTAATTCAAAATAAAAAATGCATTTGTTGTCACTGCACTCTTAAGATGGTTGGTTTTGCTGCTATTCCTTTAAGCATTTGAAGGAAGCAAACACAAGTGGACACTCCTGAGTTCATTACCCAGTTTACAGAGCAACCGGGGTAGTTTCCAGTGTGTTTCCACTGGCAGCTGAAGACAAGTGAGGCTCTTGCCCTTTTCTGGTTGTTCTGTTGATTAATGAGACCTTCCTGTTTTGCTGCAACACTTCCTGGACTTTCTTATTTCAAGCTTCTCCAAAGTCCAGCTGCTGCTAGAGCACCACACGTTCACACTTACAGTCCATAACCCATCAAAAGCACTAGAAACACTGCAGAGGAATAATTTGTATGTCCAGATAAATCGCATAAATTTGAGCTGGGTTCTGAAAATGTGCAAACCGTTCTATGGGAGACCCTATGCTGGGGTGTTAGCAGGTGACAGAAATTAGGCCATGGGACTTGGAGACAGGGAGGTTCCTTGGAAAAGTGCACTGGAGTAAATGCCCCTGGCATCACACGCATGTGCACGTAATCTAAACTGAATTGCTAGGATTTCTTCCAATATAGCAAGCTATGTGTCATATCTTTCGTCTTCCTCTCTGTGGGTCTTTCGCTTTTTTCCCCTCACCTGCAGTGCAACGGTTTATTTTTCTATGCTTATGGTTGCCATCTCATGCAGGAGAAGAAAATACATCATTTCCAGGGTAAACCTGCCCATGAAGTTTTGACCACTGAGCAAAATTGTCCAGATCGAGACTGAAAAACGCTTGTAAGTTAGAGGATAGGCTTCCTTCCACTGACAATTTCCAGAACAGAGATTGTCAATTGGGAAAGTGCTATGCAGCTGTGTTTGTTCCTTGGGAGGGTTTGGGCAGAGTCCTGAAAACATTCCATGGCTGTGGGGTGGGAGTGAATGAACACTGGTCTTCTCCAAAGCAGTGCTGTGCAGGGCTTATTTGAGCTGTGCTTGCAGCCTGTATGGTTTTGCCCCTGCCAGCTGGAGCTGCACAGCTTGTTTTCAGCCACAGGCACCTGAACTCTGTTCCTTTTGTAGTTTGAGCAGAGGAGCTGTGCTTAGAGCCCATCCAGAAAGCTCAAGGATCAGATAACACCTCCCGTTCCTTACTCGTAAATCATCCAGGAAAGATAGTGTTTACCTCCAGACTTAAGATCTGTTCTTATTAGGGTGTCTACAGATCGGACTGATTGCAAAAATAAGCTGTATGTAGAAAAACAAAAACACTCCTCTGGCCTTTCAAAGCAGCAGAGAAGCAGCCACCTAGAAACTGTCAGGGATGTGTACCTTTCTCTCCTGTTTTGAGCCAAAGGGCTGTTACTCTCCTATTAGCTTTTCTGTGAGCTGACTTTCTGTGTATTGATTTTATGACCTTTCAACTGCTGTCTGTCAGGCTTCTGCACTGACAGCTTTACAAGGGTCTGTTATATGGTCAGAGCTTGGAAAATGTTTGTATCTTTGTTCTTTCAGAGTCAGATGAGTTCACAAAATCCTCGGGGCTGGTTGATGATATTCTTTCTCACCTCCAGCAGCACCCTACTTCACAGGTCAAATCAATGCAGCTGCTCAGAGAACTGGAAGAATTCAGGCCACAGAATCAGCCTTTATTGTCTGTTTCTGCCCTTAGTGAAGTTCAGGGGAAGTTTCTCCAGGATCAGGGTGGCTACCTGTGTGTGTGTATTTGTTCATGCACTCATCTATGGAAAACTGGCTGTATGCCACTTATGTTGAATTCTGCACCTAAAAATAGCTTTGTGGAAATGGGAGGTTTGCTTTGTTTTGTGTTTGTTCCCTTATCCCTGACTGATTGTTTTTGTCTGCCAGCAGGAACAAAGCCTTGTTGTTTCGGTGCTCTGACTGGGATGGGTTAAATGGATCCTGTTTTCAGAAACTGCTGAGCCTCCAAGCCCTTGAGATGTCTGCCCATTGGAATGTTTCACCTTCCCTAGCCCAAAATGGTGGCAGTTGCCCCTTCTTCCCATAGTGATATTGGATTTAGTTGCAGCTTTCTGCAACTTAATAATTTAAGCCCACCTAGTTTGTGGCTGTCGGGGAGAAGAGATAGTAGATTACTCTTCAGATATTCATCTTGGCTTTTTATAGAAAATAATTCCACTTCTTTGCCAAGTGATCTCTCACTTTTGTTTGTTCTCATCCTGCTGACCATTCATCCTCCATTCACCAGGCTCACAAACAACCTCATTTTTCATACCTACTTCTCCATTTGTTGACACTTCAGGCTCCTGCCCATTGCTCTCCTTCAGCAACAAGCTCATTCGCATTCCATATTCAAAACCCACAACATGATTCATTGAACAGAAAAGTGCTTTTGCTTTGCTCTGTTTGTCTGGGACTGACCTGGAGGATGACATTATAAATGAGCTCTTATATCTGAATTGCTTTGTCCTGCTTAGCAAAGTCAGTAGAAAATGGCAAGGAGCTTTTGGTCTTGAGTGGGGTCAGCTGCTTCTTCAAAGTCTTTCTTCTCATTGATCTTACGTCTTTGCTTCCTTCTGTTGCATGAAGTGTATGAGTTTCAGTTTTTAGGCTTGTGAGGGAGGTTTTTTGGAAAGGGCAGTTTGCTACACACAATTTTCACAAAAAAATCCACCAAACCCACGCAACAGAGCAGAGGTGGTATGCAGGCATGAAAAGAGGGGGATGAGCTGGACACTGGAAATGTTGTAAACCATGAGAATGCTGCCACTTTAATTTTGCTATTTCAAGAAGTTCCAAAATGTGTGTTATTAAGATAATTAAAATTAATGGCAAAATTCACTCCTCAATGGTAGAATTCAACCTACAAACTTCAATTTATGATCTGAATTATTTGTTGTTCATTCAGACCAATATTCCAAATCCAGATACATGACTACTTTTGACACATATCACCAAAAAGGAATAACCAAAGACTAGTCTTAATTTTTATCTTCCACATATTAATGTGCAAATACTGCCCCAGTGTGCCATCTGTTTTACTAGATCTACTCAGCTGTCTTTTAATTTCAGTCATATTCTGTATCCATGCAATCAAGGCCTCAATCAAGGCCACTGACTACTGCTGAAGTCAACATCAAGATTTATAGAGCTGCAAAATACTATGGCGAAGGCTAAGACTTTTGAGACATAATGAATCTCAATAGATATCATAATAGAGATTACCAAGTGCTTTATTATATACAGTAGTTATTGTTGTCATGCAGAACATTCCAGGCTGTGACATAAAAATGGTGCTTTTTTTAGTGTAATATCTGGAAAAGGAGTTTAAGTTTGGAATCTAGAAGAAAACTGTCCTCAGAAGTGCGATCAGAAAAGTTCACGAGCTTTCCTGGGACATGGTACGGTTCATTGATATGAAGGTAAGTCCAGAGTAATACAATTGGCTGGTAAAGAGCAAAGTTTGTTATACAAAAAAGTGAAAGATGGGAGTGGAAGTGACTAAAATCCTGCAAACATAGGTGAAACAGGTGTCAAACTTGTGGTGTCTTAATACTGTTGAAAACTGGGACTTTTTTGGTTTTAGTAAGTTACAATTAAAGGTATAAGCAGGCTTTAGTGGAGTAGAGCACTAGTCTTGAAAAACCACTGGAATTCAGAAATTGGAACCACTTTCAGAGCGGGTGAGGAAGGAGAGAGAAGGAGGATATAAAGGAAGCAGGAGTTGTTTTTACTTTGAGTGGTGAAATATAGAGAACACTTGTGACTAATTTACTGATTAGGTAACAGTTTGTGACCTATGCCACAAATAGCCACAGTGAAATTGTTAGAGTCTTCTGGTGCCTGCTGTTTCAAAAGGATTTTGAAAAACTAAAAAGGAAACATAGAGGAGATGAGAGCGAATGTTTTTCGAGGCCTTGGGAATCTGGTGTTGAAACAAAACTTAAGTATCTCAGTTTATTTTATCAGCAATGAGAATCAAGAAGTGACAGGTTTACAGTGCAGAAGTTCCTTCAAGGAGAGAGAGTAATGAGGTCTAGACAAGCGTGTGACATGATCTTGTAGCTGGAAGCTAAAATTACACTAGTGGAGACAGCAAATAAAGCACAGGTTTTGAACTAGGAGCTCTGCATAACAATGGAACAAAAACGCCACAGATTTTTTTCCCCCATCTTCCTAATGTTTGTGTCACCTCTTTGGAAAGTGTACTTCAAGTACAAGGCACTGGTTCCAGTACAAGACTAGGTAGGTGAGTGTTAATCACTTTTAAAATAGAGCACCATACTGGATCAATTAATTATTGCTTTTTGTGGCCTTCAGCTCTGTCAATGTATTACACTCACTCCTTTCAATCACAAAATATTCAGAGATCAGGATCATTCTGTATTATTTGTTCAGATGTAGTATCTTCCCTCTGTGTCATGAATGTAGGATATAAAAATGATAGATACTCTCCTTGTTCCTTTAGCATTCAGGTGTCTCTCCCACCAGCTCAGAGTTTAGGACTGAGATTGCGGATGCTGCTTTGTCATGCAGTCTGTAACTTTAATCACTGTCTTATAATTTAAATGTAGGATTTCAGTTTTAGATGTGGATGTTATCACAGAATTTGGACATAATGCCATCATTTCTGCCAGGCAGACATAGGCAGCATGTTAAACAGTGCTTAACTGACTGTGGTCTTTTTCATGGCTCATGCATTTGCTGTCATCGAAGTTCTAAACTTCCAGACCCTGGGCACTAACCTTGAGGCATCATTGTCCTGTGGTTAATGAATATAATGTGAACATTTCTGGCACAAAATGAGCAGTCATATTTTGTAGAATACAAACTCATTTCTATATTACAGTTTCTCTTAGAGGGGAAAAAATACGTCTCATTTCTGAACTGTATTCCTTCATTGCTATTATTTACCTGTTTATGAGGAGCGATACTGTAAAGACTGGGAAACAGCATTTGAAATTCTAGATGTAAAAAGATGAAAACAGTGGCTAAAAGTGTAAGGGGAGCAAAAAATAGGTGTTACACTTACTTAGCTGGTCTTTGGTTTTGGAATTTAGAGGGGAGTCTGGGAATTTTTCCTTCTAGATGGGTGTGGGATAGAGATGCTCTTTCCCTGGCATGCTGGAAGTTAATCACAGGGGCAAAGGTGTTCTGGTCTCAGGTTTGGCCATTTATCACATGTTCTACTCCAAAGTGAAATCCAGTAATTTCATCCTCACAGAGGAAGATGTGGAGGAATTAGTGTACCAGGGTTTTCTGATCAGGGTGCTGTAGGAGAAGTCTTGGCCAGAGGCAGGTAGAGGAAACAGGCATTTTGGCAACAGGAGGTGAGTGGGAAGAGGATACAAGCATGAAGAGCAAGATGCGAGGAATGAAATCAGAACACAGAACCGCAGATTTGAGGGGTCAGGGCATTTCATATAACTGCTTTTTTTTGTCTGCTGGGATGAACATGGCACTGGCCATGCACTAAAGCAAGAGTGGTCAAGTCAATTCAAGTGGTGTCTATATAAAGGAGCCTCGTGAAGGTAGCCTGGCTGTGCAGCCACTGCTCTTGCAGTAATCCCGAGCACCAGGAGGTGCAGGCAGGTGGGAGCTGCCTGGTTCGAAGCCTTGAGCTGGAAATGCAGGGAGGAGCATGCAGAGACCTCAGAGTTGCATGGATGGAGTGGGCACCACTCAGGGTGCAGAGCAGCGCTGTGAACACGGTGACACTGAGCTGATGAAGACTACTGAGGATGTGCAAGCACTCCCGGTTTTGTCATGGGCTGCTTTGGCTGCCTCATTTTACAGCGTGACAGCAGCTCTTTTAAAGCAGTTTGTGTATGTGGGATATAACATGTTTTCTCCATTTCTGTGTGCCCTTTTCCCAGAAAGCAGGCATCTGTGACTTTACAGCATTGTATTGCTTGAGTCGTGCCACTTCCATCTCCCTTCTTTAAATTAGGAAGGTACAGTAACTGGTGTAACAGAGCTCATACATTTCATCTGGGAGATTTCTGATGTACTGGGAAGGAGGAGGGAATCTGTGTGTGTGTCTTGTTACAGAGCCAATTTGAGCCCAAAGGAAAAATTTCCATTGATTATAACACAGCTTAAATCTGGCCTGTAATACCTACTAAACAACAAATCATGTTGTGATCCTTTTAAGTCATCACTTTATATATATATAAAATCAGGGGAATTATTCTTATTTATTATCCCTTCCACTTAAACCTTTTGGGGATAGCAATGCATTCAGTTTTAGTGATAACAAAAATACTGCACTTAATGGCTTTGGAAAATCACTAGAAAAAAGGGTTTGTATATGGGATTGACTCAGTTTATATCCTGCTAAGTAGCTATTGTGGAACAGGAGCAATTTACTGAAAAGTTGTGAGGAAAACCATATCACAGTACTGACACGTAGATAGAAATACCAAGTAGCTTGGTATTTCACAGCTAAATCATGAAGAAAAAGTTTTTAAAGTAACACAATGTCAGAGGCTTTTTGTAACTTGTAGGATTATGTCCACTAGAACCCAATTCCAGCATGAGCACAATTAACTGGAATAGGCCACTCTGGGGACCAGAGGAGGAAATCCTTTAGTATTTTCAAAATTGGTGATGGAAGGAAAGTAGCTTCACTTTAGCTAAGACTGAAGCTTGTTTTTTCTTCAAGCCCAGATTTTACCTTCTCCACTAAGACTAAACATACTTGAGGCTGATATTCTGCAGTCTCACTCCTCATTATCATCTTAGCTCTCTGAAATTGCCTCTAACATTTGAAAGAGGAAACACAGAAAGAAATTCCATGGTAGAGTTCCTTGTGTCTTTCTCAGTATGTTCTATTTTTAGCATACACTATTACCTGAAATACTATTAGTCATAGAAATGTTTGTTGTGTTACAGTTAGTGTTCAATACAGTTAAAAAATAAACCTACCTGTATATTCCGGAATAGTAGAGTCTTCCTACAATATGAAAGCCTTGGTCATGTGTCCTCAGCTTTGCAGGACAGCTTGGGAGAGGATGACTGCTTGATGAGTTTCTTTTTCAAAAATTATTGTTTAAAACCCACAGGCATTGGAAATACTGAGATTACTGCAGCTAATCTCCCTGTATGGGTCTCATGCCATAGTAGCTAAGCACTGCATATTTCCCCCCCCCGCCCCGCCCCAAGAGATCTGTTTTGACCTCACAACAAACTTGTAAGTCCCCTGCTCTCACTCACAGAGGCTGGGATACTGCATGAAAGTCAGCCCAGAAAGTCCAGGGCAAGCGGGCTGCCCTTTATCTCCCTGTTGGCTAAATGTGGATTTGTATCTTGATTATTTGCTGCTCAGCCTCCCTCAATACATAGATTAAAGCATGCTCTGGGTAAGTATCTATCTTTGGGGGGCAGCAGAAATGTATTTTTCTGTGGAACGGTCCTTCTCATTGGATTGTTTTCTGAATTGAACACGTGAAGGTGCCTCCCAGTTCAGTAGCAGTCTGTATCGGCTCCGTACCAGCTCTGTCGGTCCTTGCAAATCAATGCAGGTAGTGGAGCAAGAAGCACTTTCTGTGATGTAAAACCTCTCTTTGAGTCCAGAAAGACCTATCTTTTTCTAGAAAACTAGTACTCATAGCTGATTTTGTGTAGGTTCGTTAAAGACAGTTTCACTATTACATCCACACATCGTCTGTAAATTAAAGTCTTTTTGCACAAGTTTATATGACAGGAGAAGGGTCAGGTGGAACAGCACCGTTGCTTTTCTTTGAGTGGCTGCTTCCTAACTTCTCTGAGGATAAAGGCAAAATCTTTTGTGCTCACATGCTCTGACCAGATTCAGTAGATACCTCTTCTGGCCACTCAGTAGGCTGCCGACAGGGGACATCATGGCTGCTTCTGAAGGGTTTAAACTTATGCTGGCTTGAGGTGTTGATAAGTGACCCTGGTGTGCAAACTGTCTCCCCTCAGACAAATCCATTCTCCTCAGCAGAAGCTATTTTATAGTTTCAAGTGGTTACATTTCAAGGGTCCGTGAAGGCAGCAACCCCACGCTGTTAGTCGTATGTGAACAGTCTTTATGAATTACCTTTCAAAACAAAGCTTGAAAAGGGCACTTAGGCAAAGGGGAGTCTTACAGTTAAAGTGGAGTTTGCACCGTCACTGAGGAGAGTCCCCTTCTCAGACTCTAGTTGGTGTGCAGATTCATCTCCAAAATGGCTTTGCATACTCCTTGCGCAGAAATCCTGTGATATTCATACCTGAGAAGCATACTGGCTCGCTGAATGACAGGCTTTTACTGCCTGAGGAGAGGGAAGTATTTCCCCCTTACAATCCAGTCTAGAAGGCTTCAAGGCAAAGCTTTTCCTTGACCAAGACAAAATATTTTATTTTGCCTGACTGAGGGACCAGGACCTTAATATATACAATCTTTTGAGCTGGCCCAGGTTTCAATGCTCACAGAACTGAAGTGCCTTATGAATTAAAGACTGACCTCTCCTTTATCAAATGAAATTACTATGTCGGACTCATTCATGGAATGTTTCCCAGCACAGAGTTCACTCTGCTTTGTATTTCCATCAAGAGCTGATCCATAGTATTCTGGTTTATACTCACTGGTAGCATTTAAATATTTTTATTATTAAAAAAACCCTTTGCATGATGCCATGTGTGGTTTAGTAGAAACGTTCTCTCCTGTGCTCTAGAGGTAGTTTTAAGACAAATGATGGTGTTTTCAAAATTGTTTGAATTTTGTTTATAGCTTCATCTACCGCTTTAGTAGTAATGCACAGTGCTTTAAGATACATGAAATCATCTTTAGGTTCCTGGAGGGATGAATTTAGAGACTACTTTGAAAACCCATCTGACAGATTTACTAGTAGCAGGAAAGTAAAGCAGATAAAACCCATCATAAGTAAATCTACCCTTTTATTAAGGAGGTTCATCTTTCAAACCCTTTTGTGAAAATACTTTGCAGACCTTCATTCCAAAATTCAGCTGATGTAAATGAACATCTTCCTATTGATACACAAGATGATGTGTGGTTATATACCAAGTCTATTCCCCCATATTAGTTGCAAAGTCTTTCTTCAGAGCATGCATATGTAATTGCATTAATTTTGAATGGAGATCCTTATAGCCCCACATCAGAAATGACATCTCTAAATTTTGGTTAAAAATACTGCTCATCAGAAACAATTGGGCTTTAATGTGTTACCTCTCTGAAGTTCATCTAGGGTCACCAAACTCTGAGTCCTTTCCAATTACAAAATAAATATATGAGCTTGCAACACTCCTAAAGCGTTTCATTTCTACATGCACACAGACCTTACCTGACATTGACCTGACTTGGCACTGGAATGTCCGTTAGATTTCACCACGTTTTAATTTCCAGGATTTTATCCATAACATAGCTAATATCAGCACTGATTTGAAGAAGTCATTTCCTTGCTTTTTGTGTTTTGTCAGTGATTAGAAATGCAACCATCTTGGCACTGATGGTGAAAATTCGTCATTGTCTTTAAGGTTGCTTTCTGTAACTCGTACGGCTTGCCAGAAAGACTTCCAAGGTTTCTGAAACAGTTGATAGCATTAGAGATTTACTGCACAGGTACCGGTGAGGAAGAGCCCTGCTCGTTCTAAGCTCTGCTCCAATCTCCCTTCAGCAGCTCATGTATTTTCTTTCAGACCAATACTTCACGTCTGCGATTTTCCACATCTGGGCTCAGACTGTTTACCATTTTGAGAAGGGTTCACTTCAGCTTGTTCGAATTCCAGGAACTCATACCCAAACCAAGGAAATAACTCTGTTTTCAATACCTTTCCATACCTGCACGTCAGATTGTTTTGTTGTTGTTACAGAGAGAGATATAATTCAAGATTTTAGGAGCTTTTTTTTTTTTTTTTTCCCAAGGTTGGTCTGCCTTGTGACAATAACAGTCAGAAACACAAGAAACTCATGAACGGAGCACATTCTCCTGCTATTCTAGCACCTGCAGCCAGTAGCTGCAATCATAAAATTTTCAATTTCCATAGTATTCCATTAAGAGATAAGTCCTGAAGTAAATTGGTTCAGCAGGTAGGCATCAAAAATGGAGAATTGTCTTAATCCAGCAGTTCCAGTTCAATTACAGTGTGAATTGTTGAGATACTTTCCATATGGTTATGAAAAATCTCTCAAACAACAAAACAAAGCATAGGATTATTCATAAATGCCACATGCCTGTATTTTGCCTTCTGAACGCTAGACTACACAGTAATCAGAAGTACTTTTAAAGCAAATAAAAATGTTGCTTCTGCAAACATAGGTGCTTAAATATTAATCGGAGCTCTACTGCAACCCTGCTGAAATACTTAATTTTCTGGCTGTCACTCACTGTAATTCTGACAGTAGTAATGAAATGGTGGTGTCAGCCCTGCTTGTTAGTGACCTGGGAGACTGCAGCAGGTGTCATTCCCTTTTTAAAAACATTGACTCAACGGCACCAATTTATTCCTGTCTGAAATTGTGGAGAGTCCTATGTAAATGCAAAAAGCAAAGTACAAAGAGCCAACACGACGTATCCTTTGCAGCCATGGTGTGTAATTCTCTCTCCCTCTGCTCAAGGCAACCACTAGAAATACTGATGTGTGATGTGAAGCCGCCTTCCAAGCCCACTGCCGCAGGAAGGGTCCAGTCTGCGAATATCTATTGTCTGAACTCTGGGATTTTCTCTTTAAGGTAAAAAGATGGACCACAGGCTATTGGTACGGGGTCTGGATAGGAAGTGTTTATTTTCTAGAATTAAATGACATTTTAATATAACTACTTCTGCAGCCCATCTAGACTTATTGCAAAGTGTGTGAAACTATTTTACCCCTGAAACTTTATCTAGAGATCATTTTGTAGACTTCTCAGAGATGAGAAATAAGCATAAAAATGATATTTACCTCTAATTCTATTTATATTATTAGACCTTGAGCACAGAGATAGGAAGAAAGTACTGTCCTAACCAAAGGAATACATGGTCGTGTAAACAATATGAATTCCTCAAATGGCAAGCCTTTAACCTTTCACTGGGTGGGCACCAACTTCCTCCGTGTTTTTTTCTCCACTGGAGAAGCCTTCTTTTTACAATGTCATATTCCCTTTGATACCTTTGGTACATTTTAGATTGTGTTAATGTAAAAAAAAAAAAAAAAAAAAAAAAAGCAGCATGTATAATTCCATTCTGTCTGGATTAAAAATTAAATTAAAACCCGCCTACAAAAGGATAGATTATTCTTTCTTTTTTTCCAGGTCTTAATGTTAAATTTTCTGGGAAAAGCACTATACTTTTTTGACCAAGACTTCCAGTATACTAAGATACAAAGAATATCCAAAGTTTTTTCTATATTGCCTGAAGTATTACTTCTGTCTTAGAGGCACCCAAATACTTGTGTGCATTTAATATATGAGTGTCTCTTTTCCTCAGCTACCTCTTTCTATTTTGAAAGCCTATTCCATCTATTATTATGAACTGGAAAGTATATTTTAAAAGTAATGATGACATATTGGCTGGAAGATTGGACGTGTCACCTGTGTGGGCTTGTGTGCTCAGCAGAATGAGCTAATTTATTAGGTGGCTTAAGCATGGCTGACATGAAGCACTCATGTTGTCAGTTCTTTCAGTGCCGGCATAGTATTCGGAAACCATAAGTGAAATGGCACCACCAGCTACAATGACACTAACCAGTGAATTTTACCTTCTCTCCCACTGACCCTGGCTGGAGGTTGGCCTAGCATGTTGCAAGTCCTCTGGGGTTTCCATCCAAGAGAAATGCAGGCACAGGGAAGCTCCTCTATGCCCAGTTCTCACTCAGATATGAAGGCAAGGTGCAGCTGGAGCAAGGTCCCTTGTGCCCCAGGTAAGACATGGCCTCTAATGTGCAGTGCAGATGCAGCCTGTTATGTAGTACAGACAGGCAAGACCAGCATGATTGAGGTTGGAAGGGACCCCTGGAGGTCATCTTGGCCAACGACCCCTGCTCAAGCAGAACCATCTACAGCAGGTAGTCCTGGGCTATGTCCAGACAGCTTTTGAATATCTCCAGGGATGGAGACTCCACAACCCCTCTGAGCAACCTGTGCCGGTGCTCTGTCACCCTCACAGAAGAAAAGTGTTTCCTGACATTCAGAGAGAGCACCCTGTGTTCCAGCTTGTGCCTGTTGCCTCTGGGCCTGTCAGAGGGCACCACTGAGAAGAGCCTGGCTCCATTCTCTTTGTGCTCTCTCTTCAGGTATCCATACACATTCATGACATGTCCCCTGAGCCTGCTCTTCTCCAGGCTCGGCAGCCCCAGCTCTCTGACTTTCCTTGTAGGAGAGGTGCTCCAGTCCCTTCATCTCAGTAGACCTTCACTGGACTCTCTCCAGTATGTTCATATTTTTCTCAGACTGGGGAGCCCAGAACTGGACACAGCAGATCTGAACTTAGTGCTATCCCTGTTACAGCACCTTAGGGCCCAAATTGCTTGGAGTGATTCAGATGACCAGCCCTCCGTGAGTCCTTGACCTCAGAGCTGGTGAGTCACCAGAGAGGAGCCCTGGGGACTGATTCTTTCCCATGGCTATGGGGTGACGAGGTTGGAGAGCAGTTCATGGTGCTGATGCTGACTGCTGTGTTGAGCAGGATGGCCCAGTAAGAGCTCTCTGCTCATGTCCTGCCCCAGAGCAGATGACAGCTGGCTCTCTGAGCTGTGCATGGTGCTTGGGCAATCCATGGCTTCTTGCCACCAGATGGCCTAGTGCAGTGCTGGGCTTGCTGCTGACATCCTTTTTGAGAAAGGGCATGTGCTATGGTGGCATCACGGGGAAGTACTGTGTTTACTCTTTCCTTTTTCTCTTCCTTCTTCCAACCTCTAAAAGTATCAACAGCAGTTTGACCCTCCATGCAGCCCCATTTCTTTATTCTTCCCTCCCTTCTGTCCAACCTCCTGAGATGTCTTTGCAACTCCGTTTTCCCAGAAAAGCAATTGCCACCCTCCTTCACCCTGGTTCTCCCACGCCCTTTCCTCCCCTTTCTTTCTGAGACCCTAGTTTTATTTTTTTTTAAAGGATGAGAAAGATTTTTCCTCTATAATTAACTTAGCACATGGATTCTACATTTATATGTATTTATGAAATATCAAATAATGTTTGAAACAACAAATAAAAGTAATGCATACAAATAAAGTTAATACATTGAGCTGCAGATGAAGCTCATTTGCATGCTAAGGTATGTTTATGCATTTTTTTCTCTTAATATAACTCTAAAATGAGCATTAAAAATGTTGAAATTAGAATTAATATTGTATTGTTATTCTGTAAACAAGACTCTGCATAATCTTAAGGATCAGAAATGGTATACAGCCATACTGGAAGGGTAAAAGAAATACACATTACTGGGGAAAAAACTCCCAAAAATAAATAAACCAGCATATTTTATCTTAATGCACTAACACAGTATTATGCTGAGGAACAGAAATAACCTTGGATATATGCTCAAGTTTAACAATTAACAGCTACCTTTGAGCTTATAATTTGCTGATATTTAAATGTCTTTTATAAAATAAGTTTATTTTAAAACTTTATTAGTTATATATTCCCTTTAAAGTGTATATAAAGTATATAGACATTATTAGTTGTAGGAAATACTCTTTCTCCAGTCAGTCTGAAAGTGTTTAAAACAAAAAGCTTTCTCTTTTCAACTGAAAGTCAATATTGATCTTTTTTTTTTTCCCCAGCTAGATTTCAGAAAACAAAGGCAAGAGATTTTTCTGAGTACCTCCCCCCTTCAGATCTCCTTCAGGTGAGAGCTGCTGCTGCTGAGACTTCTTCCATGGGTTGCATCAAGCAGCTGATGCTCATGGTGAGTAAACAAAGGGCAGAGGTAGGGGAAGTGGCGGAGAGCCTTAGGAGATGGGGAGCAGAGCACATTTTGACTTTCTGAAGTTGACTGGTAGGGATTAATACTCTGTTATCTGTGGGATGGAGTGAATATGGATTTCCATGTGGAAAAAATGGGAGTGATACCCACATCTGGGTACAAGAAGGTCAGACAGTGCTCAGAGGTGTCTGGCCAAAACACAGCTTTGTTTCTGGACCTCCTGGTTTCTTGTGAATGGTATTACCTGGCTTTTCAGAACTGTGGGGGCGTTAAAACTTTCAGCTCTGTTCACTCACTGCAGGTATCCACTGCTCACCATCCACCAGCACAGCCAGTGCTTCCTCTGAGCTTGATGAAAAGGCTCCCCAGCCATTAGATCTGAGAAAGGGGAGAAATGCTCAGGGCTTTCTGAATGAGGGTGAAACGGAGGCATGAAAGGTCAGGCCTTGGGACAGTAGGAACAGACTGTTGCAATGGTGAGAGGGTCTCAAAATCCAGATTTTCATCCTTAGAACTGGAGACATTCTGGCCTTGAAGCATTGCTGGCAGGAAGGGTTAGCATGGCCTGGTGCTCACGTGTCCTTCTCCAAGCAGGGAGTAGTGAAGGTCTTGGGACATTTCTTAGCAATATTATGAACTCCCAACAGCCTGATGCTGAGGTGGAGCCTGGTCAGAAAGCTCCTGTGCTGCAGAGCTGGTTGTGTCACACATGAGAAACCTGGAGTCACGGATGAGCAATAGGAAGAGATGTGAAAAGGCAGGAAAACCCACAGACAGACATCTTAAGGTAGGTGGTTGCCTGGGATGGAGCAGTTTCTACTCTGCCCCTTGTTCTGGGTGGTCTCTTTTGCAGAAGCTCCCCAGTTCATATGGACCATGAGTGACAGGGAAGCCATGAGGAGGGGAAGGGACTTGCTTTTTTTATGTGGGATTACGGAAAGAAAACAGCTACAAAGGCAACTGAAAACTGCAATGAGTGAGGAGATAGTTTGTGTCCCACTGTGTGCTCTGTTCTTCCAGGAGCTGCTCTGGTGCCTTTTAGAGAGAGGCAGAGTTCATGCTTTTAAAGAGGAGGAACACAAGAATGAGGCTGATAGCTTCTTTTCTCAGACAGTATCACATTTTTGGATGTTGACAGGTTTCCACGTGAATTACTGTTATCCAAGTTCACTGCTTGGTTGAATTGTTTTGCCTGCCCCAAATGTCCCTCAATTGTACTTGTTCCACAAGGCTTGCCACCTAAGCACCACTGCAATAACAGAAATCTCTTGTCATATCCTCTTTGTTTGTAGTCAAGACTTGGCGCTACTGTTACTCACCAATTTGGTGGCTTCAGAACAGCTTCTAAGTACATGCGGGAAGGACTTTTCTCAAGGTGCACCTGAGCCAAGAAATACAATAATGAGAAAAGTTTTTACATCAGTTTCAGAAACTCACCTTTAGGGAGGATGAGTTTGCAATGCTCTTGTGTTACATTAGTGGATATTTATCTGCAGAAAGGACAAAAACAAAACGGAAAACCCCCACTTTTTGCCTAATTGTGTTCTTTCATCAGTCGTCCTGCCTTTGGCCATTTCTATTTATATGTGGATTGACTGTGCGTTATCACAGATCTGTTTATAATTCTGCTAAGACATCTGTGTTATATTTTAAAAATAGTATTTCCTTTTAATAAGAGCTACATCCCAAGGTGCCAACAGGCCTGCCATTCTAAGTCTCAAGCGTTCTCCTTGATGGCAGTGGGAGGCAAATAAGACCAGATCTTTTTAATTTGCCATTTTCCCCTGCATGAGCTTTTCTTTCTTTGTTGAGTATGTAATATTAAAGTGGTATTTAGCTTGTAATCTCCTATTAAATCAAATGAGATGGGAAAGCTGATTTTGTTTAAGTCTGTGGTGGTGAGAACTGCTTGCAGGAAGATATATCTTTGCAAAAGGGACACGACTAAATAATTAATTTAACAATGATTAATTATTTTTCTCAGGCAGCGGGAGAAGGAGCTCAATAGGATAAACACTCAGGGTATTTCTCATTAATTTAGAAGTCACTTTTATGAGAACAATAAAGAAATCACTTGTCAGAAGATAATCCAAAGTTAGCTAAGCCTTGATTCTGTAGTGATGGATTTGCTGTCTCTGGTGGTTTATATTATGCTTTAGATTAGCAAAATTGTTCTTTAAAGTTTGGTCTTGGAGTTTGATTGCATAAGAATTAAACTTTCATTTAAAAATAAAAAGAAGGAGCTTTCTGCAGTCTAGAGGAGGACTTGAAAATGTCACCTGAGCCAATTGTGATTAGGATGAAGTTACTTTGTGTAAAGAGGGGTGAAGAGACCTAAGGAGTATTTACAAAGTGGATAACCCATTGGCCACTGCTGGTACTGATCCATGTAGGCTCACAGATGGGCAGCAGAACTGGCAGCTGAACATTTGTTGTTTGTGTCCAAAACTACACTCATACATAATGGGTGGGCTTGTGCATGGGCATGGGTCATGTCGTATTGAATTAGACCTTTATTTAACCTGGTGGGAAGACATTACAACCTTTGTTCAGTATGACTGACTGCAAATTATAGTATCCCCTCTTTCTGTTACTGTGTTTTGTTTGATGTCGCAATGCGAGTAGAACGTCTGGATACTAAGAGAGCAAATTTTGGTATTAGTTTTGTAGCCAAAAAGGTAGACTTTTCCCAACGGATAGCTAACATGGGATACTTATGTTGTAAAACCCTAGCTGAAAAAAGACATCTGTATTTCTTACTCTGAAGTAGCAAGATGAGCTCAGTATTTTATGCCGTACCTCTGGGGTAAACTTCTAACTTGCGTAGAAGTGAAAACTACAGGAGCTTTGTCTTCCCTAACATTTTATTGGGGGTGAAAAATGCCAGCTTTTAATTAGTAGTGAAGAGAATACCAGTCTCTGAGTACCACTTGAATACTCTGAGTATCCTTTTCAACTGTGCTGAGCATATCCGTCCCTGAGCAGTTCTGTGGCAAGTCATCACTCCTATGCCAATAACACCAGTGCTTTTCCTAAGGTCATACTGTGGTGTGGAAGAGGGAGAAACTCATACTTCTAAGGAAACCAGGAGAGTTAATGTCTGTATAGGAAAATTTTGAAGAAATTGCATTGCTGCTAGTGTGTGGAAGTAGGGAAGGGGAATAAGCAATGGGAGGGAATTCACAGAAGTGAGTTGCAATATTTGCTTAATGAGACTAGAAAAAGAATTACGAGGAAGCATTGCTTGACAGCGAATATCTTCCCTCCCATGTGAGGAGGCTTTAAAAATAAACAAAGCTAAGATGTGTCCATTGAACAGCCAAGCTATCATTACTTCCGCAGGGATTATGCAGTTGTTAGGAAAGGGATGGGAAGTGGGGCTTTGCAAGCATCTAGGGTCCCATTGACAGTGGGAGGTTTCTACCCAAATGCCTTGTTGCTCCCTGCTAATTATATACACTTGACTTTACACCTCAAAAATAACTTGACCTCTTTGATAAGAAGTTTCAGTCACTCTGTCTTTCCAAGCAGATCTTTATTCAAACACGCAAATAAAAACTCACATTCTCTCCCACAAAGAGGTAGAGTTGCACTCATCTGCTTCTCATGATTTTCATCACATGACTGTAAAAAAAATCATGAACATTGAAAAATATTTAGGCAGAGTTAAAAAAGGCTAACGAGTTAAACCAACAGATATTTTGAAAATGGATATTTATAGTTATATTATTTCTGATCTATGCAGATTGCATGCCATAGAATTCAGTACAATTATACTCTCTCATACCAGCAGTGAATATGACCCAAGAGCAAAAAGAAAAGAAACAAAACCATTTCTGGCGCGTTCGAAACAGGTTTATTTTGGTGATGACTTCTTGCTCAGCTGTGCACATCAAAACAAAGCGATTGTTATGCTCTCGGTGAGAATTTTATTTATATGCCATGACACTACCAGTACTGAATCATGGTGTTCTTCCAACTCTCCCCAAAACAACAGTCTGTCTAAAAGTATTTAAGAAAATACAGCTATTATTGTTTTCTTACATGTTTTCATACAGTGAATATGGGAAGTCCAAAAACACAGCCAGAGTCTTGCTGACACTTTTGTTTTCATACAAGTGAAATTTACTGTAATTTGTTTTGAAAGGAGGGTCACTCTCCCATCAGGGAAATTCAGAGGCGTCTAAGGAATATCAGTAAAAAAAATAAGATTTCCATTCTTGTGGTCAGTTGGTGGGTTGAAGGTGCTTTAGGCTTGCTTGGAAAGATATTCAAGGCCGTGGTCTGCTATCTGCTTCTCACAGTAAAACAGTTAGCAGCGTGCTGTGTTCCCTGCAGGGCTTCTGCTGAGTTTGGCCTCCACCAGAGCCGCCTTTAGATGCTTTCATCACTGCTTTCGTGTGACCTTATAGCTTTCCTGACTCATCAGAACTTGTTTCATGTCAGGAGACCACTTTCTTTGGCATCTCGCCTACATCCAAATAACTCCTCTCAAGGCCTTGTCGGAGTACTTTAGGGATATGACATTTTTGTTCATGACCTCTCTTTAGATACCTATGCACCTCTTCATTTAACCAACTAAAGGCTGTTCATACTCTTTATCTAGACGAGTGCCTATTTCTTACTAGGTGGGTCTTTGAAGACTTTTCATTCTGCTGGGCAGCTATTTCTGCCTAACATCCCCAACACCACAGAAGGAACTACAGCTGCAGTGGGGTATATGATAATTTTGTCATGAAGGAAAGGAGAGGGGAGGAAAGCTTGTTTCCTCCCTTCTCAGTGTAACTATTTACTAGGAAGCTATTCAGCAGCCTCTTAAGAGTAATAGGTGTTTGCTAAGCAGAAGCTTGCTTTTGTTTACAACAATGTGTAAATGGTCATAATACTAAGGTAGGGGTGGCTTGACTGAACCTTTTATGCCTGAAGTGAAACCAAGAAGTAAAAAAGGGATAGGGGGAAGTCTGCCCCAGTTCCCATCCTTTGTGGGAAGGACTGATCTTGGCTTCTCCAGTGAGTTACATCCCACCCTCCTTCGTAAGCCAGTGCAGTGCCTGTGGAGGGGCAAGTCCAAAGACCCAGTAACTGATCAAAAGACGTGGAGAGTGCTTTGCTTCTCTCCCACTTCATGCGGTATGAACCCATGTTTACAGCTACAGACCTGCTAAGCATCACTGCCCCAGTGGAGGGCGCTGTTGTCTATGTATTGTCCTTTCTCCTTCAGACAAGAGCCGGACGACGGGCCCATCACCATTGCTGCATCGCCTAATGTAGAGAGTAAGTATAAGCAGGCCTTCATGTCCTTATTACTAGTTTTGCTGATCCAACAAATACCGATTCCTGGGACTTCTTCACAGTCCAGCCCAGAACCTCACCCTGACTGTGACCCCATCTCCTTGAAGAATTGTGAATCTTCCACTGAATTGTGACCTGTCCTGCTGCCTGTGTCCATTTCCCCTGGGGTCCACAAGCCACACGGCTTCCTGTGTCCTTCTTCCATTACCTCAAAGGTACTGGTGCATTTTAACCATCCTCTAGCAACGTAGTTAAGTAGTAGTCTCCTTTTCTCTTCCTGGACTTCATCGCTTACAAAACAGAATTGCACTGCTGTGGATCACAAACACTGCTCTGATCTGGTCTCTTTCGTGGTGGTGCAGGTACTACACAGAAGAGCCTGATATTTTTTCACTGTAAAATTTTGTCATAGCCTCTTGTTTCCCATCAGTTGTAATGGCTGAGGGTGCAGCCTGGAGCACTGCTATTTTTTACTGTGCGGACTGACAGCCTGCAATGGTGTTCACCTGTTCTCAGCAGGGCGGGTGGTGTTTGCTGTGCTGACTGACAGCCTGCACTGATAACCCCTTCTCAGCAGGGCTGGATTGCAATAGGTAGCTGCCCACTAACATCTTGGATAAATTCTCCCGTGTGTGTCTGCCACTGACCGTGGCCATATGAGGGCAGAGCTTTGTAACTGATTAACAGGCCAGAGTAGGTTATTTTGGAGGAAACCTGAGCAGATGTGCAGTGGTGAGGGGGGGTGAAATAACACTATGGATTATGATCCAGTGGCTCAGTGTATAAATTGCTGGTCAAGGGTTGTGAGGTAAGTTTTGCTTTGTGGGAAATTGCTTGTAACAGCCCGGGTACTCTGGTTGCTTATACCAAGACAACGATGCCACGGCAACATCTGACTGGAATACTAGTAGGGAAAATATCAGCTCCAGCTAATGAGACACTAATCCTTGTTAAAATATGATCTATATCCCAAAGAGCAGAGATAGTGGCAACAACTTTTACGTCTGATTTTGTGAAGCCAAATAATATAGACAGCTGTTGTTCTGGGTTTGAAGTGCAGTATACAACAGATAAGGGTCACAACAGGTATAACCCCCAGGTTCCACCCTTAAACAGTAATAGTGATTGGGGAAGGGTAACAGATCACCCTCTAAGTGTGAAAGCTAGAAGTCACCTTTCCCATTTGTCCAGCCTTTGTGGATGAAAAGAGACTGACTTCACTGCAGCAAACTCAGCAGTTTAGTCTTGCTTTGCTCTAGGAAAACCAGTCTTTTTTCATTGAACGTTATAAATAGAGACACACTTTTCAATCTCTTGTGGAATCTCTCTGGCCCCCACTTGTCCACAGTGGCAAGCTACTTATCCTGGGGGCATTTAAAAAGCAACAGCACAAATCTAGGGGTTTATCTTTCTGTGCAAAGAGGAGAGCAACTTTTTCTAAGCTTACTGTTCTGGGCCACACTGAGTTACAGAGACTCGGCCCATGTTGTTGTACATCTTTCCTTTAGATGTTGATGTATTGTTGGCTTATCTGTACAGCCCTCTGCTCTCTCTGATAAGTTTTAAGTGAAGAGGGAAACTGCTGAGGTGTATATCTGAGTTCCTGAATCCATTCACAATGACATGAGAAGGAGTGATTTAGCAGGAAAACACAGAGCCTGACAGCAAGGTGTTTTGCTCAGCTGTTTCTGACAAGAAATAGAAATTACAGTAGAAAATCCCCTGGCACTTGTCAGCCCAGTCCCATGAGCCTGACCTTCCCAGTGGCATACTCCTACCTCCTGACCACTCCATTAGCTCTTCCGAACAGGATACAAGTGGAAGGGAGAGCAGAGGGCTGTATCGCTGTATCAAGATTTAACCCCTTGTTCATGGCTAAGTGCATGCTGGATCACAAGCCGTCATTACTGTGTCAGGCATGTTTTTTGGTTTACAACTCTGTGTCATAACACACTGCTCAAATTCTACCCCAGTCCCTGTGGCTTAAACTGTGTAGGGTCATAGGAGACTCCCTCTTGCCCTAGATCATCAAGTCCTACTTTTGGGGTGCAAATGCATCATACAGTCTCTTCCACAAACTAATCAATCTCCATTAAAAAGTAGTTAAGATCTTCCTGCTCTCTTTCTTCTGTCTTCCATTAGAAGCCTGGTCGCGAATCAGAATGCACTGCCGGGTCTGATTTGCAGGATAAGTTTATTTATTACCTGTCTTTAGCCTCTGGCTCTTTGGCTTGAGTAGTTCTTTTCCCTATCTCATGCTCACAATGTTTCACGTGTTCATAAAAAGCAGCACTGCCACCTGCCAACCTTTTTCCCTTTTTTCTTTTCTAGGCTAAACAAGGCAATCTTGGTGTCCCCTTGTAACATAGGGCTTCCACTTTTCTCTAATAATTTTGGTAGCTGATATCTGAACATCTTGTACATCATGGATGCTTGGCTTCTTAAGCTGGGCTGTACTTGTCTCAGAATTTTCCACCCTCAGATACTTTTCCTGATCCCATTAATTCAGTGGCATTCAGAAAGTGCTTAAGTACAGTTTAAGGCTGTACAGAAAGCTGGCTGCATGTTGAGCACCACAGGTTAATCCCTTTGAGGCCAAAAAGCCATTCTGTCTTTTCATGGTAAGGTCAATGAACATCATTTAGAGGTTGTAACCCCTGGAAAACAGCATCATTATTGATTGGTACTGAATTGCTAACTATGAAAATAAGTAATATAACAGACCAACACAAATAGCTTAATTTCTTCCAACTGAAAAGCTATTAAAAAGCTGTGAAAGATGTTTTAAACTGTGTCAAGCACAGAGACACTCTTCATAAAGAACTTCCATTATTTATATGGGTTATCAGGTGCAGTTTGTAGGCTGATATCTGCAAATGTGCATGTGGAAATGCTAATTTGAAAGCACTAGACCTTGTATGATAGTCAGTAAAATAACCTCTGGGCTCTCCACATGTGTATACCACCAGTCTGTACACATGGTGATGCTGCCCATTTGAAACTGGGACCACTGGCAGTGTCTCTTCAAGATTAGACTAAAATCTCAAAGGCAGGAACTTTCTTCTCTATTTGTGTGAAAAGCTTTGTGTGTCTTTTTGACACCTTGTAAATAATATAACAGGGCTCTGCTCATTTTCTTCCTCATATATGAGCAGTTTCTGTCAGAGCAATAGGTAAGAGAGATAAACTCAGTAATATATCAAGATTAAGGCTGGATGTTGGGGTTGAGTGGTGCAGACCTTTTATTCTATGCAGACTGTAGCTGAGAGCTGCAGGTGAAGCAGCCATTTAGACTCTGAAAATGCTTACTTGTTATATTTGCTCTTCCCACTCACTAGAAATCATTCAAAATGAGCTGGGAGATGGAATTAACAAGAAAAATACGACTATAACTATAGAATGAGCACAGCTACTTGAGAAAATACAGATGACTCATTCAGGATCGAAGAAAAGATACTGAATGATAATTGGAGCGTTATCTTTGCAGGTCAGTTGTTTTCTCATTACCAGACCAGCTGTCCAAGCAGTCTTCTCACAGTCACCTCTTGGCTGGGGACATAAATCTATCCATATAGCTCATACTGGTCTTAGTTTTTTTTCTTATTGACAAGAATGGGGTAGCCTACCAACCTTTATTGCTCTTGTCAGCCCAGGAATACTGACTGTGGCATTATAGATATCCTCAAGAAACAGAATTTCAGGGCCCCTGCGATATGTTTTCTGCTGTAGTGGTTTTCACCCCTGGGATAGTTACGATGTATGATGCTGATGTGTTGGGCTTAACGGTTACCTCATCATGTTGCTAGCTATTCTCTGCGTGGAATTTAAGATCCTCTCTCAACTGCACTGTCAGATCAAGTTTTCTCTTCTAACATCTTGGTGTTTAGTCTTTTTATCAGCCATGAGCCAGTGGTGGAAGAAAATGATTGCAGAGGTATGAGGGTGCTTCTCTGTCTCTTTGACCTGGTGATCCTCAACCAGTGCTGTTGGGGTGGCTTATTGTACTCCAACATGTTTAACTGTAGAACACCTGACTATAGGGGAAGGCTTGACCTTTGACTGGTTTTCTTTTGTGTGATTTACTTTGACTTTTAACCTGTTTTACTCTTCCTGGCATACTGTAACAGATGGAAAGCCAAGATGAAAAAAAATATTAAAAAAGACCAAGTCTGTCTGGCAGGGTAGAGTGTTTTCACAGTCACTGTCCCAGTTTCATGAAGCTTGTTGTCAGCTGGGTGAAATGCAAAGTCTCTCTTTTCAGAAGGAGCATACCTCCTGAGACAGTACTGTAGGGAGGGCAGTGGACACAGCCACTTTTTGCTGGAATGTCAGGAGAAGCCATGCTGGATCAGAAGAAAAGTCCATGTGGGTCAGTGTCACCAATTCTGGCAGTGGCCAGCTGCAGACTCTCAGGAAAAGAACTATAAGGAGCAGAGCAAGTGCAGAGGGATACCTCCTTGAGAAATCTTCCCTGCTACCAACTGTAGGAGATTCTCACATCAGAGCTTATATTGGCCTCTTTTATGTTTTATAAGTGATTGAGAGAGCCCGATTTTAAATGCAGCAAGAGCTGTCACAGGTTCTGCTACCAAATTACAGAGGAGGTTGAAACCAGAACCTCCTGCTTTCTCTGTGTCCTGTCACTTGCTTCTGCTCTGCAGCAGTTACATGCACCGTCTGTAGGGGTTCCCCCAGACTCAAGATCTGACTTCTGTCTAGCAGGCAAAAGTACTGAGCATGCCTGACATACAAGCTATGCTGACATTTCTGCAATACTAACCATAATTCAGATGCTTTCCTTAAGGGGTGGTGGCAAGAGGAATTGACTGAGGAGAACGAAAGCCCATGGCAAAGGTTAGTGGAAAGCTTTTTCTGCATCTTTGAGGTTCCCTTAGGTGGCTCTTCTCTTTATGAGTTCAGTTGTTATACCCCTTGTAGTGCTGGGTGCTGATGGTACTTGTGCAAGCGAGACAAAAGATGGAAGAAGTAACCACAGATTGCTTGGCCCTGTGTCAGCCATTTATCTTCACTGGTGTGGGGATTTCCCCGCTCAGTAAAAGGAGATTCTTCAAAAGGGTCATCTGGTCTGAGTGTATCCTCTGTGACTAAAGCAGTCCAGCTATTGACTGCTGAGGTTCTGCTGCCTTTCTGTCCCTCCCAGCTACTGATTTGTAAATACCACCGGCATCTGCATTAAGCCACACTCCTCACATGATGGATGTAAATCAGAATAGCACCTGCACTATGGCATTTAATCAGCAGAAGTAATTTAGGAGAGCAACTTAATTGTTGTTACATAAGTGAGTCAGATCATCACAGACTAGCTGACTGGTTGCTACACAGGGCTCTGACTTGGGATTTTTATGTCCAACTGTTTCTAAAATGAAATCAAAGAGGGTGAATCCTGGCTAGTGCTATGCTGCATTTCCTCTTTTTCTTCACTGTATTCAATATACCCCTTCCCACCCACTGCTTCTTCCCATCAGGGTCTGTCACATGGTAAATCTACTGAAGGTCTTGCATTAATCATGCCCTAGTGAATTATCCAGCAACATATTTCCTCTGTCAGTCAACCTCCACTTTGAAATGATAAAGCCTGCTTGCTTGTGACTACTGCATATCACTGGTTGCCTTCTTACTAGTTTTAGTAGCAGAATAAATGGATTTAGACCGCTTCATTTGTAAATCCACAGCATATATCCACCTCTCTCCAGTTCTTGAAAGCTGGAAGTCCAGATGAAGCATAGGTGATGTTTTCCAAGAGCCAATTTAGAAAAGCCTGCTTTTGGCTGTAGCTTTGTAGCACTGCCCTGCCCTCAGAATCAGTCAGGATCCAGATGAAGTTCACCCTTATGGTGTGATGCCAGTACTGTAAAATTGTCATTAAAGAATTCCAGATACATTTTTTTTCTTCTAAGAAACTGTCTTGAATTGATTGAATTAAATCAGATATAACACCCCAGCTGTGTTGCATGTGCAGAGATTTCAGTTGTTAGCTCAATTAGTTTGTCTCTATAAAGAACAAATAGAATGCCTAGCCTGTAAGTAAAGAAGGAATATGATAAGGTAAAAAGAGAAAGAAAAAAGTTAGGTAATAGATCATTTTCATGAAAACAGTGTTTTGTATGTGGATTAAGGAGATAATCTCAAATATTCTGATGCATGGTGCCAGAATAAAAAAAAAACTAATCACACTTCTGTCTGCATGACTGTGTCTATTAATGTTGCAGATTATCCAAGAGATTGCAATTCTTTTATTACATTCCTTTTGTGTATTTCAAAGCACTTTTGCATGGAATAATTTTACTCTTTCCCTGATGTACTGTCAAATTATTCTCTTGTTGCTTATGTGGATTTTTCCCATAACAATGAAGGAGGAAAAATAATTTTAAAGGCAAGTGTAATTATAAAAACAGTAAGAG
This sequence comes from Falco cherrug, assembly GCF_023634085.1. Lineage (NCBI taxonomy): Eukaryota > Metazoa > Chordata > Aves > Falconiformes > Falconidae > Falco > Falco cherrug. The sequence continues at coordinate 90,639,603 of NC_073699.1, read as the reverse complement.
TTTGCAGTGGAATCTGGGATAGGGGCAGCGTTATTATCATCTTCTTGATAGACTGAAGACACTAAGTCCCTTTACTGTCCCTTTTATAAATTCCTCTTCTTTCCGCTCCCTCTCCTTTACCTGTGTTTTCCTCTATATGAGACTGATCCATACTCTGTGGTAGTACATGTTCCCCTGTTTCCTTCAAAGGAAAATGCCCTGCAAGTGCTAGTCACAGGCCTGCTTCTGAACACCATTAACGTGAAGGAGTTGAGGAATACCTAGGTCCTCTTTTGGGGAACCATGCTGAAGTACTAGATATTATAAAGCATTTTGAAGGCAATGAAGATACCTTTCTGATACCTGAAGGCCTTTTAGATACCTAGTGCTTTATATTTATAAGGGGCAAAACTCAAAAATTCCTAGGAGTCAGCCAACAGTGCAGCTGGTGGGAAAAAAAAATAGAAGCTTTATTTGTTGGCTTAGGCTCAGTCATTTAATGGTAGACTACAAATTGCTAATAGCTTTTGCTCCTGTTGATGTCAGGAGCTGGAGAGGGGTACTGTGTGGGAGTCCACAGTACCTGGTAGCACTGACTTTCACTACATAAACACAGATGTAAGAAATGAGCAGTGATGCTGGATGAGGGCTCACTTTCTATCAGTCCTGCGCCTATTTCTTAATGCTTGAAATGGAAAGTGTAGTAATGCCGACACAAGACTGTTCTTGTTTTCCCAGTGATGTTAGAGTTAGAAGAGAACATTTATTCCCCCTGCTACCACCGTCTCAATAGCAGGCTACTGTTTTCTCTTAACTAGTTCATTCCCTTCAAAGTTTTAACACAGCAGATCAGGCCAGTTTTCTGACGCTCTGTTTTCTTGTGGGTGTGCCAAAATTTGAAACAAGTAAATAAGCCTTTTCTTTCTAAAAGGACAGCTTCTGTTACTGCTGTTAATCTCCTGTTACTCTGCAATTGCTTTGTGAAGAGCATTTCACTAGGTAGCAGTAGCCCACTTTTCCATGCTACCAGCCTTCTTACCCATGCTCGACACACATCCAGTACGTTTATGAGCTGTTGTAGTTAATATTTTTTTCCCCCTCAAGTTCTGGTCCTTGTCTTAGGTTGTGCTTTTTGTTAACTCTGAGGGTAGTAGCTTTGTGTGTTGTAGAGCTTCTCATTTTCTTGAATTTTGCCTGTTTTCACAAAGTGTCAGGGCCCTGAGGGCGCCTTGCTCTGCCTGACTCTGGTTCCTGTCACAGGGCCTGACCCTGCTCCCCCACCTGCAGGTCCATGTCCCAGCCCAGCCTTGGCCCATCCCCAGGGAGGTGCACAGGGCTCATAACCCCCCTGCCCGCGCATCCCGGCTCCTGGAGGTGCTGGTGGGATGGGCTGTGGCTGCTAGGCCCTGCCATGACCCACCCAGGGAGCCCCCAACCCTCCTGGTGCCTGGCCCCAGGGAGCCACCAGCCTCCGCAGAGCCCTGACATCGAGCTTTGTGTGGCCTTTGTTTTTCAGTTTTGTTTTGAGTAGTATCTTGTTATTTCTATCATGTTCACAGTGTGAAGCCATTGTTCACATTTCCGAAGCTCAGCTGTGCTCTGGGTTGAGTTCCTGTGTTTTTACAACTCCTCCAGAAATCTGCTTCCTTGTGCTCGGTCCAGAGGCATAAGCACGACCTGAAAAGTGCTCCTGTTCTTTGCATTAAAATGTGCACAAAGCTTTCGATTTCCCTGCCTCTTGCATGAAAGCGTCTCTGCCAAGTTTTTATCTGGTGTGCAGGCCTCTTCCAGCTCCTATAATTACATTTCATAACCCCCTGTACCTGAAATAACTAAAAGCTCTTTAAAATGTCAAATGATCAGAGTCAAAGCCTGTCAGGAATGGAGCTTGTCAGAGACAAAGCTATCTTCTGATTGCCCTCCGCTTTGCTGGCACCCATTTCTTGCTGATACATAACGAAGCTCTGTTTAAATCCTTGGCAGCAGCCTCCTATCTCTCTATTTCACATGAATTTCAGCTCTGGCTGGGGCTTGAATCACTCCATTCTCTTAAAGTGTTTTCTGAGTTTGCTTTACCCACAGGACCATGCATTATTTGGGAATCGCTCACAGCCAAGGACGCCAACAACAGCCTGGGCCATCCAGGGTATGAACCCATCATCTCAGCCTTGCATGTGGCCAGACACCTCCATCCTTTGGCTGCCTCTTCTCAGGATGCGCAGAGCACATACAGCTCCTCACAAGCCTATTGGTTCTGCTGAATGAGGACAGGTGGCTGTCAGGAAAGCCAGAGGATCTGCTAAGGGCAGGCTAACCGTTAAGTCTGTTATTTACCCTTGTAGGAGGTTACTTCTGTGCCATTCCCATAAATCATTTCTCTTTCTGTTGTTTGAAAGTGAACAGTCCTTTTACAGTTCTTAGTCCCGGGGCCTCAGTTCTGTAAGCAATGTCAATTTTATACACGTGCAGTTTCTTTGCTTGTTTTACATGTGAGTTACCCAGGTAAGAGGAGCATCTGAATGAAGAGCTCCTTCCTACAAGTTTCTCTGTGTCTCTGGGGGAGTAATATCTGGGTCACTCTGAGCATGAAGCCCTTCCTTATGCCTCTGATAAAATGAACGGGCAGATTGAGCTCTACAAGATCAAACGAGAGATAACAACCGCTATCAATCATTTTCCTTTTCCTAGAAATAGCAATTCATCTAACCCATCTAGGGCTTTCGAAAGACAGAAAGGCTGTGAGAAACAGATCCGGCTTCTGCCCAAATCTCAAGACAAAAATGAACGTTGATAAATGTTTCAAAAGTCGGTGTCTCACTCAGAATTGCTCTGCTGGCTGTTCCTCTGTATTGTGGTACTTTTTATGCATCTTTGCAATATTCTAACTGGGAGTTTTTGCTTTAAGACATTTACTGCCCTTTGCAGCCAAGGCTTTCAGGGACCCGTGTCCTGCTAGTTTAAGCCAGCACTGCCCTCTTCTGGAGATGACATTAGGCCTTTTCAGTAGGAGTGATGGTCTTTCTTAATTACCAGCTTCATCCAGGACCTGGCACTAAGTCAGCAGAATACTTATTCAACTTGTATATGTTAGTGGAAAGCATGTGTAAAGTAGTTCTGCTTAGGTGTTTCAGGACATCAGCACATCAAACTGAAACCAATAATACTCTGACAGCTGCAGTGGAAACACTTGAGTATAAAATCAGGTGTGTTTATACCATACTGGTCTCTGAATCTTAAGTTTTGGGAGCAGGTCCTTATTTGACCCCTGCCAGAGGGTCAAAAATTTCGCTAGGCTGTGATAATTTGTCCATACTGAGCATCTGCTCCTCAGCTGCCTTACAACCACACCACTGCTAATCTAGTGTCTAAATATTTCATCAGCCTTGCTTCTTTCTGACAAGGTCCCTTTCAGAACAGGGAATAGGCACTTGTAGTTGCTGGAGAGGAGGGCCATGAATCTCAGCTGCCTTGTCAGGAGGAAGCCCAGGTGGCCACAATGTCTGTGTCTGCTTTGTGTGGGCTGGATGCGTGCTGTCAGATGCTGTGGTGTCCTGGCCTCTCGGCTATGGCTGTGAGGGGCTGGGTGTGCCTGGGGTGTGCACATGGACCTGACAGCTGGTAAAAAGTGCCACAAGTTGCACAGCTGAAGGCACAGGTGGTACTTTGTGTAGGTGGTTCTTGTGAAGGTCTTGAATTTTAAGTTACCTATAAAATTGCACAGCCTTTTTGAGAGCAGTTTATCTTATGGGTTGCGATGTGCTTAGGTGGTGGGAAAGGCTGAGAAGCAGAGCTAGATTAACTTTATAACTGTCACCAAGCCCAGATTTCACTTTAAATATTTTATATGGTGCATTTTCAGCCTGGAAAATTTTTTACCTTCCTGACAGTATTGAGTTTCCTGAAAAATATGATGTGGGGTAAATAAAAGGAAACCCCAAACCAAAACTCATTCAAGTACAATGAAAAGTACAGTGCTCTATCACTCTCTAGTGATTTCAGCCAGGAATTAGTGCTTTTCAAGAATCAGTGACAAATGATTTACAATATACTTGCATCGTCTAATGCATGTTATAATGACAGCCACACTAAGTGACTTATACCAAGTCATTCAGTGCCTCATCTATAATTGAGGATACCTGATGTCTAATTGCAGCAGTCAACCCGGCTGTTTTGGTATGATTGTCTACTGGGATTGCTAAACAAATAATAACTAAACTTTTTGTTGATGTTCAGTAGAGTTTGAAATAGATGGATTCTATCCTTTATTTCGGTGAACTTCCTAAATTTAGACTTTCCAAGAAGAAAAAAAAAAAGAGTGAGCTAATTGGTCTTTTAAAAATTATTATGCCATTGGCGTGTGGAAACATTGCATACAAGACCTTATTTTGTAAGTTTTGCTTCCTGATTGGTAACACTTGGGAATTCTGAGGAATTATGCAAATGGTTGAAAGTGGATATTCATCCAAATCAGGGCTCCAAGTTCTGAATTTTTCAGTGACTTTCAGTAATTATCACTAACTCTTTGTCCAGCAAAACCTTGACACTGGTATACTCTGATCTTTCCCTTTCAAGTTGGCCATATTTTTAAGACAGAAGAGTCTTTCACAACATGTTTTGGAAATCTTCAGCACAAGGTGATTGCCTTTCTGATTTTCCTACAGACAACAACTGTTTATTTGTCTTTTCATTGTCTGTTGTGTGAAAAGATATGTACAAGGCTTCTCACATTCGGCAACAGAAATCTCTACTGCCAGTGTAAATTAGGAGTAACTCAGTCAAAAGCTATGAAGCTCAACTGGTGTGAAACGGCTCTGAAGAATTGATTCAAGGGCAATTGGAGTTAATGGGAATGTTCCCATTGACTTCCATGTGCTTTGAAGTATGTCATTTGTAATGCAAAATAAGTAACGGACTTGTGGGCTGATGGCAATGGTGAGGAGAAATGTTCAGATATTAATTTTAGCATGGGGAGAGCAGTTATCCTTAAGTCTTCGTGTAGTGTCAAAACGGAAAAGGCAGTTTCTCTTCTGGGTTGTTCTTCCCTGTCACAGCTCTTTGAGTCAATAATTTGCATTCACTTCTGCTCCAGTCCTGACTGTCTGATGCCTTCAGAACACCACTGAATCAGTAAATCCTCACCCTTATTAGTAGTGTTGATCAGTTCAAATTCTGTTTTAATGGCTTTGCTGGCAACACTTTAATTGAAACTACTGAAAAACTCATGTAAATAGTACCCAAGTATGTTTTAGTTAGGATTAGTCATACTGGTTATAATCAGGTATGTATTTCTTACAGTAGGGTCAACAATATTTTCAGTAGAATTTTCAGTATTTAGGGGTTTGAAAAAGCTATGAACATACACAAGGAGTCAAGGACAATCCTTCTGACCGCACGGATTCTCAGAGATTCTTGTTGCTGAGGTACCTGCAAGCGCAATAGATTTTGAAAGAAAGAAAATAATATCATTAGGGATCAGAGATCTCTTTCTTTCTTTTTTGGTTTGTGGTTTGCTTTTTTTTTTTTTTTTAGTTTTCCTTAACAATAGGTAGTCTCGAAAAAATCTACAAACAGCCTCAGCACCAAAATGGCTGCTCAACTCTGAGCTAAGGGGGACTTTCTGAAAAAAAGAGCAAGGTGATGCTTCGAGGGCTGTGCACTGCGCACTACAGCTCTGCTCTGCCTGGGCAGATTTTGTTGTGATTTGTCATGATGTAAGTGCATTTTCCTTTTCATCTGGCGGAATAGCGTTAATTTCTCCTGCAGTACCATGTGAGAAGATGAAAAGTTTTTTTGCTCCTGTGCAGTATACTATAATACAGGCAAAAGCTGTGCAGGCTTTTAAAATTATGTTTGGCCTTCATTATGTCACAAATTCATAGTGTTTCATAGAGACTTTATAATATTTCTGTGGTTATTACAAGCAATCAATTACTATGGAAATTATAGATTGCGCTTGAATGTTTGGAGTGAGAAATTATAGATAATTTCTGGCATGTTGGTCCAGTTTCTATGGTAATCTGAATAAGTGTGAATTAATTGCCTGTTGTTGCCATGGTTCTTTATGGTAATTCCAGACTCTCAGTGTTTGAAACATACCAGGTTACATTTTACGCATGTCTTTAGTACTTGTTAACATACCTCTTAGGATGTTCCAAAGGTTACCGTCATCTCATTTCCCCTGGTTTTTACTATCTAAGGATGTTAACATGAAGAGTTGGAAGATAATCTTCTTTAAGAAAATCTCTCTAGCCATATTGGCTTTTACTTTGCAGTCCAAGAAATCTGTTAAGGCCAATTTCCCATTACTGCTTTAGGCTCTGGCTGGGGCTCATAATCTTTCTTGTGCCGTAGTGATTGGCATGACATTATTTTTACTTACCTTTCTCTGCTGCTACTGTTAACAGATTGGAACTGCTGGCAGCTTCAAAAATGTCTTGGGCAAAGTAATGACCAAGTCAGCAAAAAAGCAACATTTAGATCCATCTAAACAGGGATTTGAGAAACAAAACAAAACAAAACAAAAAAAAAAAAAGAGAGAGAGAGAAGAAGAAAATGCTAAAATAATGGGAACAGTGAAAAATAAAAGTGTTCACACCAAAAGAAAATCATTCTCCCACTACTGTTAACCTCATGTCTGGTGGATGATGACAATGAATCGCTGCACCCTGAACGGGGTGGTACAGCAGTGAAAAACTGCAATGGCCTTTCTTAGGGGGCAGTTGCTGTGTTCAAGATAAGAATCCATGGAGAGTGTAAGGTATCATCAAGGGTTGGAACCTATACTCCTTTATGTGTTTGGCAGTGTGGTGATAAGGTATGTGCTACTGTGTAAATTAGAAGATGTGGACTGTTATCCAACATGTTATTAACTACGAGCCCTGTGAGCTTCAGAACAGACTCATGCTCTGCTTTATTTGTTATTAAGATGAAATTATGTCAAAAACTTGGCTATCTAAGCATCTGTCTTTCACACCATGATAGGTAGATGATTACTGGTCTGTCATATTAGTCATCATTAGTTACATACAACCCCTAAATTAATTAATGCTATTCAGATTACAAAGTCAAGTGTTCAGGAAATGCCAGTTGAGTTTATAAATGACAGAATTAAGGTATTTGCCTGTGGAGGCTTAACTCAATCCCTTTGTGCATGGTCTTTGTGATCCAGCTTTTGATTACATGAGCACATACTGTTTTTCCCACATTCAGTGCCAGGATGGCCAATGCTGTCTTTATGAGCCAGCTAATTGATATTTTGCACTCATACTTTCTTAGTGGGTGGTGCCAGGATTATTTATGATATTCCAGTCAGACAGTGTAGATGTGTTAAAAATTCCTTATTATCTACAAAGAGAGTGAGGACACTGATCAGACCATTTTTGGAAAAATTACATTTAAAGGGAGAAAGAGGAAATTTGGGAAAGTTGACAAATTCCCTGTAGTGATTCTTCCACATCCCCATTGTTTTGAAAAATGCAGAGCAAGGGGAAATTTTAAAATTAAAAAACAAAAACCAAAACCTTTTCATCATTCTGGAATTCAGTATTCTGGAAATAGTGAAACATTTGTTCAACATTTCAACACAAGCCTATGAATCTTTTTTGTTTGAGAGCAGCATAGCTTTAGACACTGTCTTAAAAACAAACAAGAACCTCCAGAAAAACATTGAAATGGTTAAATAACACAAAAAATTGCACCAGAAAGTTTTCTTAGATTAAACAAAATGGTAAGTAAAATGTGTTGATGCTTGTGATTGTCTCGAAAATATCTGTTTTGACTGGATCTGAAACAGGTTTTTTTGTTGTATTTCTTGTTTTAGTGGTGTGGTAAAAAATCAATTGTTTTTGCAGTAAAATGCAAGAATAACTGAGAGCAGCAGTAGCTTCTCCATTAATCGAAGTTGAAAGTGATCTTATCACAGGCGTAAGTAGATATTGATGGGAAATAGCTCATCTCAGGGTAGGAGAGCATTACAACATTGCTAACAAAGGTGTAAAAAGATCCAAAGATGAAATTAGATAAGTTTTATCTTGAAGTAAAAGGCAATTGCTTAGCTGTGAGCTTTAGAAAAAGGCTGCCATGAGAAGCAGTAGATTCACTATTTTTAATAATTTTTCAAAGTGAAATTATGGTTGGTTATTTTTGCTAGCTTTTTTGGTTGTTTTGTTTTGACGGGTATTTTTTGTTGCTTTTTTAAACAAGAATTAATTTCTGAGGAAAAAGTTATAATTATCAAGCTACTCAACATATTTGGGAAAAACACTGGAATGGCTCAATGCAGAGGTTCTGGTTGATGTAGCAGTTTGCAGATCTCCCATATTTATCCTTTTCTTCTTGGGTGAGAACAAAGTGTTGTCTGCATTATCTTCAACATAATCCTCATATCTGCAGCTCTCCTGCAGCTCTCTTTCTTTGAGACTGATTTGAACCATAGTTTACGTTTCAGGATAGCAGCTGTTCCCTTGCACTGGTCAGGAAGGATTTCTGTTTTCTCAGTGTACAGCCAACCAACTCTGTCCTAGTTTTTTCCGCTCCTCCTAAAGCATTTGGAAGGTTGAATGGGTTGACACAAAGCATGCTTTTCCTAAGCCATCTGGCTGGTGTGACTTGCTTACCTACTTGGGGTCACATTGATCCCTGGGTTTTGAGCAAGACATAATTTCTCTGTGTCAGATGGGCTGAGAACTTGGGAGTTTTAATCTTTCCCCCACATACTTAAACTGACAGGGTCATCTTGTAGAAATCTCAAGCACAAGGAGCACTTTGGCTTTACTTGTGCTTTCACAGTAACATTGTGGACTGAAGAACATCCTTCTAGCTACAATATTTAGCGTTGGTTCAGGTGCTGCTGCTTCAATACAGGAGGGAATGTAGTGGTCATCTCTTGCCTTGAGAACCGTGAAACTCTGCTCTGAATAGCAGTACAGTAAGATGGGGAAAATACCCTTTGTCAGAGGGTTTCAGAGATGTTTGCTAATTGCAGGGCTCAACATACTTGCTCTTGGGTGGAAGCATGAATGCTTGAGTGAACACAAACTTTTTAATCTCTTCTCTTTCTGTCTTCTTGCTCCTTGTCTTCAAATCTGCCTCAAAGGGGGGCAATGAACACTTGATACAACATGGCAAATGAAGCAGCTGAACCCTGCAAGTGACTTGTGAACTGAAGTTGAGGAGCAGTCTCCAGGCATTCTGTGAGAAAACTTCGGGTCTGGAGAAGGACTTCCTGGATCCTCAGATCATAAAGACATGGAGGCCACTGCAGCCTGATTTGTTTTCTTTTGTGTCCAGTGTTACAAGGGCTCTCTTGTGTCACTCTACTTCCTTGGCTTTTTCTGATACTTCATTCAAAAAGATAAGAAGAATTTCAAATTATTGTCATCTGAGGAATTTGCCCAAACAGTAAAGAGACATGCTTTCAGCCAGCATCATACACTTCTGTTGTGTTTCTACACGCTTTCTTAGTTTTGGGTGTTTTAATGCAGAGAGATGCATTAAACACTCTGTGGTAAAACAATGTTCTTATTTCTTCGTTGTTTCTTGACTCCTAGATGTCTGCTCTGAACTTTTCTCCATCAACCATCTTGGAAGATTACAGATATGAATAGATATTTTGAGATTGTAATGTCCCATCACATGACATGTCCATTTATTATGACAGCTTACAACATGTCATGTCATTATGTATCATTTCTACTGATGTAATAGAATGTAGGCCACCAAGTACCAACCACATCTGCCAGATGGGGTGAGACTGCAGAAAGTCATTGCAACACCCACCTCTCCTCTGCAACAGAGTTGTCCTGGCTCTGGCTAATTCTTTTGATGACCTTTGAAGATAGCTGACATGCATAGTCTTTGTGGGAAAAATAAAGTGGTTATTTACCATCACTATAATAAGAAAACCAACAACAAATCTTGAACCTAATTTCTCATTTAAATTTGTCTTCAGCTACTGGTCAGTATTCTGCCTTTTCTCTTTTAAGGGATTGCCAGTGTTTTCTGTTTAGGATGTCTCTTCTGCACCATTGCAATTACTTCTGTATTTGTGTTAAAGGCATTGCACTCATTGCCTTTGTCCCTGCTCTCAGATTTTTTTTTTTTAGTATGTTTTATTTTTCTCACCCATTTTTCAACATCTTTCAGGAAAACTGGCCAAAAGAACTGCATATATTCCTCTGGGATTAATATGAAGTGCCGGAAATACAGAGGCAATGTCACCTGCTTTTCCTCCTAATGACTCTGCTCTTTATGGATCAAGGCATCTCATCAAGTGCTTTTATTACAGCATGAGAATCTGCATGGAATTGTTTGTTAGCTGTGGCCATGAGATTTCCTGTTCCCCACCCACAGCCCAGTGCTTCAACTGTGTAAGGCATGCATTGTTCTGACAAGGGGGCATGACACTGTACTTTCATTTATTGTGCCACTTGCCAAAATTTATATGCAGTGACTATTTAATATTTATTTCTGAATAACAGAAAAAAGTAGTTGTAAAAAGAGATTGTTAAGAGGACACTCAGACCACGAATACTGTAAAGGTGATCTCTGCAGGGTGAGAAAGGTCTTCTCTCCCTTGAGTCTGCAACTCCAACGGTGTGCATGCTTGGGAGCTCTCCAGTCTGGGGGAATATCAACTACCTATAAAACATTGCAAATCTATTTCAAATTTGCATTGTAAACAATAACCGTATTACTATATTCCATTACTCTGTCTTTGAAAAAAGAGACAATACATCTGGCTTTGATGGTTTGTATTTTATATTTACTCTTCAAGATTTAGGGGAAATGGAGTCAAATTAATATAGAGTGACTTGAAAATATTCTTTACAGTGACACAGTGCCAAAGCCATGCGAACTCCAGGCCTTTGATTCATAATCTCAGGCTCCATTGCCTTATCTTCCTTGTCTCTATTTTTTACTTCAGGCATAATTCAGCTAGAAATTTCTGCATGTCCTTTCATCATCTCTCATCAAAGAGAGGATTTTCTATGATCTGCTGCCTGTGAATATTATTATGGTCTGGCTGAGCCTCCCTAGTGGATGGTGACCAGATTGTGTTATTTGGACCTAGTGTTTAAATTCTGTAGTAGAGCTGTTGTCTTCAAGCTGAATTCAGTCCTCTTTTCATGATGTGGAGCCTCTGAAATGCTCTTTCAGGGGCACATCTTTTTTTTCTAGTCCCTTTCCTGAATCTCAAAGACAGTGTTGATACATCCTGGAGTATATACATCCTGGCTTAAAGTTTAGCCCCTTTGGGACCTTCATGGCAGTTGAAGTAAGGAACACAGGATTTGCAAAGGAACTTCCTGAGCACAGATACATGACTTTAAATAGTGCAGGGGAACTGCAGGTCCCTGGAAATCAATACCTATCTGGATGCAGCACTCTTTTCATCCTCCTGAAACAATATCTCCTGACATTCTATGGATTAAGTCATTGCCCTTCAGTTCTTCGTTTGTGAGCTCACTTTCTTTAATGTTTACTTAACAGTTAGTGCTACTTTTCCTCTTTCTTAGCATTTGCTGAATATTTTTTATGCCTCGAATCACTGTGGGATTACTATGGTAAAAAGTCATTAGAAGTCAATGATTTTCTTACAACAGCTGGCTGGCTGCTAGAATAATACTGTTCCAGTTAGATGACCCCAGGAGGACCCCATTCAGCTTTCTGGAAGGGTCTGTTCTTGTTTTTAAGCTGAGAGTCTAAGTGATACTGAAGGCTGAAATGAGAAAATTACCGTATTTACTTGAATGAAAACTATATTCCAAGAATGTACATACCCATGGACTATTAGCAAGTGGTGCACCTTGCACAGTTATAAATAGCTGATTTTTAAAGAAATCCTGGTTATTTTTTATGTACTTTATTCAATGCATTTAAGTATAAACAGTGTCTGATGTGTATTTTGCAGTCTATCAGAGGTGTTTTTCCTAGACAGATGCTATAGCTCAATCAGGTATTATGTATTCAACTGAGAAATGACATCATCCTCCTTTTCCACAGCCTTGCAATTGCAGTGGCTCAGTGGACTATTCTGACTCTTGTGATCCTGCTGTGTCATTTAGAAAATGTGTGTCTGTGGTGTCTTAGCTCAGACTTATCAGAGAGTTATATTTTTGACTGTATAAAAACAAAAAAAAAATCTGGAAAAACAGTCCATTCTTATTAAAAGACAAATGAGTGAAATAAATCTGCACTCCCAACAAACTAAATAAAATTGCAGTGTAAAATCACCAGAACTTCCCCAGGCTGGTGAAGAGCTTGTGAGCTGTGGGCTGCAGTCACTTTACAACAGAGCTTGCACTGATGCTAACAGGAATCGCATGTCTGGCAGGAGGGCGGTGGTGATCCTGAAAACCAGCTTCTTGGAGAGACACCATTCTGGCAGTGCCTTTGGGTTCCTGTGCAATGTTGCACCATGGTTTGGGAAGATGGCAAAGAGCATCAAAAAGGTTGTATAGAGGTGGAAGATGAGAAACAAGGAAAAAGGTCACAATGAAGGTAAAAATGAGAGAATGCGTTAATAACTTTTGTCAAGAGAGAAAGGAAACGTTCTGTGGTGTTTGACTCACCATGTGTGTAGCCTTGAAAAATACTGGGAGTGTTTTGGAATCAGAAATGAGGGTGCCTACGGGTGAAAATTCCATGCTTCTCTTCCGAGGGTAAATAAAAGCTGAAAGAGTTTTTTGGATTAAGTGAACAGATTTAAAAGTGCGTGGAGGCAGGACCTGGTTGAAGACCTAATGACCCTCTGCAGTGCCAGCCCTGATGGGTGCTATTACTGCATCCAGGTGTAGCTCTGCATTGCCTATTCACAGGATTCCCTCTGTAACTTTGGGTATTCATGGTGTAGGTTCATGGCTCAAAAGTGGAAGGGGCTGGGGCCATAAGGATGAGTAAGAGAGAAGAGAGCCCATTAGTGTCCGCCATCCATTGAGGGGATCTATTCAGAAGCTAACCCAGCTAATTCAGGGGTCTCCAGAGGTGAACATTTACAGCAAGCGATCGCCTGTGGTATTGTGGAAGTATGAGTATAACAGATCACTGAGGGAGAGGGTAGGGTAACAGAAAAATCAGGGTTTTTTTTTCCTACTGGGATAATGCGAAAGAAAAGATGAGCAGCTTCACTTCCAGCATGGCCCTTTACATGTGCCTTATGTGGGAGGTGTTGCAGAAAAGAAATGCTTAACAGTTCAGCATTGTTTTATTCTATCGTCCAATATTTTATGAGGTGATGTATATACTACATAAAGCACTACATGCAAAAATAATGTGTTGAATACAATTATAGGTATTGTGGCACAGCAGATATATAAGAAATGTTATGTCATGTAAACACTGATAGAAGGAGATATAGAATGGGAGAAATTATTATAGCAAAGTTAGGTATTGGTTCCCAGGAAGGAAAGCACAATTGCTAACTGTTGTTCCTCACATAAAAATTGATTTTCCTGTCTTTCTGCTTTGGATGTTCTTACGTGGCATTATAGATTTTAAAGTATCATCCAAGGAGTGAAAGAAGAATTGGGATGTGAGCACTTCATGTTTAATCCAAAATTCTTGATATTGAGGCAGTGGCTCAGTTTTGATTTTCTGAGATTTGTGCTTTATCCTTACTGCTGTCCCCCCCTCCCCCCCCCCCGAATGTGATTACCTCAAAAACATGTATTAGATGTATCTGGTGTTCAGATAAGGGTGGTGGTTACAGTAGCATAAACACTAATGACAAACTTGATTACTGGAGACCTTGCTGATGCTGAGAAATGCTTGGATGGACCATAATTTTATGTGAGTAAATAGTTTTTCCTAACATTAGTTTTGCATTTAATCTCTGGAATCTGTGGGTCAGAATCATTGCTGATTTTCTACTGGTATGAGAAGTAACAGTCTGGTCTCTGGTATTCATACTTCTCTGGGAGGAAGTTGGCTGAGCTCTAGAGAACCCAGTGGGGAAGCACTAGCCCCAGTGAACTGTCTGAAGGAAGTGGTACAGAGTGGACCGCTCTGAAAAGGTGCTGGGTCTGCTGGGACTGTGTCCATTCCCAGTGCCTATGCTGTAATTCTATGTAATTTCATTTCAGGCTTTTTATCATTCTTTGATGCCAAGTTATTAGGGAATTTCCCCTTCCCAATGCCCTTTCAAGCTGATAAATGAAATGAAAATGCTTGTTTTGGGGCACTACGGTCCAGCAAAGACGAGCCTGAGACATCAGCAATAGCTTCTCCCATCCTTCTCTGGATGGCGTTCATGGATAGTTGGAAGGGAGCTGTTCCACTTCATCTAATCTTTTTCACAGAGGTTTTACCTCTTAGGCAGCTGTGAAGAGGCAGCTTTGTATATTTATGTACCTGTTCCCAGGCTCTCAAAGGTGATTTGCCATTTTCCATCCTCTCCTGTAGCATTGTACTATTGCAGAACTAATGAGGACAGCACAGCTATCCCAGGAATATAAAGCCACTTTGAAGCAGGCAATAACTTTTTTTATAACTTTCTTGTCCTCCAACAGAATTTTAACCCCTGCAAATCTTGTTCAATATTTTGGCTATTCACTCCAGCCACTCTTTAATCTCAAAGAGCTCTGGCTGTGGCTTTCTTGCAGGAGGAAAATAAATAATTGTTTTATTGTTATCTATTTTTATTTTTCCAACACCTTAAATTCTGCATTGAATTCACTGGACACTCATTTTCTGTGAACGCAAGCACATCTCTGGGATAAAAGCATCCATAATCTCTGAGAGATGAGGGAAGGTAAATGGCATGAAATTGTTTTAAAAAGATAATATGAAAGTTGCAAAGCCAAGTACCCAGAAACAAATGCTGGAATTCATGCCTAGCTGAAGCTTCAATTTGGTTCCTTTCCATGTAATATGCCTTTTGTGTACTATTTGGTCATGGTTTTTCCACAGGCCTCCTGTCTCACTCAGCACATGGGACGCTTGGTGCTCATTCACCAAGTATCTTTTAAAATATTTTTTCCACTCTTCCATGAATATGGGTTCTATACTCTCATAATTTTGTCTTGGGTTTTTCTAAGGTGCCTGTGCTGGAATAACCTTCTTGCTTTCAAATACTAAAGAGGTCACAGCATCTTTTAAGTAGAAGGGATAGATAATATTTTCCATTTTTTACTGACTGCAGACTGAGACCTGAAGATTAAAGCCAGTAGTATCAAAAGGAAATCCAGCAGCAGAGACAGTTTGGATACTGTTCTTCAGGTTGACTTTCCATTTCTTTAACTATGTAATCTTTTTGCTCTTCTTCCAGTTGCGTGCCTCCTTCCTGTTAAGTCTTCCTATGTCAGTAACAGATGACCTTGGGTCTTACAGACAAATTCTCTTTCTCCCGCAAAACCCCAGTTCACCCCCAGAACCACTTTATTCTGTAAAATTACCAGAAAAAAAGTTAATTGGGAAGATTACATCTGAGGAAGATTCCAGTGAGTAAATACTGTATGTGGAAACCTTGTGGGGTATGAGAGACTGCAGACATTTCAGGAAACACAGCAATTAGCATGTTTGAGAGGAGTGTTTTGCATGATCTGGTGGCTGTAGAATGAGGAAAGTCGATGAATGTAAGATAAAATCCTCAGAAACTAGATGATTAAATGGAATAGTGAGAGCTTTTAACCTGCAGAAAATACAGGAGAAAGAACTGAAAACTAAATGGCCAGTACAAGACTGGGGTGGGAGATTCGAGGGCTGCTAAGAGGGCCTAGCTGTGCATGAGGAGTGGACCCAGAAAAGGTGCCGACAGTATACAGCCATATAAAACAATGAAAAGCAAAGGAAATCTGAATGATGGAATCAGTGAAAACTGATGTAGAACAGAGAAGCTGTGAAATGAATACAGACAGAACACAGAGGCTCTGCTTCCTTCTGAAGTCGGAAATAGAATTAGGCAATTGCACAGGACGATGAGGAAAGCCTCTGCAAGAGTTCTGTCGCTCCTTTGTGTAGGTCTGCATTATTCAAGACCTGTTTGGTGTGCTGGTACATCTATAGGAGACTGGGGGTAGCACAGTGTGCTGAAACACACTGTAAGTTCCCAAAACTTTGAAATCTACCTGTGACAGGCCAATTAAAATAGGGCTAATGAAATCGCAAGTCTCTGCAGTCATTTGAGGGATACAGACTTCTCCATAAATATGGTAGCACTACAAATGCTGAAGGTGGAAACAAGTTTTTCTTATTAACAGATGGGGAATGGTAGTGTACTTTCGTAATGATGTCTCATCTCCATGTTACAATGATGCTGATACAGACTAAAAAGATGCAGCTGCTAGATTGCAGGTGGTTTCACAGCTGAAAGCAAATTGCAGCACTTTCACAGACATATGCATGATTTTCCCTCCCTGTGTTTGGTTACCGTGCAGCAGGCTGAGCCCTTACAGTCTTTCTGATCTGAAGTTTAGCGTGCGTGCACACAGTCACCCACCACACCCCTACAAGCATATAGCTAACTTCGGACGTGGCTTTGGCTTGCTAGTCTTGAAGAATATTCAGAACACTTTAATAGTTTTTGCAGTTGGTTACTGTGTTTTTGTGGGTCACCTTGTAATGCAATGGCTTAGAACCATTTTATTTCCCTACGATTGAATCGCAGTATCACAATTCAGCTGATTCTTTATGATTATGAGGACATGTAAGACTAGCCAAAGCCATACGTAGCTATGTGCAACGCTCTGAAACACTGCCATCTTTTGGTCACTGGGAAATGTATGATTCGTTTCGGATTCCTCTAGGTTTCTGGGAGGAGAGAGAGGAATGTATATGCCCCAAGATTTTATCTTATGCAGCAATGCATTACATTGAGGAGCCTGGAGAATCACATCTCCATATTTTGGTAGAACTTCATTGCTTGAGAAGTGCTGCATTATTTTCCTTCCTGCCCCTGTCCAAGAAATGCACACACAGATCTCACTTCAGGCAAAAAGAACGAACTACATACAGCAGAGCTGTATGATGCTCTGCTGAAAAATGCTTATGCAGTGCATTAATGAGGGCTTTATGAGACCCTGTGTTGAGATCCTTTAGGATATGAAGGATAGGAGGTTAGTCAGCATGATCTGAACGTCACACTTGACATTGTACATATTTGGAAAATACATCTAATTCCCCCTTTGAAATTATCCGTATCCTCCAATTCATAAGATTTCCATCCTGTTCCTATTTATTGTACATTTATGAAGAATTTTGAAGCCTGCCTAGCTTTCTGCCCAAAACATTTGTTAGTACTGATAGGGACCTTGAGCTTTTGTGGTGGATTGACCCAGGTTGGATGCCAGGTGCCCTCTAAAGCCACTCTATCACTCCCCTGCTCAGCTGGACAGGGGAGAGCAAATATAATGAAAAGCTTGTAAGTCAAGATGAGGACAAGGAGAGATCACTCACCAATCACTGTCACAGGCAAAACAGAATGAACCTGGGCAAAAATTAGTTTAAGTTATTACCAATCAAATCAGAGTACAATAATGAGAAATAAAACCAGATCTTAAAACACCTTCCCCTTACCCCTCCCTTCTCCCCAGGCTCAACTTCACTCCTGAATTCTCTACATCCTCCCCTCCAGCAGCGCAGGGAGACGGGGAATGGGGCTGTGGTCAGTCGGTCACACGCTGTCTCTGGCGCTCCTTCCTCCTCAGGGGGAGGCTCTTTCCCTGTTCCAGCATGGGGTCCCTCCCATGGGAGACAGTTCTTCCTGAATTTCTCCAATGTGAGTCTTTCCCACAGGCCTCAGTCCTTCACAATCTGCTCCAGAGCAGGTCTCTCAGGTGGTCATGAGTCCTGCCAGCAAACTGGCTCCAGCCTGGGCTCCTCTCTCTGTGGGCTACAGGTCCTGCCAGGAGCCTGATCCAGCGCAGGCTGCCCGTGGGTCACAGCCTCCTTTGGGCATCCACCTGCTCTGGTGTAGGGTCCTCCAAGGGCTGCAGGTGGAGATCTCCTCCATGGGCTGCAGGTGGATATCTGCTCCACTGTTAGCCTCTGTGGGCTGCAGGGGAACCTCTGCTCTGGCACCTGGAGCACCTCCTGCCCTTCCTTCCTCACTGATCTTGGTGTCTGAAGAGTTGTTTCTCTCACATATTCTCACTTGTCTCTCCAGCTGCAGTTTCTATCGTGCAGTTTCCCCCCCCCCCGTCTTCTTAAATATGCTGTCATAGAGGTGTTGCCACCATTGCTGATGGGCTCGGCCTTGGCCAGCAGAGGGTCCGTCTTGGAGCCAGTTGGCATTGGCTCCATTGGACATAGGGGAAGCTTCTGGCATCTTCTCACAGAAGCCCTCCCTGTAGCCCCTCTGCTACCAAACCCTTGCCATGCAAATGAAATACAGCTTTAGACAGCAGTTTAGCAATGAATCCTGGAAATAGGGAGAGTGGAGGAAGAAACTGCAGATGTTCTCTAGGAGCATGTCCCTGGCAGGCTGATACCGGACACAGGATTCACAGGCTGTTCTCTCCGTGCTGAAGGTGAGTACAATCAAGGAAACCGTGACAGTGGCCTGAATCCTTCACAAGGGCTCTTTTGTGTCTTTACCTGACTGCCTTACCTAATCAGTGCTTTGGGAGATGATTAAGGTGATTAGAAAGTAGGACAGTAATCAGGAAAAAAAAAAGGATAAGATATTGAAGTTATATTGACTAGGCTTGACTTTTCTTTTCCCCTATGCAGCTTTTTATGTGGAGTTAACTTTATTACTGAAGATTTACATCAGTGCAAGGAAAAGCAGAATTAGGCTTTCTGATGCAGGTGCCACGTGCTTTGATAGCACCTTTCTAGCAGCAGACTGAAATATGTGAAAGAATAGATGCCCAGACTTACAAGAACACAAGTTGGTACATTTTTTCTTGGCAGAGAGCCAGGAGAAATTGTCACATCAAATTAGGAGGATCTATTTTAATTTTCTTCTTCTGACATCCTCCTATTGATTTGGTCCAAGTGCCTTCATTCAATAATTCTACTAAATGAATACCAAGCAGTCTAGACTTAAATAGCATTTATTTATCAGTACAGATTTTAATATAAAGAATTTTGGTCTGTCATGACCCAGCTTATTTATGAAAGTGTGTAATTAAAAACAAACAAACAACCCACAGAAGTATATTTTAGCACGTAACTTGGCTGGGAATTAGCTGTAGTTTGGAAACACTATTCTTAGGAGCAGACAGATTGCAGATTTTCAGCAATTAGTACCGATTATTTGGTGTAATAGAAATAAAGTAAATAGATGTTATATGGCAGGAGGGGATTGATACCCTATGAAACATTCTAGTCTAATGAGATTATCACTTAACCAAAGAAATAACTGGAAATGAAGACGTCACTTGTGAAGTTGTTTGGAGGTAGCATGTAAAAAAAAAAAAAAAAAAGAAGAGTGACGTGAATATTTTCTGTTTGGGGTGACATAATAACTGATTTTTTTCTGATGAAGAAAAGGTTTATGTATTATCTGCTCACAAGGATTGATTACAATATCAGAAAAGCTTTAGTATGTTTATTTTATTGTGCCATATACATTTGGAAAATGTAGGTCATGATTGTAGTATCTTCTTTGGAGGAGAGGGAAAACTGAAGTCTTGGTAATTTCTGCTACTGAATTTGTGGGGAAAGTAAGAATGGGAAGTTGGTTCCCCTCCCAACACAGTCAATTCTATTTTGTGAAACAGCATTGGATCTACTTCAACACCTCCACCAAAGCCAGTTAGTAATGGCACTTTTGTTCACTTCCTTGTTGTAACAGCTATATTTTGTTATTTCTTTCTGCTCCTGAAATTTCTAAAAGCAGTGGTAGCATTTCAGGGGTGGTTTTATCTGTGTTTTCATGCATATGTGAACATAACTATTAATAATATTATAGGGTTTTGTAGAATTAATAAATTCATTCAGGTACTCACTGTGTACCACTTTTGCTGGCTGAGTCTACTGCTGTAGAAAAGATCTGGCGTGAATATCCATGGCTTACATGTGAGTGTGTAATAATTACTGTCAGGCCCCAAATTTGTGGAACCTTGTCTAGTCAATGAACAATATTACCGGTTCAGTATTAATAATATCCAGAAAGCTGGCCATTAAATATTTGTTGGAAGGCTGCCTAGTATACAGAACTGTGTGTAAGGAAGGGAATATTTGGATGAAGACATGGAACAATAAAGAGAAACTTTAGCAGGATTCAAAGAAATGTGGTCTCTCTTGTGTAATTCACACCCTTTCTCACATACGCATTACTGTGCCCAACAAACTTCAGAAGGAAACCTCTAGCTCAGCCTGCTAGACACCAGAAGACACTATATGAAGAACTTAACTACAAAGTTTGAGACTAATTAGTTCTTCTGTTACCTTAGTAGTGCTAATTCATTTAAATGGATTTGATGGAGTACAGTTTGATCAAACAAGGATCAGAGAGAGGCAGTCACTGACGGTGGCTGATGGGAGGGACAGACGTCAGGAGATTTGTTCTTTTCTTTCCCCATCCCATTCCCTCTCTGAGAATTACTGTTTGTAATGATAGCAAGCTTCAGAAGAGGCTTGCTGCAGTAGCAAGCTTATGATCCTGATTAATTTTCTATAACTCAGTAAACTGTAAATAAATGGATTAAAGAGCCATTTGATCTTCAAGAAGAGGTTTAAAGTGGCTTTGATGACTAAGTACCTGGGGGAATACAATGGATTATCATGGATAATTGATTAAAGAAGAGAGGACATTAAATTGATTTGTATGTGAATACATATAATCTGCAGTTCGTGCATATGAGTTCTATGTCTCTGCGTGCATGTGTATAAATACAGACACATACCTGAGATAGCAGAGTGGGTATATAGAAAGTATACATGTTACTATTTATTTACTTTGTCTTCTTTCTAGTTAGGAAATCAGAGATGAGACATTACTCCAGTGAACTGTAATTGCATTTGGAGATACAGCAGCGTGCTGCTAAACTTCAGGTGAAGTTCATGCATCAGGCAAATTTCTATCAGACGTGTCATCCATGAATAAACTGAATGTAAAGGGCAGCACCATAAGTATAAGCTTGTGTGCGTTGAAGCATTCATTGGTGACTGAGAAGGTAGATGAGTGGTGTAAACACTGAAATACATTAGAAATCATCTCCCCATAAATAAGGACACAAGAAAGCATGCTTGCTCTTGCCGTCTTCCCCAGAGTGTCTCAGCTTGGGTACCAACACCTCTTTCTACTCTGGGTATGTGCTCAAAAAGAGGACTCTAAGGAAAGCTTAAAAGCATGTAGAACAAGTAGTAAGGGGATGAAAAAGTCAAGGAGCTGCCCCCCTCCAGCTTGCTTAATGGAAGAACGTAAAGATGTCTCAACTTTTAAAAAAACACATTTTAAAGTCCCACATGGTCAGAAATGAAAACAATGTAAGGTAACCCTGAGACCAGTATTGTGACCTCTTCAGATTAAAAAATTAGCTCTCCTGCTTTGTAAACTGGATTTCAGCATACAGTATATTAGTCAGCAGAGCTGTATAAACCTGTTAAAAATAAGAAGTGAAATGGAAACAACAATTCAGTTTTGAACTTAGTCCTGTGAAGGCTACCTTACAGGAACTGAAGCAAATCTACCTACTGTTTGCTCTCAGTTTCTTTCTTTTCCTTGGATGAAATATGTTTCATTTTACAGGTTAATTTTTCTTTCCCTTCATGTTAGTAGAGACTTTGTGGAGTAGGGAAGGGTGAATGTAGCTTGGGGAGGGGAAGGTAATATTTGTACCTTATGGCAGTTACTTTCTTGCACCCGTGATGGTACTTTTAGTTTTGTTAATTTTGTCATTTAAATGATAACTTTACAGATAATTCAAAAGCAAAATGATATAAAACAATTCATTCCTTGATTTTGCCCCTCTCGCACATATATTCCCTGTCTAGCCATCGTTGCTCTTTAAAATTAAGTGGAGAGAGAAGGATTTATTTTGCACCAGGGCTTTGGGAAATCTAGAAAGCAGCTGTTCACTTCCACTAGAGCAACAGAGATAGCACAGGCTGTCCTCTGGGAACTGACATCAAGTATAGTACTGCATTATAAATACCATTTCCTAAATACAGACTAGGCTCCCCGTGGCTGATGAATAGACCCATGCTGTCTTAGTACAGGGAGTTAAAGAACAACATTTGCCTCACTTTCAGAGTGGGGGGAGGTGCCTCACAGCATTTCTTTGACTTCACCGGTTGTGTGTGGTGTTGGATAGACCTTCAACAATCCTTTACAGACTGATATTCACACTGGCTCTGGCATCATCACCTCCCGCTGAGGTGATCTGCAATTAGGAGTGCAGATCCTTCCCCGCATAGTGAGAAGAAAGACGTGATCGGACCCTTCTGTGCTTCTGGACTCAGGCACTGGTTTGACTCGTAGCCCTTGATAAATGGCTTTACAGCATCTTTGCATCACGTTACTGGCTTGTGAGCTGATGCCTAAACTTCCTCATAGTACTGTGGGGATATAATAAGCCACACTAAATGACTGTTGGCTTCACTGAATGCCTTTCTTCTCTTACTCATCTGAAATAACTTTCCAGTCTCATTTGGAGAGTTAAATTCCTCTTGCACAGTAGGAAGAAATTAACTTTGTACAACCAATACAAACTAAAGGAGGCAGTAAGTAAATGGGTAAGCTGCAACTCAATAACTTCTGGAAACGCTCCTCATTAACAAATTCTCATGTCTTTGGATGCTTTCCTCTCCTTTTTTGTTCCATTTTGTGCAGAAAGATATGACTCTTCCTATATTTCATATTCTAATGCACCTGTTTGCCACGAGGTATAATCTGAGGAGGTAAGGAAGTGAAGCAGAAGGCACTTTACAGCTCCCTGTATCAGCTGTGAACAGCCTCCTGTGAATTACAGTTGAACAGACACGTCCTCTCTTCCTTAGAGAAAGCAGCCTAAGACAAGACTGTGCTTTTAGGAAACAAACAAACTGCAATGGGGGCTGATTGTTATTTTTTTTTAAACTAACTCTTTACTACTCTGAGAGCTTCTTAATCAATCACCAGAACACAAATGATTGCCAGCATTCAATAAGCACAGCTGCACAATCATTTTGTTCCTGAAGATATGAAATTGCAGTAGTTGGTACTATCTTAGCCCTCATTAGAGCTGAATTGCAATTGAAACTTAGGAACCTCTTGTCAAGGCCACTTCCACGCTGCGACAAGAGCCACTCTGCCCAAGAGCCAGAGTTCACCACACATAGCAGTGATAGGAGTAGTAATGCAAAAAACAAAAGAGACTCCTGATTTTGCCCTCTGTGCAAGGAAAAAGTGAAGCTGGAATAGGTAAATACTATTTTTCACAAGATGGAGTGGAGTTGAGTTAAAATGTCAAAGAAAATGTTGGTTTGGGAATGGAAGAAGACTTCTATGTTCTTTTGGTATACCCCAGTGGTTAAAGCTTAATAAGTGAATTCCCAAAGTTCATTGTTTCTATCTTATTTTTCTGTGAGTTTCCTGGTAATCAGAAAGACAGCACCTACCAGCTGCTATTGAAGTCAATAAAAGCAACCATAATGTTTGCCTTTTATTAATTGCTTCTGTGCAGGCAGTTCTCCCCTGTGAATCTGTTCCTTTGGGTTTTATTAAGAAAACAGAAATTAAACTTGTGTTTAAAAACGGCTTCCCATCATTGAGGAAACTGTAGGGTAGATGAAACAGTAGGAAGAAGCAGATGGAAAATGAGTGAGGTTTTTCTCAGAAAGAATTCAAATAATTTTTAATAATTTGTCAAAAAGTTCAGCAGAAGATGTCAGTTTTTCATTGAAAAAGTGAATAGTTCATTTTTTCCTATGAAGAGAGAGTAGTATTCAAGGAAGGAATGCACTTTCTGTAATGATAACATTTTAGCAACAGCAACAATAATACTAAAGCAACAGGTCTGAGTTGACGGAAAGGATGCTGGAACAGGATGAGTGGGATAGAAAGGAGGCTGGAACAGCAGTCAAGGCAAAACAGATGGGTAGCTCTATGCATTGAAATTCCCAGGACCTGTGTCACCAAATAACAGTTAAAATTAAAAACAAAATAATAAAAAAAAAAAATCACAGAACTCTTCCCACTCCTTTCATTTGCAGATGTTACCCATTCTTGCTGTGTACAAGCAGGCATTTTATGCTTTCTGATTAGTAAAGAAGTTACCTTAGAGTATCAATACCCTCTTTGCGTTTTGCCTGCAGGCAGCTGAGCTGATGGGACACAGAACTGACTGCACCAGTACCTCCAGTAAGGTCACTTTAACTGTTACTGAATATGAATTTTTCAGGCTACTGTACTAACAGTGTTCCCTGTCTGAGTGTGCTGTTTAGTGCGTTTAGCCATTTCCCTTGGAAATAAAACCAGAAATGACTAATCAAGTTATGTTTAAAAAATGCTGATCTTGTGTTTGTGACTTTGCTACTTCCCTCAAGTGTAGGCAGAGCAGAGCTCTTAACCAGCACGTGGTGGTACAGCCTGTGACACACCGCAGGAGCCATGCTTTGCCCCAAGGCAAAATCAGGGCAAGAAGCTGGAGTGCTGCCTTGCCTTTCCTTTCTTGTGTGTGTCCTGTCTCTTTGGAGCAAAAGTATTTCTGGTGTAATGATGACACCAAATGAAAGTAAACAGGGCTGATGGGCAACTTGCAAAGAGTTTAGCTCAGCTAAGCATTCCGATGTTATTTCTTATTAATTATTGAGAGCCGCTGTGTGCTGGAAATCATGGAATACACGGAGGATGACATGAACTAGAGAACACTCAGTGTAACTGAGTCACTCTATTGCTCTCCCACCAAATGCAGTTTACTGAGGAAGGGCAAGAAGGGGAAACAGTTTTATAGTTGCAATGCCTGTGGGTCAGGCACATGTAGACACAGTGACTTTCTGGAGCATCCAGAGCACACGCTTAGGATGAATTCTTACATGACAAAGCCTGTGCTGTCTTGCCCTTGCTAACACCTAGCTGTCAGGTGGCATGAAGAAGCACAGGCTCACCCTGGCCTCTTTTTTGCCTGGTCCTCCTGGTGCCGGTAGTGATAGTGTCAATTTGCTTAAGGAAAAAGTTCTTCTGGATTCTATTTTTCAGTCTATTTCAGGACGTAGCCCTGACTGATTGAGAAATTAATTCAGGACTGGGCCATGCCATCCTCTCAAGCTGAATGGGATTCAAGCTGATGACTTAAAAGGGAAAAAAACATATAGGTTATTGGCAGTGTCATTCAGCTTCAAGCTCTCTATGCACCTCTGAGAATGAGACTTCTAAATTTTTCTCGTTGGAAAAGCAGTGGATAAAGTTGTTAATTGCCTCATGGTACAGTCAAAAGATCTTTTCACAAGACTGTTTAATCTGGACTAAAAATTGCTGTAGGCCAGAATCAGGGCAGATAGAACCGCTATAGCTAAAGTCATACAGCAAGAGCGTATGATGTGAATCACACATATGAGCAGCAAGTGAATGTACTCTGAATAAGTAGCATTTGAAAGGAGGTTTTAAAGACTGGGAATGGGACACAGTTTTTAAAACAGGAGGTGTCATTGTGCCCTTTCAGATGCCCTCCATCTCCTACCTGCTAGCTGTTTCTCCAGAAGGTTGTGGATTTGCTGTGTGCGTCAGCCCCATGTGGTTGTCTCGCATACTTAAGGGCATCTAGACTGGCATTTCATGCCTGTGTTGAGGCAGCTGAAAACCCTCTGAATGACTATTCCAGAAGGTGTTTGGCTGGAGCTGTGGGGCCTGATCCAGCTTTTTGCTCTGTATTAGTAAGTCCCATTAACATTTGGTTGTTCTGCATCACTGATCAGACTGAAAATGAAGTAAAAGCAGCCTTTATCACAGGGTATTGTGCATTTATGTCTGCCCCAAAGTGGGGCAGAGGGAGAAGCAGTAACTTCTAACTGAGGTTTGAAAAGTGACTCACTGCCACGTTAGGAGCAGATGTTTTTAATCTCTGCTTGAACCACACATTAGAATTGCTGACCAAGTCAAATGATAAGATCATTTATTTTGCTAAATTAGGTTTCAGAAAGATCCTAAAAGTGAATACTTCAGATCATATGAAACTGAACATAGTATTTTTGGTCATTAGACACTTAAGATAGTTACTAATCAGTGGCTACTTAAGACAGTTGTTAACATTACCATAAATGCTTCATAGTTCTTGGACTTGAATTTGAATACTGAAAGGTATATGTGCCACATGTATATGATCTCATTCTCTCTTTTTCTTTTCCTAACAAGATAATAAATTCAGTTCTTCAACAACTGTTCTGATTTTTTTTCTTCCCAAAATGTTCAGGTTCCTGTCTGTGAATAATAAGTGCTTTTTAAAGCAGTTGTGTGTGCCGTGGAGGGCAATACATTTGTGTTTGGAGAATCCAAAGTTTAAAAATAATTAGATTGGGAGAGGGATTTTGTCTTATTTGTGTGTCCATAAAGTGCTGTTATTCTATTCTGTACAGGGACGTATGTCATTCTAGCATCCAAGTTCCTTCTGGCACTGCGGTAAGCAGTGTGCTTAGTGTTTTGCAGTACCTGAATTCCCCTAGACCAAAATCCGAGCCAGACATTGCATTTCCTTTGTTTTCCCAGCTACACTAGGGAGCAGTGAGCACACTTTGTATTGGATACTACCATGTGACCTTGGAAACACTGGAGTTTTAACACCTTCTTTACATTGGCTTTGCAATACTGTATGCTTCCTTGGAGCTCTGACAATCCCAGGTTTGCAAATGATTTGGAGATTTTAATGCACTTTAGCTTTCCCTGGGACAAAATAATGATATCTTGGGGTGTTTTAAGGACTGCAACTTCCAGCTAGATGAATTCATCTGATAATAACTATGTGTCTAGAGTTTAGTGATGCAAAATTTGCAGGTTTATGTACAGAACTAATTTTGCTGAGGAAGCAATGCATAATGAGCTCTGAGAGCTGCCAGCTAGTGTCTGCAGCTTTAATTTGTGCAGCTAAAATGTGAATTCCTCCCTGTAAGCTGTGAGCAGCTCCGTGGGAATCTTCTTAATATGTGTAAAGTAGGGTGTTCATAGCAATAGCAAATGCACTGATACCACAGTGCAAACACTTTGAAGCAGGAGAACAATGTTTTTCACACTGTTTTATTTGTTTCAACTAAGTCATGTGCAGCATCAAAAATGATAACTAAGACTAACTTTGAATTCTTGAAAAGTCTCTGTACTGTGTTATACTGCAGCAGTGGGATGATGAATCAGTGTGAAAGTGAAGAAAATATGGCTTTGCGCATTATGTTTTGTTGTGCTTTGTGTAAGGTAGACCTTTGAGACTTGTCATGGGTTATAGACTATTTGGGAAGAACAAGGAGGTTCTGCAATGACTGCTTGCACCAATAAGTCATCATACTGATGTTCTTGTCAGGGCACATTGCCAGGGCAGGAGGGCACTTCAGAGACTGCTAATAGGTTACCATGCTTGGGTAGTAAATTATCCAGTTTTACTGGGCCTTCCTGTGAAAAAGCTTCAGTGAAGCAGCTCTTGTGTTTTTACTGTGGTTCACGGGCCAGCCAGCTGCAGCATGATGTACCTGCTGGTGGGACGCCAGCTGCCTCTCCTGTGTCAGTGCTCACGGGGTGCTGCACATCCTGGGGAAAGCTGTAAGTCAGAACTGCTGAGACTCAAACATGACACTTCCCAAAAATGCTTCACGGCAAATTTAAATTTGGTATCAAACATCGAGGTTCATTTGTAATCTTTCTTTTCCAGTTAAGCTTTGGGCAATGATGACTCTTCAAAGCTTTTAGTTGCTGAGGTTGTACAAAAGCCTAGCCTTTCAATAACTGCCATGTTATCTCCTGGCACTTATGGACTCTGCACTTTCTTTGTTTTGTTTATTGCTTTTCTGTTTTCTCACAGATTTTGGTAGGCATGTGCTATACTGGCTGAATCATTTTTATGTACGTGATGTGTCTTCTATGATATCCTAGTTCTTGAAAAACATCCTGGTAAACTTTCAGCAGTTTTGCTTCAGGTGTTCTTGCACTGTGAGCAGCCTTAGATGCTTTTCAATATTCTTAGTTTCTTATTCCACTCACCTGCAGGACATGATTGCCTTCTGGCATCCTGATCAGTCTTTGAGCAGAAACAGAAGAAAAGAGAACGCAGTGTAACATCCAGGCTTTCTACTCTTTCTGCCCATATATTATTCTCTGTTAATAGGCGAAGCAGAGCTCTTAGTTCGTAGGCATGGCATTCCCTCTTTACAACAGGTCCTTTTGTCATATGGATCACCTTCATTTTTCACCATTCTCTGAATATAAACTATGAAAATTGTCCCTTTTATTCCTTCCTACCCTGTGAATCTCAATTATAAATTGTGGGAGGGTCACGATCAAAAAGTACAGAATACAAGATGTTGTGTTATAAAGGTTTTTCTGACACCCTTTTGGGATGACCTACATCAGTCACTGGTCATGTAATGCTTTAGAAAATTAGAAGGAATTGATTTATAAATTAAACTAATGGAAAAAATTACCACGAATTTTAATAGAAGTATAATATTAACAGGAATGGAACTCATTAGATTTTGAAATATGAGGCAGCCTCTCCATCCACTAGACTCCACAGCTGTGATTATAACTGGTGGAGATTCAGGGATATTAAAATGGTTGCATGAAGGCTTTCTGCCTGGCCCATGAATAGTCTAAGTGTAAGGGGAAAGGAAGGAGACAGTTGCAGGAGAATAACAAAGAAAATCAAGAGTGAGGGCAAAAAATATTGAGCTTATACGGTGACTGTTCTCTAGTTCATGGTAAGTTACAATGTTCACCATCTGCATTACCTGGGGATTTGTTTCCTCCAAGTGAGAAAGCTGGAAGAATTTTCCTTGCCTCTTGCATCCTTGCTAGCGTGTGTTCCTCAGTTAGAAGTATTATTCTGCTCTGAGCATGCTTTTTCTCTCTCATGAGGAGCAGCCTCCGCGCAGTTGGGGCTCCCCTCTGACTACAAAGGCTTCTCACCGCTGAGAGCAGACAGAGAGCAGCACCTTTTTCTGTTTGACTTGCTTCAGGCTGAACCACAGCTCTGAACTTTGTACCTCTTGATTTCTCTTGGTCTTTTTCCTCCCAGGCAATGCTAAAGTGTCCTATGAACACCTGATTGCAAGTTTTGAAAAATATTCTCCTAGGTAGAAAGCATTCCTCTGTAGACTGATGCTATCTGACACATGCAACTGAAATGTATGTGCATGTGTTATCTGTCTGCGCATCTAGCTACTAGTAATTTGCTTGGTCTTTGGAAAATTAGAGCTCATCTACGTTTGTCCAGTTTCTTCAACTTGATATCTAAGGTTCGGTTCTTTTCTGCTCATGCATTTCTTGTATGTCTGGTTAATACTTAGTTCTGGTTCACTTAATATGCATTTATACACCTTACTTTTCAATTGAACTTTTACCCGTCACGGACTGAGAGGCAAGTTATATTGCCAGGTCTCAGTTAATTACCAGTGCCATTATTTTTTTATTTGCAGTGCCTGAGCAAGCAGGAGAACAACAGGTTAAGTCACATTTGCAAAGAGATCATGACTCAATTAGTGCTTATGAGTAAAAAAGAAAAAAAAAAGAATAATTAAAGGTATGGCAATAACAGCATTATATGTGTGCCTTAGTGCTAAGGAACCTGCTCAAAATAGAAGACAAATAAAAACCCAAAGGATTAGAAAGGATGTGTATAAAGCCTGAATGCAACAGGGAATTTGTGTGTGACACTCTTCTCAGAGAGGATTTCGAGGAGCTTGTTAGAGCAGGGCACAAAACCTTGGCTCTGGTTTTGCAAAAACAGTGGCTTGGTTTTGGAGGGTTTGCTGAGTGGCTAGTTTCATTTTGGTTGTGAAAGCAAAAATAAAAAGCACCAGGCATTCCAGATCATCCCTGTCCGCTACAATTGCAAAAGCCCAAAAGTGTTAAAGCTTTGCTTGTAAGCTTTGCTGTGTCTTACTAGGAAAACTGTTTTCCCTTTTAGGTTCAGCTATGCTTCTTCCCCCAGCAATTTATAGTTATGCTAATTCCCATTATTTTTAACTGCTTGACTCGGAAAGTGCTGAAGTGCAAACCCAATAACTGAATGGCTCACTGTACAGGATTGGAAGGGCTGCCTGTAATTTTGTTCTGCTTACAACTTGGTGGTGCTGATAGTCCGGACTCAGATGTAAAACTAACTATGGGCAAAGAGGTGCAGGTCCCCTTGAAGTAAAACAGCTACAGCAGTTGTAACCAGTTGAAGAGCTAGCTTTTTGGGTTTTATGTCCTTCACTAAAAACTAACTAACTTGAGGGACATCACATGTGTGCTATTTGTTAGCTGGGTGAAATCTTTCTGAAATGCCAGTTAAAGGATTTTTAAAGGAATTCTGGAGAAGAAATTGTTGTACACGGTATCAGGGATATGCCGTAAAAGGTTCTGTAGATTTTAAAATATAAGGTCCAAATGTGTGCCCTTAAAATGAGTGTGCTGATTTCAGTGAGAGCAGGGGCTATCACCATGTCACCGGATTCAACCAGTGCCTGGAGCTGCAGAGAAGGAGCCACAGATTCCCCAAGGATCACCCAAAAGCACTAAATACGTAGGACCACAGTGTAAACAGCAACAAAGATATAACCCAAAAAGGTGTTAACCTCCTTTTCCACTAAAGGTGCTGCTCTGGCTTGTCATCCATCTCCAGACTGAGAGGAAACAGCTGTGGCCTGCTCCTTCTCACACTACATATTTGTCTTCCACGTTTGTCAGCTTGCTCACTCACTGGGGTAGCCTGTCTCTCTGCACAATATACAACCACTTGCCTTTCCTACAGGCTGCTGGCTGGGAAGGTAAGATGTTCTGCATGAAGAGAATCCAGTCACTCTTGAACCTGGGTGCTCACTTCTTTGTGGCACTGTTTTACCCTTCCTTCTCAGTTTTTCAAAAACTTCTGTAAAGCCCCTGTGATGTGAGTGTGAGTAATCATACTGGCAGCAATACATGGTTGGCTAGGGAAGCTGAGCTGCACATCTAGTGCAGTAAAAAATAACACTGACAGCACCCCAGTCTGTGGCAATGACTAGATGGTTTCTTTTAAGCGTGGATACATTACAGTGACTGAGGTGGTTGGTTCCCTGCCCCCCCACCCCCATGTGTATGTGTGTGTCCAGATCATCACAGAGGGTAGATAATGGTGAATGTGAATTTTTTGCTGAGTGACAGATCCATCCAAGGATGAGACCCTAGAGGAAGTTGACTCTGCAGCGGAGAATGGACATT
The DNA here is from genome assembly GCF_023634085.1 of Falco cherrug. Taxonomy (NCBI): domain Eukaryota; kingdom Metazoa; phylum Chordata; class Aves; order Falconiformes; family Falconidae; genus Falco; species Falco cherrug. Next base: position 90,608,384 of record NC_073699.1, on the reverse strand, counting down.
CTGCTGTTGCCATTTGAAAATACAAATGCCAAGATGTTTATACCCAACAATGCCATGTAGTATACGTAGGGAATATGCTCCTCCTACTGGGAGAAGTACAGTTTGGTGTTGTGGTGTTTTGCTGTAGCGAAGCAGGGGTTACTTCTTTGAGAAAAATGAAAATTTTGTGCAGTCAGATTGCAGGTAATTAACGTGAACTTTTTGTATGGGTCAGGACTATCCAGTAACCCACTGGGCTTCTGAAAGCCATGCAATGGAATGCTTATCAATTTTTTTGTTTGTTTGTTTTGAGTGTGTGTATGTGTTTAAAAGTGCATTTAAAATTTTCTGGATCTGGAGAACTGATTAGGAAGCACATTCCTTCACAGAGCCTGCAACCCTTCAGCAGGTGGATTCAGCACAACCTTAACCAGCTGGGGGCTGCAGTGGTTGCACTTAGTGCAGACATTTCATGTGGATCTAAACAGGCCTGAGGGTTTGATTGATTATATTTGCTTTTCTTATAGAAACATTGGCACCAGTCTCTTCCCTTGATGGATAAAGTGGACTAACCATACACAGAAATAGCCATTGCTCAATGTAGGACTTAGAGTCGAAGACAAATTATTTTCTAAAAGGACAGAGCCCTGTCAGTGGGTGCTGAGTGCATTCTTTCCTTTGATCCGTTTTTTCGTGATGAGGATAAAGAGTTTTGCTTACTGTGTGTGGGAAATGGAGCAGAGAGTTAGCTAGCAGGAGTGCTGAAAAGTGCATTTCCTCATTGTCTGTGTCTTTAAATGCACAGCAGGATGCTATTTTGCTTCTTAGCTGGCCTTTGGTAGAGGTAAAGTATTAATATGAAAGAGCAAAGAGGGAATATTAGTGTCCCAGAGTCATGGTGTGCATGATAGAGAGCCCTGTTGGAAAGTTTGCTAGCAGAAATCCAGGTAATGAGGTAGGAGCTGCTGTGTTCTCCTGCTGCTCCAGAAGAGCAGGAGCATCTTGACCTTCAAGTACAGACTGCCAGGTTCTTCACGCTCCTGCGCCCTTGAGCTGCAGGTTAAGAGCCAGAGATTAAGAGCTCCGAGGGACTGAGGAGGTCAGATGGCTTTTGTTACTTGTACTTGGGCTTGTGCTAAGGGTGTGCTCATGACCAGAGCATTAATAGGGCACTGTGAGATGTTTTAATATATTGTTAATTAGTTATCATGCAGGCTAATTGATTTCCTATCTATTAAATCTTCTGTTGATGGACTTTTGAAATCTGTAAAATGTTATAACAGCTATAAATAATTTAAGAAACCTTATAATTCCTCTATGAACCTATTCTTTAGAGTAAAGCAGGATTGATATTCATGTCCTGTATTTTTAAGTTACACGTATGATGGCAGCATCTTATGTCAGCACATGTAGTGGTTTAACCCCAACCAGCAACTAAGCACCACACAGCCGCTCTCTCACTCTCCCTACAGCAGGATGGGGGAGAGAACAGGAAAAGTGAGAAAACTCATGCGTTATGATAAACACAGTTTAATGGGACAGAAGAGGAAGATGATGATGATTATTATTAAATAAAATATAAATATATTTATACAAATACATACAGTTATTATTTTTATTATTATTATTATTGAGTTAGAATATACAGAAAAAGTGATGCACAATGCAGTTTCTCACCACTCACTGACCAACGCCCAGCCAGCTCCCGAGCAGCTTTCCCCCCAGTTCATACACTGAGCATGTGTGCTGGTTTTGGCTGGGATAAAGTTAATTTTCTTCATAGTGTCTAGTATGGGACTATGTTCTGGATTTGTCCTGGAAACAGTGTTGGTAACACAGGGGTGTTTTAGCTATTGCTGAGCAGGGCTTACACAGAGCCAAGGCCTTTTCTGCTCCTCACACCACCCAACCAGCGAGGAGGCTGGGGGTGCACAAGGAGTGGGCATGGGACACAGCCAAGACAGCTGTCCCCAACCAACCAAACGGATATTCCATACCATATGATGTCATGCTCAGCATATAAAGCTGGCGGAAGAAGAAGGAAGGGGGGGGGGGGGTGTTTGGAGTGATGGTGTTTGTCTTCCCAAGTACCCATTACACGTGATGGAGCCCTGCCGTCCTGTGGATGGCTGAGCACCTGCCTGCCGATGGGAAGTGGTGAATGAATTCCTTGTTTTGCTTTGCTTGTGCATGTGGCCTTAGCTTTATCTATTAAATTGTCTTTATCTCAACTCATGTATTTTCTCACTTTTACTCTTCTTGATTCCCTCCCGTCCCACTGGGAGGGGGAGTGAGCTGTATGGAGCTTAGTTGCTGGCTGGGGTTAAACCATGACAGCGTGATGCGTGATGTCCTATGGTATGGGATATCCCTTTGGGCAATTTGGGTCAGCTGTCCTGGCTGTGTCCTCTTCCAACTTCTTGTGCCTCTACAGCTTTCTTACTGGCAGGGCCTGAAGAACTGAAAGTCCTTGACTCAGTATAAACTCTACTTAGCAACAACTAAAACATCACTGTGTTATCAATATTATTCTCACACTAAATCTAAACCATAACATCATACCAGCTACTATGAAGAAAATTAACTCCATCCCAGCCAAAACCCGGACTGCATGTCTACCATACTGGACAACTGAATAGAAAGGATCCCACGTGTTTCATAGTGGCTGCTTATTTTCCTTTCCAAGTTTTGGTCCTTGTCTTTGTGCAAATTATCACACTGCCTTTAAAGATGCTCTACAAGGTCTGTTGCAAACCCCTGTATAGCTATCGGAGCTGACTGGAGCACGGCCATTTGCTCAGTCTGGGAAGTACTGTGTTTGGGGCCACTAGACCATGGTGAGAACCAAAGTGTGTGTGCCAAATGCCAGGTGGTCCTTTCAGTGGAAGCTGGTGGGGTTCTCAGTGGCTTCCTAAGAATAACGTAAGCTCTTGGCCAATGTCATTTTGGTTTGATCAAGTTGTGGGTAGCCTCCTTTAACCTGGTGGTACCTGCAGGCATTTCTGGGGTTGTGCTCACTTATGCCTATTTGCGGCACTGAAGAATGGTTCCAGGGACTGTGGAAACCTGGGAGTGAAACATGTTCCCAAACCCTCTTTTTCCCAGTAAAGCTCTCTCTGTCTAAAAGGGCAAGGGCCATCCCATCATTTCCCTGGTTTTGGAGGGACCCTGTGGAGGACTTGCAGACCCTTTTGCCTGACTTGGAAGCTGTGTGGCTGGGTTGGCAGTGTAATTCTGGCAATTTTTGTGGCCTCAGTTTCTGGCACAATTGAGTATTCATGCACTGGTACTTCTCACCTCTAACAGAAGATGTCACCTGCTGAACACTGCAGGTGACTCCATGAGATGTCTTGGCAGGACCCTCAGGAAGCAAGCGCACTGTTGCTGCTCCACTGAAGCCAGGGCTGCAGAGGGTTCTGCAGTTGGAGTGCTGGGGAAACTAGTCACCTAGGACTTTTGTTTTTCTTTTTTTTCCCCACCAATTCACCTACAAATGTATCATCCAGTCCCACTGTTGCTGCTGGGAAGAGACTGCCAGGGCATTTAAAAAAAATGACATTTTCAAATGCTTCCCTCCCACTCCTTTACTTTTTATATTAGCCTCTTGGAAACTGGAAATTGAAATCTGTTTCCTCCCTCAGGTTTTCTTTTTCTTTTCTTTTTTTTTTTTTTTCTTTTTTTCTTTTCTCTCTTCTATTGCTTGAGCATTTGTTGGCTGCTTTTTAAAGGCAGCCTGTAAGTTCATGAAATGAAACAAGCAAAGAAATAAGCTATACCATACTAAGGTGGGGAGGATGTTAATACATTTTGCAGAAAGGCTTTGCAGACTTCAGACACAGGCAGGAAAGCAAGGACACTGTAGGTAATATTAGCATGGACTGCATCCCATAAATACCTCTGTGCCACTCTAGCACAGATGTAGGTTGCCAATAAGGAGCTGGTGCCAGGCAATGAAGTTATAGACCCTATGTAATTCCATGCAAGTCTCAGTGCTGTGTGACGAAGATGTTTATAGCTGCTGGAGTGCCTCCTGTTTGATGCATCTTTCAGGAGGTTATTCACATAGGTCTGTCCTATGTCCTGGAGACTTCACTCACTTGCAGAACAATTAGAAGTCCCAGATGAAATGTGTCTCATTATGGCATATACGACATTACACCTCAGGACATGTTGTCATGAAGGCTGGATGTCAGAACACTGGTCCAACAAACAATGCTTTATTTCTTTCTGTGTCCTGTTAGTGCAGTGGGGTGTGATGTCATGCAGCCGTCTGGACGTGATGCTGACTCAGCCTGGGCTTCCTGGCACTGTGCCCCTGAAACCCATTGCCTCTCAGGATGGATCAGCACCACAAAGTGGGTGATGGGCCTGTCCGCCTGTCTTATTTCTGTTTCCATGTGCCTTTCCCTCCTGTCAAGGGATTTACTTTACGTATGAGATACTAAGAAAATCAATCCCTTCTTTTATAATAAAAACCTGACTCCAGGAATCCTGGTCAGTGTTGCTGTCTTTGGGGATTTCTTCACAAAATTCAAGCAATTTGTGTGTTTTCATTAAAAAAACCAGCCCCCTAAAAATGTAGCTCAGCTTTTCAATTATTTAGAGAGGCAAGGTTTTGCGGTATTAGCCTCAAAGTCGCCAGTGTTAGTGGCAAACTGTTGAAAACAAAATGCAATTTTTTTTTCTTAAAAGAAAAACATATTAAAATTAAGCAAAGAATGTTTAATAATTTGGGGATAGCTGATTTTTCTTTTCATGAATGCTTGTAACTAATATAACTGTTCACCCCTGCAAAAGTAAGCACAGGGCTACAGCAACATTAACTGGCCTCCATGTCTCCTAATTCCAGTACGATTTACCCTTCAGCTAGATACTTGCTATTAATGACACTAAAAATGTAAAACAATGATTTTTTTGTTGTTGTTGTTGTTGTTGTGCAACTTTTAGCTGCCTTATTGAACACTTAGCAGAGAAGGGCTGGAAATGTTCAAATTAGCAAGCACGGGTATAAGAAAAGGGGGCCTTTTTTCTCTCGGCCCATGGCTTTGCATGACTCTGTAACCTCCTCATCCGCATCAGAAATTCCAACATGAAGGAGTTGCTGCAGCCGTTGCTTTCTGTTCATCCTCAGATCTTTGTTCAGGCATTTCTAACATGGTCCTTACTTCACTGTCTGTCCCTTTTCCTCTTCAGCTAAAAGGATGTGAAGTAGGATCAATGCTTTCTTATTATTGTTGTCCTGTCCTCATGTTCTGAATGTGCTCTTTGCAGGGATAAACTGAACATCCGCACAGCTGAATAACTCCAGCTTCTCTCCTCTGATTCCCAGCCCTTTTAAATAGTGCTTTCTGTCCAGTGTGCCCCAGATCTCAGGAGCACGCAGCAGCTTCCCTCCTGCTTCCTGCTGGGCTTGGATCAGCACACCCCCAGCCCTGAGACACTACACCCTCCCTTTTCGTGTGAGGTGCACTGCCCCTTAACACGAGCCCACCCGCACGTTCAGCGGTGCAGCCTCATACTTGGCTGACCCACCCATGGGCCTGCACGGAGCAACAGGGGGAGGCTGGCTGCACCTCATGACGGTCTGGGTTACGTGCAACCTCTATGGGTTTTTGGTTCACAATCAGATGGATTTTGACCCCCTCTAATGTTAGTGTTTCTAGATGGAGCCCACTGCTCCCAGCACAAGCCTCGGGATTTAATTACCCTTTGCCAGGGCTATCGTGAAGTCACAGTGGTTATTATTCACTGTGAACTCTGTCTTGCCCATGCTCTGTGCAACATGACCCCTTTCTCAGTCATGCTGGAAGCAGCTCAGCACTGTGGGAAATCCTGAGCACAGTTAAAACAAACAAATGAGCCCTGAAGGCAGTAGCTTCCAGCCACAAGACTTCAGTTACAAAGTCAGCTCATCTAAACACCTTAAAAATGTCACCAGAAACACTGCTGCAGTGTGTCAGCCCTGGTTGCTTGTTGCAAGGAAAGCAAAGCTTTTGCTGTTTTCAGAGTGGTGTCTGTTGGAGCCATTGTAGGGTCAGAGTGGATTTCATTAGCTACGTGGAGCATCAGGAAAGTCAAAAGGAATGAGAAGAGGCTGGAGGCCGACACGTGCAACGGTGCAGTTGGCTTGCAAGAAGTTGTGTTAGAGCCCAACCATACTGCAGCTCCTGATCCCTCGCCTCATTTCCAGCAAAAAGAGACACTCCAGCTTTTATAACATATTGATTAGCAGGAAAAATAATGTGTGTGGTGAAGCTGTCCATAGCCTTTCTCTGTGAAACTTTCCAGCCAAAACTAGGTCAGGTTTAAAAGCCTAACGTGTGCACCGAAGCACAAAGGCAGTGAGAGAGATGACTTGTTCCCAGTAATGATATTTTAAACAAAAGGAAAGAGCTGGCATTCTGTTTGTTTAATGGCTGCAAGCTGACCGGATATTTCACTACAGCTGTGTTTTGCTTTTAAACACTACCACAGTATTTACTTGCAGAGACAGGGCAATGAGTTGCAGGCAGAGGCTGGCAGGGAGGATGCTACAGCAAAGGTAGCTAAATAGCGTAATTTTCCTTGTTATAATTCTGATACATTGCAGTAGCCATTATCCACACACAAGGTGAGAGATGTTCTGCAGATGTTACAGGCAGAGTAGCTAAGGTGGAGGAGACCATTACCTCTGTTTTGTGGACAGGGATATCAGAGATACTAATAGAATAAATGACTTGCTATGGGTCTGAAAAAACTCTTTGCCACACCTGTGTACAAGACCAGTGTTCTTCCATCTTGTCTTCCATACAAACATCTTTTATTTAAAAGAGAGACTGGCCAACGTTTTTTTTTTTTTTTTGCCACATATCAGTTTGAGCAGCAGAGTGGTGGTAACTGTTGCTGACAGCAGGTATATCCACTGGCAGTGGCAGGTCTCATGTCCTTTCTGGGCTGTGTACCCTTGTGAAGCAGCATGTGCTGCACTATGGGGACCCAACCTGGCAATTTCGGTTCCTCTGAGATTTTACTTTTCACTAGAGTCTCTTGCAGTAATGTCTCAGTGAAACCTCTCTTCATCCCTGCCAGAGATGTGCAGTCAGAAGTCAGGATGCCCTCAGGGGTCCCCTGGGCACCTCTGGCCCATGTGAGCACCTGTGTGGCCAGCAGCTGATGGCCTGGGTAGAGAGAAACATTCCTCTAGTGGCCAACTCTACTCCTTAGAAGGGTGTCTATGGTAATATAGGTTTCTTGCTGGGGAATCCTCCTCTGCCTCTGTAGAAAAAGCTTAGACGTTTAATTTTTAGATCTGTTCTACATTTTTCCTGGGAAAATGTGATCTGCTGTATTATTGGTCTCAAATCCTGCTGGGCTGCACCAGGACACTCTGCTGATTGTCTTTAGCAATAGTATTAGCATATCCTACTCTCTAGGGGCTACCAATAATAATCACCATACACACCAGGGATGCTGTGCTGCTTCGGTAATTCATATTTACCGTGTGCTTTGATGGTTTTGGAAAGGAGGTCTGACAAAGAAGGAAAATATTGTGACTGCAGCTGATAATGTGAGAAAAGGGGAATAGATTAGAATCTGGCTTGCTACAGCATTTTGCTCAAGTCTATTCTAGATAGGCTTTAAGGAACCTGCATCACTACAGTCTCTGAGTGCCTTCCAGTAGTGCGTTAAGAGATCTTACCAACATCTGCTACTTCTGAGTCACCCTTCTTTTCTTCTTCTCCCAGAGCTAGAAGGATATGTGATTTTTTAGAAGAAATGTGCAGCTCTATATCCTATCTAGCATGTGCCTGGGGCCCTAAAATGCTCTAGCAGTCTGCTTAAATAAATACTAAAACTCTTCACATCGTTATGCTACTTTAGAGTGAGTAGCAAAGATTGTTATCCCTGTGGTATGCTAGGTGGAAAGCCACTGCACAGAAAGACTGTGAAAATTCATCATACATATAGCATCAACATCAGAGTCAAAACCAGACTGCAAGTCTTGTAGTGCTTTGGTGTTGCTTGTGTTGTCAGTATCTTATAAAATGGTCAGAGTTCTCACTGCAAGTAATGTTTCTAAAAAGCTAACATCATCTCTAATTTCTACAAATTACACATAATTTCTGTTGTGGTTGTTCACTAACAATTCAGGAAAAAACTTTACGGTAAACTCTGGATGATAAGATTTAATAAGTGCTTTCATACGTTTTTATCCTACTCATCTGTTTTGAGTGGTAAATGCAACATGGACTTTTCATTTCTTTAGTGGTTGGACAGCTGGCTGAATGGTAATTGAGAGTTTCAAATAAGCAGGAATCATGAAATGAAGTTTTCTTGGATTAGTAGCAGAGATAATTTTCTGTTCTGGGACTATATTTCTCTTTTAACCCATAGACATGTTTATATTATCAGTAAAAAATAACTTTGCACCTGATCTATAGCTCAAAGTTCTACTGCCCACCTGCCCCCTATGCCATAGGCATAAGTTATGAAGTCATAAGAGGAAATCTGCTTCGATCAACAGACTGTTGGGACAGGTTACCATTTCTACATTAATTTTCTCTGAAATGTTTGTAAATTTTTTAAACTGTGCTTGCTTTTATTTGTCTGTAAAAAACCCCATGACTATTCCATATCAGATAGGACTGCCTTACTTAACTGAGGCTTGCAAGACACTTTGCAATCATCTCAGGACAAGAGCACAGAGTCTATAGGCAGAACATGCATGTTTTTCCTTACTTGTAGTGGACATCGTAAAAGTAAGACCATGGTCAGTAGGTGGAAGATAGAGGCTGTTGGAAGTATGTACATCAAATATTTAATTTTCTTGTTGAAAATGTGGCTCCAAGCTGAAAGTAAACAGTTTTCTAAATCAGAGAGATGCTCCAAGGTTGAAAGATGTCATATGCAGGCTGGGGAGTGTGTTTTAATGGTAAGTTTCTCTTACCATTAAAAAGACACTGTTTTCTACCTTTTCCATCCATGATACCTGTGATCTTACAGAATATTTGGTTGAGGTCTTTCAAAAAGATATGTCCTTTCCGGACAGGTTGTCTCTCCTTGAATGCTCCAGGAAGCATCCATGTAAAAAGAAAAACAAATAAGCCTAAACAACCCACCCTGTGATAGCACTACTGCTTAGGAGAAGAGCAGCTTTTCTCCTCTGAGCTTGGGAACACTTCTCTAAGTTTGCAAGGATACGTGTTATGCCTCAGGAAGGCAACATGAAGGTATGAAGCTGTAAAAATTCTCCTCTTCTGAACTACATCCCAGGCTATCCAGGGGCAAATACCCCTACACCTGAAGGGAAAAGGAGATTCTTGTGTTTCCTAATTACTCCCTCGTAACTGATTTGAATGATGACCAGGTTAAGGCAATTTGGGGCACTCAGAGACCCACTGGGGATGAGCAGTCGCTCTGATGCTCTGCAATGATCATGGCACTGAACTCTCTTCCCATTGTAAAGGGGAATAAGAGGTGCAGAGAGGTTCTCCTGTACCTTTAAGAGTGGAAGCAAGAAGAGTGAGAGCAAGAGGGAGGACAGGTTCCCTTGGTCATGGGTTATCTTCAGTACTGGTTTCAAAAGGATCTCTCTTTCCCTTCCTTTGTCCTTCCCCCATGGGAGGGGTGTGCTGAAGGACTGGTGTCAGGGAGCCCAAGAACGTTCAGCTGTGCTGGGAGGAACAGAGCACTCCCCACTGCTCCAGGTTCTCTGCACTCTCCAAACAGAATCCAAATGACATTTTCCAGATTTTTCTTTTTCTAGACACGGTGGAAAAGGCAAAATCTCCTATTTGGTACCCATTGTGGTACTCTGGTGCTGAGTAGGATCACATTGTACTCTGTCGTCTTACCCAGATTTTCTTGGCAGGTTGACTGCCCAGAAATAATAAGCCTATAAATAGGGTTTCAACTTCCCAAGTCTTATGATGAGTCTGGGAATATTCACCCTTCCCACAAACCAGGAACAAAATCTAACCCCACATTATGACAGATGCTGTCCTTTTTTTTTTTTTTTTTTTGGTGTTATATGGCATGGCAAGCACTTCTGCCTCTAGTATTAAATATTACAGCTCATGCACCTTTGAGAAAAAAATTACAGAATCAGTCAATGTGGGACTGGCCTATAATAAGATGCTAGTTTGAAAATTCATATCACCCAAGAGGACCATTCCTTAATGGTAAGCTTAATTACAAATGAGGTCTGAAAATGGTATTCAGACAGTGTACTGTCTTCTATATCAGCTCTTAAAAAAGTCACATGGTTTTTAAAAGTAATTGTAAAGTGACTCTCTTCCATCTCTTCCACCATATTACCCTAATGTCTCTTGGGAAATGCAGCATTGCACTGCTGCTTCTGCTCAAAGCCAGTGATGCAGGTGGCCTGATTTACCACCTCTAAGGCCAATAGTAAAATATCTTGCATGTCAGTGGGGGGCAGGATCTTTAGAAGGTTGATATAGGAAAGCAAAACTGAAGATCTCTCCCTAAACCTTGGTTTGGCAGTGATACTCCTCAGCCCCTATTGCTTTCCTTGGATCATAGCTCTGACTCCATGCCAGGTTCGCTGCCTATTTTCCTCTGCCTGCTTAGAGAGGATGCACTGATACAGATTATTACTACATTACAGTCCAAAAGAGAGGCAAATCAGTGACCTCTATGCATGAGAACAAATCCCTTGGGTGATACAGCTGTTCTGTAGCTGTGTCTGTCTCAGAGCACTCTAGTGGCATATGCATTGCCCTAAGAGAGACAGGGCCCTACTGAGTGAAAGGCAGCTCCTCCTCTTCTGGGTGCCACAGATCTCAGCAGGCATAAATTAGGATGTCTCAGACAGACCCACTCCCTGTTTACGCCAGCTGCATGTGAAGAGAATACATTAAGGCTGATTTCTTGAGCAGGGTGCAATGGGCTGCCTCACATCCTGACAGACAGAAAGAGGGAGAGCAGCAACATATTTAGCTTGCAACAGTATGGATTTCCTCACAGGCCATCCTCTCTTGTTATTGAACCCATCATCTCTCCTGGGGAGCAGCAGCCTCTCCTGGGTTTGGTCTAACTGGTAGTTAAGCTAGCATAAACCAAAGTGATCACATCTGACAGCACCTTAGTAATAAGACCATGGCAGCACAAAGGCAGAAGCAAATTAATCTCCTCAACTGTGATTTTATACAGGTCAGAAATTTTCTTAAGTCTATCAGGCACCATTTGTGCCTCTTTTATGTGCCTCATTTCTCTTGTTCATGGCCGGGACAGGTAAGATGCGGTGCATATGTAGGGCAGACCTCTGGGACCCGCCTGTCCCTCCAGTTTGATGGTTCCTGGGAGCTGTGGTCAGGCAGCAGGCAGTGAAGCAGGTTCTAGTTTGTGCTATATGACAGTTGCACCAAGCAAAACCCAGGCACAGGCTAGTAAATCATATTTCAAGGTGTCCAAATATAACTTTTGGGTCCCCCAAGGATCTGTGTCACTATTGGTCTTGATGAACTATCTAAAAGGGGATTGTAGGCAGCAAATACGATGGTGGCATAAAATGATTAAGAGCAATAAAAGCTGGAGGAGAAATGACAAAATCAAGAGGGACCTAATAAAGCTGGATAAATGTGCAATGCAGCAGCAAATGAGATGCAGTGTTGCAGGAAACTTTATGCCAGAAATAATTATGTTAACTCTTCTTATGCATTCTTGAGTTCTGCATTTTGCTCTGAAGAGATCTGGACGCTTGACAGACAGCTTAAAGAATGCTGCAACTCAGAGCCTAGATGTGCTGACCAGTGCAGTATAAGAGCTGGCAGGTCATGCAATCTACCTAGACAAGAGATGGGTGGTAGGAAGTGAAAAGGAAAATGTCAGAGACTGTAGCGTTTGCCTGTGGTCACTCATAAAACCAAATGTAGAGCAGAGGGCTTAAGAATGTCATGCCCAGGGTCAGACTCCAAACCGCACGGATAAATCCCCAGAGGCCAGGCCGTTAACTGGGAGCGAAGCACCTCCAGAGGGCCATAGCATCATACAGATGGCCAGGACAGGTGGAATGGATCACTCTTTGTCTAGCTCTGTTAGTTAGACAGAGAGCTTAGATGAGTTGCTTAGGCCATATGCTCAATCTTTAAGTGTCTGGAATTAGTAAAATGACTTACACCCTCTGTTATTTTTCCCTCTGTACCATTTATTTTCAGCCACAGCTGAGACCAGGGGACTGTTCCTGGATGGTAAGTTGTTTTGTTTTTTCCTGAGAACTGGCAGCTGTGGAAAAAAATGTCATCAGAGGAACAAAATGAAATGACTAGTGATAAAAGCTCTATGCACTCAGACTGGCCTTGGTGCACAGGGGGACTGGGGACACTGGTTATGGGGGGGGGGGGGGGCATATGGGATCTTGTCCTGGCCCTTTGACATTCCTGCCATTACGCCAGGGCAGGGGGTAGACTGTGGGTCCCACACAGGACTGGGGCTGTCACCTGGAGCTGTCTGCTGGTGTGGCGAAGCCCAGTCCCTCCACCACGGCAGGCTGAGCTCCCTGGCTGTAAACCACTAGCAGGTTTTATGTAGTGCTGCAAACGTTCATGCATGATGCCAGGCCTGACCTTGAGGAGCCCCAGGGCAGGAGACTGGGGACCTGCGTGATCAGCATGTTTGTTTCACTGCCAGCCTGTGGCACCACACATTTCCTTTGGGTTTAGAGTCTTCTCCCCTGTTCTACTCTGGGCCATGCCTGCTGAGCCCTGATGTATCCACAAGTGGATCTTTTTGTATCTCATCAGTAAAACAGAGCACTCTTCAGTTTTGTTTGTGGGAGGGTGATAGATGCAAGTGTTGGTTGTTTGCACAGAGATTTCACAGGCTGCAAAAACACTGTCACCTGTTCCATAAAACAGAAAAAAAAAAAACACCAACCCAGGCTGCCAAGTGCCTACTAAACACCAGCTGGTAAGTGCCACAGCATCAACCTGCACAGCTATTGACTGTGCTCACAAGCTGAGGCAAACCTGAGGATAATCAGGCAGCCTAACAGTGACACGCAGCTTAGGAAGGTGGCTCAGAGCCTGCTCTCCCTGCAGGCTCCTCTGTGGCGCGAGTGCAAGCACCTAACAAAAGTGCTGATGGTTCTTCCCCACCTGGAGATCATAACCTAGGAAGCTGGTCGCAGCTGCTGCATAGCCTGTCTTGCAGAGGCCGCTGCTGGAGGCTTCTGTGGAGTAAAACCAGACCTTGGAGCAGCTTATCACGGAAAAACCCTCAGTAAATGCTGTAGTTACCTTCAGGTTGAAGGCAATATGATGCTGGACTGAATTTCTCCCCCCCTTCCTCCCCCTCTGCCTACAATGGGAGAAGTAAACCATTGTGGTATCAGGACATGAAGAACTACCCAAAGGCTTTTTGTTACTGTAGGTTGTGACTAAGGGAAGAACCAGTAATGGTCTGAAAATACCAAACCATAGCTCTACAGACAGTAGCCTTGTATGGCAGCAAGGGATACTTGCCTTACACTTCCCAGGGAAGGCTTTCGCACTGAATGTATTGATGCAGTGGAAGATTGCCTAGAAAAATTACAGAGCCATAACTGTTGGGGATTTCAAGAATAAACAGGCATCTGCTTAAAATATATAAACCTGATGGTTAATTCAGACAAGAAATGGTGGAGTAGATGTCCTCTCTATCTTCCTTCCTGTCCTATGTTCTGTGATTCCTGTTGCATTGGGGGATGAGGAAACTCTCAGCAGCCTCTCAACAGCGGTTTTGTGTCCCATACACCACTTCCTTGATCATGGTGGCTGCAGTTCTTTGTCTAGTGTTATAAAATCAATATGATATGTGAGGGTTAGTGGTATGGGATGAGTAAAAGAGTCATTATCCCATAATTTTCAGTGCTTTTTCTGCAATGGTGTAAGGCAGGTTCAGGTGATAAACAGAAGCTATGGCATATTATGCCTGTGGAGGCACAGATTTTCATCACATCAGTTGGGCAAATGTTTGAGAAGTCACTAAAATTTTTTTCCTTGCTGACTGCTTGGCTCTCCAAGGGTGCGTGACTTTGTATGAGTCTCTGGAAGCAAGGCCCCTGTCTTAAATTGGTGCAACCTAAGGTTAGGCAAAGTAGAGACAGCACTGTTCTGTGTGCATCTGCAACAGAAACTGAGCACAATATGCATGTGGTAAAACTGTGGTAACTGGGTGGTTATGTCTGCACATCTATTTTCTGGGCAATTTGAGATGTAGAGATTCCTTAGCTAGAAAGAAACCTGCAAATGCCATTTCAGACTGTTCTGCTTTCAGAAGTCTCTCACCATCTTCCATGAAACTGATGTTAGTGTAATTTCCCTGGCCCTTCCCATTTACACATGCAAACAAGGTAAGATCCAGGCTCAAAACTTTCATTGCAGAGTCAGAATGACCATAAAAGGGTATTGTGTGATGCAATCTGCCATGTCTGCTGTGTAACTGGTTACCAAGCTTCTCAATGCCCCAGCTATAATGTTTTAAAAAAATCGTCCAAGACTTGCTTTCAACTTCAGCACAACTGGAATAGAAAAGTGACTAGTCTGATGAGCTGCACTTGGGCTGATTCATGGCTAAGGATAATGTCCAAGCAAACAACAATAAAAGAAGCAATCTGCTGGAACCTGCAAACTGAAGGCTTGTCTCCTTGACACGCTGCTGCTGAACCATTTTTTCGTAATGCTCAAGGCATGTAAAGCCATGGATAAGCACTAACTGCTGTGTGCAAAGTAGTCAATAAATTGCCATCAGACTTTTCCTTCTGTTTAACTTTTATTAAAAGAGGTGCTAAGGTACTGTACTGTATGCAGTACATCATATTTATTACCAAAATTAACAAATATACAAAACTTATACATGTAATTTTCTTACATCCATTTATTGGTCTATAATACTGCATTTGTTCAAGTAGGTTATCTACAGTATGTAAACATCCCTTGGATTGACCTCACACAGATTAGGAAAGCCCATCTAACCCATGTAGTTACCAAATATAGCTTTTTCTTTTTTTAAAATTTATTTGGCTTTCGTTGGTAGAATCTAATCTTCACATTTGGCACATGGAAGAGACATCTACAGTGCAAAAGAGGCAGACTTTCTGGTTTTGTTCTGAGCAGTTTAGCAGAGTCATGGTTTTAAAGAGCCTAGAATAAATTTACACAAACTTGATAGAAGATGGATTAGTGTTAACACCAATGACTCACAGATCAGCCGTTAAACTACAGCAGAAATTCAAAGCCTCTTCCCCAACCCTCATCCAGGTGGAAAAAAACCTCAGCCTTGTTTCTAAAGGATTAAAAAAGGACTCCGTTAGCAACAGAGAGAGGAGTTTTAGTTTACAAAGAGCCGTCTGAGATTCCAGTTTCAATTTTCTGCTTTGTGGGATTTTTTCCCCCCTCTTGTTAGCAAGCAATTTTTTTTCCTCCTTTTTAATGGGGGAAAAATAACTGGTGAGGAACAACTTTTCTGTGGTGGCAGTTTTTCAGTGAGTCAGAGATTACAGTTAGAGTTTACAGATCTTTGAACCCAGATGTATAGAGCTCAGTAAGCCGCCGTGTACAAGGGGAGAGAAAGGGGGAGAGAGAGTAACGTCATTATATTCCAGGCTTCGAGCTTTGCAATTTTGCTGTAAAAACGAGGAAAAAAACTTCCTTCCTTCTGCTTCTCATGGTTTCAAAAACGTGAGTTAATTTAACTGAGTAAAGCTGATCCAGAGAGACCTTCATTCGCACCCTTCTTCCCATTCTCATCCAAGCACCGTATTGCTATGTTTTAGGAGGCCTCACCCATGTCCATGGAAGCATCTGATGAGAATGGACCTAACTGGACACCATTTCACATGGAAACCCCTCTGCCATTCCTCGTCTGTTACCACAGAGCCCCGCTGCTGTCCGTGGCACCGTACATCTCGGCCAGCTTTTTGAAGCGCGGCCCCCAGTCCGTCAGGTAGTCGTAGCTCTGGTCTGAGTCTGTCGTCACTGACTGTAGGGAGCTGAGTGACTCCGCCACCGAGCCGTTCCCTTCAAACATGTACGTCTGAAGGGAGTCAAAGGGAGGTGCCCACAAGTCCATGTCAGCTTCGTACAGCTTGGCGAGCACGTAGTTGTGGACGTTGTTGTCCATGACGCACGCCTGAGGCACGTATCGGGAGAGGCTCTCTATTTCAGGGAGCATGTCTTGCCGGTTTTTCACCACCAGCTGGGCCTCCCGCGGGTTCCACATGGCAGCGATATCGAAGGCCTCTGTGTCCTCCTCCCCACCGCCTTCATCATCGTACCTGACGATGTTCTCATGGATGTTCTCCTCCTCATCAATG
This sequence comes from Falco cherrug, assembly GCF_023634085.1. Taxonomy (NCBI): domain Eukaryota; kingdom Metazoa; phylum Chordata; class Aves; order Falconiformes; family Falconidae; genus Falco; species Falco cherrug. The sequence continues at coordinate 90,592,111 of NC_073699.1, read as the reverse complement.
ATGTATGGCTGCTTCCGCTGGCGGCGCATAGAGAGGATGAGGAGCACAAGCACTGCAGGAGGCAACCGAGACATGGGGCCATCAGTGAGGGGGCAGACCTTGCAAGGGCTTCAGACTCTCTGCCCCCCTGTTTCCTGTTTGGTGAGCTCAGCCAGCCCCTTGGATTTAAAGAGCTGTGGTGTTTGCAAGTGGAGAGGTGTAGAAATCCCCCACCCCCTAGTCAGAATTAGCAGCTTGAGGTCCCGCTAATCTGTCCCTTTTCTTGCCTTAATTCTTAACTCTTGGTGACGCTTAGAACATGTCTATCATGTGCTTGCAATGCACTGTAGTAATACCTGAGTTACCTTTAGCTAGCCAGGTAGGTATCAGTAACAGTTTATCTGCAGCAGCCCAAAGCTCCATAGAGATATTTTTTTCCTGCTGTGTAGCCAAGTGTTGCAGCTGACCTCGGTGATGCCTCTTGGGCCGGGCACTCAACATGACATAGATGGATGGTGCTGAGGCACCATCGTGATATGTCTGCCTACACAGCAAAATGCTGAGCTAGCCCCTTAGTCTGCTCCAAAGCATGTATTTGTTTATCTGTAAGCCTCCTGCTGTCCTGTAGTGCTGGTGCTCCTCATCTCTGTGCTTCTTAACATGGGGAGAAGTGGTCATACAGGCACCAGGGCCCTTTACTGTTGAAAATGTGCCATCACCTGGTGACTGTATTTCCAGGGCTAGAACTCAGCAAAGGTTTTGAATGCTGAAATTTTGAACTGAGGTATCTAGGCTGCTTTGAAAATCCAGAATTGAGGCACCTTTACATAATTTTTCCTGTAGCTTACTCCCTGCTCCTCAAACTGTGTCCCCTGAAATTTCAGGGAATGTGTGTTTTGCACTAATGTCTCGTGACTTGAGAGAGTGAATGAAGGAAGTGAAGTTCATTTGATACTAACAGCTAACAGGGAGCATAGGAAGTCTGGCCAAGGAAAGGATGACATTTATTTGTGGACACAGAACACATGCAAGGTACTCAGCCCCTTTATAGCAGCACAGGCACCATTTAAATGTAATGTCTCAAGGAAAAGGGATGGAGGTGGGAAATCTCCTGTCAAAGAGACAAGAGGTGGAACTGGGCTTACCACTCCTGTTTCCTGTGGGAGCATTTGATCGGGAACTGCTGAGTATGAGGAAGTAACCTGTACCCAGCCACAGCTCTCAGCACTTCTTCCTGCCATCCCTCTTTCAGGAAAACAGGGCCATACCAGACACCTTGGGGCATCTGGCAGAAATATTTGCAGGCCATAGTTTTCCCCCATTCCTACACCCCAGAGTCTGAAGCAACTGACTACACCATCTGGCCCTTGATATGGCTCTGTAAGGATGTGTGTGTCTACCTGTAGTATATCTATCTATCTATCTATCTATCTATCTATCTATCTATCTATCTATCTATCTATCTATCTATCTATCTATATCTATATCTATACATACACATAGATGTGTGTGTTTGCGTCCTTCACCTTCGGTGCATCAGCAACCCCCCAGACAGAACCGAAGAGTTTGTCCCCTGCCAAGAAGAAGCCATGGGTTTACCTAGCAGGACAAAGATGCAGGCAAGGATCGCAATGAGTGCCCCTCTGCTCAGGCTGACAGGGAGGACATAGGCCTCTGCGTTGCAGGACATCACCATGCCGTCATCGTCACAGCTGCACACGTGCACGGTCAGTGTGCCTGTGCTGCTCAGCACTGGGCGGCCATTGTCACTGATCAAGATGGGGAGGTAAAAGGTGTTCTGCTCGTGTTGCCTGAAGCCAGAACGCCTCGTCAAAATCCATGCTGTATTGTCTAAAGGTAGAAAGTAAATGGAGAGAAGAGCTAATGTGCAGAGCAAATACATTCAGCAGCAAAGGAAGGTTAACAAAATCAGTCCTAGACCCACATCCATTTGTCATCTCTCTTTTTCCCTTTGTTTTTTATCACTTTGTCACTAATCAGCATTTTGCCTCTGCCTCCCCTATTCCAGTATCTTCTCAGGCTGTATCTCCAAACCTGCAAGGCATATACACCTTAGGAGCTGCCCTTACTGCTTCTGACATAAAGTGCCCAGAGCAAACTCACAGCCTTCAGATTTAGCTAAAAGAGCTTTCAGAAAGCAAGACAGAAACGAACAGTTGAAGGCAACTTGTTGTCCCTGTTTGTTCATGCTCAGCAGCTTTTCCAGACCTCGCTCTTAAGTGCTGCCACCATTTTGGAGATGCTGGTGTATAACCCTTGTGGACATGTTAAGGTACTCCTTACGTTTTTTGATTCATGGCATAGTCGTCTGCTTGAGGCAACAAGAAGACAAAGGAAAAAAACAGCTTGCTATCCTAAAGCAGCAGCGAGTTGAAAATCTGCAACTAAACATTTTTCATTGAAATACATGCAATTTCATTGGCACTTTTGCCATTGAAAAAAGTCAGAATGCTACATGTCATCATTGTCAGAATTATTCGGCTTTATTTTGACCATTCTGCTTCATTCAGAGTGACTGCCTGCTTTTTATGAGAACTTAAATGAAAAGGAATCAAAATGATGCCCCTGAAAAAAAAAAAAAGTGACCTAACAGCCAGTTGCTGTTGGTCATTTCAAGGGTAATTCTACCTTTGAGGCTTTTTCCTCCATATTCAGCGTGTTTTTTTTAAAATGTCAGAATTTCCCAGTGGCATTTGAATTCCTGTCTACCCCCTCCCTGAAATTCCTCAGACTGTGCACCATTTCCTAAGCAGAAAGAAACTGGATTCAGGAATTTATTCTTCCGAATTGTCATCTCAGGGATGCCAAGGCAAAATCTTTGGAGATCAGTGATTTTGTCAGTGCTGACTTCCAAGCTTTTTGGCTTCAGGGAGTTTTGGAAAGCGCAAGACTGAATGTCTCCAATGTGATCTGGGCCACCAGGGAGTCTAAAGGAACCTGCAGGAAAATTAGCCTTTCTTACAAACATGTCTGCAAATATTGGGCCAGCAAGGATAAATGGGGAACACAGGTACTTTTTCTCTTTGGCAGACCTACAAACTGTGACCCTGTGCAGTGATGCTGCGGGATTTTGGGGAGCTGAGCTTCATGCAGTTTCTTTTACTACTTAGTTTTGTTTCCTGTTCCCTTGGTTCAAAAGAGGTCACAGCCTGGCCACCTGCATCTCCAGGTTGTTACCAATGTACATTTGCTGTGCTTTGAAATGCAGGGTGCCAATCAGCTGTTCCCAGGTGGCTTGGAACAACGGGGCTGCCACCTAGAAATGGCAAAAAACCTTCTGATCACAAGCAGACTGAAAAAACCCAAAATATCAACAAAGGATCATTCAATTTCCTCATTATTTCCCTGTCAATTTGCTGATAAAATTTAAATCTTGAGTGATTTTCTTCAGTGTAGAGACTCAGGCTGCATGCAGATAAATCAGCTGTATTATCTGCTGTAGTCTGAACATCAGAAATTATTTTATGGCTTTTAGGAGTGAAATCAGGAGTTTTACATGCAGCCAGCTATGGCATATATGCAAACTCATGCTAGGCTTGCTAGACTTAAATTATGCTCCAAGTTCCATAGTTTGTGCTGCAGATCTTATGGCATCAGAAAGTACTGGCACATGTAAGTATTGAGATGCCAGGCTCTAGAGTTCATGGGATTAGTTTGAATTTGTGACATGTTTTTAAAAGGAATCTCAGGGTCTTTTATTTCTTGAACATCAATAACATTCAAACACTGAAAGCATAAAATTCTGAAGTGTGTGTGCATGTCCATATGTGAATATATAGTGAAATTGTAGTGTCTCATTAAATTATGGGATCCAAAGAGCTGGAGCTTTGAGGAAAAATCACCAGGTGTAAGACAAAATCCCCAGAGTTGCTTAAAACTGTTAATGTGTCAGTGTTTACTGATTTCACCACCTTTTTGATATACCATGCAGCTCTGAGTATGGGCAGTTGGTGTAGACAGACACAGATAAATTTCAGGAATGTGTCCCAAATCCCAGCCGAGAGCAGCACCTTGCAGCTCCCATGGTTCCTGGGCAAGGGATGTGCTACAGACAGGAGCCCTCACCTCCTGCAAACCTCCCCCTCCTCTCCGCTGGAGCACATGCAAGTGCTTTCTCTCCCTCGCACTGTTTATATGCCCTCTAGTATGTGCTCCCCAGCTATTAATACCACATCTTTTCATCACTGGGCTTGTTTTAGCATGAGAAAAAGTAGACCAAAGGGCAGAAAAAGGCAAAGCACCTGCATTTATGCTGTGCCGATGGAAATGTCTGAGTCATCTTAACAGTGCAGTAATTTGGTTGCATTTCTTTTTCCTGGGTGAAAGAGCCACTCTCTTTAAACTGACTTACAATAGAAGTCACAAATTCTATTCAGGTGACAGCAAACCTTTTTACGTAAAAATGCTCTTTGTGAGGGAAAAAGATTTTATTATTCTGAGCTGGTCATACTTCGCCTATAAAAGAAGTCACAGGCCGTGAACCTGACTGAAGCTGTGCAAAATCAGCTAGTGAAAGATCTCAAGTGTTTTTAACCATAATTATTTTTCTGCAGGCCAAACCCAAATTTCTATAATCAAATATTGAAAGTTATACATGTATATATATATTTTCTCTGTGATGTGTTGACTATATCACCCAGGTCTTAAATGTTCTTGCTGATAAAATCCTGTTGGTGACTCTCAGCATTACATTTTGGCCCTTTTGTTTTGCTTTGTACTAGGCAGGCATCCACATCATCCCTAAAGAATCTTTCTACCTGTTACTCTGCAACTGCAATATGTTGGTGCCAGAGCTTGTTGTGTGACTCATCAAAAGCCAATGCTGTTTGACGTGCTACTGCAGTGCGAAGGACATGCTGGAAAGTGATGCAGCATGGCAGAAACCGGCACACACAATTTTCTTCCAAAGTTGGTATATGCTAAGCTCCAGCCATCAGGAGAAGAGAGCTTGTGAGGACATGAAAACCCCTTATATTAATAAAAAAAAAAGCCAGCATGGTAAGGATGCACAATATTTTTGCTTCGCAGGTTTCAACACAGCATCTTTGGCTTGCAGAGGGCTGGATGGTAGCACTTAGCTGCAGCGCTGAGCAGATACTGAAGACTGCAGCACGGTGGGTCCTGTGCCTGTGTGGCAGGAGGTGAAAACTGTTTTTCCTGCAGGCATGCAGGCTGGTATCTTCATGTGGTTGTGAAAGAAAGCCACAAAGCATCTCTTTCCTGCAGTTTTCTGTCCCACTGGAAGTGATGTATCTTCCTAGACAGGTCAGGGGAATTAACCACTGTGTAGGTCCAAATCTGAGATCAGAGCTAACCACCACCCTTCTTGCAAGAAAGGCTTGGTTTCTCTCTGTATGCATCCGTGCAAGAACTGGGGATGATTAGCCCAGAACTTCTGCTAGTGTTTAAAAACTAATTGTAATAATTATGAATAGTTAGGAATAATATAAAGAAATGTTTCACCAGCAGTGGGAGAAAGAGCAAGGAAGCAGGCATTACAGACACCATCAGCTCAAGAAAGGGGCCACATTTTTTCTTGGGGGTTTTTAGCTCACTGCTTTTGTGCTCTGCAAAGTGTGAGGTAGACCACAGTTTTAGGGAAGGAAGAAATAGCTAAAAACTTTCCTAGGACAAATTTAAATGCAAGCGGGAGGACTGCCAGAGGCTTCCAATGATGGGCCTGGTGGTGGTGTATCACTGATGCCTGCACCCATTAAAATGGCTACTCTTGTCATCAGTTCCTGGTACTCAAAGATGGAAGGCAGCAGTTTAGAGTTTAATCTGGAAATGCAGTAAGTTTATTCTGTTGTTCATCCCACTCTTACAGCAAGCTTCTTCTGTCAAATTTTTCCCAGCATAATCTTGCCTGGATTTAGAAGTGGGAGAAGATGACTTGCCAGTGCCCTGCATCAGTAACCAAAGAGATGGGAGACCCCAGCTCAGTTCCCTGCTTCATCCCATATATCCTATACGGCTTTGGGAAATCACTTGGGTCCAGATCTTTACAGATGCATGTCTCTCTCCCACTGATTTTATTGAACTCAAAGGGAACCAGGCATGTAAGTACTTAATTTCTCCTTGCCCCAGATCCCTGTCTATAAAGTGGAGAACAATAGGATTTCTCTGTTTGCCAGAGATACGTGGAGAAAGGATAGACTGATGAAGTTCTCAGACACTGAAATGATGAGGGCCAAAGAAATATGTAAAACAGCTCATCAGAATGCAAACTGTGATCTATCTGTTGCTCAGCAGAAATCAAGGTTTTAATTGTTGCCAGGAAGGCTGCATGTCTTGCACTTTCTCTTATTGCGATATCGGACAACCAAGTAATCAGCACAATTGCTACTCTTAACAACGCCTTCCCACAGCCTGGGAAGCATTGCCATCTCCTATTTATGTGCGCAAGCTATGACTAGCAAGGTGGGTTCTGCTTCTTGTCCTACCACCCTGTGACATACAGTATAGCTACCTGCTCTGTGACTAAGTCATGTAATTTATATAGTCCTTAGTGGTCCCAAGATGAAAATATAAATATAAATTATGGTTACTGAAATGACTACTGCACTCTAAATTGCTGAGGCAGTAAATTAATCCTTAATGTGTATATTTCAAATAGTTAGTGGTTTGATTCTTAACATTTTTATTTCAAATTTGTAACCAATAGTACCCTAAGCTTCTTGTGATATATATCTCTGGAAAACTGGTATTTTACAGAGAGTGGGAGGCACAGCCATTCAGTCACTGCTGTCACTATAAATTATCGCAAGTATGGCCTTAGAAAAAGTGCATCTGATGCTGGGAATTTTGTGTGTTTCTGTTTTTAGAACAATGCCTTGAGGATGAAGTGAGTCTAGTTTGCCAAATGCTTTAGCAATAGTTGTTTTTTGTTTGTTCACTTATTTGAGCAATATATATTCAAAAAATAAAAAAGAGGGAAACAATGGGAAAGAGAAGGGGATAAAAATGGAAGAAATTTTGTGGGAGGCTTCAGGGACACTGTAGAAAAAAATTACTTTGGGTATGAAAAAGCATTAACATGCTGGAGGGGGGCTCCAGACTCTGCAAGTAGCATGCTTTAAGACGTGTTTATTTAGTGAAGGCAGGGGCTTTTTTATTAGCCTCTATGTTGCTCTTTCATACGCCTGCAGAGGCACAGACAGGGGCTTATGGAAGTAAGTGTGACAAGTAGGCATGTGTGGGAGCAGTGGCAGGCAATCTGCTTGAAGACTGGCCATGTATGTTGCAGGTGGCTAGGATTTCTCCCCATTTATTCTGGAATCACTTGCTGATTTGTGGTACTTGACACACTAAACTCTTACTGAAATCCAGCCCATTCATATTGACTTTCAAAGCTCTGCACCAGGTCATTCAGGCTCTTTCCCCATGAAGGCTGGTGTGGACTGGACCTCAGCATCTGCCCATGGAGATCCTCTATCAGCAGCAGTCAAGTAAAGGTGTGCCATGGTGGGGCTTTCCTGCAGGCTATAAAACCACCAAAGCTTCCCCAAAAGAAGCAAATTCCACTGGTTAGAATACTCAAATGCCAGCACTTTGCCGTGAATCTTCCCACTGGTGTTTCAGCTTCTACTTAGCACATCTTACACAGACTTTTAGCTGGACACCAAGTTACCCGCATAAGGCTCTGCATCTCCTCCCTCCCTCCCTTCCTTTGCTAGGGAAATGAGTATGTGCGAAGAGGAAGAAAAAAAGTGCTTGGGGAAAAAGATTTGGAACGGTACAAGAACCTTCCCTTTCTGTGCCTGGGAGAAAACATGAAGAGCACAAAAAAAGAGCAATGTAATTCTCTTCAGATTTGTCTCCTAGTTCCAGTTGCTATCCTACCTTTAAGCATCTCCTTTTGAACGAATGCAATTTCCACTCCAGTAATCTGAGATGCCTGCAGCCTGACCACAAGACCTGAATTTGCACAAAACACTGGCACATTTCCTTAAAGAAGAAAAAGAGGCCTATTGCTAGAGAATATTTATTGAGAAGAAAATATCATATAGCCTTCAAGTATATTAAGTAATATGTAATTTTATCACTGCCTTTAAGGAGCAGGTGTCACTTGGTATTATTTGAAATGGCAGTCTTATCACACACTATAAGTCACAGCCTCTCAAGTCCAACTCAGGCATTAGAAATTAGAGTAGCTAACTGTCTGTGTCCACTCTGATTACCTTGATTGTCCCTTAGAGTAAAGTTGGGGTTGTTGGCTGCCTCCGGAGCCAGGCTGTAGTAGAAGTGCTGACCCTCCTGTGGGTCGTCCCTGTCAATGGCACTCACTGTCTGGATCAGCTACAGAATATGAGAACAAAGCAGAAGCAGGCGAGAAGCAAAATATATATAATATAAATCAACAAACATAACATATAGTTAACATATAATTTTTATATAGAAATAAAAGCAACTGTAACTTCTGAATAAAACTCTTGCAGAGGTATAATAATTAAACCAAGAAGAGACTCAAAACCTTGCAGGTTTCATTTATTTTGCTCTGATCATGCAAATCACATTTAAACAAAGGAGGAGATAGTCTGTTTGCTTCAAACAACAGACACTCTCGTGCATCCCTATCTTCTGTTGCATGGTTCTTTTTTCTTTTGAGGGCTCAGGGTGTTCAGAAAATTCATTGTGCATTAAAGAGCTTGTAAGAAAGTCCATACTTACTTTCAGCATCATTTCGCAGGTAGAAAAGAACTTCAGGTTGAATTTTTTATCACTGTTTTAATTTTAAATCAATTAAATTCTTCCCAAGGTGTCCGTGGAAAAGAAAGAGAGAAACGGCAACTCTGCATGTGCAATAAATAACACCATGGAAAGAAACTAAGACAATGCTAAATCCAGAAAGAGATTTGCCACCTCACCTTTAGAGGTTTAGTAAAGTAGGTCTAACAGCTTGAAGCACAGTGAGCTATAGCTCTGTCTGAATAAACATGCTGACATCTTTTTAGACAAGGAATAAATCTTCACCTGGATTTTTGCATTTGAAAGTTATTTTTGGATTCAAAGGCAAATGACATACTCACAAAGACTTATGTACCACCTTAAAACTGATTTCAGAACTTTGCCAAATGTGACAACAGAATTTGTCTTTCTCCACTGAAGGAAGTATTCCAAATTAGTGTGCATGTCTCGGAAAGCTTATTATTTAGGACCTCAACCTTCAAAACCAGGAAAAAGGCTACAGAATGGTTTCTATTCCCTATGTTATTAAGGACCTCTGTAAATTGGTGAGATGAGACTATCCTGTATGTGATAGTTGTGAGTACAGTTGTCCCAGCAGTGAGTAGCTATTTCATTCTGCTTCACAGCAAGCTGGGATAAGCTTCAGCAAACACACAGTGGTATTACTGGCATAATTTTTCCTTCACAAATCATGAGTGGTGTGTCTGTGTGTTTAAACCATGCTAGTCAACTCTGAATTAGGAGAGACAAGTCTGCACTGTGGGCCCTGGGTGGTGAAGCACCGGGTCGCCTCCGCACAAGTGATCAGCAGTAGAGCTTGCACCAGCTCCAGCAAGGGACCATGCTCCCTCCACAGCATGTCCATCTGTGACACCGGCAGACCTCGTTCAAGGGCTTTGATGCAGTTTTGGAAGGGAGGGGAACAAAGAGGCTTCTCCACCTGCTTGGAGGTGCTGGTTTACAGTGGGCAGAGTGGGAAGTCCTGTGTTGTCTATGACTGTCTGGTATCTCCAGTTCACAGCAGAACGGATTGTTTGGCACCCCTTTGAAGCTGATGTAGTATGTTACACCCAGCTCCTATAAGTCCAGGGGTGCTTAAGGCTCTTATAAATAGGGTCTTTTAACAGTAAGCCTTATCTATCACATGGGCCAGGCTGACTCCACTCTTCGTTGCTGCTACAGGACACAGCGGGTGTTTGCCTGCTGGCACCTGCCCAAGAGAAGGCTTTACTTCCGTCATGAAGTGCATTGTATAGTAAGCCTGGAAACTACTGCGAGAGAAAAAAAGAGGTGCTATATACAATGCCGATCCCAGTGCGACATGCTTGCTTTTGCAAAGCAGCACAGACAGCTGCTGAGGAGAGTTCAGATGAAACGTGTGGTTAGCTGAGCCCTCTCTCCAACGGTCACCCTTTCTGGCACGCTGTCTCAGTGGAGGACAGCACCCTCTTCCCAGTGCCCGGCTTTACTAGCGTTTCTCACCTGCCCGGCTTTGGCGTTTTCACAAACAAAAGCTTCATAAAACCTTGCAAACTCTGGGGCGTTGTCGTTCACATCCAGGACTTTCACGGTCACGGAGACACTGCCCACCTGGGATGGGTTGTCTGGAAGGAGGAGGCACAATGTAAAGGAAGGCAATATATGGGAGGAAGAAGAGGGTGCTCCTCACTCTGCTCAAGACATAAAGTGGCTTTTTCACTACTGACTCATGTTAAATGATGTTTCCCCATGGGGAGCTGCGGTTGCTTGCGGGTTGTGTGACTCAGAGTAAAGTTGCAAATGCTGCTCTCTGCCTATCCTGGCTTCCCACCTAATCACATCTTTTTCAAACAAATTCCATGAAAGACTTCAACCTGGTTCAGTCCAATGGTACTATTTCCATAACAAAAGTTTTAGACAATGCCTTGTGTTTTTTTTATTATTGCCTTTTGACTGGGCAATACTGTTTGTTGAGCCTCAATACTAGTGGCACAAATTAGGAAGGGATCTTTTAAGGATAGCCTTGTTATTTAGAGCTTTCTGAAAGTGGTAATTCTGCAGTTCAGATATGTTTTTGCTCAGAATTTATGTTCCTTGAACTCAAAAATAGTGTCAAGTCTTTGATACTTTGTACAGGGGTTTAAAATGTAGTAACACACGAATTTGTACAGAAAAGCTTTCACTGAAGCTTAAAATTGCAATGAAATTTTTACATTGTGCATGACATAATTTGTGATATTTCTGTCCCACTGGTTCATTAGCTTTCTTTGCCAGTAAATCCATATATCATTTCCGATATTCACAATTTCCAAACTAAATGGCCACAGAATAATTTTTTTCTTACCCTGTTTTTCTGCCCCAAAACATCTTTTTTCCCTTATTTAATGATACAAAGAAACTCTAAGCAGCAAGAAAAAAATAAATTAATCAATAAGAGGTTAGAAAAGGTGCAAAAATCCAGAAAATTCTTAAAAAATAGTGTTCTCATATTCTTTTTAGCCATAACACTTTGTGCATTTATCTCCAGATATATCTCCCTTTATAGCTAGAAATTGTATGTTCAAATAAACAATGGAGCATTTTCTTACACTCTGGAATTTTCTTAAATGTTCAGTGTACTGTATCCATAACATATGTTAAATTGTATCATTGAGATAATGCTCTTTAACTATATTGTTTCTCCCTAATTTCTGATTTAATCCTTCTAGTATTTATTTGTTATTAATGAGTAAGGATAGTTAATCCTTAATTCCCACATGTCCATACATATCTTGCTAATAACCTGTCACTGTGGCAGATGAATGTCTGCATTTACACTCTTAGGAATATTGATCTAACTTTTAAAACTAGCAGCTTTATTGTGGAGTGCACAACTATAACATTTTCGAAAATATTCACTGAATTAAAATATTGTGCTGCACATGTACAGAGGTTTGATGGAGGATGAGTCAAAGGGAGACACGCTTTCATATTGCTCTCACCCTCGAGCGCTGCTACAGGGGCAGCTTTTGCAGCCTCATGTGTGTATGTGGATTTACATGGCATTGCAATGGATATTGGTGGCTGATAAGAAAACTAGCAGCAAAAGAGATGGGAGTGAGATCCTCCCATGTCACCAACTCCTCTCATTACTAAAAAGGGGACAGAAAGGTATTGTGTGCTAGAACAGCCTGCAAATATGTGGCAGAGTCACCCTGGCTCTTGTGAAATGCTCCCTCTGCTAACTTCAGGCTGGCTGATTGCATTTTGGACAAGCTTCTTGAAACGCTTTGCCTCTCAAACTGCCCCATATCTCTGGTACAGCCTGGATGTGCAGGGAGCTCTCTCACACTTGAGGAAAGCTTCTGCAAAGCTTCTGCCCCTCAGCAGATAAACTGAGATCCTGAGCAAAAGCTATGTGGACAAAAAAGATTTCAGGTAGATTGCGTGAAACTTCTGTTTTATTTGCTTATATATCCCCAGCTCCTTTGTGAAGCTCACATCTGTTAGTATTTCGAACTCAGCTAGATTTTTCATACTGATGCTATGAAATGATCAGCATCTCTTTGGTCTCATAGCCTCGGTAAATACCTGGCATGGATGAATCGTGAGCTGAGTTTTAGCTCATTGTAAAACCCAAAAAGCATAATAAGTTCAGTATACTAGAAGATTCTAAAGCACTCTGGCCCAAATTATTTGTGCAGCAAGCAGATGGTGATTACAGTTACCTGATGTTGAACCGGAGCGGATTTCAAGTAGTGACCTAGCAGTGCAGGGTCATTGGTGCCTACCACTACGTACATCACTCAATCCTCCCAGGTAGGACTGGCAGCTCTGGCAGCTGTGCAGCCTTTGCAGCATCTGCTTTACCTGCCTAGCCCTTCTGAACGGATAGAACCCTTGCAGAAACACATCAGGAAGTGTTTTAAATAAATCTTTGGAATACTAATGAATTGAAAAAGCAGCACTCTGCATTTAATTGCCAGCCTCTACTCCCACCACCCTGTGAAAAGGAGCATGAAAAATAAATAAAATGCAGTATTCGCTTGTTGATGTCAGAAGAACAATACAGTTAATAAGCCTTCCCACTCAGTGCATAAGAACATGTGAACTACTGAATTCAGGTCTCTCAGGCTGCTTTGTCTATTGTATCTCTTTAATCTATGTACAGTCTGCTTTCTCCTTACTCAGCTCCATGGCCAGCACAGTGATGTTGTGCCAAGAAACGTCCTCCCGGTCAAGAGGTCTTGCAGTCATCAGTGCTCCTGATGTAATGTCGACATAAAAGAACCGCCCCGGATCACTGCTCCTGTCAATCGAGTATCTGCAAAAGTACGTATTAAAAATGTTAGGCAACCCTTGTGAAAACTGTGTGTTATAGCCAATGAAGTACCCGAGTAATCAGAATACACAGCAGAGCCACATTCTTCCACAACCTAGTTATGTGCTCCATTGACTTGCATAGATACAGAGTGAGATGCTCAGAAAACTGGGAGTTTACATGTCTAATGGCATTTAACAGTGAGTACTACTTGGGTGGAGCTGGAAGACAGGAAGGTTTAGAGGAAGAAGCCTCAAAGCAAGCACGGCTCAGCACAGGAACATCTGCTTTACAGAGAAAGTCTGTCAGTGAGGAGTGTGATTTCTTTTTCTAAGCAAAATAATTATGCCCCTTCCTTGGGCACAATTCAGACAGGATGAAAATGACTTTACATCAGTTCATTCTCTGGGCACTTAGGCTGATGTGCCTAGGTCCTTTCCCTGTGCTTTTGTATTCTCTCCTCCCTGAGGGCAATAAACTCCACCTGCATCTTGGACCACCCTACTGATTGAGCCACGTCAGTGCAAGGGCGATGATGAGTGGCTTTCTCTTATCAGCCAGCCAGAAAAACAGCTCCCTCTGTGAAGCTGATTGATCATAATTACTGAACCTGCCTGGCCAATATCATGCCAGTTTAATGCTGTGAGCAAGCTCCTCGCATGTGAAAGCAGGAGAGTGTGGTGGTACCTGCAGGCTAGAAAATTCCAGCAGGAAGGCAGCTGATTGACAGGTGTCACGCTGTACTTGGTCAGAGGGACTGTTTTGCAAGGTGTGTAAAATATTCAATACCTTTGCTCTTAACAGCAGTTTGTATAAATTGTCTTCCTAGCTAACTATGTTAATGTGGTAAGACATTCTTTGGCAAAAGCTACACATACACCTAGGTAAATGCCACAGCCTAGAACAGAGCCCAGACTTACTTCCATTTTTGATGGTTCTTTCTTTGAAGCTGACAGGAATTGAAAGCATTAGTCATAACGGATGCTGAACAGGTCTTTTCTTCTGAATTTTCTCCTTTCAGCACAAATGCCTTCACTGGAACAAGCATGCCAGCCTGATCTTTATATAGGTACTTACTAAACTGGGATATAAAATACTATTGAGCTTTACTGTTGGGAAATTCTTTTACACTTTTTTTTCAGAAAAATCAAAAAGGGTAGGATGGTGGGTTTGCATTCCTTTCCTTCCCAGTCCTTCCCATCTTTTCTTAAATAAAGAGATTTCTGAGGCATTTAATTTATTTAGGAAATAGGTACAAGTGTTGGTATATTTTGCTATAATAATTAAACTTGTATGAGGGCTATAAAAAGAATTTCTATCTGACAGTTTAAAGCCAATGAGTATCTGAAATTTAATAAGGCCTTGTGATTAGTGGTGCACTATTAATCATTGGTGTCAAGAGGCACACGTGAAGTCTTTGTCTGGATTTTCCATGTAAGTTCTCCTGTTAATGATACCTGCTCCTTCACACTCATTTCCACTGTACTCTAGGTAATCTTCCTGAATCACTTAACAACAATCATGGCGTATTTCCAGCCATCAGAATTTCACAGGCTGGGAGACCAGGTACTGGATGCTGGGAAAATGAGGATTTGAGAGTTCCCCCGTGTTTAGTGAGCTCTTCTGAAATGTGTCCTAGGTTTTTTCATACTTGAAAAAATGGTCACAGTTTTAATTTCAGGTGGATTTCAGCTTGTGTAACAAAATATGCATCTGGGATTTTAGTTTTCTTATCTTGCCTTGCCCTGTGCAAAGTGAACTCAGAGCAAGCCTAAAACATTGCCAGACTGATACTGCACAGAGTTGGCATGGATAGAGGAGACTGCGTGAGAGGCAAGGAGAACCAATTCTCAACATCTGCATTTTAGATAGCATTACAAATGGTATTTATTCTTTTTTTTCCTTTCTTCTACCCAGTCATTTACATTTGTATGTATTAGGTGTGTGGGAGGAAGGAGGGAAGGAGGGATGGAAGAAAGGAAGGTGGGAAGGAAGACAGTAGAAAAATGAGGAAGAAAGTTGGAAAGGAACAGAGTTACAAAGGATTTTCTGTGTATTTGCAACTTTTTAATGTACCTTTGGTGATGCACTCTGTGTTTTATAGAGTGCTGTTTCATCAAGGGTAGTCACTAGAAAGCTCTGAAGAAAACTAAGAAAAACCTCATTAAAAATAACAATGAACACTTCTACCCTCTGATAGTCTGCAGAATTATTCTTATACTATTTTAAGCAGATTAGCACAAAGCTGTTTGCAACTGCAGTGTTTGGATAATGCTAGACAGTAATCAGCAAAATAGGATGCAAGTGAAAAAGAGTTTAGGGTAATGAAATTCTGATGCAGACAGTATAATACTTAGTTTTATTGAAGAATTTGAGACAATGTCATGAGAAGTATGATAACCTTATAATGTAGGTAGAAAAGATAGGTATATTAAGGTAGCAGAGATGAAAAAAATAATTAGAGCAGCAACACCGAAAGCAATATCATTAAGAAGAACAGACTGTGTCTGCTCAGATCTCTTGGCTGAAGCCCACAGAGTTGCTCATATATAGATTTCATTTCCTTTAAAACCTCCAAATACTCAATGTTTCAACTCCCTCCTGTATTTCCCAGGGCTGTTCCCAAACGTAGATAATTCAGAAGCTGGACTGACATGAGGCTTGGCAAACAGAAGCTCAGCACCCAAAGCATTTCTCAGATGAAAGAAGACGCCAGCCTGCTGGGATTATTAACTTGCAGTCACTTGGAGCTTCTGCAGGTTGTGAAAATTAGTATGTGGGCTGGCCTTGGAGAAAAACAGTCCTCTCTGATAAACTGGGCTGACTTGGCAGCCACTATGGAAAAGAGCACTGTGATCACACAAATCTGCTCTTTTGGCTCCTTGCTGAGTTGCAGCTACGAAGCTCCCAGGGCTGTAAATACACCTTTACCTTTCTTAACTCCTCATGGGAGTATCTAGCTCTGCAGCTTTGACCAGACACTATATAATTTAGTGGTTCATGAATATTTATTAGTATGCATTCAATCTACTCCAAAAGTAGCTGTGTGTTTGAGCTGTTGACAAAGGTAGGCTTTGAAAGAGAAGGGGGAGAAAGGAGAAGCGAGTTGACTACCTTCCTCTTGGTATGGCAGCTGATTCTCAGTGATGCTGTCAGGTTTTGTGCCAGCAAAGACACGAGAGTCTGTTGTTTTTTTAAAAAATGTATGCTATCAGGACATGCCTGACCAGTTCATTGTTATGCTAGATGCAGATGTTCCTTATACCACAGAAAAGGTGAGGATGAGCTCCTGCACTGCTTTGACAGTCATAGCAGAGCCCCTCTATGTGTGGGATGTGGTTTGACTGAACCCACTGATGACTTCTACTGGCTGAAAAGAGAAAGTCCCTCCCACCTGCGCTGTTTCAGCCCCATCACTGCCCCACCAACCCGTACCAGGGAGCGCTAGTGGGGGAGCAGACAAAGAAATGACAGACCTGATGGAGTTGTTGGTCACATCTGGGTCCTTGGCAGAAATGATCTGTATGGTGGTTCCAATCTCCACATCCTCGGGCACTTCCACAAAGTAGAAGCTGGGCTCGAACACAGGAGGTTCGTCCACATCTTCCACGCTGATGTGGACGGTGGTGGTGTCGCGGAAGGGACCCAGGTTCAGGAACCGCATTTCCAGGTGGGGGTTGGCACCCTCTACTTTCAACGTGTAGCTTTTCTTGCTCTCAAAACTTAAAGGCTGAAGAGAAGCATTAGGGACACTGAGCCATATGATTTAAGCCATATAACTGCAATTTTCCGAAGTAAAAGATGTCCTCTAATATAAACCGATACTTCTTTTTTTAAAATGAACCTTTACTATGACTTTTATTATAAGGGTAATGAATGAAAATATTTACAGATGGAGACAAAGCATTACAGATGGAGTGACAGTAGCATTAGAAATGGCACCATCTACATTTTTTTTTTTGATAGTTGAACTGAAAAAGCTAGGAGAAATATTTGCAGATCACTTCAGAATACATATTAATTCATTCTTCCTGATGAAATGAAAATAAAAGTGGCCACACCACCATTATGTTGTGATTAACACAGCATGTTTTAAGCCACTCTGAGGAAGACTTCTACAGGTGAAACAGACAGTATGGGAACACCTGAAAATAAGGTAAAGATACAGAGTCGGTTCCTCAAAAATGGGTGCAGTGGCACGGACAAGGATGCTCACACATGAGGTGGAGGTCCTAGTCAGCATCTTCTTTTCTCCCAGAGATCAGTTTCATCTCAAGAGAGCCCTGACTGCCAAGCTGCTAAAGGGCTCTAGTGGAAGCAGGGGACATGGTCAACCTCTCTTGTGGGATCCCGTTCCACTTTTTATCAGTAATTCATCCTTCCTAGAAGTGGGTTTTTTCACCTCCTCTTAGTAAATGTCCTAAACACAGGTTCACAATCCAGGTGCACTGAGTGTTAGGGTTTGAATCTCCTGCCTGCCCAGAGAATAATGTAATTTCAGAGCATTATGAGATCCCCCTGACCTGTTCCTGTGGAAGCCCTTCCACTTTGTACGAAATACTCAAGTATTATTTGAAACAGGGAGTGGGAATGGCTCTTTTTTTCCTTTCTTTTCTGTCTTGAGATAAAGGATAAAGGGGGGACAGCTTTCTCTATTACTAGTTTCATGACATTGATTTCCTATCTAGATAAAAGGACTTATTTGATGAACATGTGTATAGAAATAATTAATGCTGACACTGAACCTCTCAATAAAAAAAATTTTCACCTCTCTTCCCTCTTCTTTTCACAGATCCCTGAAGAACATAAGGCCTCTCCAAAACCTGCTTGAAACTAAATGGAGAATTCCATATTTAATGTGCAATTTACCAGTCCTGATAAGAGATGACTAAAAGCATCTGATAAACCAGACTGACACTATGGAAGGATCAGGCCAAAATATATAAAAATATTTTGCCAGATGAAGTACATCTTTGGAGGACACAGTCAGACTTCCCAAGTTGCAGTTAGAAGTTACAAGCAATCCTGCTGTAGTTAAATGGTTACAACCCTTTATCTTTATATTCTGGGGAGTTTTAACGCTGAAAACCAGCACAACTGGATCCCCTTAGCTGGCATAGATCCTGAAGAAGACAAACTTTCTACCAGGAAAGAAATGGCCCTGTTCTTAGGGTTTCCCAGTGGGACACATTCCTTTTTGTTACATGAATGGCTTTCAGAGCAGGTGGCTTTACTCGTATGTGGGGATTTGAACATCATGCGTGGACTGCCACGCACAGCCTCAGTTCATTCGGACTATGGTAAGATCACTGCTCTTCTCACCCAACACCTTTGCTTTTCCTATTCAACTCTTTCTTTTTGAAGCCCTACCACCAGATGGAGGCAAGGAGATGGGCAGGAAAATAGAGGAGGAGGATGTCAATGCAACTGGAAGTCAAAGGTACAAAGATCATTACTATAGCAGTGAAGTCGTCCTTGGCCAGTCATAACCCATCTCTTCTCTGCCCTGCTCAATAGTGCAGCCGGCCAATTCTGCAGCCAAATTTGTATTAGTTTAAGCAACATCAGCCGAAGTTTCACACTCAGTCATGGCAGGAGTATATGCCATGGGCCTCAAAACAACCCCTGAATTCAGTGGAGGCTTCAGTACTTGACTACTGCCACAAGAGCTTCTTTCGTCAAATGTGGAAAATGCAGTGACATACAAAAGCTCATGCTGCCATGGTAAAATTACCAGTACTGATGTGCTGCATAGGAATGTCTGATGAAAGACTGGACTTCTTGGGATTATAAAACTAAAACTCACTCAGCATTTAGTACATGGGGCTGAGGAATGAATCCTGGAAGAGGAACTGGTTTTCTTGTACCGAGGAGATGAATGTCCACTGTCACTGGAGATGCTGTGCAGTGGTACAGTATGAACTGTGCAACCTGTGGCAGCAGGTACAAACAGATGATTTGAAACTTGCTCCTGCTGCCCTTAGTTCCACCTGGGAAATCAGTGATGG
This sequence comes from Falco cherrug, assembly GCF_023634085.1. Taxonomy (NCBI): domain Eukaryota; kingdom Metazoa; phylum Chordata; class Aves; order Falconiformes; family Falconidae; genus Falco; species Falco cherrug. The sequence goes on along the minus strand of NC_073699.1, from coordinate 90,573,136 downwards.
CTGCAGGCATAGCACTTGCCAGCAAGAATTTAGCTAGATCTACAAACATATTACAGAGTCATTATGGTCTACCAGTTGCATATTTATGCATTGTAAAACAGCAATAAAATATGTTCACATGACCAAACAACACTTATTGTCCATCTGGCAAGGAATGTGCAATGCAAAACTGCCTAAACATATAATAAGAAAGAGGCCATTACATTTCATGGTTTCTTGTGTGAAAAAAACTGCATGAGAAACATTGCATGTACACTAAAAAGCTAAGTTATAAAAAAGGCAGTTAAATCACAGAAACACTTAATAGCTATAAAACTGAACTATGTTATGAAAAGACATAATCACCTAGAATGATCAAGTTAGAAAAATGAGAAAATTCAAGCAAGTGTGCTAGGCCATCACATTTTTGATGACCCCTCAGTTTGCCTTGGACTCCTTCATTGTCAGCAGTGGCTTTCCCTCCTCATGCTCTCATTGCCAGCGCCTCAACACTGCTGCCCCCCTCATCAGATCTGGCTTCCACAGGTACATTCAAACCTCTTTCCAACACTGGTCCCATGGGGACAGCAAGCAGGTTGCCTTCTCCTGCAAACCGAACATGCTGCAAAACACAACCAAGAGGAGAAGCAACCCATGGAAACCTCGCCTTGCCCTCACCCTCCTTCCCCCAGTGCTGAGGCAGGCACCGAGCGGTGTGCCATGCAGGAGGCATATGGCAAGGGCCGCTGTGCCTGAGCGGGCAGGCTCAATGACACTGGGTAACCCACCACCCTGCCCGCTACGGGCAGCGTGAAGGCCAAGGCAAGGAGAAGTGGGGGCTCTCACCTGCATAAAGATCAGCCTTATAGGCAGGAGCTTTGAAGGAGCCATAACTCTTCTGGGGGTGCTCAAAATTTTGTGGGATTAATGGGCTAAGATAAGTGGCCACAAGACCGCAAGTGGTGGTCTTATCTGTAACTGTAAATTCTGACTTTTTGATGCCCGTGACAGAAGTGCTAGTTATTTTCTCTGGGCAATCGCTCTAGAAAAATGAAAGAGAAAGTTTTTCTTTCTTTCAAAGAAGATCTCAGTCTGGATTTAGAAATTCTTTCTCTCTCTCTCCCCACTACCCCTTTTTGATATCTTTTTCTATAAACACCAGTTGAATTGTGTTTTTTTTCTTTTTGTTTGAGTGGATCCAATGGACAACCTTCCCAACGTTTGTGTATTGATAAAAGTAACATTATAAAAAACTACAGGCATATATGGAATTTTACAAACATTTTTATACAGTAGGTGGATTGAGCAGTATGTACCTGATGCCAACACATACCTGGTATGATCGATGACATAATTTTTTATAATTCCTTCTCCTGACATACATGAACTTCTAGTAAAACTGTATTCCTAACAGCAAAAGTCAAGCTTATTGAAAAATTTACTCCCATGAAACTATTTTCTTTCATCAATAAATGAGTGAAAAATTATTTTAGAGCTTGCATTCAACATCTATTTCATCCCAGCAAACATGCTTAACTTTAGGGACTACTGCACATAAACAGGAGTTGGAGAAAGGTGACCATAAATACATGCTTAAATGCTTTGCTGTAGGGCATGGAGGTTTGCAGGGTCAAGTCTCTCCGATGTGTTGTTCCATTTTAGTGCACAATTTAGTCCCAGGCTATTTAAATGGAGACTATACTTCCTTATTAGTACACTAGATATGCTTAGGCAGAAATATAGTTACAATTTCATAACCTAGAAACAGAGTTGAACTTCAGCATTTATGTAAGACTGTAGAATAAATATCCTATAGCAGGGAGTCTAAGGAAAATACTCTATGCCTTTCTGCATCACCTGCGGTACAGAGTACTAGCAGTTTCACAGCTGCCATTTTAGAGACAGCTTCTTCTATCCTAATTAGCATTTATGGATCTTCAAGCAGCAATTAAAAAAAAACTGCCTAGGTTTTATTGGTTTATAAATAATTCTAAGGCATGCCTTATTATTGTTTGTGGGACACTGGAGTGAAAAATGTGTACAGTTCAAATGCAAATATTGATCTAATTTCTTGCATTGTAGGATAATTAAGCTACAGAGAATATTTAAATAGATAAATAGTGAATCAGAACATTCCTTTGGTGGGAAAATACATGTTTATGCTAATGCTGTCCCCACTTTTTAAAGGTTGCTCCTGGGAATGCAGTCTGCTTTCATATTTTAGCAATGAATGTTAAAGAAATTGTGTTTTATAGCAGGAAAAGGGCTACTCTCATGTAATGGGAACCAAGTTGCTACAGGCATAAGGGAATATTGCACAGATAAAATGGAACCACCACTGTCAGCCATATAAATTACTATAAAAAGGAAACTTTACTACCTTTCTTACAGTTATGATGCCCACTTGGTAATTAGGATCAGTGTTAATATCAAAGACATCCAGTCCATCTCCATCCACAAGGCTGTATTTCATCTCTGCATTAATGCCTTCATCCAGGTCTTTAGCAACCACGCGGCCCACAGTGGAGCTGATGGGGGCAGACTCCAGCACACTCATCTGATAATGCTCTGGCGCAAGCAGTAGAGAGGGAGAAGGGAGCAAAAAACAGGCTGTGAAAAGGAACCGAAAACCACAAAGCAGTGCGAAATGCTGATCAGGGCAGGCCACAACACTGCACAGCCTGTAGAGTCTCTGGTACCTTCCCCAAAGCTGCAGCAGAGGTGTGATTCCCTTTTCAAAGCCACAGCCCAACTGAATTGCCTGGGAAAGTTTTATTTAGGTGTTTGTCATATCGATAGGCTTGTTCAATGGGTGCTTTTCAAAACAGCAATATACCTGAAAATGGGAACTTCAGCTAGAAAAATAGGGCAATTAACACTAGTGCTGTTGCAGCTATGATATAAAGCAGGATATGAAACAGATTTAATAGGACAGGCATCTTTTATTAGATCAGTTTGTACGGTGGGAATAAACACAGAAGTTTTGAGCACCACAAATCCCTTCTCAAGTCCATACAAACTTCTTTTCAGCCCTGAACAAGGCTCTGAGAGCTCAGAAGCTTGCCTGTTTCTTCCAAATTTATCAGTTACTCTACTAAAATATGCCACCTTTCCCAACAAACCCTGTCTTGAGCACATTTGGTGGATCACTGATTTGCTTAGCAGCAAGGCTGGGGAAAAATAGAGCCGCTATTTTAAAAGTGTGTTTTAAAAATATAAATGTTGTATCTTCTCTTGTATTACTTCTCTGCCATCGTACTTCATGTTCAAACCTTCCTTGCTGCACTCTCTCTGTTGACTCCACCAACTATGGAGCTTTATTTGAGGCAGAAGAACACCAAGGATGGGGTTTGATCTATCCTCATTCTTCTTAATCAAGAGTTTGATATCAAAGTGACAATTCATGCCACTTTCAAAACAACAAAACCAATCGGTAATGGTGCATTTAACAAGTTTCTCTGACAGAAGAAGAAAACTGGAAGTTGAGGCTCCTTGCTGACCTTAGAGAAATCCTTTGATTTAGCAGTGCAATATGCAGAAACAGATGGAGGAGAAAAACCAGCAACAAAAAGAACTGCTGGAGTTTTCATTTCTGAGGTAGATGAGAAAAATGGCAAAACCAAAATGACTATATGATCTATACCACCAAATGAAAGAGCTTTCTTTGAAAAAAAAGAGAAAAAAAAAAGAGAAAAAAACCAGTTATATCTTGAAATATCTCGTTCAATCAAACCTGAAAAGTTTCTTTTTAATTTTTAACAGTAATACAGAATTATGTAGATAAGTTTGATCCAAAAGAATTTTAAAAAGAAGGAACAAATTTTAGCAAATTTTGCTTTGAGATTCACTTTTGTAAATGCAAAGTAACATTTCTGATGAGAGTGGAGTTGCCTATTTTTACATTCTGTTAACTGTGGCTGTTACGTATCTTAGTGTTTAACTGCCGACATGGTTTATATGAGCCTTTCCTGGAGAGCAGCCTGTATGGTAACGCACTCTACACGAGCAGCACAGCTACCAGACCTGCGGTGGCCCGGCTGGGGTGTTGAATGAATGAATTACCTTTCAACTTCCAGCACTGCCACATGTCCCTGATCTGACAGACATCCTTTTGGAGACTGGATGAAAAGAGAATCAGGGCAGCAATTAGCAGCCAAAGGCAACGGCCACGAGCAGTCTAGGAACACAAAAGCTCTCCTCCTTTCCTTTTCCTGTAAATTAATTTCCCACCCTCCAAAAGAGAGTTGGCTTTGATGATTTTGGAGGTCAGAAACCTTTACTGAAAGACAAGGTGGTGACTGCTCCGTTTTGACATTTTTCTGAAGAAAAGCTCCTTCAATCAATCTGAAATTCTGCCCATCTTGAATAGTCACTATCCTGACTTTGAAAATGTCTGTAAGGAGAGCAAACAGCAGCCGTGCCACTCAGCCACCCCCTTTTCCCCGTCCTGGCGCGGCGGGTACTCACTCTGTGGGAATCTGGGTGGATTGTCGTTGACATCAGAGAGGGTGATGTTAACTGTGGTTGTTCCAGCTAATCCTCCCAGCTGTCCACCCATATCCTTGGCCTGGATAATCACTTCATAGTATTCTTTTGCTTCTCGGTCCATGTTCATTAGAGCTGTTCTAATTAAGCCTGAGATTGAGGAGGGGGGGAAAGGGGTTTTTGGAACAAAAGAAATGGCAGTTAAAGAGTATACAAACAAGGTGGCGTGCTCTTGCTCCTGCACGGTATTCCTTATGTCAGGAAAGAGACCAAGACTCTGCATTCAGTCTCACCTTTCCTAGCAGAGCAAAACTCCCCCACATTAGATCTAGGTTAACAGAAGGTGTGAATTTTAAAGCTGCCCAGTTAAAATGCATCAGCTCTGGGGCAGGCTGGCTGCTCAGCATGAATACATTGCCTTCCGAGGGAGCCGGGAAAGCTTTTCGGGAGCAGAGTGTGCTGTGCTGACTGAAGGCCCTGCTCAGGATAATGATGTCTGCAGAAAAGTGGAAGCGATGTGCGTGGTTAGAAGACACACTGCGGAATTTTCCAGTGTCCCTGCACACCAGCGCTGGAGGCAGCCTGGCGTACCGGCCCGGGCCTTGCCGGTGCCCCTGGGGGACCGCGCCGGGGCTGCGAGAGCGGAGTGCGGGGAGACACGGCGGGGTCGGGAGCGGGGTGGGGGGCTGTCACCCTGCTCCCCGCACCCTGCCCAGCCTCCCTGGCCTTCAGGGCAACACTACTGCGAGAGAACATGAGGTGGCAGCAGCACTTCTCGTATGGAGCCGGGCCAGGCGGCCGGGCCGCTGCCGCTGGGGAGGCGGCGGGGCGGGGGGTCCCGCCGGCCGCGCTGGCCTCGCCTCGGCCCGGCCTCTCGCCTCCCCTTCCCTTGAGCCTCATGTCTGCTGGGGAACGCACCCCTTTCCTTTTCACCCGGCTGCCCCCTGCGCTTCCCCGTGTCTGTCTGCCAGGACGGGTTTCGGGGCTGTCAAACCCCCGGTTCCCCCAGTGCCACCCGCCCCTGCCCGCCCCTGGCCGCTTGGCACCAACCGGGGTCCCGCCGCGGGACAGCGGCAGCGGCTGGTGACAGCCCAGGGACCTACTGCCAGGGGATGTACTGCCAGGGGACACCTCGCAGGGCACTAACGGCCCTCGCCAGACACGGGCTGTGACACATCTGGGGTGCCCTCCGGTGTGGGGGCAAAGACCTGTCAGTCCCCGGCACCATCCCAGCCACATGGCTCAACATACTTGCGCATCAGGACACTATTAACTTGAGTGATCTGCATTTAGTCTTTATTTTTAGCAGAAAGACAATGTATGTGTTTAATAAAAAAGCAGTAAAAAGATATTGCGTTGGCAATTATCACTGCATGTAGAAGGGAAGAAATAGTGACCAGTACTGAACAACTCACAGTGTGCTATTTTAGTCTTGCTACGTGGAGTCTTGAAGAGTCTCATCCTGCAAAGCTGAGTGACTCCCATGAAGTGCTGTAGCTCCTCAACTCCCATGGATATAAATAAGGTATAAAAATGCTTAGTATTTTGGGAAGCATTTTTTTTCCATGTGCAAATACTTTGTAGGGAATTTCCACTCTCAGCTTGTCCTTAATACAGAACAGGCTAGATCTAAAAAAAGACGTCGGTGCCAAAAAGCCAGGCTTTGTCATGCCTATGTTTGGGGCCCCTTGTCCCTAGAGGGGGCCAGTCCAGGACACCAGAACTCAGAGCCAAGCTGGGGTTCATGCTCCTCCAGACAAGACCCAGAGGACCAGCCACACTCAGCAGGGAGACTGCTGCTGCTGCTGCACACAACTGGTCAGCAAAGAAATGCTGAGGATAGTGATGAACCTTAAAACCTTCCGTAGGGCTATAGGAAAGGCTCAGTTTCTCAGATCTTCCAAAATAAACGCGCTGGTACCCTTTCTTTCACCAAACTGAATCAAGTTTGCACTCTTAAAACAGTAGTAAAGAGGAGAGGTGATGCCCTTTCTTCTCTGTAACAGACAGATGGTTTCTTGGGAAGTGGGAGACTCCGGGGCCTTTGTCTGCTCTGCCTGAGGAGATTTAAATCCATGGTTTTTTACCTTCTAGGGGAATATGATAATGAACAGGCTGTAAAAGTATTCTGGAAAAAAAGGGGAAGGAGGCTCTCGGCTTTCCTTTGAAGCTGTGTCTTCACATATACATTTGTTCAGCACCTGTGAGGCCAGTGACAGAACAGGAATGGGAGCACGCTTCTGGAACCAAGAAGTTGTGTCGGGAGGTGAAGGATAGGGACTCCAAATGCTTCTAGCAGATGAATGTATTGAAATGGGTTGGCTGCTATTGTGTGCTTTAATCACTACTCATTGATATAAAGGAGCTGGTGACAGTTTATGCTCTAGCTCTGTTTTAGAAGAACGTGAGAGCTGCAATTGCATTTTGTGGGTTACCAAGTCCTGCAGGTGGGTTTGCACTGGGGAAGCCGGTGAGAGTCCTGTGCCTTGATGGGGAAATGGTTCCCAGCTCACAACTGCACTCAGCCTAAACCGGTGTCCTGTTGCCTACGTGTAAAGGATGAGGCAGCTCTAGTCACATCCAGAGCTGCAGTTCTAAGTGACTGGGAAATTACTAAGTGGAGAAAAAGACTGTTTCTGGGTTTAAATACCAATCAAGTTCATGATTTTGGACTTAAGGGCCTCTCTTTTGTCTAAGTTGCACTCTAGCGGTTAAATCTGTACTGGATCTGACCCTGGATATTGCTGCTTTGCTTTCCTAGAAATCATTCAGTACTTAGCAAATCTATGACTATGTCCTTATTTGTCTGTGGTTGATCACCTGATTACAAAATGAACATTACTATTTTATTTATATTGTAAAGAGCTGAGGAAATAACATGCCACATAGAACTTTGGCTAGAGCACCTACTCCATAAAGCGCTAGCTTTCAGAAGTAGATTATGCAGTGTTTTTCATTCCCTAGGGCTCAGCAGTGACTATCATCTCATGGGTTTCTGACCTTAGCACTACAGATGCCCTTTAGAAACTGTCAAAACCTGTCAGATTCCTCCTTTGGATATAAACCTTGGATATTCACAGAAAAAGAGAGAAAGCAAGCAAAATAGAGAGGGTGTCCTGCAGATAAATTTAAGGTTACCAAGAACACCCTTCGGTAAAACTGCTCTGGATAACTACATCCTTTAGCTTGTACTTTCCAGTCCTGGTTGGTTCGTAGATTTTTTTTTCCACTAAGCCTTGTTACCAACTACATCTGCTGAAGACACTGTTAAAATGACAGAAGCTAATATTTACAGCACCAAACACACCTAGCTCCTGAGCTGAAGAATATGGTCATTCAGATTAGTGTATCACTGCAGAATGCATGTCCTTCTTCTGGAGCTTATTACAACAGCCTTGCTTTAGCCTTTGCACAGTGCAGCACTATCTTGGCTCCAAGCCATAGAAATACGTTTCTCTGACCACAGCCATGATGCACTCACTGCCTTTTCTTTCTGCTTGAAACTTTTTCTTTTGGTATTCACACTACCTTATTACCTGATGAAATAACATACCTGTCCGAGAGTCCACAGAGAAATACGGTTGTCCTTGGAGAATACTGTACACTACTCTTGCACTGTTCCCATAGGTTGGGTCATCAGCATCTGTCGCTGTCACCTGGATAACAGAGGTGCCTGACAAAAAAACCCATCAGGTAAGACCTTGTGGGATAAAGAGCTGGCATGAAAAGTACACAGTTTAAAATAAATTGAAATGCTTAACAAGAGCTTTCCAACACTGAACTTCTTCATTTGACACTCATAATGCTTGTACTTACTGCTCATACTTGTGTCTCATTAGCACTAAAGGAATTAATGGGCATAAATTCATCATGCATCCATAAGAAGATATAAAAGAGCAAGTACTCTATGGACCACAGTTACAGAATTGCTGATCTAACAGTACTTCATTATGGTTTGCAGAGAGCTGCTAGTTATATACTGCTTGCTTCTTTTCCCCTTTTCTTGATTTTAAATGTTATTGAAAGGCAGCTTGAACAAGATCTATAGCTATGCTGACATAAATCACAAACTGCTGTAGCGGGCCCATGGATGCTGAATGTTGACTAAGGGATGGAAATTGTACACAAAAAGTGAGTGTGAAGGGATGTATCTCTGAGATAATCTCTCTGTGGGCTTGCAGTTTGCATTGTATGGCCTTAAGGAAGTGCCACCCTGCTGAAGTGCCTTTTGGAATGCACGCAGATGCATACATATATCTTCAATTGTTTTTCAAGGTCTGCTTCCTCTGAAGCTAATAATGACTTGCAGGTGATGTAATTTATCAGGAACAAGGAGAAGGTAAGGCATAACTGTTTGAAATATATGTGAGTTTTGACTCCTTAAAATGTCAGACAATGCCTTTATGAATGTATTTAGCCTTCTACGTAATGTTTTGTGTTAGAAACAAATCCAGCATTACTAGATAGCACTGGAAAATAAATCTGAATTCAAGCTAGCTGTTACCATTAGAAAGTTTATTTCTGAATGGAACTTTTGTATTAGATGCTTGTCTCTATGTCATCATAATACTGAAGAATGAGAAGCTGAAGCGTATCTGTAACTTCAGGGCATGAGATTTATGTGGTATTGTTATCTCTGCAGTGATGTCACAGAGCCACAAAGCAATAAGCAACTCCAAAAGAGAGAAAACAGGCCAGAAAACCAGTATTTTATGTGACTGTTGGATTTGTTATACGGCAGTGGTTTCTCCTGCCTTGTGTAGGTAGAAAGGCTGCTGTTTGTCTTCTGCACTGCAATAACAGGACTATCTTTGACATGATCCCATTCTACAAAAGCCGAGAGCAAACAGTACCAGAAGCTTGGGATCCACTGAACTGTGTTTAGCACAGGCTTACACAGATTGGAAGGACAGAAGCTGCTAATAATTGTTGTCATGTCTCCATGACTTCAAGGGCTCCTGGACAGTATCTCAGCTCTCAGTGTGAACTAGAAGAGGTTCCTAAAATGTCTCATTTTCTGGATGGTGGTGGTTGTCTAATGGTCATTACTATGGCTACCGTCTGATGGCAGGGGAAAAGGGGCACTGCATTACTGCAAGTTGGTGGATGGCATCTTCAGCTCTCTTGCTTCACTTGGCATGTTTCCTTTCAGAGGGGGCCAGGTGATGGTGGTATAGAGCCTCGGATTCCCCTTCTGCAGCAAAGCACCCCGGGGAAAGCTCTCCTGTCCTGCAGCTCCTGCGCAAGGGGCAAAAGCTGAGTCCAAGGAGTCAGGAAATTTTTGTTTCGGTGACCATCTCTGATTTGCTTATAGGGGGAAAAGAGTCCACAAAATCTGCCTTACCCACAGGTGACATTTCTGGAACAGAGGCTATGTAAGGTCCATCCAGGAACTTGGGTTCATTGTCATTGATGTCTTGGATTTTGATGATGAACTCTGACTCTGGCTCCATCGGCCGGCCAGTTCGCCTGTCCAGGGCCTGTGCTCTGAGGGTGTACTGTGATCGTTCTTCCCGGTCCAGTCGCTGAATGGCATGAATGTCCCCCGTCGTGTCATCGATTGTAAACACAATGCCAGCTCCCTCTCCTGAAAGGATGTATTTGATTGAACCGTCTCCCCTGTCCATGTCAGAGTGGAGCTGTAGAAAGGAACAGGATTCAATTAGACCACGAGCTGGACAAGCAGCTTCTGAGAAGCACTAAGCACATGAGCATCCTGAGGATTTTGGTCTTACTCTTGGGGCGCACAAGCTGATTTTAATGAACTCGTTTTGCTGAAAGAGGCAAATACCCAGTAAAGTCTGTATCACAGAGTTGCAATTAAGAACCCTCTCCTTTCTTCCCATTTCAGCACCCACAGCTGTGCCAGAAGAAAAGGCAGAAACAACCCAAACAGGACTAGGCTCTGTGCCTTCTTGAAATCTCACTCAACACAGCAATTATCTTTTGCCTGGTTGCAATGGCTGTTGAGAAGGACTCACTGCCAGGCTTGCGTGGCTTAAGAGGAGTCAGATATTCCAGGGACAGCATAATGTCAAGGCAGATAAGGCAGATCTGTCTGGGATCAATGGGAAAGCAGAGTGGGAGAGCTACTCAGTAATTGTAATGATTCAGAAATCACTTAATTTTTTTTCTATGAAAATTTTGCCAATAAAATTAGGCTGGATTCTTTACATCTTCAGGAAAGAATTATTGTGGAATGGTAGGTAATGTAAGCAGTGAGGAACATTTGATTGTGTCTGTGGCAGGCTGTAGAGATGAGAGGCATCCCAGATTTTCTAGGGAATTAGCAAACGGATTTATTGCATGACTGCTAATTAGTTCTGAGCAGCCACAGATAGCTGTGAATGCAACAGAAGAAAAGTAAATGCAGTGCTAATTATCATCTAAAACAGAGAAACAAATCATCCTGGGGACTACCATTCTGTTATACACCTGGTTCCCGTGAAATACTGGAATGACTATCAAAAGACAAACAAATCACTTAATTTCACTCACACTAAGAAGATACTTAATGGTATGCTCATACTTCCATGCTTTTGAGGAATAGAAAGTAAAGACCAATGCCTAGAGATGGCATTGGTTCAGTCCCAAAAGACAGGAATGCAATAGGCTTGAGGTGCAATAATCAAAACAGGATTTTCAAGAATGGTTCAGGTGTGAATACTGTTTTCCAGTGAGATTGTCATTTTGATAAATGAAAAAAGAATAGATAAATAATAATAAAAAAGTGTTCAAAGTGAGCTGGATTCAGTTAAGCACATTTTTAAATGCATGTATGAGCTAATTAACTTAAGAAATATGGTCAGAATTAAGCTTGTGTTTAATGCTTTTGTGAGCTCAAAGGGCACATGTGAAAAACTGGAGCATGGGGCCAAACATAAGTAAGCATTTGTACTGGAGAGAAAAATCTTGGAAAAATAAACAATATGTGAACACAGGATTGGTAGTATTTGAAGAAAGAATCTAAGGACGAATGGGAAATTTGTGTGGAAAAGCAGAAGTGAATCTTGCACTCGATTACAGGCTATTCTGTCAAGAAAGAAAGAATACATCTCACCTCTGAGCTATTTAAAAACACACTAAAAAGTATACAATAACTTACCACACAGGAAAAAGTTTAATAGGGATGTGGACAAATTGGCTTATCTGACCAAAGCATCTCTAATGCCAGTGAATCAGCTCTTCAGTTGTTTTAGGGCACACGGTCCCATCAACTTGGGAGCTGAAAGACCATTTTGCCCAGTGAAGGGTCTGGTTGGAAGATGCCTATTCTCTGGAGGCTGTTTTCCTTATCAGCCTCTCAGAGTGCAGCACATGACCTACACAAAACTTGGGCCTACTCCTGATTTTAGGGTAGGACTGATTTCAGCTGAGGTGGGATCAATATGATTTAGTATGGCAAGTCCCACCCTGAAGATAGGTCTGTACATAGGTGGCCCACTGACTCTTCATGACTGCTGGGACACTGAGGACCAAGGGCAGCAGCACTGCAACGTGGCTGCAAGAGCTGAAGGTGCAGGTTGGACAACTGCTGTGTCGGGTCATGGATATGTCATTTCATTGCTTTGCCCCTGGTCTCTGCAGTGGCTACTGCATCTGAGAGACATCAGTCCTTTGGAGGAATGCTGGCAGCTCTCAGGTGATATATCAGCTAAATGGAGGAAGAACAAGCCCAGATAAATTTGGCACTGGCAAACAGTTGAAATTAGATGACTGCCATGTGTATTAATTCACATGCAGGCGCCAGGACTGCAAACTGGTGTATCTTCTGAAAACACCATCTTGTGATTAATTTAAAAAAAAGACAGTGGTTATCATTATTTACCCTAAACACCCATAACTCAGAGATTATCACTGTAGGAGCTAATAAACAGGATGCTTCCAGAAGGACGACACTATTATAACTTTCCGAATTGATTCAGAACCACAAAGCTACCTCTTGGGCATTTGTTTTAGTGCATCAGTGTGTCAGTGAGAGAATGCAGCTGCTGAGACAGATACAGATGTTAGACCTGTTTGGGGAATTAGAGCTGGGCCTTATGGAAGAAAATGTGTTCTGGAACATCAACAAGTCTTCATTAAATAAGAGAAAAAGAAAGCAAAAGAAAGAAGAAGAAGTCAAAGTCAAATTCAAAGTCAAAGTCGAAGAAAACGCAAAGGCAAAGAAAAAGTGAAAAAGAAAAGTAAAAGAAAAATAGGAAAGTAAAAAAGTAAAAAGGAAAAGTTGTTAAAAAATGAAAAAAGAAAAAGAAATGAAAGAAGAAAACATCTTTTAAAATACCAGAAGGTGTTGGGGAAAGTTCAGAAGACTTAGAAGAAGATACTAAATCAGACTCATGGGTTAAATTACACCTTCTTTCCAAAGCCCTATTTGGAATGAATACAGTCATGTAGGGAGCAAACAAGGAATGGACATGGCACACTAATAAGAATTTGGGAGTACAAGAAGTTCTCTGTCTAACTGTGATTTGTTAAAAACATTGGGTCTCAACCAAGGCTAGGCAGTAAGAAATGCTAGAGGCACTTTTGCAGCTTCTTGTGTAACCTGCTTTTTCTAGACAAGGCAAAAAAGAGCATAAAAGACATAATACTGCCAGACTACAATAAATCTGAAAGAATTTGGTGTCTGAAGGGACCGAAGCTCACACCATTGCTCACACCAAACCCCATATCAGGATGCTGCGGTTTGGAGTGTACATAGAAGTCACTGTGTTGGAAAGGAGATCCAGTTTTAATTTGAATCTGTTTTATGGGTGGTGCAATAAATCGTGCTGCCATGTGACTGACACAGAAGTAGGAGGAATTAATTTGTACCATCTCCTCCATATTAAACAATGGACTATGGGAGGAATAAAGTTAATAACTCCTGAGAAACTGTTAACTGTGTCGACCTGGATTGCTTCTTTTGATGAAGATAGTACAAAAGATTAAGGAGGCTACATCTGCACCTGAACAACACATTTCCCAGCAAAAGGGCATGTGGAAGAGAGTGGTGCTGTTGAGGGCATCTAAGGGAGGACTCTTGTAGCTTTACTTACTGGGCTGCAACTCCATCCTTGATGTGTTCTTCCTTCTCTACCTCCAGGGAGGTAGCACCTGCAGTGGATTTTTGTGAGGATGCATGAATGAGTGTGGTTGATCTGCAGTGATAGTCTGTAGAAAGGATGCATTTTATTCATCCTTCAGCTGATGTGGTTCAAATGCCTCTTTCCTTTGAAACAGGGTTAGGGAGTTTCCAACATGGCAAAGTGGTAAAGTCTGTCCCCAGTTCAACTACTGACACAGTTTAGGCTGCTGGATGAATGTGGAAACTACCTGCTGTAGCACACGTGAGAGCTTTGGTTTCCCTAGCCTATTAGCCAATAGTGGCTATCTCCAGGAAAGCTGAAGCCTCGTCTTTATTTGTGACAGGACCAGGAAGCCTCTGAAGCTGAAATACTTTAAATTAGGATCATGAACACTGGAGAAAACCAGAAATTGTACTGACTTCAACTCAGGAAGCTTCTTTGCATTTCCCTGTCCAGAAGATATTTTGCACCTTTCCTTACACTTATGTAGGAAAGTACATTTTTCATAGCAGCCTCGAAAAATCATATTAGGCTAGCCTGGACCTATGGTTCAAGTCAAGGTGCCTTATGGGTTGCTCCAGTCATACATAGCTTGCCAGAAACAGCTGCACAAGAGCATCAGAAGAGCCCATCTCTTACGGGAAGCCTTTAGAATAAGAAGTAAATACACCTCGATCTATGCTGTGCACTCTTTCTCCTTCTGACACGGGCTTGGAGAAAGCAGATGGATAAAAGCCAGGCCTGGCTAGAGGGATGATGCAGGGTGTGGTGGTGGTGTCAGCTGGAAGAGGCTCTGCCCAGCCGGCTGTGGGACCCAGGGATGCTCGGGGGGCTGGTGCCCGCAGCAAGCAGTAGGCTGGGAGTCCTCCTGCACCTCTGTCCTGCTCTGCGCCAGGCCTGCCAGGGCTAGTTCTGAGTCAGCCCGTGGTGACTCAGGCTGAAAAATTTCTGGCTTGCCAGAACAATTAATTCAGCCCACAGTCTATTCCCTGCTGACCCCTTCCCTAAGGACCTCTAAGACAGAGGCAGCACAAACGCAGGTGGGGCGGCGAATCGCCGTGGGCTGCAGCTTCTGAAGCAGCCCCCACTACATTCATCCCATCGCATGGCCAGCTGCTCTACACCCAGTTCAGGGGTGGGAGAAAGGAAATGTTTGACCCGCAGAGGTCCATTTTGGCAGCAGAGTTCCCTGGTGTCTGATCTACCCAGAGCAGTGCAGAGCTAGGAGGCTTTCAGAGAGATCCAGCCGTGTCAGCTCAGCAGTGCATGGGGCTAATTGGCCCTGTTTGCAAGTTAATTAGCCCTTGCACACCCCCGTGTTAACACAGCCGTGGCGTAGATGGTGTTGGAGAGCGCTCAGTCACGGCAGCTTGGCCTTTGTGTGGTGGACACAGACCATGAAGAGTCAGTCTCCTCTGCTTCCCCCGCTCAGAAAAGCTGAGCCGCCGTGAGCTCAAGAGTGCCTCTGACCGTGCCAAGTTTTTGTGCTCCTAATGATGCGATCGAGTCTAAACCAAAAGAGTCAGTTTCTTCCAGTGCTTGTTTTAGCTAAAATTCAGCTCACAGTGCATGTCTGGAGTCACTTCAGATGAAACACAGTATGTGAAATAGTATGCCTGGCCCTTGTTCTAAAGCTGGGAATTGCATGAAAACAAATATTAATTTCTTTAATCAATAGAGATATCAAGAGCTGAAAAGCTAGGTGCAGAGATGAATGAAGACTAATGAGGTCTCATTTAGCAGCAATCACTAGTAATGCCACCTCTGTGGGAGGAAGGAGAGCACATCTTGCTGTCAGTCACACAGGGACAGATCAGGAGGAGGTCTTTTGAAGCCCATGGATTCATTTTGATTTATACCGGTGTGACTGAGGGCCCAGTTTAGCTCCCTGGGGTTGTAAAATGATAAATACTAGTCCAAAATGTGCCTCTGGGTATGTGATTATTTTTTTTTCTTTCTTTCTTTTTTTTTTTTTGCTTTTTTTTTTTTCTTTTTTTTTCTGCAGATGGATAGCTTGGAAGGAAAGCAGGAGCCTTGGTCATCCAAAACAAGCAATGAAATCTGAAATAATTGTTTTCTGACATCCTGTCTTAGTACTTAAATTTTCACATCAATCTGTATGTAGTCTGCACACATTGTAGTGGTATCTGATATTCTAGGCATGTTAAGTCTTAACTGTATTGTTCAAACACTTAATCATACTAACTCTCCCCCTCCCCGCTTTTTTCATATTCTTTACCTTGGTGTAGACTAGAAGCAAACTCTGTGTTGACCATAACCCTTTGAATAACAGGGTCAATACCTTAAACAATTTAGAATCTTTAAAAACAGTCAGAAAACAGACAAAGGAGGATGGTTATAGGGAGGCAGATTGTGATGGCAGACATCACTGGTCTGATTTTCATCAGCTTGTTCCTCAAGGAGCTGCAGAAAAGTGAATGCAAAATACTACCAAGTAGATGGGGTGAGCTTAAGGATCAATTTTACACATATCTGTTCCAATGTATAGGTTCTTGGGTTATAAGTGATCCAAACCCAGGACCTGTCATGGTTGGATTTAATGACCTGTCCTTCTGCCCTTCTAGATCTGCAGCAGCTTCTCAGTAGTCCACAGAATTAGCCTGTGGTCAACCTGTGGCAAGCAAGAAGAGACTCTGGCCATACAGATTTGCAGAAAATAAAAACTGAAATGTCAGTTTTCAAGAGAAACTGGCTATTTAATTTGACTGTGAGTTTCAGTATCCAGCAGACTTGATCACAGACAGAAACACGATCACAAACTCCTCCTTTCTTTCCTGATCCTCACATGCCAATATAACCTCACTTTGCCTTGACATTGTAGGTGTCCCTGGAAAGATCATTGCAGATTTTCTAACGCCACCTCAATTACAGATGATGATTGATGCAGCAGATCTCTTTGAAATAGGCAAATATACTGAAAGCCCCTTGAAACAGAGATTCTTCCCAAATGAAGGTGACACTGGACAAAAGTTCTTGGGAGCAGAAGTGAAATTAATGTGGATAAAGTCACTGCCAGAAAGAAGGTAACTTAGAGAAATTTCCCATGTTTCACCATGGTCAACAGATACACAGCTCTAAACACTCCGCTAGGTAACCTCCTGGTGCAGGTCTTACCTTCCCCACGTAGAGAGGGTCAGTTCCTGTGTACTCCTCCAGAACGAAGAACTGGTTCCACACCCAGCTCCGCTTCATACGCTGATGCAGCTTGTCTGACAGGTTGTCTTCTTGCCCTTCAGTGAGGGGCCTGGCACTTCCTGACAGCACAGTTGTAGTAAGGTCCAGCAGTCCCCAAAAATACAAGGAGATGCCAAGTCCAAGCAAGTTCTTTGCATTGCTCATTCTACCTGAAGTCCACATCCGTGTACTAGGGGTGGCTTAAAAGTCAAAACACAGTATCTTAGGTCCCTCAAGAAGAAAGTAGGTCCTGTGTGTAGTTCTTTGAAATGTCCAAGAGAGATCCTGGTTCTGAGAAGGTAGTCTCCTGTAAAGTTAAAGGAAATTCATAGGAGGATATTTTTTTCCCCAAGGTAAAAGAGTTTCCTCAAAAGGCAAATGTCCTATAAAATATTTAATCTTCTATATAAAAATATAGTATCAGGATGCACACCTTCTGAAACTAGGAATACTATTACCATACAAGCTGCAGAACTGGAGCCTTAGGTACAAGAATCATCAGGGTTTAGTCAATAAGTAAGAGTTCTCTACTTTGCTAACTTAGCTGTAGTGTTGCTTTATGGTATTGATTGGCATGAGTTAAGTGCATATGCTTTAGAAATATTTATGACCAGAAGTCCTTAGAGAATATTTAAAAACAGTTCACTCTGGAAAGTTGTAATAGCTGGTGAACACTTTTTGGCAACTGTCTTTCTCCTTCCGTTTGGAAACTGTCATTGTCATTACACACACGTGTACGCACACAGTCTGCTTAAACACAGATATTATTGCTATATTGCAAACCTTGAATATAAATTCTTGCAACTCCAAGTTATTTCTAATATTAATTATTCTTTCAACACACACACACCCCCCTGCCCCTTGCTTGAATTGAGGTTTCACACTCAGCTGCCTTCCTCTGAGGAGCTGACTGCTGCTACAAATGCAACATTTCTAGAATCTGAATGGTCAGTTAATCATTTTATAACCCACAAAAGGTTTCACAGTGCTGATGGTCACATGCTATTGTGTGATATGTCCAAGCAAGTCAAGCTAACACATTTTTTCCTCCATAAGCCTGAAAGACCCATTTAAGCAGAGGAATGCTGACCTCTACCAGAGGACACTTTCTCATCAGTCTAGGATCTTTTGTTGTCATGAAGTCAGTGTAGCTGGTGGCTTCACTCCAGGCTACAGATTGCAGCAAACCTTTCCTTCACCATTTTTATGAGTTTAATGATGTGGTGCTGCACTCAAATTACTCTGTTGAAACACTCCATACATTCTCTGTGGGCCTAGTATTTTTGCTGTTCTTTTTAAGAACTCTTCTTCCCCTTTTCAGGACAGACTCATTAGGAAAGGCGTATGGGACTCTGCGGCTTAAGCAAGTAGTTCATGCTTCATTTTATTGCTGTTCTGTACGTAAGTCTTTAAGCTTAATTAATTCTTTTATCCTGTGGAAATAAAATGTAGCAGGAGGTGTCTGTCAAATATTTCTAATTGAAATCCTCAAAAGATCTCAAAATCATAAAAAATATTTTAAAGAGTTGCATGATAATATTTTGAAGTGAAGACAGAGACAATGCAATGTTTTCAACAAAAAAGAAAGTGTTTGAAATTTTCTCAGCATCCAAGCTGGTGCGACTGGAGGGTTGGGTACACTTAGAAATCTACTGAAAGAGAAATTCAGAATTTAATCCAAAAGTTGGCTGAAATCTGAAAAGGCAGCTTAAGTTTGAAATAGATGCCCACAGGGGAAGTAAAGACAAAAGAACTATCTTAGCATAATTTCTATACAAAATAATGTTTCCAAGTATAAAGCCCCCAAGGAATATGACTGCACAGTGCTGCTAGTCTATACAGATGTGAAGTGTAGCAAACAACTAACAGGTCCTTTACCTGGAAAAGTTTACAACCTAAGGCTCAATAGATACAACAAAGAATGGACAAACTTTAAACACAGAACATGGTAAATCTCTTCTAAGCAGAGCAATGTACAGAACTGCTGGTTCTTTAGACATTGGCTGCATAGTGTGCTACGGCTTATTGTCTGCAAAGCCAAAGAATGGGGATTTATCTAAGCAGTACAAGCCCAGAAGGACCATGGTAATCTCTGCGTGTCTGTCACTTCATGAAGAAGCTGGCAGCTGTGAGAGGCGGGGACGAGGCTCAGCTTGCTGGATACCCACAGCCAAAGGGGTCCAAGAGCTGTGTGTGCCATGCTTGCCTCTGTCCTGTGCATCCTTAGCTCCCAATAGCCAATAATATACCTTTGCACTGGGCAAGGAGGCTGAAGTCCTCTTCATATAATAGACATGTCCACCTTGCTCTTAGTGTGTTGCCAACAGTAAGATTTTCTTAGCAAAGTCAGGGGGACATTATTGACAACCCATGTTTTGCTGGCAAGTAAATGTGGGGAAGGGCCTCCCACCACCCATCAACATGATTTGAGGGAACGCAACATTACCTCGGGCATACAACAGGAAGGGAGAGTAGGGGCAAGCTATGATCCACAGCTCAGGTCCTGCCTGAAGTTCTTACTTTTAAGAAATTCCGCCTACTGTACAAGTCAGTTACATTTTTGTTCATGTGACAAAAGAGGTGATACAACATGATGGACCAATTCCTGTGGCAACGAGAATTGTGTTTGCAGGTGAACTCCCAAACCACCAGTTGAAAACTAATGGTGCCAGATGTCTCCCGCAATTCAGCTCAGCCAACAAAGATTGACAATGCTCAGGCAAGACATGTTTAAATGAACTTGCAGTTACCAGTATACCTGTAATGATGCAATGGCAAAAGAAATCTGATAATCAGGATGTTTTTTCTGCACATATCAGCAGAAAGAAAAGTAAGTAGAAGCAGTGAAATAAAGGTCAAAAGTAGGGACATAAATGCTTCAGGCTTTCTGTGATAACAGCTTTTATCATCTGAATGTCACTCAGCATCACAGTGCATTCCATGAGGAACCTTTCTTGAAAACAGTGTGCAACTCAGCGGCCCTCAGAAGTAACGTCCCTAAGAGCATTTCCTTTTCCCAACGCAATCTCTTTCTGGGGTATCAGCAGCTATCAGGAAACTCACCACTAAGTAATGTGAAGTCTTGTAAAAGGATGTTCCTTCCCTGAGTACCAGTAATTTCTCCATTTGTGCCAGCCCATGGTGACATGGTCATATATTTTTGTAGGAATGGAAGAAAGCCTTAGTGCTGAGGTGGCACAGAATTTTTTTTTTTTGTTAATATCAGTTTCTGATGTCTCATGCCTTTTCAAAACTGTGAGCAAGCGGGCTCAAACTCATCACACTTTGCTTCTCGTCTAAAGGCAAATTACTGCTATTAATAACAGTGTTTAATCAAGAATGGTTCCTCTATCTCTACGGCTGAAGGAGAATGAGATTGTTTTTTCTGCCTCAGGTCCTCAGCTGGCATTAAAAAAATGAAAAAAGACCTTTGTTAACTTCTGGCCTGAGGTGCTGCTGATCTCTCTGGGCCTCTTTCCCCACAGCTTCACCAACCCCAGGTGTGTGCGGTTGGCCCCTGGATCTGCAAGACATACTGATCAAGTAAAGTATTTCTCAGCGGTGTAAAAGGCACTCAGGTACATCTAGGGGTTGAATTGTGTGGTAGCACAAGTGACAGCTGAGCTACAGTTAAGGTCATGCATGAAGACTGAGTCTTTCATGCAGACCGCTTCTCCACCAGCTGAGTGTGACGGATGAGTGTGGGGTCACTCGGACTGCAGACATGACAGTTGGCTAGGATGATAGCCATATGCTTTGAGCGTGCTAGCTTGGTGGGATCCCTAGCCTTAAGTGGATCTTAGTAGTTTTCGATGCAGACAGATGATGCAGGCTTTGAGGCAGAGTCTGTTCTTCTGCCTCAGGCCAGGTATTTTCTTGCAGGGACATCAGGGGGACCAGTCATCCAGGAAGGCACTGCTTGGCGTGACTGAGTGAGGCAGAACTGATCTTTTAATGTTCTCTTAATGCAAGTTGTTTCTTGGAGCCCTTCAGAATGGGTTCTTAAGGACATCTGCAAAGATGGAATTGATGAGCCTCTGTTTGTCATATGAAATACCTTATAGAAACATGTTTCATGGCTCACCTTGGGGATGTGTAAAGGATTTGAAGGCAGTAAAGGGAGGGAAATCTTGTTTTCCTTGCTCACACAAAAAAATTATTCAGCCCAGGAAGACTACATGACCAAAATCTTTGGGGTGTTTTATTTTTCAGGAACAATTTAGGTCTTTCAGAGCCCAGTTCATTACCCACAGCTGAGCAGTCCATTGTAATAGCCTTAACTGCATCTGTACGCTTTAGATCTCTGACCCTGAGTGAACGTCTTTCTTGCCCCTGTTTTCGTGATGGATATTTGATTACCAGCTCAGCTGTTTAGGTTACTTTCTCTGCTCTTGCCTTGCCAACATTGCTGAAAATCCCTTTTCTTGTCACTCAAAAGTTACAAATATGGCTTTTGGCTTCATAAAGACCTGTGAAGATCTGCTTGAACTCTGTGCAACTGGTGGCCTATACATCGTACAAAGGAACTAGCTAATTGTTCTACTCAAGAGAGTCACAATAATGCACTTTCCACCAATGCAAATACAATTTATCTTTTAGCTCGTACTATGAATTAAAGTAGGTGTATTCCAAGCATGAGCTGCTCTTTATGCTCCAATTTTAAAGATATTCCCACCCCCCCACCCCCCGCAACACACACTCTTGTACTGTAATTAAACTATTCTTTATTGAATATCTAATTCTGGGCAAAGATGAAAAGGAAAAAAAAATCTGCCAGAACCAACTTGTAGCATTTCTTGCAAAGTGACCTATTTATTTTGTTAATTCTGAAGAGAACAGCATTTCCAAAAGAAGGATAAAAATATTAATAGCTTGGATGACCATATGGGCATCCAAAAAGTGCCACTGGGATTGCAATGTATTGTTCTCAATACATATTTGCATAAATGCCAAGGATTTTATAGTCAAAAAGTTCAGACTTGAGAAGGTTTATACACATGTTGAGCAAGTGGTATCCCAGAAAGCTGGTGGACTATTTGCGTTCATAAAATTAATTACATGCTTATATCTTTTACACCTGATTCTTCCAATGGATTTTGCTGTGCAGACCCAGCACTCATGTAGAATGCTACAGACTTTAGTGGAACATGTGAAGGCACATGGCCTGAGCAGAGGCAATTCATCTGCAGGAGACATATTACATGGAGAAAGTGGGGAAGCAAGAGGCAATCACTTTTAAATTCCTTCCTCCACTTTCTCTGTACATAAATACAGAAATACATGTGATATTTCTAATATATATATGTAAATGTTTCTTAGCAGCACATCATTGTATTAGGGATATGTTAATGGAAAATTATTTCGTGTTTAATGACACATTTAGGGAGCTTTCCCCTCCTATTTTGCCAAAAGAAACCACTCAGTAATGACCACAGTAGGAAGAAATTAAATTTGGGTGAAAAGCAATTCTCCAAGTGAGCTATTTACCTTGTTCCTTGAATGTCTTGTGATACTTTAAACCCAAGGTGGGGGTGTGAGTGTTGCACAGTTTTTTACCACCCATTAAATGGATTATTCCTTTATGTTTTTACAGATTACTTCTTAGGTTTCCCATACCCTTCATTGCTCACAGCTTTGTCATGAAATGCCTTTGAAAAAAACAAAACAAAACAAACCCAAACCCAAAACCCAGTAGGCTGTATTCTGTACAAGGCAGGCTACCCACAACAGGTGCCTAACACCAGCCTCCAGGGATGGAGTCTCCACCGAGCCAGGATCTAAAATCTCTTAAGCAATTTATGCGATACTTGTCTCCTAATGCTTATGTTTGCAGTACCTAAGTTAGTACTTCTAAACAGCTTGTCTGATTACAGTCCTAAACGTTTTTGTACTGCTTCCAGAACTTTATATGTTTTATCTCTGGACCAGGCCCGTCCTACTGTTACTATTACCTATTGCTATACTTACTAGGCAAGTTTAAATTAAAAGGAAAAATCTAGAGGCATTTGATATTTTTTCTTGAAAATAGGCTGGGCCTGAACATGTATTTTTATTTTCACTTCATTTTTCTGAGATTTTCATAAACACAATGAATCTTGACAACATACCATATGGTGCATAAACATTAATTCAGGATACAATCCATTGTCATAAAATTACATCTACAGACCAGTCAACAATCTCTCCTGGGACACATCAGTGAACTCATTTTGCTCAAGATCTGAAGTCCTTCAAAGCTACAGAGTGCCTGCAGAGCGAAAAATCCCACAGAATGACAGAGGGAGTCCCATCATATAAATCCCAGTTCTATGGTTATAGACGCATAAAAAGATCAAAAAGAATGAAACACACACACATGATCACAAAGTAAACATTTCCAAATAAAATTATGCTGATAAGTTAGATCAGGGGAGGATCTGATCCTTAGCTTTTACTCAGGCTGAGGTACTGTAAATACTACCATAAAAGATCAGGACAGAATTACAAGAGGGTTTCAAAAGCTCTGTGCTGGTCTAACTAACTCTGCTGGTGTCAGCCTCAGTGGGAACTTAAGTTCCAAGAGAAACTGCAAGCACATTGGAAAATTAAATAAATTCCAGATAAAATAACCCCTTTTCAATTAAGGATGTGCAAAAACATATACTAATTAAGCTTTCATTATTAAGTAAAAAATTCATTTTAGTTCTCACAGTCTTCTCACTATTTTTGCCACGCAGTCAAGAAGAACCCTGTACAAGTGTCTGTAAATTGTGACTTGATGTTGATGTAATCTGTGATAACACTCTCAAGCACATATCTTTTTTTTAAAAGCACATATGTTTTTTTGTCTCCCCCAAAGCATGACCTTTCTCACTTCCTTTGCAGTGGTACCAGGGGCCTTTGCTCAGACCTGTCTCAAGGCTCCCAAGCACGACAGGCAAAATCTATATCTTGCCAAGAATGAGAGGGCTAGGTGGGAAGAGCGGAATTCTCCATGCTGTAAGAAAGGAAGGAGGAGGACTGGTCAGGTGTAGGATGAAGAGCTGGTGCCTGTCAGAAAGCCAGGGTTTCCGTGAAGGCAATGAGAAGATGTGATGGTGAATACTGCTGTGACCACCTGAGCTCTGCAGACTGGGAGGGATACAGCTCAGGGACACAGCCTTCTGCTCTAGGCAGTGGAATACTTACGCCCTGAACAGGTCCTGCTCACAACTGTCACAATCCTCTTCAAGAAAAGTGAACTAATGCCTTCCCTCTTATTTTTCATTTAGTTCCTTCTGCCCTTGTCCTTCCCCTCTTACAGATCCCGAGCAGATGCCTTGCCTGATCGGCTGCCCCCCTGCAATGCGATAGAACTCGTTCCTGTTGCGTATCGGGAATGCACCTGGAACCTGCGGTGCCCCTGTCTGTGCTGCATGGTGGCTGTGGTGGCAAATCATATTCTTTAGCTACAGATCTTTGCATTTTGGGTATGCTAGTCCTGAAACATGACACATTTCCACACAGCAGTGAAAACTGGACTCTTCCTTATCCCACAGCTGCTGGATAGATGATTAGAGTCTTTGATACCTCCTAAATGCTAAAGATGGAAAAAGTGTTATCTCTATCTGGAGACAGATATGAGAAAGCTCTCTCCCTGGAGCACATAGAGGTAATATTTCTTCCCATGTATGAAGATCAAAAATAATGGTAAGTAAGGGCCTATGTGCTGTCACTGGTGAAGACAACTTCCTAATGTCACTATGACTGTGTTTCTGGTTAACTTGGCACTTCATACAGCTTTTTGACATATTAGAAATGGACCCAAAACAAACCACTTCCAAAAGCAGCTGTTGAAGACAAAGAAATGAATGGGTAATTTCTTTTTTCAACCAGAAAATAATATTTGGCCATCTCTTATAATAATTGTATGCACCCACTGGCACATAGTGGGATTTTTTGTTTTGGTGGTTTTGATTTTTTTGTTGTTGTTGTTAAAATTGTGCCTGTATTCACAGAGAGAGGATTGTCTTTAACCTACTCAATAGGTGTAGGTACTCTAAGAGGTGAAAATCTTTCCTCTAATTCATATTTCTTGAGTCTGACATTGCTTCAGCTGTACAACACTGGCATCTGTACCTTGTCTTGACCTCACTGATTGCCCTGCCTGAGCATGAAGATGTTCTACTAACCAACAGCATAAACATTTTCAAGCCAACTTCAAGCTTCTGTCTATGAAATCAAACCAGCAAAAGAAACAGAAATCTTGCAGTCTCTTTCTCTATCTGAACTGTTAAAGTCTCCCTTGTTCTTATCACCCAGCTTCAAAGTGCTTCTGGAAATACAGAACACGAGTGCCTAGCCTTCACAGGATACTTTCAAGATGAAAGAATACAGTAAGAAGGAATAAAGATGTATTGACTTCATTTGTCCCAGAACTGTTCTAATGCAGCAAGAATAAGGTTTGTAAAGCCTGAAAAACAACCTCAGACGCTTTGCATGCCAGCCTTTAGATTTTGGTCTTCAAACTCAATTGTTTCAGCCTCCCCAGGGAGTACATGTGAGGTATTACCTAACTGTCCTCTATAAATGTGACATGCACTAACAACACCCCTTAGGAAGAGGACTCTATTTTCCATCTTCTTCATATCCCCTGCTGGGACATTTTCCCAGCTTTCCCAGTCCCTCCCATTTCAGAGGCTGAATATCCTAGATGAAGCAGTTCCTCTGCCTGGATTTCTTAATAGCTTAGAAGAACTAGTATTTCCCAGAATATAAAAGATTTCTTAGGCTTTGTCTAGCTGGCAGACTCTTGGCTTGGCTTGGCAGTTTGTTACAGGTGAATCTTTCAGAGGAGACTCCAAAACCCTGTGCTCCATCTGTTTTAGTATTCAATTTGCAATGGTGATGTGATAGCAGCTTTTGTGAGAGCTGAGGTATTCTTGGCCAAAATGCCCATCCTTCCATTATCTGCTGTAAGCCATATGGTTGCTGTCCTTCCTCACAAGGGAGGATCTTCTACAGCTGGTTTGAGTGATTTCCCAAGAAAATGAATTTATGCAGTAATATAATTGCATTGATATTCCATTAATATTGTAAAAGGCAGATACTGATCCCAAGGATTACTGTATTTCTATCTGCTTCCTGGCAGTTAGCAGGTACAGTAGGAAAGGGAGACCCAGATTAATGTCCCCACCGTGGAAAGGATGGGCAGTTATACAGTCTCTTTGACCAAGTGATCACCTTGCATGCAGTTTCAGAGTAGTAACTGACGTGTTTTGGCTGGTATGGCAAGGGCACTGGAAGGAGCTGGAATTATTGTGTGCATGAAGGAAGAGTTATGGGAAAAAGACATAATCATAATAGACCAGGCTTTGTAGTTCTGCTCTTCTACACTTGTTTGTTAGTAGCCTTATAGGAAAATTTTATCCATATATAAGTTCAAGGGACCACTCCACTACTGAAAGCCTTCTTTAGTGATCCAGTGGCACACACAGTAAGGTATGGCTTCCATTCTCTGATCTTCACTGGTGGTAACCAGGAAGTCATTTGGGGCCTCTTTAATATGTAAGCATACCTTCTCTTTAGGTAGGGAGACCAGCCAGCATACAAGAATTAATGACCCTGACCACAGCACATAAACACAGGAAGATCCTACAGACAGCAACCACCGTGGGACATCAAGGCCCGTTTCTCCCACTGTCAGTAGTTGCTTCCTGTAGTCCCTCAAATGGTTTGAAGATCCTTTCTTAGTTCTCAAGAATTCAGACAGAGAATTGCAAATATGCAATCAAAAGACAGCAAGGAAATGCAGAAAATGCAGGAGGGCTTGAAGGAAAATTAATTAAAAGTACATTGCAGAAGAACTTCTCAAATGAGATTGCAGCTTTGCTGTTAGCCCATCTGTGGTTAAAGTCCCTCTCAGTATGCTTTGGAGGTGGTAGTTCAGGAATGAAGGAAATTCTGACAAAAGGAACTTGACAGCAGAATAGCTGTGATTAATAGCAGCAAAGAGGATTATACCAAGAAGCTGGAAAGACAGTACTTGCCAAGTGGGAATGGAGTGGGCTTCTAGCCTGGCACAAATGAAATCCTAACCAGAGAAGGTGTAAGAAAAGGGGAAAAAGCGTTTTCTTTCTGAGATATTGAGCTATGGGTTGCTGGGAAAATGTATGAGATGTGCATGCAGACTTAAATTGCCTGAAGACAGTTGCTCAAGGAAACTTTGCTTCCCGGTGAAGTCTTGATGTAATTTTGTTTCTTTCACTTTGTGGGGGAAATCTGATTAATTAAATATTTTGTATTTGAAGTTTCAGAGAGGGGAAGGAGAAGTGGAAAATAAAGAACAATGGGAATAAGCACCAGTGCCCAATGCTGAAGTCTATAAGGTGGTACTGCTTGATATATAATCTTTAGTTAATCACAAAAATTAAGACTGTACTGTTGTGAGATGCTGGAAATGGTGAGAAGAATTCATTGCTGGCCCTTGTGATCAATTTATGCATCGAAGCATGAGTTTTGATTACTTCCTTTTGACTGAAGAATCATTTTGTCTCTTTGAAAATTGTAGCAGTATAAATATCACCTTCAATTTCCCCCAGATTTTCAGCATTTTAAAATTCTCTTTTTAAATTTGGGGGGAGCATGAAGAAATAGGATGGATCCATTTTTACTTCATCAACTTATCTTGATCTCAGCCAAAATCCTGATCTAGTGCCTGGTGAAAATTGATGGGACATTTTGATATTATGTTCTGTCTTCTCTCAAGCCATATAACCTACACTTTTAAAGTATCTTGCCAAATTAATCAGTTTGCACAGAATTTAACCTCAGCTACTTCAGAAAGCAATAGCCAAAACATTAGTGATTATCTTCATTTATTATAGAAGATGAGTGAGTTCCTAGAGGACTGGCAGAGGAAAACCATTGCACCTATACTTAAAGCAAGAGGGGGCAGTGGGGAAGAGTGAATTATAGACCCTTCATGCCAGCTTCAATATGTGGAAAGTTACTGCAACAAACAACCAATTTTTTAGCATCTAGGGTGGGGCTAAGGAATAGCCAACATGGATTTGTGAAGAACAAGGTAACAACATAAAAGCTGTATTTTCCTTTTGTTGGTGACCTAGCAGATGTGAGATGAAAAAAATGCTGTACTTCTTGACCTTCATAAAATGTTTCACACAGCTCCACAAATCATTGTCAAACAGACCATAGGGCAATATGGACCAGGTGAAATGAGAGTAAGTCAGACTGGAAAACAACTCAAAAAGTATTGTCACTAGCCCAGCATCATGGGAGTCAGCATCAAATGGTCCTGCAGGACTTTGCTTTGTGACCAGTACTATTCAATGCTTATGCTAACAGTTTGGATGATGCAGTACAGTTACAAAATATGAGGATGACATCAGGTTGGGAGACATTGTAAGCATTTGGGTAGGTGGGGTTAAATTTAAAAACTGTCTCAATAAATTGGAGAAATGGTAGGAAATCAGTACTAGAAAATTCAGTAAGAACAAGTGGAAAGCACAAGCCTTGGAATGGCAAAATCAAATGCCCAGGCATAGAGGTGAATAATGGCCTAGGAGTCAGCATCGTACAAAAGGCACTAACCACAAACTGATAGGAGGCAACATTTCGATGCATGGGTTGTTGCAAAGGGAGAAAATGCCACTGTGTGCTGTGTCAACAAGATGTTGGGCAAGTTGCTCATGTTGCACACGTGAAGCACTTTTACTGGCATTCTTGTGCTGACACAAAAAGGCAGTGCTTCACAGCTTACAGGAGATATGGACAGACTCCCAACCTGCTGCCAGGAAGACAGCAAGAAATATGAGCAGAGCTCTGAAAAAACAGAATTTGTGAAAAGGTTAAAAAAATTGTATTTGCTGAATCTGGAAAAACTAGATTTGCGGAAGGGCATAAAAGCAGGCTTCAAAAAAGTGTAATATGTACTAACAGGTATAATAGGAACAGTGGTGATGTACTTAGTTTCCAGGTACAAGTGAAGGTGCAATAAACCTAATTTGAAGCAAGAGAAATTCAGGTTACATGCAAATCGAACCTCCAAGGATATGATGGGTGAAATACTGGAACAGAAGACTGATAGAAACTATCAACTCTCTCATTTTTTTTTTTATTTTTAGCTTTTGAGAAAAGGCTAGAAAGTAATCTATTAGAAGTTGTTTAGGTGACCTCTGATCTTGTACCAGAAGCAAAAGACAGAAGGAATTTAGAAAACTCCTACATTTCTATAACCCTGAAATGCATATAAAATCACATCTTAAAATGTAAACCAAAAAGTTTGAGTGCTGATTATGTCTAGTTTTCCTGTCATTTCTTTGTGTCTTTTGACCTCTTCCCCTCCTCCTCTGTTAGGCTGAATCCACACGTGCTGGGAATTGCCTCTACTGTGCAAGTACTCAAATAAACCAATCAGTTTTAGTAAGTGGTAGAGAGAAACCTTATCATGCATGGATAGTATTTTTAAGCTTATGTGAACATGCCAGATGAACCCTAGAAATATCAGTGCTTCTCATGATAATCAAGAAAAAACATAAAGAAAAAACCTCATGCTTTTCTTGATCATCATAAGAAATTGGTCTTCCCAGGAAAGAGATGATCAGAAGTTGCTTGACTGTGATAGCCATACTGTAGGGCTATCTGGAAATAAAGCATTCACTCCAGCTGCACTTACCCCTCGTGGGTCCCCACTTCTATAACAGCAATAATTTCAGGACTGGTAAATCTGATCCAGAGCCTTGGATACTTAAATGGAGTTCTTTTGGATCATCCTTTCAAGCAGGAGCTTGTACCCTTGAATACAGCATAAGATTTCTGCAGTGCAAACTACTCTGTAATTTCCCTAACCACATTGAACTGTCACCTTACTTCATAAAATAACCATCAAACAATGTTCTATTGATTCAGAAGAGGCTTCTGTTTCTGCATGTGCTAATTGATAGTTTATTAAAATCTAAGTTAGCATACAAAAGTGTTAACTAGGCTAAACTCCCTGCAGCTTTGTAAAAGACCATTATTCCCCATTACCTTTCACATCCCTATATGAGAAAATAAAATACTACCTACCCACTTTTCTTATTGATTACCGCCTCAGAGTACAGGTTCACAGTCTATGCATCCAAGCAAAACTAATTAACTGACCCTTCCTCTTAAGTACAGCATATTTTCAACAAAACAAAGTGTGAACCCCAGTGAGTCCATCCTAGCTTGTTGTACGTCACAGGGCACAGTTAAGACACTCCTCTTTGCATTAGTCAGTTAAGATATAAAAGAGACCCTAGCTATTTCTGCCTTTTAAAAATTGATCAACACTTACTGTAAGAGTAGGA
Source organism: Falco cherrug (assembly GCF_023634085.1). Taxonomy (NCBI): domain Eukaryota; kingdom Metazoa; phylum Chordata; class Aves; order Falconiformes; family Falconidae; genus Falco; species Falco cherrug. The sequence goes on along the minus strand of NC_073699.1, from coordinate 90,543,096 downwards.
GTGTTGTTTTTCATGTCCTATAAACTCAGTTTTCTGTTTATCTAAATCCTCTTAAAGCTGGCATTGATTGCCTCACTTTTGGCCTATGCAGTCTTACAGCAATGCTTTACATTATTGCATTTGATCTTGGATTTACCATGTTTCAATGTGAAGCGAAGTGTTTTGATCTGCTTAAAACCAAATTTTTCCAAAAAAGCTTTTGGCCTAGTCTCTAGATTTGTACAGATTTGGCACAGGGCAAATCTTACTTGCTTTGCTAATTCGCACCTTCCAGTCAACTTCAGTAAGAATATTCAGGTGAACAGACCCATGAAGATGTGACCTGCAGTTCTGCAGAGGCACATAAATGACATAAAAGAGTTACAACACCTCACTATATGCTTTGTAGGTATAAATGCAGCTTTGGCCTTCAGATGGCAAAGTTAAATGCCTATATTATATAATCTGTGCTCATTAGCCTATTAACTGTCTCATTAGCAACAATGAATAACTGCAGGCACAAAATATGTCTGAAGAAACTAAAATTTTATTCAGATACGATTTGTATTACTGTGACATTCCTTGGGATGGAAGTGCAATATAAATTCATAGTATTACCTGTCAAAAATCTATCACCTCTTCTCCCGCCACTAGAATATCTTTACTTCAAGAAATATTTTCCCTGCCAATCACATGATAATAAGCAAAATGCAGCCTAAATGAAATTTTCTACTTTTTAACGTCAGAATGATCTCCACTTGCATAATATAAGTTGACTGGGTTTCCTAATATTTCACTCACATAAAATAAAATAGAATAATGTAATGTAATACGATATACTATAAAGTGATACAGTATAATGCAACATAATATGACACATTTGGAAAGCACGGCGTTCATTTTCCCTAGAAGAGATGACATGCTCATTAATATGAATCATTTGATAATACCAGGAAGGCCAAATGCAGCACACATGCGGCTGACATCCATAACTACTGGGACAGCTCTAAGGCAGGGAGGGTATGAGCCAACCTCAAGTCCACAGCTTGAGATGCACTGAAGAAATGAGCAGATTTGATTAAGTCAGTCAGTTGCTGCTAATTTCTAGTTCAGTATTGAAGGTAGAGGAATAAACCAGTGGACATGACTGACCGAGGAAGGCCCAGCAAACAGTTACATTTCCAAGAGGATTTAAACAGGGAAGTGGTATCTTGCAAAACTCATGTAGGGAAAGCATTGCAGGCTGCCGGGGTAACACGGCGATGCGGAGGGCTGGGCTGTCCCAGTTCTGCACAGAAGCAGCCTCAAGCACTGCTGGCCAGGGCTGGAACAAGGTCTTCCTCTTGCCCTGCAGTTTGCCCACTACACCCACTCTGCCTGCTCACATCTCCCACCTGCCCAGCTGGCAGAGATGGTACCCAGGACCCCAGCTCTGGGACCCCAGCTCTGGGATGCACCTGCAAGTGGCCGTGGGCAATCAGTGGGTGCCTGGGTTGCACCCTTCACTAGCCACTTTGAAACAGAGATGAAAGACCCTCTTGCAGCTGCTCTTGGCAGAAGCTGGCCAGCCTGAGGAGTCTATACACTTAAAATTCGGGCAGAGGAAAGCAGTCCTCTCCAGGAGCTGCCCTGAGGGCTGTGGGTCCCTACGTGCTCTGGCCTGGGGAGGTCTCACAGCCCCCCTGCAAAAATGCCACCCCACTTTGTGGGCAACGTAGCTGGCTGGGAAGCTGGAAGGATAGCCCTGATGGAACGGCAAAATAATCACTGCTGCTCGCGCTGTGTCAGGGGCAGGAGGAAAGAGGGAACTGCTCTGTGCACAGGAGCCAGACTGCTTCACTTGCGGAGGGTTTAAACAGGCACTCACCTGTCTCTGCAGCTTTTGTTAAAAAATGCAGGAGTTTTTCCTTTAATGATACCCCCCCCCTCCATTAATTTCAGAGGGTAGACTCCATAGTGGTAGTTCCTGTTCATTTTGCTATGAAGAAAAACTGAGTAAACTAGAAAAATGTGAACAGAGAATCAGAAAAAAATATGTCATGAACAATAACTCTTTTGATTTATTGTTTAACATTCATTCAGGATTTCAATAAAAGCTATAGTGTCTGTCCAACATTATTAATTAGCACAAGCTTCATTCACTGTAACTCTTCTTTCTCTTCAAAGAAACATATATGTTGTTATATATCCCCATTTTCTTTTCCCACAAGGCACATTTCAAAACAACATGTGCTGTTTCTGATGCAATACCATATCAATCTGATTATATTGTACATAATAAGATATGCCCTAAGACAGAGCATTGCACAGATATTTATTTAGAAGGACACCTTTGATGTTCTGTGAACTAAAGAAATTTAAAAATTCTACTGGAATAAAAGTGAAATTCTGTGTCACTGTAATCAATCTTGATCCATTGTAGAAGTCTGGGCTCTGCACAAGTGTCATTCTAATCTACTTCCAAATATAAGCTTCCAACTATACAGTCAAGACACGCAGATTAGCTCTTTGAACAGGAATTTTCTGAAAGCACAAATAGAAAAGTATGTGCCTAATGCCTATTTTACAAATCAACTTTTCAATTAGAAGAGTTTTACAGCTTGTTTAAGAATAACACTTCCACGTCACCGTCACTTTCAAGTAATGCATGGGCTTAAATTTACAGCCTCCTTGAACAACTTTGAGGAGCAAATAATAGAATTATTCCCGAGCCTTTTATATGGATACCAATAACTGCAACAGACAGGTATCTAATATTTCTGAAGCACTATTTCAGACAGCTTGTCCACATCTTAGAGAACACAGCCTATTCATTTCTTACCAACACAAAAATACAATGCTTTCTAAATCTTTCCTCTTTTTTGCAAGCCTCTATATTCAGTGAGAAGCAATAAGAAAAATATACTTTATGCCACCAAGAAAAATAAATAGCATTACAACATACCTTTCACTACGTTTGCACTTCTCTGTTCTCCTGTCATTTGCTACAGCAGCTCACTTTACATATTGCCTTTCTCTTGTGCGCTTCTGGGCAGTATGTGCAACAGGCGCTTCAGCAGCTCTGTCCTGTTTTTAACACAACCCACTCTAAAGAAAAAGTGGCATTTGTATTATAGTATGTGGCAACTTTCACGAAAAAGAAGACATCATCCCAAACCAATCAGAACACTCTGTCTGACGATCTAGTTTCTCTCTCAACTGATGCACCGCTACGTGAATGGGACCAGTAATCCACGAGGTGAGGTATACAGATGCCATTCACTGGAAAGGATGCTGGGAGAACATAAGCTACATGAGTGGACGGTGGGAACAATAGCAATCATTTCATGTTGAGGTGGCTGGGAATTAATAATGCATGTGTTGGGGAAACAGTTGTCCCATTCTGGTGTGGAGGGGGCAGAAAGAGTGGGTGTGGGAGTTATCCTGATCAAGTTAGCATTTCTAATTAAAATCATTGTCTCCGTAGACTCAGACGATACCATATGATGGGAAAACAATTTGCCAGTATCCAAGCAAGAACTGGTTACTGTTATACGGACCCACAAAAAAAAGAGCTCAGATGCAAAAATAGTATTTTATGTAGGCAAGCAGGCAGGCAGACATTCACAAATGAAACCAAAGGACCAAGAGAAATGTCAGCAGGCTACATGTTCTTTTGATCTGGTATTGTTTAGATATGCCATATAAATGAACGCTTCATCTCAGCTGAACCACCCATTCAAATTATTGTTAATTAAGTAATAATCCCTGTGAAATGTGTCATTACCAACAGTTAGGAACTAGTTTATTATGTTTGCCCCAAGCTATTAATGCTCAAGCACAATGGCCACTAATTGCAATAAGGACTAATTTCCCTGGAATTACACATGCATTTTCTAACTATCCGGTGGCATAGTTTTGTCTTTAAACTTTGTTTTTTAACTAGAGCATTGGTCAGTCAGAAAAACTATTCTCTAATCATCCCATGCAGAAATTACCATTAACAAAAAGAAAGCTGATTTTTGTTAGCTTTGTACATTATTAAATTTGTGTTGCAGACAACAACAGCAGAGGTTATAATCCCTATAAACAATGCATCAGCTCCAAATCCAGCAAAGCTAGCAAAAGCATTTTCAATCAATGCAGTGAGCTTTGGATCAGTCCCGACAGTTTCTTTAAAAACAAGGCGGGGGTCTGTTGTTTTCTAAGCTTACATTATGGATCTTCTTCTGTAACATGTTATTAACGTAATGAGAAATCATTTCTGGGAAGTCAATGACCAAAGTTTGACATTTATTCCTGTCAGCTGTTTTCAGCGTAGACAAGTTAGTTGGCCATCAGAATTATTATTAACTATTGTTAAAGGGATAAATTGAGAAAATTAATCCAGAGGCAGGGGAAAAAAATCTACCTGGAATTTAAAAGTGATTTGCTCCACAAACACTTTTTCCTTCAGCTCAGGACCAGAGTATAAGGAAAAAGCCTTAAAGAATAGCTGCCATTGTCATTGCATTTTAAAAGCATCCACATGACAATTTAAAAAGAACTGCTATTTCAGCTGTTTCTTAAATAACCTCTTTCTTTCTCCATAATCATGTAATATATTTCTTTCACCTTTTGACTAGCACTTTGGTTTTTTTAATAAACTTACACACTCATTTTGCAGGAAATTATATTTTTAAATGCTTCTCAGAGGTGTTTTATCCTAACAGTTTCGTTTGGGTTGAATTAATGTTGAATCCTGATTTGCAGAAATACAGGGAGAGTAAGAGGAAAAAAAAGAGAAGCTTAGCTTGTATCCCAGCTCAAAAACACACTTATCTTCAATTCCTATTTCCAAATCAATCTTACAGTAACCTTTATCTGTAATAACAGAATTATTCCCATACTTCTAAAACACATACAGCAGCAGTGTGGTTATCTGCTTGACTAGATAGTCAAAAGAGTGTCCTCCCCCCCTCTTCACCAGGGCACAGTTTGTTTTCAAGCCTTCGATGCCAGTTCTCACTTGATAGTTTTTTATTCTTCTCTTATTTCTTTTTTAGGTCCTCATCTCTCTTTTTTTCCCCATTAAGATGCGAATGGGCTGGTACCTCAGCCAATATGTCCATACATGCCTGAATAGACTTGCAGAAAAGTGGGGGTCTCCTTTTGTCTGGGCCCGTATGGCTGTATGTCATTCCACGCGGATAGGCAAGGGCTCCTCTCTCTCTGTGGGAGATTTCCAATAATTGCCAGAACAAATTAAAGTAGGGCTTATCTGTTCCTCTCTCTTTTTAGCTTGAAAATGGAGGAACAAGACCAATTTTAACTGGTGACAATGCAGCGTAGAAATAGATTGGATACAGCTCGTGTGAAGTCATGTTGTAGACGGCAGTGGCAGGACACGGCTTTGAGGAGCGAGGTGATGTTGTGCTACATGGACTCGGCTGGTCCTTCTGATCTGACAAAGAATAAAAAATGAGTTGGGAGGTAAAGAGCAGTCCATCTAGCACCAGGCAGGGGTGAATAAAGGAGGATTTCTGATCACACTGGAGTGGACTGGGCAGCCCAGAAAAGCAGAGTGGACTGCAATGTGTAAAAAGGACAGACATGGCATATTTTGAGAAACTGAAATGAAGAGTATGATGAATTTGAGATATCCCACACATATACAGCATCTTCCCCCTCCTTTTCCCCCACCATGTACACCTTGTGCCTTAGTCTACAGGCAAGTATCACGAAGCACAGTCTTAACACTGGACAGAGCAATGGGGAGAGATCTGCCCTGTCTCTGCAGTGCATATTTGGAAGTCTGGGGCTGAAAAGAGTGTATTAAGAGATAATACAGTTATCAGACACATATTTTCTATAGCAAAGAGCTGTCATCTTCCTTTGCAGATAAGATAAAATAAGTTCAAAGTGCTTTCTCCAGGCAAAGACAGACTCAAAACCATGCAAAGGAAATGAATTCTTTGACAGTGTCTGACAGACAGAAATGTGAACCACCAGATTTGAAAGGGACCCTTAATTCTTGGGGCTGCTGAATGCCAATGAGAAATATTAGGATCTTCTCTTGACCAATATGATTACTGCTACCACAAGAATATATCAAACACCTTTCAACATACTGTTGTCAGTTAAGCTTTAAAAATCCATCATTCACTGTAAACTATCTTCTCAACTACCACTCTGCCTCAGTCAGGGTATTCCAGCCCCACAGTCAGTGAGAAACTAATAGCGAAAAACAGTCCAGCAGTACTTAGTGCTGTCAGCTTTCCTTCTTTTTTTTCTCTTAAGCTCTTATGCTCCTGCTCCATGCCAGAAAACCAAGCAGGAATTTGTGATACAGCCATTAGTGAAGACCACAGCACGTAACTTCAGGTTACTGGAACTGGATGCAACATCTATTGTTAAGGTCACCCTCACATCCTATCACAGATACCAGAGAGATCACCAAGCTCCCTCTCTGCTCCCCCTCATGAGGAAGTTATAGACAGCAATGAGGTCACCCCCCAGTCTTCTTTAAGCTGAACAAACCTAGTATGCTCAGCCACTCCTTGTAGGTCATGCCTTCTAGTCCTTAAACCACCTTTGTTGCTCTCCTTTGGACACATTCTAATATTTCTACATCCTTATATTGTGCAGCCCCAAACTGCACACTGCCCTGAAGGTGAGGCCACACCGATGTCGAGTTGTAGAATGATTGGTGTAGAACTTGGGACAAATGTTTGCCTACCACAATAAAGTACTAGGACCTTGCTTTTGACTTTTATACAAGATGAGTTCATTTCACATCACACACAAAAAGCAAAAACATAGTAAAAGGTGAAAACATCACGGAAAAAACCAGACGGATTGACAAAAGTAAAATGCAAAGTCACATCTTCTATTTGTCATATCAATCCTGAGGGTGCCCCTTTGACCTTAATAACTTCTGTAACATATGAATCTTAAATAAGCAATTGCGTTTCTTAAACAGCCCATAACTAAAATAATTACCTAAAGAGATGGTATAATTTTAGATCATTTTTAAATGTCTCTGGAGGAAGCTATGCAAAATTCATAACAGGCTCATTTTCCATTAGGTACTCAAGAAAAAAAATTAGTGAAGTGCAAGTTTTACAGTGTGATCTTCGGTTCTAAAACTTGTGAACAGTCAGCAAAACTGGAATGGCAAATCCATTTTGAATTGACTTTTTTATAGTCATAAGCCTGCGAATTCAAGCTTTTCAGAAGCATGCACTTCAGAGATGCAGTATTTTAGTCCCATACATTCTCATTACTAGCTATTCTTTTTGGTTGGGTCAGATTTGGGCTCGTTACCATCCAATGGACAAATGCTCACATTCAAAAGGGTGTTTTGAGAACCCAGACAGAACTCAGCTTCTCTGTTTCTGACTTGAAAACACGGCGAATTTAATAAAACCTACATTCCTGCAAAGAAAAATACAACCAATTTCAGTCATTATTTATAGTCTAGAAACCTTCCTTACTTAGGAGTCAGTAAAGGGGATTCCATGTCTGTAAAATGGGATAGGCTGTCATCGGCCTTAATTAGCACCATGCTGGAGAATTCTGGATACAGAATAAAACCGTCCTTTCTTTTTATAAATAGACAAATGCAAAAATAGAAAATTAACTGTTGCAAAAATATAAAGACAGAAGAATAATCGCACATCAGGGTGAAGTTATGGATGACCCCTGAAGGAATTGCCAACACACAGCAAAGAAGAGGCCACATTCACGGGAGGAATTAGCACCCGTCTGCTTGCCTCCTGGTGACCCCTCTTCAGAGCCTTGGCAAGAAAGAACTGTCTGTGCTCAGTGTGGCACGGAATCTGCCTGGTCTGTACTTTAAACAGCAACAAAACCAACTGCTCAAGAGGTGCAGGGTGCTTTGCCCACCGGCCACGTGGCTGGGACAGAGAACAAAGCTTTCCCAAACCAGTCACATCAGAATTTATGTCTGTTAGTCCTTTATTGCCTCGCTGTGGCTTTCATTAAGGACTTCAAAAGCTTTGCTGCACTCATAGGGAGTGCAGCAGTAGCCAAAAGCAGGTTTGGAGGTAGGCAGTCCCACTGGAGGTCTCCCTGGCGAGGGGCTTTCCTCCATCCTGACAGTCCTGGGAGGAGGTGCAGGGTGCCCCTGCCACCAGGCAGCATTGCCAGCCATGTCAGAGGAGATCGGGGCAAAGGGGCCCTCATCTGTTTCCTCTTTCCCCTTGTTACTGATGTCCCAGATCATTTCTTGTACAGTATCTCCCTTCAAAAACTGGAGGCAATGGCAAATGCACAGGTAAAGGGGCCTCCATCTGAACTGGGGCAGGGGATCCTGACTGGATGTAAACCCCAACCTTCAGTGCAAGACCAGGTGGTGCCTAAGGGTGGGAGCTCTCCTGCTCTCACGACTGTGCTATTTCTCTCAGTCATCTGCTCCATGCAACTACTTAATTTATCGGCACGTTGGGCTGGCCTTGGTTGCAAATGAATCCAAAACCTCCTTCCCCTCTGCACTCTAATTATTTTTGAACATCATGCCGAAGAGGCTTGGTTTTCCCTTGATAGGACAACCTAATTCCCTCTCTCGCCTGTTGAGGACTGCCTGTTTTGCTGTTTGATGTACTGAGACAGAAATGACACCTGGCTGGTACCGACAGCCTTTGGGGCTGCTAGCCTCATGCTCTGAACACAGAGCTCTCCGAGGGCCACTGCACCAACTCAGGTTTTCACTCCATACACTCATCACGTTTTTTTCCTCATTCAGCAAACCTGCAGTGCCCAGATAGAAACAGACCCCTTCCTAGATGCATCCTGCAGTAGCTTTTAAGCACTCATGTCATTCTGCATTATGATTCCCACGGCTTTTAAAAGCTAGGGAAGGGCTGGGAAATGTTGTGAGTAGGAAATCCCTGAGGAACACCCACTTGCCACAGATACTTCTTGCTAATTCTGCAGATGGCGTGTTCTTTCTTTTGAACAGGACATTAAAATAAGCTGTTGCTTACGTGAGGCTATTAAAAGATGCAGTAGTCCTTTCAACAAGGGCAGTGGTGAAGTCTTCTGTGTTCTTTCCAAATTCCAATTCAGTTAATTACATGTGTAATGCACTGTGCAAAGCTTCATCACTAGATGCTTGATTCCTGCTAATATCTTCTGGCTGACTGAGTTCCCTCTGTTGTTTCATCTGTGTGTAGCTGTCATCTTCATTCCCCACCCTGGACTATCTGAGAGTGTACATCCTCTTTCACTGTTGTTCTGTTTTATTCTAGATGTGATCTGGGGAACAATGAAATGATTCTTGAATACATAAAATCCATAAAGATGAAAGGTGTTATAACTGTATGTTAATTATTCATCACGACTAGTATTACACACACTAATGTTTTCCTCAAATTACAGTGTACCCTACTGAGCCATAAACATGTTAAAGAGCTGTAGTTTTTCATATAAATTTGGCACAGAATTCAAATGAATTTCACCAAAGAGGTAGGATCAAGATCAGATTTTGTGAATATAAAATCCCTTCCTCACCTAGGGACGAGTTTAGAGAAAGAAGCAACAAAGAGTTCAAAAATATGCATTGTTGATAGCTTATAGTGCACCATGAAGCCTTTGCATCAGATAGAGCACAGTTCAAAGCCAGCCACTAAAGCATATCACCATATGCACAGCAAGGATACTGAGATCTCTACTGAGCACAGAACTGCTGAACACTGGCTCCACAATTACCCTGTAGGCTGTCCAGCCTGATTAACTACTGACGTCAACAAAAATAGTGACTGGAAATTCCTGCAGCTAAGTACATTTTTGTCCTATAAAGCTGTTTTGGGTCTAAATACAAAGGTCTCTGCACAACTGTGTGAAACAATCAGCTACCAGCAGTAACACTTAATGGCTCTGTTCAATGTAAACTGTGCACTTAGGAGTGATCACCATATAATTATAAAAAAATGCATTAAGAAATAAAGCTTTAAAGAAAAAAAAAGTACTGAAAATCAGATAGTAAGTTGAAATGATGATGTGAATCTCAAGTAAATTCAATATAAACTGCAGACACTTTAAATAGGGGTAGCAATAAAAAGGCACTGGCATTAGGTTGTTATGAATGTGTTGGTGAACATTCTGCTGTTGTGTTGTTTTGTCTAGTTCTACCAACAGACACTATTAAAAGGAAATAGGATTAAGTTGTAAAAAGGAATCTTCTGCAGTGGTAATCACAACAGACTAAATGACCGCCTGTTCCCCATTTCAAATGGAAGGCAGTTAGGAGCTTTCCACTCAATAAAGGGGTATTAGTGCTGGAATTTTCTTTCCTGGCAAGCCTGACAAAGCCCAAGGTTGAAGTGAAACAACGGACTGCACGCTGCGAGCAGTGAGGTGGGAGAGGGTGCTGGATGCGATCCTGTTGCTAGATGGAAATGTGCGTGTGTGTATATGCAAGTGTATGCTTCTGCACCTAGATGTACATGGATATACATTTTCAGCCACCCTAACCTGCGTCAAAGAGGAAACGGCGTTTCCCAAACACGCGTGGCAGAAAAGGCAGAGCGGGAAGCTGCTGCTGGCAGCAGCGAAGCCTTACCTGTAGTATCCTGTGTAAATCCAGCATTTACCTTGCTGGCCTTTTCATTAACAGTGACTGGAAAACACGGTGATCACTGCAAGCAGGAGACGAGTGTGGTAAGTTCAAAGCCATTTTATGTTTTGGATGTGGCACTGCACTAACATGAAGAAAATCAGAGGAGTTCATGCTCAATTATTTAGATTTGTCTCATCTGTTCAGACTGAAGAACTATGCAGGGTCACAGAGCTGTTATCTCATGTCTTTTATGTCAACAGATGACAGGATTTTTGTTACACAGGAAAATTGTAGATATGTACATCTTCTGGGGTTTGATGACTACACAGCCTGCCTGCACTCTCCAGCAGTACATGAAATATGCAGCCCATGTCAGCTTCTCAAAAGGCACGTCTCTGGCACTTCTTGTGAGCTCCAGTCTCATCAGGAGATAAGACGCTATACATCATTAAATCAGCACCAATCAGGCACCTATTACTGGTGCAGGAGAAAGGCCCATTCAACAAGCGTTTCCAGAAAGGAATAATCACTAATAATGGCACTGCACTAATTCTATGTTATCTATTGAAACATAGGCTACAGTACAAAAAACATCTCCAATGCTATTGAAACTTGAGCACAAGCACTAGAAAAAAGTACCAAAAGCTGTTTGTAATTAGGTATTTGGATTAACAATTGTGCACTTATTTAAGGGTCCTCAGCACCTGCAGGTCCCAGATGAAGCATCCAGAGACACATTCACTGACCACATTCAGGCTGTGACCAGTTTAGGATGGTACACTAGTAGACAACTTGGCTGTAAAAAAGTTAGCATGCATCTTAGGGCATTTTACTCTCCAGTTGATGTTACTGGGAAACATGATTTTCCCATAGTATAACAGCCATTTGCAGGACTAATTTTCAGTTGAAACACTTTCCTCTAGGCTTCCAATTATAAATGAAATCTTTAAGGTTGGGGTTTTTTTATGTCTTTTTTTTTTCCTTTACTGTTGGCTATTGGAGAGGTGGGCAGGATAAACAGAGGCCAAGAATAAGGAAAGGTTAAAGAATAGCAGGTTTCTTAGACTGTCTTGTACACACTAGACACAGCCTACTCTGGTCTGTGCAAGCACAGGCACTGCTCTGAAAAGTGAGCTATATGGAAAATTTCTCTTTTTGACCAAGGAAAGAAGGAAGCCCTGGGGCTGCTTCCACCCTGCCTACCATCTCACTAAGGTGGACTCTTGCATCTTTCTTGAATTCTCACTCCAAACAAGATTAGTTTTTTGTGCAGCTTTTTTTGCACCTTCCCCTGGACTCCCAAACCTTCAGCACCTCTTCAGTGCCGACATAAATGTTCCTTTCTTTTGCCTTTTGTGAGTATGAGTTCACTTGACTTACAGTGTCACTGATGTCTGACTATAAGGCTGGCATGTAATGTTTGCTGGCATCCATTGTACCCAGATACAACCTCCCTAGGCTCTGCAGATGTTCAAAGGGTTCAGGGATGCCCAGGACTTACTCAGCCAGCAGGACAGCAGCTCTGATAGACAGCATCTGTGCAGCCTGCCATTTTTTGCAGCCTCAAAATACAGCTGCATATCACATCGCTGGGAGTAATACCACTTGTATCATCAGCCTGGAGAATAAAGGATTTTTAGCTGGATTTCCCAAAGAAATGGGTGTACAGTAGTTTCTTTCTGCCTGTCAGTCCTCATCGAATAAAATTGGAATCCATTTAGCCAATTTCAACCCTATTTGACAGAGAAGATGTTATAGTGTATAAGGAAGAGGATTATGTGTGATATACCCAAGGGACCTATTTTTCACAGGAATTTTGTATATCCATGCATTTGGATTGAGAGCAAGCTCTTCAAGAATATCTCCTTCTTTAATGTGCCACATATATGCTGCTTGCATGGTTGTGTAATGGATGTCATCTTTTTAATGTGTATTTACAGACAGTTTAAAATATGCACTGGGATCTTAATTTGGAATGAGAATGATAGTATGCAATTAAACTCTGAAATGAAATATAGCAAGAACATTGTAGGTTGTAATTGCAATTATTACCAGTAAAAAGATGACGTGCCTGAGATATGGTCTGTCTATCATTTGGTGAGTGAAAATTCTTCAGGGAAAGAACTGCTATTTGTTATGAGGTTGTACACTGCCAGTCACGGCGGTCACCTTGAGCCTCTCTACTAACATGATAAAGATGTGTTGAGTTGAGTTCAGTTGAGTTAAGGGAAGATAAAACCAGGCAGTATCACAGGTGACCATGAGTGACACTAGAGTACTTCTCCTAGTTTTAGAAGATGGCACCAACACTGCATCTTCAGCAATCCCTGTGTGGTAAAAGTTAGTGACCTTTTAATGGTGACAGTTATATGAAGTGGTTTGAATAACTACCCATGAAAAGAT